>NC_092718.1:106255571-107455571 GCF_047496885.1 Scyliorhinus torazame | reverse complement strand
ATGGTTGTATCGCAGCTTGGTATGGATCCTGTTCTTGACAAGGTCGGAGGAATTTTCAAAAGGTCTTGAATGTAACCCAATCCATCACGCAAACCAGATAACCCATCCATGGACTCAGTCTACAACTCCCCCGGAAAGGCAGCCAGTATTATTAAGGATGCCACGCACCCCAACCATACTCTATTCCACCTTGATCCATCAGGAAAACGTTATAAATGTTGAGGTCACGTGCCAACCGACTCACGAGCAGCTTCTTCCCTACTGCCACCAGACGTTCGAATGGACCTACCTCGTATTAAGTTGATATTTTCTCTGCATCCAAGATATGACTGTAAAATTACATCCTGCAGTCTCTCTTTCCGTCCCTATGCACGGTATGCGTTGTTTGTACAGCATGCAAGAAGCAATACGAATATATGTGACAACAATAAATCGTATCAAATCAAATCAAAGGTCACTATGTTTCCAGGCTTCGTATTTTGGTTAGAATACACCAGAGCCCACGGCACAGAGTATATACTACGTGTCAGATTTGGTGGAGTGTGTTTGATTGGTTACCTGGCAACCGATGGTTTGTCTCGGACCGGCTTCGTCCTGACAACGATCAATGATTCTTGCCGCCGTGATGATTTCTGAGAGCTGACCAGAAGTCTGTAGACCATGGAAGAAATAAACTTTCTCACTGTCTTTCAAACGTGGAAGTGTCGTTTTTTGGGGTTTCATGGAAGGACTTCTAGTCCTTTTAAACAACATTTAATAAAATCAGATTTGTCCGAGGTTGCGACTTTGGTCTTGTTCGGCTGGAATTCACCGCAGACTAGCCCAGGGTGTTGTGGCACTGCCTCTTTACGTTCCCAATTACCTGCTGTACTTTCATATTAGCCTTTGGGTCTCATGGGCTCCGATAGCCAGATCAATCTGCACCCCAGAACTCTGCATGAGATCGCTGGAGAATCGTATGCGTGGATAACAACTTAGATAAAAATAGTAAAGCGGTCGGACGATGTGATTGATTCTATTTTGAATGCTGCTCATAAAACGTGTTTGTAAATAAATGTCTCCGAAAATAAATGGTTAATTTTGGATCCAAAATTGAAGCAATCATCTTGATAATTATGCTTACAAATTGACGTATCTATTTGGTAATATCATTCACTGTGTAATTAAGATATTTAATATTGATCATGAGCAGGTAAAAAACTGAATGAAAATGTTGATGTTAATTACTGCCTCAGTTCTAACAGAGCTTAATTGATATAACTTACATTAATTCAGCAGTAATCTGAAACATATTCTGCCCGTCCAAAGATTGATACATTGAAACATCGCCGTTCATTTCTCTATGTTGGATACTAAAGATGTCAACATCTCTTGCGACAATATCTCAAGAGCAAAAAAAAACGTTTGTAACTTTTCAACGGTATGGCCAAAGTGGAGTCTCTGCTCACAATATTAGTTGGGGAAAGAGAAAATGATATGAATACAAATCAGAAGATGATCACTGTGTTCCTAAACGCTCGTTAATAAGGTCAGTTGAAATGGTAACGACATACTGGAGTTAATTAATAGATAATTCTATTGAAAGAAAGATCCAGCAAAAAGCACTTGCAATATTGATAATAGTCTTCTGTTGCACATTTTTGGAACTAAAAGAGACAAAACGGTAAAACAGAATGTGCACATAATTTTAAACGAATATGGAGCACGGTATGCAAATACAACATTTTCCCAAAAACAATAGATTATCATAGAATTTACAGTGCAGAAGGAGGCCATTCGGACCATCGAGTCTGCACCGGCTCTTGGAAAGAGCACCCTACCAAAGGTCAACACCTCCACCCTATCCCCATAATCCAGTAACCCTACACAACACTAAGGGCTATTTTGGACACTAAGGGCAATTTATCATGTCCAATCCACGTAACCTGCACATCTTTGGACTCTGGGAGGAAACCGGAGCATCCAGAGGAAACCCACGCACATATGGGGAGGATGTGCAGACTCCGCACAGACAGTGACCCAAGCCGGGAATCGAACCTGGGACCCTGGAGCTGTGAAGCAATTGTGCTATCCACAATGCTACCATGCTGCACCTTAATACAGTGAGGGAATGGCTGAGAAGCTAACAAACTAAAAATATGGAAAATGATGTGTCGCATATTCAAAAGAAAATGCAATATTTAATTCGCGTAACATCGAAATTGACCAGAATTCGGAATTGGTTGCACAGAGATTGTTGGAGTTGCAAATCACAGATACATGTAAATGTAAAATGTAGAAACACCCGCGGAAAAATAAGATGTGCAGTGATGAGATAATTTTGAAAGAATGTGTGCAATTCGTACGGAATATGTATAGACGCAAAGACATTGGCCATGTATGTTTGCGTGCATTTGCATGTATGCTTTTTGAGATCCATTGAAGCAAAATGGTAAATCACAAGCAACACTGTATGACAGACGTTTTTATAAATGCCGTTTATTATATAATGAAGCCATGCAATATTGGTTAGGCACCGAGGAAACGCTGAAAGTAAAGGATGAAGGTAATCATTGCTTCGATTCCATTGAAATTAATATGATATGACTTCATGTCATCAAGTAACAGCCGGAGGTCATTAATGGGCAGTGAACATTTTAGATTTACCATGGAGAAGGATAAGGAGCAATTTGGAACATGGATAAATCATGGGGGGTTAGCCCTCCACGATGGGATTGAAATTTTGAGTTGGTTGGACACAAATATCAGCAGAAAATATGTTGAACCATCAATTTTCTACCGTCCACCAGACAGGATCGAAGGGAATATCAAGGTTAATTCGATGGAAGAAGAAAGTCATCTGTAGACAGATTTTGGAGAAGAGTAAAAACAACAGGGTTGTGGTGATGGGAGACTTCAACTTCCCCAATATTGACTGGGACTCACTTAGTGCCAGGGGCTTAGACGGGGCGGAGTTTGTAAGGAGCATCCAGGAGAGCTTCTTAAAACAATAGGTAGACAGTCCAACTAGGGAAGGGGCGGTACTGGACCTGGTATTGGGGAATGAGCCCGGCCAGGTGGTAGATGTTTCAGTAGGGGAGCATTTCGGTAACAGTGACCACAATTCAGTAAGTTTTAAAGTACTGGTGGACAAGGATGAGAGTGGTCCGAGGATGAATGTGCTAAATTGGGGGAAGGCAAATTATAACAATATTAGGCGGGAACTGAAGAACATAGATTGGGGGCGGATGTTTGAGGGCAAATCAACATCTGACATGTGGGAGGCTTTCAAGTGGCAGTTGAAAGGAATAAAGGACCGGCATGTTCCTGTGAGGAAGAAAGATAAATACGGCAATTTTCGGGAACCTTGGATGACGAGTGATATTGTAGGCCTCGTCAAAAAGAAAAAGGAGGCATTTGTCAGGGCTACATGGCTGGGAACAGAAGAAGCCTGCGTGGAATATAAGGAAAGTAGGAAGGAACTTAAGCAAGGAGTCAGGAGGGCTAGAAGGGGTCACGAAAAGTCATTGGCAAATAGGGTTAAGGAAAATCCCAAGGCTTTTTACACGTAAATAAAAAGCAAGAGGGTAGCCAGGGAAAGGGTTGGCCCACTGAAGGATAGGCAAGGGAATCTATGTGTGGAGCCAGAGGAAATGGGCGAGGTACTAAATGAATACTTTGCATCAGTATTCACCAAAGAGAAGGAATTGGTAGATGTTGAGTCTGGAGAAGGGGGTGTTGATAGCCTGGGTCACATTGTGATCCAAAAAGACGAGGTGTTGGGTGTCTTAAAAAATATTAAGGTAGATAAGTCCCCAGGGCCTGATGGGATCTATCCCAGAATACTGAAGAAGGCTGGAGAGGAAATTGCTGATGCCTTGACAGAAATCTTTGGATTCTCACTGTCTTCAGGGGATGTCCCGGAGGACTGGAGAATAGACAATGTTGTTCCTCTGTTTAAGAAGAGTAGCAAGGATAATCCCGGGAACTACAGGCCGGTGAGCCTTACTTCAGTGGTAGGGAAATTACTGGAGAGAATTCTTCGAGGGAGGATCTACTGCCATTTGGAAGCAAATGGACGTATTAATGAGAGGCAGCACGGTTTTGTGAAGGGGAGGTCGTGTCTCACTAACTTGATAGAGTTTTTCGAGGAGGTCACTAAGATGATTGATGCAGGTAGGGCAGTGGATGTTGTCTATATGGACTTCAGTAAGGCCTTTGACAAGGTCCCTCATGGTAGACTAGGACAAAAGGAGAAGTCACACGGGATCAGGGGTGAGCTGGCAAGGTGGATACAGAACTGGCTAGGCCATAGAAGGCAGAGAGTAGCAAGGGAGGGATGCTTTTCTAATTGGAGGGCTGTGACCAGTGGTGTTCTGCAGGGATCAGTGCTGGGACCTTTGCTCTTTGTAGTATATATAAATGATTTGGAGGAAAATGTAACTGGTCTGATTAGTAAGTTTGCAGACGACACAAAGGTTGGTGGAATTGCGGATAGCGATGAGGACTGTCGGAGGATACAGCAGGATTTAGATTGTCTGGAGACTTGGGCGGAGAGATGGCAGATGGAGTCTAATCCGGACAAATGTGAGGTAATGCATTTTGGAAGGTCTAATGCAGGTATGGATTATACAGTGAATGGTAGAACCCTCAAGAGTATTGAAAGTCAAAGAGATCTAGGAGTACAGGTCCACAGGTCATTGAAAGGGGCAACACAGGTGGAGAAGGTAGTCAAGAAGGCATACGGCATGCTTGCCTTCATTGGCCGGGGAATTGAGTATAATAATTGGCAAGTCATGTTGCAGCTGTATAGAACCTTAGTTAGGCCACACTTGGAGTATAGTGTTCAATTCTGGTCGCCACACTACCAGAAGGATGTGGAGGCTTTAGAGTCGGTGCAGAAGAGATTTACCAGAATGTTGCCTGGTCTGGAGGGCATTAGCTATGAGGAGCGGTTGAATAAACTCGGTTTGTTCTCACTGGAACGAAGGAGGTTGAGCGGAGACCTGATAGAGGTATACAAAATTATGAGGGGCATAGACAGAGTGGACAGTCAGAGGCTTTTCCCCAGGGTAGAGGGGTCAATTACTAGGGGGCACAGGTTTAAGGTGAGAGGGGCAAGGTCTAGAGTAGATGTACGAGGCAGGTTTTTTACGCAGAGGGGAGTGGGTGCCTGGAACTCGCTACCGGAGGAGGTAGTGGAAGCAGGGACGATAGGGACATTTAAGGGGCATCTTGAAAAATCTATGAATAGGATGGGAATAGAAGGATACGGACCCAGAAAGTGTAGAAGATTGTAGTTTAGTCGGGCAGCATGGTCGGCACGGGCGTGGAGGGCCGAAGGGCCTGTTCCTGTGCTGTACATTTCTTTGTTCTTTGTTGCATTAAATCCTACGTATCCCGAATGGCGAGGTGAAATTTAAAATGAAGAAGTGTGCAACCTCCAGGTAGTTAATACAACGCACAGTGCATATAATAAGGGCTGGAGGAAGCTAGTTGTATTGGTAACACAATCGAGGATGCGGCATGAAAGTTATTCGACATCCACCATAAAACTAAATCCCAAGGATTTGCATTTGGAGCCGACGACTGAAATCTTGGTTCAAAAAAAAGAAGCTTATTATATATTTCATGTGGACGCTGGAGAATTACGAGTGGTGTTCGATAAGAAATGCGCACATGTCTCAGCTCTCTTTCTCTCTCTCTCTCTCTATATATACCAGTTCAACTGCGCTGGGAGATAAATGGTAATCCTGCGAGGTGGGTGGTTGAGTCGAATGAGGTGTTATCACGTTTAATTTACATAATGCGGCTAAGTGACCTGTACTGAATGCAATGCTTCTTGCAGCAGGTTTTGTGGATGTAAGTTAGAAGATAAATATGGCCAATATTGTACGTGCAATATCTAAATATTTTTGCAGGGCATTTGATGCAGCGCTAAACTACATGCTTGTGAGAATATTAGATTCTTAATTTAATAAAAACGTACGGGGAATTTAAAAAAATGGCTGAGTGACAGGAATAATAACGTACTGGAAAATATTTGTTCTCATGATTGGATGAAGTAAAGTTCCCTAGGGATTCTTTGCACTTTCTGATATAAATGAATGACCAAGACTGTGGTGTGCCTGACATGAGTTCAACAATGACGAATGATAAGAAGAGTGCAAACACTGCATAGTAATTTGCCAGCCTTGCAAATCACAAGTCCATGAACATAATTTTGGTTGGTCAACCAAGTGTTATGCATGTAGATAAGTGTTAGATAATTATTTCTAACAACAAGAATATGAAGAGAGTGAATAAAATAAATCGAGAAACCCAAAAGGAGGTGCAGGAATGGAAACCGGTGTTCGTGTGCATAAATCATTGAACGTGGAAGGTTATATCTCGAGAGACGTTCGGAAAACATGTACTATCCTTGGTTTTATTAATTAGATATTGAGTACAAGAGAGTGAAGGTTATGTTGAATAACTAGAAGACAGAATTCAGTCCCCATCATGAGCTCTTTTCCTGTCAGAATCACTATACTTGTGGAAGAATGTGAAGACATTGCAAAGAACACAGAGGGGATGCATGCGAATGATTTCAAGGATACAGACCTACAGCTATGAGAATAGATTGGGCAGGTGGAACATATTATCTTGGATAAAATTAGCTACGAGTAATCTTGGTAGTAACATTCAAGATCCGGGACGGTATGAAAAGGTAAATTGTGAGATAATGTTCCCTCTGAAATACTCGCAGAACTAAACTGTATAAATTCAAAATTATTGGCAAAAAGACTAGATTAACGTGAAATGAAAATGAAAACAATGATTCATCTTGTTGTTGGAGTCTCGAATGTAATTCCAGACAGGCTGATGGAGGAAGGTTCGATCTAAGTGTACAAAGCAGAATTAAGTTCTTATCGAAAATAAATAAAGTGTCAGATTTCAGTGATAATGTCGGACCAGTCATCATTTTCTTTCAGAGAATGAATGCAGACTCGAGGGCCCGAAATGAAACCTTCTGCAGTTTCAAGTTTCAGTGATTCCCAAATGATATGTTCTTTTCTTAAATGCAAATATATTAATTAGACCACAGCACAGTGATTGTTTTCTTCACATAAAAGTATTCGATTTCAATTCCACGGAGTCTTTCATCACAAATTAACATTCATACAATGATTTAATTCTACTGAACGTTTGTTACACACCTTCGACATTCAAAATGTCATCTCTTACATTACACTAAATGTTACAAATCACATTCGGTCGAAATAAATTTTCCTTCAATTGTATATTTCAAGCGTACAATACGGCATTGATGTACGGGCGATCGTTTTTTGTGAAGAGGCATAAGTATATGCTGTAAAGGAAAACTGCTTGTTATTTTACAGAGGAAAAAACAATCGCGAAAGATGATGGTATCTGATCTGAAAATCAATTATCACAATATTATTTCGACTAATTTTGACTGCTAGTAGTTTGAACGTTTGTGCATAGTTAATTAAAGTTCCTATAAAAGAGCAGGTATACCACACATCGGTTAAGAGACACGAGGCAAGACTCCCAATCTTGAAATACGAAATCAATGTTTAGACAATGTTCTCATTCAAAGATTAACGAATATCGTCAGAAAAACCGCCCTTCTTTTCAACTGACGCACAATGGAGTGCAGATGAACCATTGGAAAATATCGCAAAAGTGCAGGACCCTGGTGAACTGGTCAATGTTCTTCTTCGGTTTGGTGATGTAAATTCATAATGCCTTTGGCACTAGATATAAAGATCTTAGATATAAAAGCTAGCATTGCATCCAGAATCATTTGCCATTTGTTGAAATGATTTG
Organism: Scyliorhinus torazame; assembly: GCF_047496885.1. Lineage (NCBI taxonomy): Eukaryota > Metazoa > Chordata > Chondrichthyes > Carcharhiniformes > Scyliorhinidae > Scyliorhinus > Scyliorhinus torazame. Next base: position 107,447,759 of record NC_092718.1, on the reverse strand, counting down.
TATTGCTTACCATTCCTTGCCAAAACAAACGTCTCTCGCTAGTGAGTTGTATATTGATAATCATTGAATAATTTCCTAAATTTCAGCAATGAAAATTTCCAAGGGATTGTCCATCATTTTTTTTTTAAATTTAGAGTGCCCAATTATTTTTTTCCGATTAAGGGGCAATTTAGCGTGGCCAATCCACGTAACCTGCACATCTTTGGTATGTGGGGGCGAAACTCACGCAAACACGGGGAAAATGCACAAACTCCACACGGACAGTGATCCAGACCCGGGATCGAACCAGGGACCTCGGCGCCGTGAGACAGCAGTGCTAACCACTGCACCACCGTGCTGCCCTTGGGGTTGTCCATCGTACGTGATTAAAGTGAAAGGCAGAATTGAACTCAAACAAAAGTCATATATTTCGGCAAAGATGTGTGGAAGACCAGAGTACTGGCAAAATATAAAGACCATCAAAGAACGATTTTTCACAAATGTCTGAAAAGGAGGGCAAATCAAGAGTAGGAGAGAAAAGAAGTCTTTAAAATAAAACGCCGTTAGACTGTCTGTGGATGTTTAACTGGGAAAGGAATTAGCAAAGTGAGCATCAGTCGTATAGAAAATTAATTCGGGGAATTCTTAACGGAAAGTACAACTCCAGTACATCACTTAAATCAGTTTTTATTTGCGTCCATCTACATTCGGATTCAATCAAGTAACATTCCCCAAAACATCTGAAAATCATGAGTTGGTGGGATGGGACGAATGTAGTAAGTCCACAATTAACAGGGATGTAGCTTTGAACTCACAAGCTGCTGGACCTGATGGACGTCCCCCAAAATGCATCAGAGTAGTAATGAAATAGGTAAATTATGCATTGGATTTAATTTGCCATATTTTAAATGATTGTGTAAACGTTCCATTGATTGGAAGAAAGAGCAGGAAACGCATTTATACACAAAGTGTGAGGGACAGAAAGCACGAAGGAATGGTACAGCTGGCCTTCTATCTATCACAGGACAAATGCCAGATGCCATTACTAAAGATGCTACAGCAAGGCACGTGGTCAAACTTAAGGCAGGGCCAACTTGACGTTATGCAAGGGAATCATTGAAACACATTTCTTGAAGCTATTTGATTGAATCAAATGTGCAGGAGATAATAGGGAACGAGTGGTTGTGCTGTATTCAGAGGGAGCAATTGTTAGGTCGCATGTCAATGGTTCTTTTGTAAAAATAAATGTCCATGTTGCAGGACAATATGTTGTCAAGAATAGAAGCTTCGACAACGAACAGGAAGCTACGATATGGCACAAATTGTATTTTCGGATTGACATATTGTGAAAAGTGGTGTGTGGTGGGGATCTGTGCCGGGGCTTCAACATTGTAGAATTGGCCGAAGGGAATGAGGTTATGTATGCTACATTTGCTGTCGACATAAATATCGCTAGGAAAGTAAATTATGAAGAGAACGGACGGAGGGTAAAACGGGGCATAGCTAGATTGAATGCGTGGAACAGTCAGGGGCGTGGGGGGGGGGGTCAAGAACAATGTGGCTATTATGAAATTGTCTCCTTTGGCGGGAAGAATCATTGTGACCCCTGAATGACATACGAGACACCTGAATGACCTCTCACGGACTGAACTGATCTCTCGCCGCATCCTATCTACTGTGTGGCACTGTACTTTATCTGGTTAACTCGATATCTATGTGTATGTATTCATATTTACCGTATGCCCTAGGTTTGTCAATGGACGAAACGATCTGCCTGGACTGTACACGGGAAAATACTTTTCTTTGTAACTCGCCAAATGTGACAATAAATCTAAATCTAAATCTAGAGAAGCTCTGTAACTTTTCTCTTTAAAAGGCTGAAAGAAGCAGAATATTTGAATATTCATTTTCTAAATTTTGAGTACCCAATGGTTGTTCCAATTAAGGGGCACTTTAGAGTGACCAATCCTCTTACCCTAACATCTTTGGGTTGTGGGGGTGAGGCCCACGCAGACACAGGGCGAATGTGCAAACTCCACACCGACAGTGACCTAGGGCGGGATCGAACCCGGGTCCTGAGCGCCTTGAGGCAGCAGTGCAAATATTTGTGCCACTGTCTTGCCCCAAGATCTGAATATTCTTAAGGATGTGCTGGAACGATTATTGATTTAAAGTATGTGAGCAATTAATATGCAGGAATGTCGGTTTCAAGTTCGAATCAGAGATGCCACGTATGAGGGCCACGTGGCCAACTTTTGATCACGATCTTGTGTTTTTTCATGTTCGTATCAATTATTATCTTATCGAAAGCAAAGCTAGCTCAAGAGTGACAATTTCCAAATTCTAATCCTATTCGTTTATTCATGTGTTCATCAACTGTCCACAAAGCTGCGATTTTTTTTTGTTGCCGACTAGGCTTGTATTCTCCTGATAACGTGAAAATTTAGATAAAATTCGACGTCAGTCATATGTTCCAGGCATCGTTTGTTCTTCTACCTTCGTGATTTAACCGTTGAATTACAGACATTAAACTACAACTATCTTGGCCTTTCTCTCACCAGGAAATAATACGTGCCCAACATTTCAGATGGTCTCCCGCCTGCCAATACAATTGGGTGCTCTACAGATGCAGTTTTCTGCATCTCTCCAATCAAGTGTCGTTCTGGAATCTGAGGTTTTTATTTTTATATAAAGGAACTGAAATAATTTATTATCATATTCCAGTACTCGCAAAATGCAAAGAATCGTTAAATAAGTTAGGTAAGTGGAAAGGGCCAAGAATGTTTCAAATAATGCTCATTTTAATTTTGAACATCTAGCAGAAATGTCTCTCTGAAAGCTAACCTTCAATGCAGTCCATGTAATGGCAGATGTCTCCATATGGTTACCTGCTCAGTCATCTTGTTTTCTCTGCATACTGCGTTGGAAATGGGCCATGGTTCGAAAAATGGCTTAAAGTGGCAAGTCAATTGATTTCAGAGTACCGTGCCTAGAATCGTTTTGGACTTGATAGTTGCCCCTTTGCCGTCGTCCAAATTTAAAAATAAGATGTATCTAGATTTTGCTCTTTTGCTAGTCATGAGGGACAAGTCATGTCACGAATGCTTAAGCCATAGTAGACCTGCCTCTGTGCCATATGTGCCAATATCAAATTTTGAGAAATAATTCAAGCCACTGTGATTATCCTGCAGTATAGCTAACACCGGGAGGGAAATAGGAATGCCTTGTGGGAACACAAAACCGATAAATAAGGAACAAAGAACAGGTCAACACTCTTATATTCCGGTCAAAATATAAGTGAGCTCGAAGAATAGGAGTTATGGCAAAAATAACGTTCCGGCATTTTGTCCGTCTTTGAAAACGTATCACGAGCAAGCAAGTATTGTAATGTCTCGGTTCGAGATCCGATGGCTGTTTTTTTTTTCTAAATGGTAACGGCGGACGGAAGAACTTACAGACCTTGGCGATACTTGACCTAAGACACTTTTGGGTGAAGTTGCAGTCAAATTATAAGGTTCGGCAGGATTAGTATTACGTTGCTTAACATAATTAGATGCAGTCGGTCTTGATGATGGAGAACAGATAAGCTCAAGTGGCATTCTCATTTGCTAAAAAAACGAGCACTGAGAATGTCAATGTTCCAGTTTAGCTCACCACAGTCAGAAAGTAGATAAATAGAGTCCATCACTCAGGATCAGAATTTCCTTTTCTGGCTAGAGACATTTGCTTCAGTAACTCCAATATTTAAGTCGATGGATATTCTGCCAATTACGTGTTGTCTGCAACAAAATATAACATTTTATTCACGCTTAGACTTAAGCAATTAAGTAATACAATTGCAAGCTTGGTGGTCAAATTATATTCAGTTGAAATCTTACCTAGTTTAGTGTCCATCAGGTATGCAGATCTGTACACCTCTGTACAGTAAATGTGCTGAACCGACGTCGCACACAATACATGCCGGTTGCTTGCACAGCGCTGCCCCTACATCGAAACATTTGACGGGGCAGGTGCTAACTGGCCCATCAAGTATGTGCCAATTTCTCCTCAGAGCAATCTAGTCACTACTTTTGCCATTGCATCCTCATATCGATGCATCTAAAATGTATCATATGTGCTCGCCCAATGTCATTTTCGTATCATTACACATTTGCTTCCAGAAGTTGCACTGAGCTCAAGTCACGACGAAGTGCTGCGGCAAAAAAACAATTCTGACATCCAACCTGTACCTCGAGGTCAAGGCCTTAAACGAGTAACCCCTGCTTTTCTGTTCAAATGCCTACGAAAGGGACGAACTTCATTCTGACGAACTTCTGTGGTAATGATCGTGATGTGGAATATCACGCATTTAATTCAAGGCCAGAAACTAACCTTTTTAAATCAAGTTTACCGTTCATGTTCGTACAGCATTGGCACAATTTTGGTATATGCCTTCTGTCCATTATCATACATCTTCACATCCGGCGTCAGTGGTCTACATACCATAATCCGACATTATTATCTAGACCTAGACTTACGCCTGGATTCTCCCGTCGGACAGCCTTGTGTGGCTCTGCGGCGGGTGTTCGCTGCTGGAGAGATTCTCTATTCCCGGCCCTTGTCAATGGTATTACGCATCCTCCCCACCGCAAAACGAGCGAGCAGGGGTGTGCTGCCAGAGGGAAAAGTTAATCACAATGGCCGGAGGGTTCCGGCCAATGTACGAATGTTCGTTCTAAATTTGCACATTGGTGCTGCCTACCGGCCTTCCGCCTGAAAATAAACATTCAGCACGACTCTGTTTTACATGTCCGACATGATTTATTTATATCCTTGCAGATGTACACTCTTCTATTCAATAAGCAGTGCTTTTGTAAACGTGTGTTTCACGTGGTAAGTTCCCGAACGGCTCCTTCAAACCCGTTCAGAGGATGTCATCGTCACCTTCGCTGTTCCTTCAGCAAAGCGTCAACTGAAATAATCAAGCCATTGAGAACAAAACGAGTCTCTTTTGATTATAATTATTTAATTCAAATGACTTAAAATATCTATTTTTTAATCCATGATAATTTTCCATATATGGGAATAACTTAAAACAGTTGCTGAAAATTCTTTGGACACATCGTTGGACAACGTTATCACACGCGCCTGACCTCGATCAACTGCAATTTCCCGCTTACCTGATACAAGTTGTGAGATAAAGGAAAAATGTGCCCCGAGCTCCACCCTACTTCTGTTGGAAATCTGTGACATTAGCCATTGACAGAAGACGCCTTCTCAGTTCGAGACTAAAAAATCGTTTCCCGATAGTGTTGCCTATCAATGGGCTCCACATTGCTTTTCTCCACCATCTCGACATACAAAGAAATACACTGATCACGTCCTTATTAAATTCGGATACAAATAACTTGCCGAATATACGAGTTTCCCGCCGTTTCTCTTAATATTTACCTTCCGTTATCGCCAAAAATAACTCACGACGCCGGATACTATTTCCATACAAGTAGATTTTGTTGCTCTGGGTGCAGTCAAATCTTCTTCTTCTTTCCCGTCCCAGCATATTATTTTTGACGCCCTTACCAATAGAGCCGGAACTCTCAATACGCGTTCATTTGTTTTGCTTCAGCTTGATTGGATACATGGAGGTATAGAATTAGTTCCTTAACTTTCGTCCATATTGAAATATAGCTGGCTTTCCAGCAGTAGATCACTTTTCTTACTCATTTTTAAAAATAGATTTAGAGTACCCAATTATTATTTTTTCCAATGGAGGGCAATTTAGCTTGGCCAATCCACCTAACCTGCACATCTTTGGGTTGCGGGGGTAAAACCCACGAAGACACGGGGAGAATTTGAAAACTCCAAACGAACGTTTTACACAGAGGGCAGTGGGTGCCTTTAACTCGCTGCCGGAGGAGGTGTTGGAATCAGGGACGACAGTGACGCTTGATGGTCATATTGACAAATACATGACTAGGATGAGAATAGAGGGATACGGACCCCGGAAGTGTAGAAGGTTTTAGTTTAAACGGGCAACATGGTCGGCACATGCTTGGAGGGCCGAAGGCCTTGTTCCTGTGCTGTACATTTCTGTGTTCTTTGTGCTTTGACAGTGACCGATGGCCGGGATTCAAACCCGGCTCCACAGCGCCGTAGATCCACTGCTAACCAGAGCGCCACATGCCGCCACTTATTCCTCATTTTTTGTTTATATTTAATCTGCATATATCCCAGTGAAATCGTCGCTCTTCCATTTTACATATCCTATATCGGGGTTTACCTTGCTGTATCCACTTCGAGTCTGGACGCTTTCATATGATGATCGACATATCAAAAGTTAGACACAAATACACTTGGTCATCTTGCCGTTCCTCATTTCACCAGATCAAAACATGAATTGTCTCAATGTGGTTGAAGCTGGTCATAAAACGACATTCAATTTCCATTGACACAAATGAATAATTATTTTCTTTGTTTAACTTGCACTAAAACATTTCGCAGTCGATTTTTTAAATAGAAATCGCCAAGATTTACCACTCTATAATCCATTCTGTGATTTGCCCTCGATATGTGTTTTGCATTTCTCTCACAGTATGTTCAGCACCCCAATGGAATGTCCACCTATTTTTGCTTTACAAACATATAAACTGATTAATTTTGTCCTTGCTCTTCAAGAATAATCATTATTTCTAATGCCGCAATTTGTATTTTTTCACCCAATTGTTTCCCTTCTCCGTGCATTCAGTACTGCAGAGGTTCAAGTGTGAGCCAATCAGTGCATTGCCTTTTCAAGTAACCGTTCCATCAATGCTGTTCAAACATATTCCCTCGCGGTTATTCGGGCCTTATTCCCTCACGGTACTCGTTACTTTCCTGTTCCGTTGCACCATCTTCCTTATAGTATTTGGCGTCTGCCCTAGAAATGTCCCCAATCACTCAAGGATTTGAAACGCCCGAACCCATAAGATGTCTCAAGCCAGCATTATTTCCGGTTGACATTTTACCTGCTATTTGTCGAATTAATTTATTTACCATTGTGCTTACAAGGGTTGACATAATGCATTCAGTTACCAGGAAAAGTGGAACGAATATGTTGATTTGGAGAGGAAAGTCGAAATGTTTAAACGCAAATTACTGAACTACGAACCCTTATCGGAAAGCAATATCATTATTTTTGACTGGCTCCGTGATTTCTGTAGCATTTCAATCTATATTACTTTCCCAGTAGGCCATGAGTGCATCTCTTTCATATTGTACTTTGTTTCCACTGCTGCTGGGTGGCACTCTCGCTCCAATGTACACTTCCTTTATCTCTGATCCATATCTGTCAGAGATGCACGTGATTCAAACGGAAAAGTCGCGCAGCTGCTTCTTTTCACAACTTTCCATCCGTATCGCTGCCAATTGGCAAATTGTATTGTTTTGTATTTTCGCAGAAGAGGCGCTGAATGAAAAGGCCGAAGGTAAACATAAACGTGTATTACTTGCTGCACGGCAACTTTAAAATTGAATGTATGATAAAAGTGCAATGTTCTTTCGAGTTGTTCGAACAACACTGCTGCCTATGTTTATGGTGGGGTGTGTATTAAAATGATTACCGTTTTTATTAACTTAATTTCTACAGCAGCATTCTCACTTTCCGTCAGCTTTGAAGTTGGAAACGTGGTCAAGGCACATATGGTATCACATGGTGAAACATTATTGTGGAGGTTCTTCAAACACAGATTCTGTTCTGTCGCAAGACTTTAATCTAGATCCCGCAAGCAAAAAAAAACCCAATCACATGGGACATTGTTCGATGTGAGAATAGGAATTAACATCACAACATCATGGTACATTTGAACACACAAGTAGATCATTCAGAACTGCTCAGCCATTCCAGCTCCATTTCTTTTTTTTGATGTTATTTCTTCGCTAATTGTCAAATTGATGTCTCAGAACCATTCAATATGACGCCGCCCCAATCTCGGGCTGTGCATTCCACACCTGGATTATTTGCCGTGTAAAGCATTCTGTTTCTCTATGATCAACACTTGTTCTGAAAATCGGTGCCATTTGCTTAATGATTCGTGCTTCCATTGGACGTTTATTTAGTCTTGTATTATCTTTCATGGCTCTGTGTGTCTCTGATCTTTATTCAGGTTGCCAGCGCAGTTTCGCCCGGCCGTTTTGTGGCGGCCTAGAGTTGTTTAAATGGTTAATTCTATTTACAAGCGGCAGAAATATACAATTCCTTCCGCATGGGACCGGGCATAAGAGGCGGTACAGGGGAATCCCGTCCTTCGTCTCCCAGGAAGTTTCATTTTCTTCTTTTTGTTCATCTCTAAATTCATCTTGACTTTGCAAGGTCTTTCTAATTTTCATTTGCAATGTTTGCCTGCAGTTCTTTATTGGAATTAATTTTAAACATTATGCTTTCCTGTGCTGCAAACGCACAAAGTCAGCATTTGTTGAACATGCCTGAAGAAGTTCGTAGTGAGCCGGATTCATGAACACTTGCAGTCCATCTGATGTTTGCAAGAAAGAATAGCAAAAGGAATAAAAACATGTTAACGCCGATTAGGACGTTGTGACATGTTACTGCATAAGTATTGGATTTCATATTGTGGTATATTCCACTGAATTCTCCTGCTCATGTGAAATTAAATGAAAATTGCTTATTGCCACAAGTAGGCTTCAAATGAAGTTACTGTGATAAGCCCCTAGTAACTTCATTTGAAGCCTACATGTGACAATAAGCAATTTTCATTTCATTTCATTCACGTTCATCCAATTTGACGTTGTAAGGTATTTTGAAGATATTATAGAAGTGATTCTGCGGAGTTCCTAAGCGCCACCCTAAATCAAGTGCACTGACCTTCTCTCCAGAGGCAGAGGAAGAGAATACAAAAGCTGATGGCTTGAGTGATCGTAAAAGCATTGCTTTTCTCAGGATTGTGTCGAGGCTATTCACTACTGCAACGATATTCATCTTAGCAAGTGGATGCATTTACACTATTCGCCTTTGCATTGTAGACCATTCACTGATGTTAAGAAGTGAAGTGCTAGGTTAAATACCGAATCTGCCAGTTCCCGACCTGGTCATTTGCTGACGTTGGACTGGAATCTGCAGTCCCCCATTGCGTGCTTTGGGAGGCGCGCCACTCGTTGGAAGCTGGGTTATTTCTTTCTTCTACTTGACAGTTGGATTTGCCATGCTACATTTCTGTGAAACACACTGGTGGCTGGTCGCTGCCAGTGGGAAAACAAAATCGAAATTGCCTGGTAATTGTGGCCAGAATGTCTTTCTCCGGTTACTTTTCAGATCAAGTATTACTCGATGAATCTGATCGTGGATATTTTAGTCAATGGTGATGTAATTACTTATGGAAATGCGACGGAGTGATTTTCTCATTGCATGGCGTATCATGGCTTAGCCAATCGATGGATGTATCGCCATTTGCCATTTCAAATCCCAAATCATACCGTGACCGAAGTCATGTTTGCATAACGACACCAATATTTTTGGCAAATGATGAATATCATGTAAAGAATGATATATCCACAAATTAAAGTATGAAGCTATTTTATTGTGAATATTTAATGGATAATGGTGGTTGTTTTCCCAAAATGAACGCTGGTAAACAGATGAAACTGAATATTAGAGTGCGTTAAGGAACTGGTTCAGATATGTGGAAGTACAACAGGGACCCTGCAGCCTAAATTGATCCAAATACGTTCCTGAATTAAAGGGGCCTTTTGAAAATTAACAGGTAATTTTGTTGACCATAAAGCTGAATGCCTTGGTTAATGAGCGTTAATACAGATTTTTCTTAAAAATGCAGGTCGTGCATCCTCAATGTATGATCCTCAACGTAAATCCCGCAAGTAAACCGTTGTTGAGATGCGTGACATAGTGGAAATCCACGTTTGTCTGTTGATTCATTAAATAAGGATTGATTTTTGGAAATCAAAAAATAACACGCAGAAAAGACAGAAACATGGGTGGTAACGTTGAATTTTATTTTGAACATTCAGTACATAAAATAGCCGTCCGTTTACCTTGACGTACACATCAAACGTCTGTTGATGCATTGACGAGGAATGGTCCAGGACCCCTTGTCCCTGCAAACCCCGTACATTCGAACAGTTTAATCACCTTGTCCAACTCTTTATGTAAACGTGGTTTTCTAATGAGGCATGCAAACTTGAACTTCTAATATTATTCAGTACGTATTCAGTTAACATGCTTTGAATTTATAAATTGTCATCATTCACGGGAGTTTAACTTTTGATTATTTGTTTGATTTTGCGGTTAAACGTGCGAGTGAGTAGAAAAGCCTTATGTTATAAAGATTAATAAAGAGACACCCTGAATATTTGCTGCTACATAATCTCTGACCGACACGCTGACCATTACAATATGAAATAGAACCCAGCAGCCGCTTTATTTCCTAACCTCAGGCAATTTGACGCGAGCTTTGAAGTACGATACTTTTTCATGCATTTGTAGTATGGGGAGTTCGGAGGCTCGGCTAACATTCATTGCGAATTCGGTTTTTTCCCTTCCGTCTGTCCGTGACATGAGTGACAGAAGGAACAAACATCACCCGACCATTGCATAATATGACTGCTGTAAATATGTGCATATTGTTGTGTGGTCATTTCAAAATCAAACTGCAGTCAAACCTCAGAAAATCTCTTGTTCGTACCTCCGATCGAGCCATACTTTGAATTCAATCACCAGCCGCAGACCGGACAATCAGAACCCCAATGTCACCAACATAACACCATACACTGTGGCCCAGCTCACTGACATCGCAAAAGCGATCGGGGTTTTCGAATCCACCGGGAAACGACACTCTCGTTTCGAGAATATCGCCCAATACCGTATCCTAAATGGGTTAGGCATGGCTGAGGAGGTCAAGCTCAACCTCCTAAGTCCTGCAATCTGTTCTCCCCTACCCAAGCCCCAAAATGTACCAGGTGGAAACTTGCCGCAAATGAAGGCGGGTGTGCTGACCGCCATAGGATACAAGAGAGACGACCCAGTGAACGGTCTCAACAATTCAAAAGTTAATTGGATGTACCAATTTGCAGGCCAGGGGACAGCTGGTGAGTGGGAATCTTTCAAAATGCTATTAACTAGGGTTGAAGGTGAGCACATTCCTCAGAGAGTGAACGGTATTTTTCGTAGAAGGAGGGAACCCTGGAAGACCCCGGATATTGAGGCCATTGTCAAAAGGCCTAGCGACATCGAAACAAACCTGTTGGACTTTAACCTGGTGTTGTAAGACTTCGTATTGTCAAAAGGGAGAAGGAGGCATACGTCACGTCGAGGCAGATCGGATGAAATGGATCTCTTAATGCAGGCATTGTCAAACTCGGTGGGTCGCGGCGGGTGTCGGGAGGGTCGAATCCGTCCATTGCGCAAATCTGCGTGCAACAGCCGCAGCCGCAGGCTGTTCATACCGCCGGCTGGAAGCGGCCTTCAAAATTGCTGCGAACATGTCAAAAAACTGCGTCCGCACTGCGCATGCGTAACAAATCATCGGTGCGCATGCACAAAAATAATGAGGGACACAGATGAGGTAAATCGTCATCATCTTTTCCGAAATGTAGCGGCGTCTGCAACGAGAGGGCATTGGTTTCAGGTGAGTGGGGATAGATACAAAAGAGACCAGAGGGGAAAGTTCATCACACAGTGGGTGGTAAGCATTTGGAATGAGCTGCCAGAGGCATTGGTCGAGGCGGGTGCATTTTATGTCCTTTAAACACAGTTAGACAGTTACATGGGCAGGGCGAGTATAGAGGGATATGGGCTAAATGCAGGCAAGTGGGCCGAGCTTAGTGATAGAATATGGGCGGTATCGACATGCTGGGCCAAAGGGCCTGTTTCATTGCTGTAAACGTCTATGATTCTATGACTCTAATTGTCAGCAAAAGCCTGGCGAACATCAGACAGCATTCTCAGGTCGGCTGAGCACCCAGTTTAATGGGGGTTTCTCTGCACTAAACAGTGCCCAGAAGACCCTCAGCACCGAACCGCATGGATCCGTGCCCTGATAGCCCATGCCACGCACACCAGTCACAAAGCATGCAAGAATTAAGACCCCGAAGATGAGACACACAGTGGGGCCTGTGCTATCTGGAAAATGACTCGCGCTTGGGAGCGGGACGACAAACAGATGAACACCCCTAAATTAAAAATGAATCCTACCTGCCCCAACTCACTGTGAAGCCACAGTGCTCGCCACTTGTGCTACCGTGCTGCCCACACAAGACAAACGCCCAACCCCGAACGCAGGGAACCTTATATAGCCGAGCCCAGTAGCCCACATGCGCAGTGTTAGAACTGCGGGAAACATAACCATTTCCTCCGGGACTGTAGGGCACCAACGAACTGCCCCACACAACCGTCTCAGCAGTGACCCAATGATGGACCGCGACCCATGCCCCTCGAATGATATGGTCGCCTAGCCACCATAACCCCGGTAGAAATCTCCTACACCCCCAATGACCTATAACCCCAATGAGAACGCGGACCCGAAGCATGACGGTGTCCGGCCCCACAGACTTGGGTGTGTAACACCAAATGTGATAGTGTATGGAGACCCCTAATATGAGCAGAGGTCGGAGCCACTTCGCCGTGTTCCTTTGGGATCCAGCGGGATCCAGCACTACTCTAAAAACATCCAGAGACCTCAAGTGTACATGGCATACCCAGAAGAAAATCATATTAAGCGTTTTTAAAGGTCACTTAAAGGAGCGTGCGGAAACCGATCCGCCTGAATTCAGATTAGGAAACCCGGTATGTCACGATCCCGCCAACTTCGTGAAACTCCACACCGATGCTGAAAAATACTCGGTTCTGATCTGATGAGAAAATGCAGCTTATCAATCGACCAGCAAATTCTTGTAACGGGCGAATACCGGCTACCCGCGAAGCTCTTGTTGAGGTGGCCACTCGCAGATACATAGCCCGAATCTCCACTTTTTCACAATTATGGATCAGCCCCACAGCAGTGACGCAGGACGCTGAAGCACACGGTACATTAGCCAAACACACGCAGGCGTTCGCCAGTCACAAACCTGACTGCAGCCGAATAACAGGGGATGTCATCATAAAAGACCCTGACGTAAAACGCCAAAGACAGTATGGCTTCTCTGAGCAAGCCGAAGGGGAAGTGGCCAAATGAATTGGTAGTTCACGACACAAGGAGCCCTGCGACCCGTTGCTTCCACTAGCAATTGCCCCATATGGCCGGTAAGGAAACCGGACGGTTCCTGGAGGCTCACCATTGATTATCAAGCCCTAAATCAGACCACCTCATCACAGCCCCACAGTGGCGACTAGAACAGAAGCCATGATGAAACAAGCCCAACACACACGATTCCTCACGGTGTTAGACATAAAAATGGATTCCGGTCAATTCCTTTTGATCACCACAATCAATACAAAATTGCCTTCACATTCCAGGGGCAACAGTACACCTGCACCTGCATACCGCAAGGTTTTCACAACTTCCTCTCCATATTTCACCACCGCTAGCAAAGGGCATGGAGCGATTCTCCAAACCAGAATGTTTAGTACAATACGTAGATGATCTCCTCTTACAAACTGAAACAAGAGGGGAACATCTCAAATTATTGGACGAACTGCTTAACCTCCTCACTACATTAGGCTTAAAGGTACAACCCAAGAAAGCCCATATCATGAGATCACACGTCTCTTACTCAGGTACAGCGAACCGAGTCTGTCACATGACTTCCCTTACCAAAGGGCGTGAGCTCGCTGCTCTCGTTTCTAGGCTTGGTGGGGTACTGCCGAGACCGCATCGACGGTTTCCCTGTCCGAACTCTTACCAAAGAGTACCCCATGGTTCTGGACTCCGCGAAACATAGACGCTGTCTCAGGCCTCAAACAATCCAGCGCCCAAGCCCCTGCCTGACAGTTACCCAACCCTTAACTTCCCTTTTCCCTTAACGTAACGGCCACTGACAAAACACTAGCCGCCGTGCTCCTTCAATAACGGCACGGACGACTCGGTCCAGTAGCCTACGCTTCCTGCATGTTAATACCGGTGGAACACAGCTTCGCAATATGGGAGAAACGTCTACACTCGGTCTTTGTGGCAGTACACCGTTTTAATTACACAGTTGGTCTAAATTCCCTTACCATCCTCACTGAAAATTCGCCGATACAATTTCTGCAGAACTGGCGGGTGGATGACTGGCCAGTCAGCCAGAACAGGATAGCATGGTGAGCGGCAGCACGGTGGTTCAGTGGTTATCACTGCTGCCTGACGGTGCGGAGGTGGGAGGTTCGATCCCGGCTCACTGTCTGTGTGCTATTTGGACAATATCCCCGTGTCTGCGTGGGTTTCGCCCCCACAACCCAAAACACGTGGAGGGTAGGTGGATTGACCTCGCTAAATTGCCTCTTAATCGGAAAAAAAGATTTGGGCATTCTAATTTCATTTTTATAGAAAAGAAAGTTGGACACTTATGCTCCAAAGTCGGTACATTGTGGTGAAACATACCCACAGTTCCATTTCCCTGGAAGACAACATATCGTATAGAGGGGAGCCGAACGAATGCCCGATTCTCGCCGTAAAAGAGCCCCTGACCAAATCGGGGGGGGGGGGGGGGACAAAGCAGTGGAGCCAGACAGACTCTGAACACCTCAAAGACTTATGTTGAGGACGGAAACAACAAAACGGCATGCAATATCTATGTAGAAGACCACGAAGGCAAACCTCTGAGGGAGATAGCCTTGAAACATCCTGCACACATGAGTGCCCAACCGGCAGATCTGGCAGCAATAGCTTACGTCGTCAGCCACGCCGACCTCTTTCCCACGCCAGCAGACATACTTTCACAGAGTATTGAGTTCTGACACAGTTCAACGGATTTTATGTCCCTTTGGGCAGCAACAGGATTTTACTCGGCGGATAGAAAGCATCTGCCATCAATCGAAATATTTAGATTCAACCCAGGAGCCTCGGATGAACTTGTATCTGAGATCACCATTGCAGACGTCAGAGCAGCCTTCTCGAAGGTCAACCCTCGGAAAGCCACTAGCCCTGATGGGGTGCCCGGACAGGCACTCGGGTCTTGCGCGGATCAGCTGGCGGGGGTATTCACAGACATATTCAACCTATCTTTACAACAATCTGAGGTCCCTCTCTGCTTCATGAAGACGACCGTCATCCCTGTACAAGAACAAAACCAAGAAGCGTTCCTTAATGACTATCGTCCAGTGGCTCTGACGTCCATCATCATGAAGTAGTTCGAAAGGTTATTTATGGCACGAAGCAAGTCCAGCCTCCCGGATTGCCTTGATCCACTACAGTTCGCCTACCGCTGCAAAACGTCCACAGCAGACATCATCTTCATGGCCCTGCATTCTACCCTGGATCAACTAGATAACAAACACACCTGTGACAAACTCCTATTTATCGACTACAGTTCAGCCTTCAACACCATCATTCTTACGAAACTCATGTCCAACTCCGTGGCCTTAGGTTCGGCTCCTCCTTCTGCAACTGGCTCCTGAACTTTCTAACCCAAAGCCACAATCAGTAAGGATAGGCAACAACACATCCTCCACGATCATCCTCAACACCGGTTCCCCACAAGGCTGTGTCCTCCTCCCCTACTATACTGTTTGTACACCTATGACTGTGTGGCCAAATTCCCCTCCAACTCGATTTTCAAATTTGTTGATGACACCACAGTGGTGGGTCGGATTTCAAACAATAATGAGAGAGTACAAGAATGGGATAGAGAATCTGGTGAACTGGTGCGACGAAAGTAATCTCTCTCTCAATGTCAACAAAACGAAGGAGATTGTCATCGACGTCAGGACGCGTAGTGGAGAGCATGCCCCTGTCCACATCAATGGCAACGAAGTAGAAAGGATGGTGGGCTTCAAGATCTTAGGTGTCCAGGTCACCAACAACCTGTCCTGGTCCCCTCATGCCGACGCTATAGTTAAGTTAGCACACCAACGACTCTACTTTTTCTGAAGACTAAGGAAATTTGGCATGTCACCTACGACTCTCGCAAACTTTCTGGTTCGATAACAGCTTGGCATCGATCCTGCTCCAATGCCAAGACCGCAGGAAATTGTAAAAGGTCGAGAATGTTGCCCAATACATCTCGCAAACTAGCCTCCCATCCACCGACCCTGTCTACAATTCCCGCTGCCTCGGAAAAGCATCCCGCATAATTAAGGACCCCACGCACCCTAGACATATTCTCTTCCAACTTCTTCCGTCAATAAAAAGATACAAAAGTTTGAGGTCACGTATCAACCGCCTCAAGAACAGCTTCTTCCCTATGCCGTCAGAATTTTGAATGGATCTACCTCGTATTACGTTGATCTGTTCTCTACACCTTGCTATAACTGTAACATTATATTCCCCTTCTAACTTCTTCCTTCCCTATTTATAGTATGCATTATTTGTAGAGCATGCAAGAAACAATACTTTTTACTGCGGACGAACACATGTGACAATAATAAACCAAATTCAATCAGAAAATCCAACTTACTGGCAGTGTATCCTATCGTCCGAATTCGCCCGATGGAAGAAGAGATTCCTACAACACCTGGACTCGACATGAAGAACATTGGTGTCTTGGTGCTTTATTATTTTTTTCAATTTGTTGTTATTATTTGGGGTTAGGAATGATACTGTAAAACCCGGATACGGGGCATTATCTCGTTGAGAAGGTTTGGTAAGGATTGTGTGATCCGGTTCGCTGACGCTCACGGGATCAAGAGGAGGAACGTGGTAATTTAAAAAAAAATTAGAGTATCCAATTCTGTTTTTCCAATTGAGGGCCAATTTTGCCTGGCCATCCACCTACCCTGCACGTCTTTGGGTTGTGGGGGAGAAACCCAGGCAGACACGGGGAGAATGTGCTAACTAAACACGGCCTGTTACGAAGAGCCGGGATTCGAACCGGGTCCTCAGCGCCGTAAGAATGTGGTCATTTTAAAATCACACATCAGTCAAATCTCAGGAATTCTGTTGTTCGTCGCCCAGATCGAGCCACACTTTTCGCCACCGAGAGTATCGACTGTTACCTTTTATGGGAACAGGTCATGTGCAGCGCACACCACCAAAGATGGGGCACCTGGCGCGAGCTCAAGTGGTCTGGCAAACAGTCATCAACTGCACCATCGTCCCTTAGGATCCCCCCCCCCCCACACACACACACACACCTCCCTAGAACTCATTGGCTGGAAGCCAGATAAGTTTCTGGAAAAGCGAGTGCAGAGGGATAAAAGTAGGCATCTCAGAGGAGAAGAAGCAGAGCACCCAGAAGCAACAGAGAAAGCAGAAGAAGCATAAGACTGACGGGAAACAGGTAGATGACTCGAAGAAAAGACTTGAAGCAAAGACTCAAAGCAGAGCGTCTGTGTGTGAGTTGACCCTGACCAGACCAGAAGGAAGCAAGCAAGCAAGAAACAGCCAACGAGAATTACCTTTGCAAAGATGAACCAGAGGGACTCAGGAATCGGATCTTCAACTTCCCAAACGACCTCTGCGCGTAGCATAGTCGGATCCTGGTTGTTTCTTTTATGTATAGTGGGTAATTTACGGGTTCATTATATTTAATAAAGTGTGGTGCATTATATCCCTGTCCGTGTTCTGTTTTGCTCATAAATAAAGACATCTGGTTAAACTCTAATTACGGAGCTGGTTGAAGTATCTAAATAAAATAGTTGAAGTAACTGATCACGGTTGCGTTCATAAACGTATCGGTTGGCCGATAATTCCATCAATTGCCGAACCAATGGCACGCCATGGAATGAGAGAATACTCCGTCTTATATTCACAAGTAATTGCATTGACTCATGCAAATGATGGGACTGATACTATTCCCCTCCAAAATACACATTTTAAGTATTTGCCCTATTCATTCAAGCAATGTGAACATCGCTGTATTGACCGACAGTCATTATCCATTCCAAATTGTCCTTGAGACATGTGTGATGATTTTCTTTCTTAAATCGTTTCAGTCAGAGCACTTTAGGAATGCCGACGGTGCTCTTTATGATGTTCCAGGATTTTGACCATGCGGCAGTATAGGAGTATTGAAAGCTTTCAATTCGTGATGGTTAGAAGCATTAGATAAACTTTCTGATAATGGCTTTCCAAAGTGTCGGTTGACTTCCAGATGGTATTTGCCATACGTTCGGCGGATGCTGCCAAAGGACGTTGAGTGTTCCTGCAGTGTATGTTGTAGATGCCACGCAGTGCTACTGCTGGCAGACTGTCTTGGGTGAATTTAATATTATTACATGGCGTGTCAATCGAGAAGGCTGCGTTGTACTGCACGATGCTTACCTCCCGAGTATTCACGGAGCTGCACTCATCCTGGTTTATGTCCTGTGAATTATGAAGAGAAGCTCTTGATCATCACGTGAATAACGCCCCACAGGATTTCTCGGCCCTAAAGCGCGCTTGAAGCCATAGTTTTTTAAATGGCTTCAGTTACTAGCCCCATGGTCAATTCCAGTGCATGGTCAATTCCAGTAAAACATGTCCAGGAGTCGCAGCACAATTAAAATAAACAAATAAATGTTAGAAGAACATCCGAAGCAGCTTTCACCATCAGCCGACGCCGGAACTGGGATATGAGACTGGGCAGAGTTTTGATTCTGATGCCAAAATTTTGGCAGCCGCCAGGTTCACGCCAATTCGCAATTCTCCAGGGGCTCGACAGTGGCGCTAATGTGTTCCACTGGCCACGTGCAGTAAACGCTGTTGGCATTTAATTCGTGGGCCTGATCCATTATTCTCCATGACCTTGTGCTCCCAATGGGGGGAATTCCTGATGGCGAGGGTCGCTGTGCTTTCAGAAATCGAGAAACAGACGCTGTAGCTCATCAGGGAAAGCAATGAAATAGGATCTGTTACGACTGTGGGCTCCCAGGCTGGACACTGGCCGGGCTTGCGGGGGTGGGCCGGGGCTGAAAGCGCCTGCCGGGCGGCGGGCGAGGGTGAGCTCGAGACAGGCCATGGGGCCTGGGTGACATTCCACGCGATTGGGGCAGTGACCAGGCATGGAACGCCAATGCCTCTGTCTGAATGTCACCCATCTTGCTGCGCATCCCACCGATCATCGATGTCGCCGCTGATTCTGCAGAGTGACACCAGCCATATGGGTCCCCGCACCCCCGTATCACAGCCCTATTCTCCCACACGAACACCGCCGCACCGCATGCTGCGGCATATCCCCCCAACCAGCAGCCACCTGCTAGCGAGGCGTCATGCGGCCCACTCAAAGGAAATGCCCACAGTAATACCTAAAGGAGGCTCAGGACAGCGGCCGCAGAGCGTATTACTAGCTAGAACAGCACCGGCCGACGGTATCCATGACAGCAGGGGCGAGCACCTGGGACAGAAGCCCATGCTACCGGGTGTGCAGTAATGGGAATGGTGACGCACGCGGGTGCAGGGTCTGCAGTGGCAACCCAGGCCACCGTATAGCCCATTGGAGTTGACTGGGCACGAGGGTACGTACCGTGAGAATATGGCGGCCTTTCATAACCTGCTGATGATGTATGTTGGAATTCGACCAGCAATGGTTGCATTCGTCCTAGTGGCAACAGCCCTGGGGGTTGCCTTGCGGCTTGACAAGCTGCAGCTGCACGAGAATGATGATACACCAGCCGTGGAGCATGCCCCTGAGGAACAGAAGGCTGCCGCTAATGAGGAGGAATGCATAGAAAGCGCTGCATGCGGCCTTGTGTGTACCGGCAGCGTCTGTCATTCGAGAGCATGTGGGACTTGGCATGCCATTGAACATTCCAGCTCAGCAGGGGGACAGTGCGTCACATCTGTCAGATCATGGTGTACCTCGCTCAGTGGTGGAAAGCGGGAGGACACCCGCTCTCGATGGCCATCAAGGTGACTGTTGCCTGTAACGTTTAAGCCATGGGATCTTTCCAGGCGCCGTATGTGGACATGTCCGGGATCGCAGTGAGCTTGGTACACAGGTGCATACAGGCCGCCCCGGAAGCCCTATATATGCAGTCGGTGCAATAAATCCATTTCCATCTGGACCGAGCATAGCTGGATGCCGGGGCAATAGCGCTCGCCTCAATCGACGAGTTGGCCCACGTCCAGGGCGTGATTAACGGGATTCATAGCGTCCTACGAGCACCTGCAGATGACACAACCCAAAAGTAGTTCTATTCAATAAATATACAGCTCCTGTGTCACCGACTGTGCCCAATACCCGCGCAATGTGCCGTCTTACTGGCAAATCTGACATTTCCTCTCCTATTTGAGGTGCACCGCGGCTTGGTGGTTCGATGATGGATGTCCGCGGTTATCCACTGTAGTTGCGGCTAATGACGGCTCTCTGGTGGGCACAAACGAACATGGAGACCGGTACAACAACAACACCCATGCAGCGACCAGGAGCATAAACATAGCGGTGATTCGGCATCCTGAAGATACGGTTCCAGTATTCTGCTGCCCTGTCCTTCCCGCACCCCACCAGATGCGCCAGCGACAGGAAGGAGCATTCCAGCATTGTCCTGCGGCAATCACCGTCACGTGGCCCTTCACCTTCTCCTCGCTGGAGGTCCCAGATGATACACGGGTACTCCATGGGACTGGCCTGCAAGAGGACATCACCCCAGTTTCTGCCCCGCCAGTAGCGCTGCTAGTCCTGGAGGTCAACTGCCGTGTCGACCGAGGTCTCTATGCTCGTTGCCATGGAGCACAGGTCGTGGACGACGTCCATGGGACGAGTTGTGTCTGTGCCACATAGGACAGTGATTGCGCCATCTCCCTCTAGTACTCCGCCACCTCCTTTGTATCTGTCACACGTCGGCCAGCTTTTGGGCAATGCTGCCGAATTTCACACGGGCCGTTTCAATTTCCCGTGGCGCTGGCACATGGCTGTCTGTGTGAGGGCCACCCTCTGCTGGGCATCGCCCCCCCCCCCCCCCCCACCACCCCCACAAGGCAAGGTGCGTGATCAAACTGCAGGTTAGGGGACGTGGCGTTGGTCGTGGACGTTGCTGGGCGTGTGTGGGCGTGGATGAATGGTGATGTGGGTATGGCGTTTCGTGGAGGTCATGAGGTGGTCTATGGGTCTAGTGGTGGTGTGGGGTTGAGGGTACTATGAGGGTGATTTGATGGTGGTGTGGGGGTGCGGAGAGTGTTTTGAGGGATGACACACGTGTCACGGGAATCCGCAACTCCCTGGGTTCTCACATCCTTACTGACCGCCGATCTCCACCCCAGCGACTGCTCGATCCTCGTACACGCCAACCATGTATAGTGGTCTCCGCTATGCCGTGGTGAGGGGCCGTTGTTCGGCTAGGCCCCGTTCAATCCTGTCCCTCTCCCGATGGTCTGGGTGGCCTTCTCCCCCGGAGGGGGGACGGTACAGGAAAGGCACAGTGTTAGACAGACCAGTGCATGCAGCTCAGTGGCTAGGTAGCTGCTGGATTCAGAAGCTAGGACACACGGCCATGGCGGCACCTGTCTGGGATGTGGGGGCAGATGGGGTTCGCGTTACCCGTGTATGCACTGGGGATTGTTACCTGCGGCACAGTGCTGGATGGATGGTGTGTGGGGAGTGGTGTGTCGATGCGGCTGCAACCTGTCATCATCCTAGGTGTCCATTCTGAAGACCACACTGTTTCTCATTGGAATCGAATATGTTCCACGTGACGTGGCGCCCGTGCTACCCCCTGAATAGCGGTTGATTTGGCCCAGGTTCCGTGGCAGTTTTGTTGTCATAGAAGTCCACATTCCTGCCCCGGTGACAAGTCTCAGGAACGGAATATGTTATTTTCTTCATTCGTTCACAGGATGTGTGTGTCGCTGGCTGGGCCAGCATTCATTGCCCATCCACGACGGTATTTAAGAGTCAAGCGCATTGCTGTGGATCGGGAGTCACATGTAGGGCAGATCAGGTACGGGCCACATATTTCACTCCCAAAAGCAGATGGGTTTCGATGATAATCGGCACTAGTTCGAATTTTAATCCCAGATTTTCATTGAATTCAAATTTCACCCTCTGACATGGCGGGATTTGAACCCTGGTCCGCAGAGCATGACCCAGGGTCTCTGAATTACTATCCGGCGACAATATCACTGTACCACTGGTTCTTCATTGCGCCACCAATATCTTCGGACCTTGGTTGTCCAATAAATACAATCACATGTTTGTCCCTTTAAACACAATCAATTTTAATAATAACAATAAATATTATTATATATGCAGCATTTGCAACTGGTTAACTCGTATTTAATTCACCCCCGCCCCTCCCAGCCTTAACTTGTTCCAACCTCTACATACACAGCCAGGGCAGGGAAAAGTGTGATGTACATTGAGTGATGAAAGTTAAATGGTAAGAGTCTTTGTTTCTGACCGTTTTATTCTAGCACTCCTTCATTCAGCCGAGGCATTCATTTCGACGTTCAGGACAGATTAAACTCAATGTTGGCAACTGTGAGGTTATGAATTTTGGAGCAATAAATGATTGAACAGAGTGCTTCCTGAACGGAAAGAGGTTAGATACAGATGATGGCCAGGTGAAGGTTCAGGTGAGAGACCCTTAACAAGCCACAAAGGAGTGCAGAAAGTAATCAAAAAGGCGAGTGGAATGTTGGCCTTCCAATCTAGAGGGCTTGAGTATAAAGAGACATTTGTGATGCTCCAGCAGATACAAAAATCTGGTTGGACCCCACTTGGAGTACTCTGAGTACCTTTGGGCAACACTCCTCCGGAAGGATATTTTAGCTTTGGAGGAAGGACAACGGACCACAGGCATAAATTCGGAGGAGAGATCATACAAAGTAGGCCTGCTTTCGCCGGAATTTAGTAGTGTAGGCAGTGATATAATCGAAGTATTAAAAGGGTAGCAGATAACACAGGATAGATAAAGATAAACTATATTCATTGGTTGAAGATTCTAATACAAGGCGTCACACAGGTTTGACATTATCTATATACGGATTTTGGTCCGTATAATGGACCTCTGTTTATTGCCATGCCAGGCAAGGTAGCACAGGTGGTCGCAATGTTGCGGCTCAGAGCTAGTAACCTTGGTTCGATTCCAAGCTTGGGTGCGTGTCTCTGTGGTATACAATCACATCACGCCTGCATGGGTTCCCTGCGGGTGCTTCCGTTTCCTCCCACAAGACCGAAAGGTGTGCTTGTTAGGTGAATTGGACATTGTAAATTATCCCTCAGTGTACCCAAAAAGGCACCGGAGTGTTGCGCCTAAGAGATTTTTTAAAGTACCTTGATTGCAGTGTTAGTGTAAGCCTGCTTTTTAAAGGAATACAGATTATTCTGATTAATACATCAAATTGCTGTAGGCCAATCGAAATCCTCAGGTTTCCATTTCAACGGTAGAATATATTCATTGGCACGGACTTTTTGAAACATATCTCACAGGCCTCTCTATTCCTGCATCCTCATCCTGTATTGGCATGTTCCCTACCAGAGGTCACTGGCTCTCAAGATCTCGAACGCTGTTTGGCAGTCAGCGGAACACAGCATTTTCACTTCTTTGCGAAATATGTCCAACATGAATTGCGTTTCTGCCTCGATCTGATCGAATCTTCGTGGTTTTATTCTACACCGTTGTTATGTTATCGTGAAGAGCTTCCTTTGGCCACATCATTATTTGTTACGGTAGTGCGTCCCTACAAATCAGTCTCTATGTTTTCAATATAATCAATTATTCTTTCCAGTGTTCTTCTCTTAATTGTGAAAACTGGGCCTCCAATTGCTCTCAGACAGTCCTAATTGGTAGTCGTACTACCTGCGGCGACATTGTATGTACTGACCTCGTCTTCTTCTACCTCACTCTTCCCATCGATCTCTTCTTCCACGACTTGTACCACCTGCCGCACTTGTACCTTTCCATTCTCTTCCCTACTATTTTCTTTCGCATGTTTGTATATATTTTTCTTCGTTCATGGGATGTGAAAGTCGCTGGGCCAGCATTTATTTCCCATTCCAAGAACAATGACGAGTCAATTACACTGCTGTGGATATAGAGTCACATGTAGGCCGGACAAGGACGACTGATTTCCTTCCCTAAAGGAAGTTAGAGAACAAGACGGCGTTGTACGACTATTGCCAACGGTGTCATGGTTACCTTTCAGACATTTAATTCCAGATTTTTATGAATAAAAATTTTAACCACTTGCCATGGCAGGATTCGAACCCGGGTCCCAAATGTATCACTCTGGATCTCGGGATTCCGAGTCCAGCTCTCAAACGACTACGCCACTGTCTCCCCTTTAGCACAACTGTTCCTTCTTCCTACCGCCTGGAATAGTGATTATGTAAGTCACGATCCTAACTCTCATGAACAGCTAATAACGGCCGCTGAATTTTGATTTCCGAGGCTTGCTCTTCAACGACCACAATCGTAACACTTCCTTTCCATCCTCGAAGGCTCTGGACACTGTATGGTTGTTTTCCCACAGTTTAACTTTTGCTTCACAATCATGGCAACGCTCTCATTTTAACACAAATGCTCCTGTAAGTCTTTCAGAATGGTCGACACTGAATGCAACATTGAGGAATTTTTCTCTGCTTTTGGACACCTGTATTTGACTAATTTTAATGGACAAGGTGATAAGCACACTGGAATGGGCGAAACACAGCAGATTTGGTTCGAGAATGCCTCGTTGCAGATAATGAAAAAATGAATCTTTTGTCCCAATCTGTTGGGCATTCATTGTAAAATGCCGCAAGCATAGTTTTCAGAGTCTGATTATATCTCTCCAGTGCTGTCGCTGTCTTTATGGATGATAATCGGTTAATTTTAAGCGCGTAAGTGGTGCAGTGGTTAGCACTGCTGTCTCATGGCGCCGAGGACGCGGGATCGATCCCGGCCCCGGGTCATGATATGTTGGGGGTTGTGCATTCTCCCCCTGTCTCCGTGGGTCTTACTCCCACAACACAAAGATGTGCAGGGTAGGTCGATTTTAACAGTATGATACCAAAGCTACAAAATATATCCTGGAACATTTTAGACACGAAGTTGAAACCCTAGTGGCTTTGTACTGCCAAGGGAAGGCCATAATGTGCAAAACAATGCATCCACTCTTCCACTACTACGAGGTATAATTGTTTCAAAGAAATAGCTTAGAGAAAGTTGGATCCATGACCATAAGAATGTACTGTTGCTCTACGTTAATTTATCCAACGGTCCGACCCAATTTATTGATACCCAACTAAATGGATATTCAAAAATTGGTATGGTAATTTAAGGTGTGGGTTTAATAGCATCATGCGGTTTCCCTGTTTCCTGGCAGGCATGATAAGGTCGACCATATTGCACTTGATCATTATGTACTCCTGGTCAAGGAATTTCCCTGTTCCTTGATGCCTGGGCCTTCGAATTCCTACATGTCCGTACATTCGTATCTGGTCTGCAACCCTCAGTACTTCTCTATGATATTTCGGTGACACCGCTATCTGACGAACCACCGTCCATTCCTCGTCCTCAGGTCTATGCAAGGTCTTCACTTTCTCATCAGAACTCCGTTATTACGCTTGAACTCCATGGGTCTCAGCTTCTGTGAGAGCTGACTGTGCTAATCGATGCATCTCTGGATCTCGTTGGTGGGCCTCAGTTAATGAAGTCCTACCGAACATTTCCTCAGAATGATCTTGTTCTGAGGATAGTTTCGCATACTCTACAATCTGATGACGGCGTGGCTCGAATCTCTGTTGTGGAATCTCCTTTCGTCATTGGCCTGGTCACCACACACGGTGAATATATATCTGGAAAATGTTCCTGGAAATGTTATGTCTCATTATCTTGCCCGTCACTCTCTGGAATTATGGTTAAGGCTACATCCTAACTCTTGCCAAATCCTTCCCTAGAACTACGCCTACTCCATCCACTGTTAATTTGTTAATTACTCCGACAACGACTGGCCTTGCAATGAATCACACTCTAATTGTACTTTAGACACTGGGCTTGGATATCATCTCTGCTTATCCCATTCACTAATAGCTTATATTTCATTGTAAGAAATTTTACAACACCAGGTTAAAGTCCAACAGGTTTGTTTCGATGTCACTAGCTTTCGGAGCGCTGCTCCTTCCTCAGGTGAATGAAGAGGTATGTTCCAGAAACATATATATAGACAGATAACTTAATGTCAGTGTCTATATGCGCGATCTTCCTGGAGATCCTCTCCACTTTGAGCCGGCAGTTTTCGGTGTCGATGGTAGCCATCATGTGGAGATGCCGGAGTTGGACTGGGGTGAGCACAGTAAGACGTTTTACAACACCAGGTTAAAGTCCAACAGGTTTGTTTCGATGTCACTAGCTTTCGGAGCGCTGCTCCTTCCTCAGGCTCCTTCCTCAGGAAGATCGCGCATATATACACTGACATTAAGTTATCTGTCTATATATATGTTTCTGGAACATACCTCTTCATTCACCTGAGGAAGGAGAAGCGCTCCGAAAGCTAGTGACATCGAAACAAACCTGTTGGACTTTAACCTGGTGTTGTAAAACTTCTTACTGTGCTCACCCCAGTCCAACGCCGGCATCTCCACATCATTATATTTCATTGATCGCGCTGTGGGAGGGGGTGGGCCAACATGTTTCCCCAAAATAAAGATTGAGTAGCAGCTGTGTCCCTTAAAATAGTCATGGGTTGGGCTACATCAAGCTATGAAAATGTGGTGATTTTCCGCTTCAACAAAAAATGTGTATCTCTCTCCTCTATCTCGTTCATCAAACCTGCTCCAACAGCAGTGTTACCTCATGCCATCTAAGTCCAGTTGCGGGTACAATGTACCTTGTAGTATTATCCATCTTCGTTAGTTTTTCCGAATCCTCTTTACTGAACACAAATATTCTGATGCGCTTTCCTCGCTACATCCAAAATCCTAACCAATCTTGTCTCACTTATTACAATGGAGACGGCGAGGCCTTAGAGTCCCACGTTCACTTTCGGTATCTTTCCTGCTGGTCTAAGGGCGGGATCTCGGAGCATTACCTGCTCCCCATTCCGTTCTTTGGCCTCTTACCTTGCATTCACTTTCGCACTTACTATACTTTTCAAAATCATGGGGTTAACGGAACAAAGGTTTAAATTTAGAGACCAGTTCCTACTCGTTGGGCATTATTGTTGCATGCTCTCGGCCTTCAGCCTTTCGCCTTCAACTTGGTTTCTTATCACAGAAGGCAAGGAATTATTCAATTCTTCGAAGAGCATGAGCTCGTTCAGTGCTTCATAGGACGTATCAACTGCAAATGCTCCTATCCTACATTAACAATTGTTCTGCTAAATCCTTTGAAATTCGGCAGAAGTTTGTCCCGCCTGTCTGATTAAATTCCTAAGATATAAAAGTTCAAAAATTCATAACATATGGGAGCATTTGGCCCATCGAGCTGCTCTGCCATTCGATCATGGCTGATATGTTCCTTACCTTCTACCTGCAAAGTTACAGACGAAGAGCTGGATTTCGAAATCAGCAGGAGCATCACCTCCCTACAACACATGACCGATGAGCGAGAGTAGGTAATTTAGCCTCCCGAGCCGAACACCATCAATGAGATCATGGCTGTTCCTATCCTGGCCTCAACTCCACCGGCCTGCCCGTTCTCCATAACCATTAAAGCCAGTACCAATGAAAGATCTGACTAAGACCTCCTTAAAATGTTCTTACTGTCCCCGTATCCACCGCACCCTGGGGAAGCAAATAACACTGATTCACAGCCCTTTGAGAGAAGTAGTTTTTCCACAAATCTGTATCAAATTTGCTTCCTCTAAGATTATGACCTCTCATTTTCGAGTGCCCCTCACAAAGAAGCAGAAGACCACATTTACTTGATCCATACCTTCAAGCATAGTGTGTATCTCAATTAGTTCTCCCCTCATGATTCTAAACTCAAGAGAATATAGGCCTAAACTATTGAATCTCTCCTCATAGGACACACCCCTCGTCTCTGGAATCAATATCATGAACCTCCTCTGAATTGCCTCCGCTGCCAATGCATTTTTCCTCAAATAAGGGGACCAAAACGCTGCACAATCCTCATGTTCCCTCTTACCAATATACATTGTATCGTTGCAACACCACCTCCTTACCTGAATACTCAATTACTTTTGCTTTAAATTCCAACATTTAATTTGCTTTCCTTATTATCTGCTGCACAGGCATGCTCGTTTTATGTTACTCATGCATGAGGACACCCAGATCCTTCTGCAACGAAGCACCTCGAAGTCTTTCAGTATTTAGATAATGAGTTGACTTTCCATTTTTCCGAGCAAAATTCTTGACCTAACAGTTATCCACGCTAAGGTTCATCTGCCGGATTTTCGTCCACTCTCCTCACCGATCTATATCAATTTGTAAGGTTGTTATTTCCTCATTGCAACTTACTACCCCACCTATATTTGTGTCACCAGCAAGTTTGGCTATAGAACCTTCTTTCACTGTATCCAAGTCGTTAATATAGATTGTAGATACCTGCTGCCCAAGGAGCTAATCCTTTGGTACCCCACTAGTTCCATCTTGTCCTCCAGAAAAAAACAGTTATCCCCAGTCTCTGCCTCATGTCCGTCAGCCAGTCTTCTATCCAAGCTAATAAGTTACCACTAATCCCATGTGATCTCACCTTGTGAATTAACCTTCTGTGCAGAACCGTACCAAACGCCTTCTTGAGGTCCAGGTATACTACATCTACAGGATTCCCATGATCCACTTTCCTTTTTACATCTTCAAAGAACTCAAGCCAATTGGTCAGTCATGATTTGCCCTTCATACAAACATGCTGGCTCTGATGGATAGCGCTTTGAATTTCCAATTGTCCTGATACTACGCCATTGGTAATTGATTCTAATAATTTTCCAAAACCAGTGGTTCAATTAACTGGCCTGTAATTTCCCACATTCGGCCTCCATCCCTTTTTGAATAGCGTTAGGTGAGCATGTTTACAATCCACTGGAACCTTTCCCGTGTCCTTGGAATTTTGGAATACCATAATCATTGGATCCACTATCTTTGTTGCCACTTTATTTAACACCTTAGGATGTAGGCCATCAGGACCTGTACACTTGCCTGGCCTCAATCCCAAGAGTTTGTTGAGTACCGTTTCTCTATTGATGCTGATTGTTACAATATCGACGCTTTTTAAAACCTCTGAATTGCCCATTGCTGTAGGAATTGTACAAATGAGCTTAATCGTGAAACGTGAGGCCACGTATTCATTTAGCATCGCTGTAATTTCTGTGTTCCACACTATTAACTCACCAGTTTCAACTTCCAAACGGCCAACATTCTCCATTGCGACTCAACGCCCTTTGATGTACCTGGAGAAGATTTTGCAATCCTTTTTGATATTCTGCGCTTGTATTTTTTGAAAATGTTCCTTCACTCTTTTATTACTTTTTTAGTATACCTTTGTTTACGTTTGGACGTTTTGTAATATTCGAATCTGCCACTGTCCTTTGCAATATGATATAACTTATTTTATTTCTTTATAATGACCTTGAACTCCTTGATAAGTATGGATGTTCTTTACGGCTCTTCCCATCTTTTTTCCTCACTGGGATATATTTTAGTTGTGAGGAAACAATGTTTAATGCGTTCAATAAATTCTGCCTCCAGGCTACCCTTGCGAATTTGATTCCTCCAGTCTATGTGCATAATAAAATCACCCATTATTATTGCCGTACCTTTCTTGCAAGCCCCCACTATTTATTGGCTCATATTGTGCCCTACTGTAGAGGTACTCTTTGGGGACCTATAGA
The DNA here is from genome assembly GCF_047496885.1 of Scyliorhinus torazame. Classification (NCBI taxonomy): domain Eukaryota; kingdom Metazoa; phylum Chordata; class Chondrichthyes; order Carcharhiniformes; family Scyliorhinidae; genus Scyliorhinus; species Scyliorhinus torazame. Next base: position 107,418,036 of record NC_092718.1, on the reverse strand, counting down.
TTAGTCCTAACAAGGACTTATTCTCTTTGTCATGTTTTATTGATACCTAGAATGATGGGAAATCTTGATCATCGGTGTTTATGTCATTTCTCATTACAGCACCGATCTTTTCCTCACCAGCACAGCTGCGCCACATCCTTTTCCTTTCACTCTATCCTTCCGAAATATCGTGTACCCTTGGATATTCAATTCCCAGAAACTGGTCTCCGTGTAATAACGTTTCAGAAATCCCCGCCAAACCATAACCTTTTGTTTCTATTTGCGTCATTAACTCATTAAATTTGTTATGAATGCTTCTTCCATTTAGATACAAACCATTTAAATTTGTTTTAAAGTGAGATTTCCCTTGCCGTCGATAATTCCTTGGTGCATAAAGACAGTCACTTCTTCCGATCCTCACTTTTATTTTCTGGTAACCATCCACCACATGGCTAACATGAACTCTTACCTCCTCCTTTATGTTGGCTTTTCCAGTTTCCACTACAACTGAACCCTCCCCCATTATTTAGTTGGGAGCCCTAGTTACCCGATTTGTCAGGATTCAGGTGCAGGCATGATTCAGATGAGGAACCAGTGCTCTTACCCTGCACTGGTGCCGATGTCCCAGGAATTCAAACCCATTTTATCCACACCAATCTTTGAGCCACGCATTTACCGCCTTAATCTTATTCATCCTAATTGCGATATGCTGCGTGAACCAATTCATACGCACACAGAACGGCGCTTCTTTTATCTCTTAATTATCCTTCGTCAACCCCGTGACATTGAAGCATGAACTTCCTGTGTCTGCTCCGTTAATTTACTTTGCATTGGGTAGCTATTTCTCAGATTTCCTAAAAAGGTTTCTGTTTCCATCTCTTTAAATTTGTCAGGTCTTGTATCAGCCAAACCATACCGCCATTTAGGTTCATTCTAGGATTTAGCTTCCCTCCAGCTCCTGGCAGCGCTCTTTTAATTCCCAGTACCAAAAGCTGGAACTTTCCATTTTTGGTTTTTGCTCACTCTCTCGTTCCGACTTCCACATTTCAGTTACCACGCGAAAGGTTCACTGTTTTTTGTTGCCGCATTTCCAATCTTTTCATTTGCAACTATATTTCAGATATTTCTAATGACTGTTGCCGTGGCTCACGTTTCTGCATTAATTCAACTGTCAATTCTATGAGCTTTTCTTTTGAAGCCCTTTGAAATAAACCAAAGACAAGTCATCCACCTGAATAAAAATATTGGCTGCTTTCATCCCCATCTGGAATATTACTGCAAACGTGGTGTATTTGTTTTATTTGATGCTGTAACTCGACAGTCACAGTTTCAAGTAGCCCACATGCGCCCCCAATTGAACTGACGACCCGTGGGCTAGAGTGCTCTCAATTCTCGTCGCACTCGACAAAAAGTCGCATCACAACTGAAATTAACAAACAATTCTCACAAAAACACCGTAAGTCATTGGCCGTTGTCTACCCAATCAGTACAATCAGCAGATTTGTCAACTTAAACAAATTGATTTTATTACTATCTGTAAATACAATAAATATGCAGCAAGTACAACTGGTTAACAATTATCTAATTACTAACTCCCCGATTTATACCCACGTCGGAGAAACAGATACACAGGAGAAAAAGACGGTGCAAAAATAATGAAGAAAGTAAAAAGAAGTAATATTTTTTTCAGACGGGTGTCCTCGAGACATTCGTCCTTCAATACAGGCTTTCGGTTCGAGGTTTATGGTTTCAGGATGTAATCGTTTTCATGGTAGATTCATTCAAGTTCTCTGTAGGTTCTAACATACAGCAGCTATGCAGATTTCTGGAGAAAAGAGCGAAACGCACAATATTTTCCTGTGCGCCCAGGACCGGACTCTCTTTTCGTTCGTTGTCTGAAAGCCATCGCAATACTGTCGGACACAGTCACCGCCTTTTCCGGCGCAGATTACGGCCCTGTGGGCAATTCATTGGGCACCAGCAAACCTATCGAACCGAATCCCTCAGACTTCACGATGTCAAATTGTCCGAGTGCTGCTGTCCAAGGGCGGGGTCAGTGTACTTTATTGCATGCATTGTTAAACTCGGGGGGGGGGGGGGGGGCGGTCGCGAGCCGCGGCTGGTTCGCGGGCGAGTGTCGGGAGGGTCACAGAGCCGTCCGTCACAGGGCTCCGGATCGTGCAAATCTGCGCGCAAAAGCCTGAGCGGCCGGCTGTTAATAACACCGGCTGCAAGCGGCCTTCAAAATGGCCGCGAACATGGAATGAAAATGCATCCGAACTGCGTATGCGCGCCGATGATCGGGCATGCATGCGCAGTCCGGCCGTTTTTTTTAAAGCAGTTGCAGCTTCTTGTTTTACAAGTTCGGCGGGCTTATTCCTTTCATTCATTTATTTTATTCATTTAAGTTTGATTTTTTTCATTTATTTTAATAATTTTTTTTTACAAGTTCAGGGGGTTTGTATTTGCTAAACCATTACAGGAAAACAATGCACAACTGTGGAAAGATCGAGACTCCATACTTTCTGACACCGGAAGGCTTTTCCTTCATCCAACATGTCCCACTGGAGGTGCGTGTACGAGGGCCAAAGGGACCAAAAACCATTTCCTCCATTTTTGTCAGCAACAAACAAGGAAAGAGGAAAAGGTGTGTCGCAGGTCGGCCGGCATGGGTCGTAAAGGTCGGCAGGGTTGGGTCCCGAAGGTAGGACAGTTGCTAAAAATGGGTCCCCGGAAAATCAGATTGAAGAACTCTGCTCTATTGTACCTTGTAAGTACCTGACTTCCTCTGCATCAGCATAACTATCGAACCGAATACCTCAGATTTCCCGATACCAAGTTGTCCGAGTGCTGCTGCCCAAGGGCTGGTTCAGTGTATTCTATTGCAGGCATTGTCAAACTCGGGGTCGCGACCCGCCGGTGGGATGTGGGCGGGTACCGGGAGAGTAGCGGAGCCGTCCGGCGTGGCGCTCCCAATCGCGCAAATCTTCGCACAGCAGCCAGCTGTTAATAACGCCGGCTGCAAGCGGCCTTCGAAATGGCCGGGAACATGTGAAGGCATCGGTCGCGAATGTCGACCGGGTTGGGACCCGAAGGTTGGCCAGTTGGTGAAAATGGGTCCCTGGAAAATATGTTTGAAGAACACTGCTCTAATGCACCTTGTAAGTTCCAGACGTCCTTTGCTCGACTTAATTTATGTGTCAATTTAACATCCGATCATCAAAAATGAAAACAGCAAAATAGAATTAATGCGAAATAATGGAATCAACAGGAAGGGCCTTTGCACGAGTTAAGGTCACTTCCTGAACAAGATATTCACCATAATGTTTATTTTGTTGCGTACAGAAAAGGTCACCTCATTTAATGTCAAGTTGTGATGTTTGGATTCTGTGTTTCTGAAGCTGCTCGTTGCATCCATTGTCACTGGTGCGAACGTTCCTCTACATTTGTCAGCACATCCCAGTCCTTTTTCATGGTATTTTGCATGGATCATGACAGTATCTGTGGAGAGGGTAATGATGTTGAACACTGTCCAATCTTCAGCGACATTTGTCACTCCTGATGATATGACGGGAGAAGATTATTTAAGGAGCAGCTGAGATGACTGGAGATTCGACACTCCCCCGAGGAATTTACCTAGACGGTAGCGTGGTCGTTTCAACCGCATTTTGTGGAGAACATCGCCGACCGACAACCCCAAATACCATGATAGATTCAAATTTGCCTTGCTGATTTGCGCTGGAAACCAATGAAACAGTAAGTGCTGAGCCCAGTTCGTGTTTCCCTGTTTGGAGCAAATATTAGTGGGGTTAGGTTTCGTATGTCCATTCCAGCACCTGAGCTAAGCATCGAGGAAAGCTTATTTCTGTGGAATTACCTCCGCCACACTATTGATAGAACATTGCACTATGGGTTTCAGGATATTGTCTAAATTCTGTCTAGTTTAATTCAGTGGCAATTATCCGAATAGGAACATTCATGTTGCCTTTTCGATATGGTAAATAAAGAACAATTGTTCACATCATCAGGCATATTCCACCTTTGCTCGGTGCAAGGGTACATGGAGTATTAGTTTGCACTATCATGGTTGCCAAGAGGGCGAATTAACCTGTTGGAGCCGAAAAACATAAAACATACTTTGGTTCCCTGTTCACAATGGTTAACACAAATAACTCATTACAATTGCAGGAGAACCCAGATTTTAGTGACATGGGGCAACTGAAGGAGATAAGTATTAGTTGGCAAAAATTATTGGTGAATTTGATGGGAGCCACGCCGATAACTCCCAAGCGGATGATGATTTGCATCTAGACTAACGGATGCGATTCTATAATTAATGGATGCATTTGTGCTCATCCTCTCAGGATCTACAGATACTGGAATAGCTCTTCAGTTTGAAGGGTAGCTGATGAAGCCCCACTGTTTAAAAACGAAGTCAGAGACGAAGCAAAAATGTATAGGGCAATGAGCCTCGCGTCGGTAGAGGGGAGGGGGCGGAATTTCGAATCGAATATCCCAGATCACTTTGAAATATCTTCAGGATTGGACCGAGTCAGCGTGCTTTAATCAAAGTGAAATCATGATTCGCAGATCGCCTGGAATACTTCGAGGATGCAACTAATAGTGTTGACGAAAAGGGACAATAATTGTGATTTTTTGAATTTTCGGAAGACTTTTGTCAAAGTACCTCAAAGGAGATTAGCGTGTAAAGTTAAAGAACATGCGATGTGATGTATTGTATAGATATCGATAGAAAACTGGTTGGTAGACAGGAAGGCTAGGTTGGGAAGAATTGTGTATTGTATTTTTCCAAATGGCATGGAGTTAATAGTGGTTTACTGCAGGAATGGGTGCTGGAAGAACAGCTATTCTTAATGGAGATTAATGATCAAGATGAAGGACCTAAATTTGGTATTCTTAATTTGCAGATGGAACAAAGCTGGGGCGGGGGATGAGCTCCGGTATTGATATCGAGATCATTCAGTGTGATTTGGCAAGTTGAGCAAATTGGTAAATAAAATGCAGGTGCAATAGCATTTGGTCAAAAATGACATTTTCCACTTTGGGAGGATATATATTTTGTAACAAGGCCTGGGGTTGTCTCCCAGTCGCCGCAGACAAGCATGGAACTGCAGCAGGCGGGAAAAAAAACATATGTACCCTGTATAGAGAGAGGAGTCAAGCAGAGCAGCAGGATGGACATGCTGCAATCATATAGAGCTTGCTGAGGCCACATCAGGAATAATGGGTGCAGTTGTCTTCTCCGTGTTTGATACAGGATGTTCATGCTATGGACGGCATTCATAGAAGTATTAACAGACTGATTCCTGAGATGGTTCGACTGACGTATGATGAGAGATTGAGTTGGATAGGATTTTATTTGCTGGAGCTCAGAACAATGGGGGGGGAACCTCATAGAAACTTACAAAATTCGAACAGATCGAGGCAGGGCAGATGGAAAAGAGATCTACCCAATGGTGAGGGTATACAGAACTGCGGGACAAAGTCTGAGGATACGGGGTTGGCAACGCAGCTCTGTGATATCGAAAAATGTCTTCACCCAGGAGTGGCCGTCCTATCGGCACTACACGAAGAATTTGAGGACAAAACACTATTTTCAATAAGCAGTTACATATATCGCTTGTGAAGAAGGAGATTAAAATATATGAATTGGAAGGAAGGATGAGGCCATTGAGTTGGATTATCAGCAATGATCATGTTGAATGGCGGACAAAATTCGCAATGTCGAATAACCTTTCCCCTGCTCCAATTTGATGTGTTTTTATGTCTTCCGTTGAACCTGTTTAGTTTAATGGCCATGCCGTACATGTGGATGCATGTTATCTTCAGTAGAAGCACTCTTGTTTATCCATAATACGTCTTTTTGTGAAGATCACTGCTGCCGATACTCTTCTGTACAGAATGGCTTTCTGTGGCTGGTAGATTGGCGAAGATGAGGCGAATGCACCTTTCCAACTTGTTCCATCAGCATCTGTTTCCAGCTAGTTTACCACAACCAGGTCGATTCGGAACAACCTGAAGGGAGACTGTCGTAGGAACTGAGCATAAAAATGTTGCGTTGACTCCACGATCTTCCAGTCAATTCATTGCTTATGCTAATTTTAGCATTTTTGCCAGCAATTTTCCCCTGCCATTTTTTGTGGCTCATCTGTGCATCATGATCATCAATTGCCACAATCAACGAATTGTAACGGCTCTGACGGAGGCAATTAGAACGCACGTGGTCATACTGAGCCGCAATACAATAATTCATTTTCCTCTATCGTCTGGCCACAAGGCGACAAATCATTTTCTTTCCCAGTCAAGCTTTGTTATTCTTTTGGCCACTCGGATTGGAATTATGTTTTCCTCTCAATGCAAGTTGCTATCAATATTTATGAAAACAGTTTAACATATATAATTGGTCCCGGTTCAATTGAAACAATACAGTTGGAAGACGCAGACCAGAAACTTGCATCAGCCTGCTCAACTGAATTGTGACAGCTATTTCCGTGGCTCTACCAATATGGTATTGGTCTTGGATCTCGGAGGTTTTGAACTTGGTTCCACAACCTTCGTATCAATTCGTGAAACATGTCAGTTTTCGTACAATTGTTAGATCCTGTTTCAGTAACATTCTGTCCATCAATATCATATATTGTGAACAATTCAGGTTAGTTACGTTATTGGTCATAAATTATATTGGACGCATGGATATGGAGCGGCACAGTGGCAAGGTTGCCTCACAGCGCCACGAACCAGTGTTCGATTCCGACCTCGGATAACTGTCTGTGTGGAGTTTGCACATTTCCCCCATGTCTGTGGGGGTTTCCTCTTGGTTCTCTGCTTCCTTCTCAGACTCCAAAAGATGTGCAGTTTAAGTCGATTGGCCATGCTAAATTGCCCCTTAGTGTCCAAACGTTGAGGATGGATAATGGGGGATTGGGTTTAGTTCGGGTGGTCTTTCGCAGGGTCGTTTCTTAATCGATGGGCCGAATGGCCTCCTTCTGCACTGTAGGGATTCTATTGTTTTTAATACATTTAGAGTACGCACATATTATTTTTCAAATTAAGGGGCAATTTAGTGTGGCCAGCAAACCTAACCTGCATATCTTTGGGTTGTGGGAAAGAAGTCCACGCAGATACGGGGAGAAAGTGTAAACTCCGCACAGCATCTGAGCAGGGATTCGACCCCGGGTCCTCAGGGCCATAGGCAGCAGTGCAAATCACTGTGACACCGCAGCGCCTCAATGTAGGTTTCTATAATTCTGTCATTCTCTGAATATTCGGGTCAATGACGCACTGAAGTCTTCAGGTTGCCTAACAAGTCGTTTCTGGATTTCTAGCCGATAATATTTCATGTTTCCTGTTGTTTTTTCACATTGAAATCAAAATGAATTATTTTAATTCCAAGATCTTTTTGTAGAGAACAAATGTGTCCACTGGGGTCTGATAAGTGATGTTACGCAAATAATTTGAACAATGTAGCAGAAAATTGAGGGTTAACTTGAAATCAGGATTTACTGAGACATAAATTGTTGTCGACCTATTTCATCAACTGCCCCTTAATGTGCCAAACACGTCTCTGCTATATTTAAAAGCAACTAGCCAGAGTAAATCAGACAAAGCATAAAAAATTAGCATGTGGCGGCACAGTAGCACAGTGGTTAAGGCTGTTGCTTCACAGCGCCAATGTCTGTGCAGAGTCTGCATATTCTCCCCGTGTCTGCGTGCGTTTCGTCCCGGTGCTCCAGTTTCCTCCGAAAAATCCCGAAAGACGTGCCTGTTAACTGAATTGGACATTCTGATGTCTCCTTCGGCGTTACCTAATAGGCGGCATAGAGTTTCAATTCGGGAATTTCCACAGGAACTTATATGTAGTGTTGATGTAAGCCCACTTGTCGGCCCACATAAAGATTAGTATTATTGTTGTGAAAAGGGACAGAACAAATTAAAATAAAATAAAAAAATATAACGCAGAAAACTCGTGTAAATTTAAGGATCCTGATGGGATATTGATGAGTGGGGTTACTGGGTTACACGGATAGGATGGAAGTGTGGGCTTAAGTAGGGTGCTCTTCCCAAGGGCCAGTGCAGACTCGATGGGCCGAATACCCTCCTTCTGCACTGTAAATTCTATGAGACACTGATACTGGTAGGTGACATTCGTTCTCACTGGATATTGTACTGGCGACATACTACTTGGACAGTTTATTCATTTATTTTAATCAATTTAGAACACCCAAGTATTATTATTTTCAAATTAAGAGGAAATTTAGCATGGCCAATCCAGATAACCTGCACATCTTGGGGTTCTGGGGAGAAACCCAGTCAGACATGGGGAGAATGTGCAAATTCCACAGGGGCGTAACACGCGGCCGAGATTCGAACACAGGTCCTCAACGCTGTAGTCCTAGTGCCATCCTGGACAGTGTATTTACGAATATTGTTTAGCATATTGTACATTTGTGCGTACTTAGTCAAAGTCATCTGTGGTTGTGCTTGTTATTAACTATTTTATTGCATTTCACCAGGAAGGCATCGATATTTTTATTTGTTTGGAAACAGATTCGCATTCGCATTGGGCTTCGAAAAGTCCATCGTGCCTTCTCAAATTTTAGTATTTGCAGGTAAAGGGTTCGGTTACTTAGTGACGAGTTTAGCAGTGTTTTTTGAATATTCTGCAATGACTGACATTTCTGTAGAAGTAACTAACGATTTATGGAAATAAAGAGAAGTACAGCATGCTCGTGCAACAGTGCAATAAACGGAAATGGAATATTACTGGAAGCGATTGCTTTATTCACAATGCAATTTGACTGATACAATGCATGAACAAGAAGGGGCGAAGTGCGTTTTTATAGGACTCAAAGCCGAAGGCAAAAAATCGAAGGTGCATGTTGTGAAACAAATCAGACAAGTTGAGAAGAAATCAGTACTGTAAATTTGCAGGAAAAAGTGACACTGTCAGAAACTTGACAATTCAGAAAGAAGACGCGGCAACAAATTCCAGATTTGAGTTGGGAAACTCTACAGCTCACTGTCTTTATATATATCAGAGATACATTAATACTTGCTGAGTTACATTTTGCTGTTCTGTAAACAGTCATGAATAATTCTACCTGGCAGGATTATTAGATCATTGGGCAAAAGGGGGCAGAGCAAAACGTGCGTCCCTGAAAAACAGGCTGCTACGCTAAATCATTGGGATAAACATAGCGGTAAAAAGTGCTTCTTTATTTAACCAAGAGGCGCAAAATTTAATTGTTGAGGTGGACAAGGACGGTGTTTTACTGGCTGTGGCTTTGAAAAGGTGATTATTGAAGGAAAATATGTAGAACTGGAATAAATCATAGCGTGCACATGAAAAGCGAGGGAAGTTTCATATTTGTTAATTGAAGTACACCGAGAGTAACACACAAAAGCCCCGGTGATTCCCAAGTATGCAGCTTCAAAGAAGAACAGTGAAAATTGCTGAGTGGAAAAAGAAGCTGCATCCAGAAAGCATTACCACTGTGAATCAAACGTGAAATTGCTCCTGGCACCATTATCAGGACAAATCTAGAGCAAGGCGTGGTGACCAGAAATAATAATACCCCTTGTTCCAGAATGGACACGATCATTTGGACAATCCGAAAGGCAAAGCGAGGAATGTCTGTTTGAACTCGAGCTTCAAAGAAAGCGAGTACAGAATATGAAATAATAGCATTTCGAGATGACAGAAGCCAGCGAATCAAAGGGCTCTAAAATGTTAACCTGTGGTCGTTATGATTGGACTGATTTACAAACATTCTCCCTTGGACATTGCAGTGAATTATAAGTATTGTGGATGGAGGCAAATGGAGGCAAGTGGCCAGGCTGGAAGGGTCCAACGCTCTTTATATCACACTGGTCACAGCAATCAATCCTCTCCACTGCCCGGCGGTTATGCTGCGCAGAACTGCTTCCATTTCGGCGTTTATATCCTGTGGGGGCCTTGCGCAATTGGAAGGAAGTTTCAACCCCTCGTCACCTGGGTAGCTCATACTCTGAGGTGGAGAAAGGTAATGGGATGTTACACAAGATCCGTCTAAGCATGGGTGGAACATTAAGACCCTTCAGAATCTCTGAACAATGACGTCGAAATGACATTGCAACATTCGTTTAATTTTACGGTTTTTAAGACCTCAAAGTTTCAAAAAAAATGAAAGAAAAAATTGTAATTGTGACACGAAACCAAAGGGGAAAAGTGGCTTTGTACATTGTGCAAAGCCCTATAGCTAAAATAATTATGATGAACAAAGTATGTTCAACTTCAAAAATTTTGCAACAAAATCCTAACGATGATAAACATTGGAGTTCTGCAAGGTCGACCGTGTGATAAAACTGTTTCAAATTTATAATTTTGAGACCGTGTTGTACTGAATCAGAGAGCTGTCTATAATGGTTTGATTTCTGGTTTCTGAACATTGGACACACGAGATTTCTGGCTGTGTTAATTTAGTTGGGAAACGGACACTGATTGTAAAATAATACAGGAAGTTAAAAAATCCTAAATTAAACTGTGGTCCGTTATTAGAGCTATTGGTATTTCGTGTTTTCACGTGGAACAGCAAAATGGCTGTCAGCACCTTAAAAGTTGCAACGCTGATGCAAAGCACGTGAACGGCCCAGTCAGTGCGAAGTGTATGGTTCGTTTTTTCCCCTTAATTTGCTTGAGTGCTAGTTGCAAGGTGCTGATGAAAAGCAATACATTTCAGGATTTTCGTGAACCGTCTGTGGGATGTCTGGAAAGACGTCATACGTTTTGTTCACAATCGTGCACCAAACGCTGAAAGAGAAAAAAAATCATGCAACAGGAGAATCAGCGAAGGAAGATCAGCAAAGGGTTAGCGCAGGAAAGAAGCATCGAACATAGCCATTGCGAAGTACCAGTTCCGTCATAGATTCTGGCCAACTGGCCAGTACATCTATTGAATTCATGCATGCCGTATTACGATTTTGAAGTGCAATGCATATAATTTCCTTACATTTCACGATAAATTTTAATTTATTAGGCTTTCATTATTGGAGTAAGTTTATGAGAGAAGAATGCTATTATATTTACTGAATATTTCCATTACGATCTTTTCGGTAATTTATCAATTTTATCACCTTTGTCTCCACGGGCCATGCAACGATAACGACTCGAAACTCTTTCTATGTAATTCTTAAAATATGAATTCAGGTGAATACTTATTCATCCACCAAGTCATGCAGAGCTGCATCCAATGTTAAAACTGCCTTCAACATGAATATCTAATTGTTTATCCACAGATTTTGAGAATGTATGTACCAGTCAGATTTTTGCTTTTAATACGAATTGAGAACTATGTGTTCTGATGTGCTACAGAAGTCATTGAATACAAGGAAGTTTCGAAAGATGCAGGTGCGAAAACTTATTGACGCCTCATGGAACATCTGAATTTAAAATCCACATGTCTTTAATGGTCATCAGTTTTCCTTCTTCAGAGGAAACACAGTATTTTTACAACTGTAAACAATCATAATTTAATAGTGTGAGGTTTCAGTGGCCGAGCAGAATGTTTAGGTGAAGTTAACACTTCTGTGGTTTGTCGAAATCTGAAAGAAAATGTGAAATTTCATTGAGAGGAGGATTTCATTTCACGGTATTATTGAAAGGATCATGAACTTGAGTTCAGTGCATGCACGTGCGTGGAACATTTGACCTCAGGATTCGTCTCTCGAATGCAGGGATAACTAGGAGGCTGCAATTAAATGATTAAAGACAATAACGGTCTGGTTGTAGAGAGTGCATTTTTAGTTTAGCATCACAAATGACTGTTAACAAAAACCAATAACTCTGGGAGTCAAGAGGTAACGACTTAACCTGAAAGTGGTATAATTTGGTTTCCTTTCACATAGTATTACTCCCGTTGCTTAGGTTAATTAGGCCATCTGTGTGAATGTATGTAAATTCCCCTCGTGGAGAGATATCCATATGCGATTTGGGTACAATGGACTTTTCCCGCGCTGTTCAATCAAGAAACGCGTTGTGTTGCGGGATAAATTTAGATACTACCCTTCTGGCAACAAATGTCCGCTATCAGTTGGACTGCAAATTTCTCGCCAGCCTCATTAATAAATAATTTCATCAATAGGTTGCTCATGCGGCCGTCACAAATTGATGCTTAACTACAGTGTAATCCAGGGATAATATATTGCACAACTGAACCTGTGTGTTATAACTGCTTGCATCATGCAACATTTTAGTTTATGTTCAATAATCCATTATAAAAGCTATACTGGTCCATTTGCGAACCGAAGGTCACGGTCCTTAGAAAGCTTTAGTCGAACTAAATTATACCCATTCAATTTTCAATGAATCATTTCATACTTGATTCAATAAGAACAGTTATTACATTGATATTACAGTCACATCTCTGGACCATTTGTACATAGATCATAATCTTCAGTCTTGGAAATGCAAGCACAACTGATTTCCAGAAATGCAAGGACAACTGATTTCCTGCGATAATGTAAGAAGATTTCCATGAATAGATAAACCTAACATCAGCCTTTGTATTTAATACGAGCTTTGAAAGTAAGTACACATTAGGTCTAGCATTTCTGAAAACGTTGACTAGCTTGGTTTAAACGAAATATGTCCCTTGTGCAGAGCGAAAGTTGAAAGCCAAAGAAGAAGGTAGAACAGATGTACTTGCCTCAAATGTTACTGGGCGAAAGGTTAGCGCAGATTGTTTGGAAACAATAAAAGTCTCTATCACATTCCAGGCATGCAAAATTATTCCAACAAATCCAGCGCACGAATACTGCACCGTCCAGGATCCAGGGTTCTGCAAATCACCTAGTTAATCAGATAAATGTAAAATATTACATGAGGTGTTTGCACATTCTCCCCGTGTTTGCGTGGATTTCGCCACCACAACCCACAGATGTGCACGGTACGTAGATTGAACACGCTAAATTGACCCTTAATTGCAAAAATGAATTGGGTACTCTAAAAATGTTTTTAAAATGAAAAATAAAAAAATATTATATGACACATTTCCGGCATAACGTGATTGGTAGTTTTCACCACACCAGGCCAATTTGTATCACTAAACGAGCTTTGCAAAGCGCTGATAAAAACAATATTCGTTTGAAAATATATTACATAATATATGAATGGATATTTCAACGTAGAATGCCAGTGCAGGACTAAATAACATTTATTGAGTGACAGAATTTATTGAGTGATAGAAGGTGAGAAATATCGTTCCGCCAATTTTACCGTCCAACATCCTCTGTCTACAGTTACAATTAATGATTTGAACGTTGCAATAAAAACAAGACAGCTGATGATTTTGCGACTGCAAGGACATTGTTGTATGCGAGCGACTGTTCGTGCAAAATGCTGAAGAGGACAGCGTCAACATACAGGAGAATATCATTGCACTTGCAAAATTGAAAAGCAATGGACAATGCAAAGGCGGTATCTTTCAGAGTGCATGCTCTGGCATGGCAAATGGTGGGAAAGTGAAATGGTATGTGCAAGTCGACTCGGCTGTGATCATGATAGGATTACGTGCGTTATAATTGACCAACAGCTAAATGTGTGCGGCGGTTGAGCAAAACACTTAATAAGCAAGTAGGTAATATGCTTGAGAGAAATGGAATATACCTATACTGCATCTTGTTCAGAGCACACTTGGAATACTGCATTCAAATCTGGTGATAACAGTGTAGATCCTGCAAATACGGAAACACTGAAGATGATGAAGACAATGTTCAGCTGAATCATACCTCATTCGGTTATATCGTACCAATCAGCGCACAATGAATTGTTGGTTCGCTTTGCACGTCGGTTGGTGTACAGCCCCAGATTCAAAGAAAGTGGTTCAAACGAATCACATTTGGGTAACTAAACAAGCAAAGAAGAGACATGTGATTGGCGGACAGCGGTCTAAATCTATGCATGGAAATGTTTAGATAAGCAAACATTTAATGAGCGCTAACGGAAGCACGATTGGTCTGACAACAGAATGGGCTTTATCTCCGATCATCAAATGCGCAGTACGGTTTGCACTGCTGCCTCACAGCGGCAAGGGCACGGGTTCAATTCCGGCCTCGCGTGACTGTGTGGAGTGTGCTAAATTGCAACTGTTTCCGTGGGTTACTCCGGGTGCTCCGGTTGCCTCCGACAGTCGAAATGTGCGCAGATTAGGTGGACTGAGGGCAGCACCGTGTCAGAGAGATGAGCGCTGCTGCCTCACGTCGCCGAAGTCCCAGGTTCGATCCCATCTGTGGGTTGCTGTCCGTGTGGAATTTGCACATTCTCCGCGTGTTTGCTTGAGTTTCGCCCCCGCAACCCAAAGGTGGGCAGGGGAGGTGGACTGGCTGCGCTAAATTGCCCCTTAATTGGAAAAAAAAGAATCCCGTACTCTAAATCTCTTTCTTTTAAAACAAAATATTAGGTACATTGGCCATGTTAAATTGCCCCTTAGTGCCCAAAACGTTAGTTTGGGTTACTGGCTATCGGGAAGGGATTGGGACATGAGCCTAGGTGGGGAGCTCGTTCAGGGTGTCGAAGGAGAGTCGACTGGCGGAATGGTCTCCTTCTGAACTGCAGAGACTCTATGATCATCAAGCAATAATTTACTTCCGCTCAGTCTTCCTTTGTTGTGGCTGTAAAATCTTGTTAGGACGCAGTCTGGAACTCGTGAAATCCATGGGGGACCGATGCAACCCTGTTGCAGTTGCTGAGGTAATTTGTGGTTGCAGGTGTCCTGGTAATGCAACCAATATGCAATTACAAGTCGCTATTGCTGATTTTGTGATGTCCTGGGTTCCTAACGTGCGTTTTATAAAATATGGTTTTTTTTTCCAGAACTATTCAAGTGCAAAAAAATGTTAACCACGTTAGGTGAGAAACTGTTTCCCCACTCGACGCCCGCAGATGCACGATGAGTAATTATCTATATATTACTCAGTACTCCAAAACGAGGGGCAGAACTGTAGCACACAGGTTAACACAGTCGCTTCATAACCCCAGGTTACCAGGTTCGATTCACACCTTGGGACACTGCCAGTGCGGAGTCTGCGTGTTCTCTCCGTGTCTGCGTGGGTTTCTTCCGGGTGCTCCGGTCTCCTTCCACAGTCCAAACATGAGTAGCTTAGGTGAATTAGCCATGATAAATTGTCCCTTAATGTCCAAAAATGTTAGGTTGATTACGGGGATAGGGTGGAGGTGTGGCATTAAGTGATGTGCTCTTTCCAAGGGTTTGTGGAGACTCGATGGGTCGAATGGCCTCCTTCTGCACTATATATTTTATGACTATACTTCTTAAATGTTTCTAAAATGCGTATTAAGGATCGGTTAATGTAGTTCTGAAGGGGGAAATCATGTGAACGTCACTTGTGCAATTAATATGCACTCAGCGTACATTCGTGGATGTAGTAACATATGGGCATAGGGCAGCTTTGATCTCGTCCAACAAGCCTGCGGCCTTTTCATGGTGGATGGAGTGCAGCAGAAGATTCAAATGTTATAGTGAAGGCTAAATACGTTCATGGGTGTGACACGCATCCCAGAAAATTCCATCCTTACTTAATAAGATCATGGTCGCATTAAGTCTTGATTCAAACACGGAAGGATAAGTTGGATGCAAGAGTTGATGTGAGAGCGACTGCTGGTGATAAGACAGCATTTCGCCCCAGGCAGCATGGTGACGCAATGGTTGGCATTCCAGATTCGATCCCTGCTCTGGATCACTGTCCATGTTGAATTTGCACATTCTTCCCATGTTTGCGTGGGTTTCACCCCCACAACACAAAGATGTGCAGAGTAGGTGGATTCGCACACTAAATTTCCCCTTAATTGTAACAAATTAATTGGATATTCGAAATTTATTTTAAAAAAACAGCATTTTCCAGAGTACAACAATAAGGTCATGGGAATTAGGGAAATATCCTTCTACTACTTGGGATCATACCTGAAAGACGAAAAGATGGTTTTCGTGGTTGAAGTTCAATCACCTCAACTGAGATCCTCAGTTTAGTATCGTGACCCATGCAACTTCAGATGCATCATCAATTACCTCACTTCCATCACCATATCGTAGCTTAGCATTGTGGTTGGAACAGTGGCTTCGTACAGCCAGGATTACAGGTTCGACCCCTGGCTTGTGCCACTGTCTGCGTGGAGTCTGCACGCTCTCCCCGTGCCTGCGTGAGTTTTCTCCAGGTGCTTCAGTTTCCTCCAAGTCACAAAAAACGTGTTATTAGGTAATCTGAATTCTCCCTCCATGTACCCGAACAGGCGCCTGCCGGAATGTGGCGACTAGGAGCTTTTCACACTAACTTTATTGCAGTGTCAAAGTAAGCTTCCTAGTGACAATAAATAACATAAGTGGAGATGTTCGCTGATGACTGAAAATGTTCATTGACAACGCCTCAGATGCCGAAGAACTCCATCTCCAAGTCCAACATGCCGTTGACAATATCCAGGTTTGGGCTCACACAGAACAAAAGACAATCCGGCCAGTCAAGTGTCTGCCAATTATCAATTCCAAAAATGGACGATCTGAATATCACCCCTTAAGTTTAAATGCTATAATCATCGCCTAATCCCCCACTATCATTATCCTGGGGGATAACATTGTCCAGAAACTGTACTGGAGTAACCATATAAAAACGGTGGTTGTCAGAGTAGGTCAAAGGCTTGGCATCGTGCCGCGAGTAACGTAACCCGCCGGTCGCCCAAAATAAAGCACTATTCAAGAGTTCAATAGAATACAATATACGTCCCTGTATCAGCCCAGCTCCAACAAAAGTTAAGAGTCGCAACATAATCCAGGGCAAGGAAGCCCACTTCATTGCTACGGCTTCCACAAACATTCAGTATTTAACCATTGTTGAACAGTGACCAGCTTTGTACCATGTACAAGGTGGACAACAGTAACTGACCAATGTTCCTCAGGCAGATCCTTCAAAAACCAAGAGACCTGTCATCTAAAGGGACATGGGCACCAAGGATCGCGACCCCCTGGCAGTTAACCACCAAGCAATTCACCACCCCGGTATGTGCCATGTCTTCACTGTCGTTGGGTAAAATTCTAGGAACATCACCCCTGCCCCAGCTCAAACGCCCGACAAACGAACTGTGGGTGTTGGTACAATTCAGGTACTACAACGGTCCCAGAAGGCGGTTCAACGCCAACTTTTCAATACATCTTCGAATGAGCAAGAAATATGCTGGTCTTGCAAGTAATCTCAAATTCCATTCGACTAGTTAAAACAATAAGGGATATCTACCCCCGATAACGACTCTTCGCATTCCTTTGGTAAATCTAAATGTCCCAGATGATCAGTTGCAAATGCACTCGCTGAAGAAAGGCAGCTTCTGAAGGATGAGATCTATGCCATATATTTCAACATTCGCACATGCTCCTGAATTGTTTGTCATATGTAAACACTAATCTATTTAATCTGGGCGAATGATTACTGAGGCGCCAGGCAGATAAAAACGGAAATAATCAAATCTGTTCCTGCTCTTTGAATGGTATATGTTTTCCCCCTAACTCTGCAATATGATATTAATAATCATTCGATGGATTCACGTCTGAATGTATTGTCCTCAATCTGACTATTATGTGTCTACGCTGAGCAAATTAAATGGAACACTTGGCATTGCGCCACCACAAATAATATTGCAGCACGTCAATACTCTTGATCCCCGCCAATTGTTTCACCTATTATGAGGAATGTTCACAGTTGGATACCAATTGTAGGTATTTTGAAAAGTTATCAGTTGAGCGTTTAAATGTCCAGCTACGTCTTGCTTTATGCTTTAATCCCAAAAAGCTTGACAAGCACGCTACTGAATTATATTTTGCTGAAAGTACATGAAGAAAATGTTTTGCTAATTTTCAGAGGAACATTTGTATGTGAAAGATACAGGTCGGTAGCCTATCTGCATTCGGTTGTTTATTCTTCAAGCTTTGCTGAGCCTGGCAAGGATTGCGTGTCCTTTGCTGTCATAATTTGCACGCCGTCGGTTTCCAGGCGGCGTGGGATGTTTCCGTTGACCAGCGGTGGAAGTATAGCGAGCGTCTTCGATAAACACGCAACTCAGGGACCAGAAACTTGGATTTATGAATTAGAGTATTATACCCTGGAGGAGGTGTCGAGCGCAGCTCCAAGGAAGGGAGCTTTTGGAATTGTTTTTTTAAAACACTGAAAGGTATTCAAGAAAACGTGATATTAATTAGGTAACATAACGTTGAGAACTATCAGGCGCGTTGCAAAGAATCCAGTTGTTTTGTCCCGTGCCTGCTTGACCTGCAACCATCGGTTAATTCAAGCAGTAACGATATGCACATGAGAAACACATGAATTTAGAAACTGTCCCTGTGTTAATGTGAAGTTATGCTAGACGCAGGTGTGGTATGTTCATTCGATGCTGACAGAAAATAGTCCATTGCCTGCGGTTAATTGTATCCAAATAATTTTGTTTTGTGGCTTAGTGCATGAGTGTGTACTGGTCGCTAATTGAATTGTGAATGTTCTGCTTCCCCCAAACAAAACCCAACGATATCAACGCAGAGATGAAGAAATCCAACGATCCCCTGAAAGATTTTGGTGAGATTTTGTTTTGCCAATTCGTCCTGTGATTTTAAAGCAGGCGTGTATTTTGACATTGTAAATAATTGCTCTGTTTCTTGTGTTTTAATGTACTTATTTTAAAAGGAAAATATTTCCAAGTTAACAGCATGAACATGAAATTTGTGACAGCGCTTCTGCACAATTCTTTTGACCAGAATGAATATGGAGTATCAAACCTAATCAAAGCAATACAATCTTGCAGAACCATAATAAAACAGAGGTGACACCGAGTGCAAATAGTGGACACTTGCCACATGAAGACACGTTTTGTCAAAAAGTCGAATCTTCAATGAGGGAAACAAAAATCGGTTTTGAGGAGAGTGGAGTGCACGATCTTGCCATTAGAAGGTGCAACTCCCGTTCTCAAAGTGAGAGAGATTAAGGGAGAAAGAGCTAGAGTGAGTGAAAAGGAGAGCCTCATGAAAGAGAGACCATGATGAAATCATTGGTAAGATTGCAACTATGCGGGATTTGGATTTAACAAAGGTGTAGTCGAGGTCTTGGTCATGTTATCAGAATAAAAACATCACAATTCTATTTCTGATGGGGTTTGAAGAGCATTTGTCCAGTAGCAAGAAATTGAGAATTGCTACCCCACCCTGTTATACGAATTAGGTTAGGTATTCCATCATATCACTTGCAGAATGTTTTCTCAAAATTATTGAACCAGGCATTCAATTTGGTAGAGCTTTGATCCACGGATAAGCGTTCACGGCCACCTTAGTTGTAAACTAATTTGTGAAGTGCGTGCTTTACGTCTCAATATTTTGAAAGGTGGACATAAAAAGTATGCAAATACTTGTCAACCCTAGTCACGGTATAAACAGGTCAACGGGAAGTACACAGAGAACGTTTGTATGATTTTGACGTTTTCCTAGAATTACAGAGTTTACAGTGCAGAAAGAGGCCATTCAGCCAATCGAGTCTGTACTGGCCCTTGGAAAGAGCGCCCTATTTAAGCCGCACCCTATCCCCTTTATCCCCGTAACCCAGTAACCCCACCTAAACTTTCGGACAATGCGGCCAATCCACTTGACCTGCACATCTTTTGTCTCTGGGAGGAAACTGAAGCACCCGGAGGAAACCCACTCACACACGGGGAGAACGTGCAGCGTCCACACAGGCAGTGGCCCGAACATGGGACCCTGGAGCTGTGAAGCAACTGTGCTAACCACTAAGCTACCGTGCTGCACAGTGTTGCATCCGATATTCAATTGGACAGAATTATAAGTAACGAGAGAGAGAAATTGTTTGTTACATAAGATAAGAACTAGGAGCAGGAGTAGGCCATCTGGCCCCTCGAGCCTGCTCCACCATTCAATGAGATCATGGCTGATCTTTTGTGGACTCAGCTCCACTTTCCGTCCAGAACACCATAACCCTTAATCCCTTTATTCTTCAAAAAACTATCTATCTTTATCTTAAAAACATTTAATGACGGAGCCCCTACTGCTTCACTGGGCAAGGAATTCCATAGATTCACAACCCTTTGGGTGAAGAAGTTCCCCCTAAACTTAGTGTTGTTGCCACACATCCCTTATGTGTGTGTCATTATAAAGTTGAATTAATGCGAACTTACAGATACATAATTCATTACTGAAATTGAAATTGTTGGAACAAAGCCAGAAGTAATTTAGGCGACTATTAACAACAGTTTCTGTCTGTAAATTACAGAAGCCAACTGTGAGAAAGAACGTGGAGAATGAGATCTGTACAACATTTGGCGAAATCTACTACCATACCACCTGCTCCAAAGAAACCCCAGGTTTAAGAAGCGAAACAGATGTGGAGAAGTGGCCGCAATATATTGTTGAGGCTTCGAGTGTTGAAGGTTGAGCAAAAAGCCATTCCTAATTTGGGGAGCAGATAGAGTCCAGCTTTATATATGAGACAGATCAATTAATTGGAAAACTTTGAGCTGCCGATCCATTAATTTACGATTCTGGGTATGTTACTAAAATTATCGAGTGTATGTGTATCGATATTGAAACTGAGCGATGATGGCTACATGCGTGTTCCACGTCATTCCTTTTTGGAAATGCAAGACAATATATTGAAGTGTTAACCATGATGTATGGAAGTTGTTAACTTACATAATATTATGCAAAGCTACTGTAGTATCTATGCGTATTCCTTTGCCGGAATTTTACATGTTGGTAATTATTTCGATATTGCAGTGTCTGTCGACGTCCAGAAAGGCACAAACGAATTAAGTAAGATACATGAAGCTCTCTGTTACCTACTTTCCCATCCCTCCAACATAACGTCTTAAAATGTGGAAATCCTTCTCACGTGAATAGCAAACTGGATGTGTTGCTACGCTGTTTGTAAAGCAGATCCGATATTCCGATATATAAGCGTTGGTGTACCAGGATTGGAGGCAATTCACGAAGCCAAACAAAATGAATTTCGACTTCAAGGTTTTGTACTTCCCACACATACCAAATAATAAGAAGAATGTCATGCCCATGTCAATGTCGTTGACTGGGCTTAAACCGAAATGAAATCAGTGCTATTGGACTGGCTGTGCTTCGGTCCACTCCTCTCCGAAACACTGAGTTGCATTTGATCATAAAAACGTCCGATGAAAAATATTTGCACGTTAAATAATGGTGTGCATGAGTTAGATTGGTCAAAATTAACGGTAATTTAAAAAAAAACTTATAGTAAAAATGTAATTATATTTTGTCCAGTTAAGTGGCAATTGACCTGCAAATCTTTGGATTGTGGACGTGAAACCCATGTAGACACGGGGAGAATGTGCAAACTCCACAAAACCTACGGACAAATTGAAACATTCAGGGCTCGTTTAGCTCAGTGGGCGAGACAGCTGCTTTCTGATGCAGAACTAAGGCCAACAGCGAGCCATCAATTCCCGAACCAGCTGAGAATTCTGAATTCTCCCATGTGTACCCGAACAGGCGCCGGAACGTGGGGCTTTTCACAGTAACTTCATTGCAGTGTTAATGTAAGTCTACCTGTGAGATAAAAAGTTTCTTATTATGAAACAATAAAACCCACTATCTTTTATTATTCAGTGAATAAATAATGATAGTCTTCAGCATCGAGAGAGTGTTTTGTGTGTAGAACCGACATCTACAAAATGCGTTTAAGATGACCAGCGCAAATGCATTGAATAATATTCCAAATAAGTGCAGGCGGGAATTTGGGCAGAGGGATACGTGTGCACCGTTTTTTTAAAGTAATGTGCGAACATTCACATTCACTTAGAACTCTATTTACATCCACAGAAACAAAACTTAAAGATAAAGACAAAGGTAATTGGGTTGAAATTCCATTGATCCAGTTTTGTTTCTCCTATTTTAACGCTGGAATGCTAAAATACTTTAATAATCAGCTCCACAAAGATATCGCGTTTCGAAAGTTTCAACTTGGGGAAACAGTTAACATTTAATAAGCTGTGCAATACGTTTAGAATTAAAAGAGTGACATAGGTGATTAATTTGAAAAGCAGAACTAACTTAATTTAGCATGTTTGCTGCTGTCGTCATGACTCTATGAAAAGGGGCAGTGTTTTCAGTTGAGGAACAAAAAACACTTTTTTACAACAGAGTGCAAAAACATTCATCCGCCAATGTGCAATTTAGAAACAAAACCTTGATTAATGTAAATTTCGAAGCTGAGCCCAATTCCTGGATGCAGCATTGGCCATTAATCCGGGTCTATTCTTGATTGTAATATTTATCACGTGGAAAATGGTGCGTTCGTGTTTTATTTTTATGTTAAATGTTCGAATGGGTTGAGAAGGAGTACGCAGAATCTTTGTAATATCAATGTCGAGGATTCAGTTGACATATTTACAAATTAAGGGGACATTTAGCGTGGCCAATACACCTAACCTGGACATCTTTGTGTTCTGGGTGTGAGACTCGCACAGATACGGGGAGAATGTGCAAACACCACACGGACACTCATCCGGACTTGGATCGAACTCGGGTCCTGAACGCCGAGAGGCATCACTGCTATCCACGGCCCTATCGTCCAGGCAGTCGGGAGAATTTAAAGAGGTTGACTGCTGTTGCAGATAACTAAGGTGCGGAAGCGTGAAATGTGTTCAGTTTCCGCTTTCGTAAGAGGAACTCGATGGGCCTCATGGCCTCATTCTGCACTGCATGTTCTATGTTCTGTTCTAGTTCTAATTAACACACATGTTTCTAAACAGCAAGTGCCTGCGATATGAATGTGTTCAGAAGAGCTTTAGTATGAACTACCGAAAGTTAACACCAAAATCCGGAAAGCAATTGCAAAGCACACGGATTTTACTTGTTATACAGGCATTTAACTGCAAAATAATTGCTATCCCTCCGATCCGGTAGGGAATTGCTCAGGATAAATGTGGTTCTATTTTCGTCTCTTTGGTAAGGGAAAGGCACACGTCCGGCAAATAAAATGCAGTTACCCTTAAGTGGCATGGTTCCTCTGCTAATGCAACTGTCTTTGTGCTACCTTTTATCTAAGTGGAAAGGAACTAAAAAAAATCTATTGCAAAGACGCACTTTATGGAGTGCGTGTGTTACATGTTACATAAATGATGTGTTGATTTTAAAGCACCATGCCAACACGATGAGCGGATACATGTTTTGCCTGCAGGGTTTGCTAATGTTTCGAATGTTGTAACCCAGAAAGCAAGAAATCCTCCACAGCTCAGTTCATTCAATGACATGATCCACAATTGTTAGATTTGTAAAGTAATGAGAGTGTATATTAATAACGCGGGGAAGTCGCGTCAAAATGAATTAACGATGAATATCTTTTAGAATGTCGAAGGCAACCCAAACATGGAGATTTATTATGGCAGCTCCTTTTACTTTTGAACTTCCTTTACTGAATCTCCGAGCTCAGAACTTTGCAAACCTGTTTAAAAGCAAGATCAAAAAAATAATATTTTCCTCATTTCAGAACTAACAGTATACCAGGAAAAGGTAGACGATTTAGGTAAGCGTTCACTTCAAATTTGTCCATGATCATCAATAAAATTGCAAGTGGAAGTGAGGCAAGGAACAGCGAGCGAGTGCAACTGATCACGTGGCTGCAGGGCTGGTGCAGCAGGGAAGGCTTCAGATATGTACCTCATAGGGATACTTTCTGGGGATGGTGGGGCCTGTACATGAAGGACAGATTGCACCTAAACTGGAGGAGAATCAATATCCTGGGTGGGAGGTTTGCCGGAGCTCTTCGGAAGGGTTTAAACTGGTTTGGCGGGGGGGGGGGGGGTGGAAACCAGGGCAATGGAGCAGAGGATAGTGCAGCCTTTGAATAGGCAGACATAGCATCCAGCGAGTCTGTGAGGAAGGATAGACGGTTGATAGGGCAAAGTTGCATTCAGTGGAATGGGATAAATTCTGTCCGCTTCAGTGCAAGGCGTGTCAGGAAAAAGGGACATGAACTTAGAGCACTTGAAACTACGATTTTGTAGCCATCACGGAGACATGGATTTCACAGGGGCAGGAATGGTTGTTAGACGATCCGGGATTTAGATGTTTTAAGAAGAATATGGAGGAAGGTTAAAAGAAAAAGGAGGGCGAGTGGCACTGTTAATTAGGTAGTGCATTACAGCTGCAGAAAAGGAGGTTGTGGAGGAGGGTTTATGTACTGAGTCAGTATGGGTGGAAGTCAGAAACAAGAAAGGAGCAGCCACTTTATTAGGAGTTTTCTATATACCTCCCAATAGCAGCAGAGAGATGGAGGAATAGATTGGGCGGCAGATCTTGGAAAGGTGCAGAAGTACCACAGTTGCTGTCATGGGTGACTTCAACTGCCCTAATATTTACTGGAACCTCCTTATTGCAAATTGTTTGGATGGAACAGATTATATCAGGTGTGTGCAGGAAGGATTCCTGACTCAATATATATCTAGGCAGACAAGGAGGGATGCCATATTGGATTTGGTGCTTGGCAACGAACAAGGCCAGGTGTCAGATGTTTCGGTGGGAGAGCATTTCAGTGACAGTGAACAAAACCCCTTGACCTTTACCATAGGCATGGAGAGGGATAGGAACAGGAAGTATGGAAAGGCATTTAATTGGAGGAGGTGAAATTATACTGCTACCCGACAGGAGCTGAGGAGCATAAAGTGGGAACCGCTGTTCTTGGGGAAATACACAACAGTGATTTGGGGGTTGGTTAAGGAGCACGTGCTGCGAGTGCTGGATAATTATGTCACACTGAGACGAAGAAGGAATGGTAAGGTGAAGAAACCTGGCCGATAAGAGAAGTGGAGCATTTAGTCAAGAAGAAGAATGAAGTTTACATTATAGTGAGGAAGCAAGGATCTGCATTGGCACTAGAGGATTAAAAGATAGCCAGGAAGGAACTCAAAAATCGACTTAGGAGTGCCAGAAGGGGGCGTAAAAAATCCCTGGCGGGAAGGATTAGAGGAATCCCAAAGGCGTTCTACATTTACGTGAGAAATAATAGGATCATCAGAGTGAGAGTAGGGCTGATCAGGTATACTGGAGGTAACTTATGCAGAGAGTCTGAGGAGATAGGGGAGGCCCCAAATGAATATTTTGCTTCAGTATTCACTAGAGAGAGAGACCTCGGTGCTCATGAGAACAACCTGAAACACGCTAATAGACTCGAACAGGTTGATAGTAAGAAGGAGGATGTGCTGGAGATATTGAAAAGCATCACGTTAGGTAAGATCCTGGGCATGACGGGATATACCAAAGGTCACTACTTGAAACGACGGAGGAGTTTGCTGCGCCGATATTTTTGCGTCATCACTCTCCACTGGCCTAGGATCAGATGATTGGAGGGAGGCGAATGTTGTTCCCCAGATCAGGAAAGAAAATAGTTAAATCCCTGGGAAGTACAAACCAGTCAGTCGAACATGTGTGTGAGCAAAATATTCTAAAGGATTCTGAGAGATAGGATTGATGATTATTTAGAAAAACATGGTGTCATTAAAGATAGTCAGCATGGCTTTGTGAGGGGCAGGTCATGCCTCACAAGCCTCATTGACTTCTTTGAGGATGTGACGAGACACATAGATGAAGGTTGGGCAGTGGATGTGGTGTCTATGGATTTCTGTAAGGCATTTGATAAGGTTCCAAATGGTAGGCTCATTCAGAAAGTTAGGGGGCATGGGATATAGGGAAATTTCGCTATCTGGATGCAGAATTGGCCGGCAAAAGAAGACAGCGGGTGGTAATGGATGGAAAGTATTCCGCCAGGAGGTCGGTGACCAGTGGTGTACCGCAGGGATCTGTTCTGTTGCCTGTGCTCTTTGTGGTTTTTATAAATGACTTGGATGACGAAGTGGAAGGGTGGGTTAGGAAGTTTGCCGATGACACCAATATTGCTGGAGATGTAGATAGTGTTGAGCGCTGTTGCCGGTTACAACAGGACATTGCCAGGATGCAGATCTGGGCTGAGAAGTGGCAGATTGTGTCCAACCAGGATGAATGGTAAGTGATTCATTTTGCAACGCCGAATGCTGAATACGAGGTTAAAGGCAGGATTCTTGGAAGTGTGGAGGAACAGAGGGATCTTGTGGTCCACGTACATAGATTCCACAAAGTTGCTACCCAGGTTGATAGGGTTGTTAAGAAGGCGTATAGCGTGTTGCCTTTCATGAACAGGGGATTTGAGTTTAAGAGCCGTGAGGTTTTTCCTGCAGCTTTATAAAACCCTGGTTAGACCACACTTGGAATTTTGTGTCCAGTTCTGTTCGCCTCATTATCGGAAAGATGTGGCTGCTTTGGTGAGAGTGCAGAGGAGATTTACCAGGATGCCGCCTGGACTGGAGGGCATGCCTTTTGAAGAAAGATTGAGGGAGCGAGGGCTTTTCTCCCTGGAGTGAATAAGGAAGAGAGATTAATTGATAGAGATGCCTCAGGTGATGAGAGGCATCGATAGAGTAGATAGCGAGAAACGTTTCCCCATGGTGCAAATGGCTGTCAAGCGGGTAAATAATTTTAAGGTGATTAGAGGAAGGTATAGGGGAAATATCCCAGGTAGGTTCTTTGCACAGAGAGTACTGAGTGCGTGGAATGAACTGCCTGCAAAGGTGGTGGAGTCAGAGTCATTAGGGACATTTAAACGATACTTGGACAGGCACATTGGCAGAAATAAATTGAAGGGGTGTAGGTTAGGTTGATCTTAGACTAGGGTAAATGGTCGGCCGAAGGGCCTGTACCGTGTTGTTCTGTTCTATGTTCTATGTTCGATGTAAATTGAAGCAAATAAATCGAGTCCAATGTTTAAATATACAAATACGCAAGAAATATTTATGGGTGTTAGGACATACTATGTGTAAGGGTTGGCCGAAACGTGTTAAAGTACAGCTTCTGTGGAGTACAGTGGAACTGGCAAACAAACTTGAGATTTTACACGTAGCAAATTTGTCACCGCCAGTCGCCTGTGTGAACCGATATGAAGCTCCACGTCTGCACTTTGCAGTTGAGCATACAACATTACTTGTCGTGAATACATTAATTCGAAGGGGCTCAGTGGAGGAAAATATTGCAGTTGTGACTGCATGCATTCAATGCATGGTGTACACTTTTCCTCAGCCTAATGTTTTAGGGCATATAGATGACAGGTGAATCTTCACGTGCAAACCAAATAGCACAGCAACTTAACAAAATGCGACCGAAAGCAAGCCCCTTGACTGGCAGAAAATGCACCAACTTCCACAATCAGTCCCTCCAACACATTCTCTCAGTTGCAGCAAGTTTATACTGCAGCAGTGTACCTGACTCAATTTATACATCTTTCAAATTCGCCAACACAACCCTCCTACAAGTGGAAGAATGCAGCAGATGCATGGGATCAATCTGTCCCTTTCCAAGCCACACGCCATACTAACGTTGAGGTGTACCTCTGTTCTTTTACTGTCGCTTGGTTAAAATCATGGAACTGCCTCTCCAACTGACAATGTGTGTATTCACAGCGCATGAACTGCAGCGGCTGAAGATGGAGGTTCACCATCCACCGAATAACTAAATGGCGACGCTTCCAGACATTCAACGAACTAATGAAAAATGAACAAAAAAAAGCATCAAACGACCGTTCAGACTATCGATCCATAAAGGTGCTGACATGTGCGCTCGAACGGACAGAAGAAAACTCCGCCATTGAATAATAGTGTGGTGTTGTCATATCAAAGCTTTTGATTTCCTCGACGGTGTTAAAGTGTTGATTGCCAAAAAAGAGCTTTATGAGAATTCCTTACCGTGCTGCACAAAATGCAGCAATAAAAACGGTACATGGCAGATAAATTGAAGAAACTCAGTTTGGCCTATCCTGTATATGTCTACTTCTCTGTTTCAGGATCGATTCATTTTCATCCTGTTGTTTTTCCGTTGACACTCGAAGTATTATTCACGTTACTTTCATATGGCAATAAAATTGCTTATAGAAGTAGCTAAACGGTTTGTCTCAAATATCGTGATGGCAATACCGTCCTCGTTCTTGGCAAAATCCCCTCATTATTGCAGCAATAAATTACTGTTAGATTATCAATAAATAGTTCGCCCATAATTTATAGACTGATAGAATTTACAGTGCAGATGGAGGCCATTCAGCCCATCGAGTCTGCACCGGCTCATGGGAAGAGCACCCCACTCAATCCCACGCTTCCACCATATCCCCATACCCCAGCAACCCAGCCAACACTGAGTGCAATTTTGGACACGAAGGGCAATTTAGCATGGCCAATCCACCTAACCTGCACATCTTTGGACTGTGGAAGGAAACCGGAGCACCCGGAGGAAATCCACGCACACACGGGGAGAAAGTGCAGACTCCGCAAAGACAGTGACCCAAGCCGGGAATCGAACCCGTGACCTTGGATCTGTGAAGCAATTGTGCTATGTTACCGTTCTGACCCTATAATTTATAATTCCCCATACTGTGCCTCCAATCAATGTACAGGCCAAATTATATGCAGACTCTATCGCTCTAATTTGCTTAGACTATTGGAACATAAGAACATAAGAACTAGGGGCAGGTGTAGGTCATCGCGTCCTTCAAGCCTGCTCCGTCATTCAATGTGGACTTTTGTGGACTCAGCTCCACTTTCCCGCCCGAACACCATAAGCCTTTATTCAATTTTTCATCAAAA
Source organism: Scyliorhinus torazame (assembly GCF_047496885.1). Classification (NCBI taxonomy): domain Eukaryota; kingdom Metazoa; phylum Chordata; class Chondrichthyes; order Carcharhiniformes; family Scyliorhinidae; genus Scyliorhinus; species Scyliorhinus torazame. Next base: position 107,389,322 of record NC_092718.1, on the reverse strand, counting down.
CACTCTCTGTCTTTATCTTGAAACCATTTAATGAAGGACCCTCAATTGCTTCACTGAGCAGGGAATTCCATAGATTCACAACCATTTGGCTGAAGATGTTCCTCCTAAGCTCAGTCCTAAATCTATTTCCCCTTATTTTCGGGCTATGCCTCCTCGTTCTGCTTTCATCCGCCAGTGGATACAAACTTCCGAATCCATTCTATCTATTCCCTTCATAATTTTATATTTTATATAAGATCCCCCCTCCCCTCCCGCGAACCCTTCTAAATTCCAACGATTAGGGTTATCCTAACCGTAACCCAATCTACTCAACCTATCCTCATAATCCAACTCCCTCAACACTGGGATTAACCAAGGGAATCTTCTCTGCACACACTCCAGCGCCAGTACGTCCCTTCTCAGGTAAAGGTGAACACAATACTCCAGGCGTGGCCTCGCCACGACCATATACAGTTGCAGGATCACATCCCTAGTCTTAAACCCCATCCCTCTAGCAACGAAGGACAATACTCTATGCGCCTTCTTAATTACCTGTTGCACCTGTAAACCAACTTTTTGTGACTCATGCATGAGGTTATCCACGTCCCTCTTCACAGCAGCATGTTTTAATATTTAAACTTTTAAATAATCATATATTTTGCTGTTATTCCGACCAAAATGGATAACCTCACATTTGTCAACATTGTATTCCATCTGCCAGACCCTAGGCCATTCACTTAAACCACCCAAATCCATCTGCAGTCTTCCAGTATCCTCTGCATTTATTGCTTTACCACTCATCTTCGTGTCGTCTGCAAACTTGGATACATTGCACTTGGTCCCCAATTTCAAATCCTCGATGTAAACTGTGAGCAATTGTGGTCCCAACACTGATCTCTCTGGGACACCACTAGCTCCTGATTGCCAACCAGAGAAACACCCATTAATACCCACTCTTCGCTTTCTAATAATTAACCAATCCTCTCTCTCTGCTACTACTTTAACCTTAACGCCATGCATCATTATCTGATGCAGCAACCTTTTTATGTGGCACCTTGTTAAACGCTTTCTGGAAATCCATATATACCACATACATTCGCTCCCCGTTTCTACCGCACTGGTAATGTCCTCAACCAATTTCATTCAATTATTTAGGCACGGCCAGTCCTTTAAAAACCCATGCTGCATCTGCCTTGCACTGTGGAAAATCGCTTGGAATGTTTTCCACTGTTCCTTCAGTGTTTCACGATAAAGTCTTTGCTCCCAGTCTAACTTAGCGAGCTCTTCTTTCATGCAATTGCAATCTCCTTTGTTTAAGCCCAAATGACTAGTGTTTGAATTTTACTTTCGCATATTACATCTGTATTCTAAATTCCATCATATTGTAATAACTCCTTTCGAGAGGATCCCTAACTATGAGATCATTAATCAAACTTGTCTAATTACAAAGGGTCGGAACGAGTATCGCTTGTTCCCTCGTATGTTCCATCGTATGTTCCATTACATAATGTTCTGGAAACTATTGTGGATACATTCTATTATCTCATCCTCAAGGCTGCCTTGAGAGACCTGCTTGAACTATTTGTCATGTAGATTAAAATCCTCCATGATAGCTTCTGTACCATTTCTACAAACATCAGTTATTTCTTTGTTTATTGCCCGCACCACCGTAATGTTATTATTTGGTGGCCTAAAGACAACTCCTATCACTGACACTCTCGCCATACTATTCCTGATTTCCACGCAAATGGATTCAACCGTATCCTCCATAGCACTGATGTCATCCCTCAATACTGTCCGGATGACATCCTTAAATAACAGAGCTACACCCTCCCTTACCACCCAGTCTGTCCTGACGAACAGTTTGCTACCCTTGGATGCTTAATACCCAGTCGTGAACATCTTTTTACCATGTTTCAGTAATGGCCACTGAATCAGTCAATTACGATGATTTGCGCCATCAACTCATTTACCTTATTTGGAATGCTACGAACATTCAGGTACAGTACCCTTATGTTGGCTTTTATAGCTCCATTGTGAACTTGAACTCTATCATCTCTATCAGTAACCTCTCCTAAGTTATTTTTCCTTTTAGTTTTTCTCCTAATTTTCCTTATCGTTGAACCCATGTAATAACCTGATGCTTCCATTTCCATTTCCATTTTGATTTCCCACTTTATTCCTTTTCGTATTACTGGGCCTATTCAGTGAGCTCTACTCAATCACTGTACCATGTACTGTGGCCGCTTTTGACTTTTGACAATGGATTCTTTGCATTTATCTTACCCTTACTGTCTTTTGTTTCTGTCCCTGTTTTACTTCCCCGCAACTCCCTGCCCCCTGCCACATTAGTTTACGCCATCCCCTGCAGCACTTTAAACACCTCCTCTCGGGCATTGGTTCCTGTCCTGCCCAGATGCAGACCGTCCGGTTTGTCCTAGTCCCATCTCCCCAGAACCGGTCCCAACGCCGCAAGAATTTGAATGCCTCCTTCTTGCACCATCTCTCGAGCCACGCATTCATACAAATAGCCTGACTCCCTACTCTGACCAGTTGGTGGCACTGGTAGCAATCCTCAGAATCCTACCTTTAAGGTCCTACTTTTTTGTTTAACTCATAACCTCCTGAATTCAGCTTGTAGGACCTTATCCCGTGTTTTACCTATATCGTTAGTCCCTTGATGCACCACGAAAGCTAGCTGTTCACCGCCCCCCCCCCCCCCCCCACACACAATGTCCTGCAGCCGCTCCGAGATTCGATGTGCCTTGCACCAGGGAGGCAAAATGCCATCTTGAAATCTCGATTGCGACCGCAGTACCTGTCATTCTTCATACCTGTCATACCTGTCAGTACCTGTATCGCCCTGTCATTCTTCTTCTGCCCTTCTGCGCAGCAGAGCCATCCACGGGACCATGACCTGGCTGCTGCTGCCTTCTCCTGTTGAGCCACCTCCCTCAACAGTACCCAAATCCGTATCGCTGTTTTGCAGGGAGATGACCGCAGGGGACACCTGCACGGCCTTCCTACACTTGCTCTGTCTTTTTGTCATCCCTGTTCTATCTCCCTCAATAATTTTCACTTGTGGTGTGACCAGCTCAGTGAACGTGATATTCAAGCTGTCCTCAGCATCACGGATGCTCCAAATTGAGTCCACCCGCAGCTCCAGAGCCGTTCAGTGGTCTAACAGGAACTGCAGCTGGACACATTTCTTGCACGCGAGGGATCCAGGGTCAGTGGGCGTGTCCCTGCACTCCCACATCGCACACAAGGATCATACACGGGTCTGGCATCTCCTTGCTCTGTCTTAGACCTTAGGTTAACTTGTACAACTGCAATGCCAAAAAACAAAAAAAAATAGACGTCACTCTTCTGTTTCTCCCCAGTCGAAACATCAGATTCACCGCCTACTGGCTTACCTTCACAAGACTCCGTTGGTCCAACCACTCATCTCTGCTCTGCTCCCGAAAAATCAGAAGAAAGAAAACAAAAGAATAGAAAAATGCCTCTCCTCTCAGTCTGTACCGAATTACCGCCGTGCTCCAAATTACCAAGTTCCAATCCTCATTAGGGCTCTCTATCACTTAGGCTGTCTTGGCTTCACCGCCTGAAAAACTGAGTGTTCGCTTTGTGTTTCACTTTTATATAAAACAAAGCTAAACTGATACGACTCAAACTAATGAGGATTCAACAAAGGAATGCATTTCACAGCTTGGCTTCTAAGTCAGGCTTCAGGTGATTGATATATAACTGCCACTCAGCTATTATGGTGGTGGCAGCTTCAGCCAATCAGACATAAAAATAGATACTAAACATTTAACTGAAAAACAGGACAATTAAATTGAACTCTTACGTCTGTTGATTACGACCTGCTCCAAATTACGAAGTTCCAATCTTCACTCGTGCTTTCGCTCACCCAGGCTGTCTTGGCATAAGTGTGCTATACAGAACCGTGCACAGCATCATGCAAACACAATACTGCACCGAACTACTCGATCAATATACATCACTCTACATTTTGATTCGGTGAACATTTTTATGTGTGTGCCGAACACTCACAATCTTTCTAATTCTTAACAGACGACTTGCTGAAAGCAAAGGAAAAACGTAAGTGCATTTGTGTTTCACGCATTATGCCAGCTATGCCTTCCTTCTTGTTGTCCCCTATCCGTTGGCAGAAAGACTACTCAGAGAGCAATTTACAGAAGTGCGAAAATATTAGACTTTGGGGGGCGAATTTGAAAGTAAAGCGATTTTCAATTACACCCCGCATAGGGCCAAGAGCACGTTAAATTATGTTCATTAGTAAAAGGTGGAGGAAGAGATTTTTGTTTTGCTTTTGATCAACAAGTTTTCATATTCGAGAAAAGGTCACCTGAAGGACTGTCAACAAGTTTTCAAAATACACTGAGGTGAATGAATTAGATAGTTGGAATTGAGAAATATAACAAAGCTTTGTTAAATTACTTATGTAGTGGGACAGATAGCTACGTCGTTCAAAGGTTGAAATAAATACCTTTGTTCAGCATGCTTCCTGTATTTGAAAATTAATATCCGTAATCATTAAAGGCGTGACGCAATTTAACATTGCCGAATATTTTCTTGTTACTGATACTATGTTGACTCCTCAAGTAAAGGTCACATAGATCAGAACCACCGCTTTATTGACGGTATATGATCAGAACTCATGCTGGGTTGAATTATCGGCCTGCATTTTGACAGGAGGTGCCTGGAAATCTCGGACAAAATCACCCACACATTTCAGGTTCATGTGATTTGTTATCCGTTTACAGATGTCTGTCTGAAGTAAAGAAAAGGGTATTCCTTGGCAAGCAGCAGCAATAGTTTTAGCAGGATTTGAAACAGTAAATGCAACCAAATTATTTTTGTAACGCGGAAAAAATGTTGGAGACGGTCCGTTGTTCAGGCAAAACCTACTGGAGATCCAGCTCAATGGCTGGTCATCAGGTAATGACAGTTTAGTTAACTGAGGCGGTTCGTCTGATTGTCTCCCGAGATGCTGCCTATGTAAATGACGATTGTGATATGTGTTGAGTAAATACCTGATCAGTTGGAATTTTACATCGCAACAGAAAAGGAAGTTAAAAACAGATCGTTAAACTCACTGTTAGTTTAAATAATATCAACAATCTTTATTGTCACTAGTAGGCTTACATTTAACGCTGCAATGAAGTTACTGCGAAAAAGGACCGATTTGCTACATTCCGGCGCTTATTTGGGTGCACAGAGGGAGAATTCAGAATGCCGAAATTACCAAACAGCATGTCTTTCCGGACTTGTGGGAGGAAACCGGAAAACCCAGAGGAAACCCAAGAAGATACAGGAAGTACATGCTGACTCCTCACAGACAGTGACCTGAGCCGGGAATCGAAACTGGGACCATGGGCTGTGAAGCAAAAGTGCTAACCACCATGCTACCGAGCCGCCCTGAAATGATCTGAAAGCAAAATACATTGATGAGAATCTTTTGAAATAAAAGAAAATACAAAATTCTTGTGAACTTGTTGATTGCTGATAATTTCGGGGCAGTTAAATATTCCACGTTCTACAATATTTCTTTCCTGGGTGCTGCAGGTATGTACAATCATTATGCAATTAGTCTGTCTTAAAATAAATCAAATAAACATATTTTTCCCGAACAACACGGTGACAGGTCAAGCGATCTGTTTTCAGTGATGAGACAAGATATTTTTATTTTAGCAGTATAAGTTTCTTTCACTGAACCTTCGGAATGCCAATTGAATTTAAAAAGTCAGAGTTACAATCGTGGACGTGCGCGCACACGCACACGCATTCAGGTGGAAACGCACAAACAGACAACCCAGACACACGTACGTATTCACACGCATAAAATGATGACGGATAAAATTATGTTCCAAACCATAACGCAGACACACAGAAGCGCACACACCAACAAGCAGTGACACTTGTGCTCACACTTAAACATAGAATTTACAGTGGAGAAGGAGGCCATTCAGCCCATCGAGTCCACCAGCCCTTACATAGAGCATCCGACGGAAGCCCACATATCTACCCTATCCCCGTTTCCAAGTAACCCCCACATAACATTTTTTGGACACTGATGGAAATTTAGCATGGTCAATCCACATCTTTGGACTGTGGGAGGAAACCGGAGCATCCGGAGGAAACCCACGCATGCGCGGGGGGAACGTGCAGATCCGCACAGACAGCGACCCAGCCGGGAATCGAACCTGGGATCCGGGAGCTGTGAAGCAACTGTGCTAACCATTATGCTACCGTGCTGCCCAAATCACATGCTCACTTGTAGAATCAGACTATCGCATTTATTCACAAACGAACACATATGCACATAAACACAAACATTAAACGATAAAACACAAACATGTACCATACACTCCGACACGCACAGGCATATAAACACAGACACAAAAGCCCATGCACAAAGAACTACAGGAACGTAAAGATGCACAAACATACAAAAAGAAAAAAGGCACTCGCATGCACAAACATAAATCCAGAGCACATACGCACACACACGCAGCGACAGTCATAAATGCACAAAGGCAAGCAGACATGCACACACACAAAAACTCCAATAGGCACACACACTTACTCTCACGCACACAGACACACGTTGGCACACACTCACGCACACACACATGTTAACTCATGCACAAGCACGTGATTCATGGGGATTTGTGCACATGAGAAAGCACGCAGACATTCACTATAATGTACACATGGACACGCAGAAGTATGTGCGCATGAGCAGAAGCTCGCAACAACCTAAGAAAACATTGCACAAACACATTTCTGTTGAAATAATCTCTTGTATTTCTTTATTTCAGAGCTAGCTAAATTCACAGAATCGTTGAAAGCATTAGGTGAGGACACTGGTCAATGCCATTTTGCAGGTTTTTAACAGCAATATATTAAGAAGTAATATCAAAACAAAACTAATGTCCAGGCGTTAAATATGTTTCTGCCGGTTAGAAACAATACCACATTTTGCTAAATGGAATCAATTTTGATTTGACATTCATTCTTTCATAGAGGTTAAATTGAAAACGAAAGTAAAAGGTAAGAAGCTTAATATTGGCAAAGATAAGAGCGAGCGTTGATGATTGCTGTTTTATATCTATTTGTGTCAAACGTTTTCTCATACTCTCATTTCAACTGTTCCTGCACTCTTATAACATCCAGCACCATATCCCTCTCGTGGAAATTATAATAAAGACAAATTCCTAGATGTTCGATTTAAGGAAATGTATTTACACAAATATATTTGCGGAGAGAGAGTGTTCCAGCTGCAACGCCTGTGCACTGCACTCTGAGATTTGATTAAAGTCTGAAATAACAGCTTGACGTAAACAGGCATGTTTATATTAAATAGACCTTGGAAAGTACGTACGATGAAATACGTAGTACGTATGTTCCTGCCCTTGGCTAAAAGAACTCGAGTACACATTTTGTTATCTTTTGGAGGACAATGTGTTTTCATAACAAGGCCGAGAGCAGAATATTAAGAAGCATTTTGTTTATGTTGCCTGACCTACTTATTTTCATTCAAAAGCAGTGTTGAACAATAGTCAAGCATTTCCCAGCATGCTTTCAAGTTGGTTTATGTTAGGCGGCTAGGTCTGTTCTTCCGTGTTAGTACAATAAAAATATCTTGCGCAACATTAAAACAGTAACCATACGACAATCAAGATTTCAATGGCGATTATAATCCAGAACACAATCCTCTGTCCTGATGATCCTAACCACCCAAGGCCAAAGTCCTATCCCTCGTTTTCTTTAAATGTTGTCACCTCTCTATGAATATAATCCACCAGATTATCATTTTTTCCTGAGTTATCAGGGATATTTGTGCAACAGTCACTTCCAATCAGGGCACAAGTGCCTCCCTTTTCAGCTTACAAGAACTCAAGAGCCATCCTATTCAGCAGGGCAACCGCTCTTATACCAACCATCTCAGTTTCTGTGTGGTTAACAGCTTCTGCAGTGTCATTAGCTACGTGCTCAAGGATGTCTCGTAATTCGTGTAGTTCGTACGCATTAGTAGCTATTCCTAATGGTGATATCATTATTCCCACCATTTGTGCCCATGTTATAATACTTTGCGTCGTCCTGTGATGGGGTTGGTCCTGCAATAAATTGCTGAATGTGATGCAAATAAGTGACTTTGTATCCAAAATAGCAGGAGCCTTCCTAATTTTCAGGCATTGCCACAGATAAAATACGTGCCGTTATATGCGGTCAGGTTTCCTTTACTATCAGTCATCATTAGTCTAACCGATCCCCTTCCCAATAGCCTCCACTAGTTTCCTTTTCAACTCCTGGCTAATCAAAGATGAATAATCCTTTAGCTGTAAGTTGGAATATAGGGGGTTGCCAATTGAACGTCTGATCACACTGACTCGTGCCTATTGAGTAGGTCCCACGTGTTTTATGATTCTTAAAGCATATTCTTCCTTTTGGGACTCCAGTATAATTGGGAAGGATCAACCAGGGCGGCTGACGTGTTACATTAAACCTATGCCCCCACCGTTCCTTAAGAACGTCATTAAACCTATTCATTTCATAGAATTTACAGTGCAGAAGGAGGCCATTCGGCCCATCGAGACTGCACCGGCTCTTGGAAGGAGCACCCTACGCAAGCCCTATCCCCATAACCCAGTAAACCCATCCAACACGAAGGGCAATTTTGGACACTAAGGGCAATTTAGCATGGCCAATCCACCTAACCTGCACATCTTTGGACTGTGGAAGGAAACCGGAGCACCCGGAGGAAACGCACGCAGACACGGGGAGAACGTGCAGACTCCGCACCGACAATGACCAAAGCCGGGAATCGAACCTGGGACCCTGGAGCTGTGAAGCAATTATGCTAACCACCATGCTACCGTGCTGCCCTCAATTCATATTGTGCCCAGCTGATCTCCAATCTAACATATCCTGTGTATCTTCACCACGTCCTGTCCTATTTTGTCTTAGAGCCCATTCTTCTATCTCTTTACTGGTGAATGGGACAGGGCCCAAAGGGATGCCCTCCCCCGAGCATCTGGGAATTTGTGCACAAACACAACAACTTAATTTATTTACCCTCTCTGCGTATGAGTGAGACATGTATATTAAGCTGTTAGTATACAGTTTATCCTTTATATGATGTTGGATTAATATTTAAAAAAACATCAGTCTCTTCAAGTTAGCGTTTTGCTAGTACTCTAAAAGACCCGTATGATGTAGTTACACAAGTTGCGTGGATCCCATCTGGCTTTTCTTTTACTGTAACGGCTGTTCGGTTTATTAGCAGCACTTGGTAGGGTCCATTCCACCTGGGAGAAAAATAATATTTGCTTCGTGCTTTCACATGTACTTGATCTCCAGGTTTAAAGGGTGTGTATTTCCCACTTTTGGATGCATCTGAGCCTGTCGCACATTTTCATGTTTTGTTTAATTTTGCAGCGTTTTCACACATGGCCTGGGAATATTTTAGTGATGCCTCATCTGCCCATATTAAGGATACTGCCGCTCTAGTCATTGGGTGTTTAGTTCCAGTTGTCATGGGGCGTTCCATTAACATCTCATACGCGGTTAAACCCGTATTACGATTTCTCCGATTTCTCAGTGCATACATTACTCTGGGTATGGCACCTGGCCATAGCAGCCCAGTTTGTTGACACTTTTTTGGAACTGAAGTTTTAATTATTCCATCCGTCCTTTCCACCATTCATGAGGATTGTGGCTGATATGGTATATACAATTTCCAATCAAATCCCATGACTTCTGTTAGGGTTTTGGTCAATTTGCTCAATTCATTCCCCTGTCAGTGTTAATACCCATTGGTATCCCAAACCTAGGTATTATTTCCTTTAACAGAATATTTACCACTGTTCTAGCATCATCTCTTTTGGTTGGAAAACCATCTACCCACCGTGAAAACATGATCACTCTCACCGATTATTCCTTTGACAAATCATACATGTACGGGCTACTTTTTCAATTGTTAGCGTAAGACCTCGAGCATATCATTGTTGACATACGGCATGTGTCATTCCTCCTTTGCCCACATGAGCCTGCCCATGGGCAAGACGATATAATGGCAAAAACAGACTTCTGGGGCATGCTCCGCGGATATCTGGGTGGATCCAGGTTTGATGATTGTCTGAATAGCAGCCCACGTTTAGCCAAGAGCGATGCTCCTGTGGGGCGGTTTGCTCCTGTGCCTGTTTTACCTTTGGTTCTGTTATGGTGGATGGAAGTTCAACTGCAGCCGCTTGCAGTTGTGGCTGCTGTTTGAGAGCCAATTCCTTCGCTATTTAATCAACAAATCTATTGCCGCATGAGGCTTCATCGTCTGCGGTAGTATGAACCTCACACTTGAAAACGGCTATCTTGCTGGGCAGCTGAACAGCAACTAGTAAATTTTAAACCAATTTAGCATGTTTAATAGGTTGGCCAGAGGAAGTTATGAATCCCCTGATTTCCCATGATTGGCCAAAATCATGTACTACCCTAAAAGTGGATCAGGAATCATATAAGGATTGACTGTTTTATTTTTCGCTGGAATACATGCTTTAGCAAGGGCAAACGATTCTGCTGCTTGAGCAGACGTTCCCGAAGGCAGAGAAAAAGCTTCCACTATTTCGAATGGAGTTACTATTGGGCGGTTTGCTGACTCCTTGGTGAAAAAGATGATGTCTGGATTTTCTAGTGGGTGACTCAATAAATCAGGTCGTGGGGTTGTGTTGGCTTCAACCAATTGAAAACAATCATGATCATACATATGTTCTGCTTCCGAAGGAGCAGGCAAGAGTGTTGCAGGGTTGACGGCTGTCACTCGCTTGTAGGTAAAGGTGGCTTTAGAGAGGTTATTTCATACCCAGTGTGTCGAGCCGCAGTAAAATGCTACGTTGCAGCAGCAAAACTGATTTGTTTCTACTTTGGCCGCTGTGGCTGCTACTGTTCTTAAGCAGCTTGGCATACCCGTTGCCACAGCACATAGTGCCACCGAGTAATAGGCAAGGGTTTTTTTCCCTCCTCAATGTTCTTGTACAAGGACCCGTGTTGCAAATCACGCTGCTTCATTCACATAAAGAGTAAAGGGCTGAATGAATTTAGGAAGTCCCAAGGCAGGGGCGCTAATCATGGTTTGTTTCAAATTACGTAATGCTTGCTCCCTCTCTGGGATCCAGGTAACAAATGAAAGGGCATCCTGTAGGTAGCCTTGCGCAGTACTGCGTCCATCTCTCTATTGTCCGGTATCCACTGCCTGCAGTAGCCCACCATGCCGAGGAAGGGAAGGGTCTCCTACCCGTGCGTGGAGTTGGAACCCTTGCTACAGCTTGTATTCTTTCATACCCAAGTTTCCACTGTCCTTGCTGCATCTGAAATCCCAAAGACTGTACTGTCTCCTGACAGAATTACAGTTTGTCCATTGAAACCCCGTGCCGTCTTTCTGCCAGATGTGATAAAAACAATCGGGTATTCTGTTGACCGACTAGCCCTCCCTCTGAGGCTATCAATAAATGGTCATCATATTGAGGGAATGTTGAGCTGCAGACTACTGGCACTCGTCCATGTCTCTTTTAATACTGATAATTCCGATATGTAAAGGCAAATAGATATTGACTTTCTGGGTGCAATGGTGTGGAGAAAAAGGCTGAGAAAGTATCAGTTGTTGGTGGTATAGAAGACAAAATGATATTTGTATCCGGAGTCAATGGAGCAATGGTGATAACAATTTTATTGAATGCTCTAAGATCTTGCACAAACCACCACTCGTTGGGTCTTCCTACTTTTGGAACGGGCAGTATAGGTGTTTTACAGGGGCTTTGTGTTCTCTTCAGCACCCTTTGCTGTAACAGTGCAATGATCACTCCCTCTATCCCTTTTTCTGCTTCCGGTGCCAACCTGTAAAGTTTTAAGCAGGGCAAGGCAACTTTCTTCTGTAACTGCACCCTATGTGCTGGGGCAGAATGTACTTTTCCAACATGATTTTTATGTTGGGTTCATATATGTGCCAGTACCTGGGCGAGGATTGAAGGGTGTAAATGCTGGCTCTCTCGGGGAAGTTGTTGTCTTTCAAATGTAGCGGGCCATTGCTCCTCTTTCCAGGTCACTTTGCCCTCCTGTTCGCCATAAAATTCTATCAGGCAATTTCGTCCGTCCATTTCAATATAAGTCCCATGTATAACTTTTTTCAGTTCGCCTCTTTATCACTTCTCCTATTTGCTTTGCCTTAGCAGGATGTCTTACAACCAATGTAAAATGGGGTTCTGACGTTAAACCCATCCAGTAAAGGTACCTCTGACTATGGGTCAACTGTACTAACATTCCTCATCCCACAACACAGAAAAATAAAAAGGAGTGATTATGCAATGAGGTCTGATTTCCTAAGTGACTTTGTGTTTGTATATTGTATGCGTGCTCATCCTCACAAACATACCAAGCCGTGCAATGGGTCACGATATTCTCTCGGCTGGACCCTATCAGGTGTTTTAATAGCTGTCCCCAAGAGTCATTAATCTTTTGTAAGACGTCCTGCAGTTTTTTTTTTTAACAGTGTTACTGTAAGCGTTAACGTTCAGCTGCCAGCATATAACACAGTCACAGGGCGATCGGGCGCAGTCTCAGAAGTTATAAAATTTTGCAGCTGGTGAGCTGGTATTTGAAACAGTTGATAAAAGTTACATTATCAATGCAATGTATTACCGCTCCTAATTTACAGAGTGCCTGTCTGCCTAATAGGGTCAGATGTCACTAGTTGCGGTGCATCATTCCTGGGGGTTAAATGCTTCTTGGCCCCTTGCACGATAGCCACTTTCCCTCTATTTGCTCATCAGTGTTCGAGGACTCACGTTCTTCATTCAAATGATTGTCATTACTTGGATCCCAGCCGCCATTTATGCCGTGTGCGACTGCAATCCCATCCTTCAAAGCTGGCCAAGATGCACCACAAGTGTATTTGAGAAGCAGCAAAACATCCCCTTGGAAGGGGATATAAATAGCACACATTTAAGTCAATTTCCAATGATTAATTGTAAAGGCATTAGCTATTCATAAAGACGTATATTTTTCTTTGTCAATTCAGAAAAGGTCAACTATCTGCTGAAATGGTTAATGTTTCCTGCAGATCCGTAGGGGCGGAGACTTGGAATGCTGCCATTTATGTATTTTCACGTAATCTAAAATCTAATTCACATTCAGTTAATTTTATTCGTAAAGGCACTTTCTTTCTTTTAAACGGATTTTAATTTACATATGTTTCAGTTCATGAGAGAAATCTCAACAAAAATCACTTAAGTTATAATCTCTGACTCACAATGACAGGCGATAAAATATACAACCCACTAAGTGTTTCATGCTTTGACTAAAATGATTTGGTTCAACAAAACACACAGATTCTCACAGCTCACAAATATCACAGTTAACCGGTAGCCTTATCTCACACACAAATCTGAATTCCCTTTTTCTACAGGAACCCATCTGTTACGCTTTTACCTTAATCTTCTATTTACTTTTACTCCCCTGTTTTTTTCCGAGACGGGGTTAGCTTCATTAGATTCCTATGCGGGGCATTTAGGTTTTCCTACCTCATTCCGTTGCTTTACGACTGTTTCTTTTCATCTTCTGACTCATTTTGACTCCCTTATCTGTTTTCTTCAAGGAGTTTACCTTCTTTCTCGCTCCGGTTGTCTTTACCGAGGCTTCGGTACGACCTGTGAGGGGGCGTCGAGTTTATTGCTTATCGTTCCTTCTGAAAAACATTTTATACCATATTCATAACAACGACCGCGGAAATCATTTACAAATACAACAGGGAGCGCACACCGGTGCTTAGCCTTTTACGAACCTCGAAGTCTTTTTCTTTTAAATTTTAGTCTCTAAGTCACCTTTTTTCTTCCTACACAGCTATCGTTAATTTATTAATTAAGATAACTCTCCTAGCATGGCTCACTGGCCAGTAATTAAGGCTGCCGAGCAGCAGACCCACCTTTCAGCTGGGGTCGCGCTGTGGTTCTCTCCCTTTCAGCTGAGACAGTCCTGTTTAGAGATTTGCTTCGGGGTTCACTTCCCGTTATATTAGGGAAACTGCCGACTCCGCCTATTTTGACGTGGAAATCATAATAAAGACAAGTTCCTCGAGGTTCGATTTAAGGAAATTTATTTACACAAATATGTTTGCGGAGAGAAAGTGTTCCAGCTGCAAAGCCAGTGCACTGCACTCTGAGATTCGATTGAAGAATGCATATCTTTATAGTGTGAAATAACATATTGAAGTCAGCAGACATGTTTATATTAAATACACCTTGTAAAGTACGAAAGCTGAATTACGTAGTATGTATGTGCTTGCCCTTGCCTAAAAACAACTCGAGTACACATTTTGTTATCTTTCGGAGGACAATGTGTTTTCATAAGAAGACCGAGACAAGAATATTAAGCAGTATTTTGTTTATGTTACCTGACCTAATTGTTTTCTTTCAAAAGCAGTGTTGAACTATAGTCAAGCATTTCCCAGCGTGCTTCCATGTTGGTTTATGTCATTCTCACTTCCACATATATCATGCACTTCATCTGAAGAATTTCAGTTGGTGATGTAGAACAGTTACGAATATAACGTCTGGACTGATTTCATCCATTAACATCTGTAATAAGCGCATTATTTCAGCAAATTTCAATTGTGGTTGACGAAAAGATTGTTCAAGTAGTGCTTTCCTCGGCCCCCGACAGCACTAGAGTGACTGGACCTGAGACTGAAAATTATATGGTTCAAAGAGTGTTTGTATATCCTGAGTTCTGAAAAGTCTACATGCAGAGTTGTGTGACTTTGGGGCAGCACGGTGGCCTAATGGTTAGCACAGCTACCTCGCGGCGCTGAGGTCCCAGGTTCGATCCCGGCGTTGGGTCACTGTCCGTGTGGAGTTTGCACATTCTCCCCGTGTCTGCGTGGGTTCCGCCCCCACATCCCAAAAATGTGCAGAGTAGGTGGATTGGTCACACTAAATTGCCCCTTAATTGGAAAAGATAATTGGGTAATCTAAATTTAAAAAAAAGAAAAGAGTTGTGTGACTTCGAAGATGACTTAAATGAAGCTATGGTTAAGCCTCGGCACATCTTCTGTTCCCCTTCTTCTCTCTATTACATGAAGGACAAATGTAACTTTTTTGTCTGTTACTAATGAACGACTAATGACCCTTGCGTACATTAGGCAACAAACAGCAGCCAGAACAGCGACACCATAACTGACACTGTTGCTTAGCAGGGGAGGGCATCGTGAAAGAGATCGTTAGTTATGGGGGACTCTATACTCATGGGCACGGATGGGCGCTTCTGTGGACGTGAAACAGTTTGCAGGATGGGGTGTTGCCTCCATGGTACCATGGTTTTCTAAATTCCTAAACGAGTCAATATGCATAGCAAAATCACCCATTATTAATGTTGTACCCTTCTCACAAGCCCCCATAATATCTCGAATTATACTGCGCTACACTCTGTAAGAATTGCTTGGGGGCCCGTCAATTCTAAGATTAATCTTCCTTGTCACAAGTAGGCTTACATTAACATTGCAATAAGGTTATCGTGAAAAGACCTTATTGGCCACATCTAGACGCCTGCTCGGGTACACAGAGGGACAATTCAGAACGTCCAGATTACCCAGCAGCACGACATTCGGGACTTGTGCAAGAAACCCATGCAGAAACGGAGAAAGTGTAGACTCCGCATAGCTAGTGTCCCAAGGCGGGAATCGAATCTGGGACCCTGGCGCTGTGAAGCATCAGTGCTTACCACTCTAATACCGTGCTGCCCATTGCACCTCCCAATAAGTTTTGTTTCCCTATTGTTTTGTATATCGGCCGACATCGATTTAAAATTTTGGCCGTCAGTGCCAATATCAATTTTTAATGCAGACTCGATAACATCTTCAACCAAAAAACCATGTCCACCTACTATTCCATTCTGTCGATACTTTTAGTATACTGAGTCCTCTTGAACATTCAACATGCGCCGGTCATCCTGTAATCTTGTTTCAGAATTCGCCACCAAATCATGCCAATTTGTCTCTATTTTTACCATCAACTCGTTGTCCTTATTCCAACTGATGCGTGCGTTTGGGTGCAAGGTTTCGAAATATATCCTCCTGATTTGCCTTTCCCACGCAGGATTTGATAGTCCACCAGGCGTTTCACAAATTCTGGCCTCCTTTATCCGTCTATTATAATATTCAGCCTCACCCCTAACTTTCACTCCCTCAGTCACCTTACATTTTATTTGTTTACATTTCGTTTTCCATCCGCCATCTTTAGACTGGTTCTGCTTGATCATCCGATTAACCTCTAAATTCAGCTCACATGCTGACCTGTTGGCTTGGTTCCCATTAAACATCTTCTTGTACTTCTACCCGCCCACCTTAGCTTATTACCCCCCCCCCCCCCCCGACCCCGCCCCCATCCCCGCCCGACATTTGCTAGTTTGATGTTGCGACCCTACATATCCTCACCACTATAACACTGGGCCCATATCCTTTAAGGTGGAAAGCGTCCCATCATAACATTTCTCCATACGGATGCCAGTGCCCTATGAAATAGAAGCCCTCTTTCCACAACACTCCTTTAGCCACGTATTTGCTTCCTTAATGTTTCCATCGATATGCCAATGCACACGTATCTCGGGTCACAATCCAGACATTGGGACGCTTGTGGATGTGTTCATTATTGTTTCCAAGTTACTGATAATCCACAACCAGGTCCTATTTCCTAGTCTTGCCTATGTTGTTTGTCCCAACATGGATCGCAAGAACTGGATCTTACCCCTCCCAATCCAATCTTCTTTCAAGCAGGTTAGAGATGTCCCTCACCCCTTGCATCGGGCAGCTAATATACCATGAGTCGGGAGCGCAGCTGAGCCGAGAAATCCTGAGTGCAGTTTTAGAACGTCAGTGGTATAAAGGAACTTACGTCAGGGTTCAGGGGCATTCACATCTGGAGCGGAGCTGAGCGGGAGAAATCCGCAGTGCAGTCTGTAAAGTTAAGTTGTGTTTTGTGTCTGTGTTTCTCTCTGTGTTTTCACATTGTGTGGGAAAAAATCTGAGAAGGAACGTCACAGTAAAGTTGCGACATGACTGGCTTGTCGGGAATCTGTGTTACTTTTTTTCAAAATGTGAAAACTAATTAATAACTAGCCGGTGGCGTGACTGAAACTGAGGGCGGAGATTAATACTCAGCATTTAATTTTGCAGTCGAATCCTAGCACCAGGGACCATACAGTAAATTTCAACTGAAGCTAGTCATGATTTAATGAGCATTTATTTTAAATTAATTAACTAGTACTCAAATATCTTTCAGCCGGGTGCAGTGCTCTAACTGTGAGATGTGCGATTTCCGTGACTGTTCCAGACTTCCGGCCAACTACATCTGCTGCAAGGGTAACCAACGGCAGCTCCTCAGCAATCGCGCGGTTCGATTGCAAGAGCAGTTGGATGCACTTCGGTGCGTGCAGGTGGTGGATAGCGTCATATACAGGTATTATAGAGACGTGGTCAAACCCAAGTTGGAGGGAGATAGATGGGTGATCGCTAGAAACGGCAGGCGGACAGTGCAGGAATCCCTTGTGACTGTCCCACTCTCTAACAAGTGTACCTTTTTCTGATACTTTTGGGGAAGATAGCATCAGTGTTGAAAACAACAGCAGCTAGATCAGTGCCAGCATAATTGGTTATGTTGCTCATCGGAGGAGGGCAACGTGCACGACAGCGAGAGTTTTTGAAGACTCTATTTTAAGTGGCACAGATAGGCACTGCTGTGGACGTGAATGGGATTCCAGGATGGTATGTTGCCTCTCTGGTGCCAGGGTCAAGGATGTATCTGAACGAACATCGGGCATACTGAAGCGGAAGCGGAACAGCGCGAGGTCGTAGCACACAAAGGTATGAAACACAGAGGCAAGAAGAGGGAAGAGGTCCTGCAGAAGAAGTTCAGGGAGTCAGGAAGTAACGAAAAAGAAGGATCTCTAGGGTTGTAACTTCAGGATTACTGCCTGTGCCACATGCCAATGAGGTTAGAATAGGGGGACAGTCCAGCTACATACCTGCTAAATATTGTTGTAGGAGGGAGGGATTCAGATTTATTGACCATTGGGATCTCCTGCGGGGCAGCTGAACCCATATAAGAAGGTCGGGTTGCATCTAAATTAGAGGGGCACAAATATCCTGGCGCGGAGTTTTCTAGAGTCACGCTGGAGCAGTTAGACTTGCAGAGCAGGTGGTGGGAACCAAAACGTTAGCTTAGAATGTGCAGTAACAAAAGGGGAAATAGCGAACTGAAGTAAGAGAAAAATACAGCACCCTGTCTACTCAAACACAGTGGTCTGAAGTGTATTTCATTCAACGCCAGAAGCAGAACAGGTAAGGCAGATGAACGTAGAACAGTGAAATGTACTTGAAACTCTGATGTTGTGGCTAACACAGAAGTGTGGTTAAAGGAAGTGCAGGTTTGGCAGCTGATCATTGGAGGATTCAGATGCTGCCCGAGTGATAGGCAGGTGTGTAAAAGGGGTGGGGGAGTAGCATTACTGGTTAAGCACAGTATTATAGTTGCACTGCGCGAGGCACTGCGGAGAGCTCATGCAATGAGGAAAACTTGGTAGATATCAGGAAGCGGGCAATCACAAAGTTGGGGGTTTATTACATTCCCTAACTGCCAGAAGAAGGATAGAATAGCAGACACGTAGATATATTTTGGATAGGTACAAAAGTAACAGAGTTTTTGTGCTGGTTGATTTTAACTTCCCTGAAATTGACTGGGGCTCATTTAGTGCTGGGGGCTTGCATGTAAGATTTTGTAAGTTACATCCATCAAGGCTTCCTGATGCAATATGTAATTATTCCAACTAGGGAAGGGCAGTCCTGGACCTCGTATTCGGGAGTGAATCTCGACAGCCGGAGGGTGTTTCAGTAGGGGAACATTTTGGGAGCAGTGACCACTCTTTTGTAGGTTTTAGGGCACTTATGAAAAGGAATGAGGGTAACACCCGGGTTAAGGTGCTAAACTGGGGACATGCAAATTACGATAATATCAGGCATGAATTGAACAATTTGGATTGGGTGTGGCTGTTGGGAGGGTAAATCAACATTGGACATTTGAGAGATTTTAAAGCGACAATTGATTCGGATTCAGGGAAGCCACGTTCCTGAAATAATGAACGATAAGTATGGGACTTTTAGGGAGCTGTGGGTAACGAGTGAAGTTGTCAACCTCGTCAAAAAGCTATAAGAGGCGTTTGTGTGGTCTAGAAGGGTGGCGGCAGTGGAAAACGCTGAGGAGTTTTTAAAAATTGCAGACAGGTACTTAAGCGGAAAATTAGGAGGGTGAGGAGAGGTCATGAAAAGTGTTTGGCAAGTAGGATTAACATGAATCCCAAAGCTTTATATTCATATGTTAAGCGCGAGAGAGTGGCCAGGCCAGGGTAAGGATTGGATCACTTAAGGATGTCAGTGTGGGTGGGGCGGAATCTATATGTCAAGCCAGAGGAAATGGGCAAGGTACTCAATGAATACTTTGCATCAGGGTTCGCCAAAGAAAAGGACTTGTGGATGCGAATTATTGGGTATGGTGTGTGGCTCGTCGGTGTCACGATGACATCAAAAAGGAGGAGGTATTGGGTGTCCTAAAAGACTTTAAGGCAGGTAAATCCTGGGCCGGATGCAATTTACCCCTGAATACTGAGGGAAGCAAGGGAGGGGATTTCTAGGTCATTGACTGACACCTTTGTATCTTCATTTGCTGCAGTTGAGTTCCCAGAGGACTGGAGAATGGCAAGTGTGATACCGCTGTTTAAGAAAGGTAGCAGGGATAATCTAGGAAACTACACCCCGGTGAGCCTCACGTCGGTGGTAGGTATATTATTGGAGAGAATTCTCAGGAACAGGAATTGTACCCAATTTGGGAAAAAAATGGACCCATCAGCGATAGACAGCATAGTTTTGTGAAAGGGAGGTCGTGCCTCACAAACGTGATCGAGTTTCCTGAGGAGGTGATGTTAGTGAGAGAGAATCTCAAAGAAGTCACTCAACGCTCAGGGGTCGTCCTCGCATCAAATGGTTTATTTCGCCGATGGTCAGATAGCGTCTGTTAAAGTCTCAGACCATCTTATCACCGATCAAAGGAAAACATCCATTAGTATACATTTTCTGAACAGCTACATAGCCCACTTCGGCTGGACTTTGGCCAATAATATTGATTATAGATTGCAGATATTAGTTATATGTCCAATTAAATGTGACAGTTGGTAAAGTGGGTTGGTACCTTACCAGACGCTAACTTTATCATGAGGTCGCTTATATTGTGAAAGGTATCTTTCCTGCCTGCATCAGGAGATCTTGGGCTGGCGAGTATGAACAATGCACATTGTCCTGTGGCCGCTGGTTACCACGTCTCTGTGCATGCCTCCTTTTGATCTCGATAATCTCCCATGGGGATTTTCACAGTAACCTTATTGAAGCCTACTTGTGACAATAAGCGATTATTATCATTATGTCTGTTCCCCATTCAATGCCTTAATATCAGTCACCCTTGTCTCCCTGACGTTCTCTGCTCTCTGTAATTAATGATGTTATTTATACCAGTTCGCAACTTAATGATTTTTCAAGAATGTGGCCAATTCAACTTAAAACCATTTTGTGTTTTTCGTGTTGCTAGCTCAGCA
Source organism: Scyliorhinus torazame (assembly GCF_047496885.1). Taxonomy (NCBI): domain Eukaryota; kingdom Metazoa; phylum Chordata; class Chondrichthyes; order Carcharhiniformes; family Scyliorhinidae; genus Scyliorhinus; species Scyliorhinus torazame. The sequence goes on along the minus strand of NC_092718.1, from coordinate 107,368,637 downwards.
AACAACCATTTTGTGTAACTTCTTTTTATTTGAATGTCTTTCTCATATTAGGCTACAGACACCTTCCACAATACCCTACAGGATTACAAAAAGCCAGAAACAGCCCCAGTCCCACATATTGAAGAAAATCTGATCGAGCTAAAACTCAAGATCTGTCACTCAGATAAGCTTCACCACCAGTTACAGACAAAACTCCAGGCTCTGGGGTCATTCTTAGGTGATAAAATCACACGCATTGTTTATACTCTCTCCATTCCTACAAATTGCCTCTTATCGAAACATCTGAGGCAGTGAGTAATTTTTGTCTAAAAACCTTCGTTCTATATCTGAATTGAACAACCCCCCTTTCGGCAAAGGGTTGCCCCTAGCCCCCGAAACCGAACCCATAAAATGCATGTATATTATAGATTTCGGTTCGCTCGGCATCCACTGCCTTATCGCGCTGCAGTCACGTGATTTGAGGAATAACTGTGCTTCCTTTATTTAAAATAAATTTAGAGTACCTAATTGCTTTTTTAAGTTCCAATGAAGGGGCAATTTAGCGCAGCCAATGCCCATAAACTGCACATCTTTGAGTTGAGTTGTGGTGAAACCAACCCAGACATGGGGAGAATGTGCAAATTCCACGCGGACAGTGACACCACGGCCGGGATTAGAACCCTGGCCCTCAACGCCGTAGTCCCAGTGCTAACCACTGCGCCACGTGCCTCTTCTGAATCTTTCAAATGAAATTTGTCCGAATTCCTTTGTCTGCCCAACTGGTTCATGTCTCGGAACGCCTTAGCATTGGACGTAATCTTCTTATGTTGCCGGTATCCTTTGCCCTATCGACAAAATGTAATGCCCCATTCCACAGCAAGAAACAATTGCAAACCCACAATTAAGTGCGGCATGATAAGAATACAAGGGTATATATTAACATTGAATCCCCAGTCCCACATACTCTGCCACCAACATTCGCACTGAAATACTTCCTCCTTGACTTTTCCCAGAACCTGGAGTTTTGTCTGTAACTGGTGGTAAAGGTTAACTGCGTGACAGACCTTGAGTTTTAGCTCGATCAGATTTTCTGCAGTATGTGGGAGTGGGGCCGTTTCTGGCTCTTTGTAATCCTGTAGAGTATTGTGGAGGGTGTCTGCAGCCTGAATAGCCTCAGTGGTCCGGCACTTGACGCGAATGATCCTTGCTAGGCCTACATTGATGGGCCTAAGGGGAACAAATGTTAAGTTGGGGATCATGCGTAACACACCATTATTGGGATAGGAGGTTACGGTGGTGGGAAGGCAGTATTTCCCATTTCCGCCATTGTCTTAAAGTGTATGGGGGCAGATGCAATCTCTAAGACCTAACCATGAGTTCTGATAAACCCACATTCGTCCAACACTCCCTCTCCCACCGGCGAGGGGCACACTGTAATGTCCCCTTTCTGTTTGCATCCCGTGAGGGAGATCCCAAAAAATATATTATTCCTGAATATAGCAGAGGTCTCGGTGAGATAGTACCGGAGGGAGTTGTCAGCCCACACGATACCACTGTTTTCCAGTTGGTTGTGAGGGAATGGCCCTGAGTCCAGTGTGATAATAGGGATCATCAGGACTAAACCTACCCTCGTTATCTTCCCGATTTTGCCATCGGCGATCGCTGAGTACCTAATGGGTTGTCCCTTCAGAGTACCGTTGTTCAGCTTTCCTTGTCATTTGGCTAGCTTTGCCAGCTGCGGGCTGCCTATCCAATCAGGCACCTCCCCCCTTTGGCCCTGACCAAGTTTGTGCCTCAGCTGCCCATGCGTTCTCCCTTTCTCGGCCGATAAGTCTGTTGGTTGTCTTAGCATGGGCCTCTAACGATGTAATCCCATCTAATTGTATGCCCTGATCCTCTTCTCCAACGCTGGTTCCACCTTTCTCTGCTTTCTCTGAGATCCCCGTCATTATGTATTTCAGTTGTTCCACCTTTGCATTTAACACTTGTATGTCTAGTGACTTTATCACAGACTTTTCTGGATTAAGTCGCGTCACCATATCTTGATTCTGCCCCTGCTTATCCTGTGTAGCTCGTCCTGCCCTCAAAATCTAGTGGCACCCGTGGCATTGGCCGCTTGCTTTATTACAACCTTACTTAAAACACCATACATAATTCTTCCATGTCATGAACAAAATCCTGACACCTGAACCCACGAGAAGTATAGGCACAAATTGCATACATATCTTTATCTTTCCACGAATGTACCTGCAACCAAGCATGAAAAAATAAGTGATATAATTGTTCCCAGCCTCTGGCTGCTATGATGCACATCCCATCAATAAAGTTATATAAAGCTCCATAGTTCATGTAGCTATTCCGACGTCTCAAAAGCCATCACCAGTCCCCACAGCTGAAGCAGCCGCTGTCGTCCCATCCTTTTGAATATTTAATCAGAAAATTTAAAGGAAAGGGTCATGGTCGTCAGCAGGTGTTAGGTTTTGTCCGTATTAAGCGTCTCCGATATGGCCCGAACACGTCTCTTATTCAGGGGTTGATAGTGCTCATATTTTAGAATATCTCAACATCTATTTTCCTCGTGCTTGCGCACCTCATTCTGTTGCGCTTGAATCCGACACTGATGTGCGTGTACCTGTTTAGTTAGCCACCTTAATAAAACCCATATTCTCTCCCCAACTGTTTCAAATTACTGAAACTACAGAAAATCATCCTCCACTTGCAGTTACTTGTAAAGCAACACACAAAAGATCCATTCTGTTTGGGGCAGAGTGGGTTAACTAATCTGAATATATCTGACAATTCAAAACTTAAGGTTTGTAATTCCCAATTAAAAATACATCATCAGCTGTTAACACGCAGGTGTCACTTCTCTGCTCGTTTGAAAAGGGGTAGAGTAAGAGGTCTCCACCAGACGTACTTTTGTCACTTTTATTTAAACAAGAAACATGATCAAGTCTTATTTAATTTACCCATCTGTCCTTTACATTTCTTTATGCAACCTCAGAAGTATTCCTTCTGCATTGTGTCAGGGAAGTTTTAACACTGGACAAAACCAACACTGGATTGGTCATATGTATTTCAACTGGGCAGCACGGTAGCACATTTATTAGCACAGTTGCTTCACTTCTCCAGGTCCAGGTTCGATTCTCGGCTTGGATCACAGTCTGTGCCGAGTCTGCACGTTCTGTCTGTGTGTGCCTGGGTTTATTCCGAGTTTTCCGGTTTCCTCCCATTTTCAAAATGATGTGCAGATTAGTTGAATTGGCCATGATAAATTGCCGTTAGTGTCCTCGGTTACTGGGTTACGGGTATGGGGTGAAGGTATGGATTTGAGTGGGGTGCTGTTTCCAAAGCGCAGAGTCGATGGGCCGAGTAGCCTCCTTCTGCACTGTAAATTCTAACTATCCCAACTTCCAATAAACCCTATCAAACTAATAATTTCTTATTCTTACATGATTAAAATACGTCATGTGCATCAAAAGTACGCTTGAATTATAAGTAAACATTGGTCTGGGCTGAAACCATTTGAAATTGATGATTTGTTAATTACACTTCATTTCATTAGCCGTTTGACTCAAACCATTCAACTATGATCTTGAAACCACAATATCAGACGACTCACAAATATCATCAAATTCACAAATGAACCGAGCACGTCAGTGCTTTGACCAAATTTAATTAGACAAACGTCCTTGTGGCTCCTGTACTAAACTTCCAAATTATAAATTCAATGTTACTTCCCAGAGAATAAAACTGCGCGGAGATGTATGAACATCCACAAACTATACATGCACATTTTCACAGCTCGCAAATATCACAGTAAACCTTTGGCCTTCTCTCGTGGCGACAGATGCTTAACAATACAGCAATTTCACAAGCGCTTGATAAGAATACTAAATAAGATCCTCCATTCACCTTCTTCATAAAATGTTTATTTATTTTATTCAATTTAAGTCCATTTCAAATGATTGATTTTATATTGGCATTAGCTTTTAGAAGAGACGTATATATAGATTCTTGGTCAATGGAGAACAGATCAACTGCCTGCAGAAATGCTTAATTTTCCAACAGAACCTAATAGGGCGGAGTGTGGGTGGATAAACTTTGAACGCCATTGCGTCCCTTCACATAATCTAACACTTATTTTGGTCTTTCCATTCATTTTACTCACATTTCTTTCCTACTTTCAATTCCAGTTCCCAATGTCCGCTACTTAACCAGTGTTTGAAATAAATCATACTCGTTTGCCTTTATGTGAAAATAATTGGATTAATGCCGAGTTTATCTCGGACACAATGGCCTCGACGACATGAATGGCTTAATCTCAAACTCAAATCCGATCATGGAAATTTGAAACAATCTGAATTTCCTTTTTGGCAGAAACCCATTGTTAGGATATGCAGATATGCACATAATGAGATAGAAACAGGCAGCTAATGAATACAGAGAACAGGACATAGTCAATCAGCAGGCAGGACACTTGGGGTGGTTTCCCACTATAAAAGGCACGAGGCACTCACACTCCACCTCCTTCCACTGGTGACATCTACAGTGTGAGTCAGGGTGTACATATCATATAACTCCTACAGCACGTGGCTAAGAGCTGGCATGGTTCAGTCAGACAGAATAATCACACTAGATTAGCAGACAGTCGAACTCACAGAGGATTGAGGTAACTGTGTGACAGGTTCAATAAATCATATTGAACTAACTTCAAGGTGTGGAGTACCTCTCATGTAAATCTGCATCCAGTTGCAGCCCATGTGCTTAACACGACATGATACCAGGAGACTGCAATCCCCAGGTGATTTACCTAAAGCTGCTCCGTGACGACCAGTAAATGTATCCCGGCACAATGGAGAAGATCCAGGCCCCTCAACAGTTGCGAACCTCCGGCAATCTCAGTGTCAACTGGCGGACTTTCAAGCAAAGGTTCCTGCTGTACTTCGAAGCCTCAGATCTAGAGGGTGCGTCTGATAAATTGAAGATCACGCTTCTCCTCTCCACTGTGGAGGATCACGCCATCCAACTCATCAACTCGCTGAACTTCACCGAAGGCTGGACAAGACAACGTTTCAGACCGTCCTGGACAATTTTGATAGTCATTGTGAAGTGGACACCAATGAAATCATCGAGCGCTATATGTTCAAACAACGCCTCCAAGGTAAAGATGAATCTTTCAACTCGGTAGCATAGTGATTAGCACAATTGCTTCACAGCTCCAGGGCCCAAGGTTCCATTGCTGGCCTGGGTCACTGTCTGTGCAGAGTCTGCATGTTTTCCCCGTGTGTGCGTGGGTTTCCTCCGCTGCTCCGCTTTCCTCCCACAGTCCAAATATGTGCAGGTTAGGTGGATTGGCCATGCTAAATTGCCCTTTGTGTCCAAAATTGCCCTTGGTGTTGGGTGGGGTTACTGGGTTATGGGGATAGGGTGGAGGTGTGCGGTTCGGAAGGGTGCTCCTTCCAAGAGCCGGTGCATACTCGATGGGCCGAATGGCCTTCTTCTGCACTGTAAATTCTATGAAATAATCTCCGTCTACTGGCGCTGTCCTGCAACTTAGGTGATATTGCTGACTCCACGATCAGGGACCAGATCGTTTTCGGAGTTTACTCTGATCCTCTGAGAGAGCAAATTTTAAAAATCAAGAAAATAACCCTGCCAGTCACGGTTGAAACATGTAAAGTGCATGAGCACGCCAAAAATCGGTACTCCCAATATAAATGGTCTGAAATGCAGAAACTTGCCTCCCACGAGGCAGAGGGTGTGCAGGCCATTGCTCGGATGCAGCGCCTCAGCCTTGATGAAAGGGGCATTTCGCGCACCCTTCTCGGAGTCGATGCGCGATGCGACTGGGCCGATGAAGCGGCCGATCACCACTCTGCGCAGGTGCGAACGTCTGCCGACGACACTGCGCGTGTGCGACGAAGCACGGGGCGTAATGACGTCATGACGTGCCCGAACTGTGGCACCGCCCACATAAAGAAACACTGCCCTGCAAGAGGGAGGCGATGTTTACATTACGGAAAGCCTGGACACTATGTAGCCGTGTGCAGATCTGCACCACCAGTCAAGGGCCAGCGCTCCCAATTCCAATGCAGACGCGTTCGGAGCGTACATTAAGGTCTACAGGATTCTGATCCTGGCAGTATAATGGACCCAGAGGACAACTACCTGTAGTCCACCTTCCATGAGGGCATCATTGCCACACGTGAACATGCCTCACTGAAATCATCACGACGCCTGCCCATCCGCACTGTGGATTCTGCGGACGAATGGCGTGTGGTGCTGCAAGTAAGTCAATGCTCAATCGAGTTCAAGCTGGACACAGGTGCGTCTGCCAATCTCCTTTCACAGGCGGATTTCAACCGCATCAAAACGCCACCCAAGCTCCTTCCAGCAGCCTGCCAGCTCCTGGACTATAATGGCAATGCCATCACAGTACTGGGATCCTGCCATCTGCTCGTCTCCAACAAGAGCAATCACGCAAGGCTACGGTTGGAGATCGTCAGGCCAGGCAGGGCTTCCCTGCTTGGTGCATAGGCATCAAGTAGCTACACGTTGTGCAGCGGGTCTACACAATGACCTCCCCCAACGGGAATCTTCAAGCTGGCATTGACGACATCCTAACTCAGTATCCGGGTGTGTTCGACGGGATGGGAAATCTGCCATATTGGTGCAAGATCCTGTTAGGGTCTGATGCCACGCCTGTGGTCCACGCAGCACGCCGGGTTCCCGCTCGACTGAAGGAGCGCCTGAAGGCACAGCTCAATGCTCTTCAGAACCAGGGCATCATCTATAACGTTACAGAACCGACTAACTGGGTCAGCTCGATGGTATATGTGAAAAAGCCTTCGGGGGAGCTGAGCATCTGTACTGATCTCAAGGTCTCCACCAGAATATAATGCGGGAACACTACCACATCCCGAAGCGGGAATTCACAAGTGAGATGGCACATGCCCTTTTTTTTCACAAGGCTAGATGCGTCACTGGGATTCTGGCAAACCCAGCAAGATGAGTCCAGCAGAAGACTCTGCACATTCAACACACCTATTGGCAGGTACTGCTACAATCGAGTGCCGTTTGGCATTGTCTCGGCCTTGGAGATCTTCCATAGAATCATGGAGCAGATGATGGTGGGCACTGAAGTGGTTCGTGTGTATGTGGACGACGTTATCGTATGGTTCACGACCCCCGTAGAGCACAGCTCCTGTCTCCAGAAAGTATTCCGCTGTGTCCATGCCAATGGCCTTCAGCTGACGAGGGCCAAGTGTTGCTTTGACATGTCGACACTTAAATTCTTAGGTGACCAGATATTTAAAAAGTGTGTGGACCCGGAAGCAGACAAAGGCAAGGACATCTAAGCCATGAAGACCCCTGAAGGCAAGGACGTGGCACTGCGCTTTTTAGGCATGGTAAACGTCTTGGGCAAGTTTATCCCAAACCTGGCCTCACACACCACGACCCTCAGAACCTGGTAAAAAAAGTCTACTGCCTTTGAGTGGCAGGCAGCTCATCAAACAGAGTGGTTGGAGCTGAGAGCCAAGCTCACCACTGCACCTGTATTGGCATTCTTTGACCCTGACAGGGAAACAAAAATCTCGACAGATGCGAGCCAGGATGGCATCGGCGCGGTGTTGCTCCAGCCCGATGACACCTCATCCTGGGCACCGGTTGCCTACGCATCACGGGCAATGACACCCACCGAGCAGCGGTATGCCCAAATTGAAAAGGAATGCCTGGGCCTGCTTTGTGGAATTCTCAAGTTTCACGATTATGTCTATGGCCTGCCAATGTTCACTGTCGAGATGGACCACATGCCTCTGGTCCACATTGTCCACAAGGACCTGAACGACATGGCGCCCCGGCTGCAACGCATGCTCCTCAGACTCCGGATGCATGACTTTGAACTTGTTTACACGTCTGGCAAGGAGCTCTTTTTGCAGCTGCTTTGTCCCTCTCCGTAAAATTTCCTGCTGACCCGCCGGTATTCGTCCAAAAGATCGAATCACAGGTGGAGCTGTGGGCCAGCAATCTCCCGGCGTCAGATGAAAAGGTGATTGCCATTCGCGAGGAGACAGACAAAGGCCCTCTTCTGCAGTGTGTGATACACCAAGTCGCCGATGGCTAGCAAAAACGGTAGTGCCCTCAATTCTTCAATATGAAGGACGACTTGACGGTAGTTGATGGCATTATCCTCAAGCTGGACTGCATTGCCATTCCACTCAGTCTCCAGAGCTTGGTACTCCGGCAAATCCATGAGGGACATTTGGGTGTCAAGACGTGCAGGCGCAGAGCCAGGCAAGCTGTCTACTGGCTTGGGATTAGTCAGGATATCTCAAATATTGTCCTCACCTGTCCGAATTGTCAACACTTCCAGCCAGCACAGGGCAAGGAGACGCTTCAGCAGCACGAAATCGTGATCTCCCCGTGGTCCAAGGTGGGCATCGATCTTTTTTATGCCAATGGTCGTGATTAATTGTTAATCATTGATGATTTTTCTAACTACCCTGAAGTTGTGAATTTCTCGTACCTCACATCCAAGACCGTCATCAAGGCCTGTAAGGCGACGTTCTCCAGACATGGTATTCCACTCACTGTCATGAGTGACAATGGTCCTTGCTTCAGCAGCCAAACGTGGTCATGTTGTCCCCTGGTATATCAGTTTCATCACGTCACTTCCAGCCCGCATTACGCGCAGTCCAACGAGAAGGTTGAGAAAGGGGTGCACAGAGTGAAGCAGCTCATCTGCAAGGCCGCAGATTCTGCTTCTGACGTCAACCTAGCGCTGCTTGTGTACAGCGCAACCCTTTGCCTAACGGCATGTCACCGGCTCAACTCCTGATGAACAGGGATGTGCGGACAACTCTTCCAGCCATACAGTTGCCTGACGTGGATCACCTTCCGGTTCTGAAGAAGGTGCAGAAGGTCAGGGTCCGGCAAAAGCAGAGCTATGATGCTCATGCCACTGATTTGCCTGTGCAACTCCCGGCGGATGCTGTTCAGATCAAGCTACCTGATGGAGGCTTGTAAGCTCCAGATGTTGTTTTTCGACAGGCTGCTCCCCGATCGTATGTTGTGCGTATGGCTGATGGCTCTGTTGTGGGCAGAACAGACGGGCACTGCGCACAGTTGCCCGCCCGCAACCACACTCTTCATTGTTTCCATCCGTTATTGTGCCACCTCCTGACACCTCGAACCACGAGGCCACCAGTCAGGCTTCAATCCCGCCTATCAAAGCGCCGTCGTCCCCAACACCACCTCTCCAGCGGTCGACCAGGGTCAGACGCAAGCCCGAGAGACTGGATTTATGAACACTTGTTTTGTTTTGGTATGCTCTGCTTTTGCACCTGAGACACATGTTTTCACATGTACATATGTTCCCATCTGCTACTGTATGTAAATAATTTAGTTTTTCGGCTTATACATGTAAGTACTTTAACATAGGCCATAGAAAAACATTTAAAAAGCGGATATGTCATGATATGCAGACATGCACATAATTAGATACCAACAGGCAGCTAATGAATACCGAGAACAGGACATAACCAATCAGCAGGCAGAAGACTTGGGGTCGTTTCCCACTATAAAAGGCACGAGGCACTCAAACCCCGCCTCTTTCCACTGGTGACATCGACAGTGTGAGTCAGGGTGTACATATCATATAACTCCTACAGCACGTGGCTCAGAGCTAGTCTGGTTCAGTCAGACAAATTAATCACAGTAGGTTAGCAGAGAGGCGAACTCACAGAGGATTGAGCTAACTGCGTGGCAGGTTCAATAAATCATATTGAACTAACTTCAAGGTGTGGAGTATCGCTCAGGTACAGCTGCATCCAGTTGCAGCCCGTGTTAACTTTCTGTGCTTAACACGACGCCCATTTGTTACATTTAACATTTATCTTCGATTTACACTACTCCCTTCTTTTTTTGTTTTGGGAGGGTGTCTGCTGCCATCCAGCACGCGGCTAAGGGGATATTTCTGAAAAAGCGTACTGAGCTTTCAAGACCGTTTTACTGTGCAGAGGAGTGTCTACTGAAATCCGCCCAGCTTCCACATTTGATCAATTGGGTTACAAAGTTTCTGGGTGAGGAAAGTGGACACTGTACCTTCCACTCCTCATTCCTCAATGAACCCGAGGTCTGTCTTTTGGATTTAGCTTTATTTGAATTTCATTTTTCTTCTTGACATGTCAATTTAATCTAAATGGTGATTCAAAATCTGAACTTTGTGCGAATTCGAGGCGCTCCCATCGTAGGATACCTCACCACTAAATTAAGTTCAAATTGGATGTGATCATCTTATCGCTAAATCTTTGCTCTAGCTGCCAAATGGAACATAGTGGGCCATTCCTGTCTCCACTCGAGTTCCATCTTTTTTACCTGCCATGACTGATTGGAGCTAGTCCCATCAGGAATCTAATCACAGAGGTCGGCTTTTCGTCGAGCGCAATTTGCAGTAGACACGTCCCATGTCTTGTTGTCAGATCACAAAACAGTCACATATTTTTTACACACCGATAAGCACGTTCAGACAATACCCGTCAATGCATACGTCGCTTAACGAACTACCCACCACCTTTTGCCTTCTGGCCAGACCCTGTTCACAGGGTCGGATTTCGTCAGCCACGGAATACCGTGCACTCCGCCTGGATACGTTTATACTTCGAGTAAATGCACTCAACCGGGCCTCTGACGATATGGGTCGACTGAAGAATCCGAGATACGGCACTCAACTGTTCGCGAGAGAGAATCTAAAATAAATACCTCAAAGCTCAGGGCTTCTCGTCGCATCAAACGCTTTATTTCTCCGGGTAGGTGGGGGGGCGAGGTGCTGGACATGGCGTCTGTTAAAGTCCCAGACCATCTATCCACCGAACAAAGGGGCACATCCATTCTTATATATTTTCTAAACAGCAACACAGCCCATTTCGGCTGGAATTTATCCAATAAGATTGATGATAGATTACATACATTAGTTATGTATCCAATTACATTTGAAATTACGGAAAGTGGGTTGGTATCTTTCCAGCCCCTGACTTTATGAAGAAGGCACTCATACTGTTAGAGTCATCTTTCCTGCCTGCATCATAAGACCTTGGAATGGCGAGGATGAACAATGCTCCTTGTCCTCTGGACGCAGTTTACCACTTCTCTGTGAATTTATCCCTTGCCTGCCTCGAACCTCCATTGCATGTTTCCCATTCAATGCCTTAATATCGGTCATCATTGCCTCTCTGACTATCTCTGCTGTCGCAAATAAATGCTGCTATTTATACCAGTTTTCAACTGAACCCAGCTAATGGTTGTTGAGGAATGCGGCTATTTCAGCTGAAAGACATTTGTACCTTTAGTATTGCTAATTCAGCAAATCGCCATTTTGTGTTACATCTTTTTAATTGTATGTCTCTCGTTTTTGAAGTCAGTAATTGTTAGGTTATAAAATTACATTGTTTATACACTATCTATTTCTACAAATTGCCTCTTTTCAAGGCATCTGAGTCAATGGGTGTCTTCTGTCTAAAACCTTCTTTCTAAATCTGACTTCTGAAGCTAACAAAGATGATTGATGAGGGGAGGGTCGTGGATGTTGTTTACATGGACTTCAGTAAAGCCTTAGACAAGGCGCCTCATGGCAGACTGGAACAAAAGCTGAAATCACAACGGATCAGAGGTCATGTGGCAAGATGGATACAGAACTGGATCGGTCACAGATGGTAGTGTGTAGCAGTATAAGGGTGCTTTTCTGAATGGACTGTGTGACTGGTGGTGACCCACAGGTATCGCTCTTTGGGCCCCTATTGTTTGTCGTGTATATAAATGGTATAGAGGAAAATATAGCTTCTCTGGTTAGTACGTTTGCGGATGACACGAAGGTTAGTGGAGTGGTAGATAGTGTTGAGGATCGTCAAGAGGATACTACAGGATATAGATAGGTTGGAGACGTAAGAGAAAATGCTGGAAAATCTCAGCAGGTCTGGCAGCATCTACAGGGAGAGAAAAGAGCTACGGTTTCGAGTTCAATTACTCTTTGTCAAAATTAACAGACAGAGAAAGTGGGAAAGATTGATACTGTTGAGTGAGAATGAAGGATGAGTAAAGCAGTGACCGAGGATGGTGAGGGAGGGACATAAGAAATCCTGTCGGAGAGAAGAACAGTACTTCTTCAGGGTAGGCACTCCTGGAAGAGAGGAAGCAGTGAATTAAACAGTGGATAAAAGCAAATTACTGCGGATGCTGGAATCTGCAACGAAAGAGAAAATGCTGGTAAATCTCAGCAGGTCTGGCAGCATTTGTAGGGAGAGAACAGAGCTAACGTTTCGAGTCCGATGACTCTTTGTCAAAGCTAAAAGCCAGAGAAAGTGGGAAATATTTATACTGTGGAGTGAGAATGAAAGATGAGTATAGCAGTGAAAGTGGATAGTGTGGGAGAGACATACGGAAATCCTGTCGGAGAGAAGAGCAGCACGTCTTCAGAGGAGGCATTCCTGGAAGAGCGGTGGAAGCGACTTGGAGGTGAAGGTGGAGGCGTTCCTGTAAGAGAGGTGGCAGTGATAGTTTGGAGACTTGGGCAGAGAAATGGCAAATGGAGTTTTATCCGGAAGATTGTGATGCATTTTGGTAGCTGTAGCATAGATGGGAAATATAAAGTAAATGCCAATCTGTGAGGAATGTGGATAGTCAGAGAGACCTGGGCGTACTAATCTACGGGTCTTTAAACGTGGCAACACAAGTGGGCCAGGTAGTCAACAACGCATATGGGCTGCTCGCCTTCATTGCACGGGGAACCGAGTATAAAAAGTGCCCACGTATGCTACAGATGTAGAGAATATTGGTGAGACCGCACTTGAAATACAGTGCACAATTCTTGTCGCCACGCGACCAGAAGGATGTAGAATCTTTGAAGAGGGTGCAGAGGAGGTGTACCAGGATGTTGCCTGTCATGCAGGTTGCTAACAATGAGGAGAGGCTGAATCGACTCGGATTTTTTCATCAGAACGAAGAATGTTTAGGACAGACGTGTACAAGATTACAAGAGGCTTGGCTGGAGTGGATACGCAGGCACCCGTTCCGACTGTGGATTATTCGATTACCAGGGGGAATACATTCAAAATCCGTGGGGAAAGGTTCAGAGGGGATGTGCGAGGAAGATTTTTTGCACAGAGGGTGGTGAATGGCTGGAACGCGCTGCACGGGGAGGTTGTTGAAGCAGCTATATTACGGCGTTCAAAAAGCATTTCGTAAATGCATGGTTAGGATGGGTAGAGATGGCTACGGCACTCGGAAAAACTGATAGCTTTGACCAAAAGTCCTATCATAACTGGCACTGGTTGGATATTTGTCCTTTGTTCTTGAATGATTCTCGGTCCTGAATGCAAATAATGATCTCAGTTCCCCTAATTATAGAATCCCCGACAATCACCACTTTTCTTTCTGCTCCACTGCGCCCTTCCAGCTGGTATGGCCTGCCGTACTACGGTACAGTGGTCAGGTGGATCATTCTCCCTCCTGTCTTTTTCCTCATTCACACATCGTCCATGTTGGACAATGTCAAGAGCTGACGCTCCCTTTGTGCATTCAGGACTCTTCCACCTGCCTGACCCGCAGTCACGCCATGCTGCCTCTGACCACTGGCGCAATTTGGGATATTTAACCTACGAGAGGAATTGAGAACCGAAATTCTTCGAGCAATGAACAATTTCTGTAGATTTGGTCACTGCAGCTCGCAATGGGGTCTACCAGCCCTACATCAGGCAGCTACAGAAATCGCCTGCCAAACCATCTCTGCTTAGTTATTTAATTAATTAGTTTTGAACAGATTTTCACCGCCCCGATGCTCCGACCACTGACACTGTTCCCTGGAGGCGAGTGGGTGGTCTTCACACAACACGTGTGTGCCATCCCATGAATGTGCGACTGGTGTATGACCACAAAATGCACATCATTCTTGTCTGCGCCCGATACTTGGACAGCGTTCATGATGCCTTCATGCTGGCACACTCGACGTTGCCTGGCACCTTCGAGGCTCTCCCCCGGGAGAGAGATTGGCTCTTGTGTGATGGCGATTTTCTATTCCGGTCAAGGTTGATGATACTTATCCGGCGTTCACATACCGATGTGAAGGTGCGATACAATTACGACGATTCCGGAACCAATGCCACAATTGAGCAATGCACAGGGATCCTTAATACGCGGTTCAGGTGCCTAGACCAATATGGAGTGGCCCTTCGCTGAAAACTAGATGTGACTCCCACATTGTGGTGTCCTGCTCCGTTTTTCAAATGATCGCACAGCAGAGGGGCGACATGCTGGATGCCCGGCAACCCTTGTCCGATGAGAAGGAAGGGGGACAAGGCACTGTATGGCAGAGTGTGTTGCGAGGAGACAAAGGAGGCACAACGTTTGAACCAGGACTGCCTCGCGCTGGAAGCTCTGATCACTCCCAGGTTTGCCGACTAATGTGCCTGGTCATCTGAAGCACGAACTTCCGATGCCACACTCATACTCATCCAACCCCCCTGCTTCTGCAACACCCTCCGTGATTCCTCACTGCCTCACTATGGAGTACGGCCCTGAGTTGGCAATATCAGCGGGTCTGGAGGACGGGATGTACGATATTGACGACTCGCTCTGGAGAGAGCTCTGGTACTCCACATGGTTTGAGAATTTCTGACTCCTGCCCCGTTGGCATTTTGAACTGTACACCTGGGTTATCCCGGCATGTGGGTTGACCGTTCTATCACAAGGTTACCACAGGACGTTGAAAGTGGTCGAGGTGGAGACGAGGTGTGGCAGGTGTGGCGGGGAAGGGGGAGTGCTTTGTGGTGGAGATGGATGAGTGGGGCCGGATACCGTGGTCGTGAGTGGTGGCTGACTTGTCGGCATAGGCCCTTGCCTGCCTGCAACGGTCGGACATTCATCTCCCCCCCCCCCCGCCCCCCCCCCCCCCCCCCCCCCCCCACCCCAGCGGCTCCTCTTCAGTCAGACGAGGCTATCACTCACAACCTTCTCAGAGAGCACCGATGCATGTTGCAATGTTTGTGAACAGGTGGATATTGTGAGCAGGTTAACATGTTTCCACAGGTTTCTTCTCTGTCCCCTAACTCGAACCTGTGAGCGAAACCTCTGACAAATTAACTGGTGTTTTTCTGGACTTACGGGCCCTAACGCTATAGCTCGGTGGATCCCCAGGCAGTACATCCGGGATAGTGCTGGCCTGCTGCGAACCCGACCTGTGACCTAGGCCTCCGTTCATATTCGCCCTGTGTAGCGACCAGGCCTGGACGGCCACTGCAGTCTGTCGTATACCGCACGTGGCCTCGGGCCACCGCGTTTAGCCCGCCGCAAATCGCCTCCACCAGGAATAGAATTGGGGTTTCCGAGACATTGTAGGTTGCCAGCACCTGCCCGGAGGGGATCACTGGCACGGACACCATAAACGTCTACACTCTTGGGGTGCCCGATGGCCCCCTGGATACTCCTCGGGATGGGTGTGCGGCCGGAGCTCACCCTAATGGCTCCCCGACCTGCTGGTGCAGCTAGTCGAAGATGACAACTCTCATCTCCACCAGCGTCTTAATACTCATGACAATGGAATCGAGGAACTGTGCCACGTCCGTCTGTGGCTGGCTCAGTTCTGCCAGCGTCTCGGTAATGCCGTCGATGCACGCAGCCTTGACAATTATTGTTGGGCCAATCTCTGGAGCGCTGCTACAATGTCCAGGTGGACCTGTGAAAGGACAATCCTGTCCTTTGCCACAGATGTTGCCAGCACAGAGTGCCCAAGGCGTTGGATATCTTGGCCCATGGCCGATATCATCGCCCTCAAGGCCTCTGCCGCGTGGTCCACACGTGCCGTATTTGTCTTGATGCGGCAGCGCCTTTTACCCCTGCAGGAGATTGTCTCCTCCAGCTATGCCTGCAGGCGCTGAATGGTTACTGACAACACCTTATGTAGTCTACCGGCTCTCTGCTGCATCTGCTGCGTCGATCCTTTTCTGGAAACCCGAGTCCCTTCTGTACGGCAGAACATAGAACATAGAAAATACAGCACAGAACAGGCCCTTCGGCCGACGATGTTGTGCCGTACCTTTGTCCTAGATTAATCATAGATTATCATTGAATTTACAGTGCCGAAGGAGGCCATTCGGCCCCCTGAGTCTGCACCGGCTCTTGGAAAGAGCACCCCACCCAAACTCAACATCTCCACCAAACACCAAGGGCAATTTTGGAGACTAAGGGCAATTTAACATGGCCAATCCACCTTCCCTGCACATCTTTGGACTGTGGGAGGAAACCGGAGCACCCGGAGGAAACCCACGCAGACACGGGGAGGACGTGCAAACTCCGCACAGACAGTGACCCAAGCCGGAATCGAACCTGGGACCCTGGAGCTGTGAAGCAATTGTGCTATCCACAATGTTACCGTGCTGCCCTTAAGAACAAATAAATCTACACTATATCATGTTACCGTAATCCATGTACCTATCCAATAGCTGCTTGAAGGTCCCTAATGTTTCCGACTCAACTACTTCCACAGGCAGTGCATTCCATGCCCCCACTATTCTCTGGGTAAAGAACCTACCTCTGATATCCCTCCTATATCTTCCACCTTTCACCTTAAATTTATGTCCCCTTGTAATGGTTTGTTCCACCCGGGGAAAAAATCTCTGACTGTCTACTCTATCTATTCCCCTGATCATTTTATAAACCTCTATCAAGTCACCCCTCATCCTTCTCCGTTCTAATGTGAAAAGGCCTAGCATCCTCAACCTTTCCTCGTAAGACCTACTCTCCATTCCAGGTAACATCCTGGTAAATCTTCTTTGCACTTTTTCCAAAGCTTCCACATCCTTCCTAAAATGAGGTGACCAGAACTGTACACAGTACTCCAAATGTGGCCTTACCAAAGTTTTGTACAGCTGCATCATCACCTCACGGCTCTTAAATTTAATCCCTCTGTTGATGAACCCGAGCACACCATAGGCCTTCTTCACAGCTCTATCCACTTGAGTGGCAACTTTCAAAGATGTATGAACGTAGACCCCAAGATCTCTCTGCTCCTCCATATTGCCAAGAACTCTACCGTTAACCCTGTATTCCGCATTCATATTTGTCCTTACAAAATGGACAACCTCACACTTTTCAGGGTTAAACTCCATCTGCCACTTCTCAGCCCAGCTCTGCATCCTATCTATGTCTCTTTGCAGCCGACAACAGCCCTCCTTACTATCCACAACTCCACCAATCTTCGTATCGTCTGCAAATTTACTGACCCACCCTTCAACTCCCTCATCCAAGTCATTAATGAAAATCAGAAACAGCAGAGGACCCAGCACTGATCCCTGCGGTACGCCACTGGTAACTGGGATCCAGGCTGAATATTTGCCATCCACCACCACTCTCTGACTTCTATCGGTTAGCCAGTTCGTTATCCAACTGGCCAAATTTCCCACTATCCCATGCCTCCTCACTTTCTGCAGAAGCCTACCATGGGGAACCTTATCAAATGCCTTACTAAAATCCATGTACACTACATCCACTGCTTTACCTTCATCCACATGCTTTGGCAACTCCTCAGAGAATTCAATAAAATTTGTAAGGCAAGACCTACCCCTCACAAATCCGTGCGGACTATCCCTAATCAAGCAGTGTCTTTCCAGATGCTCAGAAATCCTATCCTTCAGTACCCTTTCCATTACTTTGCCTACCACCAAAGTAAGACTAACTGGCCTGTAATTCCCAGGGTTATCCCTAGTCCCTTTTCTGAACAGGGGCACGACATTCGCCACTCTCCAATCCCCTGGTACCACCCCTGTTGACAGTGAGGACGAAAAGTTCATTGCCAACGGCTCTGCAGTTTCATCTCTTGCTTCCCATAGAATCCTTGGATATATCCCGTTAGGCCCGGGGGACTTGTCTATCCTCAAGTTTTTCAAAATGCCCAACACATCTTCCTTCCTAACAAGTATTTCCTCGAGCTTACCAGTCTGTTTCACACTGTCCTCTCCAACAATATTGCCCCTCTCATTTGTAAATACAGAAGAAAAGTACTCGTTCAAGACCTCTCCTATCTCTTCAGACTCAATACACAATCTCCCGCTACTGTCCTTGATCGGACCTACCATCGCTCTAGTCATTAAATCCTTGGGGTCGGCACTCCGTCCATGATCCACCTCGGGGGTTCCAACCTCCACATCATGTAGCGCTGCTCATTTGTGGTGCGCACCGCATAGTACCCCTGTAGCCTCTTAAAAGTATTTTTATTCAGGTTTCGCAGAAATTTTCATAATAAAAGAGTAGTAACAATAATAACAAAACAAACTAGAGTGAACATTAACATAGCGTAAAAAGAGAACATTCAATAACAATGAAATGGAATTACCCAACGCGACCCAGTCTTCCAACACCATTCCAATGAAGCATTCGAGCATGCCCAAGACAAGTGGACATGATTTGCAGGGCTGCCCTTGCACTTCATACAACTTGTCTTCCACCCCAAAAACTTGCTCATTCTCGCTGCCGTCATGTGTGCCCGGTGGATCATCTTATATTGAATTAGACTGAGCCGGGCACATGATGAGGAAGAATTAACCCTGCATCAGGACCTCTGCCCACAGGCCCGCTTCCAACTCCTCACGTATCTCCTCCTACCACTTGCCCTTGAGCTCCTCCACTGGGGTTTCCTCCGCCTCCTGTAGTTCCTGGTAGATGTCCAACAGCTTCCCCTCCGCCACCAAGGTGCCGGAGACAACCTTGTCCTGTATCCTCAGTGGCGGCAGCGTCGGAAAGGCCACTACCTGTTTTTTCGGGGATCATCTTACTTCCAGTTATTGAACAGCGTTTCTTGGCGGAAGATTACATTTGTCCTCTAGCGCCTTCAAACTGGGAAAGCTTCCGTCTATGAACAGATCTCCAATCCTTCTGATGCCTGCCCTTTGCCAGCTCTGGAACCTACCATCCATCCTACCTGGTACAAACCTGTGGTTGTTACATATCGGCGTCCAGTCCGACGCTCCCTCCACTTTCTTGTACCTCCTCCACTGTCCCCAGATCCGCAGTGTCGCCAGCACCACCTGACTTGTGGAGTAACGGGTCGGCGAGAACGGCAAAGGAGCCGTTATCAAAGCTCCCAGACTAGTTCCTTTACATGACGCCGCCTCCAGCTGCTCCCACGCAGCCCCCCCCCCCCCCCACACCCGTAGCCTCTTTGCTGACATGTCAAACCGAGGTGCGCGTTCCTGGTGTTGGGTGTGTGTTGGAGCAAGCTGTGATGGATAGTCAGTATCATGCCCGTACTGGTCTTCGAGGTTGTCGTGGGATACCGGCACTAAGCATTGTCGCATCTTCACTGGACATGTCCTGGGATTGTGGGCGGGGACAGGGGACACGGAAAGGAAATACCTCTTCGCCAAGTAATCCTACAAGGCACAATACATAATGCATGGTTGGATAGCGGCTGGTGAGATGGGCTGGGGGAGGTATAGAACATAGAACATAGAAAATACAGCACAGAACAGGCCCTTCGGCCCACGATGTGGTGCCGAACCTTTGTCCTAGATTAATCATAGATTATCATTGAATCTACAGTGCAGAAGGAGGCCATTCGGCCCCCTGAGTCTGCACCAGCTCTTGGAAAGAGCACCCTACCCAAACTCAACACCTCCACCCAACACCAAGGGTAATTTGGACATTAAGGGCAATTTATCATTGGCCAATTCACCTAACACGCACATCTTTGGACTGTGGGAGGAAACCGGAGCACCCTGAGGAAACCCACGCAGACACGGGGAGGACGTGCAGACTCCGCACAGACAATGACCCAAGCCGAAATCGAACCTGGGACCATGGATCTGTGAAGCAATTGTGCTATCCACAATGCTACCGTGCTGCCCTTAAGAACAAATAAATCTACACTATATCATTTTCCCGTAATTCATGTATCTATCCAACAGCTGCTTGAAGGTCACTAATGTTTCCGACTCAACTACTTCCACAGGCAGTGCATTCCATGCCCCCACTACTCTATGGGTAAAGAACCTACCTCTGATATCCCTCCTATATCTTCCACCTTTCACCTTAAATTTATGTCCCCTTGTAATGGTGTGTTCCACCTGGGGAAAAAGTCTCTGACTGTCTACTCTATCTATTCCCCTGATCATCTTATAAACCTCTATCAAGTCGCCCCTCATCCTTCTCCGTTCTAATGAGAAAAGGCCTAGCACCCTCAACCTTTCCTCGTAAGACCTACTCTCCATTCCAGGCAACATCCTGGTAAATCTTCTTTGCACCTTTTCCAGAGCTTCCACATCCTTCCTAAAATGAGGCGACCAGAACTGTACACAGTACTCCAAATGTGGCCTTACCAAAGTTTTGTACAGCTGCATCATCACCTCACGGCTCTTAAATTCAATCCCTCTGTTAATGAACGCGAGCACACCATAGGCCTTCTTCACAGCTCTATCCACTTGAGTGGCAACTTTCAAAGATGTATGAACATAACTTGTATGTGGTGCATAGTGTGAACGTGGTGATTTTCTGGTGTTGGAGTGGTGTGCGAAGTGTGTCTTCGTGGCTGAGGTGGTATGGGGAGGTGTGGTGCTCAAGACGAGGTGTCGTGGGGAAAGTGGGGTTCTGGCTATGGGTGGTGCGGGCGTGGTAGGCTTCTGTGTTTGGGGTGGAGAATTGAAGTGGGGGTTGTGCACTGCCCGCCATAGAGACAAAACAACTCAGAGTCAGCTTGCTTGGTTCGCTGATGCCGACCTCCGCATCCGCAACTTCGCTCTCCCTGGGCCTAGTAATGAGCTCCAGTGCCCGCTGTTCCGCAGGTCCCCCCTCTTCGCCCTCTCTCTGCGTTGATGCACTGTCTTCACCTGGGGGTGGTGGGGGGGGGGGGGGGGTCGGCGGTTGGAACAGAAAATGAACAGTGTTAAACAATGGGATGCTGGCAGCATAGGAGGTGGCAGCGGGCGCATTTGTGAGTAGTGCAACCGATGATGGAACGTGGTGTGGCAGTTTTCCTTTTGTGCTGGGTGTGCTGCGGGCAGATTGGTGGCGATTTCGTGCACCTTCGCTGGTGGGGGCGGTTATGAGTGTGTGGGGTAGGGGATGGTGCCGGGGCACTGTGCTGGCTAATCGCCGTGGCTGCTCTGAAGATGTCATACAACTTCTGGAAACACTGCTGGCCAGTCCTGAAGGTGGTGCCCACAGCGCTCTCAGCCTCTGCCACGTGTTTCCAGAACCTGTGTATGGTACAGTAGTGGTTGGCAGCCTCCTTTCCACCCTGGGCAATAGGGTGTCCTTCCACTCCTCCACGGCATCTGGAGCTCTACATCAGCGAATCACGGTTTTTCTTATATCTCTGCCATTTTGTTGGCTGCAATGAGTGCGTGTGGGACATCGAGTGCTAATACATGGCTGCAGCTTGTCAGCCTCTCGAGTGCCAATCCCGTCCAGGGCGAATTGAACAACGTTTTTCATTGCAAGTGGTCTAGTTAATGGATCCGGAATTGCCCGGGACTGGCGAAACTTCCGTTGTCATAGAGCACCACCGGGTTCAGTCACGGCGTCAGCACTTAGTTCCTGAAACGTAGAATACAGCCTAAGAACAAATAATAATACAGCCCAGGAACAGGCCCGTCGGTCCTCCAATACTGCGCCGATCACGTGCCCTTTCTAGACCAACGGTCTGTATCATTCTATACCCCGGATCTTCATGTGCCTATCCAGATACGTCTTAAAGGTCACTAACGTATCTGCCTCAACCACCTCACTTGGCAGGGTATTCCAGGCCACCACCAACCTCTGAGTAAAAAACCTCCCCTGCATATCTCCATTGAATCTTTCCCCCCTCACCTTGCACTTGTGCCCCCTTGTGATTATCATTTCCGCCCTGGAAAAAAAATCATCCAACTGTTCACCCTATCTATACCCCTAATAACGTTCTAAACTTCTATCATTCACCCCTCAGCCTCATTCTCCCTGGGGAGAACAATGCAATTTAATTCAATCTCCCATCATAAGTAATATCATCCATACCAGGCCACATCCTGGTTAACCTTTGTTCTACTCTCTCCAAAGCCCCAATTCCTGTTGGTCGTGTAGAATCCTTCTGGTAGAATTGGATACAGTATTCCAAAAGTGGCCTAACCAACGTTCTATATATATGTAACACAATTTTCGAGATTTTATGCTCGCTACCTCGTCCTATGAAGGCAAGCATGCCCTATTCTTTCTTTACCACCTTTTCCACCTGTGCTGCCACTTTTACGGATCTGTCAAACTGCACGCTCAAATCTCTCTATGTCACTGTGCTCCTGATGGTCCTGCCATTTATTTTATAGCTCCCACCTGATTTAGATCTCCCAAAATGCACCACCTCGCATTTTTCCGTGTTAAATTCCATCTACCATTTATCTGCGGAATTTCGCAGGCTAGCTACACCCTGCTGTATTGTGTGACAAATTTCATCACGATCCACATGTCCTGCAATCTCATTATCATCCGCAAACTTGCTAATCAGACCCGCTATGTTTTCTTCATTTATATATATTAAAAACAGCAGTTGTCCCAGAACTGATCCCTGCGGAACACCACGAGTTACAGACGTCCAATCGGATAAACAGCCTCCCACTGCTACCCTCTGTCTTCTGTGGCCATACCAGTTCTGGATCCATCCAGCTAGTTCACTCCTGACCCCATGTTCTCAAATCTTTTGCACCAGCGTGCTATGAGGGACCTTATAAAATGCTTTACTAATGTACATGCAGAAAACATCGACAGCCTTTCCCTCGTCAATCATTTTCGGTCACCTCCTCAAAAACCTCAATCAAAGTTGTGAGACATGACACCCCACGTACATATCCATGCTGTCTGACGCTAATAACACCGTTCACTTCCAAATCTGCATATTTCTCCGAGAATCTTTTCCAACAATTTCACTATGACTGACGTCAAACTCACAGGCCTGTAATTACCCAGATTATCCTTTCAACCCTTCTTAAATAACGGTGCAACATTGGCTATCCTCCAATCCTCTGGGATGTCACTGTGGCCAATGAGAACATGAAGATATCTGTCAGAGGCCCAGCGATTTCATATCTTGCCTCCCCCAGTAATTTGGGGTAGATGTCACCTGCCCCTGGGATTTGTCGACCTTAATGTTTGTTAACAGACCTAACACTTCCTCACTCGTAAAAATGGCTTGATCTAAAGTGTTTACACATCCACTGGGACACCAGCTATCAGTATGTCCCGCTCCTTTGTGAATACCGATGCAAAATACTCATGAAGGACCTCACCTATTTCCTCTGTTTCTTAACATAATTTATCTCCTTTGTCCTTGAGTGGGTCAACTCTTTCTCTTGCTTCCCTCTTGTTCCCAATATAGGTATTAATTGTCTTGGGATTCTCCGTAATCCTGTCTGCCAAGGACATTTCTTGACCACGTTTTGCCCTTTTAACTCCCTGATTGAGCTATTTTCTACTTTCCTTGTATCCTCAAGTTCTTTATCTGTTTTTAGTTGTCTCTACCTCACATATGCATCTTTTTTCTTTTTGGCAGTATTCTCAATTTCCATGGTCATCCATGGTTTCCGAATCTTGCCTATCCTTTGCACCGGCATATGCCTGTCCTGTATTCCCATCAACTGCCCCGTAAAAGACTCCCGCATGCAATATGTGAATGTACTCTCAAACAACCGCTCCCAAAAAGCAGCCTCCAAATTTTGCCTAATCTGGTTCAAGTTAGCGTCCCCCAGTTTCGCACCTTAACCCTAGGACAATATTCGCCTTTTCCATGAGTATCCGAAAGCTTACGAAATTGTGGTCACTGGTCGCCACATGTTCTCCCCGACAACGTTGATGACGTGGCAGCGTTATTTCCCTACGACTCGGGCCTATAAAGCCCCCTCTCTATTCGAGGCATCCATTTATTGTTGCAAAAAATCTTCTTGAACACACTTAACAAATCCGTCACCATTCAAGCCCCTAAACCTAAGGGATTTCCGGTCAATATGAGGAAAATTAGTCTCCCACTACAAAAAGCCTATTATTTCTACATCCAGAATCTGCTTACTTGTCTGTTCCCGTGGGCTACCTGGGGGCCTGTAATACATCCCCATCATACTGACTCTACCTTCCTGTATCTGAGCTCTAACCACTGTGCCTCGTTTCTTGATATTTTCGATTGTGTCCTCCCTCTGTATAACTGTATAATATGTTCCCTAACCAGGCTTGCAACTCCCCCACCTCTTTTACCTTATTTCTCTGTCTCGCTTAAAGCACTTATATCCTGGAATATATAGCTGCCAGTCCTGTCACGTTTTTAACCTTTGTAATGCATACAAAGAACAAAGAATAAAGAAAGGTCCAGCACAGGAACAGGCACTTCGGCCCTCCAAGCCCGTGCCGACAATGCTGCCTTACTCAACTACCATCTTCTACACTTCCTGGGTCCGTATCCCTCTATTCCCATCCTATTCATGTATTTGTCAAGATGCCCCTTAAATGTCAGTATCGTCCCTGCTTCCATACCTCCTCCGGCAGCGAGTTCCAGGCACCCTCTACCCTCTGTGTAAAAATGTATATTAAACCATCTGCCATTGTGGGATTAGATCCTATGACCCCCCCCCCCCCCCCCCCCCCCAGAACATGAACCTATGTTTCTGGGTTACTAGCCCAGTGGCATTCTCACTACGCCACCATGGCATCATCTGGAGTGATCAATAATTATATGCAAATAGTAAGTGCAGCAATGTTTTCCTGTTCAGCAGTTGTAACTGGAGAGTTTGAGAAAATGCAACACTCGTGAATAATCGTTTATAAGTGGGTATAGATATATTTAGGGGAAATCTACGCAAATATCGAAGTGATAAATTACCAACTGGGTTTTCCGCGACGTCCAAACAGTTGGAAACTGTGACGCTTGGAATTTGAAAAGTACGATTGGCCATGCTTTTCTGAATTGCCTGTTTCAGTTAGACGGATTAGATATAATTTTATGTTCCATCTGTTCCACGATTGAGAAAACCTATGTAACATTTGATTTCAGATCTGCTATCGCTGATTAATTTTGGCCATTGAACAATGACAGGAACTCATTGTTCGCTGACGAGCTCTCTGTCTAATCAGGTAGCAAGTAGAAATGTTGTAGCATGCAAGGTGGAAACTGATTGAAATACATTATTAAACACCAATGTTCCTCATTTCCAGAGTTAACTGAATGTGAAGATAATTTGGAAGACCTAGGTTGGGAAATAATTTGATTTGTCTTTAACCTCTTCCAAAATTTGTTTTCAAAAACAGCCGTCTTTTACATCCAATCACAATAATCGAGCAACTCAAGTCGCGAACCCATCAGAACATAAATGTGAACTGTTTCCTTAATTGTCTCAACGAGTAGCCATTATATTAAATACAAAATCGTGCAATTACGATTTTCTGTGACAAACACGACAGCAAATGTTTGTTTTGCTTCCGAAGTCCACACCAATGGTTTTCTGCACAAGGCACTTCGTCAGCGTATATTGCTTCGCTTAATCTGCAGTTTATCTGTAGTCTGTGCATGTGAAATATAATATTGACATAGCTAAATGCAATGCTGACATGTAACATTGCTGACAGCAATAATTGTGTCCATGTGCAAGCACACGATCAGTTATGCATCCGCCTTTTTGGATTATCATTAAGATAATTACATTTGTTCTGATTGTGCACATATTCATTCTAAAAAAATCCCCAATGTTCATCGATAAAACTTTCCATACGTAACAGAGGAAACGCTGAAAGCAAGAGGGAAAGGTATTTTTAAACATGACATGTTGTAATTATCAGCACGCAATGATAGAAATACGTATTATGTGCCGTTAGACACGGGGGAGAGTAGTGTGGGCGCTGGGGATGGGGGTGGGAGTGTGCCTGACTTGGAAATGGATTAGATCGGAAAAAGCAAGGACTTTATGCGCAAAGTCATAATCATTTACTGCATAACTGCGTAGCTTGCTGTGGTTACCTTCTGTACGATTTTTTGGTGCAGTTCACAAATATCCTCAAATTGTTGATGCGAGTAGAGGTTATGGAGCAAATATGCGATTCGAATGGCGGGGCTTCCGTTCAGGGGTGAGAAAGGAGTCATGGATATATGCAACAGAGGAAACAAATGGGATCAATGTAATATTCTTATGGTGATATTGTGCGTTATGCGTTGCTTTGGCAGAATACGTGGGAAAGATTGTTGCCAAAAGTATAAATATCCATGTGCAAAGTTTGGGGTACAACATAACTGGTGGGGTCTGTGATGGTAGATAGTTGAACGGGCGAGATGTAACAATGCTATTTTCAAGCCATAGAGTATCAATGATTTTATCAGATTTTAGCAGAAAGATAGTAAAATGTTGGAATCATTTGGCCTTTAATTTTCGATTGACAGACAGTGACAAGTGGTGTTGCGCAAGGATCTGTACTAGGACCACACACGTTGTCATTATATATTAATGACAGGGCGAGGAAGGGCTGCCTCACGGCACACAGGACCCAATTTCTATCCTGGACCGAGGTCACTGCCCGTGTGGTGTTTGGACATTCTCCCCGTGTTTGCGAAGGGCTCACCTCCACAGCCCAAAAGATATGCAGACTCGGTGAATTGGCCACACGAAATGTCCTATTAATTGGGAGAAAAAAGACAATGGGGTACTGTACTCTCAAAAAATTCAAAAACATAATGAATGATTTCGGTGAGCTACATAATCGCACGTTTGAAGATGATGCAAAGTTGGGGGGGGGGGGGGAGAATTGTGAGGAAGATGCAGCGTTTCTTCAGCGTGATATGCACAGGCTGAGTGATTGAGCAAATGCATTCCAGATTCACTAACATATGGATAAATGTCAAGGTATTCACATCGGAAGAAAAATTGTTTGTTTTATTTTTATGGGTGTAAAGTGACAGAGCTGCGTACTCAGCGAGCTCTGGGTATCCTCGTACACAGTTGCAGAGGCAGTAAAGCAAGTTAATGGTATGTTAGACTTCATACCGAGGGAATCTGAGTATAAGGAAGGGGATTTCTAATGCAATTGTGCAGAGCATTAGTGAGGACACGTCTGGAGTATTGTGTGGAGTTTTGATGTCCTTACATGAAGATCGATATACTTGATATGGAGCGAGTGAACCGAGGGTTTACTTGTCTTATTCCTGACTATCAAAATAGGAGAGAGTAAGTCGATCAGGATTCTATTCATTAGAGTTTAGAAGAGTGAGAGGGAATCTTACCGAAGCTTAAAAATTCTAACAGGATTAGGTTGGCAGATTCAGAGAGAATGTTTCCGATAGAAGTAGACTCAGGCTCGTGGATTGAGGGCAAAGGATAAATCTTTAATACGAAGGTGACACATTTTTTCACCCAGAGAGTGGTGAATCTGTGGATTGCACTCTTACTAAATGTTGTTGAAGCGAAAACGTTGTGTAATTTGAAGAAGAAATTAGATATAGCCGTTGGCGATAAAGGGATGAAGTGGTATGGGGGCATGTTGGGTACAGGGTATTGAACTTGATGATTAGCCGTTAACCTAATGAATGGCGGAGCAGGCTCTTTTGACCGAATGACCTCATCCGGTTTCCATGTTCAATGGATTTTTCTGAAGCTGTGTCTTCACAAGTGAATAAGCAAGATGCAGATGCGTTGAAAAGACTGAAATGTGGCATTCTCTCTACTACAGAAGAGAAAAGGTTGTTGGAAAATTTAAAAGAGACAGGTAAGAAAGAGGGTTAGGTCTGTTTGGACCACAGTTCGGTTCTTAATCATGACTTTTCAAATACATTTAACTCGTCTTCAAGTCGCCAAAAAATTAAATGAGTATAATTTGGTGCTGCAGCATGATTAAAATTGAACGGATGGTCCTATCAAACGCTCGTTAGGATTTCAATTGATATGCCTATCCCTCATAGCACCTAAGAAACCCAGAACCTTACGACAGGAAACGGCAAATTAAACAGATGCATGGCAAACAGGAGTATCAGCTCCTGGAAATTCGATTCAAAGCCACACACCGACTTGACTTGGTATTATATGGATGTGACTTCATGGTCGTTGGATCAAGATCATGCAATCCATTAGAAATAGTTCTTTCCCCAGTCTTGCAAAAGATGGACTCTTGCCAATAATGGAGGTCGCTTTCCGCCATATTACCAAGGGATGTTACGCATGAGTAACAAATGGTGGTTCACACTTGAATGACCACGGCACATTAGTTTCATTAATGTGTGGGATGTGGGTGTTGCTGACGGCACAGTGTGTATTGGCCATCGCTAATTGACCATTAATTAAATTATATTTATATATTGACTTAGAGGATGTGGGGGTTGCCATCATGTATAGCTTCCATTGCCCATTCTTAATTGCCTTCCGAAGATGGTAGTGAGATTAGTTCCTGAAACGTTGGGGTCCCTGAGGCACATTACAGCGCAGTTGAGGAGGAAATTCCAGGATGTGGGCCCAATGACATAAAGCAATGGCAAAATATTTCCTCCGGAGGACACTGAATGGATTGGAGGGGAACATCCAAGTCGCAATGCTCCCGCATTTCTGGTCAATTTTTCATTTTATATTGGCCTTTTGCGTTTTTAAGGTGCTGCCAAAGGAACTATGTTGACTGCCGGAAGTGACTTTGCATATGACACAGATGGCTATGAATGTTCCTCCGTGGTATAAATAATATATACTCGTCCAACAGCATAGCAACTAAGAAGGCAGCTTTTGCCTGCTTGTGTCAAGCTTATTGAGTGTTATTGGAACTGCACTCATTAGGCAGGGGAAGGTTTTCCATTTTACTCAGGAGCTGCGCCTTTTAGATGACGGACAGACTGTTGTGGGCTCAGTGGGCCAATAGCAGACTGAAATTTTCTCGCCTTTTTCTTGCGCTGGTGACACTGTTTTTATATGCCACGTCCAGTTTAGCTCTTGTCAATGGTAACCCCGAGGTGATTAATTGTAGAGGATTAACTGATGATGGGTCTACTATGATAATCCTGCGTTGTCGGAGATGGTCACTGCCTGTCCATTATGTGAAGCGAGTCGTGCTTGTTATTTCTCAGCCCAAGCAATTCCTCCATATCTGAGGACTCGCGAATGCTGCTGAAAATCGTTCAAGCAACTTCAAGCGTTCCCATTTCTGACCTTAGGATAGAATGGAGGTAATAGATTAAGCAGTTGAAGATGGTTGGGCCTCTGACACTATCCTGCAGTGAAGTACTGGAGCGGAGAACATTGACCACTAACGGGCACACATATGTTCATTTATCATAGAATTTACAGAGCAGAAGGAGGCCATTCGGCCCATCGAGTCTGCACCGGCTCTTGGAAAGAGCACCCTACCCACGGTCAACACCTCCACCCCATCCCCATAACCCAGTAATCCCACCCAACAGTAAGGGCAATTTTGGACACTAAGTGCAATTTATCATGGCAAATCCACCTAACCTGCACATCTTTGGACTGTGGGAGGAAACCGGAGCACCCGGAGGAAACCCACGCACGCACGGGGAGGATGTGCAGACTCCGCACAGACAGTGACCCAAGCCGGAATCGAACCTGGGACCCTGGAGCTGTGAAGCAATTGTGCTATCCACAATGCTACCGTGCTGCCCGAATATGAATTATGATAGGAATGACTCCTGTATGGGCCTTTCCTTCTAATCCCCCTTTTTTCGAGGGTTTCTTATCTTTGCCGTCCCATTTCTGATTCATGGATGAATAATGGGCACTGTCTTTCGTGCCGCCTTCATATTTTCTTCAAAGAGAAGAATTAATCAGCAGGAGACAACACTGTCCGAATCTGTACTGGATTAAACTGGAGTTGTTGACTGGCCGCCGTCAGGGAGAAGAGATTGTCTGGGACTTGATTTCATTGAATTGGCTGGTGGCCAATGAATTGTGCCAAACCGCTGTGTATTGCCCGATAAAGGGTGTTGATTGGATCTTATCGGGATGGTTCAGAATCACGTGATTTTTGATTTCGCTCCAGTTTGACTCCTGGCCGCCCTGAGAATGGTTCACCTTACCGTATTTGCGCTTTTGAACTGGAAAATAACCTGGTTAAATATATTGATGGGAAAACCATTATATGCTGCACAGTCAAAGCCCAGAATCTACCAATTCTCTCCAGAAAGATTTTGCTAATTCCCACGGTTAATTTTCTGGGCGTTTGCCAAAATTGGGAAGGCTCTCTCAAACAATGTTCCGACATAGTTCGACTAATAGAATCAGACCATACCGAAAATATCCCAGTAACCACCAATACTACGCTGGGGTATGTCCTCTTCTCACCTCTGCCAACCACAACCGTGCCTCTACTGCAAATCCCTGCGCCCCTTTCCAAAGATTGATACGTCCCACACACACACACTCCTAACCAGTTCCCCAAAACAATTTCTCTTTGGCATGTCAATTGATTTGCTTCATTGAAATTACCTGATCTACAGCTGGGTCTTGCTTCAATTATTTGCAAACCGACTTCGATGGTAGGCTCGGACGAGGTGTGGTGCCTGGATCTCACAGTGGCAGAGTCGGTGGGGTGACTGAGAAAGAATGGTGAGAGACCGAACAAAGATAATTGGGTACGCGATGCCAACCCTACCCTAACTATCACTCGAAGTTTGTTACAACCCATTGACTTTAACATTACACATGAATTTGCGATGGCAAACTACTTGCTGAACCATCAAAGTGTGAGACTGAGCAAAGCTTTTACTATTTTCTGCCTCGCTCACGATGCATGCAGGGGGCCACATATATACAAACATACGGTACTGTCCATTGTCGTCATAATTGATATTTTCAAGCATTGCACATTTCGACCAAACAAAATCTTCTGGAACAGCGAGTTATTTGTTCGCATGTTCGTGGATTGACCAATCAGAGTCGGTTTGCCTTCTTTGAAATTGAGCGAAACCTGGAGCTGTAACTGTGCTTTTTCCTCCATTCTCCATGATACCTCTCCAAAAATCAGATTTCACCTGCCAAAGAATCAAACTCTCACTCTCATGAAGTGCAATTGTTTTTTTCCTATTGTTTTATGTTGCTGAGTGCATGAGGAAAAAATGGAAACACCCTGTGGCCTGTTTTTTCAGTACTATTATTATTCCAATTACGAACAATTGTGTTCGAGAGAACTTTCGCTGCACTGTTTTGCAGTGTAGGTTTATATGTTCTAACTGCTGTTGCACTTTTCGTTCATTGCAAGTATGAATGACATCGGGCTTTGCATAAACGCAGATTGTAACTATTCTTTTGAACAGAAGAAAAGTTGAAAACAAAAGGCCAAGGTAACAGGCTTAAATGTCCACTACCTTTAGAGAAAACAAGTATTTATAGTCTGTTTACTCTCATTATTTTTGTATTTAATGTAATACAATTGACACTGTGCTTCAGATAAGATTGATTGGGCTTGCAGAGGTTGCAGTGCAAATTACCTGCGAGATACATAACTAAATAATAATTATAGTAACAATCACATTTTATTTTCACACGTATGATGTTACTGCGAAAAGTCCCTAGTCGCCATATCCCGGCGCCTGTTCCGGTGAGCGTGCTTTGAACCCGCGCTGCTGGCCTTGTCTGTATCACAAACCAGCTGTATAGCCAACTGAGCTGAACCAGCCTTTGAGAGAAGTGTGGTTAGACGGGTGTGACGTTTTCTCCATGACGCAACCCTTTAATTGGCGTGTTTAAGTGATCACGTTCTATCTTTGGATCCATAGAGGTCTATCTCAGCTGTCCAGAATGCAACAAACATGGACTATGTAGTTGATGTTACATCTGAAACGTTTCGAACTGAATCCCGGCAATTTTGTTCGCAAAAGAAAGTTATTGGATGGAAGGTTTCATCACCATCCCGAATGCTTGACCTGCTTCCGACACAACAACAGCAAAAAACGCCAACAGACAAGATCTATTGTGAGAGTAAAATGTAAGCAAAAGAATTGAATAATGTTCATTTGACATTTAAACTAATTATCCATCAATAATTCCGGAAGGACAAGAACAAAATATTGTTACTCTTCGGGGCATATAAACATTTCAACCTCACTGTTGAACTTATCTTGTGGCTTTTTTTTAATGTGCCGGAAACAAGGAATGAGCCAGGATATGTTCGCTCCTCTCGCCTCATGCACCATGAAAAGCGACCAGAGCTGATCATTGATCGATCCGATATCTATACATACCGACATCTATACATAAGACCATAAGATGATAAGACAAAGGAGAAGAATTGGCCCACTGTGGCCATCGAGCCTGATCCACCATCCAAGCATGGCTGATATTCTTATCATCCGCATTCCCCTGCCTGATATAAACCGTGATACGTTATTAATCACAAAGCCATCTATCTCTGCCTTAAATACACACAGTGATTTGGACTCCACAGCTTTCTGCGGCAAATAGTTCCACAGATTCAGCACCCTCTGGTTGAAGAAATTCCTCCTCATCTCTGTTTAAAGGATCGCCCCTTCAGTCAGAGGCTGTGCTGTCTGGTTCTACTGTTTTCGAGTAGTGCACACATCCTCATCACGTCCACTCTATCTAGGACTCGCAGTATCATTAACGTTTGAATTACATCTCTCCTCGTCCTTCTGAACACAACGAATACAGACCCTGAGTCCTCAACCGCTCCTACAATGACAAGCTCGTTATTTCAGAAATCATTCTTGTGAACCTCCACTGGACACTTCGAAGGCCAGCAATGTGACGGTTGAGGAGTATTTATCTAAAATCCCCCTGATTGGTCGAGGTTGTAAGCTACCAGACAAGGGCTTGTTTATATCTAAAGTAGGACTCGCTATCTGGGAGATCTAATTATAGTATGCACAATGTGCCTTGCATTCATTACCTTCAATGTACAGGAGAGCCTTTGACTTAGATGCTATCTTTTCCTTAACTTCAACTAAATATTTCTAATTCGTGAGAGCTGGGCATGGGCAAGTGACCATCCAGATAACCTCACAGGGGGAGAATATGATGAGTCTTAGTTAAATGTCAATCGTATTTATTGACATAGACACAAATCTGTATGGTAAAATATATACGCACTTTATTTAACGAAAAAAGGGTAATACAAGTGTTTTAATAAATGATACAGTTTGACAGATACAGGAAACGTGATGAGTTAGCCTCTGAGCTTCTTTAACTACATATTTGCTTAAACTATGAACATCGCATACTCAGATCGACTGGTAGTTCTCGGAGCTCGATACTCAATCAAGAGCAGAACTCAACGAGTCCAGATAGAAGTTTAAACACCCAGTGATCTCCTAAACAGCTCTCCAAGCGAAACTCTAACTTCCGCAGCTTTTGCTTGAATATCTGTGTTGTTTTTACACTCAGGGAGAGCTAGGGAGTTCGAGGGGTGTTTTAGCATAGCCCCTTCCTTTGAAAAACAAGTTAACTCCCTACAGTTATTTCGAGACAAAGAACCGTCTCTCTCTTGGTTGGCAAGGCCTTAATTTCAGGGAGGCCTATCAGGGCACCTGTTTCTAAAGATACGAGGTTGATACCTCCGGTATCTATCTCCAGAAAAACACAAGCCTCCCGTCTTCACAGGGTCTCTTGCCAAGCAGCAGCGTCCCTTAGTGGCAAGGCCACTACACAAGCAATAACCTCCCTTAATGCAAGGCCACTAGACTTAATGAGTTCACTGCATCTGGACTCTTAGAAATATAATACATATTTAAATTAACATTGCGGTAAGTACTGGTTTACAGTAACAATGGACTCAACAATCATCAGTTTTGAGTATAGGTTTAAATACATGATTTACTATAGCATCAGCTCTGATCAGCTTTTAATATAAAGTGAATATATGATTTAATATAAAATCCGTTCTGATCAGCCTTTAATATAGCTGGATATCGCCACAGCACATTGGGCCTTTGATTCAGGGTATAAGACTGCTCACAATACCTGAAATGAGACGGACCACAGCGTCATATAGCCTCAGATGACTACCCCTGTTCGTGTATTTGCGCCCTCTCGAAATGAATGCTAATACTGAATTTGAGGAAAGAACAAAGTAAATTACAGCACAGGAACAAGTCCTTTGGCCCTCCAAGCCTGCACCAACAATTAGGCCGGTCACAACTAAAAAACCCTACCTTTCCGGGGACCATATCCCTCTATTCCCATTCTATGCATGTGTTGTCAGCCGCCCGTTAAAGGTCACTCTCGTATATGCGTCCACTAGCTCCACCAGCAGCGAGTTCCAGACTCCTATCCTCCCCACTGTAAAAGGAAACTTGCCTCGTGCATTTCCTTTAAAACTTTCTCCTCGCATCTTAAACATTTCCCTTAGTAATTGATTTTTGCACCCTGGAAAAAAAGCTTCTGACGATCCACTCTGCCCATGCCTCCCATAATCTTGTAGACATTTATCGAGTCACCCCTCAAACTCCGACGTTCCAGTGAGAACAAGCCAAGTTTAAACAACCTCTTCTCATAGATAATGCAATCCATACCAGGCAACATCCACGTAAATCTGTTATGTTCTCTCACCAACGCATCCACATACTTCTGGTAGTGTGGCGACCAGAATTGAACACTATACTCCAAGTGCGGCTTAACTAAGATTCTATAAAGCTGCAACATGACTTACCAATTGTTAAACTCAGTATCCCGTCCGATAAAAGCAAGGATGCCGTATGTTTTCTTGACTACCTTCTCCACCTGCGTTGTTACTTTCCTTGACCTGTGCACCTGGACACCTGGATCCCTCTGCCTATCAATATTCTTAAACGTTGTCTCATTTCCTGTATATTTTCCACCTGTAGTAGACCGTCGAAAATGCATTACTTCACATTTGCCCGGACTATACTCCATCTCCCTTCTTTCCACCCAAGTCTCCAACCGATCTGAATCCTGCTGTGTTGGCTGACGGTCCTCAACGCCATCCACAGTTCCACCAACGTTAGTGTCGTCCGCAAACCTACCAGTCAAACAAGTTACATTTTCCTCCAAATCATTAATATATATTACATACAGCAAAGATCCCAGCAGTAATCCCTGGGGATGCCACCAGTCGCAGCCCTCCATTCAGAAACGTATTTTTCCACTGCTACCCTCTGTCTTCAAAGACTGAGCCAGTTCTGTCTCCAACTTGCCAGCTGACATCCGATCCCTTGCGACTTCACCTTAGAACATAGAACATAGAACGATGCAGCGCAGTACAGGCCCTTCGGCCCACAACGTTGCACCGACATGGGAAGTCAAAAAACAAAAGCCATCTAACCTACACTATGCCATTATCACCCATATGCTTATCCAATAAACTTTTAAATGCCCTCAATGTTGGCGAATTCACTACTGTTGCAGGTAGGGCATTCCACGGCCACACCACTTTTTGCTTACAGAACCTACCTCTGACCTCTGTCCTATAGCTATTACCCCTCAGTTTAAGGCTATGTCCCCTCGTGCTAGCCATTTCCATCCGCGGGAGAAGGCTCTCACTGTCCACCCTAGCTAACCCCCTGATCATTTTGTATGCCTCTATTAAGTCTACTCTTAACCTTCTTCTCCCTAACGAAAACAACCTCAAGTCCATCAGCCTTCTCTCATAAGATTTTCCCTCCATACCAGGCAACATCCTGGTAAATCTCCTCTGCACCCGCTCCAAAGCTTCCACGTCCTTCCTATAATGTGGTGACCAGAACTGTACGCAATACTCCAAATGCGGCCGTACCAGAGTTTTGTACAGCTGCAACATGACCTCATGACTCCGGAACTCAATCCCTCTCCCAATGAAGGGCAAAACTCCATTGACCTTCTTCACAACCCTATCAACCTGGGTGGCAACTTGCAGGGATCTATGTACATGGACACCGAGATCCCTCTGCTTATCCACACTTCCAAGAACTTGACCATTAGCCAAATATTCCGCATTCCTGTTATTCCTTCCAAAGTGAATCACCTCACACGTCTCTACATTAAACTCCATTTGCCACCTCTCAGCCCAGCTCTGCAGCTTATCTATGTCCCTCTGTAACCTGCTACATCCTTCCGCACTGTCGATAACACCACCGACTTTAGTGTCGCCTGCAAATTTACTCACCAACACTTCTGTGCCCTCCTCTAGGTCATTGATAAAAATGACAAACAGCAACGGCCCCAGAACAGATCCTTGTGGTACGCCACCTATAACTGAACTCCATTCTGAACATTTCCCATCAACCACCACCCTCTGCCTTCTTTCAGCAAGCCAATTTCTGATCCACATCTCTAAATCACCCTCAATCCCCAGCCTCCGTATTTTCTGCAATAGCCTACCGTGGGGAACCTTATCAAACGCTTCACTGAAATCCATATGCACCACATCAACTGCTCTACCCTCGTCTACCTGTTCAGTCACCTTCTCAAAGAACTCGATAAGGTTTGTGAGGCATGACCGACCCTTCACAAAGCCATGCTGACTATCCCTAATCATATTATTCCTATCTAGATGATTCTAAATCTTCTAATCCCCTCCAAGACTTTACCCACAACAGACGTGAGGCTCACCGGTATATAGTTACCGGGATTGTCTCTACTCCCCTTCTTGAACAAAGTGACCACATTTGCTATCCTCCAGTCCTCTGGCACTATTCCTGTAGCCAATGATGACATAAAAATCAAAGCCAAAGGCTCAGCAATCTTTTGCCTGGCTTCCCAGTGAATCCTATGATAAATCCCATCAGGCCTCGGGGATTTAGCTATTTTGAGCCTGTCCAGAATTGCCAACACCTCTTCCCTACGTACCTCAATGCCATCTATTCTAATAGCCTTGGTCTCAACATTCTCTTTTTCCTGAGTGAATACTGACGAAAAATATTCGTTTAGTATCTCCTATCTCTTCAGACTCCACACACAACTTCCCATCCCTGTCCTTGACTGGCCCTACTGTTACCCTAGTCATTCTTTTATTCCTGACATGCCTATAGAAAGCTTTTGGGTTTACCTTGATCCTCCCTGCCAAATACTTCTCATGTCCCCTCCTTCCTCGTCTTAGCTCTCTCTTTAGATCCTTCCTCGCTACCTTGTAACTATCAAGCGCCCCAACTGAAACTTCACTCCTCATCTTCACATAGGCCTCCTTCTTCCTCTTAACAAGAGGTTCCACTTCTTTGGTAAACCACGGTTCCCTCGCTCGATGCCTTCCTCCCTGCCTGACCGGTACGTACTTATCAAGAACACGCAGTAGCTGTTCCTTAAACCAGCTCCACATATCCAGTGTGCCCAACACTTGCAGCCTACTTCTCCAACCTATCCCCACCCCCCCCAAGTCATGTCTCATGGCATCATAATTGTCCTACCACCTGCTTTACCAGTCTGCCAAAAACCTTACTGTGGACCATATAGACAACATCTACTGCCCTAATCTCATTAATCATCATCGTCACCTCCTCGGAAAACTCGATCAAGGTAGCGAGACACGACATCCCCTTCACAAAACCATGCTGCACCTCGTTAATACGTTCACTTATATTTAAGTGGGGGACGAGCCTGTCTCGAAGAATGCTCTCCAATTATTTCCCTCTCACAGACGGAGTGCTCACGAGCCTGTAATTACCTGTAATATCCTTGCTATTGTTCTTAAAGAAAGGAACATCATTTGCTAGTCTCCAATCCTGTGAGACCTCCCCTGTAGCCAGCGAGGATGAAAACATTTATTTCAGGGCCCCAGCCATTTCATTCCTTGCCCTTCTCAGTAATCTGGGGTAGATACCAACAGGGCTTGGGGACTTGTCCACCTTAATGGTATTCAACACCGCCAATACCTCCTCGTATTTGATCTCAACATGCCACACACCGTCTATACTCTCTTCCCAA
The DNA here is from genome assembly GCF_047496885.1 of Scyliorhinus torazame. NCBI lineage: Eukaryota > Metazoa > Chordata > Chondrichthyes > Carcharhiniformes > Scyliorhinidae > Scyliorhinus > Scyliorhinus torazame. The sequence goes on along the minus strand of NC_092718.1, from coordinate 107,330,817 downwards.
AACTGATCATTCACCAAGTCCTTCTCGTTGGAGAATTCTGACTCACAGTACTCATCTAATATCGCGCCAATTTCCTCCGCCTTCATGATAGATTCCCTCCCCTATCCTTGAGTGGGCCAACGCTCTTCTTTGTTTCTCTTTTGTTCTTGATACATTTGTAAAATTCCTCGGGATTTTCCTTAATACTGATGGTTAATGCCTTTCCGTGATCCATTTTAGCCCTCATTACACCTTGCTTAATTTCTGTTCTACTTTCGTTGGATTCCACACTTGCTTCGAGTGTCCCCAGTCTCAGAGACGTGACAAATGCTTCATTTTTCTTTTTGACATGTCTCACAATATCTCTCGTCATCCAAGGTTTCAGAAACTTACGATATTTATTTTTCGTCTTTACAGGAATGTGCAGGTCCTGAAGTCCTAGCAACTTACACTTAAAAACCTCCCACATGCCAGATGTTGATGCCCTCAAACATCTGCACTGAATCGACATTCTTCAGTTCCTGCCTAATATATTTGTGACCAGTCTTCCCCTACTTTTTCACCTGCACCTGACGACTGAACTTATCTTTATCAAGCAGTACCTTAAAGCTCACTGAATTATGGTCACTTTTCCCAAATGTCTCTCCTACTGAAAAGTCGACCTAATTCGGGCTAATTCCCCAATACCAGATCCAGCATGTTCAGTTCCCTCGTTGGACTATCAACATAATGTTCCAAGAAGCCGTCTAGGATGACCCTGAAAAAAATCGTGCCCCATCCACGCCGCTAACTCGTAGTGAATTCCAGTGAATATAGGGGGTGTTAAAAATCACCCACTACAACAACACTGTTATATTTACATCTTGCCAAAATCTGCCGAAATGTCTGTCCCACCATCTCCCGATGGCTGTTGGAAGGCCCACAGTAAACTCCAAACATTGTGCCTAAACCCTTCCGATTATTGAGCTCTACCCATATTGCATCGCAGTATGAGCCCTCTGAGATTACCTCCCGCAGTACAGCTCTGGTGGTCTCCTTAATCACTAGTGCAACTTCCCCACCACTTTTACATTCCCCTCTCTGCCGCCTGAAACATTTGTTTCCTGGAATGTTAAGCTGCCAATCCTGTGCTCCCCTTAACTAAATCTCTGTAATGGCAACAACACCATAGTTCAAAGTAGTAATCTAAGCACTAATTTCACCTGTCTTGCCTGTTACACTTCTTGCATTGAAACAAATGCACTTCAGTCCATGTTCTTTGTTCAGCAACCACTCCCTGTGTGGGTCTTCCTCTGAGTCTTACTGACCCTACTCTCCAGTTCCCCTCCAGTTAATTCACCTTTGCTTTTGATCGCACCCTCATCCAAACAATATACAATCCACCTGTGTGACACTAACAAATCTCCCAGTCAGAATAGTTACGCCCCTCCAGTTCAGATGATAATCATCCTTCTTGTGGAGGTCCCACCTGCCTTGGAGGTGATTCCAGAGGTCCAGCTATATGAAACCCTCCTTCCTACACCAGCTCTTTCGCCGCGTGTTGAGCTACAATATCTTCCCATTTCTAGTCTCACTGACACGTGGCACAGTCAGTAATCCTGAGATTACAACACGAGAGGTCCTGCTCTTTTAAATTTCTACCGAACTCCGTAACTGCAGGATCACGTCACTCGTCCTTCATATGTCGTTAGTACTAATATGTACCACGACCTCTGGCAGTTCACTCTCTTTCTTCAGAATTCCTTCTTCCCGTTCAGAGACATCCTGCACCCTGGTACCAAGGAGGTAACTTTCCATTGTGGAGATTCGTTTAAGTCCACAAAAGTGCCTACCTGTGTTCCAAAGAGTAGAGTCCCCGATAACTATTGCTCTCCTGCTCTTTGCAACACCCTGCTTGACAACAGAACCAGCCGCGGTGCCACTGCTCTGACTGCTTCTGATGTTATCCTATGATATTAACCCCCCTCCAACAGTATCCACATCGGTAAACGTTTTAGAGAGGGGAACGACAACAGTGGGTTCCTGCATCGACTCCCTGCCCTTTATAGCGGTCACCCATTTTTCTGCCTGATCCTTGGGAGTTACCATATCACTGCACCTGCTGTCTATGACGCTTTCCGCCACCATTAAGCTCCCAAATGCATCCAAGTGCTACTCCAGCCTCTCCATTGGATCAGCGAGGAGCTGCAATTGTGTGCACTTCCTGCAGATGTCGTCGTCCGAGATACTGGAAGAGTCACGGATTTCCGACATTTAGGAAGTGCCCCACTGTCCGACATTTCTATCAACAGTTAAATTATTAATGAAAATGTATTAAACGATTGCATTCATTTCTTGCTGCAGATACCCAATCTAGTTCTATACCTTCCCAGAATTCTCACTTGATCTCTCCCTGCAGATTAATAGTTACAAAAGAAGAAGAAACAAAACAAAACAAAAATGTAAAAAGCAACTGTTCCCACTATACACCGAGTTATCACATTACTCCAAATTTTCAACTTTCAATACCACTCCATTTGCCTCACTCAGGCTGTATACCACTTCACGTAAGCAAAGGTTACTGAGAGGGCGCTTCTGCCTGTCCCCTATAGAGCGCTCAGATGTGCTCAGATAACACACACAAGTTATGTTTCAAACAGAAGAATGTAATTTACACATTATTCGTCTAATCAGGCTTCAGGTGATTGTCAGTTAACATCCACTCAGCCATTTGGCTGAGGACACCACATTTTTACCAATAACTAGACCACTAAACGGATAACGGAAAAACAAACAGAAAAAATAGGTTTACCACTTACCTCTTTAATTACCACACTGCTCGAAGTTACCAACTTTCAATCCCACTCTGCTTGCCTCACTGAGGCTGTGTCACACTTCGCGTTCGCAATTCTTACTGGCTGTGCCTTCCGAACTGCTGACTGCACCGGCAGGATGACAACAAAGAACAAAGAACAAATAAATCTACAGCACAGGAACAGGCCCTTCGGCCCTCCAAGCCCGCGCAGACCATGCTGCCCGACTAAACTACAATCTTCTACACTTCCTGAGTCCGTATCCCTCTATTCCCATCCTATTCATGTATTTGTCAAGATGCCCCTTAAATGTCACTATTGTCCCTGCTTCCACCACCTCCTCCGGTAGCGAGTTCCAGGCACCCACTACCCTCTGCGTAAAGATCTTGCCTCGTACATCTACTCTAAACCTTGCCCCTCTCACCTTAAACCTATGCCCCCTAGTAATTGACCCCTCTACCCCGGGGAAAAGCCTCTGACTATCCACTCTGTCAATGCCCCTCATAATTTTGTAGACCTCTATCAGGTCGCCCCTCAACCTCCTTCGTTCCAGTGAGAACAAACCGAGTTTATTCAACCGCTCCTCACAACTAATGCCCCACATGCCAGGCAACATTCTGGTCAATCTCTTCTGCACCCTCTCTAAAGCTTCCACATCCTTCTGGTAGTGTGGCGACCAGAATTGAACACTATACTCCAAGTGTGGCCAAACTAAGGTTCTATACAGCTGCAACATGACTTGCAATTCTTATACTCAATGCCCCGGCCAATGAAGGCAAGCATGCCGTATGCCTTCTTGACTACCTTCTCCACCTGTGTTGCCCCTTTCAGTGACCAGTGGACCTGTACTCCTAGATCTCTTTGACTTTCAATACTCTTGAGGGTTCTACCATTCACTGTATATTCCCTACCTGCATTAGACCTTCCAAAATGCATTACCTCACATTTGTCCGGATGAAACTCCATCTGCCATCTCTCCGCCCAAGTCTCCAAACAATCTAAATCCTGCTGTATCCTCTGACAGTCCTCATCGCTATCCGCAATTCCACCAAACTTTGTGTCGTCTGCAAACTTACTAATCAGACCAGTTACATTTTCCTCCAAATCATTTATATATACTACAAACAGCAAATGTCCCAGCACTGATCCCTGTGGAACACCACTGGTCACAGCCCTCCAATTAGAAAAGCATCCTTCCATTGCTACTCTCTGCCTTCTCTGACCTAGCCAGTTCTGTATCCACCTTGCCAGCTCACCCCTGATCCCGTGTGACTTCATCTTTTGTCCTAGTCTATCATGAGGGACCTTGTCATAGGCCTTACTGAAGTACATATAGACAACATCCACTGCCCTACCTGCATCAATCATCTTAGTGACCTCCTCGAAAAAATCTATCAAGTTAGTGAGACACGACCTCCCCTTCACAAAACCATGCTGCCTCTCTCTAATACGTCCATTTGCTTCCAAATGGGAGTAGATCCTGTATCGAAGAATTCTCTCCCGTAATTTCCCTACCACTGAAGTAAGGCTCACCGGCCTGTACTTCCCTGGATTGTCCTTGCTACTCTTCTTAAACAGAGGAACAACATTGGCTATTCTCCAGTCCTCCGGGACATCACCTGAAGACAGTGAGGATCCAAAGATTTCTGTCAAGGCCTCAGCAATTTCCTCTCCAATCTCCTTCAGCATTCTGGGGTAGATCCCATCAGGCCCTGGGGACTTATCTACCTTAATATTTTTTAAGACACCCAACACCTCGTCTTTTTGGATCTCAATGTGACCCAGGCTATCGATACACCATTCCCCAGACTCAACATCTACCAATTTCTTCTCTTTGGTGAATACTGATGCAAAGTATTCATTTAGTACCTCGCCCATTTCCTCTGGCTCCACACATAGATTCACTTGCCTATCCTTCAGCGGGCCAACCCTTTCCCTGGCTACCCTCTTTCTTTTTAGGTACTTGTAAAAAGCCTTGGGATTTTCCTTAACCCTATTTGCCAATGACTTTTCGTGACCACTTCTAGCCCTCCTGACTCCTTGCTTAAGTTCCTTCCTACTTTCCTCATATTCCACACAGGCTTCGTCTGTTCCCAGCCTTTTAGCACTGACAAATGCCTCCTTTTTCTTTTTGACGAGCCCTACAATATCTCTCGTTATCCAAGGTTGTCGAAAATTGCCGTATTTATCCTTCTTCCTGACAGGAACATGCCGGTCCTGAATTCCTTTCAACTGACACTTGAAAGCCTCCCACATGTCAGATGTTGATTTGCCCTCAAACATACGCCCCCAATCTATGTTCTTCAGTTCCCGCCTAATATTGTTATAATTAGCCTTCCCCCAATTTAGCACATTCATCCTAGGACCACTCTTATCCTTGTCCACTAGTACTTTAAAACTTACTGAATTGTGGTCACTGTTACCGAAATGCTCCCCTACTGAAACATCTACCACCTGGCCGGGCTCATTCCCCAATACTAGGTCCAGTACCGCCCCTTCCCTAGTTGGACTGTCCACATATTGTTTTAAGAAGCCCTCCTGGATGCTCCTTACAAACTCCGCCCCGTCTAAGCCCCTGGCACTAAGTGAGTCCCAGTCAATATTGGGGAAGTTGAAGTCTCCCATCACCACAACCCTGTTGTTTTTATTCTTTTCCAAAATCTGTCTACCTATCTGCTCCTCTATCTCCCGCTGGCTGTTGGAAGGCCTGTAGTAAACCCCCAACATTGTGACTGCAGCCTTCTTATCCGGATCTCTACCCATATAGCCTCACTGCCCTCTGAGGTGCCCTCCCGCAGTACAGCTGTGATATTCTCCCTAACCAGTAGCGCAACTCCGCTACCCCTTTTACATCCCCCTCTATCCCGCCTGAAACATCTAAATCCTGGAACGTTTAGCTGCCAATCCTGCCCTTCCCTCAACCAGGTCTCTGTAATGGCAATAACATCATTGTTCCAAGTACTAATTGAAGCTCTAAGTTCATTTGCCATACCCGTAATACTTATTGCATTAAAACATATGCACGTCAGGCCACCAGACCCGCTGTGTTCAACCACTTCTCCCTGTCTGCTCTGCCTCAGAGCCCCACTGTCCCTATTCCCTAGTTCTCCCTCAATGCTCTCACCTTCTGACCTATTGCTTCCGTCTCCACCCCCCTGCCATACTAATTTAAACCATCCCGTGTGACACTAGCAAACCCCGCGGCCAGGATATTTATGCCTCTCCAGTTTAGATGCAACCCGTCCTTCTTATATAAGTCACACCTGCCTCGGAAGAGCTCCCAGTGGTCCAGATAACGGAATCCCTCCCTCCTACACCAGCTGTTTAGCCACGTGTTTAGCTGCTCTATCTTCCTATTTCTAGCCTCACTGGCACATGGCACAGGGAGTAATCCCGAGATTACAACCCAAGAGGTCCTGTCTTTTAACTTTCTGCCTAGCTCCCTGAACTCCTGCTGCTGGACCTCATGCCCCTTCCTGCCAATGTCGTTAGTACCAATATGTACAACGACCTCTGCCTCTTTGCCCTCCCCCTTCAGGATGCCCTCTACCCGTTCGGAGACATCCTGGACCCTGGCACCAGGGAGGCAACATACCATCCTGGAGTCTCTTTCACGTCCACAGAAGCGCCTATCTGTGCCCCTGACTATAGAGTCCCCTATTACTATTGCTCTTCTGCGCTTTGACCCTCCCTTCTGAACATCAGAGCCAGCCGTGGTGCCATTGCTCTGGCTGCTGCTGTTTTCCCCTGATAGGCTATCCGCGCCCTTCCCCCCCCCCTCCCCCCACGACAGTATCCAAAGGGGTATACATGTTCGAGAGGGCGACAACCACAGGGGATTCCTGCACTGACAGCTTGCCCTTTCTGGTGGTCACCCATTTCTCTGCCTGCACCTTGGGTGTGACGTCATTTATATAACTGCGATCTCTGACGCTTTCCGCCACCTGCATGCTCCTAAGTGCATCCAATTGCTGCTCCAACCGAACCATGCGGTCTGTGAGGAGCTCCCGTTGGGTGCACTTTCTGCAGGTGAAGCCATCCGGGACGCTGGAAGCCTCCCGGACCTGCCACATCTCACAGTTAGAGCACTGCACCCCTCTAACTGACATTGCGTCAATTAATTAAAATTAAAAGTTTTTTTTTTAAAAGGATGACATTAAGAGAAACTTCAACTTGGACACCTACGTCACTTTGTGCTTTGACTTCGTAAGCATGTTCCCATTTATAAAATCGTAGAGCGCAGCACGGTGGCGCAGTTGTTCCGTATGATTTGTAAACTTAGCAATAGTGCTTTCAGTTTTCCATCTTCCAGATCGCTATTGTACACTCTGAAAATCTGTGGTCACAACAGATGAGGCAGAGCTCGAGTCACCAACTGCCATCCTGAAAAGGACCCCTTTATACCCCTGTCTGGCTTTTGTCAGTATCTTTGCCATAAGACCATTGGCTCGTCACTTATTTCACAGCCTGTTTGTACTGATCCTTTTCAAATGCCTTAATGAAATCGGAATAAATCACGTCCACTGGTTCTCGTTTTTTCTTGATCCCTTCTTACCGCTTCAGCGAATTCGAACTGATCTGAACTTCCTTCATGAGCCGTGTTTGCTCAGACATATTTTGTCATGCATTTCCAAGCAAACTGCAGTCTCGTCTTTAATAAAGGGCCCGCAAATTATACAATGAACGACGGTGTACAAATTGGCCTATAGTTTCCCGTCTTCTGATCGTTCCGTTTATAAACAGGCGTGCTACATTTGGATTTTTCTAGTCCTCCGGGACCGTATTGCCTCCAGTGATTCATTGACGGTCAGCATGAATGCCTCGACAATCACCTCAGCCACCTCATTTCGAACTGTGGGGTGCAGTCCATCCGCTCTTGCACTGCTGCCTGCACTTAAAAACAGCACCCTTAGTCCTGAATTGCCTGCCTCCCATCTCATATCTGATCTTGTTTTGCTGTGACAGAAGTTAGATTCCTGCCAGGTTCTATACTCTCTGTCCTATTACTTATTCTGGAAACTTTACAAACCTCTCCTGAGCCCTCCGCTTCTTTAACTAAAATAAGACCCTCATCATTAACCGTATAACAGGGATGGCAACGAGATTCTCTAGGACTGTGCTGCCAGCATGATCCAGATGAAGAACGTCTCACTGGAACAAGTTCCCCCTCCCCCAGCGGTGGTGCCAATTGATGCTTGATCAATAACTCCTGAGACGAGATTGGAGACATTTGAAGGCTTTCTTGCACTAGATGTTTCCCCCAGCAACGCAGGTACAGAATTCAGCTGCTGGGGAGAGTCAGGCTCTTATACTCCGCCTTACTGGGCGGTACCAACAGGCAGGCTTCACCAATGAAAATAGCAGTCGCACATACATCTCCACCAATGGTCTTACAGCATGATTCAGCGTACCGTAATGCCCCGAATACCGACTACCACATTCACCCCCTGATAAAAAAGAGTCCGGCGGGGCTGGTGGTCTTGCGTTATACAGTGGTAGAGGTGTAGGTTCTGGTGGTACCCGGCATACATTAGCACCGTGTTTTGCCTCGTTACATGTCGCAACTATTTACAATAATTATTCACAGTCAGACTGAAGCAATTAGTCGATCGGGGGCCCTGGTCGTCCTCTGCGATCGTCGTAGCTTCAACGGTGCTGCAGGCGCCGGCTCGGGCTTCCGTGGCTCCGGGACCAGGGCTTCGGCTTCTTCAGCAGCTTCATCAGCCCTAGGTGGGACCAGTAGAAGGACCGATCCACCTGGGAAGGGGGCGGCTGTGGGGTGCGCCGGTGGGAGGGAGGGATGGTGGGGTCGGTAGTGGAGGTGTGGTGGCGATCTAGCCGGCGCGAGGTCCCGTAGAGAGACCGTATCCCGTCGGCCGTCGGGGTAGGCCACGTAGGCGTACTGAGGTGCAGTGTGCAGGAGGTGGACCCCCTCGACCAATAGGTCGGACTTGTTCGCCCGCACATGTTTGCGGAGCAGGATGGGTCCAGGAGCTGCCAGCCAGGTTGGGACCGAGGTCCCGGAGGAGGACTTCCTCGGGAAGACAAGGAGACATTCGTGAGGGATTTGATTGGTCGTGGTAAACAGCAGTGATTAGATGGAGTGGAGAGCATCCGAGAGGACCTCCTGCCGGCGGGAGACTGGGAGATTCCTAAGGCCAGTAGGCCGGTCTTCCAGACCGTTCCGTTCTCCCTTTCCACCTGCCCGTTTCCCCGGGGGTTGTAACTGGTCGTCCTGCTTGAGGCAATGCCCTTGCTGAGCAGAAATTGAGGCAGTTCGTCGCTCATGAAGGAGGACCCCCTATCGCTATGTATGTAGGCGGGGAAACCAAACAGCGTGGAGATACTGTGCAGGGCTTTTATGACGGTGGCTGCGGTCCTGTCGGGGCAGGGGATGGCGAATGGGAACCGGGAGTACTCGTCAATCACGTTCAGGAAGTACGTGTTGCGGTTGGTGGAGAGGAAGGGCCCTTTGAAGTCGATAATGTGACGCTCAAAGGGACGTGAAACCTTTATCAGTTGTGCTTTCTCTGGCCTGTAGAAGTGCGGCTTGCACTCCACGCAGATGTGGCAATTCCTGGTGGCAGTCCTGACCTCCTCGATGGAGTAGGCCTGGTTGCGGTTCTTAATGAAGTGAAAGAATCGAGTGACCCCTGCGTGGCAGAGGTCCTCGTGGAGGGCCCGATGGAGGTACACTTGTCCGCTGGCACATGTGCTGCGGAATAGGGCATCAGGAGGCTCGTTTAGCTTCCCGGGATGATACAAGATCTCATAGTTGTATTTGGAGAGCTCGATCCTCCACCATAAGATCTTATCGTTCTTTATCTTGCCCCGCTGTGCATTATCGAACATGAAAGCAACCGACCGTTGGTCAGTGGGGGGAGTGAATCTCCTGCGGGCCATGTAAAGCCTCCAGTGCCGCACAGTTTCTACTGTAGCCTGGGCCTCCTTTACAACTGAGGAATGGCGGATTTCTGAAGCATGGAGGGTGCGTGAGAAGAAGGCCACCGGTCTGCCCGCTTCGTTGAGGGTGGCCACCAGAGCTACGTCGAATGCGTGGCGATCGACATGGAAGAGGAGGGATTCGTCGATTGCGTGCATCGTGGCCTTTGTGATGTCCGCTTTGAGGCGGCTGAAGGCCTGGTGAGCCTCTGCCGACAGGGGAAAAACTGTGGATTGGATTTCTGGGCCGGCCTTGTCCACATAGTTGGGGACCCGCTGGGCATAATTCGTAAAAGAAAACAGGCAACGTTTCAGTGCCTTGGAGCAGTGGGGTAGGGGTAACTCCATGAGAGGGCGCATGTGTTCGGGATCTGGGCCTATAACTCCATCATGCACTACGTAGCCGAGGATGGCTAGACGGTCGGTGCTAACATGCATTTGTCCTTGTTATATGTTACATTGAGGATTTTTGCGGTATGGAGGAATTTTCAGAGGTTGGTGTCGTGGTGCTGCTGGTCGTGGCCGCAGATGTTGACGTTATCGAGGTACGGAAACGTGGCCTGCAAACCATACCGGTGAACCATTCGGTCCATCTCCCGTTGGAAGACCGAGACTCCATTTGTGATACCGAAGGGAACACTTAGGAAATGGTAGAGCCGCCCATCTGCTTCGAATACAGTGTATTTGCGGTCGCTAGGGCGGATGAGGAGCTGGTGGTAGGCGGATTTTAGATCCACCGTGGAAAATACCTTGCATTGTGCAATCTGATTGACCAGATCAGATCTGCGGGGGAGAGGGTATGCATCGAGCTGCGTATACCTGTTGATGGCCTGACTATAATCCATGACCATCCTATGCTTCTGCCCGGTCTTTACAACCACTACTTGAGATCTCCAGGGACTGTTGCGAGCCTCAATAATACCTTCCTTCAGGAACCACTCCCTTCTTGATGAGCCAGAGCGTCCGAAATTCAGAATCCAACTTATCAAATCTGTGCTGCAGCTCTTCCAACACCCATCACTTACTGAAGACGTCGTCACTATCAGAGCCACCTTCTCCACAACATCAATGAAAAAACATTATCTGTACCTGTATTTCTATTTAATTTCATTCGATTCTAATTTGGTTTTATTTTTTTAAAATACGTTTTGTATATCTTTCCTTATTACCTCTGTCTGAAAGCAATTTATAACCAGTAATTTCATGGGTTTTCAATTCAGCACACATTCTCTATGCACCAATCGTATCACAGCCTTTCAGTGACGTCAATTTTACGACGTTTGTTTCGGAATACGCAGAATCTGAGGCTGCTGTCTAAATGTCTCCCGTTCACAGCTCCCTAAGTGATGGCCTCAACCCCCCGAGGCAATTATTTTAATATCACTTAACTTTCGGAGTTGCTCTCTGAATTTTGTGCGCTCAATGCTCCAAAAGTGAAGGCCTCAGTACCCCCGAGGTACGGTTTTTATATCACTTTCCTGCACTGGCTGCTCTCTCACTTTCTCTCCCTCACAGCTCCGTAAACGAAACCTTCAGCATCACCTAGGTTATTTTTTAATCACTTACCTTCCCAGGCAGCTCTCTGAATTTAACCCGCTCACCTTGCCGAAGTAAAGGCTTCATAATCCTCGAGGTAAGAATTCAATATCACGTACATTCGCAGACTGCATTCTGAATTTCTCACGCTCACAACTCCCCGTCTTTCCATATATTTAGATAAATGCAGTATTGATATGATGGTTCAAATGATCAAGTCACGTCGCATAGATCGACACTCCTGAAAGAGAACATTGTCAAATATGACCGAATTTATTTGCATATTTGCTGCATGTATTATTTCCACAGATTCTGGGACATTCTTCTCTATTCCTATACACAGCTACCATTTCAGCAAGTTGTCTCTCAGTGAACTATTTGTCACCTACTATTATCTTCAATACATATCCAAGAAATCATCGTTTAACATGCACAGTTCTCGCGAGTTAGGTATCAGATTTAAATCTAGGATCCGCCATGTTGTAATCGCTGCATTGCTGCTGGTGCCAGATGCTGGCGAGTATAGTGATAGGAGGAGAGTGCGGATGGATGCTTGGCCGTGGAGATCTTGCAGCAGAGACGTTTTTAGTTTCCTGGATCGCTAGATGCATTTCTGGCAAAAATAAATCGATAATATTCGGATGGTTTGCACCTGAACAGGAATGTGACCAACATCATTGCACGGATTGTGCTTGTGCTATTAATGGGAGAGTGGGGGAGTGGGGGGGCGGGTTATTTTCTGGGGGATGGGGAACCAAATAAATGCACAGTGGATTTCGGGCAGTGGTGCAAAGCAAAATAAACGAGAGAGAAATTCAAGTCAGCCTCGAAGTAAGTACACAGGGAGATAGATTCAGGTAAAAGAGAATATGAGCAGGCTTGGTGACGATTATTTTAATGCATGGGCCTGCCAAGTAAGGCCGGTCAACAAAGGGCATTGATGAACACATGGGATTGTGATATTATTGCTATCAGAGAAACACGATTGAAGGAGGGCTACAACTCGCAGCTCAATATTCTTGACTATTGAGTCTTCAGGTGAGGCACGGAATGTTAATGAGGACGTGGTGTTGTAAAGTCGATCAAGGAGCCTGTAGGTGGGATGGAGGCTATCTTAGCCGACACCTCAGTTGAGACCATCTGGGTAAAACATAAAAAAGATAAGAGGACAACCAGGTTACTTGTCGAGTACTATACTCCTCCATTCCCCCAACCTTCAAGCAGAGATAGAAGAGTGGATAACTGGGCCGCCTCCAGAAATATTTAAAAATAATAATGCAATAATAGTGGGGGATTTCAACTTCCGCGATATTATTTGGGAAACAGAAGGTGTGAGACTTAGAGGAGCCAGAATTCATGAAGCGACCTCCGGAGATAATTTTGAGATTTAAAATAAAGAAAGTCTTTCAAAAGAGGAGGCTGTACTTTTCATAATTTTCAGGAATGAAGTCGATGGTACAGGTGTCAGTGGGGAAATGTTTATTTGGTAGCAAGTATGATTCTGTAAGATGCAAAATATTTATGGGAAATTGCAAAGGTAGATTGGAAATAATGTATCAAAATTGGGGGATGACCGCTTTGAATATTTAGATTACGAACCGGCCAATGTGGTCTGGGAGCAGCGAGTTGTGCAATGAAGAAGCGGGAAACCTAGAAAAAAGAAATATGGGCATTATTATGCCAACATATTTCCTTCAAGATAAACCGTGGGACAAAAAAGTCCAGGGAACGCTGAATGTCAAGGGATTCACAGAATTTGGTAAGGAAGAAAATGGGATATCAGAACAGATTCAGGGGTTTCAAAACAACGGATGGCCGAGCGGAGTAGAAAAAGGTAATTTAAAAAGTAATCAACAGAGCAAGGATATTGCATGAATTAACTTTTCTGCGGAAACAAAAGGGAAATCGTAACGTTTTCTTCACGTGTATTAATGGCAAGAGGGTAACTAGGATAAGATAGTGTCCATTGAGGACCAAATTGTCAAAGTCTGTGTGGAGACGAAATACATAGATAAAGTATTAAGTGGATATTGGGCATCTGTGTTTACAATGCAGAAGGACGATTTAGGACTAGAAAACGCATGTTCGGTGGTTGGTGTTGTGGGATGTTTCAGATATAATTCAATATATTAACTTTGAAACGGAGGAGTTGTTCACGGTGTTATCGGTGCTTTTAACGGATAATTAACCAGACCCAGATTAGATGTATGGGAGGCTGCTGTGTCAGAAAAGGGCAGAGATTGAAGATGCACCAATGTGAGTTTTCAAATCCTCTCTGGCGACTGGAGTGGCGTCAGCGTAACACGAGGAATATTGAATGGGAAACATTAATTCAGAATGGAAGTAGTGGAAACAAATAGGTAGTAACAAGTCAGTGAGTCTAACATCAGTTGTGGGGAAATTGTTAGAGATTCATTTGAGGGACATAATTAATGTCATCTTTGAGTGTCAAGCAATATTCAAGGTTATCAGCATAACACTTTTCTGAGCAGATCGTGCTTCCAAAAATTTTTTTCACGCATGTGACTTGTTATGTAGATGAGGACGTGGGAAAAGAGGACCAGATACACATTGCGCTGACATGTTCAACCCTCCTTTAAGGCAGCAGGATAGGTACATCAGATGGCGAGTAAGGCCGATTGAACGCTTGTCCTTATTAGCCGTGGCATTATTTAAGAGCGGGGGGCGGTTAACATTAGGTTGTAGAAAACACCCGTTAGACGACAGCTAGTGTACTGCTTATAGTTTATGTCGCCAGGATATTGGAAGGATGTGATTGCACTAGAAAGGTGCAGAGCGGAATCAGAGGATGTTGCTTGAGTCGGGAGCGTTTCAGCGTTTCAATGAATGTCTGGGCGGCCCGGTCTATTATCCTCAGATCAGAGAAGGTGGAGTGGGGATCTTATCGAGCTATACCAAATTATGAGCGCGAGAGATTAGTGAACATACAAATTAACTCTCCGATTAGTATGTGGAGCAATAACCGGGAACATATTTATAGCGTGGAGCAGGAGGTTGAGACGGGATTTAAGGCATACATCTTCGCTTTGGGGGTGGGTGCAATCTGTAACTCTCTTCCCAGACAGGGGGTAAGGGTAGGAAGCCTCACAACATTTAAGAAACATTTTGATGAGCACCTGAAACACCACAGCATGCACAATAAAGCGCTGCAAAATTAGATTAGATGGATACGTGTTTGATGGCCGGAAGAGACACGATGGGCCAGAGGGTCTTTGTCTATCCTTCAAAAGTATCTGGTATGATGACGCTCATATCCCAAAGTCACCAATATTTCTCTCAAACTACAATCTTTTATTCCTGATCCGGTAAGTCCACTGATTATAATTCATGCAAATAGCTCATAGCTATCAAACTAATTTCAAGAAAAAAGTAGAAAACACTATTCATCAACATATAATCCGTGAAACAAGAGATAACCTTAGAATGAAGAGGAGGCAAATATGTTATTGTTGTTGATAGTCTATTGTTCCCAACCGCGCTGTGGGCGTGGCTTACATCACATGGACTACAACGGATCGCCACATTCTCAAGGCTAATTAGCTATGCACAAGAAGTGGTCGACCAGCCTCCAACGTCCACAACACAAGAAAAATGATTGAACAACTACGTGATAATAACGAAGTTAACGTAAATAAACGAATAATTTCTGGAATCAAATGAAAACATTGCAGACGCCGGGAATTTGAATAGATAGCAAACTCTCAGTAGTTTTGGTAGCATTGTTTTGCACCGAGGCACACTCTTTACTAATTTCTGGAGTTTATTTTACAGACAGATGTCCATTAATCGCGCAAATGTACTGGCCGATTGCCATAACGTGATACTTCAAAGAAGGAAGAGCACAACAACTAAGGTAAAATGAAATTATAAGTACTCTATAATCATATTTTTGCTTTCCAGAGCTAAACCAATGTCACGAATCGCTAGAAGACTTAGGTGAGAAAATTATTTACCTTCAGCGTAAAAGCCCTGTGCATTTTGCGTCGGACAAAGACAGGCAACATCCCGCCTTTCAACTTCTCAATATGTTGCGACATTGCGTGATAGCCGATAAGATTCTAAAAAGCTTGTGCGAGATAGAATATGCTGCGCCTATTTATTATTTTATGATCATTAACTAATCCTGAAAATGGCCACCAGGTACTTGATGTCCACAATAAAATTCAACAGATCGGGAAATATACCGAACTATTGTTACTTGAACGACAATCTGTTCTGCAATCGATACAACTTTGGCTGTTGAATGTTTAATACCTCTGCGGAAAAACATAGAAAAAATGTTCCATATTGAACCCAAACAATGAGCTTGATTTTCAGCACGGCAGAGATCAGCGCAGACGCATCGTGAAAGGTTGCCGCCACGCAGCGTGCTGTTCCACTGAGATATTACTGCCTCAAGTCTCAGACTACCGTGCAATATGGAGGTGGCGAGTGTTTTTCCAGCATATTCTGCAATTCTTAATGTGGTTCCTGATAGGAAAATGATTGTCCCGTTGCGTTCACTGGTGACGGTTCAGCTGTACAAGTGTGTAATAAGGGGAGGGCAATAGCGCCCCTCGCAGCCTGGCGGCTATCTTCGGTTTTCTGTGTGAAGGAGAGGTTGCTCAACGGACTGTAGAAGGGTCCGCACACCCAGCCCCCTTCAATCACCCAGACACTTTATCAACCTTCCTGCCCAATGCTTATCGTGTGGGTGCCAAAAGGCACTTTTGAAAATAAAGTTTAAAAGGTGTCTGGGAATATGCCCACTTTGCAGTTTAATGTATCTTACCTACGGTCTTTCGCGGCCGCCGCTCCTCAGAGATGAAATAAACAGATTATTTATCCAGATTCGGTCGGCTACGGCCAATCATTTTTTACTGGCTATAACTTCCACAGTTAATGCGTAGGTGAAAATCGTTGTCAATACTATCTCCACAGGGAAGTGAGAAGTCGATTTGGATCTCGTCCCTCGCAGGGCGAATTACGAGGGGGAGGAGGGAGGGGTGGTAGGCTGCATCCTTATGACATAGAGACAAAACCAATAGGTGCCGGAGAACCGCATTCGAAATTTCGACAATGTACTTCCAATCAATATGACCACGTAACTTCAGTAACCCACTCCCGCTGTCTCTCCATACCACGTGATTCCTTTAGTCACAGGTGTCACGCCAAGCTCCCTTTGGAAGAGACCAAACGAACTGACCGCAGTAGCTTTCTGTGGTAGAGAATTCCACAAGTTCACCGATCTATGAGAGACGTTCTTCCTCACCGCAGTCCTGAAATGCCCCCAGTTCGTGACGCCCCCAACATCGGGGGCATTCTTCCCGCATCGAGCCTGTCCAGTCCCATCAAGATTTTATACGTTTCTCTGATATACCCTCTCATTCTTCTAAACCCCAATGAGTTCTAGCCCAACCGATGTATTCTTTCTTCATATGTCAGTCCTGCCATTCCGGGTATTGGTCTAGTGCACCTTCACTGGACAGCCTGTAAAGCAAGAATGCCCTTCCTCAAATTAGGAGGCCGAAACTAAACGCAATACTATAGATGTGGCCTCGCCAATTCCCAGTCTAATTGTAGCAACCGATCCCTACTCCAATACTCAAATTATCTCGCCATGAACAACATGGGCAGCACGGTAGCACAACTGATTAGCACTGTCGCGTCACGGCACCAGTGTCCCAGGTTTGATTCCCTGCTGGGTCACTGTCTTTGTGGAGTCTGCACGTTCTCCCCATGTCTGCGTGGGTTTCCTCCGGGTGCTATGGTTTCCTCCCACAGTCCAAAGATGTGCAGATTAGGTGGATTGGCCATGATAAATTGCCCTTAGTGGCCAAAACAATTAGGAGGGGTTAGTGGGTTACCGGGATAGGGTGGGTGAGGACTTAAGTGGGTCGGTGCAGACTCGATGGGCCGAATGGTATTCTTCTGCACTGTATGTTCTATGTTCTAACAAGCCATTATTTTTCTTCACCGCCTACTGTAGCTGAATGCCGACCTGTTGCGTCATGTCTACCATGTCACCAGGTCTCATTGCACTTCCCATTTTGCTGATCGATCTTCCTGCCATTTGCCAGCAAAGTGCAAACCTCACATTTACCGACATTTTATTGCATCTGCCATGTATTTGCTCACTCAGCAAGCCTGTCAAGTCACCCTGCAGCCACTTTGAGTTCACCTCACAGCAGACACTGCCATCCGTCTTTGTGTCGTCTGCAAATGTGCATGCAATTCCTTCGTGCAGATCATTAATATACGTTGTGAACAGGTGGGACCCCAGCCCTGAACCGTATGGCACCCCAGTAGTCATTGCCTGCCACTCTGAAGATTCCCACTCTCTGCTTCCTGTCTGCCAAAGAGTTCTGTACCAAGTCAATAAATTACCTACACTAACATGAGCTTTATTTATTTTTATTTATTTTTTAAATTTAGAATGCACAATTAAGGGGCAATTTAGCGTGGCCAATTCACTTGCCCTGCGCAGCTTTGTCTTGTGCGTGCGAACCCCACGCAGACACGGTGAGAATGTGCAAACTTCACACGGACAGTGATCCAGGGCCGGGATCCTGAGCTTTAATTTTGATCACTGGTCTCATGCGTGGAACCTTGTCAAAAACCTTTTGAAAGTCCAGATATAAAACATTCACTGGTTCAGCTTCGTTGACTGTATTGGTCACAGCCTCAATTAATTCCAGAATATTTGTCAAGCATGATTTCGCTTTTGTGACTGCATGCTCATTTGGACCGATCCTGCCACCACTTTCAAAATGTTCAGTTTTAACATCCTTAATAATGGACTCCCGAAATCTCCCCACCTCTGATGTCAGGCCAACTGGTCTATAATTACCGGTTTTCTCTCACTCCTTTAATAAATGTGGGATTGCATTATCTACCCTCCAATCTATTGGAACTCATACAGACTCTATCGTGCTGGGAAATGGTCACCAATGCGACCACTCCGAAGTACTCTGGAATGGAGCGCATCAGGCCCTGGTGGGGAATTGGGTTTTGATCCCATCAATTTCCCAAATATGTTTTCCTGACTCATAAACATTTCCTTCAGTTCATCCTTCATGCTAGCTCCTCTCTAACCTGGCATTTCCAGAAAATTATTTCTATCCCCTTTAGTAAACCTGAACCAAAGTAATTTGTTGAACTGGTCTGCCAACTATTTGCTGGCCTTTATGAATTCACCTGATTCTAACTATAAGGGGCCTATATTTGACTTCACCAGTCTTTTTCTCTTCATATATCTATATAACCCTTTGTAGTCAGCGTTTATGCTTTCTAGAAGCTCACTGTCGATTCCTCTTCCGAATTTAACATTTTGTCCTCCTCTGCGGAATTTCAATTGTTTTGTTCGGGCCAATCTATATACGTCACCTCTGGCTTCAACAATAGCCTTGATTTCCCTTGTGAGCAGCGTTGAGCCGTCTTCACGGTCTTACCCCGTCATCTCAAACAGGGATGTAGAATTTGTGAACTTCAGACAAGTGTTCTTTAATTGTCTGCCATTGCCTATTCACCGTCAACCCCTTCAATACCCTTTGCCAGATTATGTTAGCCAATGCATGTCTCAGACCATCAAAGTTAGATTTCTTAAGTTCAGGACCTAGTGTCAGAATTAAATGTTTCACTCTCCATCTTAGTGAAGAATACCGTCATATTATGATCACACTTCCTTGAAGGATCTCGCAACACGCGTTGCAATTAAACCTCAGTCAATGCACAACAGCCAGTCTAGAATGGCCTGCTTTCTAGTTGGCTCCTCGTTGGAAAGGTCGCGACACCCCTCCCTTTCACATTCCTGGAAATCCTCCTCCATCGCATTGCTACCAGTCTGATTACCCCAATCAATACGCAGATTAAAGTAAGCCATAATAATTACTGTACTCTTACTGCGCGTTTCTACTTTCTGGGTTGATGCCATCCCCAAACTCACAACTACTGTTTGGTGGTCTATACATAACTCTCTCTAAAACGTTTTGCCCTTTGATATTCCGGAGCTCCACATACCTCGATTCACGTCTTCCAGGCTAATGTTCTTCCTTACTATTGCGTCAATGTTCTCCTGAACCAGCAACTCCACCCCACTCCCTTTCCTTTCCTTCCATCTTCACGGAATATTGAAAACCCCTAGATTTTGCGTTCCAATCTTTGGTCACCCTATAGCCAGGTCTCCGTGATCCCAATAATATTGCATCCCTGAATTTATTTTCAGCGCAGTAAATTCGCCAGCCTTCTTACAAATGCTCCTCGAATTGAGACACAGAGCTTTCAGACTTTTAAAATAAGATTTATTGCCGTTTAGAAATATGACGTAATGTTGCCTTTTGATTTTTGTCTTTGGTTTCTCTGCCTTCCACTTATTTCTTCACTGCCTTTTGTTTCTGTCCCCACATTTTCCCCTTCGATTTCCTGCATCAGTTCTCTTCTCCCTGTTATATTAGTTTAAACTCTCCCCAACAGTATTAGCACACGCTCCCCCGAGGACATTGGTTCCGTTCCTGCCCAGGTTCACACCGTCCAGTTGATACTGGTCCTTCCTCCCCCAAGGCCGGTTCCAATGTCCCAGTAAATTGATTCCATCTATCCTGCACGATCCCTCAAGCCACGTGTCCAGATTAGCTATTTTGCCCGCCATACCTGAGTAGAACGTGGCACTGGCAGCAATCCTGATATTACTTTTTGAGGTACTACGTTTTTATTTTACCCCAATCTCCGGACATTTCGCTTTTAGTACTTCTCCCCGTTTGCTACCTTTATCTTTAGTGGGTATTTGCAGCACGACTGCTGGCGGTTCACCCTCTCCCTCCAGAATCCCCTGCAGCCACTCCGAGATATCTTCGACATTCCACCAGTGAGGCTACACACCATCCTGGAGTTTTGGTTGCGTCCACAGAAGCGCCTATATATTCATCCTCCAATTGAATCCCTAGCACTTTAGCTCTGCCACTCCTATACAGTAGATCCACCCACAGTGCCATGTACATCCCGACAGCTGCCTTCCGCTGGTGAGCCATCTCTGCCAATAGCATCCAAAACGGGCCTCATTTGGAGGGAGATGACCGCAGGCGTCCTCTGCATGGCCTTCCTAGTTTTCCTCTGTCTGGTGGTCACCTATTCCCTAGTTTTATCAATAATTTTTATCTGTGGTGTGGCCAACATTCTGTACGAGCTGCCCACGATTTCCTCAGCATTGCTATGCTCCAATGTGAATCCACAGGCAGCTCCAGAATCGTCGAGCGGTCTGAAAGGAGAAGCAGTTGAACACACTTCCTGCATGTGAAGGCGTGAGCGACACCAGAAGTGTCGCTGAATTCCCATATCGGCAAGAGGAGCATGCCACGAGTTCCGGATATCCTGACATGTCTTAACCGTTATGTAAACTTCACAACAACGCAAAAAGAGAAAAAGATAAAATAATATAAACATAAAACCTACTTACCAGTCAACAGCCAACCAAAGACCTGCTCGCCGTGATAGCCTTTTTTCCCTTGCTTGCGCTCCTCAGAGTGCCTTTCTTCGGTCAGAGGAGGGGCGGGGTGGGGCGGGGGTGGGGGGGGGGGGGGGTGGGGGGGGGGGGGGGGGGGAGTGGGGGGGGGGGGGAGGTGGTAATAGAAACACTAATGTTGCCTCCTCGTCTCTTTCTGCAATTCCACCAAGATTTGGGTCATCAATGTAACACACCAGTTACCTTTCCCTCCAAATCATTAATGTGTACTAGAAACAGCAAAGGTCGCAACACCGATTCCTCCAGCAAAACACTCGTGGCAGACCTCCGATCATAAAGTACCCTTCCACTGCTACCCTCTGTCTTCTATGATCGAGCCAGTTGTGAACCCATCTTGCCAGCTCTCCTCTGATATCATATCGCTCCACCGTCTTTACTAGTCTGTCAAAAGGAACCTTGACAAAGGGTTTACTGAAGTCCGTGTGTTCAACATCCACTGTCCTATCTTCGTCAATCATCTTCGACATGTTCCCGAAAATTTCGGTGAAGTTAATGAGACACGACCACTTTCACAAAACCACGTTGCCTCACACTAATACGTCCATTTGCTTTCAAACCTGATTGAATTCTGTCTCGAAGAATCCGCTCCAATAATTGCCATTCCACTAACGTAAGTCTCTCCGACCTGTAGTTTCCTGGAGTATCCTTACTACACTTCAAAAATGAATGAATCGCATTAGCTATTCTCCAGTACTATGGGAACCTAGCTGTAGGCATTCAGGATACATATATTTCTGTCAAATTCCTCCCTTGCCTCCCTCAGTGTTCGGGGTAGATCCCATCTGGCGCTGCAGAATTATCTAAATTAATGTTGGCAATTATTGATCGATATGCAGACAGTAATCATGTCGTTACGCTACAGTGTTTGTTCTGTTAATATATTTGATTCAATGTAAATATGATATAATAATGTACCTCTTGCTGCATTTGTCATTCATTACAAAGTTCTACCAAATATTCCTTTGCAATCTTTCATTTCTGTCTTCAATGTGTTTAATTGTCGACTGAACAGAGGAGAAACTGAAGGAAAAAGATAGAGGTATGTGGTGTCGATTATTCGGTCTTTAGGTCTTTACATATTTCTTCCTGCTTTGTTCATTGTTTAATTGCTTTACATTACAATCCCTGTCACCAGCAATTCTGAACACTGACTTCGTAATATTGGCAGTCGGAGCTGCTGTTAGTTTTTTTTTCAATTTAGAGTACCCAATACATTTTTCCAATTATGGGGCAATTTTGCCTGGCCACTCCACCTAGCTTGCACATTTTGGGGTTGTGGGGGCGAAACCCACGCAAACACGGGGAGAATGTGCAAACTCCACACGAACAGTGTCCCAGAGCTGCGATTGAAGCTGGGACCTCGGCTCCGGCAGGCCACGGTGCTAACCCATTGCGCCACCGTGCTGCCACCGCTGCTGTTAATTTTAAGAGAAGTAGATGCTGCTAATTATATTCTCAACACTTTAATTCGTTTGTGCTCAAACGTTTTCCGATACTCTGTTCGAGTTTCATTGAGAAAACTCAAATATTGATAATATTTGAAGCAAAAAATTCCAAACAGACGTTCATGAATTTTCTCCAGATACTTACACTTGCAACATACATGTACCAGATAGCAATCTTAATTATATGATACATCACTATATTGTGTGTTAAAAACCTAACAATCATAGTTTTTATATTGTTGTTTATACCATGCCCTGAGTTCTATTCATGTGAAGCACATTCCAGATGTTATCGTATTCTTACCGAACTTGTCCTTGCAGACACCCATTCTCCATATGCCAAACGCAACAGTGAAAACATCACGTTTTCATTCTGATGGAACTCGCACGGCCCAACCCTCTCAGTTTGACACGTCCTCATTAACAGAGATTCCGAGGATCTGCTTTGAAATTTGTTGGTTCAATACTCCGCATAACAGAGGAGTTTTGAGGACTTATGATTTGTGGATTTGTATTGTCGTATTCTCTGTTAGGTGGCTATTCTTTCACAGTTTCTTCCTCAGCTAGGAAATATCAGAAACATCCAATACGTAGCACGGTGGCGCAGTTGATTTGCCCTGTGCATTCACGGCGTATAGGTCCCAGGTTCGAACCCGGCTCTGGGTCACTGTCCGTGTGGTGTTTGCGCATTCTCCCAGTGTTTGCGTGAGTTTTGTCGGCACAACCCAAAGATGTGCAGGTTAGGTGGATTGGGCAAACTAAAATTGCCCGTTAATTGGAAAAAATTAAGTTGGGACTGAAAAAAAGGAGGAAACAGCCAATGCTATTCTTCATTTCAACAAGAAGGAAAGGTCTTCTTTGATTGTAAAACGGGGCTACATGAAGATGATAACTCCCTCCGGCATTACAATAGCAATGCCAATGAACGGTAATTTTTTAATAGTGTGGCCATAGCATTTGTTTTCCTGATACGACTGGTAATATGAAACTCAATCCAGGGACGGTCTATCCATCTGCTGAATAGATTGCGGAAAGTAACCATCAGGGTTTCACAGCTCTCAGCTGTGCTGTTGGCGCTCTTATGTCGAGGATCAATCCGGGATTAGTTTAACAGCTCTTAGTCAAATTTGCAATGTAATACAAAAATAAATAGTGAGTTTTGTTGGACGCCACTGCGGAACTTAAACAATTCCGATGTTGCAACTCCGCATCTTCCATTGCTCTTCAGTATGCTGTGCGAAAATGATTACTGAGTAGCATCAGAAGTTATTCGAATTCGACCTACAACGTAAATAGCACATCTCTGCTTGAATGATCGATTGAATGCAGAGCTGAAATCAATTAAGTCTATGTTTTTGCTTCCGCATAGTATTGCTCTTCCAGTTACCCAGTTCGGGAATTTCCAGACCTGAAGTAACACGAGGAATCTTCATTAATGCGTTTTTCCAAATTCTGCAGACTCCAAATAACGACAAGGCTAAGTAATGCCCACAGAGATTTCAATGAGGAGAACGCTCAGTTTTCCTTCAATACTTGCCGTCCTCTCTGCGCTTGTCTAGGGTCAATATTTTTGCATCAACAGTACAACGATGTATGGATTCCAAGTGTCGATAAATTCATGAGGATACTGCAGGTGTTCAAGTGTCCCATCCTCATATTTTTCGGGCGGCACACCATCACCAGCTGCAGCGATGGCAATTGTTACCCAGCAAATAGCGTAGCGAAGCTCCTTCACTCTGCGTCAGACATTACGTTGATTGGCAGTCAGGAAAAGTATCGACGCATCTCCGGTTTAAATGCTCACCCATTTTTTCGTGATCCCTCACTGTGCATTCTCCCGCAGCAGGAAACATCCTCTCTCGTTGCAATCTCGAGAGACTACGGAGTATTTTCCCAGTTCGAATCGAATCTGCTTTTACTCTTTTATCTCCAGTCGACACACGGCTTTTATTTCCAATCTTTCATCATAAAACAACCAATCAATACCCGTTACGCAAGGGTTAAATCCTCAGTAAACTGTCATCCAAATATTTTGATAATTCGTTGAATAAGGTGACAAATACTTTACACAGATAATTGCATTTGTTGGCGAAAACTACTTCCTGCGTGTCAATCGAATTTTCAGTGGATTCCCTAAGAGTGCACTTGGCATTTCATAACAACATATCCGTAGAAAATAACAGAAACGTTAAGAGATATGAGAAACGGAAGTCAATATTTGCTGGATTCATCACAACCAAAGGATGGAAGGGTATTTAAATATTGTGGAATGATTGGAACCAGCAGCTATTACTAAAACGTGCAGGAGTATTTGGGCCTTTACTTTGAGTCGATGTAGGCACATTCGTTTCCTTTCTACTCGCATCTTTCCTCCACTGAATGGAAATGGCTCGCTCTCCTTCCTTTCGGTTCCAACACAACATTAAACTCAAACTGCCACTGTTATCTCGCATATATCAAATGGATAGTACTGCAAATGATGGCATATATTGTGTTGCATTTCTCGGTCGTTCTTTCTGGCAAATCCCGGTGATCATTTTTCCAAGGCAGTTGAGGAAATGTTGGTTCTTAGGGAGTAGTTATGATGGATACCGTTTACACATGACGGTATTTACACATTAAAATATTGAAGTTTTAATATTTCACTGAACGTGCATTAGCCATCATTCGATTTAATGCGCATCACACATATTGGGCAGTGTATTACAATGCGGTCCATATTATTGGAACAAAAAGAAATGTGTCGTGTGAGTCATTACGTTGCACTGTGTTTAAACGGTCTGATTTCATTCAGTTTGCACTCCATACTTATGTCGAATTGATGCAAGGGAGAGGCGGTGACGGAGTGGTATTGCCAGTAACTACGAAGCTAGAGCCCCAGTGTAAAGCTCTGACATTGTTTCAAAAGCAAAATATGAAATTAACAGTCTAATATTGTCTATGAAACGCACTAACGTTCTTTAGGGATGGACCGTAAGAACTGTTAGGGTTAGGGTTGGGGGTTAGGGTTAGGGTTGGGGTTAGGTTTGCACTGAGTGCTGAATTTGGTGCATTTGAGTGCTATATTGAGAGTTTGATGACCGACTGAGTGCTGAATTTGGTGCATTTGAGTGCTATCGTGAGAGTTTGGTGACTGAGGGAATGCTGAATTTGGTGCATTTGAGGGCTGTGGTGAGAGTTTGGTGAGTGAGGGAGTTAGGTGAGGAGGGAGTAAGGTGCTCCTTTCATTTTGTTTCCCACATTTCCGCAAAGAGCGAGAAGGGAGCCAGGAGTTTACAGAGAGTGCAACTGACTGGGAGCAGAGACGGAGGGCGGAGGTCCAGGTGGTTCACAGGGCAGCTATATTCTGAAAGGTAAGAGGGGATGGAGGCTAGTCCACTTGCATGCTCTTCCTGTAGCATGTGGGTGGTGAGGGATACCAGCAGTGTCCCCGCTGACATTACCTGCGGGAAGTGCACCCAACTCCAGCTCCTCAGAGACCATGTTAGGGAACTGGAGCTGGAGCTGGATGAACCTCGGATCATCAGGGAGGCAAAGGGGTTAATAGAGAAGATTTACAGGGAGGTAACCACACCCAAGGTACAGGACAAGAGTAGCTGGGTTACAGTCAGGGGAAAGAAAACAAACAGGCAGACAGTGCAGGGATCCCTCGTGGTCGTTCTCCTTCAAAACAAATAAACCGTTTGGTGTGCTGTTGGAGGGTGGGGGGTGGGGGTGACGTACCGGGGGAAGGCCCTAGCGGCCATGTCTCTGGCACTGAGTCTGGCTCTGGGGCTCAGAAGGGAAGGGGGGAGGGGAGAATGGTTAAGCAATAGTAATAGGAGATTCAATGGTTAGGCAATAGATAGGAGATTCTGTGGTCGCGAGCGAGACTCCCAGAAGGTATGTTGCCTCCCGGGTGCCAGGGCCAGGGATTTCACGGATCGTGCCTTCAGGATCCTTAAGGGGGAGGGGGAACAGCCAGACGTCGTGGTGCACATTGGTACCACCGACGTAGGTAGGAAAACGGTTGTGGAGGTAATAAACAAGTTTAGGTAGTTAGGCTGGAAGTTAAAAGCCAGGACAGACAGAGTTGTCATCTCTGGTTTGTGCCGGTGCTACGTCATAGCGAGGCTAGGAATAGGGAGAGAGTGCAGTTGAACACGTGGCTGCAGGAATGGCGTCGGAGGGAGGACTTCAGGGATTTGGATAATTGGAGCGAATTTTGGGGAAGGTGGGACCTGTACAAGCAGGACGGGTTGCATCTGAACCAGAGGGGCACCAATATCCTGGGAGGGAGGTTTTCTAGTACCCCTCTGGAGGGTTTAAACTAATTTGGCTGGGGAATGGGAACCGGATTTGCAGTCCAGCAACTAAGTTAGCCGATATTCAGAACGCCAAAACGTGTAGTGAGGCAGTGGGGAAGGGAACACTGACAAAGGAGAGTACTTGCAGGCACGGAGATGGGTTGAAGTGTGTATACTTCAACGCAAGAAGCATCAGGAATAAGGTGGGTGAACTTAAGGCATGGCTCGGTACTTGGGACTACGATGTGGTGGCCATCACGGAAACTTGGATAGAAGAGGGGCAGAAATGGTTGTTGGAGGACCCTGGCTACAGATGTTTCATTAAGATTCGGGAGGGTGGTAGTAGAGGTGGGGGTGTGGGGTTGGCATTGTTAATTAGAGATAGTATAACAGCTGCACAAAGGCTGTTCGAGGAGTATATACCTACTGAGGTATTATGGGTTGAAGTCCCAGAAATAGGAAAAGAGCAGTCACCTTGTTGGGAGTTTTCAAAAGGCGCCCCAATAGTAGCAGGTATGTGGAGGAACAGATTGGGAAACAGGTTTTGGAAAGGTGCAGACGTCACAGGGTAGTAGTCATGGGCGACTTCACCGTCCCAAACACTGAGTGGAAACACTTTCGATCAAATAGTTTGGAAGGGGTGGTGTTTGTGCAGAGTGTCCAGGAAGCTTTGCTCACACAGTATGTAGATTGTTAGACCAGAGGAGAGGCCATATTGGATGTGGTACTTGGTAATGAACCAGGGCAAGTAATATATTTGTTAGTGGGGGAGCATTTTGGAGATAGTGGCCACAATTCTCTGACTTTCACTTTAGTAATGGAGAGGGATAGGTGCGTGCAAAAGGGCAAGATTTACAATTGGGGGAAGGGTAAATACGATGTTGGCAGATACGAATTGAAGTGCATAAGTTGGGTACATAGGCTGGCAGGGAAGGACACAAGTGAAATGTGGAACTTTTTCAAGGAACAGGTACTACGTGTCCTTGATATGTATGTCCCTGTCAGGCAGGGAAGAGATGGTCTAGTGCGGGAACCATGGTTGACAAGAGAGGTTGAATGCCTTGTTAAGAGGAAGAACGAGACTTATGTAAGGCTGAGGAAACCAGGTTCAGACAGGACGCTGGAGTGATACAAGATAGCCAGGAGGGAACTGAAGAAAGGGATTTGGATTTCTAAGAGAGGGCATGAACAATCTTTGGCACGTAGGATCAAGGAAAACCCCAAGGCCTTTTTCACGTATGTGAGAAATATGAGAATGACGAGAGAGAGGGTATGTCCGATCAAGGATAGTAGCGGGAGATTGTGTATTGAGTCTGAAGAGATATGAGAGGTCTTGAACGAGTACTTTTCTTCAGTATTTACAAATGAGAGGGGCCATATTGTTGGCGAGGACACTGTGAAACAGACTGGTAAGCTCGAGGAAATGCTTGTTAGGAAGGAAGATATGTTGGGCATTTTGAAAAACTTGAGGATAGACAAGTCCCCCGGGCCTGACGGGATATATCCAAGGATTCTATGGGAAGAAAGAGATGAAATTGCAGAGCCGTTGTCAGTGATCTTTTCGTCCTCACTGTCAACAGGGGTGGTACCAGGGGATTGGAGAGCGGCGAATGTCGTGCCTGTGTTCAATAAACGGAATAGGAATTAACCTGGGAATTACAGGCCAGTTAGTCTTACTTCGGTGGTCGGCAAAATAATGGAAAGGATACTGAGGGATAGGATTTCTGAGCATCTGGAATGACACTGCTTGATTCGGGATAGTCAGCACGGATTTGTGAGGAGTAGGTCTTGCCTTCCAAGTCTTATTGAATTATTTGAGAAGGTGAACAAGCATGTGGATGAAGGTAAAGCAGTGGATGTAGTGTACATGGATTTTAGTAAGGCATTTGATAAGGTGCCCCATGGTAGGCTTATGCAGAAAGTAAGGAGGCATGGGATAGTGGGAAATGTGGTCAGTTGGATAACGAACTGGCACACCGCTAGAAGTCAGAGAGTGGTGGTGGATGGCAAATGTTCAGCCTGGATCCCAGTTACCAGTGGCGTACCGCAGGGATCAGTTCTGGGTCCTCTGCTGTTTGTGATTTTCATTAATGAGTTGAAGGGTGGGTCAGTAAATTTGCAGACGATAGGAAGATTGGTGGAGTTGTGGATAGTGAGGAGAGCTGTTGTCGGCTGCAAAGAGACATAGATAGGATGCAGACCTGGGCTGAGAAGTGGCAGATGGAGTTTAACCCTGCAAAGTGTGAGGTTGTCCATTTTGGAAAGACAAATGTGAATGCGGAATACCGGGTTAACGGTAGGGTTCTTGGCAATGTGGACGAGCAGAGAGATCTTGGGGTCTATGTTCATACATTTTTGAAAGTTGCCACTCAAGTGGATAGAGCTGCGAAGAAGCCTATGGTGTGCTAGCGTTCATTAACAGAGGGATTGAATTTAAGAGCCGTGAGGTGATGATGCAGCTGTACAAAACATTGGTAAGGCCACATTTGGAGTACTGTGTACAGTTCTGGTCACATCATTTTAGGAAGGATGTGGAAGCTTTGGAAAAGGTGCAAAGGAGATTAACCAGGATGTTGCCTGGAATGGAGAGTAGGTCTTACGAGGAAAGGTTGAGGGTGCTAGGCCTTTTCTAATTAGGATGTGGAGATGCCGGCGTTGGACTGGGGTGAGCACAGTCAGAAGTCTTACAGCACCAGGTTAAAGTCCAACAGGTTTGTTTCGATGTCACTAGCTTTCGGAGCGCTGCTCCTTCCTCAGGTGAATGAAGAGGTATGTTCCATAAACACATATATAGACAAATTCAAAGATGCCAAACAATGCTTGGAATGCGACCATTAGCTGGTGATTAAATCTTTACAGATCCAGAGATGGGGTGACCCCAGGTTAAAGAGGTGTGAATTACATCAAGCCAGGACAACCAGGACATTTTCTAGTTAGAACGGAGAAGGATGAGGGGCGACTTGATCGAGGTTTATAAGATGATCAGGGGAATAGATAGAGTAGACAGTGAGATACTTTTTCCCCGGGTGGAACAAACCATTACATTGGGGCTGGTTTAGCACAGGGCTAACGATCTGGCTTTTAAATCAGACCAAGGCAGGCCAGCAGCACGGTTCAATTCCCGTACCAGCCTCCCCGAACAGGCGCCGGAATGTGGCGACTAGGGGCTTTTCACAGTAACTTCATTTGAAGCCTACTTGTGACAATAAGCGATTTTCATTTTTCAAGGGGACATAAATTTAAGGTGAATGGTGGAAGATATCGGTGGGATGTCAGAAGTAGGTTCTTTACCTAGAGAGTAGTGGGGGCATGGAATGCACTGCCTGTGGAAGTAGTTGAGTCAAAGACATTAGGGACCTTCAAACGGCTATTGGATAGGTACATGGATCACGGGAGAATGCTATATTGTAGATTAACTTGTTCTTAAGGGCAGCACGGTAGCATTGTGGATAGCACAATTGCTTCACAGTGCCAGGGTCCCAGGTTTGATTCCCGCTTAGGTCACTGTCTGTGCGGAGTCTGCACATCCTCCCCGTATGTGCGTGGGATTCCTCCGGGTGCTCCGGTTTCCTCCCACAGTCCAAAGATGTGCAGGTTGGGAGGATTGGCCATGAACAATTGCTCTTAGTGTTGGGTGGGGTTACTGGGGTATGGGGATAGGGTGGAGGTGTTGACCTTGGGACCGGTGCTCTTCCCAAGCTGGTGCAGACTCGATGGGCCAAATGGCCTCCTTCTGCACTGTGAATTCTATGATAATCTATGATTAATCACGGACGAAGATTCGGCACAACATCGTGGCCCGAAGGGCCTTTTTTGTGCTGTTTTTTTCGATGTTCTATGTTCTATATGCCTCCAGACCCACAGAGATGTGATTGATTCTCAGCTCTCACCCTCAATGCTAATTAGAGATGGGCAATAAATGCTGGCACAACCTGTCACGTCCACATACACTGCAGTGCTATGAAGGACTTTGATCATACAGAATAACGTTGATGAGGACACTTGTGGGAAATACAAACATCCGGCACCGGCTGGAGACCGGAAACTTAAGCGCCTTGTATTCATCACCATAACATGGAAATCAAAGTCAAGTATATTAATTGGAGCAGAGCACTAACGAATGGAGTTCAATGTTGACAAATTTAGTGATAATGCATTTATACAATGCAAACAAAGCAATTATACACACAGGACATTGTGGGATCGTGAGATGTACAGAGGATAATATGTAACTTGTATTTCACGTGCCAACGCGTATGATAGAGGCAAAGCCATTGTTAATGAACTCCATGAGCATTCCCAACTTCAAGGCTTAGATTATTCCGTACGAAGTCTTACAACACCAGGTTAAAGTCCAACAGGTTTGTTTCGATGTCACTTGCTTTCGGAGCGCTGCTCCTTCCTCAGGTGAATGAAGAGGTCTGTTCCAGAAACACATATATAGACAAATTCAAAGATGTCAAACAATGCTAGGAATGCGAGCATTAGCAGGTGATTAAATCTTTACTGATCCAGAGATGGGGTAACCCCAGGTTAAAGAGGTGTGAATTGTATCAAGCCAGGATAGTTGGTAGGATTTCGCAGGCCAGATGGTGGCGGATGAATGTATTGCGACATGAATCCCAGGTCCCGGTTGCGGCCGCACTCATGTGTGCGGAACTGGATCGACATGGATACCACTATTACACGTGAGAACACCACCCACCAGGTACGCGGTACATACTCGTGCGACTCGGCCGCACTCATGTGTGCGGAACTTGGCTATAAGTTTCTGCTCGGCGATTCTGCGTTGTCGCGGGTCCTGAAGGTCGCCTTGGAGAACGCTTACCCGGAGATCAGAGGCTGAATGCCCTTGACTGCTGAAGTGTTCCCCGACTGGAAGGGAACATTCCTGCCTGGTGATTGTTGTGCGATGTCCGTTCATTCGTTGTCGCAGCGTCTGCATGGTCTCGCCAATGTAACACGCTTCGGGACATCCTTTCCTGCAGCGTATGAGGTGGACAACGTTGACCGAGTCGCACGAGTAAGTACCGCGTACCTGGTGGGTGGTGTTCTCACGTGCAATAGTGCTATCCATGTCGATGATCTGGCCAGACATTACATTCATTCCCCACCATCTGGCCTGCGAAATCCTACCCCATCTCTAGATCTGTAAAGATTTAATCACCTGCTAATGCTCCCATTCCTAGCATTGTTTGGCATCTTTGAATTTGTCTATATATGTGTTTCTGGAACAGACCTCTTCATTCACCTGAGGAAGGAGCAGGGCTCCGAAAGCTAGTGACATCGAAACAAACCTGTTCGACTTTAACCTGGTGTTGTAAGACTTCGTACTGTGCTCACCCCAGTCCAACGCCGGCATCTCCACATCATAGAATATTCCGGATCCAGGTTTTGCTCAGAATGACCGAAAGCCGTAGTTGCACCATAGCTGCAGTGTTGCTTGAATTGCAATTCACCACGCAATGAGAAAGCAGAGGAAAGATTGTCATTGTTCGTTGCTTGTCGATCAGAATATGCAAAACCATGCGCAATGGAATGGACACGACGACTTTATGACACTTGGTCGATGATTCCCTCCCTCGCAGACAGATTTAAGGGAAGACATCGGAAGAGTTTTGCATTCACACGGAAGTTGATGGGAATCTGGACCACCTTCTCTGAAAAGAAGACAGAGACAAGCATCACAAACCATTTGAATGTTTACGTGGTATGCCACAAACTATACGGCTACGAACCAATAGCTCGAACGAACCGTAATGCGGGTTGTTTACTGGATGGTTCGCATATTTAGCGTTCGACCAATACAGTCCTTTCATACATTTCGTTTTGGAAATTCCATTGATTTATAAGACACTGCGGTAGAAACTCACAAATATATAATTCGTCATGACTTTTAAGCACGTGGAATGTGTTCTGCTGATGCGCAGTCGATGTGTACTAGATAGATGCATCGAAGGTTAATTTAGAACAGCACCTGCATGAGAAGAGCTTACTCACAGGAAGAATTTGGAATGACATCAATAATTTGAGAACTAATCCTTCTTTATCTAGAAATTATATGAATTGCTTTCGGCCTGGACTCATGGACTCTTATGTGTCCCAAGCATATTTGTTCCACTCGTTAATAATTTGGCTTGAATCATACAGGACTTCTATTCAGGAATAACCATCATCGATACCTCTGTATGCGCGACTAGTTTCAGATTCTGCAGAATGTGCTTCTTGCACCAAGCAATTAAAAAAAAAATGTTAAGTACCCAATTCATTTTTTCCATTTAAAGGGCAATTTTAGCGTGTTCAATTCACCTACCTTGCACAACTTTGATGTGTGGGGGCGAAACCCACGCAAACACGGGGAGAATGTGCAAACTCCACACGGACAGTGACCGAGAGCCGGGATCGAACCTGGGACCTCGGAGGCGTGAGACTGCAGTGCTACCGTGCTGCCCTACATTTAGCATTTGTAACCTGCCCTTACCCTAATCTATGTCACAGTCTATCCAAATGCATTTTGAAACGCTCATATTAAATGCATTGATACATAGAACAACGTAAAGACCACATGCACGATCAGGTTCTTGTTAGTTTTTCCTTCTCTTTTTATTCTTACAGACCGCAGACCCCTCTTATCTAATATGTGGCAGGATCTTTTCGCAAACATGTCACATGCCGTTCTTGCGGATCGGTCAATAGTTGAGGGACACCAGATTTCCATAAAAAATAGAAATAAATCTAGACTTCTGAATGTATGTGACGAGCAGACAGATTATTCCAATTATAACCGAAATTTGAGATTGATTATACTTTTCTGCATCGAAGATCTACATGCCTGCGATAATGGTTCCAATGAGTTAGGTGAGTGATGTATTTTCCTATACACCGTATTCAGGTTCCTGTGTATGCATATAGGCATTCTTTTCAATCTGAATTAAAAACGAAAATAGACTGCACCATGCGAGCTGCTGAACGGACTGCCGTGACACTTCTGAAATTCAATGATGCATTTTGTCTCCATTCTGAACCTTTACGATACTTTCGAAAAGGAAAAGTGGTGTGGTTTGGAACTACTCGTTCGAACAATGGGTGTTACAGCCAATGTAGAATAAAATCAAATGTAATAATCGCGTGGATACAATGAGGGAACGTGTATTTTCAGTTTCCCAATTGATAAATGTAGAATAATCTACTTTGGAATTTAAAGTGGGAAACACGTATCAGCCATGAATTGAATACTGTTGAATATTTTATTTTCCTGAAGATGGCCAATGACGCCTTTGTCTTGTGTTGCCTTTCGAAGGCGTTACATTGGACAATGCAATACACACTCAGACGACCGTTGTGCAATTACGCCTGGAGTTTGACTTGAACCCATTGTATTCTTATCAGAGGCTTGACGAATTATCAACTGAGCCAAGGATGAAGCGGAACCTTGAATTATTCGTTCATATTTAAGTTGGTACTGAGCATAGAGAATTGACAAAATATCCATCACAGATTTACGTCAGTTATGTTTGACTCTCCAGTTCCCATCCATAATCAGTTGCATTCGAATCTATCAAGATGAATGTCAGATTGGGGTTGCAGAAGTTGTTCAGTGAGACATCATCAGTGTTTTACTGGTGTTCAGAATGAAAGTATATCCAACGTTTCTCGGGAATTATTCTACATGCACGATTGACGCGGATATGTCTGTGATGTTTGTAATTGTACAACTGTTTATGCGTGCTGCGGGCAATGACGGGAATTCAATGGAGCTCTTTGGATCTGTGCCATATTTTTGTTTTCGAATCATCTTAGAGAAAAAGTTCAAAGCTAAAAGCAAAGGTAATGTCATTAACAATGACCCGCTTTCATTCTGAATGTTCCCGGCAGGGGATACAAAATGTGGGTCTTTCAGCTGACTTTGCAGCAACAGATAAAATTGAACATTTGCCTCTGCGGAGGAGATGGATGTGAAAAAATACAAAGATCAAGCGATGGTAGGTAAAATAGACTTGAGGTACATACGTACCAAAATTAGAAAAAAGGGACAGGAACGAGTGGATGGGCTGCATTAAAATTATCTTATTTGATTTCAGCAAGGTACACGGGGAAAGGGAGGCTCATTATGATCAGCCAGGATGATAATGAATGGTGGAGCAGGATCGAAGGGCCGAATGGCCTCCTGCTTCCTTAATTTTCTCTGTTCCTTTATTTACTTTGGATGTAACCAAATCCGGAAGTTTCAAGACGTGAGAATGACTATGCTGTAGGTAAATTTTATGAATGTTCTGATCACGTGGTGAATAATATCTAATTTGAATCACCTGAGGAAGGAGCTGCACTCAGAAAACGAATGATACCAAACAAATCTGTTGGACTTTAACCTGGTGTTGTAAGACTTCTTACTAAAATTTCAATCGGTGAGACAGGAGAGTAGACTGACAACAATAATAATAAGCTTTATTATTGTCACATGTAGGAGTACATTAACACTGCAATGAAGTTACAGTGAAAATCCCATTGGTGAAATGTAAAATTCTCACACTTCTGCATTGCAGATTTGGCGAACTCTGAAGAGAGATTCGAAAATTTAGGTCGGAATACTATTTCTTCAATTTACAAAATCAATTATCAAATATATGACAGAAACAAGTATATAGATTTTAAATCAGTAACTGAAAAAACTGTCTGACACATTAAGATAAGTCCCCGGGACCTGATGGGATTTATCCTAGGATTCTATGGGAGGCCAGGGAAGAGATTGCTGGACCTTTGGCTTTGATTTTTATGTCATCATTGGCTACAGGAATAGTGCCAGAGGACTGGAGGACAGCAAATGTGGTCCCTTTGTTCAAAAAGGGGAGCAGAGGCAACCCCGGCAACTATAGGCCGGTGAGCCTCACGTCTGTAGTGGGTAATGTCTTGGAGGGGATTATAAGAGACAAGATTTATAATCATCTAGATAGGAATAATATGATCAGGGATAGTCAACATGGCTTTGTGAAGGGTAGGTCATGCCTCACAAACCGTATTGAGTTCTTTGAGAAGGTGACTGAACAGGTAGACGAGGGTAGAGCAGTTGATGTGGTGTATATGGATTTCAGCAAAGCGTTTGATAAGGTTCCCCACGGTAGGCTATTGCAAAAAATACGGAGGCTGGGGATTGAGGGTGATTTAGAGATGTGGATCAGAAATTGGCTAGCTGAAAGAAGACAGAGGGTGGTGGTTGATGGGAAATGTTCAGAATGGAGTACAGTCACAAGTGGAGTACCACAAGGATCTGTTCTGGGGCCGTTGCTGTTTGTCATTTTTATCAATGACCTAGAGGAAGGCGCAGAATGGTGGGTGAGTAAATTTGCAGACGATACTAAAGTCGGTGGTGTTGTCGATAGTGTGGAAGGATGTAGCAGATTACAGAGGGATATAGATAAGCTGCAGAGCTGGGCCGAGAGGTGGCAAATGGAGTTTAATGTAGAGAAGTGTGAGGTGATTCACTTTGGAAGGAATAACAGGAATGCGGAATATTTGGCTAATGGTAAAGTTCTTGAAAGTGTGGATGAGCAGAGGGATCTAGGTGTCCATGTACATAGATCCCTGAAAGTTGCCACCCAGGTTGATAGGGTTGTGAAGAAGGCCTATGGAGTGTTGGCCTTTATTGGTAGAGGGATTGAGTTCCGGAGTCGGGAGGTCATGTTGCAGCTGTACAGAACTCTGGTACGGCCGCATTTGGAGTATTGCGTACAGTTCTGGTCACCGCATTATAGGAAGGACGTGGAGGCTTTGGAGCGGGTGCAGAGGAGATTTACCAGGATGTTGCCTGGTATGGAGGGAAAATCTTACGAGGAAAGGCTGATGGACTTGAGGTTGTTTTCGTTGGAGAGAAGAAGGTTAAGAGGAGACTTAATAGAGGCATACAAAATGATCAGGGGGTTGGATAGGGTGGACAGTGAGAGCTTTCTCCCGCGGATGGATATGGCTGGCACGAGGGGACATAACTTTAAACTGAGGGGTAATAGATATAGGACAGAGGTCAGAGGTAGGTTCTTTACGCAAAGAGTAGTGAGGCAGTGGAATGCCCTACCTGCTACAGTGGTGAACTCGCCAACATTGAGGGCATTTAAAAGTTTGTTGGATAAACATATGGATGATAATGGCATAGTGTAGGTTGGATGGCTTTTGTTTCGGTGCAACATCGTGGGCCGAAGGGCCTGTACTGCGCTGTATTGTTCTATGTTCTATGTTCTATGTTCTATGAACCACCAAACAAGCACGAGGCCAGCCTGCCTGCCTTCCAAATATCGCAACTTTAAATGAGCCGACGATTTCAAACAATTTTGATAATGAAGTCAATTAAAATGGACCGTGTGCATTGTTTGGTTACATTGTTTTCAGCACGAATGCAATTCAATAACAGCATTATACAGGAAGCACCACCATCCTAACCACCATTTCCTGTTACTATACATATTTAATTATTTCTGTAATAGTTCTAATGTATAATTTGGTCCATACAGTTTCACATGCGAGAGCATGCAGAGTCATTATATGAAGTGACAATTTTATTAGTTATAAATACAATTGTTCAATAAGCCAATGCCACCAATGCCTCAATCAAAGGCTTGCGATTTTCTGATTAACAGAAGGAAAACTCAAAGGAAAAGAGTCAGGTACCTGACATAAAATATATTGTATAATTTAGATATTTCACGATTAAAGAAGATAATTTTAAACTGAATAGATTTTTAAAAATATTTTAGAGTATCCAATTATTATTTTTTTCAATTAAGGGGCAATTTAGCGTGGCCAATCCACTTAGCATGCCCATCTTTTGGGTTGAGGGGGCGAAACCCACGGTAGCACGTGGAAAATGTGCAAACTCCACATAGACAGTGACCCAGAGCCCGTATTGAACCTGGGACCCCTGCACGGTCAGGCAGCACGGTCACTGTGCCACCGTGCTGCCCTTTAAACTGAAGTGATGATGAATATATTTGAACTGACCGTGTTCAGCAGAACTAATGTTCTCAAATAGAACGGGAGCAGAAGTCAAGTGTGTAGTGTCATGTGAGAGTACCTTTAAGACATGGATGTTTAAGCAACGTACCTTAAAGAAAACAGTGATGTCAGAGAGTGGGTGGAGCTGGTCTTTAGGTCAGCCATTTTGCAATTTAGTTTTGCAGTTTTGAAAAAGAGCTGCTGTGTGTCTGTGTGTTTCCAGAGAGCTGCAGTTAGGAGGTAAAGAGCTGGGTGTGTGTCTGTGTTTTGCAGCGACTGGATTTGCTGTAATGTCTGCCATGAAAGACTATCTCTGGATCATTTGGGTGATTTAAACTCATAATAGTAAATAATTTAACCTGTTGTGATTCTGTTTAAAGGTGTTACGTCTCTTGGAAGGTTGAAGTAACATTTTTAGGAATTATTTACTGTTGCAATATTTTCTGAGTTATCTTTGAAGTAAGGAGTGTTAAGAGATCCAATGTTTATTTAAAATGTGAAGTTGAGTTCATGGAATAAACAGTGTTTTGTGTTTAAAAACCCACGAATATATAATTGTAAACATACACCGAGGGAAAAAGCCCTGTGCTAGGAAAAGCAACAAATACATTAAAGGGAGAGGTTGGTTGAACTCCATGGTACATTTTGAGGGTCCGAAAACGCCTCGCCCATAACAATTGGAGGCTCGTCCGGGATAAAAGTCTATCTATTGGATTGGCTTTTGTGAACTTAAAGACAGTGAAGGACTATTGCTTTTCCGGTGTGGTATTTTAGTTTAAGTGGGGTGAGTGTTGTCAACAATGGCACTTTCAGAGGCTCAGACGTTTATGGGGTGGAGAATTTCACAGGTAGTACTTTACGGACAGAAACGAAAAGCAGACTGTTCGATTTGGCAGAACATTGCAGTTAACACTACCTGACAAAATGCGAAATGATGAGGTAATTATGGCGGTGGTTAAGCATTTAAAGTTGCCTGAGATAGAGTTTGACTAATTGGAAATGGCAAATTAAACAAATGGAACATGAGAAAGAATAAAAGCGGCATAAATACGAGAGTGAGAGAGAGGAAAAGGAAAGAGAAAGAGAGAGAGAGGAAAAAGAAAGAGAAACAGAGAGACAGGAAAAAGAAAGAGAAAGAGTGAGAGAGGAAAAAGAAAAGGAGAGAGAAGAAAGAGGAAAAGAAAGAATAGCGCGAGCAGAACAAAAAGAATAAGAAAGGGAGATACAGATCAGAGAAAAAGATAAAGAGAGGGAGTTAGAACTTCAGAATATGGTCATGAAACAAACATGACAATCAGTTAAAATTTGCAGAATTAAAGGGAAACGTACAGTTGGATGATGGTAATGCGGATAGTGAGAAAGAGAGTCATAGTCGAAGGTTGGTTGGAATCTATTTAAATATGTCCAAGCATTGCCAAGATTTAACGAGAAGGAAGTGGAAGCCTTTTTCATTTAATTTGAGAAGGCAGCTAAAGAAATGAAATGGCCACAGGACATGTGGCTGTTACTGATTCAAACAAAGCTGGTAGGTAGAGCTAGTGAAGTGTTTGCATCACTACCGGAGGAGGTATGTGGAACGTATGAGGAGGTGAAGAAATCAATCTTAAGTGCATATGAGCTAGTGCCTGAAGCTTACAGACAAAGGTTTAGAAATTTAAGGAAATAATTTGGTCAAACACACATGGAGAAACTGGGGACATGAGAAATACTCAAGTGGTAAACGTAAAAGTGATCTGGTAGGAGACAATGAAGAGAGTGTACCCCAGATTAAAAAGGAAATCAGGAGGGTGGAAAAGAAATGAAAAGTTTCAGATGTTTTCACTGTAATGAATTAGGCCATGTAAAGTCACAGTGTTGGTGGTTGAGGAAAAACACTGGGAAGCCTGATGTGGTAAAACAGGATAAGACAATGGGGTTTATTAGAGTGGTAAAGGAAAGCCCAAGGGAAGTGAAGGAGGTGCAACCGTTTGTACAGCCTGTTCAAGAAATAATTGTGAAGAAGGTGGCAGATGTATTTAAAGAATTTACTTCTGTGGTTAAAGTTTACTCATGTGCATCAGGAGGAGCAGGTAAAGAAGTCACAATTTTGAGAAATACAGGGGCTAGTACATCTTTAATGGTAAGAGATGAGGAATTTTGAAGTTTGAGAAGAATGTTGCCAGAAAAGGTGGTGACATGTGGAATTCAGGGTTAGAGGAGTAGCGTTCCATTATATAAGGTAAGTTTGGAAAGTCCAGTGAAGAGTGGTGAAGTGGTGGTAGGAGTAATAGATAAACTGTCTTGTCCAGGAATACAGTTTATCTTGGGTAATGATATAGCTGGATCGCAGGAGTGATGCCTACTGTGATTGATAGGCCAGTGGAAAATCAGTCAACTGAAGTGTTGAAGGACGGATATCCTGGGATTTTTCCGGATTGTGTCGTAACAAGGTCGCAAAATCACAGGTTAAGACAAGAGGAGAAATCAAAGAGTCAAGATGAAGTTGAAGTGCAATTGACAGAAATCATTTTTGATCAGATTGTTGAAAAAGAACAAGAACAGGTGGAGGATGAGGCGGATATTTTTAGTTCAGGAAAATTGGCGGCGTTACAACAGAAAGATTTAGAAATAAAACGGATATATCAGAAAGCATATACGGAGGAGGAAGCTGAGAGTATACCAGAGTGTTATTACCGTAAATATGACGTCTTGATGAGAAAATGGAGACCTGTACATATGCAGGCGGATGAAAAGTGGGCAGAAGTTCATCAAGTATTATTGCAGGTAGTTTCTAGAAATGAGGTGCTGCGAGTTGCACATGAGGTACCAGTGGGAGGTGATTTGGGAATAAGGTAAACTCAAGCTAAAATCCACAAACATTTTTATTGGCCTGGACTGCATAAAGATGTCGTTAAATTTTGTCAATCATGTCACACATGTCAAATGTTAGGTAAACCTCAAGTAGTGATAAAACCAGCGCCCTTAATACCCATTCCAGCATTTGAGGAACTTTTTACAAGGGTCCTAATCGATTGTGCAGGACCGCTTCCTCAAACAAAAAGTGGGAATCAATATCTTTTGACTGTAATGGATTAAATAGAGCAGGTGAATTGGCTGGATAACATTCCAAAGTTGCACAATATGTGATGAAACGGGTAGCGGACAAGAAATCCAAAGTT
This sequence comes from Scyliorhinus torazame, assembly GCF_047496885.1. Taxonomy (NCBI): domain Eukaryota; kingdom Metazoa; phylum Chordata; class Chondrichthyes; order Carcharhiniformes; family Scyliorhinidae; genus Scyliorhinus; species Scyliorhinus torazame. Next base: position 107,290,182 of record NC_092718.1, on the reverse strand, counting down.
CGTAGTTTTGCCAGTGGGGATAACGTTTTAGTGTTGTTACCAGTGGTAGGGGAGCCTTTAAAAGCTAGATTTTGTGGACCGTATCAGATTGAAAGGAAATTAAGTGAGGTGAATTATGTGGTAAAAACACTAGATAGAAGGAAGACTCACCGAGTGCGTCATGTGAATATGCTTAAAAGGTACTTTGAAAGGGAAGGGGAGAAAAAGGAGGTTTTAATGATTCCAACTCAAAGTGACGAACCAAATCCGGATGACTGTGAATTTGACATACCTCAAATTAAATTGGAAAATGAGGATGTTCTTCAAAATTAGGCTGAATTGTTCAGTTACCTTCCAGAGGAAAAACAAACTGACCTGAAATAAGTATTGATATCTCCACAAGTTTATAGAGATAAATTGGGAAGTACTAAAATGGCTGCACGTGATGTAGATGTGGGAAATGCTGTTCCTATCAAAGAACATCCATATAGACTTAACCCTTTCAAATTGGCACAGGTTACCAGAGAGATTGAGAGTATCCTTAAAAATGGCATAATTGAAGTGGGTTGCAGCCAATGGAGCTCACCCATAGTGATGGTACCGAAACCAGACGGTACCCAACGGTTGTGTGCGGAATATCGAAAGGTGAATCCAGTTACAAGAACGGACTCTTACCCTCGCCCACGTTTGGAGGATTGCATTGAGAAAGTGGGACATTATGCTTTTATTTACAACTTCCAGACATTTAAAGAACATTTTAAACATCGCATGGAGTTCTACGATCGACTTCTGGAGGCAGGTTTGGTGATGAACCTAGCCGAAAGTGAATTTGGAGATGCCCGAATCACTTTCCTTCCGGATCTTCCGATACCCTCAAGACGAAGGGAAATAATTGGGGCAGCACGGTAGCCTTGTGGATAGCACAATTGCTTCACAGCTCCAGGGTCCCAGGTTGGATTCCGGCTTGGGTCACTGTCTGTGCGGAGTCTGCACATCCTCCCCGTGTGTGCGTGGGTTTCCTCCGGGTGCTCCGGTTTCCTCCCACAGTCCAAAGATGTGCAGGTTAGGTGGATTGGCCATGATAAATTGCCCTTAGTGTCCAAAATTGCCCTTAGTGTTGGGTGGGGTTACTGGGTTATGGGGATAGGGTGGTGGTGTTGACCTTGGGTAGGGTGCTCTTTCCAAGAGCCGGTGCAGACTCGATGGGCCGAATGGCCTCCTTCTGCACTGTAAATTCTATGTAAATATTCTATGTAAATGCGATTTTTTAGCATGAGTGGATTTGATCGAACATTTGTGCAAACGTTTTGTGGCGTTGTTACTCCACTGATGGACTTGCTAATGAAACGTCAAAAATATCAATGGACAGCGGACTTTCAACAGGCCTTTGACTGCCTGAAACCTGTGATCACCAATGTTCCTGTACTGGAGAATTGCAAAGGATCTGTGGTCAGATTGAACTAAAGTATCTAATTCTAAAGAGACATACCGAGGTGTAGAGGAATAGATGGATCGTGCAGAGACTTTGTTCAAAGAGACTGTCAACCGGGAAGGTTTTCGGTTGGAGGAAGAAGAACAAACAAAAATGGAATTATTATACCTGTTTGCGTGTGTTGTTTTTTTTTTAAAGCGAAACGCTATATTTACTGTGTACATTTCTTAGTCGATGGTGCAAAAGTGAAAAATGAAACCATCTTGAAGTTGATGGGGTTTTTCTTCTTGGGGGGAGGTACCTTTAAGACATGTATGTTTAAGCAATGTACCTTTAAGAAAACAGTGATGTCAGCGAGTGGGTGGAGCTGGGCTTTAGGTCAGCCATTTTGCAGATTAGTTTTGCAGTTTTGAAAAAGAGCTGGTGTGTGTCTGTGTGTTTCCAGAGAGCTGCAATTAGGAGGTAAAGAGCTGGATGTGTATCTGTGTTTTGCAGTGAGCTGGAGTTGCTGTGATGTCTGCATGAAAGACTACCTCTGGATCATTTGGGTGATTTACCTCATAATAGTAAAGCCATTAAAGGGAGAGGTTGGTTGAACTCCATGATACATTTTGGGGTTCAGAAAACGCCTCGCCCATAACAGTAGGTAACAAAATAATAATTAAGAACACAAATTACATGCTCACATTCCTTGCGGAGATTTTGGCTGCAGGTTTGCGAAGTCTTACTAAACTTTTGCAGAATATTGTGAAACGAAACGAGGGAAATATTCAGAATATGTTGTCTCCCTCATTCACCGTGTGTTTGCGTGAGTTTCGCCCCTGCAACCCTAGAAAATGTGCAGGTTAGGTGGATTGGCCACTCTAAATTGGCCCTTAATTGGAAAAAATGAATTGGGTACGCAAAATTAATAATAAAAAATAAAAAAACAACAAAAAAAAGAATATGTTGTCTCCCTACCTGAGGAATGGTTTACTTGCATTGCGGTTTGAAGCCAAATTTCATGATACGAGCAGATAACACGGTGAGAGAGTGTATCCCGGACTGGTGATTATCCAAGATGTTATATTTTCACGAAACGATTCTGAAGTTACAGACAACATGACCTGAAAGGTTTGAAATTACGACCAATAAAGCATCTGTGGATCAAGCGGGTGAAGTTCTGGCATGATGCAACTGAGTATATGAGGACGTTCTTCCGACAGTTGAGCCTACTTGTTTCTTTTTTTTTCTAGCACGATGTTCTGAGTTGAGAAGCAATTAACGTCTCAATAATGAATTGTTAGCAGCTTAATATTTATTTTCTACTTACAATTTTCAAAGTTCGCCTGATAAAAGAAAATGTTGGTAGAAAGCAAAATCTCGTCAAACGTGATTTTGCTCCAGGGGAACCGTATAACCATTGGTGCGTAAACGCAAATAATTGGCCTTTAACTCGCGGGAAAGAGGTACATTTCTACCTCAAAGCGCAAGAGACTGGTTCATTTGCGGCCTCTTGTGACACTTATGGAGTTTGTACGTTTTCTTCTGCCTGCATGGGTCGCTTTCCAACAAATGTGCAGATCACGGGGATAACCCAGGCTAAAATCTCTCCACAATGTGCAAGGTTGTTCAGGTTATGTCTAGCTGCGGGGAGTGGGACTAGGTGGGATGCTATTTCACAGGTGCAAACTCTGGAGAACGAATGAACTCCTCCTCCACTGCAGGGATGCAGTACAATACAGATCGCTTAGTCAAAGCAGAAATTCAAACACTGCTTCAGCACCCTGAGCGTGCAGCCTGTTTTGAATGCGGAGATCCATCCCATAAGGGATGAGTCCCATGAGTTGATACGCTTTATATATCGGTAGGCAATGTCACAACGGAGGTATGAATAGGTTATATCAATTATAAGTTAGTGGCGGTCTAGCATATGTGTACAAGCATAAACGTCAACCACTTATGCAAATTATTGATTCTGTGGTGTGCATTCCTTGCTTTTACCTGAGCCAGTAATACAAATGTGACGTTAGAAATTTGTAATATCTGTTACCACCAATCCGATATTAACTTCAGTTAAAAGCAATGGTCAAGGCATTTATAGCGGTGATTAACTATCCATCTAATCTGTGCCTAGCATTTTATGGAATGTGGAATTTTTTGAAGAGGTCAATATTTACTTTGCATCGCCAATTGCCCCTGAAAATGTTGTCGTGCACGTCTTCCCTGAGGTCCGTTTGCTGTGTGATTCCCGACAATGCAGTTACGAGGGAAGTTGCAGGCGGACGTTTCCACGGCTCGATAGCGCGTGTTTCCGACTGAATGTCGCAGCTTGTGGTGTCACTATACATTTGGTGGCAATGCCGTTGTGGACAGCAGAATGCGAGGGTTCGGGCTGTCCTGTCAATGGAGACATCCCTGTATTCCAGCCGACTATTTTGCAAATGGCCCACACTGATGGTACTGCGTCGGTGGTGAAGGGAATAACTGCGGAATGTGGCTGGTGGAATCCAAAGCAAACACGTTGTATTTCCGTTGGCCGGATTCTGCCCAAGTCATTATTTGTTGCTGGATATCCGCAGCAATTACTTCTGCAACGAGAGAATGTTGAAGTTCTTTTTCGCTGTAAGGGCAGAATATTGCATCATTTTATAAGGATAGGTAACTTCCTTTGATTCTGCGCTGCATTTTTATTCTGGAATTGTGGATTTGCTTCAAAGATGCTACATGCCTCTATTATAAAAAATACATGATACTGAAATCGCAACTGACTATTAGAAAGCGGTAGCTCATGCTCCACAGATGTCTGTCACGAGGTGTCACATTATGAAATGTTTTTGTCCTATCACATGGCTTCATTGATGTCATTGTGTTCGTGGAGCTGGGCTGTGGCTCTGTGAGTTGGACTTTCGCTTTGAATATGGACTGGTTTGAAATACACAGGTTGAAAGAAGTGTTTTTTATTTTATCTGCATTTTAAAAGCTGTTGCAGACTACTTGGTAACTTAAAATACATAATTGCTTTCTGGAAGGTATTCAAATCTGCTGTTTGAAAAGGGAAACAGTGAATCAATAACAAGTCTTATTCCGCTGAGAATGCCGTGTGCTGGGCCGCGCCTTTGAAAAGGGGTTTCAATGTTATTTGGATGTTGTTACTGAATTGGAACAGTTAAAGGGGAATTAGGTAAGGGTTATACATCAATTACTGTAGCAGTGCGGGTTTTTTATATACGTAATTAATAACAATTCTTGCCGTGTGTGTGTGGTGAATGTATTCACCATAATGCATGGCACTGTAGCCATTGTATCCACCTAATGTACCCTATGACCTGGAATGGTGAGACGAGCTGCTTTTGGGTACTGCACTGTAACCCCGGTGGGCTCAGCCTCTGGCTCCGCCCTCACCGGGGCCATAAATAACCCGGCGACCTGCGGTTGGCACTCATCTGCACAACCGACTCTAGCGAGGCAAGTTCACAACTAATAAAGCCTTATGTTCACTCGCTCTCTCGGCCTCTTGGTGATTTGAAGGTATATCAATTTATTAGTCGTCGACAGCACCATGGAAGCCGCTCTAAAGCCAGACAGGCTCGAACTGGACGCCTGCTCGTCCGAAGCCAAGGAAATATTTGAATATTGCTTTCGATGCTTCGAGGCCTATATCGACTCCTCCACAATGGCTCCCTCGGAGACCCTCAAACTGCGACTCCTCCACGCTCGGGTGAGCCATCGAATCTGCTGTAAGGGCAGAATATTGCATCATTTTTATTACCCTCGGTAATAATTGAGAACGGGGGAGGGGGGGGGGGGTCGCAACCCTCAAGGCGCACTTCGTGAAGCCCGTAAGCGAGGTGTTCGCCAGACACCTCTTCACTACCCGCCGTCAACGTTCCGGAGAATGGCTGGATGAGTATCTGGGAATCCTGACTCTACTCTCGAGGCACTGCAGCTATCGAGATGTGACAGCGGAGGAGCATGTGAACTCACAGTCCCGCTCGAACTATATCAGGCAGCGCCTGCTGGAAAACCGGACCTCCGACCTGCGGGACACGGTAAAGCTAGCTACCTCGCGAGAAGTGGCCGAGCAGAACCTTAGCACGGTACACGCTGGTGCGTCGACCCCTCGTGGACACTATCGTCGTGGCCCCCGTCGGACCCGCCTACGTTGCAGACCTGCGCCGCGCGTCTGCCAGCTCAGCCCAGAGAACCGCAATGCAACCTCTGCTGCCAGGGCCAACACACCCGGCGGCGTTGACCAGCCCGCTCAGCGACGAGCAGCGACTGCGGAAAAAAGGGGCACTATGCGTGAGTCTGTCTTGGCCAGCCTAAGGCCCAGAAATCGAAAACGCACCAGGCCCGACCTATGGACTCGCAGACCCACAGACCCCGCAATGTGGCTGCGTGCCTGCCCGGAACACCCCTCCAGATGCGTCACCGGCTTCGTGCGAATCATGGGGGCCGCCACCTTGGCCGCCGTCCCCAACAGCGACCGTCCCGTGCGACTCATCGGGGCCGCCATCTTGGCCGCCGGCCCCGGCATCGACCGACACGTGTGACCGATGGGGGGCGGGTATCTTGGTCGCCATCTTCAATCCTGTCCGACACATGCGACACATGTGGGCCGTCATCCTGTGACTCCGCCGACCACGCAGGCTACCCGCAGCTGGGCGCGGTGACACTCGACCAGTCACAGCCGAAACCACTAAAGAACTCCATAATGGTCGTCTGGGGCAACGGGCACGGGACCCCCTCCCTCTTCTACTCCGGGAGCATGGAGAGCTTTTTCCACCCTGGCACGGTTAGATGCTGCTCCCTCCACACCTACCCCGCCTCACAAACAATCTCCTTTACCTCCGATTCTCATTCGGTCCAGAATCGGGGGGTATTGTATCTCTAATCTCGCGATATAGGGCGCGGAGTATACCCGCTTTGAGCTCTACGTCCTCCCACACCTCTATGCCCCCTACTGCTCGGATTGGATTTTCAGTGTAATCACGGAAGCCTGACCCTAAAGTTCGGCCGACACTTGCCCCACCTCACAGTATGCAGCCTCGCGACCCTCAAGGTCTCCCCCCTCACTCTTTGCGAATCTCAGTCCTGACTGTAAGGCCGTTGCCACCAGGAGCAGGGGGTACAACTCACTAGACATGGTATTTATCAAGTCGGAACTCCAGCATCTGTTTAGTGAAGGGATCATAGAGGCCAGCAACAGCCCCTGAAGAGCGCAAGTGGTGGTCGTCCAGACCGGGGGAAAGAACGGGATGGTTGTGGACTATAGCCAGACAATTGACCAGTTCACGCAACTGGATGCAAACACCTTCCCCCTCATAGCGGAGATGGTCAACCAGATCACGCAATACCATGTGTTCTCCACGGTCGATCTGAAGTCAACCTCCCACCAGCTCCCAATCCACCCGGAAGAGCGGCACTACACTGCCTTTGAAGCAGCCGACCGACTCTTCCACTTCCTCAGAGTTCCCTTCGGCGTCACGAATGTGGTTTCGGTCTTTCAGAGAACAATAGACCGACTGGTGGATCAGTACGGTTCGCAGGAGACATACCCATACCTGGACAACGTGCCCCAACTGTTGCAGGTCAGGCGAACTCTATAATATATTTTGGATTTTTTTTAAACCCTAGCCCATAACAAGCTGAACGCGCAATTGGGCATTTATTTCCACGACAATTACATTTTAATGTTTAATCGTCATGTAAGTCGGACAGACTATTCTTTCATCTCGTGATGGTCTGCGAATACCTGGGTCAGAGTTATACATTGTGGACACGCTCTCGGCAGCAATGAGGTGATTTACACGCCACAGGGTTCCAAACCTCTGACGGACTTTTGTGGCCATAGTAGATGCACAGCTAGTGCAGTCGAGTTTATGATCATTGCTGGCCAGTGGCTTATTCATATTGCGGGATTCAGCGATGGCAAAGAAATTGAATGAGGAAGAATGATGGTTCCATTCTGGATTAATGGAGATCGTCATTGCCTGACACATGTGTACTGGGCATGTTACTTGCAAGTTGGCAGGCCAAACCTGGATTTTGTTCAGCTCATATTCCATGTGGATATGGGCTGCTTCAGCATCTGAAGAATACTGCTGCGTATTGTGAAGTCGTATGGGAATAACGTTCCATTTGAAATTATCATTGAAACATTCATACATGAAACAGCTGAATATAATTGGGCTTCGGGAACACAGTATTGACACTGAAAGTTTTTGAAACAAGAATCTATCTTTTCTGTCTTCCAGAACTATCTGCTTGCGCAACATCATTAGCGAATATAGGTGAGAAAGAATATTTGCGCTGTTTTAGAAGTGTTTCGTATCAAGTGTTGTATGCTCTCCCGAGATGATCAAACAAGGACACAATTCTCCTGAAGCCATGATTGTGATATGTCTTCAATGTTTTTATTCTTTTTAAAAATAAATGTAGAGTACCCAATTCATTTTTTTTCCAATTAAGGCGCAATTTAGCGTGGCCTATCCACCTGGACTGCACCGCTTTGGGTTGTGGGGGCGGAACCCACGCAAACACGGGGAGAATGTGCAAACTCCAAATGGAAAGTTGACCCTGAGCCGGGATCGAACCTGGAACCTCGGAGCCGTGAGGCATCTGGGCTAATCCACGGCGCCACCGTGCTGCCCCATATGTCTTCAATGTTAGTAATACAATTAACCGGGGTCATAAAATTTCAAATCGCTTAATGAGCAAATGTATCAGGATGAAAGTGCACTTTCTCGCGACGTATTTCACCCCCACTTCATCAGGCCATCGGAATTATATGCCTTCAGTTATATTACCGATTTATATCGAACAAAAACAGGTGGATTTGAATCAAATAAACCACTGGGAAATAAGAAACAGCACAGCTGCAAAAATAATTCATTTAATCTTCACTGTGATTCTTCTGACAATTGCTTTTCTCACACATTTCCCAGTGCAAACTGTCCACGCTACTTCCGCGGCCAGAGAGCAACTTATGTGTTCTTATTTCCATTTATGCGTTTCAAAAGTTCATATTAACGAAAATAAACACAAGTTGTGAGATTGCAACACAGTCCACATAATTTACCTTCCAAGTGCTTCAAATGCGTCAGCATGTTTTGTCTTGGGTAATGAGGAGGGCTAGGCCAATTCAACTGAAAACCACTGGTGTCCATAAATTGTACGACTGCATGCTTGCCCTTCGTAGCAGATTAGCTGAAATTTGGACCAACGACGTTACGTTCGCAGAATTCCATCTCCAATGTAACAGCTGGTAGTCCTCGCGTACGAAAGTTAATTCTGTGTTATAAACCGCGGGCGGGATCCACTGCTTCCCCTGACGCACGTTTCTCGATAGCATTCCATTCAGTGACAGCGAGATGTTCTACTTGCGCCACATCTCATTTAAAACTCCCCACAGTGCCGGCAAATCCTGGGCGGTAGTGCGCTGCCGACGGGAATAGAGAATCCCAATGGCGCGTGCATTGCGGCTCATATTTATTTGACTACTTCCGTTGCAGGCTTTCCATCTTATTGCATCTTTCAGCGAAAAATCATTGCTGTTAATAAAGCTATTGAGTCTCACGCATTCGACAATTATGTGGTCACCAGCATACATTGGCTCGCTATAAAACGTGGGGTGGATATCTGTTTTGCCATCCGTGATTTTCACGCCTATATCAGCAACGTTCTCGTCGTCGTGTCAATTGGAGATGTTTATATTTATGCAATTCAATCGTCTTAACACTATTAGCTGAAGTAATATATTATTTATCAAGCAATTGATGCCGAAGCTCTGCAATTCGTCTCCTGAATATTTAATTCACTGTACCTGCCTTAATATTGTTAGAAGTATCTTCAGATTTAAATGTGTGTTTCAGCATCTCACCCTCATCTGACTAAAGTTTTCTTGTTATTCCTGACAACACACTCATGTGAAGAGCAATGGTTGCTTTTAATATGATAAATATGCTATCTGCATAAATGTTTTTTAAATATGTATAAAGTAGCGCATTTCAGGTGTCCAGCGTTGCTCAGACAGTGTTTAGCAACTTATTCAGCAACAATATTAAAATACAATTTTATGACTATCTGTGCAACAGCATATGGTTTCTCTAATCACAAAAGATATTCAGCCCATCATGGGAACGGAAGTAGCGAAATGTCTGAAACAGTGTCTGTTCAAGCAGCTGTCTTGTTATATGGCAATTGGCCGTCTACGCAAAATTTGCAATTTGTAAATTGATTTCATGAAAATCTTTTTGATTTTTTTTTCTTACGCTCAATTTCAGAAATAAAGCTAAAAGCAAAACAGAAAGGTGATCCTTGATGTAATACAGAACTCAAGAACTGACGTCTGAATTCCTGTAATTTGCATACTTTATTAATTTTTTCAGAAATCGTGGAAGTAAATTATTGGGAATAATCTTAATGTTAGCAAGTTAAAGGTCCTAAGGACGTACATTGACAGGCTGGATGGATGCTTCCCCCTTGTGTGAGACTGAACAACGAGATGATTGGAAAGGTCGACATGACGCAATGATACATTAATCGAGCAGCCGCTACCTCCTCGGTCAATTATTTTTCTATTTCAAACTGCACAACTTGTTTGCGTGAATAGCATAGATCCATTTTAAACAAGGTTTCACAACTGCAACTGTCTGGAATTATAATGCGGATCACATACGTTCGAATGTGGGACCCATTGTTCCTCTAAAATCTAACTAATATGCAATACTCAATCAAAGGACGATATTCCCGGATGCGGCCGGTACATGGTGCATGAGTGATGCATTCCCAGTCGGCTATCTGTGTCCTCAGACAAAATAATTTTTACCCTCCCGTGAAGGACTTATACCAATAATCTCTGAATACCATTCCAATGTGTGATGAGACATAACGATCTGTCAAGTAGATGAAGTAAAATACGGAGTCAGTCTGAAAAAAACTCCTGTGAGGATATATAAATCTGATCGTCATAGATTCACGCTGAAATTCTGACGCAACAACGATAACAGTGTGGGAATAAGAGCTGTTGCCTCCTGTTTTCTGGCATTCAAACATTGCAATGCGCTTTCCAGAACCAAACAGCGAATTCACAAACAGTCAACAAGCAAATCCAACTGGAAATCATTGGTGTCAGCGTGGAATTGAAACAATGACACATCAATGACAACAGTGATATCCTAAAAGAACGATGGGTTGAGACAACAGCAGCATTGTTGCTACCACCCTTCTTTACTGAAGTGGACCATGTGTTATCTGTATAAAGCAGCTCCCATCTCTGGTCAGTTCCCCAAAACTGCATTGCCAAGTAAACGGAAAATTAAATGGGACGCATCTGGAACAAAACATGCCCTCTTCAACATAACGACTTGATTCAGCATTGCATCCTGGACCACGGGAACTCAACCCCGCTGCCAGGGACACTGAATTCACAGGGTATGTAATGGATTCACATTATAGGTCCTCTTCCCCAAGATAAGGACGAGAACAGCCCATGAAGGATGTAAAAACAAAAGAACAGAGAAAAACTTTCCATAAAATACTTTAATTGAAAACAGGCCGAATTGACTCCGTCGCCGCAGCAGTGTTTTTTCGCATACCACATCAGTTTCCGGCACATGCTAAAGTAACACTTCGGGAACTTGCAATTCACAGTAGAGGGAGGATAATCCAGTTTGACCAAACACACTGATTTGAACGTTCTACCAAAAGAACAGTGGCTTGAGTTGCCTGTAGAAACAGGAATCATGAAGCGTAGCCCTTATTATATTCGTTTCGATGGAAAAATAATGCTTCCTCCACTTCAGTATTTAAGGAAGGCATTCTCTTTAGAGAATATTCAACTGAATCTGCTGATTTACGTCTTCTTGTTTTCTGGAAGTATTTAAAAGGAGGGGAAAGGTTTTGGCTCGTGGCGAGGTGTGGTGTTCATAAAATAATTAAGTGCGCGAAACAACACGTCTGGCCTGCCAGCATTCTAAACATATACTCGTCTTATCTCGACTTTTGAGTAATTTTATGTTGGTAACTGAAAAATAATTACCATATCTTTATTTTTGTGGTAGTTTGCGCACAGGACGTTGGCCGTAACATTGGCACAGTATTGAGCCTGCTGCATCACTGGGATTTGACGCCATGCCCCCAGAACCACAGCTTGTTCTCTTTGAATGTCCCCATCAGTGACAATATCACTGCGTCACCGACGCCTGCTGAAAATATGTATCGTCCAATATTTATTGCCGAAAGCTGAAAGTAACCTCCTCACATAAACCTGCTTGTACCTGACCACGTTGCTTCCAACGATGCGTTCAAATGGTTTACTGGGTTCCAGGGATTCAGGGAAGTTGAGTCAATGTTCCAACATTCCGAGAAACTCAAACGAATGTCAGTATGTCCGGACATACTACTGCTGACAGAGACATTGGTTTTGCTCTGCTCTTCACATTCAAGTTTCAGAAAATATGACTTGAAGTGTCTACTGGCGCTTTGAAGCATGATGCATCATACGAAATGCAAATAAATAGCCTTGAAAATTTGCAATGACACGGAAATTATACATTTTCAAACAAGTTATGTTGCTTTTAAGGTATAAAGTCTGCTCAGAAACAAAGATTCCACTTACAGCGAAATAATCCCAGAAAGTAAATATCAGCAGAGCGCCCCTCAGAATCAAAAACGTATCTGCTTTCTGACAATGTTTAGTGATGTAAAATTATTCATACGGGAATTCTTTCGTAAAATGCACTGCAGGAAAAATAGTGAGTGTCAAATAAAGCTAAGTATCCAGATGAAATCATCCGAAAGAGTGTACAACAGAGGTACATTCAGACATTGTTGCCAACAATCCACAGATCTTGTGTTCTTAAAGTCAGGAAAAGTCGCCACGCTGTGTGCTGACATTATGTGCGCGCTGTGAGAAAATTCAAACAGTGACCCTGTAAGTCTCTCTGAAGTTTATGGTTTATCATGAGCTTCTGCTAATTTTTCTTCAGAAAATGAGGACCTTAAGGAAATCCATGGTAAGCAGTTGTTCATCCAAATGTTTCACGAAATTAATTTCGTATGCTTTAGTCATTAATATATTCTGGATTTTGCATGTCTACGTGTTAAACATTTGCAACACAGAAAGATAGAAAATGCGAGTAGCAGGAAGCTATTCGGCCCTTCTAGCCTGTTCCCCCATTCAGTATGATTATGCCCGATCATCTGATGAAATAACCTTATCACTCTTTCCCCCGTATCCTTTGATCCCATTCGCCCTAAATGCTATAATCCACCTGCTTCTTGAAAATAAACAATATTTTGGCATCACCTTCTTCCTGTAGTAACAAATACCATCGGCTCGCCACTCTCTCGGTAAGGAAAGGTGTCCTCGCCTCCGTCCCAAATGGTCTGCTCTACATCCTCAAGCTGTAACCCATGGTTATGGTCGCAATCATCATCGGGGACAACCTTCTTGCCGACCCTGTCTAAACTGTTAGAATGTTGTACGTTTCTCTGAGATATCCCTTCATTCTTCTGAACACCAGCGAACACATTCCTAATCTCTCCTCATACGTCAGTCCCGCCATCCCAGGAATACGTCTTATAGACGTTCAATGCACTCACTCGAGAGGAAGAACATCCTTCGTTAGACAACCTGATGGCTTCCTAATTAATCGGGCCGACTACACCACGTCATCATGCAAAGCAAAGGGTGGAGTGTTTTTCCTCCTCATCAACACCTCCTGCTGCTTGGATGTGGCGACCATGGCGGCCTTCTGTTCCCAGACCTGGGATACCTGACCGTGAAGTGCCGCCCAAAGTACCGTCCACCTGTGTTCACTGCAGCCATTATCACAGCGTGCTACATCTCACCCCTGGCAGAAGTGAAGACGGCACTGGACGATCTGTACACAGTTGTAAACATCAACAAAACAGAACACCCGGAGACCTTGTTCATTGTGGGCAGGGGCATCAACAAGGCCACCCTAAAATTGTACTGCCAAACTTCCACCAACACATCGGCTGTCCCACAAGGGACAACATCACTCTTGACCACGGCTACACACTGCCTACCGTTCCATCCGCCGACCACACTTTAGAAAATCAGCCCATAAGACGCTACTCCTTCTCGCGGCATACAAGCAGAATCTTAAGTGGGAGAACCCGGCTTAGAAGGCCGTGTAGTGTTGGTCGGACGAACTAGAAGAGTTCCTACGTGCCTGCTTGGAGACAGTAGACTGGTCCACATTAAAGAACTCAGCGAGGAACCTAAATGAGTATGCCACCACCGTCACAGACTTCTTCAGCATATGTGTGGACGACTGCATGCCAAATAATGTAGAATGTACGTTCCCCAACCGTAAACCATATTTAATCGGGAGATAGACTTCCTACGAACGACAGGTCTGATGCGTTCAAGACAGGCGACGCCGATGTATGCACGAAATCAAAATACGACCTCCGCAATGCTATCTGGGATGCTAAGAGACAATATCAGTCCAAGCTAGAACTACAGACGAGCGTTATGGACTCTCAACGGTTGTGGCAAGTCCTAAACAACACAACGGGCTAAAAAGCGTAGCCGAACAGTACCTCTGACAGCAGTGCATCAGTCCCTATGAACTCATTGCATTCTATGCTCGGTTCGAGCAGGAAACCACCAATGCGTTGTTGACTGTCCAAGCAGACCCGGACACACCATTCCCACAGTCACAGCTTCAAAAGACAGATCGGCCTTCCTGAAAGTGAACCACTGGAAAGTGACGGGTCCACAAGGGGTCCCTGGTCTTACAGTCAGTGCATGCGCGGGACCAGTTGGCATATCTCTTCGATTACATCTTCAACCTGTCCCTACTCCGCTCTGAAGTCCCCACCTGCTTCAAGAAGACTACGATGATACCGGTACCAAAGAAGAACCAAGCAACGTGCCTCAATTTGTACCTTGCGGTTGCCCTGATATCGATCGTAATGAAATTCTTCGAGAGCTTGGACATGAAGCATATCAACTCCATACTCCCAGAATGCCTATTCAACTGCAATTCACATTCCGCCATAATCGATCCACAGCAGAAGCCATCTCCCTGACCCAATACGAAAGTTGGGAGCGTCTGGACAACAGATGTACTCCTCCCTTTTATTGCCTACAGCTCCGCCTTCAACATCATAATCCCAGCCAAGCTCATTTCAAAGCTCCAAAACCTAGTGCTTGGCTCCTCAATTTGCAACTGGATCCCTGACTTTCTGTACCATGGACCACAATCAGTAGGAATAAACAACAACACCTCTTCCACGATAGCTCTCAATACACGGGCCCTGCATGACTGCATATTAATCCCACTTCTAAATCATCTACACACACACGACTGCGTGGCAAAATTTGGCTCCAACCACATCTACAAGTTTGCTGATGACGTGAAAATAGTGGGTCGGATATTGAACAACGACGAGTCAGAATACAGGAGGGAGACAGAGAACCTAGTGGAATGGTGCAACGACAACAATATATCCCTCAATACCAGCAAAACTAAAGAGCTGGTCACTGACTTCAGGAAGCAAAAGTACTGTACACCCCCCCCCCCCCCCCCCGGTATGCTTCAACGGAGCCGAGGTGGAGATGATAGACGGCTTCAAGTTCCTAGGTGTGAACATTATCAAAAATCTGTCCTGGTCCACCCATGTCGACCCTGCCATAAAGAAACACAACGGCACCTATACATCCTCAGGAAACTAAGGACATGCAGCACAACCACAGTGACTCTGACCAGCTTTTACAGATGCACCAGAAAAAGCATCCTATCTGGCTTCATCACAGCCTGGCATGGCAACTGATCGGCCCAAGGCCTCAAGGAACCTAAGTGGGTCGTGAACACCGCCAAGTCCATCGCAGAAACCCGCTTCCCATTCATTGACTCTGTGTTCGTTGGGAAAGTGGGCAGAATAAACAAAGATCTTTCCCACCCGCATGACTCACTCTTCCAACTTATTCCATTGGGCAGGCGATACAAAAGTCTGAGAACACGCATGAACAAATTCGAAATCAGCTTCTTCTCCTCTGTTGCCAGACTCCTAAACGGCCGTATTATGGAGTTATCTTATTAATCATACACTCATGTATGCCTTACCCGATGCCGGTGTCTAAGTATTTACATTGTGCACCTTGTGGTGATCTATTATGCGTTTTATTTTATTTTCATGTGCCAAATGATCTGTTTGAACTGCTCGCAGAAAAAAACTTTTCACTGGACTTCGGTACTCGTGACAATAAACAGATGCAATCCAATAGACAGGGAGACAATAAATGCACACAATATTCCAGGTGTGACCTCACCAATGCCCTGTATAATTGCAGCAAGACATCTCTGGTCCTGTACAAGAGCCGGCTCCCAATGAAAAACAGCATGCCAGTTGCCTTTTTTCCGCCTGCTGGAACTGCATGCTTACCTTCAGTGCCAGATGTGCGACGACAACCAGAGCTCCCTCCTATTGTATGGCCATTCAGATAATAGGCTGCCTTCTTCTTCTTTTTACCAAAGAAACTGACCTCTCGTTTATCCAAATTATAATGGATCAAACATCCCTTCGCCGACTCATCTAACTTACCAAAATCACACAGAATGATCTCTGCATCCTCTTCACAGCTTACCCGCACCGTCAATGTGTTTCTTCTCCAAATTTGCAGAGATGATATTTTGTTCTCTCATCTAACCCGTTAATACATTTTGTGAATATCTGGGACCGTAGAACCGATCCTTGCAGTACCCACCAGTCATTGCCAGTCAATTTGAAAAAAACCTGTACATTCCCCCTCTTTGTTTCCGGTATGGCAATTAGCTTTCTATCCATCTTTAGACACTGCGCCTAAACACATGGACTTCCATTTTACTCGCTAATCTCTTCTGCGGAACTTTATCAAAAGCCTTCTGAAAGTCCAAATATACCAGATCCACATGCTTCCCCTCGTCACCTCCACTAGTTAGATCCTCGAAGAATTCAGTAGATTTGAAACACATGATTTCTCCTTCATGAATCGGTTTCGACTCTGTCCAACCACGCTTCTATTTCGTATCTTCTATGAGCACGAGTATAAAATCTTTGACATTGCATTCTAACATTTTCCCCACTACTGATGTTGGGGTTACTGGTCTATGATTCCCTGTTTTTTCTCTACCTCCCTTTTTAAAGAGTGGACTTACATTACGTATCCTCCAATCTTCAGGGACTGCTCCAGAGTCTCGAGAAAATCGGAAGATAACGACCAATGCATCCATTATTTCTTGAGCCACTTCCTTGGGTACTCTAGGATGTAGATTATCAGGCCCTGGAGATTCAGCGATCTTTAATTCCATACATTTTCTCAACAATATTCATCGATGAATATTGATTTCCTTCCCTCCCTCCCTCTTAATAAGCCTTGCATTCTCCAACATTTCTGGCATCTGATTTATTTCCATACTTGTCAAGGCAGAAGCAAAGTGTGTATTTAGTTGTTCAGCCATGTTTGTGTCACCTACAATACATTCCCCAATTTCTGGCTGCAAGGGACCTGCATGTGTCTTCATCAATAGTTTTCACTTCACGTACATATAGAAATGTTTATAGTCATGTTTTATGTTCCCTGCATACCGACGCTCGTACTCTATTCCGCCCTTCTTAATCAATCGTTTGATCATTCTTTGCTGAACCCTAAACCGCTCCCACTCTTCAGACCTGTTGGTTTTCCTGCCGAATTTGTAGATGTCTTCCATGGATCGAATACTGTCTGTGATTCCCGTTGTAAGCAATGGATTGACCACAGTTACCGCTTTACTTTTGTGCCAGTCAGGAATAAACAATTGTTGGAGTTCCCCCATGCGCTCCCTGAATGTTTGCCATTGCCTTTACTGTCATCCATTTAAATAACCGTTAAGAATCGATCAAAACCGGCCCATGACTCATAGCATCGTCGCTTCCTTTATTAAGGCCTTCAGGCCGCGCAACAATGCAGAATCGCCGAGCAGAAGCTGATAGCCAAGTTCCGCACACATGAGTGCGGCCTCAACCGGGACCTGGGATTCATGTCGCATTACATTCATCCCCCACCATCTGGCCTGCGAAATCCTACCAACTGTCCTGGCTTGACACAATTCACACCTCTTTAACCTGGGGTTACCCCATCTCTGGATCTGTAAAGATTTAGTCACCTGCTAATGCTCGTATTCCAAGCATTGTCTGGCATCTTTGAATCTGTCTATATATATGTCTCTAAAACATACCTCTTCATTCACCTGAGGAAGGACCAGCGCTCCGAAAGCTAGTGACATCGAAACACACCTGTTGGACTTTAACCTGGTGTTGTAAGACTTCTTACTGTCCTTTATTAAGGTGCGAGAAACTAATCTGAGAATCAATAGTTTCATTCCCCATCTTAATTCAAATATTTTTATTTTATGTTCGCAAATCCCAAGGTGTCCCGCAAAATTAGATTGTCAATGATTCATTTCTCATTACACAGTACCCAGGCAAGAGTGCTCTGTTCTCCATTTGGTTCCTCAACGTATTGGTCAGTAAAGCCATCCCAATGTACACTCCAGGAATCCCTCCTCTGCGGTACTGTGGCTAATTGGATTTGTCAAATGTATCCGCAGATTATAAGCACCCATAATTATAGATGTTTATTTTGTCGCATGCATCTTTAATCCCATGTTCAATGCCATTCCCAACATCACCACTACTGTGTGGGTTCGAAATACGACGCACACTAACGTTTTGTTGCCCCTTTGTGTTTATCAGCTGCACCTATACAGATTCCAAAGTGTCTGAACTAATATTATTTCTTCCTATTGCGTTAAATGCTTCTTTATCCAGAAATGCAAACCCACTACCTTTTTTTTTTGTTTGTCCCTCCTAAATTATGAATACACCTGGACATTGAGTTCCCATTCCTGACCACCCTTCGCCCAAGACTCAGATATCCCAACTATATGACTCTAGTTTACGTCTAATTGGCACAACTCGTTCTTCCATTTTATTGTGAAGCTTCTGCGTGTTAAGACACGGTACTTGTAAGCGTGTATGAATAACATGGGTTGTCTCACTCCCAGTATTTTTCACCCTGGCGCTGTTGGAACAGGTCCTTTTTTGCTCTGCCTAACACTTTTCTTGTTCTCCTGTCTGCCTTTCATTTTTGTCCTCCTCTGACTCATTGCTCTGCTTCCCAGCCCTCTGCCATTTGAGTTTAAATACTCCCACACCACGGTAGCAAATACTCCTCCGAGGACATCAGTTCCTGTCCTTCCCAAGTGTAACACGTGCAGTTTGTATTGGTTTCACTTCTTCCAGAATCCGTCCCACTGCCCCAGGAATCCGATCCACCCCCTCGCAACCCAGTTTCAGCCACGTAATTGTCTGATATATCCTGCCTCTCCTATACTGACTTGCAACTCAAGATGCCGTTTCTCCCACTGCCCGTCCGCCAAACTCAGATTTGAATTCAAAGATACATGCAAGTTACTGCAGATGCTGGAATTTAAACAAAAACGGAAAAAACTGGACAAACTCAACACGTCTGACAACATCTGCGGAGCGAAAGTTTCGAATCTGGATGATTCTTTGTCAAATATTTGAAATCCATAGGTGAACTCTAGTTCACCTATGTTGAGGCCAAAATATTATATGTTTTCAAGAAAAAGTCAGATGTAGCTTGGGGTAGGGTGTTGGAACGGGTTACTGTTTTGGATCATTATCCATGATCACCATGAATGTTGCAGCAAGCTCGAAGGAACGAATGGCCTAACTCTGCTCCAATGATGTATATTGCAATGGCAAATACTGCCCATCATGGAGTTTCAACAAAGCAAACGTCAATACAAATCAGAAACATTGAGGAGCGTGTTGCGGAGTGGGGGTGGGAGTGGGAATGTAGCTTGACTTTTAGCTATCAAAAGAGAAGTTGCATGTTTTTTGTTTAGGCCAATAAAGATTTCGATGCAGTCGCTCCTCAGTCTAATGAACAATGTCTCAAAGCTTTCGCTGTTTCATCGATCACAACTGATGGGACGTGTCCTCAAAGTTAAGGGTCCCTGAAGGATTTTTCAGTTTTCTGCTTAAAAATGAACCAGGTGTTGCATACATGAAAGCAAAAATTGGGGAACGTTCATTGTGGGACTAAATTAGCGTGCAACAGGATGCCAACAAAGGTGTCAAGAGAATATAATATCCAGGAAGGGACAATCTAAACTCCTCCTCAGGACGTTTAACGACATTACAGTGTTTGATACCCTGCCTCAGAAAGGACAAGGAACACCATTTAGATATCATGATATTCCCTGGGCCAAACGAGAAATAGTCAGAGATCGAGCTGTTCACACATTTGAAAATGTATGGCCGGCGAATACTAACAATGTCTCCATGAAGTCAATCCACGAAATTAATTGGCGAACATTCGAAATGTGATTGAATTTCAACTGTTAACGTATAGCTTCTTACAGCTTAAAACGGAAGGCACGGATTCATAGTTCCGGGTTCAATTCCGGCCTCGGGTTCCTGTGTTTGTGTGGAGTTTGCACTTTCTACCCTTTTCTGCGTGGGTTGGCTCCGGGTGGTCCCACAGTCCATCGATGTGCAGGTTAGGTGGATTGGCTATGTTAAATTGTCCCTTATTGTCCAAAGGTTTGGTGGGGTTAGTGTGTTGTGGAGATGGAGGGGGGAGGCATGGCTCTTACCAAGGACCGGTGCACACGTTGATGGGCGGAATGCTCTCCTTCTGCTGTATAACTTCTATTCTATTCTAATGGGTGCAACTTCAACAACACTCCATATGCATAATAAGAATAATGGGAAAGCTCCACTGTAAATCATGCAATATCTTTCTAGCTGGTTTCTATAACGTAGAATATCATGACGCTGATAAAATCAGCATGTTTGATTCTTTTCCATAATCACTCTAAGTCGAAGAGGCTTGCGAGGTCATTTACGAGTCCTGTAACGAATCAGCCGCGTTGTTGTGCGCCTGGGTCGGCGCACCAGGCAGAACGTTGTTTTCCTTCAGTAAAGTGATGAAGAGACATATGTTTTCTTTTTTTTTTTACAACATTTAGTCATAGTTATTATGATCAGCAATTAGGTGTCGAGCTGCTCAATTCACTACATATTACTGGCATAGTACTCCTTGTTGCAACTTGACTACCTCTTTCCAGGCCAATAATTTTGTCTCTTTGAACATTAACTGTAGCCAAATTATCACTGCGTCACCTCCATCTACTGACCAATACGTAAAAGTCGAATGGGTGATTTAATCAATAAATGAATAGGTAGTGTGTTTGGCTGGGTAAAATTGGAATGCACGGTGGTGTGGTGGATCACACGATCGGTAAGTGCGAATAGTGATTGGGAGATCATGGGAAGGATGGATCGAGACCCAGTTGGTGGGGGCTTGTCATATTTTGTCAGATAAGGAAGAGCCACGCGAATCGGTAGTGTCTGATCACTTGCTCTCGATATTAGGTCTCAATACTCGGATTGTTCAGAGAAGACAATCATAGAATTTACAGCGCAGAAGGAGGCCATTCGGCCCATCGAGCCTGCACCGGCTTTTGGAAAGAGCACCCTACCCAAGGTCAACACCTCCACCCTATCCCCATAACCCAGTAACCCCACCCAACACTAAGGGCAATTCTGGACACTAAGGGCAATTTATCATGGCCAACCCACCTAACCTGCATATGTTTGGACTGTGGGAGTAAACCGTAGCACCCGGAGGAAACCCACGCAGACACGGGGAGGATGTGCAGACTCCGCACAGACAGTGACCCAAGCCGGGAATCGAACCTGGGACCCTGGAGCTGTGAAGCAATTGTACTATACAACAAGTATTAGTCCCAAACCTCCCCGTCTACTTAGTCCAAGACCTCACAGTGACTTTCAATTCTAGACATCTGCATTCATTACAAACATGATATGGAGATGCTTGCCTTTGACTGGGGTGAGCACAGTAAGAAGTCTGAGAACACCAGGTTAAAATCCAACAGGTTTGTTTCAAACACTAGCTTTTGGAGCACTACTCCTTCCTCAGTGCATTACTCTGTTCATTACATACATTCTAATCGTCGATAGTCTCCCACATCACGTTGCTGGAATCTGATGGCGAGATGGCCTCGCAAACGCAAGCACAGTGCTTGACAGGCTCATTCGGATACTTTGCAATGATGAAATAGTTCGTCTCCAATCAAAGACCAACCTCTGCAAGGCAATTGTTCTTTCGTGACTTCGTTATACGAGCCAGATGTGGTCACCTGATTGGAATCATGCAGAGAAACGAGAGCTATTGCATTTTCGCAGCCTGAGGTCTATTGGCACCAGCAGGCTTACGGACAAAATGCACGACTCCGAGTTCGTGATATGGGTTCAAACTGGACGTATATTTTACTGCCATGAACAGAGGTATTGTTTAGTTTTTTTTATTTTTAGTGACACGGTTGGACGTATTTGAGTTTTTAATCAGTATCCATGTGGTCAATGAGAGATTTTGAACAATTTAGGCGTCTGCAACCACTCTCAGGTTTCAGTACACAGCGGAAGAACTGGTCAAGAGTACAGATTTAGGCTTGTGCATCCTGCCATTAAGCTTCAGATTTAAACTGTCTCCCGCCTCTTGCAGAAAATGAACTCACTGACAGATCTAGAGGTAAAATACATAATTCGCACTTCCAAGCTCTTATTTTTGCATTGACTAAAAATGTGGGACGGCACTGCTTCCTCACAGCCCCAGATACTCGGGTTCAATTCGGACTTGGAGAGACTTCCCCTGTCTTCCTGGATTTCCTTCGGATGCTGCGGTTTACTCTCAATTACAAAGATGTACAGGTTGCATTGATGTCCAAAGATTTGCAACTGAGGTACAATTACGAGGATATGGTAGTGCCCACTTTCAGAGGGTCGGTGTAGACTCCATGGGCCAAATGACTTCCTTCTGCAATGGAGGAATTAAATGATTCGATTGCATATCCCTGAGCAACAAAATTAATTTGTGTACGCTCGTGTCAGTCTTACCTTCGAATGCAGCAACCTAAACCCTGAACGTCAAGGTCCTGTTATGTTGTCTCGCAACACCGACTGATGCTCAAAATCTAGACGGCCACACACAGTTTTGGAAAGCAAATCATTGCCGAATATTTAACATTTCAGATTTTTAAAATAGATAGCAGGCTCAGTTTTACATCTCATATTGATATAGTTTGGCACATGTTGTTACAACAAACAGGACAATTAGGTGTCCATTTTTTTCTGGCGGGTTACTAGCCGTCAAGCAACATAATTAATACTGATTATATAATTGATATCTATTTGATGTTTGCAAACTCTTCGATGCTAAATCCTGCTAGAGTTCCGAAATGACACACCAAGTACAGTCCAAAGAGTAACCATAAGACCATAAGACATAGGAGTGGAAGGAAGGCCATTCGGCCCATGGAGTCCACTCCACCATTCAATCATGGCTGATTTCAACTCCATAGCCCTTAATTCCTCGAGAAATCAGGAATTTATCAACTTCTGTCTTAAAGACACTCAACGTCCCGGCCTCCACCGCCCTCTGTGGCAATGAATTCCACAGACCCACCACTCTCTGGTTGAAGAAATTTCTCCTCATCTCTGTTCTAAAGTGACTCTCTTTTATTCTAAGGCTGTGCCCCCGGGTCCTAGTCTCCCCTGCTAATGGAAACAGCTTCCCTACGTCCACCCTATCTAAGCCATTCATTATCTTGTAAGTTTCTATTAGATCTCCCCTCAACCTCCTAAACTCCAATGAATATAATCCCAGGATCCTCAGACCTTCATCGTATGTTAGGCCTACCATTCCTGGGGTCGTCCGTGAGAATCTCCGCTGGAACCGCTCCAGTGCCAGTCTGACCTTCCTGGGGGTGTGGGGCCCAGAATTGCACACAATATTCTAAATGGGGCCTAACTAATGCTTTATAAATCTTCAGAAGCACATCGCTGCTTTTATATTCCAAGCCTCTTGAGATAAATGACAACATTGCATTTGCTTTCTTAATTACGGACTCAACCTGCAAGTTTATCTTTATAGAATCCTGGACTAGGACTCCCAAGGCCCTTTGCACTTCAGCATTATGAATTTTGTCACCGTTTAGAAAATAGTCCATGCCTCTATTCTTTTTTCCAAAGTGCAAGACCTTGCACTTGCCCACGTTGAATTTCATCAGCCATTTCTTGGACCACTCTCCTAAACTGTCTAAATCTTTCTGCAGCCTCCCCACCTCCTCCATACTACCTGCCACTCCACCTATCTTGGTGTCATCGGCAAACTTGGCCAGAATGCCCACAGTCCCGTCATCTAAATCGTTGATATATAAAGAGAACAGCTGTGGCCCCAACACTGAACCCTGCGGGACACCACTCGTCACCGGTTGCCATTCCGAAAAATAACCTTTTACCCAACTCTGCCTTCTGCCTGACAGCCAATCGTCAATCCATGTGAGTACCTTGCCTCGAATACCATGGGCCCTTATTTTACTCAGCAGTCTCCCGTGAGGCACCTTATCAAAGGCCTTTTGGAAGTCAAGATAGATAACATCCATTGGTTCTCCTTGGTATAACCTATTTGTTATCTCTTCAAAGAACTCTAACAGGTTTGGCAGGCACGACCTCCCCTTACTAAATCCATGCTGACTTGTCCTAATCCGACCCTGCACTTCCAAGAATTTAAAAATCTAATCCTTAACAATGGATTATAGAATCTTGCCAACAACCGAGGTTAGGCTAATTGGCCTATAATTTCCCATTTTTTCCTTGTTCCCTTCTTGAACAGGGGGGTTACAACAGCGATTTTCCAATCCTCTGGGACTTTCCCTGACTCAAGTGACTTTTGAAAGATCATAACTAACGCCTTCACTATTTCTTCAGCTATCTCCTTTAGAACTCTAGGATATAGCCCACCTGGGCCCGGAGATTTATCAATTATTAAACCTCTTAGTTTCTCTAGCACTTTCTCCTTTGTGATGGCTACCATATTTAACTCTGCCCCCTGACTCTCCTGAATTGTTCCGATATTACTCATGTCTTCTACTGTGAAGACTAACGCCAAGTACTTATTTTGTTCCTCAGGTATTTCCTTGTCTCCCATCACTAAATTACCAGCGTCACTTTTGCAGCGGCCCAATGTCTACTTTTGCCACCCGTTTGTTTTTAATGTATTTAAAGAAACTTCTACTATCATTCCTAATGTTACTGGCTAGCCTACCTTCATAATTGATCTTCTCTTTCCTTATTTCTCTCTTTGTTATCCTCTGTTTGTTTTTGTAGCCTTCCCAATCTTCTGACTTCCCACTACTCTTTGCCACAATATAGGCTTTCTCTTTTGCTTTGATGCATTCCCTAACATCCTTTGTCAGCCATGGCTGCCTAATCCACCCTCTGATAACCTTTCTTTTATTTGGGATTAACCTCTGTAATGTGTCCTCAATTACTCCCAGAAACTCCTGCCATTGCTGTTCTACTGTCTTTCCCACTAGGCTTTGCTGCCAGTCGATTATCGTCAGTTCCTCCCTCATGCCCGTGTAGTTACCTTTATTTAACTGTAACACCTTTACATCTGATTCTACATTCTTTCTTTCAAATTGGAGATTGAATTCTACCATGTTATGATCACTGCCTCCTACGTGTTCCCTTACTTTAAGATCTTTAATCAAGTCTGGCTCATTACATAACACGAAGTCCAGAATGGCCGGTCCCCTCGTGGGCTCCATCACAAGCTGTTCCAAAAAGCCCGCCTGTAAACATTCAATGAATTCCCTTTCCTTGGGTCCACTGGAAGCAGTATTTACCCAGTCCACCTGCATATTAAAGTCGCCCATGATCATTGTGACCTTGCTTTTCTGACATGCACTTTCTATTTCGTGGTGCTTTTTGTGCCCCTGCTCCAGTCCACTGTTAGGAGGCCTGTACATAACACACATTATGGTTTTTTTGCCTTTGCGGTTCCTCAACTCTACCCACACAGACTCCACATCATCTGACCCAATGTCGTTTAGTGCTATTGATTTAATTTCATTCCTAATTAACAAGGCAACCCCGCCCCCTCTGCCCACCTCTCTGTCTTTTCGATAGGTTGTGAATCCCTGGATGTTTAAATGCCAGTCCTGAACCCCCTGCAACCACGTCTCTGTGATGCCTACCACATCATACCTGCCAGTTACAATCTGGGCCACAAGCTCATCTACATTGTTCCGTACACTGTGCACATTTAAATATAGCATCTTTGATTCTCTATTGGCCGTCCGTTTTTATTTTCTTAGTGTGGTGGACCTTGGTTTACTGAACCTTTCCATACACTGTGTCATATTTTGTGGGATGGGGACTATCGTAACCTCTCCTGAGTTATGTCTTTTCGTGCTTTTTTGTATTCCGAAGCAGCTACGCTTCCCACTGATTACTTCACCTCTTGGTTCCCTGACTTCCCCTTTCCCTCCCCCCCCCCCCCCAATCTCTAGTTTAAAGTCCTATTGACCACCCTATTTACTCTTTTCGCCAGAACACCGGTCCCAGCTCGGTTCAGGTGGAGATCATCCCAACGGTATAGGCCCCCCTGTCCCAAAACTGATGCCGGTGTCCCGTGAAAAAGAACCCCTCTTTCCCACACCACTCTTTCAGCCACGTGTTAACTTCCCTTATTCTTGCCTCCCTATGCCAATTTGCACGTGGCTCAGTCAGTAATCCGGAGATTATGACCCTTGAAGAACTGTTTTTTAATTTGAATCCTAGCTCTTTATAATCTCTAAACAGGTCCTCTTTTCTAGACTTGCCTATGTTGTTGGTACCGACATGGACCACAACAACTGGATCCACCCCCTCCCTTTCCAGTATCCTTTCAAGCCGGTCAGAGATGTCCCGCATCCTAGCACCGGGCAGGCAACATACCTTGCGGGACTCCTTATCCTGCTCACAAAGGATACTATCTATCCCCCTGATAATAGAATCCCCAACAACTACAACTTGCCTATTTACTCCCTCCCCTTGAATGGCCTGCTGAACCATGGTTCATTGGTCAGCTGACTCATCCTTCCTGCAGCCCTGTTCGCCATCCACAGAGGGAGCAAGTGCCTTATCCCTGTTGGACAGGGTCAAGGGCTGAGGCTCCTGGT
This sequence comes from Scyliorhinus torazame, assembly GCF_047496885.1. Taxonomy (NCBI): domain Eukaryota; kingdom Metazoa; phylum Chordata; class Chondrichthyes; order Carcharhiniformes; family Scyliorhinidae; genus Scyliorhinus; species Scyliorhinus torazame. Next base: position 107,263,671 of record NC_092718.1, on the reverse strand, counting down.
TTCCTGACTGCTGGTTCCCTTTACCTGCCTGACTTTCAGTCACACCCTGCTGTCCCTGGCCACTGGTAGGATTTAAACTACTTACTCTGACAGATGTGACTGCCTCCTTAAACACAGTTTCCAGGTAAGTCTCCCCCTCCGGGATGCGCCTCAGTGTTTGAAGCTCAGTCTCCAGCTCATCAAATCTGAGCCGGAGCTCTTCGAGCAGCCAACCCTTACTGCAGATGTGGTCGCTGCAGCTCGCAATGGGATCTACCAGCTCCCATATCAAGCAGCTCAAGCACATCACTGACCAGCCATCACTAATTAATTAATTAGTTTAATTTAAGTTGAAGTTTACGAGTTTAGCTGTGTTTTTTTTTAAATTTGGGGCAGATTTGCTATCAACCAATCAGATTACAGCTTCCCTCTGACGTCACCTTTGGAGAGAAAAAAACTGGAAAACAGGAAGTTACCGTTAGGTTTTTTATACTCACAGAGACTGCTCCTCCTCCTCCGAACGGCTCCCAAAATTAGGCCCGAAGAAAGCGAGAGAACAAAACAGTCGGGAAAAAGCACCTTCTCTCACTCCACTCTTCACCGAATTACCTCACTGCACCAAATTACCAAATTCTCACTCTGTCTATGTCTCACTCACTCAGGCTGTGTCTCCTTGACCAGCACAATGCTTACTAAGTGCGCTTTCTGTCTGTCTTTTATGCAGACTTTAGGATGACTCACACTAAAACTTGAAAGAGAAGAATACAATGTGTACCTTTGTGCCCCTTAACAGGCCTCAGGTGACTGCCAGATAACTGCCTCTCAGCAATTAGGGTGGGGGCAGCTTCAGCCAATCAGACACTAATCTACACTGCACTTTTAACTGAAAAACAGCACAATTAGATTAAACACTTACCTTTCCTGGTTACCTCACTGCACCAAATGACCAAATTCTCGCTCTGTCTGTGTCTCACTCACTCAGGCTGTGTCTCCTTGACCAGCGCAATGCTAATACTTTGGCATTTCTCTACGTCCTGATATGCGCGACATGATTTTTCATTTTAATATTTAAAATTGGAGAAATGATGCACGAATAATTGAAGTTGTTGGACTTCACAAGCAAAGATGTTACAAATCATAACGCATCCCAGGAATCAAATGATTTAAATAGTATTGAACGAATTAATTTTGCCATATTTTTGTTTCAGAAATAGAAACATTGAAATATAAAGTGAACAAATTAGGTGAGAAAAATATTAAAACATAGTTTTTTAAATCATGTGTCCATTATGGCACACATTACAGGAAAAGCGAGTTTGAACGCAGAAAACATGGATTATCCAGGCAGCCTTCTCAGTGACTCGAATGACCATTAATTGTTATGTGATGGAGTAAAGTCCATCAGCATTCATGTACAATATGATTGAGAGACACTGTTGGTGACATGGGAGAATTAGTGGCGCTGCACCGTGAGTGAAGTTGGACCCTATGCGTTTTGTCTGAGATAACAGATTGGGAGTTCGACTCGATTGTGAAATATTGCTCAAATATTTGTATCCTCCTTCAGAGTATTGATGTGGAGTGATGTACTCCGTCGGGCATAAATGTGGATACTTGTTGGCCTGTACCAAGATTTATCCCGCAAGAATATAATTGCAAATCAATTGGAGGTCATTGTGTCTTACTATTGCAGATGGGACGCTGTACTACATCAAATGTCTGCTCCACGTTCTTTCAGTACGGATATAGAAAATTCAAAAACGTAATTCTTTGGCAATAACCCCATCAGTGTTGCTTTTATATTGCAAATGTAGCACAGAAATGCAAGGGTTTAATTGAATCGGATTAATGTTTTGCACATTACATGTCTAGTGGAGGAAGAGGGGAGTATTTGAGACATCTAACCTCCAAAGGGCCTTGGAAGGGTAATTCGAGTGACTCAGAATTGGTGAAGGTACATGGTTTTGTTAGAGAATCAGAACAAGGGCCCACAATTTAAAAGAACATTATTTTCTGTCAATTGGCAGTAAGATTTTATGGTCTCTTCCTCAAAAGACAGTCAATCTCTGAATGCACTCTTCGGGCAAAAGTAGACTGTTTACAGCATGATTTGCAATGGGGACTTGAGCTTACAAGTGAATCATGGTGTAATTGAATTATAAAAGTGATCGAGTGACCTACACTTGCGTCCAATTCGTATGCACAGGTGCATCTTTTTCAACGAATGTAATTCAGCGCAGTCCATGGACTGAAGAGAATTTTAATCTGCGTATGTTCAAATATTCTCCAAAGACATTGTTATGTTTGGGCCCGAATCATGAAATGTTGAGTGTAGCGCTTTGTCTCTTTTTAAATCAAAATATGTTCACTACTTCACCTGGGGTGATGCCAAATCACTTGGACATTTTGAAGGCAATTATATGTCTCCATTCAAAATGAATGGTAAGATATAACCAACGTGAGCGCATCCAGAAAAGGTAAGTGTATTACGTTCATTCCCGATTTGCAAATTTTAAAATGGAACCGTTCGGCAAAGATACAGTTCTCCGCCCTGATCATGGTATTATTATTCCAAACCAGTAACCACGAGTTAAATGATTTCACCGTGGGCTAACTAATAGCGACTTGTTTGATGCATTTACATATTGAACATTTCAGTACCATAATTCAAGGAACAGAAAGGATGCATCTGTCCTTTGACACATGTATTTGTTTCCTGATTCACAGAAAAAATATCGACGGGTAAGTTAGTGCCTTTGGTAGCATCAGTGCAGATACGATAGCCCGCACTGCACTTTACCGCACAATAAGCATTCCTTGGAAATTCGTGGGAATGACAAATTTCAACGGCAGTAGCTTGGACATTATTTCTAATTCTTTTGAAAGTAAAATTGGATTGATGGAGGCTCCGAAATGGCGAAACAATGAGGAATAATTTACCCTTGCTTTCCTGCTTAATACTCTGCGGGCCTATGTTCATAATCCGCGACTGTATATGCTGAATGTAATACATATATATTTTCTAAAATCGGAAATTAATAGTCCATTATGACTATTGTCAATTATTGAAAAATCCCATGTGGTTCAACAATATCTTTAGGGAAGCTAACATACTATCCGTATATGGCTTGAGCTGTATGTTACTGCATTAACTCCAATGTGGTTGACACTGGGATGACATTTCCAGAGCTCAGTTCAATGGCATTAAGAGATGGCCCAGCGAGGAACAGATACCATGAATGAAATTCGTTTTTTCCCTTTCGCCCGCAGAAAAACAGGCGGTCTGTTCAAATCCATAGTTTCTATTCAACTGAGAGATCTTCTGATACCGCGAGATTGTTATGATTGCAATTAGTCTCGGAAACATGATTGTAATTAAAAACTTTCCATCCATGGAGTGATGTTCTGTGTTCTGCCAGATAGCTTACAGGGTTGTTTGGGCACCGTCGCTTCTGTGGCAATGCCAGCAGCCGAAGATAAAAGCAAATTACTGCGGATGCTCGAATCTGAAAGCAAACAAATAATGCTGCGACATCTCAGCAGGCCTGGAAGCATCTGTAGGCAGAGAAACGAGCGAAAGTTTCGAGTCCAGATGACCCTTTGTCAAAGCTCACACCTGCTGAAAATTTTCAGCATTTTCTCTTTGGTTCCAGCAGTAGATGGTATGCTCGATCCAACAGCCAGAAATTGAAATACATGGCTTTAGAACATCGCATTGCACCTGGATTCTAATTAATGCACCACATTTCTCAGACCTCTGGACGGCGGAACACATTTTAGGCATATCTGCAGCATTCTGTTCGTAGAGGGTGCCAATCTTTTTTTACCACTGCATTGAAGTAGAGAAAAACAAAGAATTGACTATTGATTGGAACTTTTCGGTTGGACTGATATTGAAGGGGAAAATAAAAGAATAGTGTGCACATTATATTTATATTTTAAAAAGATGGATATTCACAGCGCTGAAACTGTTTTTCTGTTTTCCTGCCACAGATGTTCAATTGCATGCTGAATATATTCTATTTTTTTGTTAATTTTACGAGTTCCTCTATCTTAACGAGCTGACGACGCCATTGTTCACCCCCATGAAATGCTGGATTGTTATTTTACTGCATTGTAGATCTGAGCATCTGCCAAACATCACTGGAAGTTTTAGGTGAGAAATATAATCGTTCATCTATTTGTTTATTATGATGAATCATTTAATTTATTTCATGTGTTATAAATTGTAATCCATTATGTTTCAATGAGACTCGAGACACATCAGAATCTAATTCTGAATTATGTACAGAAATAAGCCAGTGGCGTTTTGAACGTTTTGCCATAATGTGACGCAAATACAAGTGTCAAAATTGTTTGATATAATAATCCAGCAGATGCCTCACAAGCCACTTACTGTGCCCATCCCCCCCCCCCCCCCCCCCCGTTAGGATTGACTGGTTGCACAGATCAATGCTTTCAACTAAAACCTCTGACCTGGGAAAACACATATGGTTTGTTCCATTGACGGCACTGAATATATCATTATGGTGTATCACAGAGGAATGATCCAGTAGCGCATGTTTGAAGGCAAAGTGCAGATAATTTGCAATACGTTATGTGCTACAAATTATGCACGCCAAAACAATGGTCATTGGGGAAAGTATGCAGCAAAGTTTTTTTCTTTGGTTCAAGCATCCATTCAGAATCTAGATATTAGTTGGTGTTTCCATCAATCCCAATACCCGTAAACGACCTCGAACTACTTGGGCTAATTTAACATTGTTGTTTCCCCCTTATAAACAGAAGGATCACATAAAGCAAAAGAAAAAGGTTGTAATGTCCTCACATTAAATCATAAGTGTTTTCCATGTTGCAATTATTGCTTTGCTTCAATGTGCCATAGTTTTTTTATTGAATAGCATACAGAAATAACTTACCTTAGTAAAGGCTTATGGTAGAAATGTGTTCAATAAAAACGTACAGGAGGCATTTGCACTTGCGATACAGTGAAAATTAGAGTCCTTTATATGAATTCAGGATTGTCGTCAATGTACCCAATTATGGATCCAGTCTGTACGTCTGGACATGGATAAAGGCCACAAGGAGGAACTCGTCAACATTGGGTAACATGTGTTTGATAACAAATGAGAATATAAGGCCATTTTAAATATATGCATTAACTAGAAACAACCAGGAGATAATAATATACGAGCATAAGAACTAGGAGCAGGATTAGGCCATCTGACCCTTTGATTCTGCTCCACCATTCAATGAGATCATGGCTGATCTTGTGTTGTCTCAGCTCCACCGACCCGCTCGAACACATTTTATTCCTTTATCCTTCAAAAAACGATATACCTTTTCTTTAAAACATTTAACGAAGGAGCCTCAATTGCTTCACTTGGCAGAGAAATCCATAGATTGACAACACTTTGTGTGAAGAAGTTCCTCCTAAACTCGGTCCTAAATCCTTATTTTGAGACTATGCCCCCTAGGTCTCCTTTCACCCGCTAGTGGAAAAATCCTGCCCACATCAATCCTATATACTCGCTTCATAATTTTATATATTCCTATGAGATCCCCAGACATCCTTCTGAATTCAATCGAGTACAGTCCCAGTCTATTAAACCTCTCCTCGTAATCCAACCCCCTCAATTCTGGGATTAGCCTAGTGAATCGCCTCTGCACACCCTCCAGCGCCAGTACGTCCTTTCTCAGGTAAGGAGACCAAAACTGAACACACCAGTCCAGGTGTGACCTCCCTAACATCTTATACAGTTGCAACATAACCTACCTCGTCTTAAACTCCATCCTTCTAGTAATGAAGGACACAACTTCATTCGAATTCCGAATAACCTGTTTCACCTGCAAACCAAAATTTTGTGACCCATGCACTAGGAACCTCTGCACAGCAGCCTGTTTTAATATTTTATCATTTAAATAATAATCCATTTTGCTGTTATTCCTACGAAAATGTATAACCTCACATTTTTCACCATCGCGTTCCATCTGCCAGACCCTAGCCCATTCATTTAAACTTTCCAAAACCCTCTGCAGACTTCCAGTATTCTCTGCACATTTTGCTTTACCACTCATCTTAGTGTGGTCTGCAAATTTGGGCATATTGCACTTGTTCCTGAACTCCAAATCACCTCTGTAAATTGTGAACGACTGTGGGCCTAACACTGATCCCTGAGGGACACCACTAGGTACTGATTGCCAACCATAGAACCACCGATTAATCCTCACTCTTTTCTTCTTATTAATTAACCAACCCTCTACCAATGATACTACTTTACCCTTAACATTATGCATCATTATTTCATGCTGCAACCTTTTGTATGGCACCTTGTAAAAAGCTTTCTTGAAATCCAGATATACCACATCTATTGGCTCCCCGTTGTCTATCGTACTGTAATGTCCTCAAACAATTCCCTAATTTATTTAGGCAGGACCTGCTCTTCATAAACCCATGCTTCGTCGGTCCAATGGGACAATTTCCATCCACATACCTCGCTATTTCTTCCTTGATGATAGATTGCAGCATCTTCCCGACTACCGATTTTAAGCTAACTGGCCTATAATTACCCGCATTCTGTTTACTTCCGTTTTTAAACAGCGGTGTTACGTTTGCTGATTTGCAATCCACGGGGAACACCCAGAGTCTAGTGAATTTGGGCAAATTATCACGAGTGCATTTTCATTTTCCCTTGCCATTCTCCTTAGAGATAACACTTGTCTCAAGTTCCTCACCTGTCATAGCCTCATTTCCATCAGTCACTGGCATGTTATTTGTGTCTTCCACTGTGAAGACAGACCCCAAAAAACCTGTTCAGTTCCTCAGATATCTCCTCATCTCCCATTATTAAATCTCCCTTCTCATCCTCTAAAGGACCAATATTTACCTCAGCTCCTCTTCTTTGTTTTAATATTTGTAGAAAAGTTTACAATCTGTTTTTATATTCTGAGCCAGTTGACTCTCATAAGCTATCGCACTCTTCTTTATTGCTTCTGTCTTAGCTTTCTGTTTCCCTCTAAAGATTTCCCAATCCTCTAGTCTCCCACTAATCGTTGGCACTTTGTATGCGTTTGCCTTTAATTTCTACTCTCCCTTCGTTCCTTACATATTCACGGTCGATTTTCCCTCTTTGTCCCGTCCATCCTTTTTCTTATTATAATGCTTTGCTGACCACTGTTAATAATCGCCTGGAAGGTTCTCCACTGTTCCTCAACTGTGTCACGATACAGTATTTGCTCCCAGTTTACTTTAGCGAGGTTTTCGCTCTTCCCATTGTAATCTCCTTTGTTTAAGCATAAAACACCAGTATTTTGTTTGACATTCTCACCCTCCATCTGTATTTTATATTCCAACTATTGTGATCGCTCCTTTCGAGAGGATCCCTAATTATGAGATCATTAATTAATTCTGACTCATGGCACCGGACCATACACAGGACCACTTGTTCCCTTGTAGGTTCCATTACATACTCTTCCAGGAAACTATCGCGGATGCATTCTATAAATTCACCCTCAAGGCTGCCTTGAACGACCTGGTTGAACCAATCGACATATAGATTAAAATCCAAAATGATAACTGATGTACCATTTCGACAAATATCAGTTATTTATTTGTTTATTGCCCGCCCCACCATTTTGTTACTATTTAGTGGGCTATAGACTACTCCTACCAGTGACTGTTTCTCCTTACTATTCCTGATTTCCGCCCACATGGATTCAACCGTATCCTACATAGCACATATGTCATCCCTCAATACTGTCCAACCTGGAATGAACGAGCTACACCACATCCCTGACCATCCACTCTGTCCTTCCGAATAGTTTGATACCCTTGGATGTTTAAATCCCAGTCTTGACCATCCTTTAACCATGTTTCAGTAATGACCACTAACTCATAATCATTCACAATGGTTTGCACCTTCAACATATTCACCTTATTCCGAACACTACGAGAATTCAGGCAATGTACTCTTATGTTGGCCTTTATATCTGCATTTTGATCCTTCTCACCTCTATCAATAACCTCTCCTGAGTTATTTTTCCCTTTCGCCTTTCCCCTAATTTTCCTTATCTTTGAATCCATATCTTCATGTAATAACCTGCTGCTTCGCTTTACTTCCCGTTTTCTCCCTTTTAGTATTACTGGACCTATTCACTGAGCTTTCCTTACTCACGTGATCCTGTCCTGTGACCATTTTTGAAATTTGACTGTCGCTTCTCTGCCTTACACGTTTCCTCTTACTGCCTTTTGTTTCTGTACCCGTTTTATTTCCCACCGACTTCCAGCATCGATTCCCATCACCCTGCCATATTAGTTTAAGCCCACCCCAACAACACGAGCAACGCCCCCCCCCCCCACCACCACCACCACCCCCGTCCACTTCCCACCAGGGCATTGGTTACTGTTCTCCAAAGATGCCGACCCTCCGGTTTGTACTGGTCCCACCTGCCCCAGACCCGGTCCCAATTCCCCAGGAATTTGAATCCCTCCCTCTTGCACCATCTTTTGAGCCTCGGATTTGTCCTAACTATCCTGACATCCCGACTGTGACAAGCTCGTGGCACTGGTAACAATCCTGAGAGTACTACTTTTTAGTTTAACTCCTAACTCCCTGAATCGTACTTAGATGGCTGGTTCCTACATGCCCACGACAGCTGGCTATCCACCGTCAACACTCCCCAGAATGTCCTACCGGCTGTAGGATTTCCTTGACACTTGCCGACACAGGCCGAGATTTCCTTGACACTTGCACCAGGGTGGCAATATACCATCCTGGAGTCTCGATTGCGTTCGCAGAACCGCCTTTCCATTCCCTTTACGATTGAGACGAATATCACTATCGCCCTGTCATTCTTCTTCCAGCCACGCTGCTGCTGTCTTCCCCTGGTGAGCCATCTCTTTCAACAGTATCCAAATCTGTATCTCTGTTTTGCAGGGAGATGGCCGCAGGGGACACCTGCACTGCCTCCCTACTCTTGCTCTGTCTTTTGGTCACCCATTTTCTATCTCCCTCATTAATTTTAATCTCCGCTGACGGTTTGGAGTGGTGGGGGGGGGGGGCGGGTTGCGGGGAGGGGGCGTTCGCTTGGCACGTCACCAGCGATCTGGTTAAATTAGAGAACATATTCAGAGTATCGTTCGAATTATTTTAGGGATTTGGTTCAGTTTGCAGATAAATGCAGCAGTAGATGCACAAATCCCATCACGACCTTTCTCATAAAAGCGTAATATAAAATGAGTGGAAAATCGGATGCTGCGCTTTAAGTTGTGGCCCAAAATTAATATTAACCCTATCACTAATTCACACGAATTAAAATGCGTTGATACTCTGTTGGACTGCACACAAAAAATAATTTCCTTCAACACCGTTTTCTTCAGAACATAAGTGGTTTGCAGAATTTGACATGGGAACCAAGAACGGTTGTTGACGTCGAAGTAACATTTATGCCCGAATTTCAGTGCTGAAAGAACATAACTGAACTATCTTCGCTGTGATAATGATGATACAGGCGAAACTACATTTTTCTTTATCGCCCAATGCACAATTTCAACCACATAATTAGTTTCACTTGTTCCCTTTCTGTAATCTATAGTATATTACGAATGTCCATGTTCGAACAAAGATTTGATGCTTTTCAAAGCATAGTTATGACGCTTGTGTGATGTTCAGGGGAACATTAAAATAAAGCATATCGTATTCATTCAGATTACGAATAACCCTGACAAAGAGTTGTTTTGAGAACTGTCGGATAGGAAAACAAATAAAACGAAGTAAAAGCCAAATTAGTCCACATGTTAAGCTTAAGGGCCTGGTTTGCCATTAACCCTATAAAAATTTCTCACAAATTAAAATGCGTTGATACTCTGCAGAACTGTACACAAAAGAGAACTCCTCAACACAGTTTTCTTCTGAACATAATCGGTTTGCAGAATTGGACATGGAACCAAGAATAGCTTTTGATGCTCAAATAACATACATTCCTGAATAATTGAAAGCAAGACCAAGAACGATGAGAAAAATATGAGTGTAAATGCAGAATTGTTTCTGAATTTGAACAGAAGATATACCTTGGAATGTCGTGGGGATGGAGTAGATAAAATCATGCGAAATGGGAAGGCTAGCGAACGCTTTCAAAGCGTGCATGATAAATCTCAACTCTAAGTGTTGTTTCAGCGTGACCCAATGTGTGTCGGCATGTACATTGGTAATTGGGGAACGATTCGAAAAGAAATGTCTTTACAAATGGTAATTAATTCGAAAGCTGACGGCAATTTTACGGTGTTCCGATAAGAAAGAGAGACGACAGTTACAGAAATGGTTCGCAACCCTTTTGTGTTTCTGCTCTGAGGGATGGGTGAGGACAGCAGATTGAAAGTAGAGGGGGGGGGGTAATTTATGAAAATAATAGAGGTTAAAATATCGGCGAATAAGGCAAATGGGTAATACACCGTTTACTTGAATAACATCGAAGGAAAAACTGATGGTGCCCATGAATAACGAGATTTCAGATTTTACTTAAACGAAGTATGGTGCGCGACTGTCGAGACTAATATAGCAAGCTCAGGGATAGGTAAGAAAATTAAACAACATTTGTACAGCTTATGATGTCATTGTATCGTGGTCTCGGAAGAGTGGGTTGTTGTCACAGAAAACTAAACAAATGCGAAAACAATCTTATAGTGACAGACAGAGTGGTCACATCTCAACGCATCAAGTTTCACTTAATTTATAGGGGGAAAGAATTTATTTTTAAAATAAATTAATCTCAGCAATTTCTCAATATGAAGCTGCACTGAGATATTAGGAATGAACTATTCTGATACATCTAATACGCACATTTTTCCAATTTACTGAACATTTTCGAGGAGGAATATTTACCATTCTGAGTAGGGTTAAGATATCTGAAGACAGAAATGGAAGCGTTAGCTGTTTTGTTTCTATTGGAAATTAAATGTACATATGTTTCCTGTTGACATTGCAGAGCTCAGCGACTGCCATGAACTTCTATCTAAATTCGGTGAATAAAAAAAAATAATTGCCTTATGTCATTTTAGATCTGATAGCACATGTTTAAATCGAACAATGTTTCAAACAGCGTGTAAAACTTTCGAGGTGAAATAGAAATATTTATGTTCCTGTGTGTTTGGATAACCCTTTGCAATCGTTATTTGGGCACTTCGAAGAAGCGTATTATAATCTCAGCCACTATAGTCCAGCAAGTAATTACTTCACGATGTAATAAATTATACTTACATTTGGATCAAACTCTGACAGAAAGTACTCTTGGCCAGCCGTAAAAAGTGGAATTCTGTCACAGACAAAACTGTATTAAAGAACAAAGGGGTGATGGAAGGAACAAAACATCGAATCATGATTGCTTCTGATATCATATTGGAAAATTGAAGAATCTAATATTAAGGCAGTAATAGCAGAATATTTAGAAACTGGCAATTCGTTCAGACAGCATCGTCGTCACAAAGGTCGTGCTTCTGAGGTGAATCGCACATTCTGAATTCTCCCCCAATGTACCGGAACTGGCAGAGTGTGGCGACGAGGGGGCTTTTCACAGTTACTTCATTGCGGTGTTAATGTAAACATTTTTGTGACATTTATAAAGATTATTATTATTCTGCTTTTCTCACATGGGAAATGGTGTTTCATAAATTAATTAGTGCGAGAATGGAATACAAAACGGGTTGGATCAATGTGACGAATTATACACAGGGGTTTTAGTTGTAGAAGATTAACTTCGGTAAGGTTCCATCTCAAAAGCAATAAAAAAGTATGAGTTCATGTTTTTCCCGGTAATATGATAGAACGCATAGAACATTCGTTCTGATCATATGAACTAACGTTGGAATTTGGAGTAGACATCGGATTCGGTCCGTTGGCTCATTAATTCATGTTTGAATTTTACTTTTCCATTTACCCAGCTACAAATTTATTTCCTGCCAACCAAAAATATATCTACCTCCAGCTTAAAAATTCCACCATCTTCTGATTTCCAAAGTAGCGAAACGCTCCCCTGAGAAAATTAATCTCCTCGCCACTGCTGTAAAATTACGGCTCCATAGCTTTCCCTAATTTTAAACTCACCTACATCGAGAAACAGACATCTCGTCGAGAACAGAATTCAGACCCTTGTACGCTTCAATTGACTTGCCTCTCGCTCTTCGAAAATGCATTTGAAACAAGCCCAGTGTGTCCATTATTTTATCGTCAAATAAGCTGATTAAAGTCACCAATCTATTCCAGTTCGTCTAAACTGCCTGCGACATATTCCTATCATTCTTTAAATTCGGATACCAAAAATGTGCACAATGTTGCAGACATACAGCTGAAGCATAAATCCCTTCCAGAAATGTCCCAACCGTCACTTAAAATTATAAACAAGTTTCTTCACAGGAATCTAAGCAGACAGACACATAGGTCATTTTTCTGGCTGCCACACTATTCTGGGAGAAACAGGACTGTTGGCTTGACCATTTTTATCTCTACACAACAATCACAAAAAGTTCTTGGTGCAAGGAAGCCATGGCAACGTGGATGTTATACGTACGTTGGTGGCATTAGCTCAATTTTAGATGATCTGATTTGTGATATAACAGTGATGCTTTGCGAGGAAACGCCGAGCAGATTGGAGATATATCCACTTCAGCCTCGAGGAAGCACAGGTTTCCTTATTGAAACGTATATGAATGTGATCTGCATGGCAAGGAAGATTATATAGGTGCGTTTCCCATCGAGGAGTCATATAGAACTATCGCAAAGAATTAAAATTAGGGGGCTCCAGGTTAGCCTAGAAGGAAGTCAAAAGTCCTCAGAATCTCAAATTCTTAATGACAAAACTATGGAGCTCCAAAAAATCAAAATAAATATTGAAAGCCACAAAATCTTAACAGGTCTAGAAAAGTTATTCGCGGGAGAAACAAGGCTAACTTTGCGAGTCGATAGTACTGTCTGCAGTGTTTGCTTTCGATAGCATCTTGTGAAGTGGACTTAAGGACCTACCACATCCTTTGTTCTCTTGTAGAAAAGCCTGACGATTGGAGTGGACAAATCTGGAGTGGAGTTCCTGCTCCAATTGATTCTTATATGGGTGTCAATAAATTACAGGTAATATGTCTGATGAAGCTAAAATTAAGGGAGTAACAGCTGGATAGGGTGTTGTGTCACTCATGGGATGGTCTCAGCCAGTTTGATGTTTAATTTTTACCCCTGCCCTGATAACTTTCAGTTAAGAATTCTACCCTTGTTTCTGAGAAAAGGATGTATTTTTCACAGACTGAACTCCGTGACCTAAACACGCAATTACTTTATGAATACATCTGAAAGCCACATAGTATTTACTTCATTAGTACGTGGTATTTGGCCCATATGCGTTATTGTTGCCTAATTTAAAATTTAGAGGTAGATGAACAGGAAGCAGACCGTCTTTCTTTTTTTTTACAACTGATCATCTGTTAAATTAAAGGCTCCTTTTAAGTTGTATGTAACGGGGACAATCCGATGTTAATCAGGGAGTTCATTTCAATATAAAATCTCCCTATTTGTCAGTGAATTCACATCTGGAGCAAAGTGTTCTTTACTCTCAATTTACGACCTAAAACAAGTATTGCGGTCTCGTCCGATTTCTCAATCAAAATTACGCTGTGCTCCTGGTAGGAAATAATGCTGGAGGAAGTGCAATTCCAGTGGAATGGAGCGATAGCCAGGTCCGTCGTATCACTGTTGACAGTGCTGGTGGCGGGTGGTGGTGAAATAGAGGGGAGCAAATGAGCGATAGTGACAAGAGATATCCGCTCACGGTTTGCATCGAAGCATTTCTGAGGCGTCAGACGGATCAAGAATTGATATATTTCCTCTAAGTTTCCATTATCAATGTTGGAACTGAATGGGTGCAGGCAATTGTGAATGAGGGGGATGAGTAGAGGAAGGTAGTTGCCCATATCAGCACCAAGGACGGAGGTAAGAAGTGCAATTATATCTTAAAAACACACGAAAGGGGACCACGAAATAACTTAATACGCAGAATCTAAAACGTATGGACTTCTGGATTACTCACAGTGTCACGTGCTGGCGACGTCGTGAGTATAAGGATAGACCAGGTGAATGACTGGTTGTAGTGATGCTGTGGGAGGTAGGTATTTCGAATCCTGACCCATTCGATCCGATTATTGGGTAGACGCGAGAAATATAATCTGGATGTCCTGAATAACAGCTGGTTCAGAACCATTACCTTTGTAGGCGCATATGCTGCGGCTGGTGGGGAGGGTCAAAGATAAAACGGCGTGAGGGTCAGAAACTGAGCAGAATGAGACAAAATGGGAAAGACATAATGGAAAGGCAAAATACGTAAGAAGCAACGGGAAAGGTGGGAATAAGAAAACATTTTAACAGCACATTGGTTCCTACTTTCGAAAAATGTGAGGAACGAGTCAAAATGAGGGGTATCTCAATTAACAGCGCCTTTTAACAACGGTACATTAATTTCTTATGGCCCAAGGTTCAGAAAACTCCAAAGTATATTGTGGAGTTCACCTGACCAACAACTGTTCGTTGAATTTGGATAGGATAAGCACGCGAGCCGGCCTTTCAGGTGTTATTAAACAGAGTTCTGGGGTGTTTTAATCGAAGAACAAGCTTTATTTTACGAATTTAGTTAACATTTGGACAAACACACAAAGTAAATTTTTTATCAACTACAAACCTTAAGACCCCACAGAGCTACAGTATTCTATGTATAAACATTAATGACTTCCCACTTAATTGTTCCAATTCATTAACGAAATCCAAGTAAAATCAGAAACTCCTTTTGAAAGATAAGGCGTAGCACACAGCATTCTTACTGAGTATCCGATTTATTGGTGACACTCTGTTCTCGTTTTCAAACAGCAGGTTAGAATTCCTTCCAGAACGCAATTATCTCTTTTACGTTACCAAGTAGTCTGGAAACAGCTTTTAAAATGAAGATAGTGAAGCACTTTTTTCAACCTGTGCAGTTAAAAAAACAGTGCAAAATCAAAGTGAAAGAAAAACCCACAGAGTCACAGCCCAGCTGGACCCACACAATGACATCACTGAAGCCATGTGATAAGATAAAACATTTCTTAAAGGGACAGTCCCATGAAAAATTAAAATCTTGAATTGATATGAACAAGTAGAATATGATTGCGATTTCAGAGACACGTCGTGAAGCCGAGTAAAGCTGGGCAATTAATATCCATACGTATTCGATTTTTCGCAATGAAAACTTCTTCTTGGTTTAAATGTTTTAAATTTGCTATACTGTGAGGAAAAGATTTAAAGCAGGGAGAGAAATGTCCAGCCGTTGCCTGGACAATTAATGAGGCATAGTTATGAACGTAAAAGGAAATTTAAAAAAACACACGGCAGTAAAAATGCACGAAAAGAAAATACACTAGTTTATGTAAGTGCGCTAACGGCTCTAGATACCATATTCCATTAAATTATGCCTTGGTTCCCAAGCCCGAGGTTCCATGAACTCTGCAGGTGCCCCTTTTTCCCCATGTTACATCGCATCTAATGTAAAATTATAAGCAACATCCAGAAAGTAATAACCACGCAGAGGACATGAGGCCAAATTTGGAAACACATTCACCCTTTTCAGCCAAAGATACACCTTCTAATTATTTCTGGAGATGTTTTACTTCAAATAGCTGTGGCTATGAAGTTTGCTTTGACTGTGTCCGTCTGTAAGTTCCCTAGAAATTGTGCTGTGGAGTATCTTTCATTAGTTTGATGTTTTCCATCGTGTGGAGCCAGCCTTTGGCAACGCACGTGTCACTTTCCTTCTATCTAGAATGTAAAGTAAAATGTTCTCTCCTTCATCGTGTTTTTTTAAAATTTAGAGAACCAATTATTTTTGTTTCCAAATAAGGGGCAATTTAGCGTGGCCAATCCACCTGACCTGCACATATTTTGGTTGTGGGGGTGAAACCTACGCAGACATGCAGAGAATGTGCAAATTCCACGCGGACAGTGATCCAGGGCCGGGATTTAAACCCGGGTCCTCAATGCTGTAGCCCCAGTTCGAAACACTGCGCCACGAACCGACCGTATGTCATCGTTTTCCTCCAATCAATCTGCTTTTATGACTTATATACGAATTCGCATGGCATCATGTTTTCAGATATCCCCCTGCTTTACATTCCTTTATCCAAATTTCATTATCGAATCTTAATTTACCCAATTAATATCACACGTAGAAATCAGGAGATGGTGGATGGGCGTTCTCAGTGAATGGTGACATCAGTACAATGATATTGGCTCATAAACCCTGAATCCAGAATCAGGCTGGGAGGAACTGAGCAGCAAATATGGGAGTAAATCATTACTAGGAGTTCTCTACAAGTCTTCAAACGGCAGTGGTAAGGACGTGGTTGATAGCAAATAGCAATTCAGAAATGCATGTAGCAGGGTCACGTCAGATCCATGGGTGACTTCAACCCACATTGCAGATTGGGTAAATAAATAAGCTTTAATATTGTTGCAGGTGGATTCCTGGAATGTGTACAAGATGTATTGTAGCAGTATGTCGAGGAAATAGCTAGAAAGATGCTCACCTTAGAAGGTTGTGAAGAGTACTTAGGGAATCATGACCACAATATGATAGAACTTTTCATTTGGACGGAATATGCATGTGCTGGATAATAAACCGCGGTCCTGATCTAAAGCTGGGAAACTCAATTCATGATGTTCGGTAAGGTAAATTAGGGAACTTTATTAAAATGCAAAACGGTAGACCAGGACTATTTAAAGTACATCCCATTGCATTGCAGGGCTCATACATTCCGTCCTGGAGGAAAAAGTACTGTACGAAAAGAGCACACACAAAACAAGCAACATAAATTGAGGATAATATTCGGTCCATAGATGGCTCGTATAAAGTTGCAATAAAACGTAGCGAGATTAAATATTTCTGGTAATTCAGCGTACAGCAAAGCAGGATCAAGGAATTGATTAGGTAAGTGAGTATGAGAATCATTTTGCGAGTGACATAGAAAACACACAGCAAAGGCTTCTACAATTATATAAAAATAGCGAAGATATGTTTTGGTTCACTTCAGACCGACTTACGAGGACTTATGGCGCAGAACAAGCTCAGGATTGTGCAATTAAACACCTACTTTAGTTCTGCATTCACAATAGCTTTGCTTAAATGCTGGTTATGCAAGTGGTTCGTGAGGAATTGACGGAAATTCGGTTTCCAACAAAACTATTTCACGACACAATAATGGGACCAAAAGTGAATAAAAATTAGAGCCTAATCATCGACGTTCTAACATAGTAAATGCGGTGGCCATGGAAATCATATTTTGTCCGACTTGCTGTAGGCTAATCAAAAAGATATGGGGTGTAGGGGCAGATAACATAGAATAAAGAACCAGTTAGCCTGACGTCACCAGCCTGGAATAGGCATGTTATTCATGTTGTGACAACGGGGCACGTAGAAAGGTGTAACCGGATTCAAAATGACATTAATTCTTGACCATCGAACTGGAGATTTTGAGGACGTAACCAGTAGAATAGATAAGCGTGCACGAGTAGCACGTGGGCATTGGATTTTCAGAAACATTTCTTTAAGGTGTCAATGATAAGGAGAGTGTGAAAAAGCTAAAATGCATGTTCTTCGAATTATTAATTGAGAGTTGTAGAAAACAGGAAACCGACAGAAGAGATAAATAGGTATTTTTATAACAGGCAGGCCGCGACTAAAGGTCCGGCTTGAGCCCCAAATATTGTCAAATTCTATCATAGATTAGGATGAGGTTACTAAATGTAACCTTTCCATGTTTTCTGACTATCCGAAAGTTGTTGGCGATATGAATGGTAATAAAGATGTCAATAGGATTTGCCGTGATTTAGACAAGTGAATGAATGGACGAATAGGAGGCAGACACAGATACGCATGCTGTTATCCACTCCTGATGGAGAAACCTAATGGCAGAATATTATTGCACTTGTCAAATATTGGGAACTGTTGGTTATCCATGTACACCAGTCACTGAAAGCAAGCATGACGTTACAGCAAGCAGTGAGCAAGGCAAATGTAATGCGTTGTATCATTGCAAGAGGGCTTGAGTGCAGCAACACTTTTCAGAGGATTTTGGTGATACCTCGCCAGGATTATTGTACACAGTTAAGTTCTGCTTATCTAAGAAATTATATTCTTTCCATCGCCAGAATGCAGCGAAAGCCCACCAGACTAATTCCCAGGATGGCAAGATTGTCATTTGAGTAGATATTGGGTCGGCAGGGTCTGTATTGATTGAAATGTATGAGAATGAGAGGGGGAGTAACTGAAACATGTAAAATTCTGACAGAGCTGGGAAAATATGATGCAAGAATGCTGCTGTTTCATCTGGCAGTGGTTTAGAACAGGCATTCAATATATGAAGGTAACAAATATATCACTTGCTACTTAGATTAGGAAATTATAATTTCCTGCAAGGGTGGTGAAGTTTGGATGTTAGGAACATAGAAGGCTATGGCTACTAATATGTAGACATGGGTGAAAGTGCTTGATTAGGTTCGAGGGTTATCCATGATCAAATTGAATTGTGGAGCAAGCTCGAAGGCCCGACTAGTCTGCTTCTATTTTATATTTATATTCTTCATTAACTGTAAAAGACGGATAGAGCAATTAATTGCTCTTAAATGTATCATATTTAATGCAGATCATTGTTTTGCACAGTGAGACCACCTATCACCTGACCTTCTTTATGTTTATATTTTCTGCACCTGATCACAGAAAATATAAAGAAGGGTAAGTTTAAAAACGTTACTTAATATAGCGTGCACAGCATGACCAATAAGGAATCCAGATAATTCTCCTCAGTTAGAGTAGCACTATTTCCCTGTCGAACGTCTTCCGTGATGCTGAATAGACGAGCATTTCCTTATCTTCAAGTCTCTCTGCGACAGCTTGCCCCCATTATGTCTCAACCACTGCAGTCAAAACATCCAATGTATTCCACTTCCTCACTTTCCTTCTTATCCGAGTGACACCTGCTCCAATTGCTCGTATCATGGTGGGTACGATGGAGTGCACAGAGGATAACAGCTCAAACTAAAACCGACCGTTTCTTTAAAGGTCTTCAGATACTCAGCAAGCAAATAATCATCCAGCTATTCCTTGATTTCCCCCCCTGTGCACGGAAAACAGCCCCAGTGAAAACTATGCAGTTAACTCGTTTCACAGGGCAATATCAGCACAGCTTATAACAGTGTTAGTCAAATTACAGGTATTGTTCTAGTATAGTATAGAGTTCAATCGACGTCAAGAGTTTTGTGGAGACCGGGGTCAGCACCAAACCTGCGAGAGACAGCTTGTACTGGGGAGTGTTTCCATACAGCCGGAGAATCAGGGCCTGCAATTTTCTTCTGGAGGAGAGACCAACGGACCTGCGGGTATCAGACTTTTCCCAGGTTCAGGATCTGTTCGAACTGCGCATTAGGATTCAAGAAAACAAAAAATAGCGATATCACAGGAAATTGGTCAGCTGGCTGCATTGCAGGTAACCGAAGTGAGGGACTGTGTATAAATAACTGGAAATGAAAGAATTGAACAGGATAACAGTTAGGGAACAAAATAAAGCGAATAAAGTGAGTCATTTATAGTGGGGATCTAGTGCCAGAAAGTATATAGATAACTGCAACTATTATTAATTTAATAAGTATTGTATTTCAGTTAATCACTGATTCGATCGAGAAATAGCAGTTAGAGTCGGAAAATGCTTCACTTGTGACATGTGGGATGTCAGTGAAGCTTGCAGCATTCCTGACAACTAAATCTGCAGGATGTTCACACAATTACGGTTACTCACACACTGCACGGATCTTTTTGAAGAACAGTTAGATTCACTCGGGATCATGCAAGTGGCGGAAAACGTCATAGGCAGTATATGTAGAGACGTGGTTACATTCAAAGAGCAGGGACATAGTTGCTTGGCCGTTGGAAGGGGCTGGCAGTCAGTGCATGAATTACCTGACTGTCTCCCTGTCCAACAATAACATATATTTGGATTATGTTGGGTGGGGAGAGGGGACAGCAGCAGCAGCCAGAGCAGTAGCACCACGGCTGGCTCTGTTGATAAACAGGGACAAACTGGAGAAGAAGAATAGTTTTAGGGAACTCTGTTGTCATGGGCACTGGTAGGCGCTTCTGTGGTCGAGTAAGAAACTACACGGTGGCATATTGTCTTCATGATGCCAGGGTCCAGGATATCTCTGAATGGGCATTGGACATTCAGAAGTGGGAGGTTCAACAGGAGAGATTGTGCTACATATTGGTAAGACCGACATAATCAGGTATTGTGACGAGGTCGTGCAGGGGGAGTTTAAGGAGTTTAGTAGAAAGTTTACAGACAATACATCTGTGGTTTTCATCACGCACTTATTCCATGCAGCGCGTGCTAGTGAGGCTTGAAACGGAAAGATAGTACTGATTAAAGGGTGGCCAAACGGCAGAGGGAGTCTTTCAGATATCTGGATCATCATATCTGGATTTGTGAGGGGTAAGTCTTGCCTCAGAAATGTGATTGCATTCTTGGAGGAGGGAGCTAAATACATAGAGGAAGGTAGAGCAGTTGATGTGGTATATATGGATTTTACTAAGGCGTTTGATAAGATGCCCCATGGTCGGCTCATGCAGAAAGTAAGGAGGCATGGCATCGACGGAGATGTGGCCGATTGGATCAGTAACTGGCTGTCACATAGAAGACAGAGGGTGGTGGTAGGTCGTAAAGTTTCACCCTGGAGCCCTTTCACCAGCGATGTACCACAGGGATCAGTGCTGGGTCATCTGCTATTTGTGGATATGATCAATGACTTGGATGATGGAGTTGAAGGTTGGGTTCATAAATTTGCTGATGACACCAAGATTGGTGGAGGAGTGGATATTCTGGAGTGCTGTTGTAGGCTGCAAAGAGACATTGATAGGATGCAGAGCTGGGCTAAAAATGGGCCAGATGGAGTTTAACCCTGACAAGTGTGAGGTGATTCATTTTGGTAGGACAAATGTGAATGCGGATTACAGGGTAAACGGCTGGATTCTGAAGAATGTGAAGGAGCAGAGAGATCTCGGAGTTCATGTCCATAGAGCCCTGAAAGTTGCCACCCAAGTGGATAGAGCCGCCAAGAAAGCGTATAGTGTGTTAGCATTTATTAACAGGGGGGATGAGTTTAAGAGTCGTGAGGGTATTCTGCAACTGTGCAAGACCTTGGTTAGACCACATTTGGAGTATTGTGTGCAGTTCTGGTCACCTCATTACAGGAATGATGTGGAAGCATTGGGACGGATGCAAAGAGAGATTTACCAGGATGTGCCTGGATTGGAGGGTACGTCTTATGAGGAAAGGTTGAGGGAGCGAGGGCTTTTCTCATTGGGGCGAAGGAGGATGAGAGGTGACTTAATTGAGGTGTGTAAGATGATGAGAGGGATAGATATAGTGGACGTTCAGCGACTTTTTCCTCGGGTGGATGTAGCTGTTACAGGGGGGGCATAACAATAAGGTTCATGGTGGAAGATATCGGAGGGATGCCAGAGGCATATTCTTTACTCAGAGAGTGGTTGGGTCGTGGAACGCTCTCCCAGCTATGGTGGTAGAGTCAGACACTTTAGGAACTTTCAAGCGATTATTGGATAGGCATATCGAGTGCATTGGAATGATTGGGAGTAGGTTGATTTGATCTTCGTTTCAGACTAGTTCGGCATAACATCGTGGGCCTGTTCTGTGCTGTACAGTTCTATGTTCTATCGGCATCCGTTCCAGGGTAGGTGGGAGTTGTAGAAGAAGGACGTGTTGCATCTAAACTGGAAGGCTATAAATATCCTTGCCGCGGGGTTTGGTGGTTTCATACGCGCATGTTGACCCCCCCCCCCCACCCCTCACCCCCCGCGCCCCGCGAGAAACGAGCAGGGGGTTGGAAACCGGTGTAATAGGTCGGAAGGTGAAATAACTGAGCGGAAACTAGAGAATAGGGCCAGCTAGACTCGAAGGAAGAGCAGGAAGGGGTATCTTGCCGAACACAACGGGATTGGTGGTCTGAAGTGCATTTGTTTCAATGCGAAAAGTAAAACAGACAAGGCCGATGACCGTAGAGCATAGATTGATGTTTGGAAATATGATGTTGTTGCCATTACATAGACTTGGTTGAGGGAGGAACAGGATTGGTAGTTCAGCGCTCCAAGATTTCCACGTTTCAGGCGGAATAGAGGGAGATGTAAACGGGATGAGGGAGTTGCAATACTGGTTAAGGAGAATATCACAGCTGTACTGCGAGAGAATACCTCAGAGAGCTCACGCAACGAGACAATATGGGTTGCGCTCAGGAATAGGAAGGGGGCTGTCACAAAGTTATGGGTTTGCAACAGGCCCCCCAACAACCAGCAGGAGTCGGAAGAGCAGATATGCAGGCAGATTTTCGGGAGGTGTAACATGAACAGGACTGATGTGGTGGGTGATTTTAACTTCCACTATATTGACTGAAACTCACTCAGAGATAGGGTTTTTTGGTTTGGCAGTGTTTGTAAGGAGCATTCATGAGGGCTTCAGGAAACAATATATAAATATTCCAACGGGGGTATTTACCATTCTGCACCTGCTTTGCAGAATGAGCCAGGCCATTTGGTCGAAATTTCAGGATGGCAGCAGATCGGGAACAGTTACCATAATTCAGTACAATATAAGGCACTGTTGGATGAAAATAAGACTAGTCTTCGGGTGAATGTGTTATATTGTGGGATGGCTAATTCTCACAGCATTAATAAGAAACTGAAGAATCTACGTTGTCGGCGGATGGTTGAGGGTAAATCTACATCTGTCGACAGGAATTCAGCAGTGGCTTGTTTCTGTGACAAAGAAGGAGATGTATGGCAAGTTTCGGCAACCATGGAAAATGAGGCAAATTGTGAGCCTTGTCTAAAATAAAATAAAATAAACATTTGTAAGTGCTAAAAATCTGGGAACAGATGAAGAAAATTATGAGTACAGGAAAGTAGAAAGGAACTTAAGCAAGCTGTCAACAGGGCTAAAAAAGGGCACGGAAATTCGTTACAAACAGGACTAAGGAAACTCACAATACTTTTTATACGTATTTAAACAGCAAGAGGGTCGGCAGGGATAGGGTTGCACACTCAAGCACAGGGGACGGAACCTGCGTGTGGAGCCAGAGGAAGTAAGTGTTGCACTAAATGAGTACTTTGCATCAGTGTTTTTACAAACGGAATGATTGGTGGATGATGAGTCTGGAGAACAGTGGGGAGATAGTCTGCGACACACTGAGATCAACAAGAAGGATGTTTTGAGCATGTTGAAAAACATTTAGGCAGATAAGTCTGCAAGGCCTGAAGGGATCTCCCCCAGAGTACTGAAGGAGGCAAGGGTAAAAATTGCTTGCGCCTTGGTAGAAATGGTTGTATACTCACTGGCTCCAAATGAGGCTCCAGCCGACTGGTGAATAATACGTATTGTTCCATTGTTCAAGATTTTTGAAAATCCAAGGAACTATATGCCAGTGAGCCGTACATCAATGGAGGGGAAATTATTGTAAAGGATTATTCGAAACAGGATTTACTCACATTCGCAAGCAAGTGGATATATAGCGAGAGGCAGTATGGTCTTGTGAAGGGGAGCCGTGCCTCACTAAATTTATAGTGGTTTTCGAGGAAGGGACGAAGATGATAGATGCAGGTGAGATTTTCTCTATATTGACTTTGACAAGGCCCTTCTTGGCAGACTGGTACAGAAGGTGAAGTCACATGGGATCAGAAGTTAGCTGGCAAGATCGATACAGAACTGCCTCAGTCATAAAAGTCAGAAGTTAGTGGGGAAGAGTGTTTTTCTCAATGGATGTAACTAGCGGTGTTCCACCGGGATAAAGGCTGCGACCTTTGCTGCTTATACAATATATAAATGATTTGCAGGGAAATGTAACTAATCTCCTTAGTAAGTGCGGATGACACACTTGTTCGAGAAATTGTGGATTGCGAAGAGGACTGTTCGGGGATTCATCAGGATATAGAGAGAAATAGAACACAGAACATAGAACAGTACAGCATAGTACAGGCCCTTCAGCCTACAATGTTGTGCCGACCATGTATCCTAATCTACGATCAACCTAACCTACATCCCTTCAATTTACTGCTGTCCATGTGCCTGTCTAAGAGTCACTTAAATGTTCCAAATTACTCTGACTCCACCACCTCTGCTGGCAGTGCATTCCACACACCCACCACTCTGTGTAAATAACCTACCTCTGACATCTCCGCTATACCTTCCTCCAATCACCTTAAAATTATGTCCCCTCGTGACAGCCATTTCCATCCTGGGGAAAAGTTTCTGGCTACCCACGCTATCCATGCCTCTCATTGCCTTGTATTCCTCTGTCAAGCCACCTCTATGCCTTCTTCGCTCTCGTGAGAAAAGCCCTAGTTCTCTCAACATTTCTTCACAAAACGTGCCCTCCAGTCCAGGCAGCATCCTGGTAAATCTCATCTCTACCCTCTCCAAGACATCCTTCCTATAATGAGGCGACCAGAACTGGACATAATATTCGAAATGTAGTCTAATTAGAGTTTTATAAAGCTGTAGCAAAACCTCGCGGCTCTTAAACTCAATCCCCCTGTTATTGAAATCCGACACACCATACGCTTTCTTAACAACCCTATCAACCTGGGTGGCAACTTTGAGGGATCTATGTACGTGGCACCCAACATCCCTCTGTTCCTCTACCCTTCCAAGAGTCCTGCCTTTAACTCTGTATTCAGCATTCAAATTCGACCTTCCAAATGTTATCACTTCACATTTATCAAGTTTGAACTCCATCTGCCACTTCCCAGCCCAGCTCTGCATCCCGTAAATGCCCTGTTGCAATCTGCAACAACCTTCAACACTATCTACAACTGCACCAACCTTCGTGTCATCGGCAAACTTACGAACCCACTCTTCCACTTCCTCATACAAATCATTTATAAAATACACAAAGAGCAGAGGCCCAAGAACAGATCCTTGCGGGACACCACTGGTCACCGACCTCCAGGCGGAATACTTTCCATTCACTCCCACTCGCTGCCTTCTTTCGGCCAGCCAATTCTGTATCCAGACAGCCAAATCTCCCTGTACCCCATGCCCCCTAACTTTATGAATGAACCTACCATGGGGAACATTATCAAATGACTTACTGAAATCCTTTTGCACCATATCCACTGCCCTGCCTTCATCAATGTGTCTCGTCACATTCTCAAAGAATTCTACGAGGCTTGTGAGGCATGATCTGCCCCTCACAAAGCCACGCTGATTATCTCTAATGAAACGATGTTTTTCTAAATAATCATGAATCTTACCTCTCAGAATCCTTTCCAATATCTTTCTCCCCACAGACGTAAGACTGATGAGTCTGTAATTCCCAGGAATTTTCCTATTCCCTTTCTTGAATAGCGGGACCACATTCGCCTCCCTCCGATCATCCGGTATTACTCCAGTGGAGAGTGAGGACGCAAAAGGTTATCGCCAACGGCGCAGCAATCTCCTCCCTCGCTTCCCGCAGTAACCTTGGTTATATCCCGCCAGGCCCGCGGGACTTATCTATCCTGATGCTTTTCACAATTTCCAGCACATCCTCCTTCTTAATATCAACCTGTTCGACTCTATTAACCTGGTCCACATTGCTCTCATGAGCAACAGGTTCCCTCTCCTCTCGTGAATACTGAAGCAAAGTATTCATTAAGGGCCTCCCCCATCTCTTCAGATTCCAGGCATAAGTTCCCTCCACTATTCCTCATCAGCCCTACTCTCAATCTGATCATCCTTTTATTTCTCACATAAGTGTAGAACGCCTTGGGGTTTTCCGTAATCCTTCCCACCAGGGCTTTTTCATGCGCCCTTCTAGCTCTCCTCAGTCCATTTTTGAGTTCCTTCATGGCTACCTTGTAACCCTCTAGAGTCGAGTCAGATCCTTGCTTCCTCAACCTTCCATCTTCCTCTTGACTAGAAGCTCCACTCACCTTGTCATCCAAGGTACCTTCAGCTTACCATTCCTTCCTCGTCTCCGTGGGAAAAAACGATTCCGCACTCGCAGCAGGCGCTCCTTAAACAATCCCCACATTACTATTGTGCATTTCCCCAAGAACAATTGTTCCCACTATATGCTCCTCAGCTCCTGTCTAATAGCAGTATAATTTCCCCTCCCCCAATTAAATTACTTCCCATACTGTGTGTTCCTATCCATCTCCATGACTATGGTAAAGGTCAAGGAGTTGTGGTCATTGTCACCGAAATGCTCTCCCACGGTGGCATTTGACACCTGTCCTGGTGTCCAAAATGGCCTTCCCCTAGTCGGC
This sequence comes from Scyliorhinus torazame, assembly GCF_047496885.1. Lineage (NCBI taxonomy): Eukaryota > Metazoa > Chordata > Chondrichthyes > Carcharhiniformes > Scyliorhinidae > Scyliorhinus > Scyliorhinus torazame. The sequence goes on along the minus strand of NC_092718.1, from coordinate 107,237,325 downwards.
CTATCTACATATTGAGGCACGAATCTGTCCTGTACTCATCTGACAAAATCTGCTCCATCCAAACCATTTGCACTTCGGAGATTCCAGTTAATATTAGGGAAGTTGAAGTCATCCATGACAAGATCGTTTATGACTTGGGCGGAGAGATGGCAGAATGAATTTAATCCGGACAAACGTGAGGTAAAACATTTCGGACGGTCTAATACTGCTGGGAAATATACCGCAAATCGTAGAACTCCTCAAAGGGATCTGGGTGTACAGGCCCACAAGTCACTGAAAGTGGCAACTCAGGTCGAGAATATAGTCAAGGAGGCAAATGGCATGCTTGCCTGCATCGGCCGGGGCATTGAGTAATTGAAAACTTGCAGATCACGTTGCAGATGTATAGAGCCTTAGATAGGACGTACTTGGAATATAACCTTGAATGTCGGTCGCCCAACGACCAGAACGATGTGGAGGCTTTGGAACGCGTACAGGCGAGGCTTACGAGGATGTTGTGTGGTATGGAGGACACTAAGTATGATGAGAGCCAAGGTAAACTCGGTGTGTTTTCACGGGAACTCTGCAGATTGAGAGGCCTACTGAATTATGAGCTGCATTGACAGAGTGGACAGTCAGAACACTTTATAAAGGAAGTGAGAATCAATTATTATGGGACATAGCTTGAACGTACGAGGACCAATATTTAAAGGCCATTGGCGAGAGACGTATTTTACACATCGAATAGGGGTGCCTAGAACTCGCTGCCAGACCACAGGCGGAAGCAGGTACGATAGTAACGTTTAAGTGGCGTCTTGACAAATACATGAGTAGGTTGGAAATGGAGGGGGAAGAGCCCCGGAAGTGTCGAAGGTTTTAATTTAGACGGACAGCCTGGTTGGCGCAGTTGTGGAGGGCCAAAGTGCTCGTTCCTGTGCTGTACATTTCCCTCTTCTTTGTATCCAGCTCCTCTGCTGTTTTATATGCCGACTGGACAATGTTCTGGAATGTGACACCTTTCCAAAACAGGGAGTTTTAAAAAGTTGAAAGGCTAATTATAAACATAATTATTGAACTGTAAAGTGTAAACCTGTTACATTATACATTCCAGAGCTAAGGAAATGTCAAAGTAGCATAAAAGATTCAGGTGAACACATCTATTTTGTTGCTTGCTTAAATTTCCATCCGATCGTTTTACTTTCAATGATGCAAGTGTCCCAGTGTTTGTAAAGCACGTTAGAGAAAATACAATGCTGGATCATTAATCTGTTTCTAAATATATAATGTATTTTTAAGACGCTTTTGCTTTGTTTTACAGGGCAGATGTATGCTGTGTCGGAATGCCTGCTTAAAACACTAGAATCTTACTCGAATTGATGATACTGTCATTGTTCAGGGTTTTTAACATTACATTGGCACTTTGTTGCTGCAACATTTGATGACACTGAATTGGCAGTACAATATATTGACATTATTACGTTCGGTAGCTCTGACTACAGTGGATTGGAACATTTAGGATGCGTATGTCATGCACTTTCTACATATAATAATTCGTTATACATAACTATCCAAAATTGAAATCATTAATGTAGGCACTGAATTGACGTGATTACATTCTATACGTTATACAAGACCGGAGTCGTCTTTATTTAACTACATTTTGTTCAATGTTATCAGCTTTTAGGTAAAGAATAAATCTGGGAAGCCCAGCACGGAATGCAAGATACATTCCTGGGTTTGACTTAATGTTTTCTTTCCCATGAATTCCACTGCTCCGATGTAAGTGGAAAGTAATTGTGAACAATTATTGTTGCTGTCGTGGAAATCATAATAAAGACAAATTCCTCGAGGTTCGATTTAAGGAAAATTATTTCCACAAATATACTTGGTGAGAGAGAGTGTTTCAGCTGCAAAGCCAAGGCACTGCACTCTGATTTATGCAGTCAAAAGTCATTATATTTATAGGTTGAAATAAACAACTTTGAAGAGATAAAACTTGGGAACATACGCAAGAGGAAGTATGAATGTTCTGGTTTTGGTTTAAAAACAATTCGAGTCCGCATTTTGTTGTCATTCGGAAGAACAACTTATTATCATAATAAGGCCAGTACCACATACTAAGCAGTATTTGGTTTACATTACTTGACCTCCTTATTTTCGCTCAAACGCAGTGTTAAAATATAGTTAATATTCCCAGCATGCTTCTAAATTGGTAACTCATTAACTTTCCTTCCACAATTCTCTCCTTGTTGATCTTCTGATCAACACCTTTTAGTAAATGATCGTGTCCTCCGGAGAGAAGGGTGGTTTATAATGTCAGGGGAACGGACGTATGGCAGTTCCCTGCGTGTTATGAGCTGGTAGCAAGGAGGCCAGGCGGCTCGGCTGTTCTCCCGTGTTAGTCCAATGAAAATATCTTGCGCAATATTAAAACAGTAACCATATGACAATCAAGATTACAATGCGGTTATAATCCAGAACACAATCCGCTGTTCTGGCGATCCTAGCATCCAAAGCCAAAGTCTCAGCCCTCATTTTCGTGTAATCTTGTTACCTCTCCACGAATGTGATCCTTCAGATTATCAATTTTCTGAGTTATCAGGGATGTATGTGCAGCAGTCACTGCCAATCAGGGCACAAGTGCCTCCCTTTTCAGCTAACAAGAAATCAAGAGTCATTCTATTCTGCAGAGCAACTGCTCCGATAGCAACCATCTGAGTTTCTATCTGGTTAACAGATCCTGCAGTATCATTAGCTACCTGCTCAAGGATGTCTCGTAGTGCGCGTAGTTCGTATGCATTAGTGGCTATTCCTAATGGTGGTATCATTATTTCCAGCATTTGTGCCCATGTCATAATACTTTGTGTCGTCCTGTGATGGGGATGGTACTGCAGTTGCAGGACGTGATGTACATAAGGGACTACATATCCCAAATAGCAGGAGCCTTCCCAATTTCCTGGTGTGGCCACAGATAAAATATATGCGGTCAGGTTTCCTTTACTATCAGTCGTCATTAATCTAATCGATCCCCTTCCCAGGAGCCTCCACTAGTTTGATTTTCAACTCCTGACCAATCAAAGATGAATAACCCTTTAGCTGTAAGGTGGAACATTGGGGGTTGCCAATTCAAGATTTGATCACACTGACTTGTGCCAACTGGGTAGGTCCCATATGTTTTATGTTTCCTAAAGCATATGCTACCCTTTGGGACTCCAGTGTAATTGGGAAGGATCAAACAGGGCGTTTGACGTGTTACATAAACTAAACCTAGGCCCCCACCATTCCTCAAACCTATTCATATCGTATCCAACTAATCTCCAATCGAACATATTCTGTGTATCTTCACCACGTCCTGTACTATTTTGTCTTAGAGCCCATTCTGCTATCTCTTTACTGGCGAATGGGATAGGTCGCAAAAGGGAAGCGCTCCTCCAAGCTTCTGGGAATTTGTGTACAAACCCAACAACTTAATTTATTTACCCTCTCTGCGTATGAGTGAGACATGTATGTTAAGGTGTTAGTATGCACTTTACCCTCTACATGATGTTGGATTAATATGATAATATAAAAACATGAACGCCGTCATTCTCTTCAGGTTAGCGTCTCACTAGTACTCTCAAAGTTCCGTATGATGTAGTTTACACGAGTTGCGTGGATCCCATATGGCTTTTCTTTTACTTTAATGACTGTTCGGGTGGTTAGCAGCACTTGGTAGGGTTCATTTCACCTAGGAGAAAAGTAATCTATGTTTAGTGCTTTCACATACACTTGATCTCCAGGTTTAAAGTGTGTGTATTTCCCTCTTTTCGATGCATCTGAGCCTTTTGCACCTTTTCATGTTTTTGTTTTTTTTCATTTTTTTCAGCCCTTTCACACATGGCCTGGGCATACTTTAGAGATGCCTCATCTGCCCATATTAAGGCTACTGCCGCTGGAGCCATTGGGGGTTTAGTCCCAGTTGTCATGGGACGTTCCAATTATTTTCTCATACGGGATTGAACCCGGATTCCGATTTCTCTGATTTCTCAGGGCATACATCACGAGAATATGGCATCTGGCCATAGAAACCCATTTTGTTGACACACTTTTGTAACTGCAGTTTTAATTATTCCATTCGCCCTTTCCACCATTCCTGAGGATAGTGGCTGTTTTGGGATATGCAATTTCCATTCAAATCCCATGGCTTCTGTTAGGGCTTTGGTCAATTTGCTAGCGGAATGAGTTCCCCTGTCACTTTTAATAGCCATTGGTATCCCAAACCTAGGTATTATTTCCTTTAACCATTCTCTGCTACCAGAATATTTACCATTGTTCTAGCATCATCTCTTTTGGTTGGAAAATCCTCTACCATCGTGCAAACATGTCCACTATCCTTTGACAAATCATACATGCATTTCAACTTCATCTTCACTCTTTGATTTCTCCTCTTGTCTTAACCTGTGACTTTGCGACCTTGTTACTATACAATCCGGAAAATCCCAAAATATTCGTCCATCAACACTTCAGTTGTCTGATTTTCCACTGGCTTATCAACCACAGTAGGCATCACTCCCACCTGCGATCCAGCTATACCATTACCCAAGATAAACGGTATTCCTGGACAAGATAGTATCTCTATTACTCATACTACCATTTCACCACTCTACGCTGGACTTTCGAACCTTACCTTATATAATGGAACACTACTCCTCTGAATTCCACATATTACCACCTTTTCTGGCAACATTATTCCCAGACTACATCACTCCTCATCTCCAACCATCAAAGATTGACTAGCTCCCGTATCTCTTAAAATTGTGACTTCATTACCTGCTCCTCCTGATACACATGAGTCAACTTTACACACACAAGTAAATTATTTCAAAAGATCTGGCACATTCTTATCAATCAACTCTTGATCAGGCTGTACAATCTTTTGCACCTCCTTCGTTTCACCTGGGTTTTCCTTTACCACTTTAACAAACCCCACAGTCTTATCCTGTTTTACCACATCAGCCTTCCCAGTGCTTTTCTTCAACCACCAACACTGTGACTTTACATGGCCAAGTTTATTACAGTGAAAACATTTGAAACTAATCCCACAACACCGAAAAATAAAAAGGAGTGACATGCAATGAGGTCTACTGTCCTAAGTGACTTTGCGTTTATAAATTGTATGCGTGCTCATCCTCACGAGCATACCAAGCTGTGCAATGGGTCACTTTATTCTCTCCTCTGGACTCGATCAAGTGTTTTAATAGCTGTACCCAAGGGTCATTAATCTTTTATCAGACTTCCTGCAGTTTAATTTTTTTATTTTTAACAGTGGTACTGTAAGGGTTAAAGTTCAGCTGCCAGCATTGAACACAGACACAGAGCGATCGGGCGCAGTCTCAGAAGTTATTACATTTTTCAGCTGGTGAGCTCGTATTTGAGACAGTTCTATAAACATTCCATTATCAATGCGATGTATTACCGTACCTAATTTGCATAGTGTCTGTCTGCCTAATAGGGTCAGGTGTCGCTACTTGCGGTACATCCTTCCTGGGGTTTAAATGCTTCTTGGCCCCTTGCATGATAGCCTCTTTCCCTCTATTTGCTAACCAGTGTTCGAGGGACTCATTTCCTTCATTCAAATGATTATCATTATTGGGAACGCAGCCCCCATTTATGCCGGGTGGGACTGCAATCCCAAAGCTTCAAAGCAAAGATGCACCACAAGAGTATTTTAGAAGCATCAAAGCACCCCCTGGGAGGGGGCTATGACTAGCACACATTTAAGTCAATTAACAATGATTGATTTTATAGGCATTAGCTATTCTTAGAGACGTATATTTTTTTTTTGTCAATTCAGAAAAGATCAACTGTCTGCTGAAATGGTTAATGTTTCCTGCAGAATCTACGGGGCGGAGAACTTGGCATGATGCCATTTACGTTTTTTCACATAATCTAAACACGTATTCATATTCAATTACTTTTATTCGTAAAGGCACTTTATTTCTTTTAAACTGATCGCAATTTCCAATGTTTCCGTTCCTTAGAGAAATCTCAACAAAATCACTTAAGTTATAATCTCTGACTCACAAAGACAGACGATAAAATATACAACCCACTTCATGCTTTGACTAAAATTAATTGGTTAAACAAAACACACAGATTCTCACAGCTCACAAATATCACAGTTAACCGTTAGCCTTATTAACGGCGACAGACAAATCTCGCTTTTACCTTAATCTTATATTTACTTTTTTCTCCGAAAGAGGGGTCAGCTTCATTAGATTCCTATGCGGGACATTTGGTTTTCCTACCTCATTCCGTTGCTTTACGATTGTTTCTTCTCTTTTTCTTACTCACTTTGACTCCCTTATCTGTCCTCTTTCAGTAGTTCACCTTCTTTCTCGCTCTGGATAACTTTCCCGAGGCTTCGGGACGACCTGTGAGGGAGCGTCGAGTTTAGTGCTCATCGTTCCTTCTGCAAAATACTTTAGAACATACATTTAACAATAACAACGACCGCGGAAATCGGAAATCATTTACAAACACTAACCAGCGCACACCGGTGTTTATCCTTTCACGAACCTCGAAGTCTTTTTTTATTTTTATTTTAGTCTCTAAGGCGCCCTTTTCTTCCCATGCAGCTATCGTTAATTTATTAATTAAGATAACTCTCCTAGCATGAGTCACTGGCCAGTAATTAAGGCTGCCGAGCCGCAGACCCCCCCTTTCAGCTGGGGTCGCGCTATGGCTCTCTCTTTTTCAGCTGAGAGAGTCATGTTTAGAGATTCGTTTCGGGTTTCACTTCCCGTTAAATTAGGGAAACTGCAACGACTACGCCAATTTTCCGAAAGAGAGGTAACAATGTACCAGCTAACACCAGAAAGTGTGCAAGATTTTCAAATTACAATGAACTATGCCATTCTAGGCACAACATGTTCCACATTTCTACCTCATAACGTGTCCCTTCGGCACTGCGCTGTTGGCAAATTCGATTTTACTTACAAGGCTAATATTTCCGTGTCCGTCGCCCACACGTTAAGTTTCATTTTCATTCTTTCACAGAAAAAATAAAAAAAGGTCAGTGGAAGCATATTCTAAAACACGAACATTTAAATTGATTGGATTGGATTTGTTTATTGTCACGTGTACCGAGGTACAGTGAAAAGTATTTTTCTGCGAGCTGCTCAACAGATCATTAAGTACATGAGAAGAAAAGGAAATAAAAGAAAATACATAATAGGGCAACACAACATGTACAATGTAACTACAAAGGCACTGGCATCGGATGAAGCATACAGGGTGTAGTGTTAATGAAATCAGTCCATAAGAGGGTCATTTAGGAGTCTGGTGACAGTGGGGAAAATGCTGTTTTTGAGTCTGTTCGTGCGTGTTCTCAGACTTCTGTATCTCCTGCCCGATGGAAGAAGGTGGAACAGTGCGTAAGCCGAAAGGGAGGGATCTTTGGTTAGACTGCCTGCTTTACCTAGGAAGCGGGAGGTGTAGATGGAGTCAATGGATGGGAGGCAGGTTCGTGTGAAAGGAAAGACGACGTCAAAACATAATTCGCCTGAAATCAGAGTAACTATGCATTATACGTGCAACCAATTAACGAACTTTATTTTCGCAAGCAGACATGAATTAACACTGCAATGAACTTACAGTGAAAAGCCGCTAGTCGCCACATTCCATCGCATTTTCCGGGAGAGTTCAGAACGTCCAAGTTACCTCACAACACGTCTTTCGGGACATGTGGGAGGAAACTGGAGCAACCGGAGGAAACCCACACAGATACAGGGAGAACGTGCAGACCCGGCACAGACTGTGACCGATTTACCCACTATGATTCCATGCCGCCGTTACATTGAACGTCCTCTGTCATCTCAGGTATCAGTGTATTGCCTTGAAGGTCAATCGCCATTATGACCCATTGTCGTTTCAGTGTTGAGACAATGCTGTACTACCAATGTTAAACCCTATTTCTTCATCTAGCTGTGTTAGGATTGCAGCTTCCGCGAATCAGTCAAAAAAAAACATCATATTCCTTTACTGTAGAGCGCCGTTTTCGAGTACACTTGCCACTTTTGACAGATAGCCATATTGTGTCTGGAATCGTTCCACAGTCCACTTCCTTATGCTTTTTCTCTTGTAACTTGGATAATCAGTAAGGCAAAAGTGATCCAAACCAGTTGGAATGCGATGATACTCTTTACAAAATGATTGTTTTGTATTTGCTTGAAGGCCACTGGAAATCATCCGCAGACTCTGGCTCTGGTACCCATGTAGAACGGCAGAACACCCAAAGAAGGAGGAGCCATTACGTCTATTTAACGACTTTTCTTCCGGTTAGAGGCTGCAATAGAAGCAAAAAATAAATCGTCTTCCTTTCTTGTCATTGGGTTATGATTTTTGCTCTTACAGTAAGATGAGACGTTTTCTTATGCAACTGGTCTGCCACGCTTTAATATGTCACGCACTTGCCTATTTACTTCTGAGTAATTTCACATTCACTGTGGCGAGTACACTGTGTAGAGAGAGCAGGATTGGGTTTCCAGGAATTCATCACTATACATTTATTCTCCATCGGGAGAGCATGAGTGTGTGAATTGTTGCCAGCAGCAAATCAAAACGCAGGCATTTCTTCCACGTGACTTTGTTCCCTAAATTACTGCACAAAGCTGAAAAAACGATATCATGCAAGGAATGCAACAAAGTTCTTGAATCGTGCCGTCGGTGAAAACCATCATAAACAAATGTCCCATTGACATTTCCTACGGGTTGTCATCTTGTTGGCTTGTGTAAGAGATTGTAGGAAGTTCCCAATCGAGAAGGGAAAACTACAAAGCGATTCACGAGCTGGTATCCGATATGATAACGAATGTTGTAAGTGCCATCAAGTCTACTGATCCCGATTCTCGCACACAGTCATATTCGGAGTCAAGGATAACAATATTTCTCCTTCGCCAGGGGCTTACGCACGCCTCCCAAAGTGTGCTGCACAATCACCAGTTTCCGTCGGAAATGCTTCAGTGAAATTCATTGTGTGGTTTTGCTCGGATCCTTTTCTCTTCGCTATCTACTCTCATCCGTCTCCCTGAAAAGTCTCTGTATCATAATAATAATAATAATCTTTATTGTCATAAGTAAGCTTACATTAACACTGCAATGAAGTCGCTATGAAAATATCCCAGTCGCCAGATTTCGGCACCTGTTCGCGTACACTGAGGGAGAATTCAGAATGTCCAATTCACCTCACAAGCACGTCTTTCGGGACTTTCTGGAGGGAACCGGAGCAAGCCAAGGAAACCCACGCCGCCATGTGGAGAACGTGCAGACTCCGCAGCGACAGTAACCCTTGCTGGGAATTGAGACTGTGATCCTGGAGCTGTGAAGCAACACTACTCATCACTGTGCAACCGTGCCGCCCAGCAGGCAATTCTAGGGAGACAGATCTTTGCGTACACATCACTTCGGGCGTTTATCCTGTGCAGCTAACCGTCAGGGAGAATACTGCACGAGTGGAACAGGAATTTTGAATTTGTAATAAAAATCAAAATGTTATTTCTTGTAGATCGAATACAGTGCAGGCAGTGTTTAATCTATATTTCATGCAGAACCTGGCTGTCTAAATGAATGATTCAGCTGTTCCATTCCCTCTAACCATTCCCAACAGCGTTGCAAATATTATTTAACTAGGATTCCTCAAAAACAACCGTAGACAGTGCATGCCAGAGTCTATTCGTCCGCTGCACATTTTTCTTTCAGCCACGAAACAGTGTTATTTCCCCAATTGATCATAAATTAATGTCTACGGTTTCCTGAACATTCATAATGTGAACATTTTTGCCTATCGTTCACGTTAATGAAAATTAATAGCTTCATCAAATCTCATTTCAACCCTGTTTTTCCGATGGGGCGGCCCTATGTTGCCCAGTTCTCTTCCGTTGCTATATTTCCTCATGCTTTGAGCCTCTCTGATCAATATGCTCAAACACTTTCTAATGTACTCTGATCTTGCGAAACTATGATGTCTAAAGATGGACACAATTTTTCAATTTAGCCAGACACTTCGTTTTGTATCTGGTTATCACAAAGTCCATGCTTTTGTTCCTCATTCCTCCTTTTAGAAATCCCAGATACTGCGTACCTTCAGTAACTACGTCCTGGACTTTCCATGCCACGTTGAACGGGTTGTGTGCACATACTTCTCATTTTCCTCCATTGATTAATCTGTCTTGTAATGTTGTTTCGACGTAGTCCATTGGCCCTATCTGCCTAAATGGGTCAACTCATATGTTCCCCGATAAAATATTAACTGCGATGTATTCTCCCATTCAACAGAATCTCTAAGATCTTTTGACGTATGTTATTGTCTGCCTCGCAATTCACAGTTTGTTGACTTTTACGAATTGTGAAATTGTGCCCTGCACACTCAAGTCAAGATAATTAACAAATCATATAGTAAACAGAAACTCTGGAAGTCTACAAGTATAAATTGCTCGATACCAGGCATTTTTATTGATATTTCGATGCGGACTTTGAATTTCCTGTATTAAAGAGCTGAACGATTGCCAAGGATCTCGAAAAGCTTTCGGTGGGCATTTAATTTCGGCAGTCGTTTTGCCTTATTATTTAGAAAATGTTTGTTCTTTGTTAAAAGGGAACTATAAACGCAAGTCCGAGTTAAATGGTGATAGGCTGACTTTAGATTCTGATTACTTCAATCAAAACAACAAAACTACGCAAAATGTAAAATAATCGAACCACCCCATAAGGCGCAGTATGTACGTCAAATGTTCCATGCGCCATCATTATTTGTTGCATAGCCTCAACTATTAATCGGTTCTGCATACAGACGATAATTTTAATAAAATGTAATCGACCAAGCAACAAGTTGGGTATGTTATTTGACCAGTGATGCAACTCGTCCAACTCATAAAATATTATGATGCATTTTATCTTCTTTCCTTTCACATTTATACCGGAACAGGCGCAAAAATCAAAGCAAAAGACGCCAGTAGCATTTATCACTTATAGGTCATAGATTGTTGCTCATTCAAATTGCCAATTTTGTATTCGCTTGGACTTTTTGCAATTCGACTTGCTGAAACATACTCTCAGCATTAGCTTCAGCAGAAGTATATTACAGTGATTGATAGGTCATTGTTGGGAGAGCATATTTTCAGATACAGGATCATAAAAAGGTCGGGCGCAATGACAATCAATATAAAGTGTAAACTAACCATGTGCATGAGGTATTCAACTGATCGATCTTAAACCGAAATACTCTCTCTCTCTCGAATTATATATATATGTTACATTATATTATATTGCATTGTGTTATATTCCATTACATTGTATTATATTGTATGATAGCAGCACGGTAGCACAGTAGGTAGCACTGTTCCTTCACAGATCCAAGTCCCGGGAGTCTGCACGTTCTTCCTGTGTCTGCGTGGGTATCCTCCGGGTGTTCCGGTTTCCTCCTACAAATCCCGAAAGACGTGCAGTTAGGTAATTTGAACATTCTGAATTCTCTCTCTGAGTACCCGAACAGGCGCCTGAACGTGGCGACGAGGGGCTTTTCACAGTAATTCATTGCAGTGTTAATGTAACCCTACTTGTGACGATAAATATTATTATTATTGTAATTATAAGGTGGAATGAACTCACAGCTTTGCTGATATAGATAAATGAGGGCTGTGGTGGCCTCAGAATATTTTCGCCAGAAACTTCGTGTGCATGTCCCACTTTCCCACTTCATGTCACTGCATGCTCTGCTTTCACGTCGACAAGCAAGTTGGCTTTCACGCGGTAACTCCGTCCAAGAGTCCTAATGGCAGGTTGGAACAACGGAATAGATACCTGGTTACTGGTTAGCCGGATACATGCAAAAAACGATAAACCACTGGAGATGTGTACAAAACGCAATCAGGGCCAAATTCAATTCGAAGTGAATGGCCATCAATGGTTTCTGCAGGGCCTACGTTATTAGAAGATAATGAGTGAAAGTAAGTTGATGGCTCTATTTTTCAGAATGAACGGTGGATTGAGACAGCTGATCGATAACGTGGATGTTGAGCTGTGAATTTCTGGGAGGCGGACAATTCTCTGTTGTTTTAATAAGGCAAGGTAAAGTCGCCATTGTCATAGATGAACAGAGGATGCGTTCCACTTTGAAGTGGAGAGCTGACTGTTGGTGATTTAACCTGCGTATCCCCACACCTCAGGTAATGTGTCGAGGTTCATCGGTGCATAAGTTCATAAGATATAGGAGCAGCATTAGGCCTTTAGACCCATCGGGTCTGCTCCGCCATTCTATCATGGCTAATATGTTCCTCGTCTGTGTGAAGGGATTAACTACAGGTGGCACGGTAAATACAACCACGCTACTGGCTAGCCTTGCATCACGAACCAGCAGTCGCCCCTTGTGAGATAATCCAAATTTCTCGAACATAAAAGCAAATTACGGCGGATGTTGGAATCTGAAACAAAAACAGCAACAACAAAATACTGGACAATCTTGGCAGGTCAGACAGCATCTATGGAGATATAACAGACCTCACGTTTCGAGCATTGATGCCTATTTGTCAAATCGATAGAGAACTTCATATGGGGCCAGATTGATACTGTTGAGTGAAGGGTGGGGGTGGGGCGTGTACCGATGCCGCTGGATAGAACGCCAGATATTAACAAACATGTCGAGGCGAGAAGACAGACGGAATGTAAATGTGGGTGATTAAGTCTAAGACGGGTGTGCTGCTAGTGGCTCACAGGGAGATTACAACATACTCAATGTTCCGTAATAAGAATAATGAAACACCTTTAGATCTGGGATGTGTCGAACAGTCTGAACAGCAATTTACATATTTGAACAAACTGATGAAGAATAGTTTCGAGGGCAGAATGAAGTAAAAAACAGGCAATGCCCAGTTGAACTGTAATTATTATTTGAAATCAAAGCACACTCCTGGGGGCGCCGAGAATCTGAAATTAAAACACGAAACTATGGACAAACGACTAGAGAAGCGGCAATTAGATCATCTGCTGCTCGCCTCAAATGCCGTCGGAACAGTTGGTTGTCTGCAGCATTCTGTATGTTTATTTCATTAGTCTCTGTAAATGTATGGCTTCACCCGTGTGTAACTGCATTGACAAGAACCAACATTCCGCAAGCAAGTAAATGTGTCTTATCTCGCCAAAAATGTTTGAGTTATACTGCTATGTACAAGTTTTATTTTCAAAAACAGTTACTGTAAATACTATATTTAGCACCATTCCGCTTATCATTTGGAGGAGTCTATCGACGACCCTCAGGATAAAGTGTTGCATTTCGCAGCCAAACTGCACTCAAATGCAGCCTGACTAGGAATTATCCTGCAGTTCCAGCACGGTGTAATTATTAACTTTTGCTTTTACTTAAAACGCAATACGCAATGGCTGTCAAACATGAGTTGTGTGAATATGAAGCATAGGACATTGAGTGTAGCCGTGCTGTTGATCCTTACCGGGATGCTTCGAATGCAGCGAAGAATGTACCTGCTGATAAGATGAGGTGCAGTCGCTGCATGGGAATATCTTTAGCCATTGTATGTGCTGCAATTGATAGACTGTGTTTCTGAGAATTAGAAGATTGCACATGGTGGGGGAGTGGGGATCGGGGAAGGGAGAACACTGAGGAAGGTTAACAACAGGCTTAGCTCTCAAGTATTGCCATTCCAGAGTTGCAAGTATGCCAAGACGCTTTAAAGGATGCAGGTGTGAAGCAATTTGATAATTTATTTAAGACATGTACTGCCCGATATATTACCGTCTCTTTCGAAGAGCACGCATATAAACCAAATGCACAGTAGCGAAATTAAATGGGTTGTTGTAAACGTTGTCTGGATAACAGAAGCATCGAGCAAAGAAAGGGTCCTTAGGTTGCGCTCTGCCTCTCTCCTTTCTCAATTTGTCCTAAATCCGGACTGTGATCTGGATACTCAATTCCTGACATCTGCGAATGAGATTTCCAATTTTAGCCACACCACGCCAACCGGAAACCTGTGGGTGTAGGTGCACTGCCGGCGCAAGTGAGAATCCCGCCGGATGTGAATCGAGTCCGACGTGCTTTTCGCCCCGCTACCCTTCAACCCAATCCCTCTGATTTGACTTTGAATCACTTTATTTCCCTGCCACCTGATTGCCAACCGTCATTAACGTGGATTGTAATTTATTGTCAAGTACTTAGTCAAGAATGAACGTCCCACTAAAAAGGAATAATTCATCGAACATCCCACATAACGGCCCTCCTGTGTATGGAAAAATGCCAGGTTCCCTGCGCTGTCAACTTAACTAAAGTACTAGAAAATGTGCAATTACATCTTCTATACACTCACGGCAATGTCCAGGTACGTTTGCAAAACGACGAGTGTCCAACTTCCATACAATATAAATCGTTGAAACAGATCGCACTGCAAGAGCAGAGATGTAGCACTAAGTGTTGAAATTTGGTCAGATGTGCATGTTCCATCGTGAGTCATCCCTAAGTGAATACTCTGGATGAATAAGGTGTTGAGTTGCCTCAGATGGTTATCGTTCTCGGCGCAAAATGCACGGCTGTGGCACACGGGTTAGTTTAACGCTGAAATCCAAGGTCAAGATGCAAGACTAATGTGCCACAATACACATGACTGCCTGTCAACGCTGCAACTGCATGCTCGCTACAACATGTTTCCAATGGTAACAATTACATTCTGAATGCTCTTGCAAACTTGCATTGTGATTTCTAAACGTTTAACTGCTTCAAGAATCGCACAATTTTCCTCTTACGTTATTCCTCAAAAGGAGAAAAGCTGAAAAGCAATGAAAAAGGTAGCCTGTTCAACAAATTGCTGATTTAAACAGACAACTGTGAACGCGTTAGATATACACAATTTCAGATTTTGTTTGCCGAGGTTTCTTCTTTCACTATTTTCTGAGCATTATCACAGAGAACATCATTTGACGTTGCTATACACTGTAACGCCATTTCTGTTTCTTTTCTTATTCCCTGCTTTCTCTCATTTTTGCCGTTCTATTTGTGACCCAAGGATGATATAAGGACATGTATTTATAACGAAGCCCGTAGCACAAATGGAAGCGGAAGGAAGCAGATACACTGTGTCTGTGAACTCGTAGAGAACCTGGATGAATCTATCTACACCAGCACCACTAAAGGATGCTACAGGAAAAAATCTGAATCTTCTAGATTTTTCCCAGGAAACTGTTGGTAATTCTCTCCAGAAGCAAGCGGCTACCTCTCTCCCCATTAAGCCTGTGGGTTTTGCATTACTTAAAATACAATTGCCGAAGCCTGGCCTCATGCTGAAAGGAAAGTTTGATGAAGCAGGGGCACGGGTTCTCCGAGACATTTGAGTATAGACTGCCAAACGAAGACTGTGGCTTGCAATTATATTGTGAGGGAGAATACAGAAATCATCATGTTAAGCAATGTTTGACCCGCATCCTCAATATTTCTACCGCCCCCGCACCCCACGTGTTTCTTTTGTGTTTGTGAAAGGAGTGTGGACAATCAAAGCGCGTAGTAGTTATTAGCTTGTAGTTATCCAGTTGTATTTATTACATATTTTAACACATCCTTGTTATAATCAAACTAATTCCGTTTCAACTTATTCATCTTGTGACTGTAATGATTTGACAGCCAAGAGCCAAAGACGTCGGGAAATCCGATAATAAATATTGGTTATGTAATTTGTGTTGTCACTCCGGAGCACGTGGCGCGTTAATTTACTGGCAAGTTGCCCAGGGTGACGTGAAAATGGAAATACAATAGCAGAATGGCAAAAAGTCTGTCTAATTGAACAGAAGCTCAACGAAGTGCGATGACTGGAACAGGCACAATAGGAAAATAAGCAGGCCATTAACATTCTCGAACCTATGCCGGCATTCAATAATATCATAGGTGATCCATTTATGTTCAGTTTAACAATGGCCATCCAGTGCAGATAACTTTGGTTATCATGCCGAACAAAAATGGATCAACCTCGGACTTAAAGAATATTCAATGATCCCACTTCCACCACGTTGAGAAACAGGGCGTTGCAAAGCACTCGCCGAGAGATAGAAAATTCTTCTGTCTTGAACATGTATTCACTTCTTTTTGTCTAAAGCATGCCTATTTAACGCGATATTTAAGATCCTCTTCAAAGATAAACCTTATACTTAACTCTCGATATGATCAGGATTACGCAACCAACAAATAGCGTGAAGGTACGTTCCATAATGGAAGCTGGATCCGTCTCATCAATACCAGTCTCTATGCAGTGGCGGTTTCCTTTTGTTCGAGGCTGTGAAAGGATATGCTTGAAAGAATATTGACGTTCATCTGTGAAAAAAATAAGATTGTAGACTTGTCATAGTAATATTTCTAAGTTTATTATCCATGTGAACATGTTATTACATTTCGCTTCAGAATTGCAGAACCTGCAGCAGAACTGGTATAAGTACTGCAGGTTCCAACGGACACATGGTGCACATTTTCTGGCTGATTAACATTCCCTGAATAGAGGAATCAACCACAGCCTTTGACAAACCGGCGCCTTGGGTCAAACACATCCGCATAACAAAATGCATGAGTAACTCCTACATCAATTCTTCATAATTAGTGATTCAATAAAACAAGGTGAATTACTGTAAACAACATGTTATTGAATTGGAAAACTGCATTGCTTGAAGCGGGACGACGGTTCAAATGGGGTCTTGGTGCGACTAATTTACGCCACTTGGAAGGGCTAATGTAGAGTTCCAAGTTAAAACAAATATCGAGTGAATGAAATTAGACTATAAGTCATAAGAGAAGAAGTAGGGTACTCGGCCCATCGAACGTGCCCCGCCATTCAGTCATGGCTAATATGTCCTGTCTTCTCCCCATCACCCCTGACCTACTTATCAATCAAGAATCTGTCTGTCCCTGTCTGAAAGACACTCAGTCATTTGGCCTTCATAGCCTTCCACGGCAGAGTTCCACATGTTCAACACTCTCTGACCGAATAAATTCCTCCTCTTCTCTGCCATGAACGATCGTCCCTAGAGTCTGATATTGTGTCATCTGGTTCTATTATTCCTGCAACTGGAAGCATCTTCTCCATGTGCACTCTACCCAGGCCGCGCAGTATCCTGTAAGTTCCAATAAGATCCCCCATCATCTTTCTAAACTGCAACGAGTATAGACCTAGGGTCCTCAAACGCCCCTCATACGACACGTTCTTCATTCCAAGGATCACTCTTGTGAATCTCAACTGGACTCGTTCCAAGACCCGCACATCTTTCATTTAGTACTGGGCCTAACACTGTGCACAACATTCCAAATGGTGTCTGACCAAAGCCTTATACAGCCTCAGATGTACATTCCTGTTCTTGTATTCTATTCCTCTAGGCATGAATGTTATGATTGCATTTGCCTTCCTAACTGCCGATGGAAACTGCACGTTAACCTTAAGAGAATCTTGAACAAGACTTCCAAGAACATTAGTGCTTCTGCATTCCTAAGCATGTCCCCATTTAGAAGGTATTCTATGCCTCGATTCCTCCTTCCAAAGTGCACAACCTAACACTTTCCAACATTGCATACCAGCTGCCACTTCTTTCCCCAATCTTCGAGTCTGTCCAAGTCCTTCTGCAGCCCCCCTGCTTCCTCAATACCACCTGTCCATCTCCAGAGCTTTGCATCATCTGCAAACGTATCAACAGTGCCTTTAGTTCCGTCTTCCAGATAATTAATGTATATTGTAAGAACATGTGTTCCGTGCACAGACCCATGAGGCTCACCACAGGTTACCGGCCAGCACTCTAAAAAAGACGCCCTTATCCCCACTCTCTGCTTTCTGCCAGTCAGCAAATCCTCTATCCATGCCAGGATATTGCCCATACACCATGGGCTCTTAACTTATTTAGCGATGTCTTACGTGGGACCTTGTCAACGACCTTCTGGAAATCTAAATAAATCACATCCACTGGTTCTCCTTTGTTAAATATTCGTGTTCCCTCCTCAAATAATTCTCACAGATGTGTCCGCTAAGACCTCCCCTTGAAGTGGCCGTGATGACTCATACTTTTGTTATCATGCACTTCCAAGTACTCCGTGATTTGGTGTTTAATAATGCACTCTGAAATCATACCGAAGCCAGTCTAACCAGCCTATAAATTCGCATCCATTGCCTCCCTCCCTTCTTAAACAGCGGTGTTATATTAGCAACTTTCTCGTCCTCTGGGACCCTCCCTGCCTCCAGTGATTCCTGGAAGATCTCCAACAATGGCTCCACAATCACTTCAGCTATCTGTTTTAGAACCCAGGGGTGTAGTCCATCCGCTCCAGGTGAGTTATCCACATTCACACCTTTCAGCTCCCATAGCATCTTCTCATCACTGATGGCCACGAACTTCACCTCTGGCTCCTGATTCTCCTGGAGATCTGGCATCCCACGGGTGTCTTCCACGGTGAAGACTGATGCAAAATCATTATTCAGTACGTCTGCAATTTCTTTATTTCCTATTATCACTTCTGCAGCCACGTTTTTCAGTGGTCCAATGTCTATTTTTGCCTCTCTCTTACCTTTAGTATATTGAAAAAAACTATTCCTATCTTCGTTCATATTACAAGCTAGCTTGCTTGCACTCGGATTTCATATTCTACCCCCTTGTTGCTTAATCTGCTCGCTTTTCAAGTCTTCCCAATCCTCTGGCTTCATACTAATCGGCGCCACTTTGTAAACATTTTCTATTGCTTTCATGCTGAGCTTGACATCCCTCCTCAACCACGGCTGTCCTGTCATCCTATTACCATGTTTCCTCCTCCTTGGTATGAATTTTTGCTGTGCCTCCCGAAGAAACGCCGAAACGTCCTGTCATTGCAGTTCCAGTGCCTTCCCAGCTACGTTCTTTTTCCAAACAACTCTCATAATCTCCTCCCTCATGCCTTTGCAGTTACCCATTTTTAAATTGTAATACCGTTACATCAGATTCAAGCTTCTCCCTCTCAAACCGCGTCGTAAATTCTGTCATTTTGTGGTCACTGCTCCCTTTGGGTTCCTACACCATAAAGTCCCTAATTCAGTCTACCTCATTACACATAAGCCCATCCAGAATTGATTGTCCTCTCGTCGGATTTGCCAAAAGATGCTCCAAAAAGTATCCCATAGACATTTAACAAATTCCATTTCTTGGGATCCACGACCAAGCTGATTTTTCCACTCCACCTGCATATTGAAGTCCCCCATGGTTATTGTAACATTGCCTTTATTACATGCCTTTTCTATCTCATGATTTATTTTCTGCCCCACACCCTGACAACTGCTGGGGGCATTGTGCATAACAGTAATGAGGGTCGTTTTACCTTTGCCCATCTGCCTATGCTTTCGATAGGCCACATATTCTTGTATATTTAGATCACAGCCCTAATACCCTTGCACCCACGTCTCTGTGATGCACACAGCATCGGACTGGCCAATTTCAATGTGCGCAACACGCGTATTTACAGGTTTCCATGCTATAAGTGTATTCAAAACAAGGACAAAATATTCAGCGACATTAAACCAAAACGAACCAACAATTCAGCACTTGCTGGGTTATCCATATCAGTAAGACAGAATCTATCTCAGCATTGTTTAGACGTAATGTGCTGAGTTCTAATTCGAAATTTGATATTAGTTGCTGTGTTGATCTCACAAATGACTCAGAATACATATTGTCATTGATGTCTCTAAATTATCAACATGCATAATTTTGAACATTTTTCCTTCTTATAAAAAGATGAAGGTGAACTGCATACTTTATTCTACATTGTCTTTATTGTCTCAGCTTTGCCTCCATCTTTCGCAGCTTTCAGCTATTTCTGAATTCCATGGTGTCAAATGCAGCTCCAAATGACGAATCACTGTTTTCGACTGCGTCCGTCACTCATCAGCAGTGTGAAAGTGCCGATCTGCCGTAGGTGTCATCTCTAATATGAGATAATAAAAGAAAGCCATCTCTCCCAGTTAGTGGTCTTTATTTTGATGCCAATTTAAGAGTTACACAGAGGCCTTCTGCAAACAGAGACTCGTGCCAAAACGCGTTGTACATAAATTATATTTGCTATTCAAATTATGCTCGTAGGGGCGTGTTATCTTCGAATAGGATATTAAATGTCCTATATTACCTCCTTTACTATCATGGAGGAGAGTGCATCATTGCATTTGATGCCCACGGAGGTGTTTGGAACATTTTGTCGAATTATACATCTGCAATGTCCTTCAACTAGAAAACTTCTAAAAACCTGTCTATCGTGCTGTCATCGGGCTGTTTGCCAGCAATCGTGAAACTTTAACTGACAAACTAATAAATATCTGGAGAAAGCGAATATAAAGTTCTTGACCAAACGCATTGTGGTGATTGCAGAAATAAAGGAATTCAAGGCTGAAATTCAAGAAAGTGGTGAGCAAATTGGAAATGGGTCATAACATCATTCATGAGGCAGTCGTGGCATTCAAATCAAAGTAAGTGCTAATGCAAATTTTAAACAAATTTACGGCTGGCCATGTAATTGCAACAAAGTTCATTCGTAAGGTAGCAGATGATCGATGATGTGACGTGTGCATAAAGTTGAGTACAGTTGTGTTCTAATGTGGCTGTCATTTACAGCGGCAGTCCGCCTGTTGAGCAGAGTTCAGCTATGGACAAGGACAAATTTTCAGGAGGCGAGCTCTGTGCAGGTAAGGTTCACTTTGGTTGAAGCCAGTTATGGGATATATCTTTCCTGAGTGATGTCGATTCAATGTGGTTGGCTGAGGCTGCGTTAAGGGCGTATTCCGCTTTGTATGTGTGGGTCCTGACTAAAGCACGAAATGGACGATGTTGCCTACTGGAAATTCCGACTCTTGTTGACATCTAAGGCAGTTAACATCCGACCCAGTCTGGCATGTTTAGGAAATGTAACGTTTTTTTCACATCCAAATTGGGTAAAAATAAGGTAATGGAATGTGTTTAATTGTGAACTTTTTGTTTCACATTTAGGAATATGAGCGTTGCTAGCTACAGAACATTTATTAATTTTGCGAAATTCGTGCAGTGCTGTTATCTTGCTTCTTGTCTCGACATTGTTTGTCGAACACACTTTCTTTCAGAGATTGCGTTCTGTTATTTTTACCAAGTAACAGGTGTCATGTGAGAGTACCTTTAAGAAATGGCTGTTTATCAATGGATGTTTACATAAATATCTGCAGTGAGAGTACATTTACGAAATGGGTGTTGTATTTTCGGGGGGGATGTATTTGGATTAATGGTTGCTAAGATTGTCACTGCATGTTTTAAAAAGGTTAACTTGAGATCATAGAGTAAATATTGTTTTGCTTTAAGAAAATACTTCTCCAGTTCTGCTGTACCACACCTGTAGAGTGGGCCGTGTGCTCCCCATATCACAATCTAGTAAAAGTAGTGGGTCGGATGAACACCATGATACACGTTGGAGTTATGTAAACCCGTCCAATAACAAATTGAGGGCTCTAGGGGTATAAAAGTCGATCTATTGGATTGACTTAATGAACTTAAAGACAATGAGGGGTGAGCATATTGTGATTGCTTTTCAGGTGTCGTATTTGAGTTTAAGTAGGGAGTGTCTTTTGGTCAATGGTTCTTTCAGAGGCTCTGAGGTTTTTGGGGCTGGAGACGGTCACACGCGGCACCTTGCGGTCAGAGACTAAAAGCAGACAGTTAGATTTGGCAAAAACATTGCAGTTAACATTACCTCACAAAATGCGAAAAGATGAGGTAATTATGGCGGTGGCTAAGCGTTTAAAGTTGCCTGAGATACAGCTTGGCTCATTGGAAATGGCAAAAATTCAGTTATAAATTAAACAAATAGAACATGAGAAAGAATTAAAGCAGCTTGAATACGAAAGAGAGAAAGAGGATAAAGAAAGAGAGAGAGAGGAAGAGAGAGAGGAAAAAGAGGGAGAGGAAAAAGAAAGAGAGAGAGAGTTTGTACTTCGGAAAATGGCCACTACTAATGATAGTGAGTTAAAATTAGCGGATGTAAAGGGAAATGCACAGTTTGAGGACAGTGATGAGGTTAGTGAGAAATAGTGTTAAAGTAGAAGGGTTGGTCGGGATCTATTTAAATATGTCCACGCATTGCAAGGTTTGACGAGAAGGAGATGGAAATATTTTTTATTTCATTTAAGAAGGTGTCTAAATAAATGAAATGGTCACAGGACTTGTGGGTATTACTGATTGAAGCAAAGCTGGTAGGTAGGACTTGTGAAGTGTTTGCATCACGACTGGAGGAGGTATCTGGGACGTATGAGGAGGTGAAATAATCCATGCTAGGTGCATATGAACTAGCTGAAGCCTGCAGACAAAGGTTTAGAAATTTCAGGAAAGCAGTTGGTCAAATATACATGGAGTTTGAAAGGATCAAACAGGAATTAAGATAAGTGGATAAGGGCTTTGAAAATCGACCAAACACATAAAGCTCTTAGAGAAATTTTACTTTTGGATGAGTTTCAAAATTCATTTCGTGATGTAGTGAGAACTTATGTGGGAGAAGAGAGGGTTAAAACTGAGAGGTTCGCAGCAGAAATGGCAGATGATTGTGAATTACTTCATAAATCAGAGCTCGGTTTATGACATCAATTTCAGCCTGTGAGGGATAGAAACGTGGGACACGAGAAATACTAAAGTGGGAAAGGTAAAGGTGTCTGATGGGAGATAATAAGGCGAGTGTACTCCAGATTAAAAACAAATCCAGGACGGTGGAAAATAAATGAAAAGCTTCAAATGTTCTCACTGCAATAAACTAGACCATTTAAAGTCACAGTGTTGGTGCTTGAAGAAAAGCACTGGGAAGGTTGAAGTGGTAAAACAGGATAAGACAGTGGGGTTTGTTCAAGTGGTGAAGGAAAGCCTATGTGAAGCGAAGGAGGTGCAAAAGGTTTTCCAGCCTGATCAAGAGATGACTGAAGGAAGGTACTTGTGTGGGTAAAGTTTACTCATGTGTATCAGGAGGAGCAGGTAAAGAAGTCACAATTTTAAGAGATACGGGAGCTAGTCAATCTTTAATGGCAAGAGATGAGGAGTTATGTAGTTTGGGAGAATATTGAAAGAAAAGGTGGTAATATGTGGAATTCAGGGCGAGAGGAGTAGTGTTCCATGATATGAGGGAAGGTTGGAAAGTCCAGTGAAGAGTGGTGAAGTGGTAGTAGTAGTAATAGAGAAACTACCTTGTCCAGGAATACAGTTTGTCTTGGGTAATGATATAGGTGGATCGCAGGTGGGAGTAATGCCTACTGGAGTTGATAAGCCAGTGGAAAATCAAACAACCGAAGTGTTGAAGGACGAGTATCATAGAATTTTTTTTGGAACGTACAATGCAGAAGGAGGCCATTCAGCCCATCGAGTGTGCATCGGCCATTGGAACGAGCACCATACTTAAGCTCCACACAATCCCATTTTTCCCCGTAAGCCAGTAACCCCAACTAATCTTTTTGGACTCTCAGGGCAATTTAGAATGGCCAATCCACCTGACCTGCACATCTTTGGACTGTGGGAGGAAACTGGAGCACCCGGAGGAAACCCACGCAGACACGGGGAGTACTTGTCGACTCCACACAGACAATGACGCAAGCCGGGAATCGATCCTGGGACCCCGGAGCTGCGAAGCAACTGTGCTGGCCACTATGCTGTCGTGCTGCCCAGGGATTTTTCCAGATAATGTAGTAACAAAGTCGCAAGTTCACAGGTTAAGACAAGAGGCGCAATCAAAGAGTGAAGATGAAGTTTAAGTGCAATTATCACAAACGATTAATGATTAGATGGTTGAAAAAGAACAAGGACAGGTGGAGAATGAGCCGGATATTTTTAGTTCAGGAAAATTGGCAGAGTTACCACAGAAAGAGGTAGAAATAAAACGGATGCATCAGAAAGCATACACGGAAGAGGAATCTTTTTTAAAAATACTTCTTTATTCTCCTCCTTTTTCGCATTGTCTCCCTACGGAAGAGGAATCTGAGTGTATACCAGAGTTTTATTACAGTAAAAATTATGCCTTGATGAGAAAATGGAGACCTTTACATATGCACGCGAATGAAAAGTGGGCAGAGGTTCATCAAGTAGTATTGCCGGTAGGGTATAGAAAGGGGGTGCTGCGAGTTGCACATGAGGTATCAGTGGGTAGTCATTTGGGAATAAGCAAAACTCAAGCTTAAATCCAGAAACATTTTTATTGGCCTGGACTATATAAAGGTGTAGTTAAATGTTGTTAATCATGTCACACATGCCAATAGACAGGGAAACCTCAAGCAGTGATGGAACCAGCGCCCTTAATACCCATTCCAGCATTTGCGGAACCGTTTACAAGAGTTCTAATTGATTGCCTAGCACCGCTTCGTAAAACGAAAAGTGGGAATCAATATATTTGACGATAATGGATGTGTCTACTAGGTTTACAGAGGCCATTCCAGTACATAATAATACAGCTAAAAAGATTGTGGAGCAGTTACTTAAATTCTTTACGAGATATCGACTCCCCACAGAAACATAATCGGATCTCGGATCAACTTTTGCCTCAAGGTAATTTACAGAACTTATAGATAGTCTTGGAATAAAACAATGGAAATCGACTGCTTACCATCCAGAATCGCAGGGAGCGTTAGAAAGGTGGCATCAGTCATTAAAGACAATGTTGAGGGCTTATTGTCACGATTATCCAGAGGATTGGGACAAAGGACTTCCATTCGTACTGTCTGCAATTATGGATGCACCTAATGATTTATCCAAATTCAGTCATTTTTAACTACTTTTTGGTCATGAGGTAAGAGGACCGCTTAAATTGATTGAGGAAAAATTGGTGAGTGAGAAACCGGAAATTGGATTATTGGATTACGTGTCAAATTTTAGGGAACGATTAAACAGGGCACGTGAATTGGCTAGACAACATTTATAAGTTGCCCAAAATGTGAAGAAACGGGTCGTGGACAATACATCCAAAGTTCGTAATTTTGCCAGTGGAGATAATGTTTTAGTATTGTTACCAGTGGTAGGTGTATCTTTAAAAGCAAGGTTTTGTGGGCCTAATCAGATTGAAAGGAAATTAAGTTAGGTGAATTATGTGGGAAAAACGCAAGACAGAAGGAAAACACACCGAGTCTCCTATGTGAATACGCTTAAAAGGTACTTTGAAAGGGAAGGAGAGAAAAAGGAGAAGGTTTTAATGATACGAACTCAAAGTGACGAACCAAGTCCAGATGACTGTGGATTTGACATACCTCAAATTAAATTGGATAGTGAAGATGTTCTTAAAAATTGGGATAAATTGTTGTTATCTTCCAGAGGAAAAACGAACTGACCTGAAAGAGTTATTTGTATCACTTGGGCAAGGTTGTAGAGATAAATTGCGATGTACTAAAATGGCTATACATGATGTAGATGTGGAAATGCTGTTCCAACCAATCAACATCCATATAGACTTAACCCTTTAAAATTGAGCCAGGTTAACAAAGAGATTGAGAGTATGCTTAAAAATGAAAAAAATGAAAATCGCTTATTGTCACAAGTAGGCTTCAATGAAGTTACTGTGAAAAGCCCCGAGTCGCCACATTCCGGCGCCTGTTCGGGGAGGCTGGTATGGGAATTGAACAGTGCTACTGGCCTGCCTTGGTCTGCCAGCGATTTAGCCCAGTGTGCTAAACCAGCCCCATTGCTAAACCAGCCCCATGGCATAATTGAAGTTCTTTGCAGCCAATGGCGCTCACCAATAGTTATGGTACCAAAACCCACTTGGTACCCAACGGTTGCGTATGGACAATAGAAAGGTTAATGCAATTACAAGAACGGACTCTTATCCTATCCCACGTTTGGAGGATTGCATTGAGAAAGTGGGACAATCACCTTTTATTTCCAAACTGGATTTAATTAAAGGTTACTGGCAGATACCTTTATCCGAAAGGGCAAAGGAGTTTTCAGCTTTTGTGACTCCAGATGGAACATACCATTTCAAAGTGATGCCATTTGGAGTGTAAAACGCGCCTGCCACATTTCAATGCTTAACTAACAAAGTCATTTCAGGATTACCCAATTGTGCGGTATACATTGATGATCTGGTCATTTTCAGCCAGGCATGGAAATAACATTTAAAACATCGGATGGCGTTATTCGATCGACTTCAGGGGGCGGGTTTGGTGATACATCTAGCCAAAAGTGAATTTGGAAAAGCCGAAGTCACTTTCCTTAGCCATACAATCGGACAGGGTCGAATGGCCACACGGGATGTGAAACCAACAGTTATTGAGGAATGGTTAATACACTCGATACGAAGGGAAATAGTGCGATTTCTTGGCATTAGTAGATTTGATCGAACATTTGTGAAAAGGTCTTGTAGCCTGATTGCTCCACTGATGGACGAGCTGAAGAAACGTCGAGAATTTCAGTGGACAGAGGAGTTTCAACCGGCATTTGCCTGTCTGAAAGCAGTGATAACCAATCCTCCTGTGTTGGCGAATTAGAAGGGACTCTGTGATCAAATTAAACTAAAGTACCTGATTTTAAAGAGAAATGCCGAGGCGTCGAGAAATGGATGGATCGTGCAAATACATTCTTGTTCAAAGGGGTGTCGATCGAGAAGCATTCCAGTTGGAGGAAGAAGAAAAATAAATAAATGGACTATATTAATATACCTGTATGCGTGTGTTTTTTTTTAAACGAAAAAGTACATTTACTGTCTGCATTTCTTAAAGGATAGTGCAAAGGTGGAAAATGAAACCATCTTGAAGTTGATGGGTTTTTGTTCTCGGGGGGGGGGGGGGGGGGGGGAGGAGGTGTCATGTGAGAGTACCTTTAAGAAATGGGAGTTTATAAATGGACGTGTATATAAATATCTGTAGTGGTGGTACCTTTCAGAAATGGGTGTTTGTTACTGCAGTAATGTCAGAGAGTGGGTGGAGCTGGGCTGTCTGTCAGCTTTTTACTTTCGCTTCAGGCTTTTTGCTGCAGGTTGGGTTTGGTTTCATTTTATTTTTTGAGAAGCTGAAATCACAGCAGGATTTGTATGCATTTCTGCAAGGGTATGAATGTTCATTTGGGATTTCCAAGTGATAACTGTCCTCAATAGTGAAATTAAAGCTGATATTTGTGTTAAAAGGATCTTTTGTCTTCTGAATGTTGTTTGGGAATTTATTAAGGATTACTTAGTGTTGTATTCTTTGGGGGTTGTATTTGAATTAATGGTTGCTAAGATGTCCACTGTATGTTTAAAAAATGTTAACTTGATTTCATAGAATAAACATTGTTTTGCTTAAAAACAAATACTTTTCCATTTCTGCTGTGCCACGCTGTAGAGTGGGCCGTGTGCTCCCCATACCACAACCTATTAAAAGTTGTGGGTCAGGTGAACTGTATGATACACTTTGGGGTTCTCGAAAACCTGGCCCATAACACAGGGAAAAATCGGCACTACATTTACAAGTCAGGATTCTGAATGACTTGAAGGGAACTTCCAGCTGCTTGTCCCCCGCATGTCGGACGGAAGTGACCGTGTATTTTGAAGGCGCATGTTAAGAATCCTTGATATCAACCTGTAGCGAGTGCGCCTTGTACTCAACAGATATATTTGTCACTGTTCCTCTTACTTGGAGGGACCTTTTTTTTGGTGGAACGGATGCTCATTCGGTCTTGAGATTAGTGAATTATATCACGTAGCGGTAATGAAAGTTAAATATAATCTGAGGTATGCACAAGGTTGTTATGCTGGTTACGATCATTTGAAATCAGATGTTCGTGACACGTTACATCTGCGATTTTGTTAATGATGAAAATGTGTAGTGAGGAATGTGAGTACAAACGCGCGACGGTTCATGTGCACAGAGAAAAGAATAGGGCAGAGGTAAGTTAATGCACTCCCAGTTCGGTACATCTTACCGTTGTGATCGTGTGGTCCTATAGAGGCAGATTAAATGAATTTGAATTGGACGCAGGAGTCGTGTGCGCTTTGTTAATTTTAGTTCCGATTCAACATGTCTGTTTTCAGATGGTCGTGTGTGAGCTCGTGTTTGGCTGACTTCAGAAATTCGTCATTAAATTCGTCCGAATTTCCTGCAGGTCTGGACTTTTGGAAGGTGATATCGCCGCTGATTTACAGTTCGATTAGTCTCATCATCTTGGCTCGGAGAATCACGCGATACTAATTTTTAAAACGTCGAAAGTGTAAAACATCACGTTCTACCCATAACATCTTGTTAGTTGAAATACAAAAAAAATCTATTAATTGAAACAATGCATTTTTTGCGTTTTACGTACAAACTGATGGCTGCATTTGATACTTAAAAGTCGTTGCCGAAATTGAAATATCAGTCATTGGCGGTCAAACGATTTGGGATCTCATTTGTTCTTGACTGTTACTACAAAGCACATTGCATATTTGCATTTACTTCGGCACATTGGCAATACATCAAATCAAACCACTTTCGACTTTCAATAATGGCAATGATGAAATATTTGAACATCAAATTCGAAAATAAGGTTAGCTATCCCGAACCATTCGTAAGGAAATTTTCCCAACATTTCTGCTCCTTTAATTAACATACAACTGTATTTTATCTGTTTCTCCTCGGCAGGAGTGAAACTAAACGCGAAAGCCGGAGGTAGGGGGCTTAATACGTTTTTGTTCAGGAGCTAAACGTTTTACATGTGATCACTAGTTCTTTATTTGTTCGAGGCGATCTCAAAACAAATGACCAGAAATTATGACAAAACCGATCCACTGTGTAATGCAACTTGCGTAGACCTGCAGGCTATGGGCAGCGCTGTAGCAGAATTGGATAGCACTTGGCTGCACAGCGCCAGGGTCCCAGGTTCTAATCCCCTCTGGGTCACTGTCTGTGCAGAGTTTGCACGTTCTCCTCGTGTCTGCGTGGGTTTCCTCCGGTTGCTTCAGTTTCCTCCCACAGGATAGGTGGATTGGCCATGATAAACAGTCCAGTTTGAAGTATAGCTGTCAGCAGTTGGCCATTGTGTAGACTATCCGGACCTTGTGATAAAAATTGTGTCCATTATTCATGCAAGACATTCAATATATTATAACATTTCGGCCGCTCAGTGGACAGTCGATGTGTAATGGTGTCCCGAACAGCAACAGGACACAGAATTATTAAGAGTAATGGGATGGCCAAATTTACTATGTCAGGCCGTTCACGCTTTTTTCGCAAGATAACTTAAATAGCATTGTTACAATTTGGAAAGCACGGTATCTGAGTCCTATCCTGTAAACAAACACCACATTAACTACATCTGCACATTCATACCGCCACTAAAACTGTTCAACGTCGATAAGCATATGGGACTATCCCTGCAAACTAACATTAAACGCTAATGAATATAACATTATTTCAGAACAAATTAATAAAATAATGATCGTAATGCTGGG
This sequence comes from Scyliorhinus torazame, assembly GCF_047496885.1. NCBI lineage: Eukaryota > Metazoa > Chordata > Chondrichthyes > Carcharhiniformes > Scyliorhinidae > Scyliorhinus > Scyliorhinus torazame. The sequence continues at coordinate 107,207,945 of NC_092718.1, read as the reverse complement.
CATTAGTAGCTGCCTTGGAATTTTACAGAGAGGCAGAGAGGCAACAATTCAGGCAGATTTAATGATTCAGTGGCTCAAACAGTTTGAGGTAGTGCTGCAATGTTCGCAAGTTAAACTCGGGCTGTTTCAAATGGCTATAACTAGCGAAGTGGGGATATATCGGAGAGTTTTGTTGCAGGGCCCAACGATAGAGTTGCAAAGATAAATGAGCATTTTAAAACGAAGGCATATTTATTGAATTCGGCATATATTTGTGCAAGTGACTTGACGGACTAAAATTAATTTTATGTATGCATTGGTTGCATTAAATTGCGTGACATTTATAGCAACAGATGATCTGACGCAACTGGTCCGAGCGGGAATTCATTCCCCTCTTGGGATACGTCTTCGCCGCCCATGCTTCAAGTCGGATAAAACTTCATTAAAGAGCGGAGTGAGGTGCGGGACTTCATTGAAGAGCGAACAGAGAGGCGGGACTTCAGTAAAGACGTGGAGAAACTGAAGACTGACGCCACAGGGGGGATGTGATTTGACTGGCCAAGCGAGGACCTGCTTGAAAGTAGTTGTGACTGGTAAGTTGTTTTTCTTTTCATTTGTCTATTTTTTATTTTTTTCCTTTTGTTTTTTTGGCTTTGCAGTTGTACCAGCTAACCTAATGTTTAAGACTTGGCAGGAGATTCCAGAACCGTGCCCTGCTCCTCGTGTGCGATGTGGGGTTCAGAGACACGTCCGCTGACCCTGACTCCTTCACGTGCAAAGAGTGTGCCCATCTGCAGCTCCTGTTATACCGCTTGACTGCTCTGCAGCTGCGGTGGATACACTTTCCTGAGGACGTCGTGGATAGCACATTTAGCGAGTTCGTCACAACGCAGGTGAAAATTACAGAGGGAGAAGACAATGGGTGACCAAAAGGCAGAGCAAGATTAGGACGGCAGTCATCTCCCTGCAAAACAAATATACCGATTTGGTATAACAGTTGGGGGCGATGGCTCACCAGTGGAAGGCAGCGTTCGCCAGGTTCATGGCACAGTGGCTGGCTCTACTGCGGAGGACGGCAGGAAGAGGAATGAATGGGCATGAGTGATCCTGAACTCGATCATAAGGGGAATAGTAAGGTGGTTCTGCGGACGCAATCGAGACTCCAGGGTGGTATGTTGGTCCCTGGTGTAAGGTTCAAGGATGACTCGGAATGGCACCAGGACCTCTGAGGGTGGGGGGGGGGGGTGAACAGCCATCTGTCGTGGTGCACATAGGCACCAACGATATAGGTAAAACACAGATGAGGTCCTACAAGCTGAATTCAGGAGTTAGGAGATGAACTAAAATGTAGGCACTCAAAGGTACTAATATCAGGATTCCTATCAGTACCACAAGCAAGTAAGAGTAGGGATGTCAAGAAAAATAGGATGAATGCGTGGCTGGCGAGGTGGAACGGATACAAATTCCCGGGGCGTTGGAACCCGTTCAGGGGAGTTGGGATCAGTACAAACCGGAAGGTCTGCATGTGGGGAGGACTGGAACCGATGTCCTGGTGTTTGGTAGTGCTGTTGGGGAGGGTTTAAACAAATGAGGTAGGGAGATGGGAACCTATGCAGGAAGTCGGAGGGAAGTAAAACAGGGCCAGAAACAAAAAGCAGTACGGGGGAATGTGTAAGGCACAGAAGCCACAGTCAAAATCAAAAAGGGCTACAGTACAGAGTACAGTGACTAAGGAGAGTGTGTAAAGGGAGGTGCTCAATGCAGGATTGAGGGTGCTGCACCTAAATACGCACAGTATACGGCACAAGGTAAATGAGCTTGTTGCATACATTGAAATTGGCCGGTATGAAGCTGTGGACATTACAGAGACTTGGCTGCAAGGCGATCACGGCTGGGATCTAAATATCCAAGGATATATGTTCTACCAAAAGGCAGCCAGAAGGGAAAAGGGGGCGGGGTTGAATTGCTAGTAAGGAATGAAGTTAATTCGATAGCAAGGAGCGATATAGGATCAGAAGGCACAGAACCTCCTTCGGTAGAGCTCTGCAATCGCAAAGGTAAAACTATCCTGATTGGAGTTATGTACAGGCCCCCGAGCAATTGTCAGGATGTGGTGCAGCAAACCAATGAGAAGATAGAAACGGCACGTAAAAAAGACAATATTACAATAATCATTGGGGATTTCAATATGCAGGTGGATTGGGAAAATAAGGTTGTGAGTGGATCCCAAGAAAATGAACTTGTGGAATGTGTAAGAGATGTTTGTTTGGAGCAGCTTATGACAGAGCCTACTAGGGAACAGGGAATTCCGGATTTGGTGATGTGTAATGAGACATACTTGATCAGAGAAACTAAGGTGAAGAAACCTTCAGGGAGCAGCGACCAAAATATGATAGAATCTACCCTGCAGTTTGAGAGGGAGAAGCTGCAATCAAATGTAACCGTATGACAATTAAATAAGGGTAACTATAAACACACGCGGGAGGAGCGGACCATAGTGGAACAGCAATAGCAGGGGTTTTGTGGGGTTATTAGGGAAGCACAACAGAAATACATCCCAAGGAGGACGAATCCTGCGAAGGTGAGGACAAGGCATCCATGGCTAACGAGGGATGTCAACGGCAACATAAAAGCTAAAGAAAAAGCATACAAAGTGGCGAGGATTAGTGGGACGCCAGAGGATTGGTAAGCCTTTAAAGGCGAGGAGAGGACAGCAAAAAGCAATAAGAGGGATAAGATTAAGTATGAGTGCAAGCTTGCTAGTAATATATAGGTATATATGAAGAGTATTTTTCAATATATAAAAGGTAAGAGAGAGGCAAAAATAGACATACTATCACTGGAAAATGTGGCTGGATAAGTAATAACAGGAAATAAAGCAATAGCAGACGAACTGAATAGTTACTTTGCACCAATCTTCATGGTGGAAGACACCAGTGGTATGCCCGAGGTTCAGGAAGCCCAGGGGGCAGAGGTTAGTGCAGTGACCATTACGAAAGAGAAGGTTCTCGCGAAACTGAAAGGTCTGAATGTGGATAAGTCATCTCCACAGGATGGACTACACACCAGTGTCCTAAAAGAGATAGCTCAGGAAATTGTTGAGGCATTGGTGATGATCTTTCAGGAATCAAAGGAGGCAGGAAGGGTCGCAGAGGACTGAAAAGTGGTTAATTTAACACCACTGTTTCAGAAGGGAGGGAGGCAGAAGATGGGAAATTATAGGCCGGTTAGCCTGACTTTGGTCCTTGGTAAGATTTTAGAGTCTGTCATTAAATACGAAATCGCAAAGAACTTGGAAGTGCATGGTAAAACAGGGCTCAGTCAGCAAGGCTTGGTCAAAATTAGGTCGTGCCTGACAAATATGATAGAGTTCTTTGAGGAGGTAACAAGGAAGCTAGACAAAGGAGAACCAGGGGACCTGATATATTTAGATTTCCAGAAGGCCTTTGATAATGTGCCGCATAGGAGACTCTTAAATAAGTTAAAAGCCAATGGTGTTAAGAGTAAGATCCTGGCATGGACAGAGGATTGACTGAATGGCAGAAGGCAGAGAGTGGGGATATAAGAGATGTGTCAGGATGGCAGTCAGTGACCCGTGGTGTGCCTCAGGGGTCTGTGCTGGGACCACGACTTTTCACAATATACATTAATGATCTGGAAGAATCTGCAGATGATACAAAGATCTGTAGAGTGGCACGTTGTATTGAGGATGCAAGTGGGCTGCAGAAGGATTTGGACAGGCCAGTAGAGTGGGCAATGAAGTGGCAAATGAAATACAATGTGGAAAAGTGTTAGGTTATTCACTTTGGAAGGAGGAATTAAGGCAGACTATTTTCTAAATGGGGAAATGCTAAGGAAATTAGAAGCACAAAGGGACTTGGGAGTGTTTCTTCATGATTCTATTCATGTTAAAGTGCAAATTCAGTCAGCAGTTAAGAAGGCAAACGTAATCTTACCACTGATGTCAAGACGGCTAGAATACTAGACGAGCGATGCACTTCTGAGAATATATAAGGTTCTGGTCAGACCCCACTTGGAGTATTGTGAGCCGTTTTGGGCCCCATATCTAACGAAGGATGTGCTGGCCTTGGAAAGGGTCCAGTGGAGGTTCACACGATTGATCCGTGGAATGAAGAACTTGTCGTGTGAGGAACGATTGAGGACTCTGGACCTGTACTCTTTTGAGTTTAGAAGAATGAGGGTTTTTTTATTGAAACTTACAGGATACTGCGTGGCTTGGAAAGGGTGGCTGTGGAGAGAATGTTTCCACTTTTGGGAAAAACTAGAACAATAGAACACCATCATAGACTAAAGGGACATTCCTTGTAAACAAAGATGAGGTGAAATTTCTTCAACCTGAGGGTGGTGAAGCTGTGGAACCGTTTGCCACAGAAGGCTGTGGAAGCCAAATCACAGAGCGTGTTTTAGACAGAGATAGATATGTTCTTGATTAATAAGGAGACATGGGGTTATGGGGATAAGGCAGGAGAATGGAAATGAGAACATATCAGCCATGATTGAATGGCGGAGAAGACTCGATGGGCCGAGTGGCCCAAATCTGCTCCTATGTCCTCTGGTCTTCCGTTTTTAATGCTTTGCCGATGCTGATAAACCGCTGGATTGCAATACAATTTTTTCACGTCGCCGTTCTTGTTTTCGCAGTCATCTCAATTAAATGTGCTCTTCTTCTTGGCACTGCTCACAACTGCCAGATTAACGAGAATCTCCATGATTTAATTCCCCTCTGATCCTTCCTCTCCATCGTCTTTCTTGCAAAAAAATGCATCGATGTGGTCATTGTACACTGGAACGATCGCTTGGAAAATATTTCCGCCCTCTTTTCAAATAATATTTGCCCTCTTAAGATTTCGATCACACAATTCTACGCAATACTCTAGTTTTGCAGCGCACATGCTGTCTGACCATTTGTCCCAACTCCCTTGATGTTGTACTCTACGACGTGAACGGCGGAGGTTGAGTGGCGACCTGATAGAGGTCTTCAAAATTATGAGGGGCATAGACAGAGTAGATAGTCAGAGGCTTTTCCCCAGGGTAGAGGGGTCAATTACTAGGGGGCATAGGTTTAAGGTGGGAGGGGAAAGGTTTAAAGGAGATGTACGAGGCATTTCTTGAACACAGACGGTAGTGGGTGCCAGGAACTCGCTGCCGGAGGAGGTGGTGGAAGCAGGGACGAGAGTGACATTTCAGGGGCATCTTGACAAACACATGAGCAGGATGGGAATAGAGGGATATGGACCCAGGAATTGTAGAAGGTTATAGTTTAGTCAGGCAGCATGGTCGGCACGGGCTTGGAGGGCCGAAGAGCCTGTTCCTGTGCTGTGCTGTACTTTTCTTTGTTCTTTGTTCTTTGTACGCCTATAATATTTACGCACAAAATCCAGTTTATCTTTTAAAATATTTCCTCACCATGTTTTTGAACTTTTAACGATACGCAGGCACACGCCTCTAATTAACCGCATTTCCTGGACCCTTTGCAATATTTGTCTTTACATGCTGTACGTCCTAAGAAAACGTTTCATTTGATGGCTTTTTTGACTTCATTCAGTATCAGCTGCGAAGTGTCACTCAATTTCACAGCTCTTTGTCCCTTATTGCGTATAACAGGAGTTCAAGAAGGGAACTGTGAAAAAATACCCTTAGCACCACATTAAGATATATTTAAATGTATTAGAATAGATGGTCAACATGAACTGGAACAAAGATTCCAGGCAATCAATCGATGACAGGAAACAAACATGGCAGGAATTACTGACACACAGTCTCAAGAATTAAAGATCGTAAGTCCACCATGTATATAACAATAGAGTGAGGATAAAATGGATGTGGATAAGCTGTACTTATATGGAATAATGTGAGGGCAGGAAAAGGAGATTTAGCTGTAGCAAGGATACATGCAGAATACTAATGGATGAAGTTGAAAAATAATAAAGGTTCAATTACATCTCGCATTGAGGTAGTCAGCCAAAGTGTGGAGAGTAAATTCGGGAGTATTAGGCAAAAGAGCATAAACACTTGAATAACAAAGATGCACGATTTACGAATTTGATAGTCATTTAACAGAAGAGGTAGCTTAAAGGGTTAAGGAATTGAAATTTGAATAATGTATGCAGGACTCATTTCTCGAATGCTATCTTCAAAAAACAGGAGTCAATGAAGGTTTGGCGTCTTGCACAGTCACAAATAAGTGAGCTAGAATCGATAAGGGAAGTGAAAAACAGGGCAACATTTTGGCATTGGCAACGTCATATGTAATGTTTAAGGTGACATAAAGAGTCCTTTCTAAATGTACAGGACCAAAAATACATTTCTGAGGAGATTGGTTAGAAATCGCAACATACTAACGTGCATCTAATTGGGAAATCCGCCGCAGAACAGCAATGAGCATATTCATTTTTAAAATGATTCAACAGATTCTGTTGAAGTATATTCGGCAAAAAGGCGAGAAACATTGAAGAACAGTAAAAATATCACAGATGCATGAAGACAAAATAAAGCAACTGACCACTGATGAAAAAACATACATTAAGTAAACATATATTACATGATAGTACATATGAAGGGAAATGTAAGCACTTCGGATACATGCCGAAGATCAATGAAGAAGCAAAGAGGAATTTTGAAATCCAACCATCAAATATAAGAAAATACATATATAATGCAAAAAGGTTTATTTTTTTCAATATAGAAGGATGAATTTTAGCGGAATTCTGGGAATAAAACATCGAAATATATTATCACATGGAATAAAATATAGATTCTATTCGAACACTTGAACACATGAATGAGGAGCAGCTGTAATCTAGACGGCCCGTTGTTCTTTCTCCACATGTCAAACGGTTCACGGCCGATCTTTTTAAACATCTATTTATGGTATGTTGGCTTTGCTGGTAAGGCCAGAATTTATTGCCCACCCCTGGTTGCCCTACAGGATGTGGTGGGGAACTGCCTCATTGATCAGCTGCAGCCATTGCAGCTAAAGCGACAAACGATTTATTTACAAGAACTGAATAAAAGTATTAATATGCAGACAACCTCTTGCTTCTAGCTCCCTCGTCAGTCTGAGGTAACCTGACTCTAACATTCACTTATATACTAACGAGACTCCTAATGGTCAGTCGGCCGATAACAACACAAGTAAGATATCACTACAGAGGGGAACCTACAAGTGGTGGGCTTGCCAAATAGGTTCTGCTCTTGTCCTTGTCGGTGGTCGTGGTTTCGGAAGGTGTGTCGAAGGAACCTTGGTGAGTTACTGCAAGGCATGTTGTGGATGGTACACATGACAACCACTGTTTTCCGGTGGCGGAGGGTTTGACTGTTTGTGGAAGGATGAGCAATCAAGTGGACATATTTTTTTCCTGGCTGTTGACGCGTTTCTTGGGTTTTGTTGGAGCTACACTCATCTCGGTCAGTGGAGAGTATTCAATAACATTCCTGACTTCTGAGTTGTGGACGGAGGACAGGCGATGGGGGGTGGGGTGGGGGTCAGGAGTTGAGTCACTCGATATCGGATTCCTCGTCTTTTACGTGGCTTGGTAGTCACAGTATTAATGTGGCTAATCCGGCTTAGTTTCTGATCGATGGTAACCACCAATGTGTTGATTGTGGGGAATTCAGCGATGGCAATGCCTTCGAATTTCAAGGGGCGGTGGTTCGATCCTTTTTGCAGGAGATGGTCACTGTCTGGCACTTGTGTGGCGCGAATGAAACTAGCCGCTTGCCAGCCCAAGCCTAGATATTGTTCAAGTATTGCTGCATTTGCAGATGGAAAGCTTCATTTCTGTTTCTGCCATCATTACTACAGGCGCACCCACTCCTGATATCCTTTCAGTCGAGCAATTCCGCTTGCCTCATACGTTATTCAACGGGATCTCGAATTCTCCCTGAGGAAATCACTGCCTAAAACATAAGGTCATGTGAGACAATCACGTATTCGTAACTCTGTCATAGAATCGTAGAATTTACAGTGCAGAAGGAGGGCATTCAACCCATCAAGTCTGCACCAAACCTTCGAAAGAGCACGCTACCTAAGCTCACACCTCCACCTTATCTCCTAACCCAGGACCCCCACCCAACCCAACTTTTTTTTTGGACACAAAGGGCAATTAAGCATGGCTAATCCACCTAACCTGCACATTTTTGGACTGCGGGAGGAAACCGGAGCACACGGAGGAAACCCACGTAGACACGAGGAGAAAGTGCAAAATCCGCACAGACACTGAATCAAGCCGGTAATCGAACATGGAACACTGGAGCTGTGAAGCAACTGTGTTGACCACTGTGTTACCGTGTTCCCCTTACATACATCAAACACCTCAAGACATACTTTTCGAAACATTGACATTGAATGATGAGGTACATAATATAATATATACGTTTGTACGGAAGACAAATAGACTAATTCAATAGACTGAACAAAAAAATGAATGTTCACCCTTGTTCCGATGGAGGGCGTCAACTTATTTTAGGAGGGATTTTTGTAGGTACTGATGGTGCACTACACATCACGCAACTTGCTTTTCATCGATGCCTTCGCTAAGCTTTTCCAAAAATGATGAAAGTTGATAATGATGATTCAGTGACTGGAATCACAGAATGCACATCTGGCTTTAAGGCTGAAAGTGATGGTAAAAAAACACAGATGAAGAATCGAAAATTCCGAAGTCACTTATTTCACTAAAGTATCACGTTAGCTGTATTGAAGTGGAAGTTCGGTTCACATACGAACGATGAGGCGTCAGCGTCTTTGGACGATAGATTCCGATGAGGAAAGAGAGGACGATGTTCAGTGGAGGTTAAATGCTGATATTGTCATGCTGGGCCACGCGTGCATTGCATCCTAAGTAATAGGCGCCGGAACAGGCGGCAGAATGTGGCGACCAGTGTAATTTCACAGTAACTTCATTGAAGCCTACTTGTGACAATAAGCAATTATTATTATATTATTATTGTTATTATATATGTGAGCCATTTTCTATTGAAGCAGATACAAAGTCTCCTCCTATTTCGAGTTGCATTGCTTTGAAATGTACAGAGGTAGTTAAAGAAAATCAAGACTGAAGCTAGTCTTGCCTTCGTTGATTTATGCAGTATGATGCAATTGGATAGGGCATCGTTGAGGCCACATCTGTAGTATTGTGTGCTGTATTCGGCCCCTGATCTTAGGAAGGATGTTCTTGCTGTGGAGGGTATGCAGCAAGGTTTACCAGACTGATTCCTGGGATAACGGTAATGACAAATGAGACGAGAACAAGCCAGTTAGGATTATATTGATTGGAAATTCGGAGAGTGAGAGGGGATCTAATCGAAACTTTCAAAATTCGAACTGGATTAGACAGTGTTAATGTCGAGGCGTTTTCAGAACCCGAAAATGTATTATGGAGTTCAACCAACCTCTCATTTTGGATTTGTTGTTTTTCCCAACTCACGGCATTTTTACTAGTTGCAGGATTACAATTATGGACACGTGGGTTTTTAAACACAAAACACTGCTTATTCCATGAACTCACCTTAACATATAAAATAAACATTGGATCTCTCAACACCCCTTATTTCAAAGATAACTCAGAAAATATTGCAAGAGTAAATAATTCCTTAAAATGTTCCTTCAAACTTCCAAGAGACTTAACACCTTTAAACAAAATTACATTAGGTTAAAGGCTGTAAAATTATAAGTTTAAATCACCCAAATGATCCAGAGATAGTCTTTCATGGCAGAGATCCAGCTCACTGCAAAACACAGGCACACACAGAGGTCTTTTCAAAACTGCAAAACACAGACACGCACCCAGCTCTTTTCAAAACTGCAAAACAAAACTGCAAAATGGCTGACCTGACCTCAGCTCACCTACTCTCTGACATCACTGTTTTCCTCAAGGTACATTGCTGAAACATCCATGTGTTAAAGGTACTCTCACGTGACACCTCCCGCAAAGAAAAAAAAATGAACCATCAACTTCAAGGGTTTCATTTTTCACTTTTGCACTATCCACTAAGAAATGAACACAGCAAATATACATTTTCATTTAAAGAAAACAACACACTGAAACAGGTATAATAATATAGTCCATTTTTCTTTGTTCTTAAGAACATAAGAACTAGGAGTAGGCCATCTGGCCCCTCGAGCCTGCTCCGCCATTTAATTAGATCATGGCTGATCTTTGAGGACTCAGCTCCACTCTCCGGCCCGTACACCATATTCCCGAATCCCTTTATTCTTTAGACAGGCATCTATCCTTTTCTTAAAAACGTTTAAAGAAGGAGCCTCAACTGCTTCACTGGGCAAGGAATTCCAGAGATTCACAACCCTTTGGGTGAAGAAGTTCCTCCAATACTCCGTCCTAAATCTACCTCCCCTTATTTTGAGGCTATGCCCCCTTGTTCTGCTTTCCCCGACCAGTGGAAACAACCTGCCCGCATCTATCCTATCTATTCCCTTCATAATTTTATAAGTCTCAATAAGACCCCCCGCATCCTTCTAAACTCCAATGAGTACAGTCCCAGTCTACTCAACCTCTCGTCATAATATAATCCCCTCAACTCTGGGATCAACGTAGTGAATGAATCTCCTCTGTACTCCCTCCTGTGCCAATATGTCCTTTTTCAGGTAAGGAGAGCAAAACTGAACACAATACTCCAGATGCAGCCTCACCAACACCCTATACAATTGCAGCATAACCTCACTAGTCTTGAACTCCATCCCTCTAGCAATGAAAGACAAAATTCGATTAGCCTTCTTAATCACCTGTTGCACCTGCACACCAGTTTTTTGCGACTCGTGCACCAGCACACCCAGGTCCCTCTGCACAGCAGCATGTTTTAATATCTTACCGTTTAAATAATGATCCATTCTGCTGTTATTCCTCCAAAAATGGATATCCTAACACTTGCCAACATTGAATTCCATCTGCCAGACCCTAGCCCATTCACCTAATCTATCCAAATCCTTCTGCAGACTTCCGGTATCCTCTGCACGTTTTGCTTTACCACTCATCTTAGTGTCGTCTGCAAACTTTGACACATTGCACTTGGTCCCCAACTCTTTTTCCTCCAACCGAAATCCTTCTCGATTGACAGTCTCTTTGAACACGAAAGTCTCTGCACGATCCATCCATTCCTTTGCTCCTCGGCATTTCTCTTTAGAATCAGATCCTTCAGTGCAATCTGACCGCAGAGCCCCTTGAAATTCTCCAATACATGAGCATTGGTGATCACAGCTTTCAGGCAGTCAAATGCCTGTTGAAAGTCCGCTGTCCATTGAAATATTTTAGGTTTCTTCAGCAAGTCCATCAGTGGAGTAATCACGCCACAAAACCTTTGCACAACTGTTCGATCAAACCCATTCATGCTAAGAAATCGCATTATTTCCCTTCGTCTTGACGAAAATGGAAACTCCGCAAGGAAAGTGATTCGGACTTCTCCCAATTCACTTTCGGTTAGGTTCGTCACCAAATCCGCCTCATGAAGTCGATCGAATAACTCCCTCAGATGTTTTAAATGTTCTTTCCACGTCTGGCTGAAAACTACCAGATTGTCGATGTTTACCGCACAATTGGGTAATCCTGAAACAACTGGATTAGTTAACCGTTGAAATGTCGCTGGAGCGTTTTTCATGCCAAATGGCATAACTTTGAACTGGTATATACCATCTGGAATCACAAAAGCTGAAATCTCCTTCGCCCTTTCAGATAAAGGTACTTGCCAATAACCTAAGTAAATCCAATTTGGAAATAAAAGCGGATTGTCCCACTTTCTCAATGCAATCCTCAAACGTGGAATAGGATAACAGTCCGTTCTTGTAACTGCATTCACCTTTCGATAGTCCACACACAACGTTGTGTGCCGTCTGGTTTAAGTACCATCACTATGGGTGAGCTCCATTGGCTTAAACCCACTTCAATTATGCCATTCCTCAGCATACTCCCAATCTCTCTGTTCCCCTGTGCCAATTTTAAAGGATAAAGTCTATATGGATGTTGTTTGATCGGAACAGCATTTCCCACATCTACATCATGCATCGCCATTTTAGTACTTTCCAATTTATCTCTACAAACTTGCCCATGTGATATCAATAACTCTTTCAGGTTAGTTCGTTTTTCCTCTGGAAAGTAACTTAACAGTTCATCACAATTTTTAAGAACATCCTAATTTTCCAATTTCATTTGAGGTATGTAAAATTCACTGTCATCAGGATTTGGGTCGTCACTTTGAGGTAGCATCATTAAAACCTCCTGTTTCTCTCCTTCCCTTTCAAATACATTTTAAGCATATTCACATGACACACTCGGTGAGTCTTCCTTCTATCTGGTGTTTTTAACCACATAATTCACCTCACTTAATTTTCTTTCAATCTGATACGGTCCAGAAAACCTAGCTTTTAAAGGCTCCCCTACCACTGGGAACAACACTAAACCTTTATCCTCACTGGCAAAACAACGAACTTTGGATTTCTTGTCCGCTACCCGTTGCATCACATTTTGTGCAACTTTCAAATGTTGTCTAGCCAATTCACCTGCTCTATTTGATCGTTCCCTCAAATTTGACACGTAATCCAATCGTGTAATTTCCGATTTCTCACCCAACAATTTTTCCTTAATCAATTTAAGTGGTCCTCTTACCTCATGACCAAAAATGTGTTCAAAAGGACTAAATTTCGTAGACTCATTAGGTGCACCCCTAATTGCAAACAATACGAATGGGATCCTAATCCTCTGGAAAATCTTGACAATTCGCCCCCAACATTGTCTTTAATATCTGATGCCACCTTTCTAACGCTCCCTGCGATTCTGGATGGTACGCAGTTGATTTAAAGTGCTTTAATCCTAAGATATCCATAACTTATTTGAATAACTTTGAAGTAAAATTCGTTCCTTGATCCGATTGAATTTCTGTGGGTAGTCCATATCAAGTAAAGAATTTAAGTAACTCCTCCACAATCCTTTTTGCTGTAATATTACGTACTGGAATGGCCTCTGGAAACCTAGTAGTCACATCCATTACAGTCAAAATATTTTGATTCCCACTTTTTGTTTTAGGAAGCGGTCCTACACAATCGATTATGACAATCGTAAAAGATTCCTCAAATGCTGGAATGGGCATTAAGGGCGCTGGTTTTATCACTGCTTGAGGTTTCCCTATTACTTGACATGTGTGATATCATTGACAAAGTAGTCCAGGCCAATAAAATGATTCTGGATTTTAGCTTGAGTTTTCCTTGTTCCCAAATGACCTCCCACTGGTACCTCATGAGCAACTCGCAACACCTCCTTTCTATACCCTACTGACAATACTACTTGATGAACTTCTGCCCACTTTTCATCCGCCTGCATTCGTACAGGCCTCCTTTTTCACATCAGGACATAATTTTTACACTAATAACACTCTGGTATAGTCTCAGATTCCTCTTCCGTATATGCTTCTGATATATCCGTTGTACTTCTACATCTTTCTGTTGTAATTCCGCCAATTTTCCTGAAGTAAAAATATCCAGTCATCCTCCACCTGTTCTTGTTCTTTTTCAACCATCATATCAAAAATCGTTTCTGATAATTGCACTTCAACTTCATCTTCACTCTTTGATTTCTCCTCTTGTCTTACCCTGTGATTTGCGACCTTGTTACGACACAATCCGGAAAGATCTCAGGATATTCGTCCTTCAACACTTCAGTTGACTGATTTTCCACTGGCATATCAACCACTGTAGGCATCACTCCCACCTGCGATCCAGCTATATCATTACCCAAGGTAAACTGTACTCCTGGACAAGGTAGTTATCTATTACTCCAACTACCACTTCACCACTCTTCACTGGAGTTAACAACCTTACCTTATATAATGGAACGCTACTCCTCTCACCCTGAATTCCACATATCACCACCTTTCCTGTCAACATTCTTCCCAAAATGCATAATTCCTCAACTCCTACTATTAAAGATTGACTAGCCCCAATATCTCTTAAAATTGTGACTTCTTTACCTGCTCCTCCTGATACACATGAGTAAACTGTACCCACACGAGTAAATTATTTAACGACATCTGGCATCTTCTTATCAATTACTTCATGAACAAGCTGTGCAATCGTTTGCACCTCGTTCGCTTCCCTTGGGCTTTCCTTTACCACTCAAATAAATCCCACTGTCTTATCCTGTTTTACCACATCACCCTTCCCAGTGATTTTCTTCAACCACCAACACTGTGACTTTACATGGCCTAGTTTATTACAGTGAAAACATTTGACATTTTTCATTTCTTTTTCACCCTCCTGGGTTTCTTTTTTAATCTGAGGTAGACTCTCTTTATTGTCTCCCATCAGATCGCCATAGGGCAGCACGGTAGCATTGTGGATAGCACAATTGCTTCACAGCTCCAGGGTCCCATGTTCGATTCCGGCTTGGGTTACTGTGTGTGCGGAGTCTGCACATCATCCCCGTGTGTGCGTGGGTTTCCTCCGGGTGCTCCGGTTTCCTCCCACAGTCCAAATATGCGCAGGTTAGGTGGATTGGCCATGATAAATTGCCCTTAGTGTCCAAAATTGCCCTTAGTGTTGGGTGGGATTACTAGGTCATGGGGATAGAGTGGAGGTGTTGACCTTGGGTAGGGTGCTCTTTCCAAGAGCCGGTGCAGATTCGATCGGGCAAATGGCCTCCTTCTGCACTGTAAATTCTATGATTACCCTTATCTTTACCACTTGAGTATTTCTCATGTCCCCAGTTTCTATCCCTCACCGGCTGAAACTGATGTCGGAAATCAATCTTTGATTTATGAACTAATTAATAATCATCTGCCATTCCCGCTGCTAATCTCGCAGTTTTAACCCTCTGTTCTTCCACATGAGTTCTCACTGCATCAGGAATTGAATTGTTTAACTCCTCCAAAAGTATATGTTCTCTGAGAGCTTCATATGTTTGGTCTATTTTCAAAGCCATTACCCACCTATCAAAATTACTCTGTTTGAGCCTTTCAAATTCCATGTATGTTTGACCAAAATCTTTCCTTAAATTTCTAAACCTTTGTCTGTAAGCTTCAGGCACTAGTTCATATGCACTTAAGATGGATTTCTTCACCTCCTCATACGTTCCAGATACATCCTCCGGTAGTGATGCAAACACTTCACTAGCCCTACCTACCAGCTTTGTTTGAATCAGTAATACCCACATGTCCTGCGGCCATTTCATTTGTCTAGCTGCCTTCTCAAATGAAATGAAAAAGGCTTCCACTTCCTTCTCCTCAGACCTTGGCAATGATTGGACATATTTAAATATATCCCCCCCCCCCACCCAAGCCTTCGACTATGACGCTCCTTCTCACTATCCACATCACTATTATCCAACTGTATGTTTCCCTTTACGTCTACCAATTTTAACTGATTGTCATGTTTCATGGCCATTTTCAGAAGTTCAAACTCCCTCTCTTTATCTTTTTCCGTGATCTGTATCTCCCTTTCTTTTTCTTTTTTTCTGCTGTGGTTATTCTTTCTTTTCTCCTATCTTCTCTCTCCTTTACTTTTCCCTCTCTCTCTCTTTCTCTTTCTAGTTCCTTTTCCTCTCTCTCACTCTCGTATTCAAGCCGCTTTAATTCTTCCTCATGTTCCATTTGTTTAATTTGTAACTGAATTTTTGCCATTTCCAATTAGTCAAACTCTATCTCAGGCAACTTTAAATGCTTAACCACCCCCACAATTACCTAATCGTTTCGCATTTTGTCAGGTAATGTTAACTGTAATGTTCTTTCCAAATCTAACAGTCTGCTTTTCGTTTCTGCCCGTAAAGTACTACATGTAACATTCTCCATCCCCAAAAACATCTGAGCCTCGGAAAGAGCCATTGTTCACAATACTCTCCCCACTTAAACTAAAATACCACACCGGAAAAGCAACAATCCTTCACTGTCTTTCAGTTCACAAAAGCCAATCCAATAGATAGACTTTTATCCCCCTCGATCCCCCAGTTATTATGGGTGAGGCGTTTTCAGAACCACAAAATGTATCATGGAGTTCAAACAACGTCTCCCATAATGGATTTGTTGCTTTTCCTAGCACACGGCATTTTCCCTAGGTGTGGGATTTCAATTATGGACACGTGGGTTTGTAAACACATAACACTGTTTATTCCATGAACTCAGCTTAACATCTTATACAAACATTGGATCTCTTAACACCCTTCCTTCAAAGATAACTCAGAAAATATTGCAACAGTAAATGATTCCTTAAAATGTTCCTTCAAACTTCCAAAATATTTAACACCTTTAAACAAAATCACATCAGGTTAAAGGCTTTACAATTATAAATTTAAGTCACCCAAATGATCCAGAGATAGTCTTTCATGGCAAAAATACAGCTCACTGCAAAACAAAGACACACACCCAGCTCCTTTCAAAACTGCAAAACACAGATAGACACCCAGCTCTTTTCAAAACTGCAAAACTAAACTGCAAATGACTGACCTGACATCAGCTCTACCACTCTCTGACATCACTGTTTTCTTGAAGGTACATTGCTTAAACATCCATGTCTTAAAATTACTCTCAAATGACAACAGTGACGATTCAGAAACAATGTCCCCTATCGTGAGGGAGGCAACATCGAGGTTCATAGTTTGAGGATAAGGGCTAAACCTCGTAATGAGGTGAGGAATAATGTTTTTACACTGAAAGTGGTGAACCTGTAGACTTTATTACCACAGAAAATAGTTGAGGACAAAACATTGTGTAATTTCATAAAGGAATTAGATATAGCTCTTGGGGCTGAAGGGATCAAGACATATGGGTTGATGCTGGAATTAGGGTATTGAATCTGATGATTAGCCATGCTCATAATTAATGGTGGGGCAGTTTCGAAGGGCCAAATTTCCTCCGCATGCTTATAATTTCTATGAATATTTCTGTATAATTTGGAGCATTTGGTCAATCGCATTTGAATGATCTGGAATTGTGCGCTTTCGATCGTAACTGATGGGTAAATTATCAGTTCAATGCCAACCGGAAGTGACAAAATGGACGAAGTACGGAAGATATTCTGTCGAGACCCGAATACATTACAACGTTGATCGTATTAGCTGCTTTTCTAAAGTTGCAACGTGTTCAATCCTTATTTGTTTTTTAAGAGTTAGATGACCTACGGCAAAATCATGGTACGTAGGAGACTTTCACAGTTTCGGTGCATTGTTTTCACCCTCAAACCTCTATTTCGTAAACAAACTTTTTGGTTGTGGCCTCCCGCTGTGAAGGAGGAAATTGGGATTGCAATTCGCCTTTAAACAAACTCAGGAGAAATAGCACAAAGAGCAAAGTGCATTCAGAACGTTACGCAGTTTGCAAGCTCGGCTGATGGGAACACTGGCAAGATTGAACACCATGCAATATGACACATTTTTGTGCGACCTTTCCTTGTTAAAATTAGCATTAGAACAGCTCCTACGTTCTAAAATGGATTGTAAAGCACCAGAATATGAGAGCGGTAAAATATGCAGCATAAATGTCATCTTTAATTGTGTACGAAACTGATACAGAGTCATTTGGGATGTACAGAGGTTGCGTGTCAAAACACCTGATTTTGCAACTGTCGCTTTTGCACACAAGTCCAAAATTTTGTTTGATTTGAACTGCCGTCATTAACGATGGAGAGATACTCGGCTTTTTCCTCTCGCAAACGTCTCCCACATAACATATCTATAATTGTTGACGATCGCTTGTTACGCAAAGAGAAATGCCTGAGGGAGGGAGAATGGGAGGGTTGGCAACTTAGTTATCGAAGTGTTTTATAAGAATAAAGAAATTACGATACTTTCAGATGTTGTATCTATATTCTGAACGATCTTCACATGCTGTAATGGTGGTGACTGCCTTTTTACACATCCCCACCGCCACCCACCCCCCCTTCCCCCCAAAAAATACTTTTTCCTAGAGTGTATTAAATGTGCACACCGTTTGTCTCCTCGAAACAAAGTAACCCGGTCATCGGAACAAAATCAGCCCGTGTTTAAAGAAGATTAAGATCTGAGAGGATATACATATCAGCAAAACTATAAGAGACTTTTTTCTCATATTGGTTTACATTTTTGGAAAGGAGAATCCTGACCATAGATTAATACAATGTTTTAATTGTTAGAGGGGTCAGTGAATATGAATGTCACGCAGCAAGAATAAGGGTGGGTGTAAATCAATCCCTTAATATGGTTGGCCCTAATTAGATAATAATGAACGGCAAGAAATACACCTTCACTTTTTGAATAGTTGAAATATGAATGTCCCAATATAGTGAACTAACATCTCAGGCTGGTTGCATGAATCCGTTTAAGGGAAACATGGGGAACAAATATAAATAAGGGTGTATAGATCGGGTTAAATGGAGGGTGCTGGGCAGCTGAAAGGAGAAGTGGCATGGTGCGTCCGAGTCATTATCATTGTCACCATAGATTAAGGTAAATTCACTGTTCCTTTTCCAATTCCTACATAACTCTATAAAATATATGTTGCAGAAATGTTATCCCTTTGAGAAATTAGAACACCGAGCCCCATACAATCTCCACCCGCATCTGTCAACCTCGTGTGGCACTGCGTCTGAGTCCAGACTATGATTAGTTAACTAGTCCAGATTAGAAGGACAATTCACCCGGACCTACTTAGAATATCCTGAGTGTCATATTTTGGCGAATTGCATTTGAAATAATCAACTCTTCATTAATATAACAATTCGGCCGCAGTATGTACGACAATGTGTGGTGTGCCAATGGCATGACGAGAGACCAACTGTTCTTGCAACCCTTGCAGAAGCTTACCGTGAGGAGAAAGATGACGGTAAAGTACAACATTTACGTGTGATGCTTCATCTCAGAATTATAACATTTTATGTGTGTACTTGTAGACACATGAATTGGGAATGAGTGTATGTAGTAAAGCAAATGACACAGACGTGTTAACAGGGCGGTTCTGGGAAACACGCCACTTCAGACACCTAAGCAGAAAGTCTGTCATTGAAATTCCGTTGGGCTGTATCCAGCCCCGTCGATCAAATGCTAATTGGCGAGGTAAATAATTGTGGAAAATGAATGGAAAATAATTTGAATCCGTGTTGTTAAACAATCCAATGTGTATGAGTGCTGCGAAACGTTCTTGAAAATAGATCATCTGTACGGCATCCTTTTCCAGTTATTGGGGGATCTCTCTTCGTGAATTAATTATTTCCTTTCGGGAAGAAAAACCTTGAAACATTTTCCAATTGTCAGCCAAACAATTGCGAGTGTCCTCAGCATGTGACATAAGACATAATTAATAGGGCAGCACGGCGGCGCAGTGGGTTCGCCCTGCTGCCTCGCGGCGCCGAGGTCCCATGTTCGATCCCAGCTCTGGATCACTGTCCGTGGATTTTACACATTCTCTCCGTGTTTGCTTGGGTTCGCCCCCACAACTCAAAAATATGAAGGGAAGGTGGATTTGCCACGCTAACCTGCCCTTAATTGGAAAAAAATAATTGGGTACTCTACATTTGTAAAAAAAAAGCTATAATTAATGGGAATCAAAGTAGAGGTCGCTCGGCTCAGTGTGAATTTCACTTGCGTTTGCGCCACAAACTCGATGTTCGATGCTCAACCCCCGGACTTGTTCACAATAAGAAGTCTTATAACCCCTACCATCTGGCCTGAGCTTGCGAAATCCTACCAACTGTCCAGGCATGAGACAATTCACACCTCTTTAACCTGTGATAATCCCTTCCTCGTTGCTCCATCTGGACATATAAAAACGTAATTACCCGTATCGACTCACATTCAAAATACAGTCTTGCATCATTGACTTTGTCTATATATATGTTTCTGGAACCCACCTCTTCCTTCAGCTGAGGAATGAGCTGTGCTTCGAAAGCTAGTTATTCGAAACAAGCTTGTCGGACTTTAACCTGGTGTTGTAAGACTTCATACTGTGCTCACCCCAGTCCAACGCCGGCATCTCCACACCAGGATTTGATGGCAAAGGAAGGCATGTTCAGGGCACAGCCGGGACGTCAGGCTGTAGAATCCTTCGAACTCTACACAATGGCCGGCGGAAAGAGCAGAAGATACTTCATTCTAGCAATACCTGATGAAACGTGGTTGCAATTAAGCTATACGCCTCTGAAGTTAGAGGATTTACCGATGGAAACATAGAATTCTGACTCGCGCGCGACCATGTAGAGAAACGGATACTTGAAATTTGTCCAAAATCGTGAAGGTTGCTGCAGGACAACCTTTATTTAAGGCGAGTTCCTGGATTTGGAGCTCTGATTCGTGAATCAAAGTCGATTTATACATTTTTAAAACCAGAATTCGACAGAAAAGTGCAAGAATTGGGTATGTAAAATCCTGAGGACTAGACGACAAAATGCATGTTTCGGAAATTACGTGACAAGTTACTGTTTCCATGATCATATTCAATGGCGCACCATTTTCGAAATATCGAAAGGCCATTCCTATTCCAATTTCTATGATTTTAACCTTTGAGAATGTTTTTTAACTGCTTGTACAGTATAACCTGAATCATCTGAAACATATGCACCTAATTCTCCTGTCTGTGTGCACTTAAAAGCCTGTCAACACACCGTGTTACGAATATATTGCCGACCCCAATCACTTTTAACACAATGAATTACAACACACTTCTATGTATTAGATTGTATGTTTCATAACTCCCCGTCACATCGGTTAATGCATTATTTTCTTGCTGTGTTCAGCTGATTTCAAACTCAACGTCTGTCAGAATTCCAAATATGACTTCGTCGGAAACGTTCGAACCTGTACTCAAAATGCATGTCTCCTAGAAGAAAAATAATGGTGGAAACTTAGTTAGTTGGGAAAGACTATAAGAAGTTGCTTCTCTCCACAACATATAGAAACGTCCACCTTCATTTTTTCATTCTTTCACCAAATGTTATCAATGTCTGCGATTACCTTTTTATTTCATGAACTCCAAGTTAGTCATTAGAAATGTCCTCAATCCGGCAGCCCGGTGGCGCAGTGGTTAGCACTACAGCTTCAGGGCGGCGAGGTCCATGGTGCGATGATGGCCATGGGTCACTGACCGTGTGGGGGTTGCACATTCTCCCCGTGTTTGCATGGGTTTCGCCCCCACAAACCAAAGGTGTGCTGGGTAGATGGATTGGCCACGCTACATTGCTCCTTAATTGGAAAAAAATGAATTGGGGCTCTAATTTAAATAAAAACAATTGTCCTCACTAGAAATGTCCTTCTTGGTCAACAACCTCATATTTCCAAGTAAAGAATCCGCTGGTAAGATCTCAGTATCAGAGAATATGGAGTGACTGTCGTTGACTTTTGCAATTGGCATGCTTGCTCTCCCGACCAGGTGAATCCTCTGGCATAATTCTGCTCACGGTTTCCATTAAATTCTGACAATTGCGTTGTATCAAAACAATCTTCTGTAACTTCTCCAGTACAAGAGGCATCGTGTCAGCAGTGTTTAGCCTCTTTAAGAAACTATGCCTGCACATACATTTCTTCGTCGTACGAGTTCTGCACATCCTCTAAACACGCTCTCCAGATTTATATGTTCATTTTAAGTCAGCTTGGTGTTAGATTTTTTTTTCAATGAAAGATGTTTTTCTTTTTTTTTTTTCCCTTTGTTTTCCGTCCTACCTTTACATCAAACTATTCATTTTAGTCAGGTTCACATCCGCTCTTATCTGTCTGTGATATAATTTACGCCACATTGCATGTAAGGAGTTCTTCCTTTGTTAACTCTGCCTTTCACTATATTGCATCATCCATAGCCTCTACCAGAAACATTTATTGACCTTCCAAATTCGATTCTTCAGTTTTATTTCTTTCAAACTTGCAATGTAAGTAGGGTTAACAGACAATGTAAAATATTCTGCTGTATATTCAGCAATCTTACGATATATTTGACATCATTGATCTCATCCACAGAAAAGACATTGAAGGGTAAGGATAATCCTATTATCCGATAATGATTTTCAAATATGGGAGAGAAGCAAATTTAGCGTTTTCAAGGAAATTGATACTCTGCATATAAAATGGCAGAAAGTTAGCATGCAAGTAGGTATAGCAGAGGATGTTTGCCTTCGCAGCACGAACTAAAGTACAGAAGCTAGGGTGACTTGCTGCAATTGAGGATTATTTTGCTCAGCATATTCCAGGATTCCTGATATATTGGACAACTTGTCTCAGACTGTAAGTACACTAAATTTAAGTTTTGAGGCGTGATCCAAATGCTGTCTGTGAAAGTAACTGAATTAATATTCTGTTTAGGTGTGCAGACCAAAGACATTGTTCGGTTGAAATCGGGAGTGCGTTGCATGGATATTAAAATACTTGATATGCTGAAACGGTTGATGGTAATATTGTGCATTCTTGCGAGATTACCCCACCCAGAAAACGCACGGCGACAGAATAATACGGGGATAGAGGCATGTTATGCGAAAAACGCTTGAGTCAATAAAGTGTTCACAATAGCAATCAGCATTGGACAGCCACTTAGTGGCATCTTACAGGCACCAATTCCTTCCCTGCCTGTGTCGCCAAACCTTCCGATTCAGGTTCACTAAGTGTCACTAAGTGCCACAACCAGTGTGGATACTTAAGAACGTGACTTTTACGGATGTCACGAACCGCCGACCTACCTCCCCATCTCCAATCCGTGCTGTAAATAAGGTAAGATAAAATGCCCAATTGAACGTGGAAGGTAATTGACGAAGCCAAGTATAAATGTCTTGTTGTGGATTGCCTCGGGTTCAGACTCATGGAAAAAGCGTGGACGGCGGGCATCGGGAATTGGTCTGATCAGGGGGGTACGAGAGGAGAGGGATGGGCTGGGAAACGCTGGAAAAGTTGCATGGGTTAGTAGCATGAGTGGGATCAAGAATTATGGTAAAGTAGGCCTGGGAGAGTCAGGTCTGGGTGGAGTTGGAGTTGTGGACGGGTATTGGGTATTAAAAGAAGCTGGGTTATACGTTTGGATATGTGAGTGTCCAGGCGGCTCGAGGGTCCGACCGCGACTGTGACCTTGCAGCCTAAACGGGGAACGTGGGATTGAGCGGCAAGGTCCGGGACTGCAGTGTCCAGCCGGTTCGTTGTACCAGAACGTTTGACCGGTGTAGTGCCTGCTAAAGACTCAGGATTTGAGCGTCGATTCGGAATTTTTGGGTGATGTCCGTTGGTTCTTCCAGCTCCGGCGTTTTTTCCTCTTTAAGCGTGTGCAGCCTTTTTAGGGTCCCTGCAACCGGTGCCCGTGGACACAGGTTGGGATTTTATCGGTGGAGCATGAGGATAGGACCCGTCTCTTCAGCAGTGGTGGTAGTCTCGCGAATTCTCAGAGCTTTTGAATCACTGAAATGCAAGAGCGGAGTTATGGAATTTTGTGATAATTCGTTCACGGGGTGGCGGCGTCAGCTTTCTGAGTTTGGACTTTTTAATCAGCATTTAGAAATGTTTCCATTCACATTTCTGCTGTGAGATTTTGTGTAAGCATTGCGGAAGCATCCGAAGTAAGCGATTAATTCCATTTTTGGATTGTTCACACTTCACTGAAAATAGCCATAGGAAATTACCACTGCTACATCTCCATTCAAATGATAATATGCAATGTTCCAATAATGTTGCTTGAGTGCATCTTTGCGGCATCCACAGATCGAACAGTAGGGAGAACGGAAGTTACAGTTATTTTTAAATAGGCATGTACGAAGTCGATGCAAACCCATTAAATATATGCGACACTGAGATCGATCGATTTTGTTTTGGTGGGGTGGATGGGGGTTGGAGACCTGCAGACATTGGTCGATGAGGAAAGACACTTCAGTTAATAAGTTCAGACATTATGTTGTCGCATATCAAGGCTGGCTATAGGGAGCAGATGGGCACTTCACGCAGGTATGTTTTCGCTGTTAATGCTCTTGCAATTGAAAATTATTTGCACAGTACAGAAACTTGGTATCCAATTAAATAATATCATCCTAACATTCAAATCCATACCCCCTTCTGCCATGTTCACCGATATGAAAAATGATCTTGCGAATTGCTAGTGATTAATGCTGGAGAAGCGAACCTGTATTGCGATTGAAAGCCGCCTTTCCGAAACGTCGCAGCTTACATGTAATTTACAATGCAGAAGGAGGCCATTCGGCCCATCGAGTCTGCGCCAGCTCTTGGAAAGAGCACCCTACCCAAGGTCAATATCTCCACCCTATCTCCATAACCCAGTAACCCCACCCAACACTAAGGGCAATTTTGGATACTAAGGGAAATTTATCATGGCCAATCCACCTAACGTGCACGTCTTTGGACAGTGGGAGGAAGCCGGAGCACCCGGAGGAAACCCACGCAGACACGGGGAGGATGTGCAGACTCCGCACAGACTGTGACCCAAGCCGGAATGGAACCTGGGACCCTGGAGCTGTGAAGCAATTGTGTTATCCACAATGCTACCGTGCTGCCCGTGGAGCTTAATCGTGGTGTTCACAGTATTACTCGCTGAGAATTTTTAAAAAGGGAAGCGACAATCGTGGTGGAAAGACGATTTAGTTCCAGTTCAGTTTGGTTTCAGAATTGGAGCTGATTTGCTGATTTCGTTGTCCCTCCGATGTGTATTTCCGTGGTCTTCTCGGCCTTGAAAGTCATAAGTACGGAATATGCTATCGAAGGATGACTGGCGAGTTACACAACAATTTAAAATGAATAAAGCCAACTGACATACTGCTAATTAACCGAGGCACTATCAATGACACGTTTACCTACAGCCCTGCATGTCCTGCTCGGCTCATTTTATCAGTGTAGGGGGTCATCGTTACAATAAAAGTTGTGCTGTCTCACAGACCCGTCAAACAAATTCCAGATTTGTCCTTGATCAGCCACTCATATCACGCAGACCATGAGATAGACAGTCGCATCAACTACCGGTTCGACTGCCAGGATTGATGTGTGATGGGACTGGCCCTGAAAATCTTCAACAATGGCTCTAGACAAGGTATGGCATTTAAGGTTCCAGACGTAAATCCCTGCCGTTTGTCTCCAAAAACACTCGATAAGAAAATGCACTGATAAACATGACGGAAACGCTACTGAGAGAAATGTTGCGTGTCTTAAAGATTGTAGTGACTCTGAAGTAAACGAAGTGTTCTTCAAGGTAGTTGATAGTTTTCCTTAATCGAATTGGGGCTGGCGGAGGGTGTGGGAAGGGTTTTCCTTCGTTCATTTCGAGGTGTCTCAATGTTATTTGAACTGCACGCAAATAAGTAAGTAGTGAGTCTACCATCACAACACTGGTGTTCCAGGACGGTGGTGGAGAAATATTGGGGAGACAGGATACGTGATACTCATCGTAAAATCCCACGTTCTTGGTTGTCACCGGAAGCAACAATGATTCTGGGACTTATCCAACAAATCATCTGGTAAATAGTGACCTCGCAGACCTGAATGAAAATTCTCGAAACAGCACTTTCTTTCAATTTTTAGACGCTTTACATCACATTACTTACTCGCATTCGCATTTCCTACATTGATGGATGTAAATTATTCTGCTCCCGAAGCTTCAAGCATTTTCCACAACTATGTCTCCCCGAAAGGCTCTCTGCAATGTCTAATAATGTTTGCTAATGTTTGAACACCCATCCTCCTGTTAGGAATTTAGTTGTCCACAAGGAATCGATACTGGTTGCGAAAGGAACTCTGCTTTTATCCACTATGCTGATTTTGGGATAAATTCGAACTAGCTATTGCATGCTGTCTCCACTATTTTCAAAGAGAACAGTACGTATTTCTTCATCAATTTGATATATTATTATAAGCATCCCTATGCCCTGCGACTTGCATGTTGCTCTGTGCTTTTCTTTGAATAAAGACTTGCCGTTTGAATTGACGCTGTCACTGTTGTGCAATGCCCTCTACCACCGTTAGGTGCAGGCGTAACAGTGCCATATGGATGAAAACAACGTATTTTTGTTTTCTTCCACTTGATTGATTGTTTGATTGTCACATGTACTGAGGTACAGAGAAACGTATTGTTCTATGTACAGTCCAGATAGATCATGCCATAATTAGGACATTCATAAACACGCAATGTAAACACATAGGCACAGGCATCAGGTGAGCATACGGAGTATAGTACTCCTCAGTGGTGAAGATGTGTGAAGACATCAGTTCAGTCCATAAGACGGTCATTCAAGACTCTGGTAAGAGTAGGGACGTAGCTTTTTTTTAAACCTGTTATTGCGTGTTCGATGGAAGAAGTTGGAAGAAAGAATAAACCAAGTGGGAGGGGACGTTGCTTATGATACTCGCTTTCCAAAAGCAGCGGGAGGTGCAGATAGAGAAAATGGAAAGCAGGCTGGTTACCATGATGGACAGGGCTATGTTCACGACTCTCTGTAGTTAATTTACGGCACTGAGCCGAGCAGTTGCCACGCGAGGCTTGCGATGCAGCAAGACAGGATGTTTTCTACAGTGCATCTGTAAAAATGGGCAAGAGTCAATGTGGACATGCCGTATTTCCGTTGTATCCTGAGGAAGAATAGGCGCTGCTGTGCTTTATAACATCGAAGTGGATGGGCCAGGGCAGATTGGCGGTGATGTGCACATCTCCGAGTTTGAAGCTGTGAACCATGTCCACCTCGGCACGTGAGTGCCTTTTCACCAGCATCTGGAAAGAAGCAGGTACCAAGCAGATTAAATATTCCTTGCCAGAAGGACATACACCATTACAATTCATGCTGTTTGAAAACAGCATCGAAATCATACACTGACCGCGCTTCACAATGTATACCATTAAGTCAACACAACTGTTGCGGAAACCAGATAGTGGATTGAGGTTGTTGAAGGGGCCGTTTGTGCTACCGGCTGCATGATATGATTGCGTCATAATCAATATTGCATTACTTTGCTATCTGGGTCTGTGAGTCAGAACGTCGAATATTGGCTAATATCCCAAATGGCCAGAGAGAAATGTTCGTCTGGGCTGGCTGGATCTGACATTGTCTTTTTAGGGTGCCTTGTCAATTCTCGGCTGTACATAATGTTTTCATCTATTCTTTCAAACTGCTTTGCAACTAAATGATTTATCGATGATGTCGAGGTCCAGATTTGTTTAAGCAACATTATTTTGATCTGGCGTCCCATGTAGGCTGGCGCAGATTATGACAAATGATTTTCCTTCCTCAAGGATATTAATAAACTAGATGGATTTCGAAACAGTCAATAATGGTTTCTCATTGATAAGATTTTACTTTAAATTAAATTTTTGTTGATGAATTAATTGATCAATAAGTGGGAATGATGCTCCACCAGATACCCTGGTGGCATTTGAACAAATGCTCACAGTGCAGCAGACTATGGGCTGTTGTGTCCTTTCATGAGTCCCCGCCATCGATGCATTCCTAATGCTCTTCTAAGTATGTGCTGAACTGTAAGATGATATATTCCGCCTCAGTTCATTCTTATTGAAAGGTCTATGTTCACATCGATATCAAAGTTGAATAATTTCCTGCGGAATCCCCTCCATGCTTCATACCAACATGCAGAGCTTTTGTGCACGACTCGAAAACAATGCACGAAGTCTTACAACACCAGGTTAAAGTCCAACAGGTTTATTTCGATGTCACTAGCTTTCGGAGCCCTGCTCCTTCCTCAGGTGAATGAAGAGGTCTGTTCCATAAACACATATATAGACACATTCAAAGATGCCAAACAATGCTAGGAATGCGACCATTAGCAGGTGATTAAATCCTTACAGACCCAGAGATGGGGTAACCCCAGGTTAAAGAGGTGTGAATTGTATCAAGCCAGGACAGTTGGTCGGATTTCGCAGGCCAGATGGTGGGGGATGAATGTAATGCGACATGAATCCCAGGTCCCGGTTGAGGCCGCACTCATGTGTGCGGAACTTGGCTATAAGTTTCTGCTCGGCGATTCTGCGTTGTCGCGGGTCCTGAAGGCCACCATGGAGAACGCTTACCCGTAGATCAGAGGCTGAATGTCCTTGACTGCTGAAGTGTTCCCCGACTGGAAGGGAACATACCTGTCTGGTGATTGTTGCGCGATGTCCGTTCATTCGTTGTCGCAGCGTCTGCATGGTCTCGCCAATGTACCACGCTTTGGGACATCCTTTCCTGCAGCGTATGAGGTAGACAACGTTGGCCGAGTCGCACGAGTATGTACCGCGTACCTGGTGGGTGGTGTTCTCACGTGTAATAGTGGTATCCATGTCGATCCAGTTCCGCACACATGAGTGCGGCCGCAACCGGGACCTGGGATTCATGTCGCAATACATTCATCCGCCACCATCTGGCCTGCGAAATCCTACCAACTATCCTGGCTTGATACAATTCACACCTCTTTAACCTGGGGTTACCCCATCTCTGGATCTGTAAGGATTTAATCACCTGCTAATGGTCGCATTCCAAGCATTGTTTGGCATCTTTGAATTTGTCTATATATGTGTTTCTGGAACAGACCTCTTCATTCACCTGAGGAAGGAGCAGCGCTCCGAAAGCTAGTGACATCGAAACAAACCTGTTGGACTTTAACCTGGTGTTGTAAGACTTCGTACTGTGCCCGCCCCATTCGAACGCCGGCATCTCCACATCACGAAAACAATGGGCACTGTATTTTACAATATATTTTTATTCGAAACCCATATGAGGTAATGCATTTGGATTACATTGCCACTCAACCTAATATGTATGAAATAAAACAACCGCAGTAATGTCAGTGTTTTGCCATGCGTAAAATAGTCATCTCAATGCAATGCATGATTAATCTCCCATTTCTCCACTTCAGTCCCATAACATATTTCCAGCAGTGTGCGACACAAAGCTTAGAACGATGGTGCCATAGAGTCATACCGCACGGTAAAGGCACTTCAATCAATCGCCTGCGCCGATTGTAAACAATCATCTATCCATTATAATCAAATTTCCTGTACTTTGCCCACTTCCGCGTAGAACCTGGGATCCCAAGTCCACATGTACGTACTTCTTAAATGTTATGAGGTTTTCTGCCTCCGGCACCCTTTTAGGCAGCTAATTCCAAACACCCACCATCCTCTGGATGAACACATATTTCCTCATATCTCCTCTAATCATCCTGTCCCTTTCCTTGAAGGCATGCCGCCTGGTCATTGACGCATCTACTAGGGATTAATGTTCTTTTTTTCCTCTGATCTATGTATGACCCTAATAGTTTATGCAGCTGTATCACGATAAGTTTCAAAGAACAAACAAAAAAGAAAACTACTGCACGTGACCTGACCCTTCATCTCTCCAGGACCGTGCAGACTATGCTGTCCATCGAACCAAAAACCTTCTACCCGTATGCCTCTGTTCCCATCCTATTCATGTATTTGTAATGACGCCCCGTAAACGTCACGATGGTCCCTCATTCCACCACCTCCTCCTGCAACGAGTTTTACGCGCCCACTACCCCTCGTATGAACCTTCCCTCGCACATATCATCTGAATTTCGCAGCTGGCAATTTAAACCTTTGTCCCAAGTAATTAAGTCCTACACGTTGGAAATAAGGTACTGCCTATCCAGCCTGTCCATTCTGTTGGAGGGCATTTTGTGACACTGGACTGTGATATAAATTATACGTGGCCCTGTAACTACATTTGTGCTCCTATATTATTTTGAATAGTACTGATGAAACAAAAGGTAATAATTGGCTTAGAAGCCTGTCTAGAAGAGGCAGTTTGTAGAAATAGATAGTGCTGTTAATATCAGAAAAGACACAAAATGGCCATTCACTATTTTGTGATATTAAAGACATCAAATGGCTGAACAAGCCACATTCCCTGTAAACTGTGTCATGCGACCCAAGCGTGGGTATATATAGAGAGTGTCCGAACAGCAGCTGATAACAGCTTCACAGAACAAGACATGCAATGTATCCTAGATAAGCTCAAGGCCTACGGCTGTAGACAGGACACATCATTATGTTCGTTTTGAATGACTTCTGAATAAAGTTAAGGGTGGGTAAGACAACACCACTTTAACCATATATGTGATAAGTGGGATGCTAGGAAAAATTGATTGACTGCATTTAATAAGTGTGACGCGAATATAGTTGATTGATTGTATGTAAATGAGAAAACAACTAATTCCGCCCATTGAATCTGTATATTAACCTGTATGAACTTTAGTTCAAGTGGGATAAGGTGCGGACAGGGGCTGCGGAGCCCCCAGATCTTGCATCCCAGAATTCTGACATAATAAACTGCTTTTTGTTATTTATACTCAGGCCTTCATGTGAATATTTTCAACCCTAACATTTGGCGTAGTCTGGTGGGATGTTGCTGAGCCAGACACCGCTCGAGCCGTTGCCAAGGCGAATAGTCAAACCTTTGACCTTCAGAAATTAGAGTCACTCGGCGAGGTGGGCGGACGGTGAGGTAACATCGAACGAATCTGGTATCAAGGCCAAGTGAGTAAAAGACTCAGTTTAACATTTTTTTTTGTTTGTTTTGTTGGTCCGCTACACCATTTTATTTAGTACTAATTGGCTGCTCGATGACCCATGCTGAGCCTGAATTAAGGGGACAATGGAGCTCTCACGTGACGGCCAGAGTTAGTTCGGAATCTGAGTGGCACAGACTGTTGAGTAAATAACGCGGCGCGAAATTTATTGTGATACAGTGCCAATCCAGGAACACCACCCTACGGGAGTGGACGATAGGTAAAGCCTCTGTGCACAGTCGTATTGTCACACCGGATACCTGGGTGATAGTGATGACACGGTTAACACATCATGGAAAAGAGAGGCATGAGGACGCTTTTCTGGGGTACCCCGGGGATCCATGAGTCTGGCGTTTTGGTAAGAGCAAAATACTCTGCTCCGAAAAAAAACAATGATCAAAGTTTGGTGGGATCCCGCGCAGTCCCTGTGGAACAAAGAAAATGGTGAGATACACAGAAGCGATATCAGGCAAATAAAGCAGGAGTCATCTTAGTTCACCAGTTAGAAGAACAAATGACTGAAATTAAGCCTTCACACCGTTTGGAAAACAGGCTAGTTTAAAGGAATTGAGCTCTCACTCCTTTAAGCACAGTAAGAAGTCTTACAACACCAGGTTAAAGTCCAACAGGTTTGTTTCGATGTCACTAGCTTTCGGAGCGCTGCTCCTTCCTCAGGTGAATGAAGAGGTATGTTCCAGAAACATATATATATAAACAGATTCAAAGATGCCAGACAATGCTTGGAATGCGAGCATTAGCAGGTGATTCAATCTTTACAGATCCAGAGATGGGGTAACCCCAGGTTAAAGAGGTGTGAATTGAGTCAAGCCAGGACAGTTGGTCGGATTTCGCAGGCCAGATGGTAGGGGATGAATGTAATGCGACATCAATCCCAGGTCCCGGTTGAGGACCCACTCATGTGTGCGGAACTTGGCTATAACTTCTGCTCGGCGGTTCTGCGTTGGCGCGCGTCCTGCAGGCTGCCTTGGAGAACACTTACCCGTAGATCAGAGGCTGAATGCCCTTGACTGCTGAAGTGTTCCCCGACTGGAAGGGGGCATTCCTGCCTGGTGATTGACGCGGGATGTCCGTTCATTCGTTGTCGCAGCGTCTGCATGGTCTCGCCAATGAACCACGTTTCGGGACATCCTTTCCTGCAGCGTATGAGGTAGACAACGTTGGCCGAGTCGCACGAGTATGTACCGCATACCTGGTGGATGGTGTTGTCATGTGTAATGGTGGTATCCATGTCCATGATCTGGCACGTCTTGCAGAGATTGCCATGGCAGGGTTGTGTGGTGGCGTGGTCACTGTTCTGAAGGCTGGATAGTTTGCTGCAAACAATGGTTTGTTTGAGGTTGCGCGGTTGTTTGAAGGCAAGTAGTGGGGGTGTTTGGATGACTTTGGCAAGATGTGCACCTTCGTCGATGACGTGTTGAAGGCTGTGAAGAAGATGTCGTAGTTTCTCCGCTCCGGGAAAGTAATGGGCGACGAAGGCTATTCTGTCAGTTGTGTCCCATGTTTGTCTTCTGAGGAGGTCGGTGCGGTTGGAACTGTCGATCGATGAGTCGAGCGCCATATCCCGTTCGTAGGAGGGCCTCTTTCAACGTCTGTAGATGTCTGTTACGCTCCTCCTCGTCTGAGAAGATCCTGTGTATACGGAGAGCTTGTCCATAGGGGATGGCTTCTTTAATGTGTTTAGGGTGAACGCTGGAGAAGTGGAGCATCGTGAGGTTATCCGTGGGTTTGCGGTAAAACGAAGTGCTGAGGTGACCGTCCTTGATGGAGACGAGTGTGTCCAAGAATGCAACTGATTTTGGAGAGTAGTCCATGGTGAGTCTGATGGTTGGATGGAACTTATTGATGTCATCGTGTAGTCGTTTCAGTGATTCTTCCCCGTGGGTCCAAAGGAAAAAAATGTCATCGATGTATCTGGTGTATAACGTCAGTTGAAGGTCCTTTAAGCATAGCAATGAAGCGTGTAAAGTTAACGGCAGTACAGATTGTGCAAACTGGCAAAAAATAAACAAAAAACTGTTCCAATAAGGACAGTTCTGGAATATCTCAAGGAGAGGGGAAAGAAACAGGCTCCCTGGAATGGACATTTTATCTCAACTAAAAGTTTAGACATGTCCAGAGGACAAGAAATAAAAAAAACAAATAAAGTAAAGTCCAAAAGATCAGAAAGGGGCTGAAACCCTCAATCAGCGTTTTGTTCAGAAATATCTGAGGATGACAAATCGCAACCCAAAACGGGAGCGGGGGGGGGGGGGGGGGGGATACAGTCAATACAAGATCACGGTTAGAAACGTAGCAATGGATTCTTGTCTAAAATGACTTCAGATCGTTTCAAGCAGTCCACATAAACTCGGCAGTAATTCAATTCATTTGCAGCAAAAAAAAAATATCCAATACAATAGCGAACATTGAAAATTGAATTCAATTTAAAGAACAAGAAAGACATTTGAGTAACATTGAAGGAAAGAATAAATAATGTTTGAAGTCACGTAACAGATTAAAATGGCATCGTGCCAAGTTCTCTGCCTCTTTCGATTCTGTACAACCATTTCAGCAAGCAGGTCATCTGTACAAAGAAATATACGTCTCTAAGAATAGCGAAAGCCTTTTAAGTTAATCAGTGGAAATTGACTTAAATGGAATAACACAGGTAACGTTTTTGAAGGTGAATGGAAGATTTTGTTCAGTATTTTAATTATGCGATTGTGAAATTGCTGGCTCTGATATTTGCGACCTGTGAGAATGTTTGTGTGTTTGGTCTGTGATTGTTAATATCTCTCTGCTAAGATTTATGTTCTGATAAATTAACCTTGGTTTATTACCTGGAATTTTAGAATAGGCTCCAGAAGGATTATTACCTAACTTATTTTGCTGTGTCGTCTGACATTGTGATTTAAAAGATCACAGTTTGAGTGTAGTTAACACATTTTTCTTTTCAATTATCATTGACATTTCCAGGGTAATTTTGATACACGGGGAATTTTAATCAGGGTACAAAATCACGCATGTAAGAATAAGAAAATATTAGTTTTATGGTGTTCATTGGAAGTTAGGATAGTTGAAATACATATGACTGTTGTAATACATATGACATATGACGAAGCCGGTGTCTCATTAGTTCAGGGTTAAAACTTCCCTGACACAAATACTTTGTAATCATCAGAAGGGTAAAACTAACCTGTCTCACAACGCAGATGTTTTAATTCTGAGATCGTAGAATTAAGTGTAAAGGACAGATGGGTAAATAAAATATGTCCATGATCACGTTTCTTGTTTAAACAAACGTAGGGTGATGACAACATGACGTCTCGTAGAGAACAATGATACAGCGCAAAATTGGTTCAGTCACATATCCAATAACTTATTATGTTTGTTATTTTAAAAGAAATGTTTAAAATTAGCTTGGAAATTTAAATTGCAGACAATGTGTGAAGCAGGTTTTTGAAAAGGAAAAACGCACAACTCTGATTGAAAGCAAACCTACATTCCAAAAAACGCATCGTTCTCAAACACTTGATAACAGGAACTTGACAGTAATCCAACACTCCCGTGCTTAGTTTCCCTGTCCACGCTCTGAGGTCTGGCTTTGTAATTCTGCTAAAGTAATAAAAAGACAAAACAGCTGAAGATGTATTTTTAATTGGAACTTACAAATCTTAAGTTTTGAATTGCCAGATATATTCAGATTAGTTAACCCACTCTGTCCCATGCAGAATGGATGTTTGGTTTTAGAACATAGAACATACAATGCAGAACTTTACAGGTAACTACAAGTGCCACGGTATTTGCAGTAGATTCAGGAATTTGAGACAGTTGAGTTATTGTAAACTGGCTAATTAATCAGGCAAATGCACGTCAAGGTCGGGTTCAAACGCAACAGAATTAGGAAAATAGAGGGGCGGTACTGTGCATAACAATCAGCAGAAAGATTTTTAAAAAGCAGATGGAATGCTTGATTTGTCTACAAAGAAGAATAGTATAAATTCCACAATATCAACTGGATCTAACCCCTGCATAACACACGTGTTCGGCCCATACAGGAAAAGATTTATACGGACAACATCTAACACCGCGGGACGACCAGGATACGTTTTCACTTTCCTTTACATTTTTAGGTTAAAAATTCAAGAAAGGCTGGAACGCCAGCCGCATGGTGTGGTGACCCGTGATGGCCCTTGACATCTCAGAACAACTACAAGCACTTCACTTCACAACGTGCACAGGATGCACGTAGCTTTATGAACTATGGTGCTTTATATAATTATATTGACGGGTTGTGCATCCCAGCAGCCAGAGACTGGACCAATGATATAGCTTATTTTAATGCTTGGCTGCTGCTACATTCGGGGAAAGACATCGGATGCGTCGACAACTTGTGCCTGTACTTATCGCGCATTCCGATATTGTTTTTAATATGAATTAAATATGTACAGTGTTTTAAGTAAGGTTCTTAAGAAGCAGGCTGCCAATTCCACGGGTGCCACTAGATTTTGAGGGCATGACAACCTACACAGGGCTCGAAGAGGCATAATCAACGATGCAGTGATTTGACTTAACACAGAATCTCCTATGGTAAAGTCACTAGACATACGAAGGTTAAACAACTTACAGGAACAAGGAAGAGAATATTAGGGAAAGCAGAGAAAGGTCTAGCCAGCTTGGGGAAGAGGGCCTTGATGGACAATTGAATAGGCCAACAGTGTTATGTACACACAATAAGACATTCAACATTAAATGACAAACGCATCGACCAAGAAAGGGAGGCAGTCGGAAGGCTCTGACAGGGGCAGCTAAGACACAACCTTGATCTGTTCTAAAAGGGGGGAAGTGCCTGATTGAATAGACAGCCTGCAACTGGCTAAGCTAGCCAAGTGACAAGGAACGCTGGACAACCGTACTCTGAAGGGAGTAACCAGAATATACTCAGCGATCGCCGACTGTAAAATGGACGAGATGACGGGAGTACAGATGATCCTGATGATCCCTATCATCACACTGGACTCAGGGCTATAAACTCACAACCAACTGGAGGATATTAAAATCGTACAAGCTAACACTCCCTCAGGTACTATCTCATAGAGACCTTTGCTATACGCAGGGATAATATATGGGATCTCCCTCACGTTGCCCCCACCCTGTGTGACAGGGAGAGTTGGACGAATGTGGGTTAATCAGAACTCATGGTTGTGTCTTAGAGATTGCACCTGCACTCATACATTTTATGTTTACGAAAGAAAAGGAAAATACCGTAACCTCCTATCGCTATAACATTTGTACCCCTTAGGCCCACCACTATAGACCTAGCAAGGTTCATTTGAGTTAGGAGTACACATAGCCAGAGATGGTCTCACGTCTTGCAGAAACTCTGAGGAAATGAAGACTCAAGATCAGTCAATCAGTTAAGCTTTACCACCAGTTAACAGAAAATAAAAATCCACGCTTTCAAAAATAAACACACAGATGATCTACTTCAGAGTGACAGTTAGTGGCAGCGTGTATGGGACTGTCAGATGAGCTTACTTGAAAACTGCTATGAATAACATCATTTAATGACAGACAGCAGAGATAGCCAAGGAGGCAGTAATGATTGATATCAAGACATTAAATGTGACATATATGGGTTCGTTTGAGGGGTGATCATTGAATCGCATGCACGGTGTACGTACGGAACATCAGGAAGGTTACATGCCCCACAGGCCATATTAAACGCATCCTGCAGCCTCATATCATTTCATAGTGGTCAGTTGGAGTTCTGTAAACATCTTCCATGACCAAAAGGGGGAAGTGTTAGAGGTATTTTGTGATACTGGACTATGATATATATTATAGGTGGCCCTGTAACTACATTTGTGCTCCTATATTACTTTTGAATAGTACTGATGAAACAAAAGGTAATCATTGGCTTAGATGCCTGTTTAGAAGAGGCAATTTGAAGGG
Source organism: Scyliorhinus torazame (assembly GCF_047496885.1). Taxonomy (NCBI): domain Eukaryota; kingdom Metazoa; phylum Chordata; class Chondrichthyes; order Carcharhiniformes; family Scyliorhinidae; genus Scyliorhinus; species Scyliorhinus torazame. Next base: position 107,171,547 of record NC_092718.1, on the reverse strand, counting down.
ATAAATTGTGTATACACAATGCTGTTAATATCAGTAAAGACACAAAATGGCTGTGAGCTATTTTGTGATATTAAAGACACAAAATGTCTGAACAAGCCACATTCTCTAAACTCCTCATGAGACCCAAGTGTGGGTATGTACAGAGAGTGTCCGAACAGCCGCTGATAACAGCTTCACAGAACAAGACATGCAATGTATCCCTGATAAGCTCAACGTCCACGTCTGTAGACAGGCCACATCATTATGTTCGTTTTGAATGACTTCTGAACGAAGTTAAGGGCGGGTAACACAACACCCACTTTAACCATATATGTGATAAGTGGGATGCGGGGGAAAATTGGTTGACTGCATATAATAAGTGTGGCGCGAATATAGTTGATTGATTGTATGTAAATGTGAAAACAACTAATTCCGCCCCTTGAATCTGTATATTAACCCGTGTGAGCTTTAGCTCAAGTGGGATAGGGTGCTGTCAGGGGCTGCGGAGCCCCCAGATCTTGTCTACCAGAATTCTGACATAATAAACTGCGTTTTGTACTTATACGCAGGCCTTTGTGTGAATACTTTCACCGCTAATACATGCCCCCCCCCCCGTCATTTTGTAGACTTCTATCAGGTTGGCCTTCAGCCTGGGTCGATCCAGTGAGAGCAGACCGAGTTTATCCAGACTCTCCTCATCGCTCATGCCCAACATACGAGGCAACATCCTGGTAAACCGCTACTGTATCCCCTCCAAAGCCTGCACATTCTTCTGGTAGTGTGGTAACCAGAATGGAACCCTATATTCCAAGCGTGCCTTAAGTAAGGTGCTCCACAGCTGCAGCATGATTGCCATTTTAATACTCAACGTCAAGGACGATGAAGGCAAGCATGCTTTCTTGACTTCTTGTCTCAGCTCCGTTACCAATTTCAGGGACCTGCGGACTTGAACACCCAGATCCCTCTGCCTGTCAATACCCTTAAGGGTTGTGCCATTTATTGCATATTTCCCACCTCTATTGGACCTTGTAAACGCATTACCTCACAGTTGTGCGGATTAAGCTCCATCGGCCATCTCACCACCCATGTCTCCAACCAATCTATATCCTGCTGCATCCTCTGAAATTCCTCCCGCTGTCCGCAATTCCATCCACATTTGTGTCAGCCGCTAACTTACGAAACAAACCTGCTACATTTTCCTCCAAATAGTGTGTATACACTACAGCCACAAAGGTCCCAGCACTCATCTCGTCGGAGCATTGTGAGCCACAGCCATCCACTTAGAAAGGCACCTGTCCACTGCTCCCGTCTGCCTTCTGTGAGCAAGCCAGTTCTACATTCATCTGTGTGCATCATGAGAGCTTACTTCTGATCCCCTGTGACTTCACCTTCTGCATTAATTTTCTCTGCTCCACCGGAGCAATCCAAGTCTATCTAATCTCTCTTCATAACGGAAACATCCCAGCCAGGCATCACCCTATAAATCTTATCTGCACACTTTCCAGTGCTATCCCTCCTATAATGCGGATTGCAATCTATACAGAATGCAGGATTAGGTCAAACCAAATTATTTTTATACTTCCAGGATAAACTCCTGCTCGTAACATCTATGCCTCGGCTAATAAATACAAGTATACCATTTGCATTTTGAACCACGGTATCCACACTGAGGGACGGGGTACATGCACAGCAAGATTCGTTTGATCTTCCGTGATTCCCAGGCTTTTGCCGCTTAGCATGTATTCCCTTGCTTTGGATGTCATACCCAAGATGTCATCACCTCACACTTATCCGGATAAATTCCATTTGCCACTGACCAGCCCGTCGATATCCTCCTGCAATCGAAATCGAAGCTCCTGCTTATTTACCACTCCACTGGTGTTCGTATCATCTCCTGTTCGGGAGGGTTTAAACCAATGTGGAAGGAGGAAGGGAACCGATACAGGAAGTCGGAGGCAAGTAAAACGGGGCCAGAAACAAAAAGCACTGAGGGGGAAAAGTGTAAGGCAGAGATGCCATAGTCAAAACTCAAAAAGGGCCACAGTACAGGGTACAGTGACTGAGGAGAGTGTGAAAAGGGAGCTGGCCTATGCAGGATTGAGGGTGTTGTACCTAAATGCGGGCACTATACGGAACAAGGTAAATGGGGTTGTTGCGCACCTTCAAATTAGCCGGTACCATGTTGTGGTCATCACAGAGGCGTGGCTGCATGGGGATTAGGGCTGGCATCTAAATATCCAAGAATATATGTCCTAACGAATGGACACGCAGATGGGCAAAGGGGGCGGGGTTACATTGTTAGTGAGGAGTGATGTTAAATCGATAGAAAGGAGCGAAATAGGTTCAGAAGGCATAGAATCTCAGTGGGTGGAGTTGAAGAATCGCAAAGGAAAAAGACCCTGATGGGAATTATGTACAGTTCCCCTTACAGTAGTCAGGGTGCGGGGCAGAAAACAAATCAGGAGATGTAAAAGGCATGTAAAAATGGCAACATTACAATAATCATGGGGGAGTTTAATATGCATGTAGACTGGGAAAATCAGGTTGATAGTAGATCCCAAGAAAAGGAATTAGAGGTGCAGCTTGTGACAGAGCCTACGAGAGAACAGGCAATTCTGGATTTGTTGATGTGTAATGAGGCAGACATGATTACAGAACTTACGGTGAAGGAACGCTTAGGGAGCAGTGAACATCATATTATGAAGTTTAACCTGCAGTTTGAGAGGGAGAAGCTGCAATCAGAGGTGACGGTATTACAATTAAATAAGGGAAACTACAAAGGCATGTGGGAAGAGTTGACAACAGTTGATTGGAAAAGGAGCCTAGCAGCTAAGACAGTGGAACCACAATTGTTAGGGTTTTTTTTTTTGGGGGGGGGGGTTATTAGGGAGGCACAATAGAAATTCATCCCAAGGCGGAGGAAACATGCTAAGGGGAGGACAAGGCATCCATGGCTGACGAGAGATGTCAAGGACAGCATATGAGCTAAAGAAAAAGCATACAAAGTGGCGAAGATTAGTGGGAAGTTAGAGGATTGGGAAGACTTTAAAAGCGAGCAGAGGACAACTAAAAAAGAAATAAGGGGGGAGAAGATGAAGTATGCGTGCTTGCTAGCTCGTAATATAAAGGAAGATGGGAAGAGTTTTTTCAATATATAAAGGGTATGAGAGAGAAGCAAAAATAGACATTGGACCGCTGAAAAATGTGTCTGGAGAAGTAATAATAGGAAACAACGAAATGGCAGACGAACTGAATAGTTACTTTGCATCAGTATTCACGTTGAAAGACGCCAGTGTGACGGCAGAACTCAAGGAGAACCAGGGGGCGGAGGTGCGCGCAGCGACCATTACTAATGAGAAAGTTCTGAGGAACTGAAAGTTATGAAGGTGGATATGTCACCTGGAACGGATGGACTACACCCCAGGATCCTAAAAGCGATAGCTGAGGAAATTGTGGAGGCATTGGTGATGATCTTTCAGTAATCACTGGAGGAAGGAACGGTCCCAGATGACTGGAAAGTGGTTAATGTAACACCACTGTTTAAGAAGGGCGGGAGGCAGAAGACGGGAAATTATAGGCCGGTTAGCTTGACTTCAGTCATTGTTCAGATTTTAGAGTCTGTTATTAAAGATAAGATGGTGAATTTTGGGCCCCACACCTCAGGAAGGACATACTGGCACTGGAGCGGGTCCAGCGGAGATTCACACGGATAATCCCAGGAACGGTACGCCTAACATAAGATGAACGTCTGAGGATCCTGGGATTATATTCATTGGGGTTCAGGAGGTTGAGGGGTGATCTAATAGCAATTTACAAGATAATGAATGGCTTAGATTGGGTGGACGTAGGCAAGTTGTTTCCAATAGCAGGGGAGACTAGGACCCGGGGGCACAGCCTTAGAATAAAAGGGAGTCACTTTAGAACAGAGATGACGATCAATTTCTTCAGCCAGAGAGTGGTCGTCTGTGGAATTCATTGCCACAGAGGGCGGTGGAGGCCGGGACGTTGAGTGTCTTTAAGACAGAAGTTGACAAATTCTTGATTTCTCGAGGAATTAAGGGCTATGGAGAGAGAGCGGTTAAATGGAGTTGACATCAGCCATGATTGAATGGTGGAGTGGACCCGATGGGCCGAATGACCTTACTTCCACTCCTATGTCTTATGGTCTTAAGTACTTCGAAGTGCATGGTAAAACAGGACGGAATTAGCAGGACTTTGTCAAAGTGAGGTCGTGCCTGACAAAGCTGTTAGAGTTCTTTGAGGAGTTAACAAGGAAGTTATACAAAGGAGAAACAGTGGACGTGATATATTTTGACTTTCACAAGGTATTTGACAAGGTGCAGCAGAGGAGACTGTTAATTAAGTTAAAAGACCATGGTGTTAAGGGTAAGATCCTGGCATGGATAGAGGAGTGGCTGACTGGCAGAAGGCAGAGAGTGGGGATAAAGGGGTATTTTTCAGGATGGCAGCTGGTGACTAGTGGTGTGCCTCAGGGGTCTGTGCTGGGACCACAATTTTTCACAATATTCAGAAATGATCTGGGAGAAGGAACTGAAGGCACTGTTGCTAATGAAGCAATGAAGTGGCAAATGAAACACAATGTGGAACAGTGTGAGATTATGTACTTTGGAAGGAGAAATTTAGGCATAGACTATTTTCTAAATGGAGAAATGTTTCGGAAATCTGAAGCACAAAGGGATTTGTGGGTCCTTGTTCACGATTCTCTGAAGGTTAATGTGAAGGTTCAGTCGGCATTTAAGAAGGTCAATGCAATGTTAGCATTCATGACAAAGGGGCTAGAATACAAGACCAGGTATGTACTTCTGAGGCTGTGTAAGGCTCTGGTCAGACCTTTTTGGAGAACTCTGAACGGTTTTGAGCCCCGTATCTAAGGAAGGATGTGCTGGCCTTGGAAACGGTCCAAAGGAGGTTCACACGAATGATTCCTGGAATGAAGAACCTGTCGTATGAGGAACGCTTGAGGACTCTGGATCAGTACTCGTTGGTGTTCAGAAGGATGAGGGAGGATCTTATAGAAACTGACAGGATACTGCGATGCCTGGATAGAGTGGACCTGGAGAGGATCTTTCCACTTGTAGGAAACACTAGAACCAGAGGGCACCATCTCTGGCTAAAGGGCCGATCCAAAAAAACGCAGATGAGGAGGAATTTCTTCAGCCAGAGGGCGGTGAATCTGTGGCACTCATTACCGCAGAAGGCTGTGGAGGCCAGATCATTGAGTGTCTTTAAGACAGAGTTAGGTAGGTTCTTGATTAATAAGGGGATTAGCGGTTATGGGGAGAAGGCAGGAGAATGGGGATGATGTAATATCAGCCATGATTAAATGGCGGAGCAGACTCGATGGGCCGAATGTCCAAATTCTGCTCCTGTGTATTGTGATGTTATGGTCTTATGATCCTAAAACATACTAACCATGCTGCCTTTCCCCATTCAGTTCGAGAATAATATCTCTGCGTTTATTTTTAACCCTCTGGAATAAAGGAAGTATTCTGCACAACTGGATGATTCTATCCGAACAGAAGCAGTGCGTCATTAGGTCAATCATCGTGACATGTCATGTTATATTCATCCCCGATGTGCACTGTTGAAGATCTTTCCCCATAATGATTCATCTTTTCAATGACCAAGGAGCACAACACACTTTCTAAACAAAGAAAAGATTATTTTTCAAAGAACATGACTTAATTAACATAAATACAATTTATCCAATTTGCAACGTGAGCGCTGATTTGGTTTATTATCTGAATTGCAGATTTAAGCAACTGCAAAGATTCACTGAAGGAGTTAGGTAGGATAAATGTATTTTTTTTTCTCCGATGTCTACTGAAGACTTTCTCATTTAGCCAAAATTGACAATGATCCACGGGGCTTCAATCTGAGGCGAAAGTGCAATATTTATTTGCGACTTTATTCTCACTGCCGAACAGTTCCACCAGTAAATCTAGTTTTTTCCAATTGTGGCGTAATATTCTGGGATATAAAATGTACGCTGAAACCTAACGTTTACTATTTTAAATACATCTGCAATTTCTTCATATTCGCACAATAAATATGCATCTCATGCATTATGAACAAACTGGCAAGTTAAACACTGACAGATATTGTCAGCTGCAGTTTTCTCGATACTTGTAATTTTCAAAACAAAAACACACCGCAGCCAAAAGGCGGTAATGATTTCCCCTTGTTTTTCCTTTATCTGAAATTCGATAACAGAAGCAATTCTCGAAACAAAGGAAAACGGTAATTGGATAAGCACTTCGATATTAAAACTGACATTTGCTTCATTTGCTTCTCTTTTGTCACGAGACACAAAGATGGGCGCCAATTTTACATATAATTTTCCCCATGGATATGTTCGATTGCGACGAACAGACGAATCAGGAGCTGGACTAGGTTATATTCCCTGCTGCCCCAATAACATTGTATTCCCTTCCATATCAAAAATGTGACTACCCCTGCCGATTAAAAACAATCAAAGGATCATCTGCTCAGGAATTTTGATGAAGTGATTTCCATAAAGTGTTGATCCTCTGAAAGAGGGAAAAGGCACATCATCGTAGAACGAAATGAGCAACTTCATGTTTCCAAACAAAGACGGCCAGTTCTAAAATCTCCCAGCTAGGGTAATAACATTTATACGTTGTGGAGATCTATTATGCTCTGATAATGTTGAATACATTCTCCACTGACTCTTTTAAACTACAGCGACTATGGCTTTGCTTGATCATGTTTTTCTCATAGGCAATCCAATCATTCCTGTTATTTGTCCAGTCAAACTTTGATGAACCGCGTCTAGCATATTTACATATTGTCTTACGAAACGATGCCAATGTTGAACACAGTTATCCAGATGTGGTACCACCAGTATACCGAACAACGAAAGCGTACCTTTTGTATTCAATAACCGTCACAATAACCGATAACCTGTAATTATCGTTCAGAATTACTTGGTTGTTTTGAATACAAGTTTTTAACCATTACAGGTGCAAGGGAAATGTAGCCGACTGCGAGAGAGTTTTAAACGAACGAGTCATAAACACACCGTTAATGCCATCATCAAGGAAACAAATAGGACATCGCTGCTGATCTGATTTCTGACCACCCCTTCCACCAAAGGGCCTTCAGTGGGTACCTCATGCACGGCCTCGCGACTCGGACGTTTCAATTTCAATAACAGTTAAGAAAAGATATGTTGGAAAATCCAATCGATTGTTTTTCATGGTGTGTGTTGAACTGGCGAGAAAGCAACGCTGCCTTGCTCATACCATTATGCAATCACCTATTGGGTCGCAGTAGTTTTCTTTTTGCCGACCATTCAGCGTTTCCTTTAACTTATGCGCCAGATATTGCAATGCGAAATATTCAACCTGACCCCTGGCGAATATTCCATTCCGATTTCCCGGCCATTAACTGAAAGAGAAAGATAGCTGGGCCATTGTGTATTATTAACATCAATTTGGATAGCTCCCATTTTGTGCCACTGAACAAAATTCAAACCTAACTGTGCTAAATTAGGTACAAAGTGTGCCTTTATATTGATGAGGAAAGACAAACAGCATCATCTCCTTTGCTACTAATCGTCAGGAAATGTCGAAGTTATCTTACAGATCCAGTGTGGTTGCCGGAATGTATAATTTACAAAGTATTACCCAATAGCTAGATAAATGAAACTGGTCATTTCACACAACTTTTCCTTGGCACCATTGAAGCTTTACAGGAGACATTAACTACTCTAGTTTCAACTCCGGACCTTTAAAATACAAAAGCTGAAATACTGTGTTTGACTTTATATTCTGGTATGTCTGTCACAGAAAATAGGAGTGGGAAACGTTATTTTTACAGAATTGACTTGTGGAAACTGAATTAACTGATCCAATTGGGAAACAAAGTGGTATCAATATGTTATGCCGTTCATTACAAATTACTCGAAGCAACATATATAATATGTCGATTTAAACTGAGGTGTGCTGAATGTTTTTCTTTTATATTGCAGAACTAAGCGACTGCCAGGACTCCTTGAAAGATTTAGGCAAGCATATTAATTCGGCTTTCTAAGTATTGCGTCAGCACTTTTTATTCAATCAAACGGACCTCCAATGATTCACAAGAATTAATGTTGTACTCATCTGGACAATTCGTTTCAGTACCAATTTATGAATGGAACGACAAATTATGCTTCAGAACAAATGGGTGTTGATGGGTAGACTGTGGTTGGCAGAAGCGTTGCCACGGACAATGTACCATTCACTGAGAGTAAACAACTCTTGTTGTTTAATTGCTAATCAGTCCGGTCAAATTGGACTTCTCAGGTTGATACCACGAAAAATGGCTTTACACAAGCATTTATTTATTTTAGGGAGTTGAAATTTGTGACTGCTCCTTTCCCCCGAATTGTTAGCGGCTAAATATCCTTTCTGTATGGCCATGTCATTTTCAGCCGAAAGAGCCCTGCCTTTTACAGAAGGAAGGACCATGCAGACACATTGTGTGTTTTGTCCAATTGTCCTGGTGAGTGTCAAAGGAAAGCTTTCACGACATATATTTCCTTTCATAAATACTCAAGTTCTGAATACGAATGAAGACCACATGGTCCATTCTCCAATGCAATTAGTAATTACACATAATGAAGATAATATATTCAAGAAAACATGTTCTGCTCAACGAAGCGTATGCTCTGCGTACTTATCTTCCATTGACCATTGATCTGATTCACAGAACGAGTCACGAACGGTAAGTTACTGACTATTATGGAAATTTGAATGCAAAATGAAACAAAAAAACGATGTTATGGTGGAAATAAATTTGCAGCGTAAATGTTTGATGTACATGGTGGCCCCTGTTGCCAGTAAACTAAACGAGAGGTGCCGCCGAATTACAGTTCCTACTTGGATGTTAATTCTTCGTGCCGAGCTGGACTCCTCCATGCAGAAGCCATGCCCACTATCTCCCAACGATAAGTTAGCAACGTAACGGTGTAACCCAACTTTCCCGAGATGAGGAAAATGCAGCCGGCTTTATTCTAATACCAACCATAATCGTCAACGTAAACTCCCTCCAGCTAAGTGTTTAGCGGCTGCATTACGCAGAATCCAAGGGATGCACCAGAGCAACATTAATATCCTCCTAATTAACTTTCTATGAGCCCGATTTTGGCCAGTGGGAATAACAATTGAGCAATCTCACAAGGAACCGATCGTGTGCACGTTCCTCCATGCATGATGCCTCTTTGTCGCTGCGATAAAAGTTGAATGCAAATGAAGAATAAAATTATGAATGCATCCACCGCACTTAACCTGCATTAGCTCCAACTTAACGTTCAATGCAACGATTTAAAAGCAAACTGCAAATGGGGAATACATGATGAACTTGGCAGAAAAGTGAAGCCTTCAATGACATTTTGAAGACGTACTTGTTGTCTTTTCCCTGAGCACTTGAAATATAATGTTGACTTCTGGTCGCCACACTACCAGAAAAACGTGGAGGTTTTTGACAGAGTGCAGGGGAGTTTTACCAGGATCTTACCTTGCATGGAGGGCATTATATATGAGGAGAGGTTGGATAAACTCAGTTTCTTCTCACTGCAATGACGGAGGTGACTTGGTAGAAGTTTACAAAATTATTAGGGGCATGGACAGACTGGATAGTCAGAAGCTTGTTCCCAGGATAGAAGAGTAAATTACCAGGGGCCATAGTATTAAGGGGAGAGGTGCAACGGTCGGGGAGGTGTGCGATAGAAGCTTTTTAACACAGAGGGTGGTGGGTGCTTGGAACCCGTTGCAAGAGTACGTGTTGGAAGCATGTACGATAGTTATGTTTAAGGGTCGTCTTGACAAATATATGGATAGGATGGAATTAGAGGAATACTGACCCCGGTAGTGTGGAAGGGTTTAGCTTTGATGGGCAGTATGATCGGCGCAGGCTTGGAGCTCCGAAGAGCCTGATTCTGTGCTGTAAATGTCATTGTGTTTTGTTGTTTGAGTCTTCTTCCAGAGCGTTCACCTGCTAATGAGTATCATTATCCACCTATGAATCTGCGTCTTACTGGTCATTTGGTATATGGGCACTCGCCCGTCCTATCCCCGTAGCCCTACCTAACCTTTTCGAAATAAGGGCCAAGTGATCATTGCCGATCTTCACATACTGCACATTTTGGCTCTGGGAGGAAGCCTTGGTAACGAGAGAAAACCGGCGCAAACACGGACACAATGTGAAAACTCCACGCAGAAGTGAACCGGGAACCCTGGATCTGTGAGGCAGCAATGATAACAACTATGTCACCAGGTGAGCCTCTAGCGACATCTTCGAATGCATCTTTCACAGGTCATTCCGTGAATTGAAGTCGTTTTTTGGCGTCTCGATCGCTGGCATGGCATCCTCAAGCTCCGTTTTCCTGCCCACTATTGCCGTCGGGTGTTCTGGAAGAATTATGTCCCTTCAATCAGGATGGTCCTTCATGTCGCTATCCTCTGAGCAAGCGTCTCCCAGGCGTTGACGTCTATTGCAGGACTGCAGGTGGGCATTCAAGGTGACTTTTCTGCCCTTCGTTTGTCATCATGTTGTTCAGGAAACTTCATTTAGCCGGGCAAAGTAAATTAAATGGAAGTTGTGACATTAACATCGTAAGCACTACGGAGTTCATTTTGAATGGTTACGTTCTCGATGCTGTTGCTCTTGAGTCCTTCAAGGAAGTTCATGGTGCCACGCCTGTCTTCCAACTTGATGAGCTGTAGAGTCTCCACCCGAAACAAAATGTTTGTTCATTTCCTTGTTGTTAAGAAGGCGTCTTCAAGTAATTGAAATTTCAGAGAAGCACCAAAGAGTTGGGAGGGAGCTGCCTCGTACACATGATCTTGGAGTCCTTCGCGGCCACGCAGGCATACAAAAGACAGGCGTAACAAAAACAGGTTTATTGCCAAATAAACTATTTACATTGCGTTCCCAGCTATGGCAAGTGCTTCAAAGTGTAGATGGCCATTCGTGCCTCCATGTCATGTAGAAGTAATTGCTCCACTCCTGAATCACTTTTTTCAAACGTTTGTGTCAGTGTGTCCGAGACAGCGCGTCCATGCCCATTTCCCTTATGGAAGGGTACCCGTTGATTTTGACGGTAATCATATTGGCGGCATCTTTGGTTGCCGCAAATCAGTGGCACGTATTCGTATTCAATGCATGCCAAATAGAAGACGAACGCTCTGTGTTGGCGCCTACCCCCCAGTGGAACGGCGACATTTATGATCGACCTATGGCTTTTGCTCCCTGTAACCTCTCCGCCACACGCCCCATACAGTCTGGAGACTGGCTCCACATATTCGGATGAGGTATCCATTGGCGCCCTTGGTTCGTGCCCTAGCATGGGCAGCGTTAATGCAGCGATCTGGGTGTCCCTAATCTGGGGGCGCTGAACGCCGGAAATGGGTACGCCCGACAAAGTTAACATCCATCCGTTCACGTTATTCAATTCCTTTTTCACCTTTCTCTGTTCAGAGTGAAAATTCTAAGACACTCTTAATGTCGAAAGAGGGCTCGGCCAGTATCTTGCATTGGGTCACCATATTATTTAGGCATCAAACCAAACGGTCCAGAAATACCATATCATAAACTTCGGCTAGTTCCCCTTAAAGTGTTAAAAAGCCGGTAACGGATTACCCTGGGTTCCTCACAGTTCTGGTAAACCGGTAACGTTCCACAATTAATATAAGATGGCAAATGGAATTTTGTCCTTCATTGCTAGAGGGATGGAGTTTCAGACTAGGGAGGTTATGCTGCAATTGTATAAGGTGTTACTGAGGCCTCACCTGGAGTATTGTGTTCAGTTTTGGTCTCCTTACTTGAGAAAGGACGTACTGGCACTGGAGGGTGTGCAGAGGAGATTCACTCGGATAATACCCGAGCTGAAGGGGTTGGATTACGAGGAGAGGTTGAGTAGACTGGGACTGTACTCGCTGGAATTTAGAAGGATGAGGGGGGGATCTTATAGAAACATATAAGATTATGAAGAGAATAGATAGGATAGATGCGGGCAGGTTGTTTCCACTGGCGGGTGAAAGCATAACTAGGAGGCATAGCCTCAAAATAAGGGGAAGTAGGTTTAGGACTGAGTTTAGGAGGAACTTCTTCACACAAAGGGTTGTGAATCTATGTAATTCCTTGCCCAGTGAAGCAGTAGAGGCTCCTTCATAAAATGTTTTTAAGATAAAGATAGATAGTTTTTTGAAGAATAAAGGGTTTAAGGGTTATGGTGTTCGGTCCGGAAAGTGGAGCTGAGTCCACAAAAGATCAGCCATGATCTCATTGAATGGTGGAGCAGGCTCGAGGGGCCAGATGTCCTGTCGAGCTCCTGGTTCGTATGTTCTGATGTTCTTATGACAGACAGCTGGGGTCGTCATTGTTAGCTACTACTGGAATCAACTTTTGAAGTAGACAATTTTGAATATTGTTGGTGGATGTGTGGTCTATCAGACGAAACCCGCAGCAGCAGCCAGAGCATTAGCACAACAGCTGGCTCTTCTCTTAAACAGGAACGGAAAAAGTGCAGAAGAGCAATAGTTAAAGGGGCTCAAATGTCAGGGGCACAAAGAGAACGATACTCTGCACATGAAAGAGACCCCATGATGTTATGTTGACTCCCTAGTGTCAGAGTCCAGGAGGTCTCTGAACGGGCTGGGGCATTCGCAAGGGGGTGGTTTAACATCCCGATTTCGTGGCACAGATTGGTACTAACCATATACGCAGGAAGAGTAACGAAGTCCTGCCGCAGGCGTTCAGTGAGTTAGGTGGACTGTTAAAACACTGGGCCTCTAGGGTTTTAATATCATGATTACTCCCTGTGCCACGTGCCAATGAAGCTAGAAATAGAAAGTTAGTACAGCTAAACACGTGGCTAAACAGCTAATGGAGGACGAAGGTTTTGATATTTGGACCATTTGAGATCTCTTCCAGGGCAGATGGGACCTCTAAAAAAAAAGTACGGTTTGCATCTAAAGTGCAGGGGGATAAATATCCTAGTTGTGAGGTTAGCTAGGCTCACACAGAAAGGCTTAACCTAGTGTGGAAGGGATGTGTGGACTAGAGCAATAGATCCGAAGGTGTAATTAACGAGAGGGAACTAAAGAAGAGGGCCAGTAAAACTCAGCAGAAGAGCAGACAGGGAGCGGACAGCTGGTCTGACGTGCAATTGTTCCAGTGTGAGAAGTAGAACAGGTGACGCAACCGAAAGTAGACCTTGGATTAGTAATGGGAACTATTCTTGCTTCCATTACAGAGGCTTGGCGAAGGCAGGGGCAGGATTGGCGTTTACAAGATTTAGAAGTTTCGGACGGGACAGATGGAAATGTAAAAGGCGCGGTTCGGGTTCAGGGGAATATCACAGCGGTACCTCAGAGAGCACGTGCAGCGATGAAATATGGATAGAGGAAGATAACTGTCACACTGTTCGGTATTTACAATGGACCTCTCAACAGCCAGCGGGAAATCAATGAACAGATATGTAGGCCGATTTTGGAAAGATGTAAAAGCAACAGCACAGTACGGGTGAGTGATGTTAACACTCCCTCAATTTGCTAGGACTTACTTAGTGTCATGGGCTTGGATGGGGAACAGCTTGAAACGAGCATCCAGGATGGCTCCATGAAACAATATGTAGATAGTCGAACTAGTATTCGATCTGGTATTGGGGAATGAGCATGTCAGGTGCTCGAAGTTTCCATAAGGGAACATTTCTGGAATAATGACCATAATTCCGTACGTTTTAAGGTACTATTGGATAAACAGAAGTACAGTCCTCGGGTGACGGAGCTAAATTAGGGAAGGGAAATTATAAGAATATTCGAAATAAACAGAATAATCCAGATTGGGGGCGGAAGTTTGCGTGTAAGTCAACACCTGGTCACGTGGGAAGCTGTCAAATGTCAGTTGGTAGGAATTCAAGACTGCCATTTTCTAGGGTAGAGGAGGCGTAAGTATTAGACATGTCAGGATCCTTGGATAACGAGGGATATTGTGCCGGGATTCTTGAAAATCATTGAGGTAGAGCTGTCCCAAGGGCCACATGACCCAGAATACAGCGGGAAACAAGGAAGGAAATTGATGTGGATTTGACAGAAATCGTTGTATCCTCAATGACTAAATGTGAAGCTCCAGAGAACTGGCAAATACGTAATGCTCCTTTCTTTGAGAAGGGTAACAAGGATAATTAAGAAAAATTAAGGCCGGTGATCCTTATATCAGTGGTAGGAATGTTATTGCAGAGGATTTTTCGCGACAGGATTTAATCCCTTGGAGCAAATGGATGTATTAGCGAGAGGCACCATGGTTTTGTGAAGGGGAAGGAAGTCTTGTCACACAATCTCGATCGAAATTTTCGAGGAAATGACGAAAATGATTGATTTGATTTGATTTATTGTCACATATACCGAAATGCAGTGAAAAGAATTTTTCTCCTGCCAAGCGAACGTACTCAGTACGTACACAGTAGACAAAAAAGATACTTGACAGAGCACATTGACAAATGGTACATCGACAAACACTGATTGGTTAAAGTGCGGAACAAGGGGCCAAACAAAGCAAATAAATGACCAATAGATGACATGAGCAAGAATACATGAAGGCAGGGGAGTGGATGTTGTATACATGGACTTCAGTAAGGCCTTTGACGAGATCCCACATTCCAGACGGGCACCGAATTTGAAGTGAGACGGCATCAGAGGTGAGTTAGCAATATGGCAATGTGGTCGCCACACCAGCAACTGATGTGGAGGCTTTCAAGAGGGGACAGAAGAGGTTTCCAGATATTGCCTTGAGGGAGTGGCATTAGCTATGAGGAGTGGTTGGATAAACTCCCTTTGTTCTTAATGGAACGACGGAGGTTGAGTGACGACATGATCGAAGTGTGGGAAATTATAAGAGATATGGACAAAGTGGATTGTCTGAAGGTATTTCCCAAGGGTGGAAGCGTCAGATACCAAGGGCCGTAGGTTAAAGGTTTGAGTGGCAAGGTTTACAGGAGATGTGCGAGGAATGTTTTTTACTCAGATGGTAGTGGGTGTTTGGAACTCGCAGCCAGAGGTGTTGGTGGAAGCATTTGCGATAGTGATCGTTATGGGGTGTGCTGATAAGTAATATCGTTTATTGTCACCAGCAGGCGTCAATGCAGTTACTGTGAAAAGCCCCTAGTCGCCACATTGCGGCGCCTGTTCGGTAAGGCCGGTACGGGAATTTAACCATTTTGACGGCTGGACTTGTTCTGCATTACAAGCCAGCTGTTCAGCACCCTGTGCTAAATCAGACCCACATGGATAGGATGACAGCTGAAGGATACTGAACATATAAGAATAAAAGAACTAAGAGCAGGAGTAGGCCATCTGGCCTTTCGAGCCTGCTCCGCCATTCAATAAGATGGTGGCTGATCATTTGTGGACTCAGCTCCACTTTCCCGCCCGGACACCATAAACCTTTATTCCTTTATTCTGCAAAAACCTACCTATCTTTATCATGAAAATATTTAATGAAGGAGCCTCAACTGCTTCACTGGTAGGGATTCCCATAGATTCACAGCCCTTTGGGGAAGAAGTTCCTCCTAAGCTCAGTGCCAAAATGAATTCCCCATCCCAGCCTACCGCACTAAGTAACAAGGTTTTAGGTTAGATTGGCAGCATTATCGGCGGAAGCTTGGGGCGGGGGGGGGGTCTGTTCCTGTGCTGTACTTTTGTATGTTCTATGTTCCTTGTAAAGGTCTTTGCGTCAGACTTGCGGGATATGAAATGCTCTTTGTCAAGCTAAATGTGGCGTCTCTACATGCAGTCCAGACTATGACAGACTGTCGTTCAATACTTTTTAATGACATTATCCCTGAAAAAGTATAGGATACACTCTGCCTATTGCATCCAATTGTTAGCAATTAATGGGTCAAGTCCCCAAAGAGCGGCATTTTAATAACATGGAAACCGTATTCTGGTAGTGCGGTAGGAGATGACTATTCCGGCAATATTTAGCCATGCGTACTGTACCTTCCCCTTTACACGATTGGCCAATTGAATCCCGCACAGGCGTCCAAACGAGAATCGGAAATAAAACAGGTTTGTGACTGAATAAATTATTTACGCAGTGTACTTCAGGCCCACCCCGGCACTACACGTACTCGGTTCCCATCTTGTCCGTGTCATTACATAAGACTCTATTACCGAAGCTAAAAGACCCCACCCCTCAACGGGGAAGCTCGCACTCCACAAGGTTCACCGCAAAGCCAATTACTCCACCCCTGTCGGCATTTTGTGGTCTATACCAGAGTGCAAAGGAAGCTTGCGGTCGTCAAAGACACTCATCTGGACACGTACAATGGAGGCACTCACGGATTGGAAATTATGTTGTATCTCTGCTTTGATGTCAACTTGAGGTGAGTGGTGGCTGCCATGGTCGGGGAAATATTCCACTTTGAAATGATCCAGACGTTGAACGTGAAAGAGGGAAACGCGCAATATTGTTCCGCGGCATGTCAGTAAATGACCTGAGTATTCTGGAGGCTGAGACCGATTCTTTGCTTTGCGTCCACAATGTGGGAAACATGAATTCGAAATTCTGTTCTCAGCGTGGCGAGGCGACATCAACGCAACCTGAAGTTCCACGGGGGTCGGCAGTGCTCTTTTGTCTTGGGTTTCAACAGGATAACATTGAAACTGTTTCAATCCATCTTCTATACGACAAGCACTCCACTGGGATGTTTGATCTTGACACGTTGAACGATGGTGTTGATTAAGACGGAGAAAAAGAGGGCAGCATGGTGCGCTGTGGTTAGTGCTGCTGCCTCACGGCGCCGAGGTCCCAGGTTCGATCCGGGCTCTGGGTCACTGTTCGTGTGCAGTTTCTACATTCACCCGTGTTTGTGTGGGTTTCGCCCCCACAACCCAAAGGGCTGCAGGTTAGGTGGATTGACCACGCTAAATTGCCGCTTAATTGGAAAAAATGAATTGGGTACTCTATTTTTTTTAAAGACGGAGAAAAGGCTTGGGGAATTGGCTCAATGCCAATCGTAACCTGAAACGTGTGTGTTTTATGTCCGAGGTGAGGGCGGTCGCCAGCATCACGTCATGCAAGTTTCGTAGAATGTTGGCAATCCTTACACAATATCCGCCAAGGCTGTTCGCAATGGATTGATTCATAAGCCTTGTTGAGATTAATGGAGGCCATGCAGAATGGTTAATGTTGCTCCTGATATATGTCTTGAATTTGCCAAGCAGTGAAAATCATGACCCTGTTCCATTGTCTGGTTAGAGGCTGCACTGACTTTCTGGAATGATGTCTTCGCAGGCAGGGAGAAGCTGGGTAGCGCGGATTCTGGCCGTGATCTGTGGGGCGATAGAGAGTGGGAGATTCATCAGTAATTCGGCAGTCCGTTTTGTTTTCTTTCCAGTGGATAGTGGAGATGTTGGTCAACCTGTGGTCGAAAATAAAATGCTCCGTGACCCAATTTTTCTGGAGCACCTGATGGAGTAGATGGGTGAGTTCGTGTCCTCCAAGCTATAAATCTCTTTTGAAATCCCGTTTTGGCCTAGACCTTTTCAATGCTTTGCTTACTTAATGGCGTCTTGGAATTAGCCCACGTTTGGCGATTGTCAAAGCCTATTTTGAAAGGGAGTTGGGGAACTTCCTGAAATAAAATGTCATCTTTGATGGTTTCAGAATTCTCTAAGGTATTGTCTCCGTCAAACTTTGACATTACTTCTCTGTCACTCAAGATGGATCTGTCCTCTGTCTGCTCTGAATTGAGTCTTCGGCTGTTGGGTTAACATGTTGTCTTTTTGCACTGATGAAGGCAGTGTGTCGCATTTGTCCAAGACGAGTTGAGGTTCCTTATGTCCCTCAGTTCATCATTGTTTCTTCATTAGTTCAGACCTCGTTTGTACCTCCACATTTCCTGAACGATAGACTCTTCTCTTTGACGGCCTAGTCATGGCACTTTGCAAGGTACCGAGAGCTCGCCTCTTCCTGTCAGTGTGGTGGCCATGATCCATGTGATATCGGGTCTAATCTGTCTTTGTGTTTCCTGGTTTTGGAACAAATGGTTTATTCGCAAGTTTATAGGCCGACGGCTTTCGCACTTTTTCCTCCAAACCGTTAGATTAAACATTTCTCTGATTTTGGAGAACATATTGCTGGACTTGCACCAGCATTGTTGCCTCTGAAGGGCCGGAATATTCATAATTTTTTTTCTTCAGCTTTTTGTTAATCTTCCGCTGATTATGCTGCTGTTTGGTGAAATTAGAGGAGTTGATAATCCGTAGGAGACTCTAGCAGTCATCTGCACGGGTCATCGCTTTGCTGATGAGGTCATCCTTTTGGACTGGGGATCAGACAATGGCAAAGTCGATCTTGTGCCAGTACTTTGAACCTGGATGTATATATCAACCAATGTTGAATTTTCTTTTGGCGGAACAGTATGTCAATGATACAAATATTATGTTTCGCGTACTTGGTCAGCAGGGCAACACTACTGGATTTGTAATCAACAACTCCTTTCCTTATTATCGTTCCTTTCCAACGTTTGAGTCGTTTTCAACCATGCTGTTAAAACCCCCACGGAAGATGCGCTCTTCTTCCTTAGGATTTGGAAATAATGGTGTCCTGGGTGGAGTAGAAGACTTGTTAGGACTCATCACTGACATAAACGTTTGAAGCGTCGTGACTCATGACCTTTGCCGACAGGTTCGTAGAATGTTGTCGATGAATGTTCCTGTGGAGCTCACTGATGCGGCAGGGAGATATGAGAGTCGGCTGAAGTGTCCGTTCTTGATGGCAGTTCGTTCCGACCTGATTCTCGGATATTCCTCAAAAGGAATTATGGCCACTGTGATCCTCCCTCAGCGGATATTTGCCTGCTGTTTGGACATCACAATTCATCTGTGCTATTGTTGAAGTGCCTGAGTTCAAGTGGAACATGACCGTTTGCTCTAGTCGATTGGCTTCTTTAATACCCACGAGGGTTAGTGCATTCCAGGTTCCAACAATAATAATACTTTTGTTTATCAGGCGGGGAAAAATTACATGTCTGTATACGGTTTACCAGCCATGTTCAAGACACAATCAAACATTTTAGGGCACATTTTTTGGCCCTATTCCCATGCGCGGAGCTGATTGGTACAATCTGTGAAAATACTCTCCTGTTCCTTTTCCAAAAGCATGGCTATAGAATCAAAGCACCACCTAAGTATCGGTCAAAGGCAAACATTTTTCAGTACTCAGGTCTACTTTCGTCACTTCTAGCCAATAGTTGCTGCTTTTCCTGTCTGTGTATATGTGTGGCGGCGGTGTTGGTTGTCTCTATTTAGACGTATGATATGGAACATATTTCAAAAGTGGGTATGCAGTTGCACATGAGCAGACAAACAATCCTCGACTCACGGGAGGTCTAGGTCCAGTCTCAAGGGGACTTTGACGTTCAGGTTTCTCCCATCTGCTGGAGCCTTCATCCGCCATCCCAGCCTTTGATACCATATGAGCGTTTGCGCTTGATCCGCCGACCGGGATTTGCTTTGCATTATATTTTGTCTGCTTCCGTCCTTCCAAACTTACCGTCATGGGTCACCCTGTCGGCAGTTTTATGCTATTAAATGCGTATTTTTCAAGGGGATCAAAAGGCGCGCCACCACTCAAGGTGGCAAATCAGAAATAGTCAATGGACTATACATTGAAATATAAATTTTCAACGCGCATGCAATCGTTATAATTAGATGGGCAATGCAATGATACATACATGTGCTCAAAGTAATAGCCTGCAAAGGCAATTATACAAGCGCTCTTTATAAACTTACAGAATCAATCATGCTCAGCATCCATAATTACAAAGGCAACACCATTGCTGCGGCCGTTCGGAAGTCCTGACATCAGGATGCTTTTGCCAAACTTGAGAAAACTATTCACGAGTCTAGTTAAGAAACCATCTTACACAATCATATTCGTCATCCTTGTAGACGGTGTCCCAGTCACCAAGGTAAAAACTGTTATTTACGTCCTGAAATATGAACAGCAAAGAGGTTTGGTTGTGGCACGGGAAATCCCATCGGAAGGATCTGAATTGGGAGTAGGCACGGTTGAGTCTTAACCCCAGCATTGTTAATGGCAGCGACTAAAACCTGTTGATTGCTACTTATCACTCCTCCAGCATAAGTTTAGCTGATGAGACAGTCATCCTCGGTGTAGTACGCCATCGGAAGAAACGGTGCAGGTAGCAAAAACAAACTATGTGGTCTGGCTGAAGGACTGTTATGCGCAGCAGCAAAGTAGGCTCAGCTGCATTAATTGACAGAACTGGCAAAGTCCTGAATCGCAGTGCTGCAAGATGATGGCTGCAGCAGGAGAGCGGAAGCCTTAGGGGCACAAAGAGCTACTTCACCCTTGACCATTGCACATCTCATCTGGGCACCAAATACCGACATCATTTGAAGGTACCTTTGACCTGTTTTGTAAGGTTTTCACCGTGCAAAATTAAATATATTTTTGATAGATACAGCAACTCAATATTACGGATTGAACGGAATCAACTGCATACGTTATACAAGCTCATCTGCAGGCGCATGCTCCAGCCCATCCTTCAAACAACTATTGCCATCAAGTCAGAGGTACAGCACAAATTCAATGAAGGTAGCAAGTTTGCATGTGAGGAGAACCAGACACACACAGTCTGAATATATCGACATTCTGAAGCTGCAACATTTGATCACTTATATGTCTCAGAGCAGAAGCAACATGGGATAGACACAAAAACAGAAGCACCGTGTGAAGCGAAGGGATTCTCGAACCAATATCTCGGATCAAAACTGTGAATCGTTAATGGTGTTGGACAACTAAACTATTGGCTGGAGCATGCTCCAAAATTCTACTCTTCTCAGTGGTAGAGACACCATTACAGCAATGTAAAATGAAATTCTGAAAGGATTGGCAAATATCTTTTCACCAGAAATTTCGAGTAACTGACACATCATGGTTACCTCCGGAATTTGCGAACCACGCAGGCACCAAACTTTAGCTCATTAGATTAAGCCTTCTTATTGAGTATTCAGCAACTGCAAGTCCCCTAAGTAGAGGTTGCTTTAAGGTAATTAGCGCATCATTTTGTCAACAGAGGGTGGAAATCTTGGAAATGTACAGCATTGTTCTGCTGCCTCAAACGTTCTTATTGTGTATGTAATTTGGAGCTAGGCTCCAAACGCAATGCTTGTGGTGATTCAATGCCGCCTATTTTATAGATTCTGCCTCGTAACACGGGATGATCTGAGTAGTAGTTTGCGATCTATTGATTGGAACGTGTCCCACCGTTTAATATAGTCATGACTAATCTGATTGTTGCCTCTTGGCCTTCTACTGACAACTCTGACAACCCTGGATAACTCTGAGAAGTTCTGAGCACCACACCCTAGGATGGATACTTTCACCTTGGAGGAAATCTTTTTTAAAAATCTTTATTGTCACAAGTAGGCTTACATTAACACTGCAGTGAAGTTACTGTGAAAAGCACTTAGTCGCCACATTCCGGCGCCTGCTCGAGTACACAGGGAGAATTCAGAATTATCAGCTGGTACGGGAATTAAACCCGCGCTGCTGGCCTTGTTCTGCCTCACAAACCATCTGTCTACCCCAATGAGCTAAACCAGAGCTAAATGCAACGTAGGTTTACAAAAAGGATACGTGGATAACAGGGGGTCAGTTACGAGGAGAAATTATTCAACTTACAACTGTTCTCTCTGGTATTTGGAAGTGTAAGGCGTGATCTTATCGAAATATTCAAAATATTTGCAGGGCACGACAGGGTGGATAATGATAAGCTATTTCCATTGGACGTAGATTATGATACTATGGGTCATTGTTTTAAAAATTCTGCAAGACTGTTCAGGAGAGATGTTCACAAGGACGTCTTCACTCAAACCATGCTAGAGGTTTGGAACTTTTTCCCAAAAACTGTAGTTGACGATAGACCTGCTGTTAATTTAAAATCTGAAATGTGTAGATTTACATTAAGCAAAGATATGAGGATATATTTGCGAAAGGCAGGTATATGGACTGAGGTCACATATCAACAATGCCGCCACTGCATGCCGGGATATTCTCGAAGGGCTAAATGACCTACTCCTACGCCTGTCCCTCTATGTTCTTGGCATCCTTCTCAGTGAGAAGAGTCTGATTGCATTGATTAGGTAGAATAACCCACGTTTTACTGCTGGTGTTTAACGAGTTTATCATTTCTTAACCATTCTTTGAGAGTTGGATTGCCTTCTTGTTTCCTTTTAAATGGTATACCTCTTAGTTTAAAATGGTGTGCGCATGTTCTAACCTCTCCAAGATATCGACAAATAGTTCTGGTATCTACCGTCCCAAAGCCCGTCAGGGGGTGATTTTCTTTTCCTACGAGATAAACTTATTTTTGTTCTGACGTTCAGTTGATGGAGGAGGAACACATTAATCTTACATCATTTGATATGCACTTCATTCCATGAATGATTCGATAAAACTTTTCTGATTTCCTTCGAATGCGATAGTAATGTGTTTATTGAAGAACTGAACCTGAGATTGGACACCATGCTCCATCAGAGATGTCGCCAAGGTCCGATGACGCAACAGTTAAAGTACTTTCATTCATGTCCCATTCTCCTTGACAAAACCACCAGCGGTCCATTCTCTTGAGTCACTATCAAAAGTTTCAATGCTCGATTCATTTAAATTCTATCAATGTATATATATTACATATATTGAAGGAACTTTACGACCTGTTTTTGTATTACTAAATTTCGCTATCTCAAGCAGTAACCATTAACTCTTTATTTATATCCTTCGTCGTTCGTTGCTCTTTCGTATTCATAATTTTACTGATCCTTTAATATACCACTAATATTGACAGCTAATTAATGAATTTTCTGTGACATATAGCATTCTTATTCAGTCATGTATGATACATCTTTCTCAAAGCGCTTTCGCTTCTGATCGGTATGGCCATTTTCTGACATGTATTACATAGTTTTCCTGAAATAGACGCAATGCATTCACACAGCCCGACCTTGCTGACCGAGATTCCAAGTTCACGTACTCTGCATTTGTAACATTTCTAATATTTTCCGATCATGAGTGTGCAAATATAGTCTTGACCTCAAACTGCTCATGGTGAAATTGATGAAAGAAATCTGTCATGTTATGATTCTAATACACTGAGGACCGGGGTTCCATCCGGGCTCCGAGTCACTGTTTGCGTGGAGAGTTTACACTCATCCCTAGTCTGCGTGGGTTTCACACTTCCAGCCCAATGATGTGCAGTGTAGGGGAATTGGCCACGCTAAATTGCCCTTGAATTGGATAAACATAATTGGGTACTCTAAATGTATTTTTAAAAATATATTGTTACCAGGATAAGGGTCCTTTCGAAGTAGTTCAATGCATAATGTCATCGACAGCCCAATATTGAATGATCCGTAGCTGACTGTATCAATCACTGTTCTGAAAAGACATCCTGAATTCACAGTTTGAGCTCCTGTTCCAGTCTATATTTTGACAATTTGTTTCGCCCAAGCTATGAACAGATTTAATTTGCCTTTGGTTATTGGACATCTTTCTTGCATATAATTCTTGCTGTTTACACTTTAGATACATTAAGATCTCTCTTGACGAACCTTGTGACAAGCTTAAATAACAAAGCTACCACTCCACATTTCCAAGCTCCCCATCTATCCAAAATTTCAGAATAAACTTGTGAGAAAATACACGTGTACCCTTCATCAAAATCATGTATGTACGTGCCTCTTGCTGAGGAGTTTTCTTCTATCCTGGGCCAAATGTGAAATGTGTACAGTGCTTGATTCAGCAGTTCTTAATGGATTGGCAGGTGAAATGCAAAATAAGTAGTTTAAACCTGTTTGTGAATAGTCAATGAAGGTGGCGTCCCCCCGTCCCCCCCCCCCCTTTCCCCCTCACCCCGCCCAAGAAATAGAATGCTAATTCCTACCCGGCTAGCCTGCAAAAGCCCTGGAGCCTCGGATCCGCAGGAGACATAATCCCTTCCTAACGTAATTACAGCTTGGTTCAGAAGTGGAACGGAAGAGCTTCACTGAAGATTTGATATCAGAATGGCTGGAGCACCATGAACACATGACTTCATAGAAATTGGGTGCAATGTCACCATTAGTTCCACTTATCATATTCACACAGGAAGCTGCTGCGGTTTGGTACGATTCACCGGTTCTTCCAACCACACAGACCCCGGAGTTTCAACATAAGTGAATTAACCAATAATTTACAATAATAATAATCTTTATTGTCACAAGTAGGCATACATTAACACTGCAATGAAGTTAAATTGAAAAGCCGCCAGTCACCACATACCGGCGCCTGTTCGGGTACACAGGGAGAATTCAGAATATGCAAACTACAAACAACACGTTCGGGACATGTGAGAGGGAACCGGAGCACCCGGAGGAAACGCACGCAGACCCAGGGAGAACATACAGACTCCGCACAAACAGTGACCCAATCCGGGAATCGAACCAGGGAGCCCGGAGCTCTGAAATAACAGGGCTACCCACTGTGGTACTATGCTGCGCATTTGTATGTCTGTATGAGATGTTTAACCCTCTGCTGCTGCCATGGGACACAAGCACCAGATCTTTGAGCAAAACATTTGAAAAACGGATAATTGAAATTAAAGAGGAGAAAAAACTATCACGGAAATAACAGAACAATGGTCGACGACTATAACTTTTCCGAATTTCCGGGCCAATCCTCTACTCAAATAGACACAAGACAGACACACGTTGGACCGGGTCGACAGGTTAAAAAATAACGGATTAAAAGGGCTAAGGTGAATCTTGTCTACTAAGATAGTCTTTGTAGTCGGCATTATCAATACCATCGATCGGCTCGGATCTTTTGATTCTTACTTCAATTGGACCTCACAGGTTGCAGGCAATAATTGGGACAGTTGCCATCACTTGTACTAACCTCCAACAGATTGACTCTCAGTCTCAATGGGATAGTCCCAGAAATATCTACCTAAAAGTGTCCAGCAAGGATACTGTCCACACTCTCTTTCAGCTGCTTGCCTGGTCTGTGTGCATAGTTTCAGAATGCGGCACAGAGAGAAAGAAAAACGTCTGGCCTTCCGGATATTTTAGAGTTCTCACGAGAGGAATATGAGCCAAGGCTTTTTTCAGCAGTTTTCACAAATGCTTAATCTCTTAGAGGTCTGGCTGGAGATCATGTTTGCACCATTAACTTCAAGAGTTAAATCTACACAGGCCTGCGTGGAGTTTTTCTTTTCAAAGGCCAACCTCAGCTGAGAGAACATGGTTTTCAAAATGTGTAAGCAGTATTGAATTAAAATGGACCCGGCGCCTCTTTGTCCCAGAAACTTCTGGGGTGCTCGAGTCACCACAAATTAGAATAGAATATGTCCAGAATACCCAGTGGAGATGACTGGATGCTGGTCAGGTCCATCATATTGACACCATAGGACCCGAACGCACAGCACACTTGGTGAAGAGGTGTACTGAGGCAGCTCAAAAAAGCAGCTTGCAGCAGAGGGCTTCAAAACTTGGTGCTTTAACTCAAAGTCTGAAACGTTAAAGGTGCCAGCAAGGCCGGAATTTTAAAAAAGGATACAGAGATCAGACAAGGATTCATGAGCAGTTCCTTAAAGGTTATGAGAGATTCATCACCAAGTCCCATGGCAGAACCTCCGGACTTCGTAGGGATTATGTCCTCGAACCATGCATATTCAAATGTTTCATGAATATCTTTTCGTAAAAAGACACTGTATGTTTTATTGTCAACAGCTGCTTTCAGAATGTCCAGCAACACTCGCAACTACTGAAATATTGAAGAACTTTCTGGCAGTAAGCAATAAGACCTGGTGGACACTCTGTCTTAGTTAAAAAAACTGGCAAGAAACATTGATACCACATAAGTATAAGATAATTACAATCTCCAAGAAGATGGCGACTGATTTTCAACTTTTGTCATTCAATTGCATAACCGTCACTAAATCCCCTAGAACCGTCGGCAACATGAACCTGAACAGTCTTAGAAATATTCTGGCTATAAGAGCATGTCAGACTTTTCAAAGTTGCAGCCAATTACACACTTTCCCGACTCCCCAAATTATATCCATCATTTAAAACCCCATGTCAGCATTGTGATGGGATACTCTCGACTTCGCGTAATGAGTGGAGCTCGAGCAATACCAAATAAGCAGGACGAACCAAAAAGGACCGAGCAGTCTGCTTCTATTGAACGAAGACAATATCCGCAAGTTATTAATCTATTCAGCACCAAATCCCACTCTCTAAACCGTTCGGTGTACAATACAACAACTCAACGTGGGTCCGTTCAACAGACCACGCTACCCGGCAAACACTGCCAAATTTAACAATGGAAGCAGGTTATGTATGGGACGATACCACCTGCATGTTCATCCGAAGTCGCACACTATACTGATGTAAAAAGATATCTCCATAACTGCACTGTTGATGGGTCAAATTCCAGGGAACTCCCTTCCAAATAGCATTGACTTTATCTTCCCCACATGGACTGACATGGAATGAGCAATTAAATATATGATATCCACCCATGCTCCCATTACATGAATTATTGATGATTAAGATATGAAACCTCTTGGTCTCAACAGTTGTCCACGCATACTTAATCAGTTTAAAGTTTCGTGCTCAAACATTTCTCGGTTTTCTGCTGTGAATTGACGTGGACCTTTTCATTCGGAAAGAAAAACAGAATAACGCTCAGATGTCCTGTTGATGATCTCTATCTTTAAAACTTACTTTAAGTTCTGTGGCAATATCCCTTTGGACACCAGCCACTTTACTGTAACTCTATCTCAGTGGAAAATGACATGAAACGCGATTGGTTCAATGGGAATTTTCAAGATTTGAGGCATGGTATATCTTTAAAATTTGTGGTGAGGATATTTCTTACTGGCATTGCAGAACGAAATGACTGTCTGAAATCTCGAAATGATACAGGTAAGCATAACAATTTGTCTCAGTATATATCTTCTTGCAAAACGTTAAACCTTTAACGCACCAAAGGTAAGGCTCTAGCAACTATTAAATCTCCATTCAATAATGAGTGTTTCGTATTAATCCTTTGGATATATTTTATAAGGTCCCACATAAGAGGCTAGTGAACACAACGAGGGCACATTGAATAGCGGGCAATATGTGACACGAAGTGAGAGTTAGTTCCTAGCTAGTTAATATTGGGTAGAAATTAATGGGCCATTATCGGGCTGACACGATTTGACTGAGTGTGTTCCACAAGGGTCGCCAGTTCCGCACAATAGATATGAAATATTTCGACGTGAGGCTCAATGCAATGTTTCCACGTTTGCAGGCAACACATGGTGGGGATGAAAAACGGAGAAGGGGGTGCCATTCTCTCCTTCTAGCCTTCTGCGCTATTCAATATTATAATGGCTGATGATTGATCTCAGTAGGCCAGCACGGTGGCGCAGTGATTAGCATTGCTACCTCACGGCACCGAGATTCCTGGTTCGATCTCGGCTCTGGGTCACTGTCCGTGTGGAGTTTACATATTCTCCCCGTGTCTGCGCGCGTTTCGCTCCCACAAACCAAAGATGTGCTAAATTGCCCCTTAATTGGAAAAAAATGAATTGGGTACACTAAATTTAAAAAAAGAAAAACAAAATGATTCAACTCAGTAACCTTGCAACGCCTTTCTCCATAGCTCCTTTGACCCATTCGTGCAAACTGATGTATCGAACTCCTTCTTGTGACCACACAATGTCACTAACATAACTGCGGTAACAAATTCCACCTGGTTACCACTCGCTGTGTGAAAATATTTCCCTTCATCATCGTCCTCAGCTATGTCCACTTCATCCTTAGGATGTGATCCCTGTTCTGGACACACCCACCATCAGTATCACCCTTCCTACCTCTGCACATTCAGGGCCTGTTTGAATTTTGTATATTTCTATGAGACCCCCTCATTCCACGGAGCTTCAGGGAATATAATCCAAACTGACTCCATCTCCCTCATACATCAGTCCTGCTGTCCCAGTAATCTGTCTGGTAAACGTCCTCTGCACTCGCTCTCTATCTTGGTCAGATAAAGAGAAACATGCTGCACAGAATATTCCAGTTGTGTCCTCAATAAGGCCCTGCATAATTACAGTTTGACTTCCATGCCCCTAAATGCGTATCTTTCTGTTATGAAGGTCAATATGCCTGCCCAATTTTGCCTGTCCAAAATTGCCCTGAGTGTTGGGTGGGGTTACTGGGTGATGGGCATAGGGTGGAGGTGTGGACTTGGGTGGGGTGCTCTTCCAAGAGCCAGTGCAGACTCGCTGGGCCGAATGGCCTCTGTCTGCACTGTAAATTCTATGTAGTTATTTGAAAATATTCCATTTGCTTTCTTTAGCGTCTGCTGCTCCAGCATGCTTTCCTTTAATGTGTTCTGAGTGAAGATAGCTAAGTCTGTGTGCACATTCCCCTCTCTTCATTTATAACTATTCAGGTAATGATCTGTCGTCCTATTTAGTCAATGTGGTTCACCTTTCGCGAATCCACATTTAAAAAAAAAATGTTGATTAAAGTTTCCAATTTTATACTGTACAATGAAGCGGTAATAATTTACACGTTGGTCCTTTTCGGCTACATCGCCCTACGCCAGCCTCTGCCCCCCCCCCCCCCCCCACCCCCCCACCCTCCCACCCCCGCTCTGCCCTCCTGTTTTATTCTGTCATACCGTAGATGATTTTTTCTCGTGTTTGTCTCATCCAAAAAGCATGTGTCGGTCTCTCCCTGAATGCACCTTTGGCATTTTTGGGGGTCTCCCAGGCCAGTTGCACCCACCGTTCATGTCTGCTTCCTTTTGCCGTGGTAGGTCCTATGCATCACTCCAGATCCCACCCTCCCGTTTTATCCATTCTTGGCTTTGAATATATCCTGGAGCAGGATGACGAATGTCCCGCATGCATTGTGGAAGTCTTCTTCTGACCCTCGGATGGATAAAATCCTATAGTTCTGCCAGCCAATCTGCAGCTGTGAGTAGTGCTGCTGATTGCCAGCATAGTAGAATTCTACGTCGGCCGTTTTGGGAAAAACAGGCAACGGCGTCGGCCTTCTGCCCCATATGATGGTCCGGCTGGTCCGATGACTGGAAGACGACCACTATCGTGCAGGGCTCCACCATGGCACCCAGAACCTTGAACATTGCCTCGAAGATGGCAGTCCAGCACCTGGACAGTCTGGGGAGGCGAAAACATGTGGGTTTGGTTGGCCGGACCTCCATGACATAATTTGCATTTATTCCCCACCTCCGTGAAGTAACGTCTCATTCGGATTCTTCTCAACTTTGCTCTGTGGACCACTTTAAATTGCATGAGGCTTACTCCTGCACATGATCAGATGGAGTTCGTCCAGTTCTGTGCTTTGCTCCATAAACCCCACCATCCTTCCATCCCAAGCTCCTCCTTACAATTATCCCTTGTTCCGCACAATGGTGAGCATGTCCTTTGTAAGATTCATCCTTATATGTCCCCGCAGTTCCCCTTTTCCAGACTGTCTGCGTTCAGTAATTCCACCAACATTGTATCTCTGGGGGCCCTAGGCCATGTTGCCTCCTTGCGGAAAAGGATTTTGATTTGTACAAGTTGGTGTTCCTGTTCTTTGGTAATTCCAGTCTCTCAGTCAGTTTTTATAAGATCACACGTCTATTCAATGTGTAGAAGTCCCAAACTTGTAGTGTCCCATTGCCCTGTCCCTACTTCCTGAAGGTGGCTTCTCGGATGGCCGGTGGAAACCTGTGAATGCTGCAGATGGATGCCATGGTGGACACATTTGTTAGTCCGAAGTGCTGTCTCATCCGGTTCCAGGTTCTTCGACTTGTTGCTACCACTGGGCTGGTTGAGTGTTTTGCCGGTGGGGATGGGAGCCCTGTCGTGGCATGGGCTCGGAAGGTCATTCCGGTGCAGGAGGATTCCTCCATCCTTACCCATTCCATGTTTTGTTCCTCGTCCCATCTCCTCACTCTTTTGGCCGCGGCCGTCGAGTGGTATAATTGCAGGTTCTGGAGGGTCAGGCATCCCATGCTTCTTCTCCTTTGCAGCGTTGTTTTTGGAATTATGGGATCTTCACCTCCCCTACCCCAGCCCCACCCCATCCTCCACCCCCACAGAAACACACGTAAAGCAAACACCATAATAATTTGGCTACGTCTTGCAAGAAGCCCTTTGGGATGATTATCGGTATGGATCCTAAGAGGAAGAGGAGCTTGGGCATTACATTTATCTTGATGGTCTCACATCCTTACCGCCAGTGAAGTGCGGGTGCCTGCCATCTCTGTAGGGCAATTATATGTTCCTCCACCACACTGGTCAGATTCCACTTGTAGATTCATGTTCAATCGTGGGCTCTCTGGATGCCCAGGTAGCGGAATTTGTTTGGGGTTATTTTAAATGGGAGATGTTCCAGATCTCTCCCTCCTCCTACGGGGTACACCGGAAAAACCTCACCTTTGTCCAGGTTGGGTTTTTAGCAAAGACGGCTATGAACTCTTCCAGAAGCGTCATTATTTTGTGCATTCCAATTTGCGGCTCAGAGAAGAGACGCATTCAATCCACATAGAGTGAGATGCTTTGCTCTCTGCTTCTACACCCATTTACCTTCCGGCCTCTCGCGTCCATCAGACGATTGTCAGGCTTTCGAATCCCAGAACGACCAGGAGCTGGGTCAGCGGGCATCCCTGCATGGTGGCTTTGTACAAGTGGACGTATTCACAGCTGGTGGTGTTGATGCGAACGCTCGTCTTTTGTGCATTGTACAGCAGTTTCAACCATGACTTGGAGCCCTCCCCGAGCTCATATGGCTCCAATAGCTCAATGAGGTACTCCCACTCGACAATGTCCGCCTTTTCTGCATCCAGAAAGACAGTCACCTCTGTTATTATCTCCATGGATGGGACTAGCATTACATTCAGCAGGCGCCTGATGTTTGCAGTTATCTGTAAAATCTGAACAAAGCCTGTCAGGTCCTATGGGGCCACCTCTGTTAGGCAGTTCTCCAGTGTCGTGGCCAATACATTTGCGAGTATGTTCGCGTCCTGATGAACGGATAAACGTTTCGGTATCATCCGCATTCCATCGAGTCTTAGTCTTTTTTTGCATCATTCAAAATGTTGTGGCCTGTGTTCGTGTTGGAGGCATTGTGCCCCTCGCTAGTGTGTCTGCGAGCTTCTTCCGCAGGTATGGGCTGAGACCAGATGAGATTTATTTGGAAAAATCCGCCAGGAACCCTTCGTGCCCCCAGGTCCTCGCTCCTGCAGGGAGCTAATGCTTACCATGAGCTCTCCTAGTTGTATTGATGACCCCAGCAACGCGCATCTGTCGTCCCCCAGGACTGCCATGCCGACTCCAACTTGGAACAGTTCAATCCCCGAGTCCCGTCGGGGGATTTAGGTTTACAAATCCCAGTAGAAGGACTAACATGGTGCGTTGACCTTTATTGTTCGGCTCACAGTTTCCACTGTTATCCTCCAACAGTGCTATTTCGCTCATGGTGGCTTCCTTTCACAGCTCGTGAACCAGCAGGGCGATACACTTCTCTTCCTGTGCCTAAAAGGTCCCTCGTGCATTGAGGATTTCGTGCACTGCCTTCCTGGTGCTCACCTCAGTCCAACGCCGGCATCTCCACTTCCTGATGGATAGCAGGTTTAACTCCATTTGTAGCGCTTCCTCTCCACCAGAAGCTCTACGATCGGAGCCTTGGCATATCATGTTTCGACGTCCATGATAGAGTATATCAGTTGCAGCCTAGCAGCTCTCTCTTTGTTATATCTACGAGCCTTGCAGGATATAATTTATCCCCTAATCACGGCTTTTTGTGCCTCGCAGAACCTGGAAGGTGAGTCTTCCCCACTCCAGTTATTAATAACGTACTCGGCTATGGCCTGTGATGTTCGCTGGCAGGATGCCTTGTCGGCCAAAAGGGGCGTGGCCCATTTCCTTGTGGGGCGTTGGGCACGGCCCGCCTCCAAACTCACCTCAATGTAATGCGTAGCATGGTCGGTGATTACCAGTGCCGAATATTCTGCTCTGACTATTTCTGGCAGCATCGATTTCTGGGATACTAAGAATTCGTTGCGGGTGTAGACATTAGGTACTGGTGAGTGACCGGCAACACCTTTTCACCAGGAAGCAAGAACCTTTGTGGGTCCACTTCCCTTATCTGCTCCATTAACATTCTGTGATAAGCAAAATACTGGATTTGGGTGCTGTCTGGAGAGTGCACAGGAATTTTCCAGGATTCTGCCTGGGCTGGAGGGCCTGTCACAGAATTTACAGTGCAGAAGAAGGCCATTGCGCCCATCGGGCTGCACTGGCCCTCGGAAAGAGCACCACATTTAAGTCCACACTTCCAATCTATTCCGGTAACCCAGTAACCCCACCCAACCATTTTGGGCATTAAGGGTAATTTACCATGGGAAATTCATCTAACCTGCACATGTTTGGACTGTGGAAGGAAACCGGAGCTCCCGTAGGAAACCCATGCAGACACGGGGACAACGTGCAGACTCCGCACAGACAGTACCCCAGCCAGGAAACGAACCTGGGACTCTATGAGCTATGAAGCGCCTATGCTAACCAGTATGCTACCGTGCTGCCCTATCATAACATTTAAAGTGCAGAAAGAAGCCATTCGGTTCATCGATTCCGCACCGGCTCTTGGAAGGAGCACCCCACTTAAGCACACGCATCCACACTATCACATAACACCGTAACCCCACCTAACCTTTTTTTGGACACACTTAGGGCAATTTATCATGGCCAATCCACCTCGCCCGCACACCTTTGTGCTGTGGGTGGAAATCGGGCACTCGGAAAACACCCACACGAACACGTGGAGAACATGCAGTCTCGGTACAGACAGTGGTCGAAGCCTGGAATCTATCCTGGGGCCCTGGAGCTGTGAAGCAACTTTAATAACCACAGTGATACCATGCTGCCCTAAAATAAATCATAGTCAGGCATGTACCGATTCCCACTCTCTAACCCAAGGATTTGGAGGTCTATTGGCTTACCCCTGGTAGAGGTCAGTTAATTTGGCACTCAATCCTGGGATCTTCCAAGTCAGCTTGACTACTCAATGGAAATAATCATAATCTTTATTGTCACAAATAGGCAAACATTAACACTACAATGCAGTTACTGTGAAAAGCCCCTAGTCGCCATATTTGCTTGTTTGGGTACACAGAGGGAGATTTCTGAATGTCCAACTCACGTCACAGTACGTCATTCGGAAACTGTTGAGGGAAACCGGCGCACCCGTAGGAAAGCCACACAGGCACAGGGAGAAAGTGCAGGCTCCGCACAGACAGTGACCCAAACCCGGAATCGAACCTGGGAGCCTGGAGCTGTGAAGAAACAGCACTACCCACTGTGCTGCCGTGCTTCCCGATTGCCTTATGAAGAAAGTTTAAGGGAGCTAGGGGTTTTCACACTGGAGCGTTGAAGGAAGAGAGGTGACTTGATAGAGATGTACAAGGTAATGAAAGGCATGGTTAGAGTGGATAGCCAGAGACCTTTCGAAGGTGCAGAAATGGCTGTGACGAGGGAACACACTTTTCAGCTGAATGGAGGAAGGTTATGGGGAGATGTCAGAGGTAGGTTCTTTACACAGACAGTAGTTGGTGCGTGGCGTGCACTGCCAGCGTATGTAGTGGATTCAGAGTCATTAGGGTCATTTAAGCGACTCTTGGGCAGGCACATGGACAGCAGTAAATTGAAGGTGTGTAGGTTAGGTTGATCAGTGATTTGAAAAAATGGTCGACACCACATCGTGGGTCGAAAGTCCTGTACTGTGCTGTACTGTTCTATGTTCCATGTGCTAAAAGTGTAAATGTTACTGTTTTAATGCTCGACATATCCCGTCACCGGACGTCACACGTATCCAAAATAAACACGAGTTACTCGAAGAATAACAGTAGATTTGCGATACATGATTTCCTTGCGTAAATCCCAGCTGACACTGTCCTATTGTACCATTGTATTACAAGCACACATCTATAACATTTTTGATGATGGATTCTAAAAATCATTACCACACGGATGACGTCAGTTAGAGTGTTTTATCTGTTCCTCTCTATTAAATTGGTGGATTCACGTTACCTGCACTCCGATATGTAGAAAATGCTCCAGATTCCATAGAAAATAACCACCAATTAAGATAACCACCACTGCATCCATTATTTATAAGGCCACTTTCTGAAGTATTCTGTGATTTGGTTTTTGAGGCCCTGGCGATTTATCGGTCTTCAATTTTCCCAACATTATTTATCTAATAATATTGATTTCCTTCAGCTCCTCCATATTATTTAACTCTGTGATCCCCAAGATTATTGGTGTGTTATCGCTGTCCTCGTTTGGGAAGACGGAATCAAGGTATGTATTCAGTTAGCCAGAGATTATTTGTTCCATATTACACATTCTCCCGTTTCTGACGTTACCGAACCTAAATTGAGCTCCATTGCTCTTCACGTATAACCCGTATCAATAAAACCTTTTACTGTCAGATTTTTCATGTTTCTCGTGAATCATGACATCTTAACTTATTTTGTCAGGATTCAAGACCTTAGTCTCAGAATCAGATGCACCACTCCCCATCTCCATTACACATTCCTTCATAGAATGTACAGTGCAGAAGGAGACCATTCGGCCCATCGAGTCTGCAACGGCTCTTGGAAAGAGCACCCTACCCAAGGTCAACACCTCCACCCTATCCCCATAACCCAGCAACCCAACCCAACACTGAGGGCAATTTTGGACACTAAGGGCAATTTATCATGGCCAATCTACCTAACCTGCACATCTTTGGACTGTGGGAGGAAGCCGGAGCACCCGGAGGAAACCCACGCACACACGGGGAGGATGTGCAGACTCCGCACAGACAGTGACCCAAGCCGGAATCGAACCTGGGACCCTGGAGCTGTGAAGCAATTGTGCTATCCACAATGCTACCGTGCTGCCCACGAATATTAGGTCACTCATCTCCAAGTGGTCCCGCACAAACAGATTGCCAATCTCTAATTTCTTATGATACAACACCCAGTATACGGTG
Source organism: Scyliorhinus torazame (assembly GCF_047496885.1). NCBI lineage: Eukaryota > Metazoa > Chordata > Chondrichthyes > Carcharhiniformes > Scyliorhinidae > Scyliorhinus > Scyliorhinus torazame. The sequence continues at coordinate 107,136,430 of NC_092718.1, read as the reverse complement.
CCCTGGTCTCCACTTGGTTCGTCAACACAATGTACAGATTGCCATGCCGTATACACACCACTTTTTCTTCCTTCGCTGCATTCTGATTAATCTGATTTGCCCAAACTATATTCAGATTAAACTCGCCCAGATTTAAGGATACGCTTTATCTCACGAATTTCCAAGTTCCACTTTAACGTTACTGGCAAAGTCAATACTATAGTTTGGGCGTCTATATGCAAACGACCCTGACATGTATTGGCCCTTGGTGTTCCTTAGCTCTCCCCATACAGATTGCGAATTGGAGTTAATCCATTTCTTCAGTCTTGCGGTTATTTTCTGATTTAACCAGCAATCCAACTCCAACTAATCCTTCCGTTTGCCTGTTATTCCTGAATACTGAATGATCTTGAATGCTCAATTCCAATTCATGGCCAGCCTTCAGTCATGTCAGTAATCCTCATGATATTAAACGGCGCCCCTCTTTGATTCTACCCGTTAATTTCTCTGTCTGTGACTATCTGTGCTTCCCTTTCTTTACATAATAACAATAATAGGTTATCGTCCCAAGTAGACATTAATTAAGTGACTGTTAAAAGCCCCGGGTCGCCACATTCCGGCGCCTTTTCGGGGAGGTTGGTACGGGAATATTGTTATTGTTATATGTTTCGTGTCCTTGATTTCCTCTGTTCTGCCGCCTTGCATAAGCTCACAGCCCGTCTGCCACTTAGCTTAAAAAGTTTCCAATCACCCCTGTCAATGTTCCCCAAGGACAATGTGCAAAATTATCCACCTATGTCCTGGATACAACAAGCAGTGCACATCCAGCCCAGCCGATTGACCATACGATCATCTAACTTCCAATTATCATAAAGTGTCGGGGTTATCCACAATGCTATCACGCAGGACTTAGTTCACAAATATCTGCTCACTGACGTTCAGCTTAGGTACTGCGCGGGTCACTTAGCTCTCAAACGCATTGCATATTTGCTTCACACAAGAAAAAAAGACTTATCTCCAGAGCGAAGTGAGAGTGATTGCCCTTGAGATTATTTGATTCTTCATCACTGCCAGGTGGACGCATCATTAAGAAATGGGTGTTTATCAAATATCTGCAGTGATGTCAGTGTGTGGGTGGAGCTGAGTTGTCTGTCTTTCACTTTCGTTTTCGAACTGGCAGATGCAGTGTGTTTTTGGTTTCGCTTTCAGAGGTGGAAAGCTGCATTCAAAGCAAACAGCTGTTTCATGATCTCTCTCCCTACAAGCTAAGGAATGTGTATAGATCATTGATGATTTCAAAGTAACACCTGTTTCTGCAGAGCAGTTAAACCTGCTGTCTTTATTTTAAAAAGGCTTTAACTTATGGATGTTGTTTGGGAAGTTATTAAGAGTTATCTATAAAGTATTGTATCTGTGGAGTTAAGTGTGTTGGTTGTTAATAAATTGTTTACTGTGTGTTTATAAAATGTTAACTAGATTCAGAGAATAAGCATTGTTTTGTTTTAAACATACTTTACCTCTCTGTTGCATTACATCTATAAAGTTGGCCCTTGTGCTCTGGCAGACATGCTGGAAGCAATTGCTGGAAATGTCTCTGGCTTCCACATGGTGCAACATGAGCAGACCACCGCCTTGCATTTTGCTGCCATGACATAACCATCCCATTTTAACCCTGGGAAAATGTTTACTATCAGATAACATAAAATAATTTAGATCTGTTTTCGTTCTGGACCCTCGTTGCAACCGAATTAGAGAGCTCTAAAGGAACAAGTAATTTATAAAATAATAAATATTACCAGGCCATATGCACTACTTATCAATCAGCTCTCTCAATTATCGCCTTTACGACTGTCACATTGGAAGGTCACTTTCTGATGACTCAAAATGTGAGAAAGCAAAGAAACAAACACAAAACGCACGAGTTTCAGCTCGACTGAATTACCAATGTGTTCTAAATTTCCGATACCACACTCACTCAAACTGAGGCCTCAGATTGCGCTATGTCCGACTTCTTGTTGTCTTTTACTTCAAACGAACTCACGTGAGTTCAGATGATCACTCACCAATAAACTTGAAAGATTATCAACACACATTGATATCCTAATCAGCCCTCTACTGCTTGACACTTAACTGTCACTCAATCAGTTGAGTCAGCTACCTTATTCACGTCTTAACTAGACTCATAAACTTACAAAAATGAAGAGAAATAATTACCATTTAAATTCCCGCTGGGCTCCAAATTCCCCTTAGCCTTCCGGTGTCTCACTCAGCTTGTGTTCTCCCCTACTGCCAGCTTGCAAATTTGACAGCAGTACGTTCATATGTGAGTCGTGAGTATGTTAAGTGATCTCTTCAAGATTATGTGGAGAGACGAATCAACTGCGGAAAAATCACCAGGTAGCATCCAATATGGAGATAAATGCCTTCATTCAATCTTGAAAAAAACGTAATTTATTTTATCATGAAAGCTTGGAAGCTCTCGAATTGGAATGGGACAGAGGCGTTTTTTTCCATTGCGTTGAAAATCAGCATGCAGACACATCGAAAAATATAAGAAAGGCAAAGAGCAGGGCGCCTTTACTAAAAGAGGATTTCAATATAGGAAATATATCTCATTGAGATAATATGGAGCATTGGCAAAAAGGTACCCGGGGGGTTGAGTTCAGTTTCTGTCTCCTTATCGGATTAAAATTATACCAGCAATGCGATTTTACAACAGCAGATTAGCTTCATAATTTGTGGGAATTATTATTTTCTACGAAGAACTATTAAATGTACTGAACATCTAATCACTGGAGTATAGAAATCTGAGAACTAATCTCGACCAAACACACATTATTGTGGTTTGCAACCGGGTATATTTAGGAGGAATGTTTCCTTCAAATCTTGAGCCAGGGGACACAGTCTCAGAAATAAAAGAAAGCGAATTTAGAGTGGAGATGTGGAAGAATGAATTGCCTGGACTGAGGAAGATCATTGGAGTTACCTGTCCCAGATTGTAATGCCGGCGGATATCATTGAGTATGTCCCAGGCTAAGGTCCATATGTTTATAAATAGTAAAACCCCAAAAAAACCTCAGATCTTGTCCCGGACGAAGGTGCACAAGTAGCTCTCAATGAAAGGCGGAGCATTTCAATTGTTCAAGAGGCATAGCCATGCTTCTGATTCCCATCTTCTTGGCACGATAGATTACTATTCCGACTACATTTTTAGCATGATATGAGGACTCTCATCAGAACGTATCTGCAATAGGGCATTGTAATAGTGACGACAGCATGTTTTGGTTCATAATTCCTTCACCTAGCAGTGACCAATTGAATGAATACTTTTCCCCAAATCCAATATTTCAAATAATTATCACGGGTCTTATTTACGTTCCACATCTTAACAGAAAACACATGCAACATGAAGGATGAAGGTAAACAATATTATGCTTGTACGTCAATTATTCAGATAATTGTTGTCACATTTTGCACCTCCAGTTTCGTTTCAGAACAGCTTTTGAAGTACTGGTAATACCACAGTAAACTGCAGGTATTAATGGGGAAAGTATGATATGATGCATTTCTCTGGCAAGGCACCAGACCATGTTTATATTTATGTTATATTTATGCATAAATTCCAAGCAAGAAGACTAGCTGCTGGGTCGACACACGAGGAAATATGGAATCAAGCATCATCCAAACAAGTTGAACTTTGATGGAATTGAGACGAATGGAGTGTATACGTAGATCTGCGTGATTAACCTGAACAGTGCGGTAAAGATAAAAAGCATGTACTCGTTTGGCAGGAAACATTTCAATGTAATTTCCATGTCTAAAAATTCCCATTTCTATCTTCCAGAGTTGAAAAAATACCACAAAGCTTTAAAGGATTCAGGTGGAGACGTTTGTGTCAGTTTGGAAACGTTGTGAGGGCGGCATGTGGAGCACTGGTTAGCCTTGGTCTTTGGCGCTGAGGACCCGGGTTCGAATCCCGGCCCTATGTCACTATCCGTGTGATGCTTGCACATTCTCCCCAGTTCTGCGTAGGTTTCACTGCACAACCCAAAAATGTGCAGCTTAGGTGGATTGGCCACAATAGATTACCCCTCAATTGGAAGAAATGCATTGGGTACACTACATTTATTTTAAAAAGTAGTAAAGGTGTAATTCCATTAATATTTCTTGGGACCCAGCATGAATAGCGTATTTCCAACGTGAAACTTGTGCACCATTAAACTTTTAACGTGGAAAATTATCATGTATACCATGGCTGCATCAGGTGGAGTGAAATGTCCGTCAATCAATTTGGAGCAGCACGCTTATTTGAATAATTTATGAAATCACGCTTTGTTACCACGTCTTTGCTCATAGTTTCCACACAGGACAATATAATTACACTAATTTCCTCGCTGTTCTAGCCTCTCACGATACACCTGTGCTCCTCACCATTGGCACTCTTATCCGTGGTTGTTGCTTATCCTCATTGAATAGATCAGGAATATTCAGAATTCTCTGTGGACCTGTTTTATCATCGTTCTGATTCGCTGGCGAGGGAGGACATCCATGTATACTAGCTCAGTTCACGATTTGAGTTCCTAACAGTTGCCTATTTTCTTTGAAATATTCTCCACAGTGTCATTTCCATGCTATTTTCATCATTCTGATTGACTCATCACAGGATGTAGACACAGAGCTCTAGTTTCGGCTTTCCTGGAGGAACAATGAATAATTACTCCTGGGCATGCTGAGTTCGCGGCACTTTTAAATTTTGAAGAGCAGTACAAATATACGGCTGGTGCACTTGCCATCGCTTATAGGCTGAGAGGGATATTCAATATAATTTTTAAGAATTATGTGGTTAGAGCCAATATACACTTGCATTATCAACACCACATTATTTGAAGTATCAGTACCAGTAGTTAAATGCATTCAGCATTATCATAATTTGACGCACAGGAGTATTTCACCAGTAGTGCCAGTCATGATTGTTGCAGCATGTCCTGTTGGGTGGTGGTTTTGGCAAGCTTCGTTCCTCCATCATTCGAAAAGCGTCATCCGCTTTATGAGTCTAGCACTCATATATTTACCCCCGTTAAGTGCTCCGGGAATTTACTCTGAGACATTCTCGACACAGCCAATCTTGTAGTTATCGATCGAGCGTTCAACTAAACACTTAATCTTAATATGTTAAATTACAAATGCTGCACCCAGCATTCCAACTGGCTAATATAATCAATTTTGATACCACGTCTTGGGCCGCCAGGAGTCTAGGTTTCTGTGGTTTCCTTCTCCATGAGTGTTATCAACCTTCCACCACTCCAATCTGATTGCCTGGTTAAACAAATACATCGATGTAGCATGCTATTCATATATATTGCCGTAGATTCGAGGTACCCCTGTGATTGTTTGCATCTTTTTCTGCGAGGCATTATTTCAACCAATTTGTTTTAATAACATAAGAACATAAGACGTAGGAGCAGGAGTAGGCCATCTGGCCCCTCGAGCCTGCTCCGCCATTCAATGAGATCTTGGCTGATCTTTTTTGGACTCAGCTCCACCTTGCGGCCCGACACCATAACCCTTAATCACTCTATTCTTCAAAAAACTATCTATCTTTATCTTAAAAACATTTAGTGAAGGAACCTCAATTGCTTCACTGGGCAAGGAATTCCATAGCTTCACAGCCCTTTGGGTGAAGAAAGCCCTCCTGAGCTCAGTCCTAAATCTACTTCTCCTTATATTGAGGCTATGCTCCCGAGTCCTGCTTTCAGCCGCCAGTGGAAACAACCTGCCCGCATTTATCCTATCAATTCCCTTCATAATTTTATATGTTTCTATGAGATCCCCCCCCCCTCCCCGCTTCCTTCTAAATTCCAACGAGTACAGTCCTAGTCGTCGCAACATCTACTCCTATTCCTACCCCTTCATCTCTGGGATTAACCTAGTGAATCTCCCCTGCACACCCTCCAGCCGCCAGTGCGTCCTTTCTCAGGTAAGGAGACCAAAACTGAACACAATACTCCAGATGTGGCGTCATTAACACCTTATACGATTGCAGCATAACCTCCCTAGTCTTAAATTCCATCCCTCCAGCAATGAAGGACAAAACTCCATTTGCCTTCTTAATCACCTGTTGCACCTGTAAACCAACGTTTTGCGACTCATGCACTAGCACACCCAGACCTCACTGCACAGCGGCAGGTTTTAATATTTTATCATTTAAATAATAATCTCTTTTGCTTATTCGTACCAAAATGGATAACCTCATATTTATCAACATTGTGTTCCATCTGCCAGACGCTAGCCCATTCACTTAACCTATCCAAATCCCAATGCAGACTTCCGGTATCCTCTGCACTTTTTGCTTCACCACTCATCTTAGTGTTGTCTGCAAACTTGGACACATTGCACTTGGTCTCCAACTCCGAATCATCTCTGTAAATTGTGAACAATTGTGGGCCCAGCACTGAACGCTGAAGGACACCACTAGCTACTGATTGCCAATTAGAGAAACACCCATCAATCCCCACACTTTGCTTTCTATTAATTAACCAATCCTCTATCCATGCTAATACTTTCCCTTAATGCCATGTATCTTTATCTTATGCAGCAATCTTTTGTGTGGCACATTGTCAAACGCTTTCTGGAAATCCAGAGATACCGCATCCACTGGCTCAGCATTATCTACCGCACTTGTAATGCCCTCAAAATATTCCACTAAATTAGTTAGGCACGACATGCACTTTATGAACCCATGCTGCGACTGGCCAATGGGACAATTTCCATCCAGATGCCTCGCTATTTCTTCCTTGATGATAGATTCCAGCATCTTCCCTGCTACCAAGGTTAAGCGAACTGACCTACAATTACACGCCTTCTGCCTACCTCCTTTTTCAAACACTGGTGTCACGTTTGCTAATTTCCAATCCGCCGGGACCATCCCAGAGTCTAGTGAATTTTGGTAAATTATCACTAGTGCATTTGCAATTTCGCTAGCCATCTCTTTTAGCTCTCTGGGATGCATTCCATCAGGGCCTGGAGACTTGTCTACCTTTAGCCCCAATAGCTTGCCCATCACTACTTCCTTAGTGATAACAATCATCTTAATGTCCTCATCTGCCATAGCCTCAATTCCATCAGTCACTGGCATGTTATTTGTGTCTTCCACTGTGAAGACCGACCCCCCAAAAAACTGTTCAGTTCCTCAGCCATTTAGATCGTTGATTATAGATCATAGAATTTACAGCGCAGAAGGAGGCCATTCGGCCCGTCGAGTCTGCACCGGCTCTTGGAAAGAGCACCCTACCCAAGGTCAACACCCCCACCCCATCCGCATAACCCAGTATCCCCATTACCCAGTATCCCCACCAAACACTAAGGGCAATTTTGGACACTAAGAGCAATTTATCAATCCACCTAACCTGCACATCTTTGGACTGTGGGAGGAAACCGGAGCACCCGAAGGAAACCCACGCACACACGGGGAGGTTGTGCAGACTCGACACAGACAGTGACCCAAGCCGGAATCGAACCTGGGACCCTGGAGATGTGAAGCAATTGTGCTATCCACAATGCTACCGTGCTGCCCCACCTCCTCATCTCTCATCATTAAATCTCGCTTCTCATCCTCTAAAGGGCCAATATTTACCTTAGCAACTCTTTTTTGTTTTATATATTTGTAGAAACGTTTACTGCCTGTTTTTATATTCTGTGCAAGTTTACTCTCATAATCTATCTTACTCTTCTTTATAGCTTTTTTTAGTAGCTTTATGTTGCCCCCTAAAGATTTCCCAGTCCTCCCTCTAATCTTTGCCACTTTGTATGTGTTTTCATTCAATTAGATACTCTCCCTTATTTCCTTCGATATCCACTGTCGATTTTCAATCTTTCCGTCGTCCTCACCTTTTGTTGGTATAAATCTTTGCTGAGCACAGTGAAAAATCGCTTGGAATGTTCTCCATTTTTCCTCAACTGTTTCACCATAAAGTCTTTGCTCCCGGTCTACCTTAGAAGCAATTATAAGCAGTCTACTCTTCTTTCATCCCATTGTAATCTCCTTTGTTTAAGCACAAAACACGACTGTTTGATTTTACCTTCTCACCTTCCATCTGTATTTTGAATTCCACCATAATATGATCGCCCCTTTCGACAGGATCCCTAACGATGAGATCATTAATTAATCCTGTCTCATTACACATGACTAGATCGAAAACCGCTTGTTCCCTTGTATGTCCCATTACATACTGTTCCAGGAAACTATCGCGAATACATTCTATAAACTCCTCCTCAATGCTGCCTTGACCGACCTGGTTAAACCAATCGACAAGTAGATTAAAATCCCCCATGATAACTGCTGTACCATTTCTACATGCATCAGTTATTTCTTTGTATATTGCCTGTCCCACCATAATGTTACTATTTGGTGGCCTATAGACGGCTCCTATCAGTGACATTTGCGTCTTACTATTAGTGATTTCCACCCAAATGGATTCAACCTTATCCTCCATAGCACCGATGTCATCCCTTACTGTTGCCTGGATGTCATCCTGAAATAACAGAGCTGCACCACCTCCTTTACCATCCACTCTGCCCTTCCGAATAGTTTGATTTTCTTCTGTATCTCATCCACATATTCACATGTTGGACGTTCCAAGTTACTATTTCTGATTAAAATGTTGTTGAGTACAAGAAAAGCATCATCAAGACGTTTCAGCAAGGGGTTAAATTAACGACGCACGCGAGAATTGCCAGAAATAAGTAACTTAAATTATATTTTAGAATAGCTGATTTGGGGAAGGCCAGAGAGAAGCAAATATGGAGTTCAAATATTGCTTTGAACGTTTTTACATTCAGATTGTGCACCATACGGGTCTTAGAATAGGCAACTGCTTTTGAACTTATAGTTTTCTAGTACAGCCAAGAATAGATAAGCACTAGTTAATGAAGAATCGTGTGCGGCATTGTTTGCGCGGCCATGACACAATGATGGAGCTTAATATGTGACATAACATATTTGCGAATTCACTTCCATTTACACAGACGCTGCTTAGTGAGAATGATAATTGCGCCTTAATATATTTCCAAAGGAAACTATTGCATTCAGTCAATAACTGTGTGTTTATTAATGCTACAACAGAGGAACATCTTGCAGAAAACGAAGCAGGTAATTAATTTAGCAGAGAACCAAGCATATACACCAGCACTTGCGGAGCCCCTCCTGAGCATCCATGTGAAACCTCGTTCCTTCATGCAGACTTTCAAGAATGCAAGAATTGAAAAATAAAAATCGCAAGTAGGCAGCAAATGAAGTTACTGTCAAAAGCCCCTAGTCGCCTCATTCCGGCGCCTGTTCGGGGAGAGTGGTACGGGAATTGAACCTGCGCTGCTGGCCTGCATTGATCTGCTTTGAAAGCCAGATATTTAGCCCTGTACTATGCGTGTGCTTCAACGACATCATCGATTTTTACAACGAGACAACTAGAGCACCATCTTCTTCGCATCGTTTCGCAGGGAAATCCGATACCTAGTGGACCAGTCTGCTAATCGTTTGGTTCACTCCCTCTATCGCAGATATAATTGCTGACTTAAGGATACCAACATTTAACGAATTCATGTTATGTTATTTTACATCAAAATGTAGCTGCTGGGCAGTAATCTAGTTTAATTCCAATTTTATTAATCTGTGACTATAACGATGCAAGATACATGAGCCAGTTTGCTGACGGCAAACAGGAAACTTTACTTCACTGCTCAATTGCATATATATGAGTTCGCATGAGGGTAAACAAATGCCCAATAGTCTGGCGTGTAGTCCCGCAAGCAGCGAATCAATTTCAAGTTCAGCAGTCTGTGATATTCACCTGTGACTAATGGTGGCAAATTACGTACTAAACAAGAGGAAAGCGCTCCACAAAGATCCCAGTGTTCACTGTTTGGCACGTTCAGCAGTCAGCAGATCAGACAATTCAATTATGCACAACGATCTTCGACCAAAATAGTCAAGTGTTAGATCCTTCTCAGCCCAAACTTGAGGTTTGCAGTATCAGAAATAAAAGTTTTCAGCTAATTCTATTACGGGCACGTAGTATCAAGTAAGACAACGTGAACGTGATTTAGCCAACACTACAGAATCTGACTACATTCAGTTGCAAACGTAAGGCGTCAGCAAAATATATCGTCGAGCATGCAACCCCACTGTTCCAGCACAAACATAATCCTGGCATAGAGACCACAAAGAGCAGAATTGATTTTGTGTCTTCGGTGCAGAAATCGTGAAACAAAGAAAATTCACCTAGTAATCGCCCACAGAGGTAATCCAGGTCACCAGCAGCGTGTATCACAATGTAAATGTCATGAGAACAGTGAAATTGGGAGCAGAAGTAGGCAAATCAGCCAGAAGATACTGTTCCACCGTTCAATCAGATCAAGTCTGATGCCTTACTGGTCTCAGATCCACCTCCTTAACATGTCCCTTTAACCATTTTGTTTTATCAGAAATGTTTCTGTGTCCTTCTTGAAAGCTTTGACCAGCTTGGATTCCACAAGGTCTGGGGCAGCGAATTCCGCTATTTCATCAACGTTGTGAGAAGTAGCGCCTCGTTAACGGAAACTGGACAAAATATACCTGAAGTGGTCTCGCCAACACATCATACAATTGCAACAACACTGTTCTGTGTTTGTACTCCAGTCTTTATTCAATATTATATTTGCCTGTTCAAGTTTCATGTTGTACAATACTACTTCCAGAACAAGAAACCGCACTCATCTTCATTTTGGTTGCGACCGGATCCAAGACTCGTGAACGCGTTAAAGTATTTGTCAAATATGGATAAACTAGATCAATCACAGCGGGCCTCGGAGTACTCTTTCGAGGGCTATGTATCTGTTCTGGATCAGAGGACTGTATAAATCCCTACTTGATGGGATGCATTCTTTGGCTGATGGTTTGAGGATTTCGCCACAAGGCAGAGTTGCACAAGCAAATGTCATGTAGATGGAAAAAGATGGCGAAAAATGTTCAGAGAAGATATGGACAAAAATGATAGCCAAGGATCGTAGAACTCGGAAGAAGAGATGGTGAACAATGATGGATCAGAAGTTTGTACACTTATAATATTAGAAGAAAGGATGTCGAAAAAGTAGAGCCAATGTTCGAAGACCAGGGAAGAAGAAGAAATGGTGAAACCTGCTAAAGCAGAGGTGTATGAACTTGGAATACCAGGACACATGATTTCTCTGGGTTGTGGTAAGTGACTGCCTGCCCCGAATTGGAGTGATCCGGACATTTGTGCTTTCTTGGGTGTTTTCTGTTGTGGTGAATTGTGCGTATCACCATGCGTCAGAATTGCACAGGCGAGGGTACACACACATGGATGACAATGGCATAGTGTAGGTTAGATGGCTTTTGTTTCGGTGCAACATCGTGGGCCGAAGGGCCTGTACTGCGCTGTATTGTTCTATGTTCTATGTTCTATAAGAAGAAATGAGAAAATCAATACGAGAAGAGATGACGAAAAGTATGTCAGAGTTTCACAGACTTTAGAAGAGCCCAAGACGTCTTCCGACTTGTGAATCGATGATTGCTACCCATCTTACTGTATGATAATGGCGTGCTTGGCAAATGATGAATTAGGACCCAGCTGACGATCCAGGAATTCGACATTGGATATTTCAGTCACAATTTTTTGATTTATCGGAACAGTGATTGGTGCTGGTGCACGTACTTTTTGGATTTTCGGCAGAAAAGACAGTCCATGGAGGTTATCTTCTATACAATAAAAGTAACAATAAAATCGGCATCAAGCATACGGGACGAGGACTTGACGCAGGGCCAAGAGTTAAAAAAGATGACTTTACATTTTCCTATATACAATTAGGGACGGTGGAGTCGTTATATTCTTCCTGAGGCGGTACATTTTAATTGGACACGCTCTGGCTAACTGGGACGTGCGCTTCCACCGCCTGCCTATCTGATCGCCACATCAGCTGCTTCCGGGGATCCCTGTGCCAGGTTCGCACGAGAGTTCGTGGCTTGATGACGAATCTTTCTTTCATTCTGAAGACATTAGACTTCGTTCTGTGTGGGAGTTATGTACGGGTAATTTGCAGCAAGGGATCAGTGCCTGGGGCGCCCTCTGATTGCTCTCTCAACGTGTTTTAGTTCTGTTCATATAGCATCAGTTGATGAGAATTCTATGATGTCTCTCCCCCTCCCTTTGTGCTGTATTTGATAGCCTGATCTAAATTGGGACGCCCCTCCACTTTTCCTTTTTGCCCTCTCCGACCTGCATATCCAGTACCCTGCAATATTGCCTTGCCAATCCTACTCCTCTCCCATACAATATCGGTGACGATAATAAAATCATGCACCCCTGTTCTAATTTTGTCCACAATTAATCTGCCTTGTTTGGTGAACTCTTTGCAGACTCTGATGCATCATTGCATTAAAATAACTCCATTCAATCTTGCTAAACCAGCTAGTGACTGAACTGGACTAGACATTTATACCTTCCGGACTCACTTGATGCTTCTTCTATTTTTGGCTTTGCATCTCTCCCTTCTGAAGCGTCTGTAAGGATCCTAGGCGATGGCAAGTTAGTTGAACCCTCCCCCCCCCCCCCGCCTCCCCAACAACATTAGCAAATCTCCCTGGAAAGGCGCTGGCCCATTTCTTTTAACGTGTAAACCTTACGCCTCGTCCAAGTCCCACAGTCCCCAGATATTATCCCAAAGACCCGAAATCTAATGGTCCGCCTCCTGCGATATATCTCCATCCACAAATTCGTCTGGACAAATCGACCATATCTACACTCACAAGCACGTGGCACCGGACGTGATGGAAATAATAGTACCTGGTTGTTTTACCTACTTCCTTCCTCCTTATACTCTCCTTTCTTATCACTTTTTTCTGCTTGATTCGTCGTTGCCATGTTTAACAAGATATATGTCTGTCTCCGCTCCTCCTTCAGTACCCCCTGCAGCCGTTCTGTGGAATCCTTGACACTGGCATAAAGAAGGCAACATACCATCCATTAGTCTCCCTTTCGGCCACATAAATCTCTGTCTGCCCGCCCCCTCACCTCAACCAGAATAGCCCTGACATTTTTCCTCCTCCCCTCTTGTGCAGCAGACTCATTCATTGTGCCGTGATGTTGGCTCCAACAGCTTTTTCCAACACAGTCATTCTCCCCAACAGTATCCAAAACGGGACATTTGTTATCAAGGGTATTGGCTACAAACGACTCCCTGCGTTGTTCTTCTCTGGCTGGAAGTCACCCATGCCCCTTCTGCCTGCTCAATCCCGATCTGCGTGGTGACGACCTGAGTGATCGCCCCATCCATGACCTGCTCACGAAAGAGTATGGTGCACAACAAATCCACCATCTGCTCCATCTCCGAATTGCGGTTAGCTGGTGCCTGCCGTAGGACACTATTACTACACAGGTGGGCACTAGAGACAAACGAAGCATCCATGATTTGCCACATATTACAGTGAGCGTATATTACTGGTCCATGCTCTCCTGTTATGACTCACCTAAAGCCCCTTATTTTTGCCCTTTTCACAAAAGTTAAACGATATAAGAATACAATTATCTTACCTCCCTTATGCTAAGTTTACATCCCTTACCTCTTTGCTTACTTACATCAGTTAATTACAATGATCCTGACTTGCACGTAATTGAGCTGTTTCTCAGTTATTCCCCGCCTCCAAAAAAAAAAAGATTTTGGAGACTCACCACTATTTCTCTGGGGCACTCACTGTGATGTCAATGAGAACAGGTATCCGAACTTTATGGTTATGAAACTGAACTGTTCTCTGCTCGTTCCCGGACTTAGAATAACCTGCACTCTTAGTCTTTTCAGTCTCATCTTCCTCCAGTTTCACCTCACTCGCTGTTTTTCACCCAACTGCAAAAACGCTCAATTTCTGCCAAGCAGGCACTCATAGTGCAGACATCAGGCACTGAGTAGCGTTTTATGTTCCAGGCCTCAAATGCAATTATTTGGAAAATGGTTTCAGGAATGCAACTAAACTGCAATAATAAGATGAGCAGCTTTAAATTATTGGTTAAGTCATTAGTTTATCAGGAATAGACCTGACATTACATTGAATTCGGATTTAGCCCGTTACAACTCATGATTTGTTCGCGATGCTGTTCACCCAACTCCCAAAACAATCTCGTTCTGACATGAAGTCACTTGCAGTGCGAACAAGCAGGCGCTGAGTAACGTCTCCTGTAAATGTTTAACACAGGGCTAATTAGCTGGCTTTTAAATCAGACCAAGGCAGGCCAGCAGCACGGTTCAATTCCCGTACCAGCCTCCCCGGACAGGCGCCGGAATGTGGAGACAAACGGCTTTTCACAGTAACTTCATTTGAAGCCTACTAGTGACAATAAGCGATATTCATTTTATTTTTAATTTCATTTCATTTTCATAAAGGCCTCGAGACACGAAATTCCTTTTTAATCTTAAACTCACCGCATTTTCCCACGAAGCTGATCCATGTAACTGGCGATCGCAATTTCTTTATTTAACTGGGACGCCCGACTGTCGAAATATTTATGGACATCGTCCCAACAATTGTTCCCTTAGAATCCCAGATCCGATATCGTAGTCTCACCCCAGTTTACCCATTTGCGCCACCATTGTTTAAGTATCCCCTAAGATGTACTCTCATTCGCCATTGCTTACCATTTATAACTCACGCTCTCTCTCCATACAGTTCCTCGTCAGTGTGTCGGAACTGATCACCGGATGTGTCCTGCTATCACGAAATTCCCTCCGACAGAGTTTACCCACCTCCCTTGACTTTCTTTTTACTAACTACGGAGGTTGTTCACCTCGTGTTACAGAAACGGGCTGATGAACAAACGTACTGATTGAACACTTGTGCTCTTGAATCCTGCCCGTCACGCTGTGCTACTAATCTCTTAGTTGAGGTGCAGGCTGGATGCTGGGGAGTACAATGTTGGTGGTTTCGAACTCTGAGCAGCTAGGTTACTTCTTATCGAAGCTAACCAAGGGACTCCACTTGTTGCCTATAAAGTAGCAGACACTTCGACCAGTTTATTCGCAAAATGTTTACCCAGGTGACTTTATATGCGAGAGCAACGAACTACAAACACAGGTTCGCGATTCAGCCCG
The DNA here is from genome assembly GCF_047496885.1 of Scyliorhinus torazame. NCBI lineage: Eukaryota > Metazoa > Chordata > Chondrichthyes > Carcharhiniformes > Scyliorhinidae > Scyliorhinus > Scyliorhinus torazame. The sequence continues at coordinate 107,121,319 of NC_092718.1, read as the reverse complement.
CATTCATTAACAAACACAAGAAAACATTTGTTTTCAAAGAGTAATGCAAAAACAGTTTGCTCAAGATTCTATTACTACCCCCGTGCTGATTAAATGTATTATGCTGCGGATCAAAACCTTTGAACCTCAGTCATCTCATGGCCCTCGTCTGCAAAGGTGCGTCGCGCACTCCTGTTTCATCTGTTCTCTGGCGGCCCATCGTGTCTATTCCGTTGCCTTTGCACCGAGTCGTTGCTCAGAATTGTCTCGGTACCCTTGTTTAGTCGCCCACTCTCTGTTCATTTTTAGCAAATTATTTGTCCCAAAGACAATGGGCGGGGTTGCAGCACAAAGTGCAGTTGGAGGTTGCAGCATTGCAGGGACATCCCCCAGTGGTTAATCCTCAGGTGAATTGCCTATATATATAAGCGTATGCAGTTTCAGGTAATGGCGGGAAATCTATGTGCCAGTCAGTCTGGCTTCATCTCGGAAATCCACAACAGCCAGTTCAACAGCCAGGTAGGGCAGTGGATGTTGTCTATATGGACTTCAGTAAGGCCTTTAACAAGGTGCCTCATGGTAGACTGGTACAAAAGGTGAAGTCACACGGGATCAGGGGTGAGCTGGCAAGGTGGATACAGAACTGGCTATGTCATAGAAGGCAGAGAGTAGCAATGGAAGGATGCTTTTCTAATTGGAGGGCTGTGACCAGTGGTGTTCCACAGGGATCAGTGCTGGGACCTTTGCTGTTTGTAGTATATATAAATGATTTGGAGGAAAATGTTACTGATCTGATTAGTAAGTTTGCAGACGACACAAAGGTTGGTGGAATTGCGGATAGCGATGAGGACCGTCAGGGGATACAGCAGGATTTAGATTGTTTGGAGACTTGGGTGGAGAGATGGCAGATGGAGTTTAATCCGGACAAATGTGAGGTAATGCATTTTGGAAGGTCTAATGCAGGTAGGGAATATACAGTGAATGGTAGAACCCTCAAGAGTATTGAAAGTCAAAGAGATCTAGGAGTACAGGTCCACAGGTCACTGAAAGGGGCAACACAGGTGGAGAAGGTAGTCAAGAAGGCATACGGCATGCCTGCCTTCATTGGCCGGGGCATTGAGTATAAGAGTGGGCAAGTCATGTTGCAGCTGTATAGAACATTAGTTAGGCCACACTTGGAGTGTAGTGTTCAATTCTGGTCGCCACACTACCAGAAGGATGTGGGGGCTTTCGAGAGGGTGCAGAAGAGATTTACCAGAATGTTGCCTGGTATGGAGGGCATTAGCTATGAGGAGCGGTTGAATAAACTCGGTTTGCTCTCACTGGAACGAAGGAGGTTGAGGGGCGACCTGATAGAGGTCTACAAAATTATGAGGGGCATAGACAGAGTGGATAGTCAGAGGCTTTTCCCCGGGGTGGAGGGGTCAATTACTAGGGGGCATAGGTTTAAGATGAGAGGGGCAAGTTTTAGAGTATATGTACGTGGCAAGTCTTTTTACGCAGCGGGTAGTGGGTGCCTGGAACTCGCTACCGGAGGAGGTGGTGGATGCAGGGATGATAGTAGCATTTAAGGGGCATCTTGACAAATACATGAATAGGATGGGAATGGAGGGATACGGACCCAGGAAGTTTAGAAGATTGTAGTTTAGTCGGGCAGCATGGTCGGCACGGGCTTGGAGGGCCGAAGGGCCTGTTCCTGTCCTGTACATTTCTTTGTTCTTTGTTCTTTGTATTTCAATGGGGCCAATGGTCTTCCAATGTCCAGTTTAGGTCACAGACACAGAATTGCTCCGACTGTCTGTCTTTGCCCAGTTTATTCGAGTCTGGTTGTTTTACTTCCCATCAGGCATTTCTCTGGATAGATTAATGAGTCCAACTCTGTATCGGGCCAGCGATTCAGGCCATTTTCCATTATCACAACCTGCATTATTAAACAATCAAAATACAGATTTTCCCCTATTCAGAGCCTTAACGATGCCAGCAGTTGAAATACTCTGATAGCAGTAACAGATCAGAAGATCGATATTTTCCAACGAGGAACCCATGCCCGTACTCCTGACAGCAACAGCATCAGGGATCAGATAATTTGTCTGATGGAATACGCTCCACACCTGGATCAGTGAGGCTCAAAACCCCACAACAATCTTTCCATCTTCGAAGAAAGATAAGCCAGTTTGTTTGACCCACCATCCAACACCCAAAGTGTTCACTCCCTCAACCACCATGAAGGTTATTAACTGTGTGCACGTATGGAATACGTAATGCATAAACTGACCAATCAAACTCTGTTAGGAGATGCCACACCGACGACCTCAACTACCCATGAAGACAAATATCTGCAGTAATAAGTTCAGAAATATGGCATCTATTCTGCAAAGCATGCAGAATTGGAGTTCCAAAGCTACAGACTGTCAGAATCTGGATCCCAAGTATGTCTAGTACTTTGATTCCGCAGCACGGGGACAGCACGGTAGCATAGTGGTTAGCACAGTTGCTTCACAGCTCCATTGTCTCAGGTTCGATTCCCGGCTTGGGCAACTGTCTGTGTGGAGTCTTCATATTCTCCCGTGTCTGCGTGGGTTTCCGCCGGGTGCTCCGGTTTCCTCCCACAGTCCAAAGATGTGCAGGTTAGGTGGATTGGCCATTCTAAATTGCCCTTAGTGTCCTGAAAGGTTAGGTTGAGATACAGGGATAAAGGGGATAGGGTGGAGGCGTGGGGCATAAGTAGGGTGCTCTTTCCAAGGACGGGTCCAGACCCGATGGGCTGAATGGCCTCCTTCTGTACTGAAAATTATATGATTCTATGAACAACATTTTACGTGCAGATGTTCAACATTATAGCTTACTACCTCATTCTCACAGGCAAATGTTCAGCAGTACCACATTTTGGGCTTGTGAGTAACTTTCACAGCGAAGCGAAGGATATAAATCGTTGGGATGTGCTGCAACACGGCACAGCTAGTCTGGAGCAGAATTTAAAAATTCATAGCTGTGCAGATGAAAATATATCTGGACAACGAATCTATAAAACCAGCCTGATGCTCTTGGACATGGTTTCAAAACGCACAAGGGAAGATGGTGAAATTGAATATCAGTGAACGGTTCTGTGATATGACGAAATGTTCACTGATGGCACATTTATAACGATTCTCAAGCAACTATCACAGTTCGTCTTTCAACATCCAGGTGGATTATTTTTGCCCTTTCTGAAGAAAATTTGCCTTCTTTGTGTGTTCTGGCCTAGGTCTTACTCCAGATGCAGAGAGATGCAGTTGATATTGTTGAGAGAAATTTACATGAGAGGTTATTCATTTATTAATTAAGAATCTCTCTATTTGATTATGTATAATTATTGGCTTATGCCTGCAGTAGTGTGGACTGCTGAGTCAGTCTATAAAAGCTTACTCACCACGGAAATCAAATTTTGCAATGACCTGATAAGTACGGAGATAAGTACGGTTACTGGCGAGTCATTCTCTAACTGACCTACTGACATCTGCAATGTTCCGATTATTTGCTGAGTCATTCTGTTTCTGACAAACTGACAGTTAACTATTGAGACACATGTTATCCTTGTAATTGTGGGCAAGGAGTTGTGGACATTAGATAACGAATGGTTTCAGAGGAATGTGATTGGAAGCTAATTGTTGTTAGGGGGCCTAATTGGTCGTGGATGTAACCTCCCAAGCTAATGAGGAACTAACGAAGTGTGTACATCGAGAAAAGAGGCTAACTGCCGTTGTACAATTGAGAAGGTGACCACCAGCACTGCAGAGTGTCTGGCTTTCTCCCAAATGCTTTTGCCAATAAATTGACTTGACTCAACTCTTTGGTGTGAGTAAGTTATTTAGCAGTTTAATATTTACAGACTTTTTGAAATGTCATCTAAAACCAGTCAGTTCAAGGCTTATTCGGATTGAACAGTAAATGTTGGCCCTGTTGATGCACACACACATAAGATATAATTGTTTGGAATAGTCCGGTCGGTACATCCGAACAGGTCACGAAGGAAAGCAACTGAAGGAGATATTCTTGCGTGAGGTGTTATATTGCGAACATACTGGTTAAAGACAAAACAGTGTGCACGTTGTATGTCAGGCAAGACGACCAATGAAGTAGACTTTAAGACTGTGAGGAAGAGGAAATAAACAAGTATGGCCATCTACCTTAAATTGAGCACCTACACATGTTACAGTTATTGCAAATGACAGTTCTTCATGAGAGCTGGACACGAAGCTATAATCGAAAGAGTGACGCAGATAATAACAAAAATACCAGCGCTAATTCCAGAGCACCAGTCTATTTTATAATCATGGGAATAAACTCTTATAACACTGATCAAGGATAAATCCACAGATATTCTGAAATTATTCAGCTAATGAACAAAAGCCAGCATATCAGGCAGATCATGTTTTACTTCGCTAATTATTGATATTCACATTTTGCAGTGTTAGAGATGGTGGACCGTGCAAGAATGCGAGCTGCCTTTATACACATTTTCCATGAAATGTTCAATGAATTAAAATCAAAGGCCGTTTGAAATTTGAATCTAATGGAATTAAGATATCTGTGTGTACTTGAATATTAATCAATATTTCGAAAAGACAACAACCGGAATAACTTAAGGGGTTCCTTTTGCAGTGGAAGGGATAGACAATGCTGTTTCGCATGGTCAACTACACGGGCCACTTTTTTATTTTGTTGTTGCAATGTTATTTGTAAATGATTCGATATTGGAATGCAGCTCACGTCTTTTCCAAAGATGCAAAACTTTGCCAGTATGCAGACAGTAAACATGATTGCTTTATTTTATAAATTTAGAATACTCAATTATTTTTGTAAAGAATTAAGGGGCAATTTAGCATGGCATTTTGTGTTGTGGGGGTGAGACCCGCGCAGAGATAGGGAGCATGTGCAAACTCCTCACCGACGGGAACCCGGGGCCCGGATCGAACACGGGTTCTCTGAGTCGTGAAGCAGCAGTTTTAATAACCGTGCAGCCCAGACATAATTAAAAGTAAGTGAAACAGAACATAGACAGAGCGGAAGAGTGGGCAGACTCGTGACACATCTAGGGGATTAATAGTTAAAACTTGACAGCAGAATGGATGCAGAGGACCTCGTGATATTTGCAAACTACCAGTGAGACAGACAGTGCACATCCAGGGTGAGACACATTGAAGAGTGAGTTCGGGAGCTGGGAATTCAAAGCTTTGTGGGAATTGAATTGAATTAGTAAACTTTTCTTTTTAAAATGTAGTAGTCTAGCTTAATCTAGAGGCTGCTCAGTAAATTTGAATAAGGCGCTTCACCACCCACTCATATAATTGAGTGGCAGGTAGCTTTCAATCATCTAAAGCCTAGTTGGGAGACAAGAGGTGTTGATTGCGATGGGTTTGTGTTAAAGTTACCTGGTGTGTGAGTGACGCCAACCCATTTCAGGCCTATTTAAGAAGGAGATTTGAAGCTCACTCTCAGTGAGACAATGAAGGCACATCCAGAGTGAGACACATCGAAGAATGGGTTGGGGGGCTGGGAATTTGAAGACAGTTGGGAATTCGAGGCTGCTGGAGGGGGTGCTTTTTATCCCTTGATTTGTCACTCTCAAATTCCCAGTCAGTGGCCTTTCCCTGCTGCTGGTTACTGCAAGGGAGAAAATTAATGATGAGTAGCAGATACGCCCTGCACATCGGGAACGGAGCTGATCGGTAGAAATCTGGAGTGCAGCCTGGGAAGCTAAGTGATCCTCTGTGTCTACGTATCTCTCTGTGTCTTCAAATTATGAGAGGAAAACACTGACGTAACGTCACAATACAGCTGTAACCTGATTAGATTGCAGGGAACCTGTGTTAAACGTGAAAAAAAGCATTGAAGAAACTACTTGAAACTAATTAATAACTAGGTTGAGGATAAACTAAATCTGTGGGCGGAGATTAGTATTTAGCATTTAATTTTAAAGTAGAAACCTACCACCACGGACCAGATCGCTAATTGTAACGTACTGAGATAAATTAAAAATATTTATTCGAAATTAATTAAGTAGAGCTTACGTGTCACTCAGCGGGGTGCAGTGATCTAACTGTGTGATGTGGGAGATCCGTGACGCTCCCAGTGTTCCAGTCAAATATGTCTCCAGGACGCGTAACCAATGGCTGCGATTCACAGACCACGTGGTTCGGTTGGACTACCAGCTGGATGCAATTAGTAGCAAGCAAGTGAAAGAAAACAACACAGATAGGATGTGATCACAGCCAAGGTTCAGGGCGATAGGTGGGTCATCGTTTGAAAAGGCAGGCAGAAAGTGCAGGAATCCCCCATTGCTGTTCCCTCTCTAACAAGTGTACCGTTTTGGATACTGTTGGAGCAGATATCCTATCAGGGGAAAAGAAACATCGGGCAAAACAGTGGCACCAGTGGGACAACTGACTCTGCTGCTTAATAGGGGAGGGAAAAGTGCAGGAGAACGATGCTTATATGGGACTATATTGGAAGGGGCTTCTGTGGGCGTGAAATAGACTCCAGGATGTGATGTTGTCTCCCTGGTGCCAGAGTAAACGCTGTCTCTGAACGAATACAGGACACCCCGAAGGATGAGCGTGAACTGCCAGAGGTCGCAGTACAGATAGATACTAACGATATAGGCAGGAAGAACGACGAAGTCCTTCATAAAGAGGTCAGGGAGTTAGGCAGTAAGCTACAAAGCAGGACCACGAGGGCTGTGATATTCGGATTACTCCCTGTGCCACCTGCCATGTGAGACTAGATATAGAAGTATAGTGCAGGGACATAGGTGGCGAACCTGGTGATGAAGGAGGGAGGGTTCCATATTTCTAGACAATCCGGATCTCTATCGGACAATTTGGGACGTGTACAAACATGACGGATTGCATGTAAACGGAGGGGAACCATTATACGGGCTGGGTAGTTTGTTACAGTCATTCGGAAGTATATAAACTAGTATGGGCGAGGGGGGGGGGAGCAGAGAGTCAGCTTACAACGTGTATTAACTGATGGGGTAAAAGAGAACCAGAATAAGACACCAACAACATCATCCTACCTGCTCAAACCCAGGGTCCGAAGTTTATTTAATTCACCGCCAGGTGTACAGCATGTTAGGCAGAGGGACTTCGAATACTGATTTGTATTTGGAACTAAGATGGTGTGGCTATCATGGAAACGTGTTGAAGGAGGGGAAGGATTAGCTGCTAAACGTTGTAGGATGTATATGCTGCACAAGAGATAGAGGGGGAAGGAAAATGTGTGGGGGAGTACCATTACTGATTACGGAAAACATTATAGCCGTACTGCGGGAGGACACCTCGGAGAGCTCATACAATGAGGCAATCTGGGTAGAGCTCGGGTACAGGAAAGGGGCAATCACAATGTTGGACGTTTATTACAGGCCCCCCCAATGGAGAACGAGAGATAGAGGAGCAGATAGATAGAGATATTTTGGATGGGTGCAAAACAAACAGGGTTGTTGTGGCAGGGGATTTTAACATGTAATATATTGTCTGGAACTCACTTAGTGTTAGGGGCTTGGATGGGGCAGAGTTTGTCGGGTGTACCCAGGAAGGCTTCTTGATGTAATATTCAGATTGTACTACTAGTGAACGGGCAGTACTAGAAATTGTATTTTTTTTTAAATATGTTTATTCAAAGTTTTTCAAACAAAAATTTTCAACCAATTAACCCCCCCCCCGTAACAGAAAAGAAAGAGAGAAAAGAACAGAACAGAACATAAACATATCAATCAAACATAATACAGAACTTATACAATGGTTTCTCCCGCACATATTAACCCTCCCATATGCTTTTTTAAATTTTTTACAAATACCCCTCGGAAAACCCCCTCCCCCGCCCGCCCAAATACCCCCCCCCCGAAAGAGACACCCCCTCCCGTCCCCTCACCCCCTCCCTCCCTGTGTTGCTGCTGCTGACTGACCTCATTCAAACGCTCCGCAAGATAGTCTAGGAATGGTTGCAACCGCCTCAAGAACCCCTGCGCAGACTCTCTCAAGGAAAACTTTACGCGCTCCAGCTTAATGAACCCTGCCATGTCATTTATCCAGGCTTCCACACTGGGGGGCTTCACTTCCTGCCACATGAGCAAGATCCTCCACCGGGCTACCAGGGTCGCAAAGGCCAGAATATTGTCCTCTTTCGCCTCCTGCACTCCCGGCTCATCCACGACCCCAAATAATGCCAGCCCCCAACTTGGCTTGACCTGGACTTTCACCACCTTGGACATAGTCTTTGCGAAACCCCTCTAGAACCCATCCAGTGCCAGGCATGACCAGAACATGTGGGCTGGATTCGCCGGGCTTCGCAAGCACCTCCCGCATCTGTCCTCCATCCCAAAGAACCTACTCAGCTTCGCCCCTGTCATATGCGCTCTGTGAATAACCTTAACTGTATCAGGCTGAACCTGGCACATGAGGAAGAGGAATTAACCCTACTCAGGGCATCAGCCCACAGACCCTCTTCAATCTCCTCCCCCAACTCCTCCTCCCACTTGCCCTTCAGCTCCTCTACCGAAGCCTCCTCCTCTTCTTTCATCTCCTGATATATCGCCGAAACCTTGCCTTCTCCGACCCATACACCGGAAATCACCCTGTCCTGAATCCCCTTTGCCGGGAGCAGCGGGAATTCCCTCACCTGCCGCCTCACAAACGCCCTCACTTGCATATACCTGAACGCATTTTCCAGGGGTAACCAAAACTTCTCCTCCAGCGCCCCTAGGCTCGCAAACGTCCTGTCTATAAACAGGTCCCCCATCCTTCTGATCCCTGCCCGGTGCCAGCTCCAAAACCCCCCGGCCATCCTTCCTGGGACGAACCAATGGTTCTCCCGGATCGAGGACCACACCGAGGTTCCCATCTCACCCTTATGTCGTCTCCACTGCCCCCAGATCTTTAGCGCTGACGCCACCACCGGACTCGTGGTGTACCTTGTCGGCGAGAGCGGCAGCAGTGCCATCACCAGCGCACTCAGGCTCGCTCCTTTGCAGGACGCCATCTCCAACCTCTACCATGCCACGCCCTCTTCCTCTATTACCCGCTTACGGATCAACGCCACGTTGGCTGCTCAATAATAGCCACCCAGATTCGGCAACGCCAGCCCTCCTCTGGCCCTACTATGCTCCAGAAACCGTCTCCTTACCCTCGGGGTCTTGTTTGCTCACACAAAACCCATGATGCTCCTACCTACCCGCTTAAAAAAGGCCTTGGTAATCATAATAGGAAGGCACTGGAACTCAAAAAGAAACCTCGGGAGGACCATCATTTCAATCGACTGTACCCTGCCCGCTCGCGAGAGTGGCAACACATTCCAGCTTTTGAAGTCCTACTCCATTTGCTCCACCAGCCGCGTCTAATTAAGTTTGTGCAGCCCCCGCCCCCCCCCCCCCCAGCTCCTAGCTACCTGGATCTCCAAGTACCGAAAGCTCCTTTCCGCCCTCCTCAACGGTAGGTCGTCTATCCCTCTTCGCTGGTCCCCTGGATGCACCACAAAGAGCTCACTTTTCCCTACATTGAGTTTACAGCCCGAGAAGACCCCAAACTCCCTTAGGATCCGCATGACCTCCACCATCCCCTCCACTGGATCAGCCACATACAGCAACAGGTCGTCAGCACACAGCAACACCCGATGCTCCTCTCCCCCTCGAACCACCCCCCTCCATTTCCTGGACTCCCTTAATGCCATGGCCAAAGGCTCAATTGCTAATGCAAACAACAGGGGGGGACAGGGGGCACCCCTGCCTCGTCCCTCGATACAGCCGAAAATACTCTGACCTCCGCCGATTCGTAGCCACACTCGCCACCGGGGCTTGAAAAGGAGCTTAACCCAACTGATAAACCCCTTCCCAAACCCAAACCTCCGCAACACTTCCCAGAGATACTCCCACTCCACCTGGCCAAAGGCCTTCTCCGCGTCCATAGCTGCCACTATCTCCACCTCTCCCTCCACCGATGGCATCATAATCAGGTGTAGGAGCCCACGCACATTGGTGTTTAGCTGCCTGCCCTTTACAAATCCCGTCTGGTCCTCATGAATCACCCCCGGGACACAGTCCTCAATTCTCGTAGCCAGCACTTTTGCCAGCAAATTAGCATCCACATTGAGGAGCGAAATCGGCCGATACGACCCACATTGCAGTAGGTCCTTCTCCCGCTTCAGGATCAGAGTAATCAGCGCCCCGGACATTGTCGGGGGCAGGGTCCCCCCCCTCCCTTGTCTCATTGAAAGTCCTCACTAGCAACGGGGCTAACAGGTCCACATACTTCCTGTAAAACTCAACTGGGAACCCATCTGGCCCCGGGGCCTTCCCCGCCTGCATGCTCCCCAGTCCTTTTACCAGCTCCTCCAACCCATTTGGCGCCCCCAAACCAGCAACCTCCTGCTCCTCCACCCTCGGGAACCACAGTTGATCTGGAAATCGCCACAACTCCTCTTCCCCCACTGGGGGCTGAAATCTGTACAACTCCTCATAAAAGTCCTGAAATGCCTCATTTACTTTCACCGCACTCTGCACCGTAGTTCCCCTGCTACCCTTGACTCCACCTATCTCCCTCTCTGCCATCCTCTTACGGAGCTGATGTGCCAGCATCCGCCTCGCCTTCTCCCCATACTCGTACGTCGTCCCCTGTGCTTTCCTCCACTGTGCCTCTGCCTTCCCTGTGGTCAACAGGTCGAATTCCATCTGGAGACTTCGCCGCTCCCGAAGTAGTCCCTCCTCGGGGGCCTCCGCATATCTCATGTCCACCCTTAGGATCTCCCCCACGAACCTTTCCCTTTCCCTGCCCTCTCTCTTCTCCCTGTGAGCCCAAATGGAGATTAGCTCTCCCCTGACCACCGCCATCACCGCCTCCCATACTACCCCCGCCTGCACCTAGCCATTGTCGTTGGCCTTCAAAAATACCTTTCAATACATCCCCGCACCCTCCCGCACACCTTCTCATCCGCCAGTAATCCCACATCCAGATGCCACAGCGGGCGTTCTTCCCTCTCCTCTCCTAACTCCAGCTCCACCCAGTGCAGTGCGCGGTCTGAGATGGCTATGGCCGAGTACTCCGTTCCCTCCACTCTCGGGATCAGCGCCCTACTCAAAAGAAAAAAATCTATTCAGGAGTAGGCTCTGTGTATGTGAGAAAAAAAAGAAAATTCCCTGGCCAAGGGCCTAGCAAATCTCCACGGATCTACTCCCCCCCCCATCTGGTCTACAAACCCCCTAAGCACCTTGGCCGCAGCCGGCCTCTTCCCCGTCTTGGATCTGGAGCGATCTAATGCTGGGTCCAACACCATGTTAAAATTCCGCCCCCCCTCCCCCCCCTCCCCCCCCACCTCCCCCCCCCCCCCCCCCATTGTCAAGCTTCCTGCCTCCAGATCCGGAATCTGCCCCAACATGCGCTTCATAAATCCAGCATCATCTCAGTTCATGGCATATACGTTTACCAATACCACCCACGCCCCCTGCAACCTACCGCTCACCATCACGTATCAACCTCCATTGTCCACTACAATATTCTTGGTCTCAAACAACACCCGCTTCCCCACCAGTATTGCCACCCCTCTGTTCTTTGCATCCAGCCCCTAATGGAATATCTGTCCTAGCCATCCCTTTCTTAACCTGACCTGGTCTGCCACCTTCAAATGCGTCTCCTGAAGCATGACCACATCTGCCTTCAGTCCCTTTAAGTGCGCGAACACTCGGGCCCTCTTAACCGGCCCATTCAGGCCCCTCACATTCCAAGTTATCAGCCAGATTGGGGGGCTTCCCATCCCCCGCTGCCATCTAGCCATCTCCTTTTCTCGGCCAGTCCCGTGCCCGCGCCTCCCGCACTCTCCAGTTCCCCAGCCAGGGAAACCCCGGCCACACCACCTCTTCTGTTTCCAGTTCCCCATCGGCCAATGCAGCAGCAACGCTATTTCACCCATACCTCCCCCTCCCCCTCACCCCGCTAGATCTGTATCTAGCTCTTTTGCTCCCCCCCATAACACTCCCGTAAGTCAGCTGACTCCTGCTGACCCCGGCCTCCCTCGTGGTCCCATTGACCCCCCCGCCCCCCCCCACCCCCATGTGGGAATCCCCCCTCCCCCTCCTCCCCAGCAATCAGTGTGCGCTCCTCCACCCCCCCCTCCTCCGTCCTTCTCTAGCGCGGGAAAATAAAACGCGCTTTCTTGAGCCGCCCCGCCACCTCTGGCGCCGGTCCTGTTGTGGCCTTATCCCAATTCCCCCATCCCTGGGCCTCCCCTCCCTCCAGCACCGGCGCCCACACTCTCTCACAGTCTCCCCATCAGATCTATTCCCCCATCACCATCCATCACCCAACCCGTGGAACATAACCTACGCATAGTTAAAACCCTGTATACAACCGATACCCCCGCCCCACAACCACATACACTCAGTTTGAGTCCAACTTTTCAATTTGTATAAAGGTCCAAGCCTCCTCAGGCGTTTCGAAGTAGTGGTGTTGATCCTTAAATGTGACCCACAATCGCGCTGGCTGCAGCACTCCGAACCTCACCCCCTTCCGATGGAGCACCGCCTTGGCCCAATTAAAACCAGCTCTCTTCTTTGCCACCTCCGCACTCCAATCCTGATAGATTCGGATCTCCGTATTCTCCCACCTGCTGCTCCGCTCTTTCTTGGCCCATCACAAGACAGACTCTCCATCCACGAAACGGTGAAACCTCACCACTACCGCCATTGGCGGCTCATTGGCCTTGGGTCTCCTCGCCAGGACCCAATGAGCCCCATCTAGCTCCAGGGGACTCGGGGAAGCCCCAACCCCCATCAGCGAGTTGAGCATCATGCTCACATATGCCCCGGCATCGGCCACCTCCACTCCTTCAGGGAGACCCAGAATCCGAAGATTCTTCCTCCTCGACCTGTTCTCCAGGTACTCGAACCTTTCCGCCCACCTCTTGTGCAGCGCCTCATGTGCCTCCATTTTCACCGCCAGGCCCAAGATCTCATCGTCGTCCTCCGAGGCTTTTTCCCGCACCTCCTTGATCGCCGCCCCTTGGGCCTTCTGGGTCTCCACTAACCCTTCGATCGCTGTCAGCATTGGCGCCAGCACCTCTTTCTTCAGCTCCTCAAAGCAGCGCCTGAGAAACTTCTGCTGCTCCTGCACCCATGCCGTTTGATCTCCGCCGGCCGCCATCATGTTTTTTCTCCCTCGCACTTTTCGCTGCTCCAAGAACGATTTTTTGACCGCTCCACTCCTGGGCCAATCCATATACTATGGAGGGGGGACCTTGCTCACCTTCCCACACTGGAAGTCGTCGAAAAAATTGCCGTTGGGGCTCCTCTGGAGAGCCCAAAAGTCCGTTTTAGCGGGAGCCGCCGAATGTGGAGCTTAGCTCCGCATAGCCGCAACCGGAAGTCACTAGAAATGGTGTTGAGGAATGAGCCTGGACAGCTGGCTGCCGTTTCAGTTCGGGAGCATTTTGGGAGTAGGGACAATAATTCCAGACGTTTTCGGGTACTTTTGGATATGGAAAAGGATACCCCTCTGGTTACCGTGCTATACTGAACAAGGGCAAAGTACGATGACATGAGAAACGAACTGAAGAATTGAATTGGGTGCGGCTGTTGGAGACTAAGTCTTCATCGGACATATGGGAGTCTACAAGGGACAATCGATTTAGATTCAGGAAAGTCAATTGCCTGTGATAATGAAGGATATGTATGCGACGTTTAGGGAGCCTTGGATTACTATGGGTATTGTGAACGTCGCAAAAAGAAAAAGGTATTTTGTGTGTTCTAGAAAGGTAGGGACAATCGAAACACTTGAGGTGTAGAAAGAAAGTAAGAAGATGCTTGAGCGGGAAATAAGGAGGGCTAGGAGGGGTCATGAAAAGTCTTTGGCAAATTGGTGAGAGGTGAATCCCAAAGCTTTGAAATCATATGACAAAAGCAAGAGGATGGCCAGGGAAAGCTTCGGACCACTTCTGCACATTGGGAGGAGTGGGGACCTATCTGTTGAGCCAAAGGAAATGGGCGAGGTCTTACATGAGTAATTTTCAGCAGTGGTCAACAACGAAAAGAACTTTGTTGGAGATGATGTTTGGGTTGGGTGTGTAGATAGTCTCGGTCACGTTGACATCAAAAAGGAGGAGGTATTGGCTGCTTTGAAAGACATTAAGCTAGATACGTCTCCTGGCCCAGAATACTGAGGAAAGCAAAGGGAATTTCAGGGGCCTTGGCTGGTATCTCTGCATCCTCATTTGTTACAGGTGAGATCCCAGAGCACTGGGGAATAGCTAATGCGGTACCGTAGCTTCATAAATGAAGCAGGGATAATCCAGGAAACTATAGGCCGGTAAATCTATATCGGTAGCTGGCACATTATTGGAGAGAATTCTCAGGGACAGGATTTATACCCTTTTGGAATAGAATTGACTCATCAGCTATATTCATCATGACATGGTGAAGGGGAGGCTGTGCCTCACTAACTTGGTCGATTTCTTGAGGAGGTGGCAAAGATGATTGTGAGGGAAGGGCAGTGGATGTTGTTTACCTGGACTTCAGAAAAGCCTTTGACAAGGTGCCGCATAACAGACTGGTTCAAAAGATGAAGTCACACGGGATCAGAGATGAAGTGGCAAAATGTATACAGAACTAGCTAGGTTACAGAAGACAGAGTGTAGGAGAACAAGGGTGTTTTCCTCAATGGATGGTTGTGACTAGTGGTGTTCCACGGGGGTCGGTGCTGGGGCGTCTGTTGTTTGCAGTATACATAAACGATTAGAAGCAAAATGTAACTGTCTGATTAGTAAGTTGGCGCATGACAACAAGGTTGGTGGAGTGGCAGACAGTGTTGCGAATTGTCTGAGGATACAGCAAGACATAGGTATGTTGGTGACTTTGGCAGAGAAATGGCAAATAGAGATTATTTCGGACAAATGTGAGATAATACATTTTGGTGGATGTACCATGGAGTGGAAATATAGAGTTAATGGCAAAAGTCTTCGGAATATCGAAAGCTAGAATGATCTGGGCGTGCACGTCCACAGATCTTTGAAAGTGGCCACACAAATAGACAAGGTAGTCCACAAAACATATGGAATGCTTGCCTTCATTGGATGGGGCATCGAGTATAACAACTGACAAGCCATGCTACAGATGTATAGAACCTTGCAAAGGTCACAGGTGGGGTGTTGTGCACTATTCTGTTTGCCACACTAGCAGAAGAATATAGAGGGTTTGGAAAGTATGGATCGGAGGTTTACCAAGATGGTGCCTGGTATGCAGGGTGTTAGCTATGCGAACACGTGGAAGGGACTTGGACTGTTTTCATTAGAACGCCAGAGATTGAAGGGTGACCTGATAGAGGTAAACAAGATCATGAGGGGCATGGATAGAGTGGATGGGTAGGCAGTATTTTCCAGGTTGTGTAGATCAGTCTCTGGCGGTAATAGGTTTAAGATCCGTGGGCAAAAATTGAGTAGATGTGCAAGACAGGCTTTTTTCCCAGAGGGTGGTAAGTGCCTGGAACGCGCTGCCAGGGGAGATTGTGGAAGCAGATACATTAATGGTGTTCAAAAGGCATCTTGACAAATGCATGGATAGAATGGGTATAGGCACTCGGAGGTGCTGAGGGTTTTGGTCAAGGATGGTATGATTCCCGTTTCTGATTTGGAGGCAAAAATAGTCTTTTCTTTCTGTATTGTTCTTTGAAACAAAAAAAAGGAAATTAGTAATTTATATGCAACGTACAGAGAATGAATGGCGATAGAGCAGTGCGAATTTATCTGTTGAGGTCGCAGTACATTTCTGGAGGAGGCATCTTTCACAAATATGCGTCAACGAACGCAATAAATAGGTATTCTGCCTGGGAAGAAATATCCATTTCTGTATGAAGGTTTGTAAATTCTAATTGGATTATTGCATCCGTTCCTCGTCGCCACAGGTAAGTAAATACGTGTAAATCTTTTAGTGGCTGCAGTTATTCATGAACATAGCTCCTGCGACGAAATATTTTATCCAGGTAACGTTTGATGCAAGTGTTTCGTTTTCCTTGAAGCAATGCTATTGAGAGATGACTGTGTAGATATGCAGTGAATTCTGAAAGTTTTCCTTAATACAGACGATCGAAATGTATTATTATTCGCTGATAGTACACGAATGAAAGGATAGAGGAAAGCATCATGGATACGAGATGTTGTGAAGAATCTGAGAAATAACGTCCGTATTTTTACCGGAGTGCATGTTGTTTAACCACGATGGAAGCAAGATAGGAGATAATTAAGCTTTTGAAAGAAAATTCGGATTGACTATTAAGATAAATAAAGTTGCATGTTTCTGATTTTAGTGTGGCAGAAAGGCGCTGATTGAATAGGTCTGAAGATAGAATGCATGGAATCGTTTGCTCATGCATCCTAATGACCTGAGGGCTCAGTGAAAACTTGAAACATTGGTTCGAATTATGGTTATGAAAAAGTCTTCTTAATAACTCCAGGGATAAGGTGCTGCGAAAATTATTGGCAGTAGACCCCACAACCTTCAGCATTCTTGTCGACCTTTTGTTCATGTCTTAAATAACAAGTTGCTGAGATATTGGATGAATTGGTTAACATTTTAGAACATTACCTACATTCAGGGAAGATTCCATTCGACTAAAAATAGTGAACGTCGTTTCCTTATTCTATAAAAACGGGACGCAGAAGCCAGGAACTTAACATCTCTCGGGGGGGGGGGGGGGGGGGGGGGGGTAGATTGCTAGATGATTGGTTGGCAAACAAGAAATGTAGAGTGGGCGTAATTGGGTCAATTACGGCTGCAAAGACATGTGAAGCTATTGACAGAAGGAACAGTAATGGGACAGCTCACGTTTACCACTGACATCAACGGATGAAGGGACAGAACACACATTCTAAGTTTTGTGGTAACGCAGAGACTGGGAAAGCAACAGTCATGTTGAGGTAATAGGTAGCCTGTAAAGTAACCTGGAACGGTTCAGTGAGTAGTGGAAAAATTGTCATATGGAATGCAATGTGGGAATATCTAAAAATGTTCACTTTTCCAGGGAAAACAGAAATGCTCTATCTGAATACAATGGAGGGCGATTGCAGCACTTAGTAGTACAGAGGAATGTGGGTGTCTTCGTACTGGAATTGAAAAAATAAATAGCATGCAAGCACAGCAGTTTATTCAGGAGGCTTTTATTACTGGAGGAAGATTAGAATATAAAAGTCGCAATTTGTTCTGCAGTAGTGGAACGCAGGTGAGACAAAGTCAAGAGCAGTATATACAGTTTTGGTCTCCTTATGTAAAAAGGATTCGAAAGCGTTCAATGCAATGCATCAGAATTCAAATGAAATAATCCGAGCTCTGTTTCAGATTGGGAGTGCTGTGCCGGGGGGGGGGGTTGAGGGGTGCGTCTTATCACTAAAAGTTGGGCAAGCTCAGCTTTAATCGATTGCAATATCGGAAATAACAGGATTGACATGCACAGTGGCACATTGGATAGCGCTGCTGCGTCTCACAGCGAGGAATCCGGTTTCGCATCCTCGCTTTGGTTGACTGTGTGGAATTTGTACGTGCTCTATCTGTGTGTCTGTGTTTCCTCCAGTTGCCCTGCTTTCTTCCTAAAGTCCAAAGATATGCAGGTTAGTTATGCAAGCACTTGCTAATTAGGGAAAGCCAGAATAGCTTTTTAAGAGGAAAGTCATGTCTAACCAATTTGATTGCGTTTTTTGAAGGGGTAACCAAGAAGTTGGATGAGGGCAGTGCAGTCGCAGTTTTCTACATGGTCTTTAATACGGTGTTTGACAAGATATCGCTTGGTAGGTTGTTGCAAAAGGCTAAATCTCACGGAATCAAGGGTGAGGTAGCCTATTGCATACACAATTGGCTTGGCGACAGAAGCCAAAGGGTGGTTGTAGAGGGTTGTTTTTCCAACCTGAGGCCTGTGACCAGCCGTGTGGCTCAGGGATTGGCGCTGGGTCCACTGTTCTCTGTTGTGTATATTAATGATTTGGATGAGAATGTAGGAGGCATGTTTAGTAGGTTTGCAAATGACATCAATATTGGCGGCACAGTGGATCGTGAAGAAGTTTATATAAGATTGTAACAGGATCTTGACCAATTGGGCCAGTTCGCCGATTTATGGCAGCTGGAGTTCAATTTGGATAAATGTGAGGTGATTCATTTCGGTTGATCAACTAAGGGCAGGACCTATTCAGTTAATGGTCGGGAATTGGGGAGATTTACAGAACAAAGAGATCGAGGTGTACAGTCCCATAGCTCCTTGAAGGTGGAGTCGGAGGTGGACAGGGGTGCGAAGAAGGCATTCAGTATGCTAGGTTTTATTGGCAGAACATTGAATACAGTACTTGGGACGTCTTGTTGAAGTTGCACAAGACATTAGTCAGACCACACATGGAATACTGTGTTCAGTTCTGGTCACCCACTTATAGGAAAGATGTTGCTAAACTAGAAAGAGTGCAGAAGAGATTTCCGAGAATTCTACCAGGACGTAATGGTCTGAAATATAAGGAGAGGCTGGATAGGCTCGGATATTTTTCCCTGTAGCATCGGAGGCGTTGGGATGATAAAATAGAGGTTTATAAAATAATGAGTGACATAGACATGGTAGATAGTCAACATCTTTTCCCAAAGATAGAGGAGTATAGAACTGGAGGGCATAAGTTTAAGGAGGATGGGAGAGATACAAAAGAGACAAGAGGGGAAATTCTTCACACAGAGGGTGATGAACATTTGGAATGATCTGCCGGAGGCATTGGGAGAGGCGGATACATTTTGTTCCTTTAAAAAACAGATAGACAGTTACATGGGTAAGGTGGATTTAGAGAGATATGGGGCAAATGCGGGCAAATGGGACAAGCTTACTTATAGAAACTGGGTGGCATGGGCAAGTTGGGCCGAAGGGCCTGTTTCCATGCTGCAAGCATCTATGACTCTGTGACTCTAGTTTGATTGATCCTGATAATTCTGAGGGAATACGGGGACAGGTGGGGGTTTGGATTTTGGTTGCATGCTCTACCGGTTGAAGCTCAAGGCGGCGCAGTGTAATGATTTTGAGTCGGAACCAGTTTGATTTTTTGTAAATGAGGATCCAAAATAGATACAGATATGAGGTTCTGGATTCTCTGTTTCTTATCCACGGATTTCTGTTCTGGACCGTGCGCCATTTTGCAAGTCGTGGAATTCTATCTTTGTAATTTTCAATGGGATTTCCGGTTGTAACCACACCATTCCGCCGCGAAATCAGCTGGAGGTGTTGCTCTGCTTGCAGGACACCTGAATTGCAATGACCCCAGAAGTCCATCGGAAATTTTTTCCTTGAAGTACTTGAATGGTTCGGAATTCCACTAAAATCACACCCACCCATGGCCCCTCCCACCACATTCCCATAAAAGTATTGGTGAATATTTTGAAGGCAGAGGCAAATAGATTATTGATTAATCTCATCGTGGGTAGGAGGAGTATCCAATTGAAGTCAGGATCAGTATTCCATGACCTGTTTCAATGGCATTGCAGTCTGGTGTCGCCTGAGTACTGCCGTTCCTAATTCGTCCGTGTGCATCTTCAAAATATCATCGCTTCTCTCTGTCCTCGACAAAATAAATATCACCGTTTCAATTTGAATAACAAACAATTAATAACTTCTCAATTTTGTTTGCTCAATGTACCTGCATTTTGTCTTCCCAGTATCTTGTCCATTTATTTTGCGGCGCACAGAATACAGTCAGTATTTGAATGACGCTTAAATTTTCGTTATGTCTGCGACATTCTGATGCGAACGAGGTATAATAATGTTTACCTCAACAAAAGCTAAAGAATGCATCTTGCTCAATTTTTAGAACTATTCAGCTGTCATTTTTTTGTTAGAATGTGAAGATCTCAAGAAAAAATATAGTAAGTACCCTCCGAGACTAGAGCTACGGAGCAGAAATTTCACGAATTATTTAGACACTTGTGCCCTAATTCCGGTGTCTGATTTAAAATATGAGTTGTCGCTAAAATTGTAGCCTTACAGAATTGTTCGAACGACAGCATGAAATACATTTGACTGATTTGGGCCGCAAATTTCCACAGAATATGCAAGAGGTCAATGATGTCAACTCTCTTCATGTATTCCCTTGATATTTGTTTCGAATCCAGGAAAGCAAATCATGTTAAGTTTCATCGTCATATTCAGTTGCCCATGTTAGATGATTTCAGAGGTTTTGTCACAGTTCTGTGCTTAAGGTACGTATAGGGAAACATGCTTAGAATATTGTCTGGTGTCCTGGTTTCTAAACAATCAGATTTACAATGTATGAATCGCTAGAACATTCGTACATGTTGGTAAGATCATCATTGGGCTTTGTCCAACGAGCGAGCCTTGCCGTCAGATAACAAGTTTTTAACTTTATACAACGTTGACGGAATATTACAGTGCAAGTTACGTATCTGTGGAAGATGGGAGCACAACCAAAGTCCAACGTTGTTATTTGCTATTCTAGAAAATCAAATGTATGACCAAACGCACTTCTCTGACAAAAAATAAAATGGAAGTCCGTTGTGGTGGTTTGAAATCATTCCGAATCGTCAATAATTAGTTTGCGATGGATTCGAATAAATGAGGCCATGGATATATAATTATTCAAAATCGAAAAGCAAGGAATGCAGATGAAACATATTGACGCATGAAAATGGCTTATTGTCACAAGTAGGCTTCAATTAAGTTACTGTGAAAAGCCACTAGTCGCCATATACCGCCGCATGTTCGGGGAGGGTGGGACGGGGTTGAACCGTGCTGCTGGCCTCCCTTCGTCTGCATTACAAGTCAACTATTTAGCCTAATGTGCTAAACCCAGTTCGGGTGTCGGTAATGTAGAAATCGTGTGGATGAAATGCAGGGAACTTGTCTGTGAAACTAGCTAGAACAGAAAGACGAGACAAAGGTAATGTGACCATGAGTAGTTCAGAGAAAGCGGCCTGACAATAAACTCGAGTGGAGGTTAACAGCAGCAAAACGTTGGACTGAATGGTCATTTATTTGGGTGGGAAATGCTATGGAATGATAAACAGAAAGCCTCAATAACTCTCTCGTATAACCAGGCATGCACCCATGGACGAGCTCACTTTATTGCTGTACATGCTACTGATTACATTTTTTTCAAAAATAATGGCTGTTTCTAGCAACTGGCGTTGATATGGAAACGAAGAGAAAGCCTACAATTATGTTGCTAAAATTCGAATATTTTATATTGTACAAACACAAGGCACTGGGGCACACTTCAACACGCCGGACATTGCATCAGTCCAGGACTACTTTATTTTTCATTTCTGTCTTGCAGAGTCTGATTTGGAGGAGAAAGTTTCAGGTATATTATGGAACCTTACTAGGATGTATTTTTATGATTGTAAATTGCAAGTAAAATGTGAACTATATTAATCCCGTGAAATAAAAAAAGCGAAAGTGTTGGCGTGACAATGTTGGCATTTGGATAGTACACCCAAGTATGCTTGCTAAAATTGTGCTTAAGTGACACTCTGAAGACAATGAAGAAAAACATCTATGCTGGTTCTGCAATTGTCAATTAAGAACAAAGTTTGCACATTCGGATCCAGCACAATTGGAAGTACATCTCAAAGAGTGGCCGGATTTCCACATTCACTTCGGCATATAATATCACAGGATATATTTTATCCCCTGAAATTGGAAATTCCGCTCCTTACCACTAGCATCATAAGCACAAGTCAACCATCAACATCAAAAAACTGTCAGTGCATTAGAACTTGTTTGACGGATTTTGATCTGTGCATTGCGCTGTCGCGATTCCTGCACTGCAATTTGAATGGTAAAAGAACAATCGGACACAATGGACAACAAGGACATTCGGGGCGCCTTGGTAGATGGCAAATACATTACAATGCTGGTTGTTTGAGATATCATCCTTTCAAGAGCGGTTCACTGAGGAGGCTGCTCAGAAACAGCATGGATGCATTCATTAATCGTAAGAGGAATAGACACGCGGTTCTGCGGACGCAGTAGAGATTCCAGGATGGTATGTTGACTCCCTGGTGCAAGGGTCAAGGACGCCTCGAAGATGCTTCAGGAAATTCTAGGGGAGAGAGAGGGTTAACAGCCAACAGGCATGGTGCATATAGGCACCAATTATATAGCTGAAAACGGGATGAGGTCATACAAGCTGCATTCAAGGATTTAGGAGTTAAACAAAAAGGTAGAACCTCAATGGTAGTAACCTTAGGATTGCTACCCGTGCCAGGAGCTAGATAGTCAGAGTAGGAATGCCAGGATAGATAGGATGAATGCGTGGCTCTCGAGATGGTGCAAGAGGGAGATATTTAAATTCCTTGTGCATTTGCACCGGTTCTGGGGGAGGTGGGACGAGTACTAACCGGACGGTCTGATCCTGGGCAGGACTATAACCGATGTCCTGGGGGTGGGGGGAGTTTGCGAGTACTGTTTCGGGGGGGGGGCGTGATTTAACTAATGTTGCAGGTGGATGGGAACCGATGTAGGAAGTCAAAGGGAAATAAATCGGTGCCAGAATCAAAAAGCAGTGAGGGGGAAAGTGTAAGGCAGAGAAGCTAGAGCCAAAAAGCAAAAAGGGCCACAATACAGGGTACAGTGACAGAGGAGAGTGTGAAAGGGAAGGTGGCCAAGGTTGAGGGTGTTGAAGCTAAATGCCCGCAGTATACGGGACAAGGGAAATGAGCTTGAAGCACACATTGAAATTGGTCGGTACAATGTTGTCGCCATCACAGAGACGTGGCTGCAAGGGGATCAGGGCTGGGATCTAAATATCCAAGGATATATGTCCTATCGAAAGGCCAGGCAGATGGGCAAAGGGGGCGGGTTTGCATTGTCAGCAAGGAATGAAGTTAAATCGATAGCAAGGAGCATATAGGATCAGAAGGAATTGAATATCTTTGGGTAGATTTGAGGAATCGCAATGGCAAAAAGACCATCATGGGAGTTATGTACAGGACCGCTAGCAGTAGTAAGGATGTGGGGAGGTAATTCTGGAGACAGTGGTGAGGATTTTTACAGGAATCACTGGACGCAGAAAGGGGACTGGAAAGTGGTTCATGTAACACTGCAGTTTAAGAAGCTAGGGAGGCAGAAGACGGCAAATAATAGGCTTGTTAGCCTATAACAATCGGTCATTGGTTAGACCTTAGAGTTTGTTATTAAAGATGAGACCGCGAAGTACTTGGAAGTGTATGGTAAAATAGGACTGAATCAGCAGTGGAGACCAAATCACTTTAAGACAGAGATTAATAGGTTCTTGACTAATAAGTGGGTCAGATGATATGGGGGATGGCAGGACAATGGGGATGAGAAAATATCAGTCTTGATTGATTGTCGGAGCTGACTCAATGGGCCTAATTCTTCTCTTATGGTCTTATGGTCGTAACATTAGCAGGTGAATAACGTAAGCTTATTTTCAAGTACATGATCGTTCTCATGCTGTTTTCTTTCAGAAATAAATGACTTCAAGGACAAACTGGGAGAAGCAGGTGAAGAAAATATGAAATTAGTTCCGAACAATATTGTGCACATAAAATAGAGAGACCTGACTCTCGATATTTGTGTATTGCGCTCATGGACATAAACACAATAATGCCACTAATCAAATAATCACATCAATTCATAATGCATAAGAAAGGGATGCTGATGAATTGGAAAAACGGCTGTTTGTCCATAAAGAATTTTTATGAAGAACGGAAGTGCTAACATAAGAACATAAGAACTAGTAACAGTAGGCCATCTGGCCCCTCGTGCCTGCTCCGCCATTTAAAGAGATCATGGCTGACCTTTGTGGACTCAGCTCCACTCTCCGGCCCGTACACCATATCCCCGAATCCCTTTATTCTTTAGAAAGGTATCTATCTTTTTTCTTAAAAACGTTTAAAGAAGGAGCCTCAACTGCTTCACTGGGCAAGGAATTCCAGAGATTCACAACCTTTGGGTGAAGAAGTTCCTCCTACACTCGGTCCTAAATCTACTTCCCCTTATTTTGAGGCTATGCCCCCTAGTTCTGCTTTCCCCGACCAGTGGAAACAACCTGCCAGCATCTATCCTATCTATTCCCTTCATAAATTTATATGTTTCAATAAGATCCCCCCGCATCCTTCTGAACTCCAATGAGTACAGTCCCAGTCTACTCAACCTCTCGTCATAATCTAATCCCCTCAACTCTGGGATCAACCTAGTGAATCTCCTCTGCACTCCCTCCAGTGCCAATATGTCGTTTCTCAGGTGAGGTAACGATAGGCCCTCTCAGTTTCTTGATGAGTATAGACCACGCCCGAGGCTTTGCTGTACTCAGTTAATTCCAGAACTTCATTAGTAACGGTATGTTGAGTATTGCCGTCATGGACCTGCCTGGTATCAGTAGTAACAACAAATTACAAAACATGCTAGGGTGATGTCTATCCAGCAGCAGGTGGGAATCTGTAGAGCGACAGCAGTAGCCAGAATTGCCAATACATTGGAGGTTGTTACCTCCTACGTTTCGCGTCACGAAATATGGGCGAGGCAGACAGGTAAATATGCAAAATATCGAGTCAAAGGCGACACATTGCAAAGTTTCACCATCCTCAGAATCTGACAGGCCAGTTTACATCTGACAAACTGGCAGGCCAATTTACAGCGACTTGCCTCAGAGGTAAGTTTGCATTGATGTTTCAGACTAATACCGTGAAGAAACCATGGTAAAGCCAATTTAAATATATGTGCTGGATCAGGAAAATGTGTTTTCCAGACTTGATTATCAGCACTGCATTATTTGTTAACTTTACGGGGAATTTGACTCATACTGCATTTTATTTGGGCGTTGCTTCTGTAAAGTCGAAGTCTTAAGGATTTAAAAAATCGTAAATATATTTAGGACAAGGTATAAATTGTACATAAACTCTGTGTGTGTTGAATGATTCATGGACTTACTAATTCTCTAATATTGAAGTCCTGTTCGCATGTAGTGACCTTTTACTTGAAATAATGAATACTATTGAACAGTCGTTACACGACAACAAGCCTTGATTTCTTCCAGCGGTTTGCACGGACCATTCCAAAAACAAAACTATATACCCCCCCACACTGGCGTTTGTAGATGGTTATTCAGGATATAAAAGGGGGTTTGGGACAACTTAGTACAAATTCTGTTGCGTACCTTCTAGATTAATTCATGCTCCTTTTTGCAATGATCCAATCATCGTCTTCACGACAGGCAATAGGGAGCTCGATTATATGGTATTTTAAACTTTTTGGTGTAGGGAAGGTCTGACGTTATCAACATGTATCACATTAAAGAGAACCGCACATGAACAGGATTACTTTCGGACCAAAAACGTATATGCATCACTAAGCATACGACAGTATAGAACGTCCCCCTTGTTTAAAAATCTGTTTACATTCCTTGAACTCGTCCAAAAAATCCTTTTCCCCAAAGAACATTCAAATTTAATCAGCCAAATACAGTTTATAGTTGACACATAATACAGTCCTCAACATAAATAAATGAGAAGTGATGTTTGAAGGAGGAAAACAAAGTTGATTCTGTTCTAGATCTATCTATCGCGGGCAGCGGGGTAACACCATGGTTGGCACAATTGTTTCACAGCTCCAGGGTCACAGGTTGGATTCCCGGCTTGTGGCACTGTCTGTGTGGAGTCTGCACGTTCTCCCCGTGTGTGCGTGGAATTCCTCTGTGTGCTCCGGTCTCCTCTGATGTGCAGGTTCGGTGGTTTGGCCATTCTAAATTGCTCTTCTTGTCCAAAAAAGGTTATGTTGGGATACGGGACTAAAGGGGATAGGGGGAGGTGTGGGGTTCAGGTAGGGTGCTCTTTCCAAGGGCCGGTGAAGACTCGATGTGCTGAATGGCGTCCTCCTGCACTGTAAATTCGATGATTCTATGATTTGTCTGGAAGTAAACAATATAACTATAGGAACACTCTGCCTATAATTAAATTGATGAAACCCGAAGGTACGTTGGAAGTAGTCTTATATATAGGTTCTTAGAGGGTTGGGTTAATTGAAAGCAGAGCAACACATTTAAAAATATGAGAGGAATTGACCATTCGATAGGTGAGGAATTTGAATTAGCTTGGATTCCAATACAAAGCAACATGCAAATTATGAAGTTAAAAATGCAGGTGCGAGAAATTGGGAAAGAAACGAAAAAGAGTCTATTCCCGAATACGTCCCTATCCATTGAATACATAGTAGATGCCTGTGGTCTGTAGGAGCTACTCTGGCTAGATTGCGGAGGTCTCGGTGGTATACGTGTTAGATAATGACTGCGAAATATGGAACTAACAAGAAAGAGAAACATTCTTAACCTGACTCCCACGATTCGTTCGGTCATCGATGGTTCTGTCCATGGCACACATGGTAGGAGAGGCCAAAGCGAAACCTTGAGAAGGTGACGTCCAAAAAATAATGTGAGGAAATGCCTCATATACTTGTTTCCATGACCATCGTGCTCGCTGTGACAATTTTCGACCAGACCAAGCAAGACAAAATGGGCCCTCAATGTGACGTGTGGGCCCACCAGGAATAGCAAAATTAATCACAAGCTGCAACGACGCAGCCGGATATATACCTCTTTATAACCTTCTCAAGAAATTGGTAGACCAAAACTGTTTCAATGAAGGTTTCAAGAGCGCATGTCAGAAGCAGCAAAAGCCATAGTAGTTGTGAAATATCAACCTTCTGAAGCGACAACGCAATAATTATTGCTTTCCTCACAGCAGAAAAGTTTGTCACGAGATACAGCTAAGTGACATCACATCCAAAGGCTCAAATGTTAACTTTTTAATCTTGTGATACCCTGCTGTGAAGGCTGGCGTATAATGAATAACTAACTACAGAAGGAGCCGTGCAATATCCCCATCTCAATGATGAAGGCATCCAAGAGGATGTGCAAAAGAGAAGACTGAGCCATTTTCAATGATCTTCAGCCTGACATTCGCAGTCAAGATCCATCTCAGCATCGGTGAAGGTTCGCTGCTTCAGACGTGCAAGGCTCTGGATTTTTTCTACAGTGAACGGCATTGGGTATAGCAATTACCAAATACGCTGACAACAGACTAGGTGTACTGCTTATCCATTTTTTCCGTTAAACCTGCTTCATCGATGCCCTTCCATTAGGTTAAAAGTGTGAATTTTCGCTTATGCAGCAGGACTTACCACATCAACAATGCTGAATATGGCTACTTTTTCAACCGTTTACTGGCAGTTCCAATTTCTAACTGTCTCTAAACTGAGTGGCTCGACAGCCCATTTCAGATCTCTTTGAAAGGAAATAGCATTGCGGTATATGACGCCAAACCAGGTAAGGGCAGCATATTTCCCTCTCGGTGGGTTATACCGAATATCGACAGTGATCCTTGTGAGACATATAATTACAATGTTTTTTCTATTATCTCAGATTTCAATTTCGGCCATGTTGGGAATCGAATCCTGGTCTATGAAGAACTGCCTTTGGACCTCTGCAGCGTGAGCCCAGGGGCGATGCCACTGCGCCACTGTTTGTCTTATGAAATAACACCTGGACAATGCTAAATATTTGGCGGAAAAGTGGCAATTACCATTCAGGATATATATATATATTGTAAATAAATTTAGATTACCCAATTATTTTTTTCCAATTAAGGGGCAATTTAGTGTGGTCAACCCATCTACTCTGCACATTTTTGGGTTGTGGGGGCGAAACCACGCAGACACGGGAAGAATGTGCATACTCCACACGGACAGTGACACAGAGCCGGGATCGAACCTGGGACCTCAGCCGCGTGAGGCAGCTGTGCTAACCACTAAGCCACCGTGCTGCCCTACCATTCAGGATATATAAGTGTCACTCTCTTGGTAGAAGTCAAGGTGAAAATGCAACAGTGTTCACATGACTTGATGTAATCAGCTAAAAAATACCTGAATAATATGGTGAACACGCTGGTCAAAGCAACCCGTTATGTTCGGGCCACAGTAACCGTGTATAACATACCCTCATCCCGCAACCAAATCACAGCGACGGGTTCTGCACCAGCTATAATATACTCTGGAAACACTCACCAATGCCCCTTTCGTCGGGCGGAAGTATCAACCAGAACGGAGGTCCGGTCGAGGAATCGAACACCACCAATTATTTTTTCCTCTCAAAGGCACACTGCTTGAGTACTAGAAACGTCATCCCATTTCCTTCCCTATTCCGTGTTACGAGAACATGAGCAGGCACTGTTCAAGACGACGGTTCGTCACGTTCTTCTCAAGGGCAAGAATTTCTGCTCATTGAATGCTGACCAGGTCAGCGATGCTGTTATCCTCTGAAAAAAAATGACTGTGATGATTTTGGTGTGCTATCGTGTTCCGAAAATCCAATATTATTTACCCAGAAGTAGCCATGATTGAGTATGGCTGAGCTTATCGGTAGGTGTGGGTGGAGTGTTCATATTTCGGAGAAAGTACTAAAACTAAATGAACAATTATTTTGAGGACACATCAAGTTTTGCAATTGCACCAATCGGTCACTTTCTCTCGTTTCTGAAATCCATTGCGCCTGGAATATAACGATCCTTTATTCCATTTCTTCCAGTATATTGAATAACCAAGTTGGTCCTGGGGCGTCAAATCTTTTGGAATTATGAACGTAGATATGCAAGCACCATGTTTAGATGCATTGGTGCATCGATCTGTTCTACCATTGTCTGGCACTATATTCTATTTTGGATTCTTTACAACATCCCCAAGAACATAGCATTTACAGATTTGAGAATATGTTTCCTGCAGCATGCTCTGCCATTTAATTCGATTACGGCTGAGCTTCTGCCTTAACATTACTTTCCTTGCTGTCCGTCAGGAATCTTGTGATCCTGAAAGACAAAAATCTAAATTTATTAAATTCAAGGATAATGCATCAGTTTTGATCTGTGACAGGAAAATCCCAAAAGTCAAATCAATTTAAATTAACAAATTGTTCCCGCCCCAGACTTAAATCATGAACCAGGTGTAAGCCCGAAATCAACATCAAATAATAGGTTTTACTGATATGTATTCAGGCGGGCACCATTCTAACGGTGCTTTCGGAGAAAATTCAGTTGTAGAAATGCATAGCTACTTGGACTTGGTTGTGCTGCTGCAAAACCTGATTACAGAAAGACGATTCGAGACACTGGAATTTGAAATCCTGGGAATGGATACAAAGGGAAATACGTTATGATGTATGTTTAGAAACACCAATGCAGAAATGACTGACATCATGTATTCGGCCAATATATACACATTCAAAAGAATTGAAAGCCTTAAGCAGGAAACGCAAAAAATGACCAGTGTGCTCACTAGGATTTGCGGTGTGGAACGACGTGAATACTTTATTACTTCTTTCTAACGAGGTAAAGAGTGGAGAATTCAAAGTGCTGATCCCGAACATTAGGGTATAAGTAACTAGCGCGCAGAAATGCTTCCATCTGTTGAAGTGTCGACAATTCGAGATAACAGAATTGTACTGTTCGGAAAAAGAAGACCGGGCCCTTACTCCGCCTACATCTCCGCCTTCAATACCATTATCCCAACAAGACTAATAACCAAACCCTGCAATCTTGGAATTGACCCATACCAGTGCAGCTGCATCGTTGCCTTCCTCACCAACAGACCGCAATCTGTCAGAATAGATAACAACACCTCCTCCATAATAGTCCTCAACACCGGGCCCCCGCAAGAATGTGTCCTCAATCCTCTACTGTACTTCCTGAACATACAGGCCTGAGTGGCAATATTTGACTCCAATTCGATCTATACGTTTGTGGATGTCGTGACTATGGTGGGTCGTATCTGAAATAGCGACGACTCAAACTGCAAAAGGTAGATCGACTACTTGGTTGCCTGATGTACGGAAAACAACCTCTCTAAATGTACGCAAAACCAGGGGACTGATCATCGACGTCAGGAAGCATAGCACTACACACATGCCTGTCTAAATAAATGGCTTCGAAGTGGAGGCAGTCTATTGTTTTCAGTCCCTGTGGGTCACCATCACCAACAGTCTGGTTTAGTCCACTCACGTTAATGCAATATTCAAGAAAGCCAAGCAACGTCTCTACTTCCGACGGAAGTTAAGGACATTCGGGATGTCTGCGTCGACTCTCACAAACGTCTCCAGGCATTGCATAGGCAGCATCCTATCAGACTGCATCACAGCTTGGCATGGCAAGTGCTCGCCGCAAGATCGCAAGCAATTTCAGAGTCTGGCTAACACAGCCCAACGCGTCACACAAGCTTTCCATCCTCCTTTTGATTCAGTGTACACCTCCCGCCGCCCCAGAAAGGCATAGAGCATTGTCTCAGAGCGCTCATATCCAGTGTCTTCGCCCTCTTCCAGACACATTCACCAGTCAATAGATACAGAAGTCTGAAGATCCGCACATCCAGATATAGTAAAAGCTTCTACCCCATAGCCGCTGGAGTCCACAACCACTCTCCCTCGGATTGATCTTTTCCCTGTAATAGCAGTATTCACGGCGCCCTATGCTGCTCTTTGTCGATGTACTTTGTCAATTATTATTTTTGTCTCCTGTGCACGTACTGTGTACACCTGGCCGCAGAAAAGTACTTTCCATTGTACTTAGGTATAAGTGACAATAAATAAATAAATAAACCAATAACTCAAAAAATAATCAGATTGGAAAAGATCCGGCCTACGCCTGGATGGATGTTTGATACAAATCGTTCAAAACCGGCCATTGGAATACATGAATTGAAGATATCATTCAGGGCAGGCGACAAATGTCAGGTTACTCAGCTGAGTTTGATTGTTAATTCGGACCAGCAACACAAATCCAACGGCACCAATGAATTCAAGGTTTTCTGTAACTATATTCTGTGTCACTTTAGAACAGAGATGAGGAGAAATGTCTTCAGCCAGAGAGTGGTGGGTCTGTGGAATTCATTGCCACAGAGGGCGGTGGAGGCCGGGGCGTTGAGTTTCTTGAAGACAGAAGTTGATAAATTCTTGATTTCTCGAGGAATTAAGGGCTATGGAGAGAGAGCGGGTAAATGGAGTTGAAATCAGCCATGATTGAATGGTGGAGTGGACTCGATGGGCCGAATGGCCTTACTTCCGCTCCTATGTCTCATGGTCTTATGGTGTCCATCATCCTATTTTATTACTAAGTGGGATGTGGCTGTGCGCATTTTGATCGCCCACTTACATGAACTTGAATTGTTACCATATTGCATGACCTTATTCCATGTGTTGCAAACACTGTGTTCCGCCCTGTGATCGTAAAAATCCCCAGTAAATGCAAGTTTAGTTTTCCATTGTAATTCTTCTCATACCGTATATCTAGTTTCGGTGAAGTTAATGGTATCTAATGACAATCTTCATTAGGAAGGACCGCTGAGATCCGATTTTGCCCACCGCCTGTCGCTTTAAAACAGTACGAGGAAGAGATACGGGAATAAAATATTTTCCTGCCTGCTTTACGTATTGTCCAACTGTTACTCCATTGGTATCAAACCTGTACACCAAATCTCTTTCACAGCGGTGTTGAATCTAAAGAAGGGTCCTGTCATTATTAGATGGAGAATTCGAAAATTAAGGAGAGCGTGAAGGTGTGGATTCAGACATATTTTCTTCTAAGTAATTCCTTGACCTCTGAGTAACGATGCAAAATGTCAGAAGCAAATGTTTCGTACGACTCTTACTATTAGCTTTTCTACATAAAAGCCATCACGGACCTTGCAATGGACTTCATGTTGCTCGGTTTTCAATTTATCGGGCACGACCACTTGCCACTCTCATTGCACTCCATATTGTGTTCGAGGTGCATGTTACAGCTGCCGTTAGTGGAATTGCATGACAGGTTTGCGCATTTATCACACGCGATGTCACTGTCTGAAAGTTTATTTGATAATTCTCATATCATTGCAGAAAATGTAAAGACAGGTGAGTGAATGTTTGTTTTGGTGACTCAATCTGTAATTGGAGCTGAACGCTAAATTTCAAACTATACAGAGTGCAAGCACATTTTACAAGTGTTTACTGTCCAGTATAAAATATGATTACAAATAACGTGCTTCTTTGCAGATCCGCACCAGGGTGCATATCTCCCCGACTTGATAACCTCCTGGAGCCTTAATCACTTTGACTTCATGTAAAGCCCCATTTATTCTGTTCCACTCTAATCGTTTGATTTCATTGATTTGTCATGGGAAAAGGGCATCGCTGTAAAGGACATTTGTCTCTCATCTAAAGGAGTGAACGTCTCTGAGGAGGGTTGAGTTTAAACCACCTTATTATATGTCGAGTTAATTGCAGGTCAGATCATGTAAGCATTAACTTCCCTAATAAATATGAGAATAGATCTGTTGTCTTTTTTATGTTGTCAAACTTTCGACATTGTAAGCACATTTGATTGTTTCACAGCAGGTTAGATTTCCGTCCGAGGTTTCGTCTATTTAATTTAAATGAAGGTCGAAATGAAATGTCACCAGTGTTCACAGGCCACGAGCCCGGAATTTGTTTTTAATCGCACGGTGATGTTAACAGTCCCTGAGGCCAGCATCATCAACATTAGTTATCGTTAATTATTTTCCTCCAAATGCATTTTCACCATGGAACTTAAAATGCGTACACATATGTGAGTGATTCTCACCTCTCACAATTTTAATCCTTGTTGGAGAACGATTAATTCAACGTGAGTCTATTGTACTCCTAACTTTACTCAATATGCATGCTGGGAATTTTGCAGCTCCCCCACGCACTAAAATATTGCCCCAACCACCAATCTCATAACTCAGGTCCGAGCCATTTTCTCACGGTGCACATCTGACGCCGAACCGCAAAAAACATAAATGGGCATACTGCCAGAGGGAAGAGCAGTACTTCTTCATGGTGGGTCGTTCCTAAATCGCATGCATGATTCCACGACGAAACATATCTTCCCCTCACTGCCCCTGATAGGATTGTGCAGGAACCGATCGGTCCTGTGAACCCTGGTCCACGATTCCATCACCCGAAATGCTCACCCTCCTCGAACAGCACATTCCAATGCTCGCATTCCTCCATCCTCCTCAACATTGCAAGGCCGAAGCACCCTTTCTCAGCGAGAGAGCGCTTCACCGGAATCCCCTTCAATCTGGTCTATTGCCTTTGATGCTCCCAGTGCGGTCTACACTACATTGAAGAGGCTGAACTCAGACTGTCTTACCGCTTTGCAAAACACCTTTGGTCCTTCTGCAGCAGAACTCAGAACATCCTCTAGCTTGCTATTTCAACTCACCGTTCTTCTCTCACGTCCATATGTGCGTTCTCGGCCTGCTAGAAAATGCCAGTGAAACCCGGCGCTCACTGGACTGACAGCTCTTCATCTTCTGATTAGCTACATTACAACCTTTCAGGCATAACATTGAATCCCACAACGTCAGATTGTGAACACTCTCCTCCAACGTCATCGTATTTTTAGTTGTGTTTGTATATTTTCATTTCTTCCATTTATCTGTTTTCTCTTCACCAATGAACATCGCACCTCTCTCCCAACGCCGAATTGGGCCATCTTTTCCCTGTTACATTTTTCCTTTGACACACTGCTCACCTTTGTTCTGCCTTTGACACTATCAGCACCGACTTAACATTACTCACCTCCATTGACATTCCTTTTGCCTTTCTGTCGTTGACATCTGGCACGCTGCCCATCCCCACCGCGCCACCGCCCCCACCCATTGTATGAAATGCATCTGTTTAAACGCGAGAAGTATAGCAGTACAGCAGGCAAGACACGTGAACTTAGAGCACGGATTAGCACTTGGAACTATGATGTTGTGGTTATCACATAAATCTGGGTAAAGGAAGGGTAGGGTTGGCAGATGAATGTTGGAGGCTACAGATGTTTCAGGAGAAATATCGGGGGATGTAAAAGGGATAGGAGAGTAGCACTACTGGTTAAGGAAAATATTATAGCCGTACAACGGAAGGACAACTAAGACGGCGCATACAATGAGGCAATCTGGGTAGAGCTCAGAAACAGGAAATGGCAATCTCAATATTGGGGGTTTATTACAGGTCCTCCAACTGCCATAAAGAGATAGAGGAGCAGATAGGCAGGGATGCTTTGGATATGTGCACACGTAACAGTGTTGTTGTGATGGGGATTCAAACGTTCCCTATATTGACAGGGACTCACGTCGTGCTCGGGGCTTGGGTGGGGAAGAGTGTGTAAGGTGTATCCCGTAAGGCATATTGTTGCAAACTGTAGATAGTATATGTTGGGAAGGGTCAGTATTGCACTTGGTATTGGGTAATGAGTCTGGACTGGTGGTTGGAATTTCAGTAGGAGGACATTTGGTGAGTCTTGGCCAAAATGCGTAAGTTTTAAGGAAGTTGTCGATAGGAGTGAGGGTAACTCTCAGGTTAATGTACTAAACTGGGGAAAGGCAAATTACGATACCATTAGACAGGAATTGAAGAATTTGGATTTGGTGATGCTGTTAGAGGGTAAATCAATATCGAACATGTGGGAGTCTTTCAAGCGACAGTTGATTAGGACTCAGCAAACTCACGTTCCTGGGAGAACGAAGGATATGTATTAGGAGGTATATGGGAACTTGGATAATGACAGATATTGTGAACGTCGTCAAATAGAAAATGGAAGGTATAGAGGGGTGGGGCCGTCTAAACCCTTGGACCCTTAAATAAAGTCGGATGGTAATTAAGCGGGAAATTAGGAGGGCTAGGAGCGCTCATGAGAAGTCCTTGGCTAGTTGGATTCAGGAGAATCGCAAAGCTTTTTATTCATATGTATGAAGCAAGATGGTGGCCAGGGAAAAGATTGGAATACCTAAGTGGGGCGGGAAGCTATACGTTGAGCCAGAGGAAAACATTACTGCTTTGAATCAGTGTTCAACGATGAAAAGGACTTTGTGGAAGATTATTCTCGGGTAGGGTGAGTGGATAGGCTGGGTGATGTTGACATCAAAAAGGCGGAGATTTTAAGTGGTTTAAAATACATTAAGGTCGGTAGCTCTCCTGGGCCGGATGGGATTTACCCCACAATTCTGAGGGAAGTAAGGGAGGAAATTGCTGCGGCCTTGACTCATATCTTTGTATGCTCATTGG
Source organism: Scyliorhinus torazame (assembly GCF_047496885.1). Taxonomy (NCBI): domain Eukaryota; kingdom Metazoa; phylum Chordata; class Chondrichthyes; order Carcharhiniformes; family Scyliorhinidae; genus Scyliorhinus; species Scyliorhinus torazame. The sequence continues at coordinate 107,086,243 of NC_092718.1, read as the reverse complement.
CCACAGGGGCGATGTCAGAGGACTGCAGAAGAGCTAATGTGGTACCGCTGTTTAGGAAAAGTATCGGGGCGAATTCAGGAAACTACAGGCTAGTGAGCCTCAGGTTGATAACAGGTAAATTATTGGAGAGTATTTTCAGGGACAGGAATACCCATTTGGTATCAAATAGACTCATCAGCGATACTCAGTATGTTATTGTGAAGGGGAGAGGACTTACCAACGATAGACGCGTAGTTTTGTGAAGGGTAGGTCGTGCCTCACGAACTTGATAGCGTTTTTTGTGGAGGTGACACAGATCATTGATGATGGGAAGGTGTTGCATGTTGTTTACATGAACTTCAGTAAACCGTTTGACAAGGTGCGTCATGGCATACTGGTACAAAAGGTGAAGTCACACGGGATAAGTGGTGAGGTGGCAAGATGGATACAGAACTGTCTCGGTCACAGGTGGCAGATGTTATCAGTACAAGGGAGTTTTTCGGAATGGATGTTTCTGATTGGTTGCGTTCCACAGGGATCCGTGCAGTATATTTGGACGGGTTGGTTGAATACGTATCTGCTCTGACGAGTAAGTTCGCAAATGACAGCGAGGTTGGTGGAGTGGTAGACAGTGTTGAGGATTGTCAGAAGATATAGCAGGACATAGATACGTTGGAGGCCTGGGTAGATAAATCACAAATGATGGCTCATCCGGAAAAATGCGAGGTAGGTAATGCATTTTGGCAGGTCTGACAAAGAGGGAAAATAATCCGTAAATTGTAAAACTCTTACGAATATAGAAAGTCAGAGAGATCTGAGCGGACAGGGCCACAGATTATTCAAGTGGCAACAAAAGTGGACAAGGATTCAAGAAAGCATGTGGAATGTTTCCTTTCATTGGACTGGGAATCGAGGATAAAAACTGACAACTCATGCTACAGTTGTAAAGAACGTTAGTACGGACCATCTTGGAATATTGCTTACAATTCCGGTCGCCACACTATCTGAAGGATGTGGAGGCTTTGGCGAGGGGGAAGAGGAGGTGTACCAGGATGTTGCCTGGTCTGGAGGGCGCTGGCAATGGAGACTCTGAATAGTTTGCACTGTTTTCATTAAAAAGTCGGAGATTGACGGGCAACCTGATCGATGTCTACAAAAATATGAGGGACATGCCCCGTGCGGGGCAGCACGGTAGCATGGTGGTTGGCACAATTGCTTCACAGCTCCAGGGTCCCAGGTTCGATTCCGGCTTGGGTCACTGTCTGTGCGGAGTCTGCACATCCTCCCCGTGTGTGCGTGGGTTTCCTCCGGGTGCTCCGGTTTCCTCCCACAGTCCAAAGATGTGCAGGTTAGATGGATTGGCCATGATAAATTGCCCTTAGTGTCCAAAATTGCCCTTAGTGTTGGGTGGGGTTACTGGGTTATGGGGATAGGGTGGAGGTGTTGACCTTGGGTAGGGTGCTCTTTCCAAGAGCCGGTGCAGACTCGATGGGCCGAATGGCCTCCTTCTGCACTGTAAATTCTATGATGATGAGTGAATGAATTGGCACTCTTTCCCAGGATTGAGGGGCCAATCGCTTGGGGGCATAGCTTAAGGACGTGGATCAAAAATTAAAGGAGATGTGCGAGGCAGATTCTTTACACAAAGGCTGCTGAGTGCCTGGGACGCGCTGCCAAATGAGGTAGTGGAAGCAAATACATTAACGGCGTTCAAAAGGCATCTCGACAAATACATGTGTAGTATGGGAATAGAGTGATACGGGACCAGGAAGTGCTGATGGTTTTGGGCAAGGGTTGTATCCTGACCAGTACAGGCTTGGAGGGCCGCAGGTTCTATTCATGTGCTCTATTGGCCTTCGTAATTTGCTTTTTGTTCTACCCCAGCCCAACCCATCTCCCGCAACATTAGAAACATGACTCTATTTGCAGATTTCTTCAGCATTGACAACGATTCATCCAGGCCCACCTGGAAAGATTAGAACAGCAGAAGCACGGGGATACGAGTTACCGAAAGGTCCCCTGCTCGGCTCACACTATCCTGAAGTCAAACCATGTTGTTGTTCCACCGATGCCTTATGGTCAATGTCTTGGAAATTTCTTAACAGCACTGCTGCTCCCTTACACCACATAGACTACTTTTGTTGCAGACAATGGATCATCACTCATAATTGTCAATTAGGGATGTTCAGTTGCAATGCTGGCTGAGCCAGAGACACGTACCGCTTGCGACGTAAATAGAAATGGGTTTTATCCAGGAATATTTAGCTCCTTGTTGGAGCTCAGTTCTTTCTCTCACTGTACCTTCACATATTCCTTGTCTGCCCGTGTTTGAAGTTAACTAACTTGACGCCTGCGTAGAGATGCACGGTGGTAAATGGATGGTATTGTTGCTTCACAGCACCACAGATTCCGGCCTGAGTCACTGTCCATAGTGAGTTGCACGTTCTCCCGCGTTTGCGTGGGTTTCACCCTCACAACCTACAAATGTGCATGGGAGGAGGATTGGGCACGCTACATTTCCCCTGAATTGAAAAAAAAAGAATTAGGCACTTTAAATTGAAGAAAGAAACATTCCTGCGTTCACAGGCATGCACGGTAAAATTATATATCGGCCTCATTGTTGTCGCCCGAAGTCGAAAACAGATGGTGTCCTACTTTTAATCACTCGAGTGGATTCTTTATCCCACAATATTGTGTATTTGCTCCACTCATGTGCTACCATTTCCCTTTTTCAGTTTAAGAAAATCTATGCTATGGCTTTGTAATCCTCGCCTGATTGACTTTTTTCCCAGTGCCGCCCATTCCCTTGATCCAACAACGAATCCGAATTATATTGAATTTTAAATTCCTCGCTCATGCACAAATTTTTCCGGCATAAAAATAAATTTGAGTACAAAGTCCCATTACTTCCAGGATTGTCAGCATCGCATTTCGTGTGCACCCAACGATGCGCTGGAAATCCCTCTCGGACGTTCAGTGAGAAAGGGTTAACCACCATTTGCTCAGTCATTCTCACTTCTAAAACACAGTTGTGCAGGGGTAGGAACAGTCCAAAAGAAGAGATGTAAATCGCTAACCTCGGTTGGTTCTGCCAGATTAATATTGATAGTTACTCTGATCTATCGGGGAGGGGTGGGTTGTAAATGCAAAGTAATTCTTTAAAACTCGCACACTCAGTCTTTCATGGAATAACCTGCCAAATACAATCACCAGGGTAGAAAGAATATACTCCCACACAAGAGCCCACACTCGATCCCTGTCCTCTTCCTCTCGCCCGAACCCAAAGCTCCCGAGACTAACACGACACAATCCCGCTGATCTATCCCGAATTCCGTGCCTCCTGACATGACCCGCTACACCGCCGATCCAAAACCCGACCTGATCCGACAGCCACCCATCCCTCGGTCTCATCATTCTCCGTCCGGTCTGTGTCCTCACCACCAACAGCACCTCGATCACCGCCCCCCCCCCTCCTGCAGGAGCGACACAGATCCACATCCCTCTGACAGAATAAAACTCTACTTCCTCCGGACTGACATCCTCCTGATCTGAAACCATTCCATCAACCCTTCCTGCGGAACAGAACACCGTAACACCCTTCAGTTGTGACCGCATACCTGGATTGCTCTACGACTCCGCCTGCATGACTGAGCTCTCTCATTCCCTTCCGGACTGACCCTCCCGTTCCACGGATAATCACCCTCACCACCTTCTTGGTCTGATCTAGTTCACGACTAACGACTAGACAGACCACTTCCTCCATCTCTCTAGAGTTTTAACCCCACGCAGAATTACCTCTCTTCCCCTCTCACTCCTTCGAAGGCCAGCGCCCTCCCTACGTCTAAGCATGAATTCTCCCCTTGGTTCCCGGATGACCCCTATTCCTTCTGGACTGCCAAATCCTTAACTGATCCCCTCCATTAATTCCAGACTGAGGCATCTGTCCTTTCTTTCTCCCTCCTCGTTTTCTGACACATCCCTTCCTCTTGGACTGACCTCTCACCGTCCCTCTCCATCAGACTGAACAGCCCTCTCCATTTTCAGGACAGCCTGACCATCCCTCCCGTCAGTCTGACAAATTTCCATCCCTGAAGGACCCATGTATCTCCCTTCCTCACTCCACCCACGTCGAAGTCCCACCTCACTTCGCCCCCGTACGAACGGACCCCCCTCAATGCGACTCACAGCCACGCTACCCTCCTTTTTCCTAACCCCTTTCCTTCATCCCAATGACCAATCCGAACATCCAGTCTCTGAACATTTTACTCCAGCTTCTCCATGGAATTTTCCCCATTAAACCTGCAGTTTATGGCAGCTACTGCTGTAAAAAGGCGGAGAGACTTACCTCTCTGTGCCTAAGCGCTTCCACAGCGACCATGGCTGGTGCAATATTCGCTGCTCCTTCACCACCCAGTATGAGAGAGGAAGGTTAGGGCGAGAAGGTGGAGTTTAGGAATTGCCGAGTCAGGCGTGAGTAGAACCCGACGGAAATCCTAAATCTGTTTAAGTGCCCCTTCAATAGTTCAAAACTAACATGCACATTCAGCAGAATCAATGCAACGATAGAAGCCTTCACTGAACTTCGTCTGACTGCATTGCGTACCTTCTTAAGGTCTACCTGTTAGAGTACATTATACTTTAGCCACATGTCATTAATTCGTCCTGTGATTATAATGAGATATTAGGAACGTGGATGCAGAAATGGGGTCCAACATGTAGCAGGCAATTTAACCATATACAGACTGATGGAAAAGACTGCTACTGTCAGAGCCAGATGTAATCGTCCATAGTCTGAGTTAACTTTACCCTTTCAGACTTAGCCTTGTTAGTGGGAAAAGACAGGATGCCCCAGTTCAGCCAGTCTGATGTATTGTCATTCGGTAGACCCTTGTTTGACCAGCCATGAGCCCAATACAGAGTATGTGACCTACTTCTTCGTCAAAGGAAGGTCATTTGCATATCGATAGCATAACTCTGTTCCTTGTTACAATGGGAATGGACAATGCACGAAGATAAACGATGATAGGTTGAGGTCTAGACACTCGGGAAAACATTTGCTTGAGGGACTGGGCGGCGGTTACAGAGAGAAGTATAATGCTGTTCTCAACAGATACAGGGGCAAAAGGCCGTGGAAATCGATCACGGAGGTTTCCAGCTGTGAACGGTTTAGAAACGAGTTTTGAACAAATTTCCCTCACAATTGAAAAACACATGGGTTCGTCAATACAAGTACAGCCTTAGCCTGGCCCTCTAAGTGGCATGAGAGCGGCAGGGTTATCTTAAGTGATGTTTATTGGAAAATAGTGTTATCAGGTTAGTAAACTGGATGTAACCTGTCGTGTTAGTGCGAAAGTAAAAGTTAAAATATTGTTTTATTTTATTAATAAAATAAGCAAAATCAATTTCTTATATTGTCACTCCTGGAACGCAGTCGATTTTTCCGAGCCACCTTAAACATTAAAAAATATAGATATCACCGGCTCCTGTCCCTTAGCCACTATTAAGTGTTGACAACGCATCCATAACAAGTTGATGGCTCGTCCTGTATTCTTTTGTATAATTCCTTGTTGGCTTTGAGCTGTTGAACGTAAAGACAGTGAGTGTGTGCGGATTGATTGCATTTTTCCCGCTTTTGAATTATTGAATAGGGAGTGACTGGAAATTGCCCTTGCAGTGGCTCAAAAATGTCCTGGGGTGGAGGAAAACAATTGGGAGCAAGGGAAATCGAAAACAAAGCTTTAAAGTCTGTCAGATAAACTGCAGTTCGCCCTGCCAAAAGTGGCAAAGGTAGAGACAATACAAACCATGGCGTAATATTTAAACTCAACAGTAATTCAGCCAAAACTATTAGAATCAGATCGAATCCAATTAAACATGAAATAATTGGAAATACATGGAAAACCGAGAGAAATTGAGATGGCAAATGAAGCCAAAGAAACATATATTGTTTTCAAAAGGAAATGGAAAGAATGAGACAGAAATAGAAAGGGAACGATAAGGAAAGAGTGAAAGAAAGTGGCCATGGCAGTAGAAAAGGTCCGAGAAAAAGATAATTTTAACTCTGCCTTCACCACCATCATGCCATCCAATCTCATATCAAAGCGCCAAAACCTAGGACTTGGCTCCTCACTCTGCAACTGGTCCCTCTACTTTATGACCCACAGACCACAATCAGTAAGAATAAACAACAGCACCTCCTGCACAAGTGTCCTCAATAAGTGTCCCGCAAGGCTGCGTACTTCGCCCCCTACTCTGCTCCCTGTACACACATGACTGAGTGGTAAAATTTGAAAACAGGTCCATCTGAAAGTTACCTGACGATAGGACCAGAGTGGGCCGGATCTCGAATAACGACGAGTCAGAATACAGGAGGGGGATTGAGAAACAAGTGGAGTTTTGCAGCGACAAAAATCTATCCCTCAATGCCAGCAAAACTAAAGAGCTGGTCGTTCACTTCAGGAAGCAAAGTACTGTGTACACCATGTCAGCATCAAGGGAGCCGAGGTAGATATGGTTAGCTGTTTCAAATTCCTTAGGGGTATGCATCGTCCACAAATTGTCCTGGTCCACCCACGTCGTCGCTAACACTAAGAAAGCAAAACAGCGCCGACACGTCCTCAGAAAACTAAGAAAATTCGCGTGTTCACGTTAACCATGGCCAACTTTTACAGATGCAGCATAGAAAGCATCCTATCGGGCTGCAACACAGCAAGGTATGGCAACTGCTGGGCCCAAGGCCGCAGAAACTTCAGATAGTCGCGAACAAAGCTCAGTCCATCAAAATAAACGGCTTCCCATCCATTGACTCAATCTAAACCTCCCGCTGCCTGTGAAAAGCGGGCAGCATAATGAAAGACCCCTTCCACCCAGCTTACTCGGTCTTCGAACTTCTTCCATCGGGCAGGAGATACAAAAGTCCGAGAACAAGCACGAACAGACTCAAAAATAGTTTCATCCCCGATGTTACCAGACCCCTAAATGACCCTCTTATGGACTGACGTCATTAACACTACACCCCTGTATGCTTCATCCGATACCGGTTTTATGCAGTTACAAAGTGAAACTTGTGTTGCCCTATTATATATTTTCGTTTATATCTCCTTTTCTTCTGATGTACCGAATGATCTGTTGAACTTCTCGCAGACAAATACTTTTCACTATACCTCGGTGCACATGACAATAAACAAATCCAATCCAACAAGAACTGAAAGCGTTGCTGGCAAAAGCAGGAGCTGTGGAGGTATTGGGAGAAGAAGAAATACCCATTTTCACTGGTTTTGAAGGGAAATGTTTACATGTTTGCCAGTCTCGCCAAGAGTCCACGAGAGTAATGCCAAAGCGTACTTTGTATTCGTTGAGAAAGTAGTGAAACAATTGCATTCACGAAAGACCATGTGGTTGGTATTGGATCAAACACATGTGTTAGGTAGGGCTACTGATGTGTTTCCTTCACTATCGGATGAGGTATCTCTGGATTGTGATGTGGTGTCAAAAGCCACATTAAGTACCCACGAACTAGTATCAGAATTGTACATGTAGAAGGTAAGTAATCTAACATAAATCCAGTTCAGACATATGTAGATTTCAACATAATTAAACAAGCTAAATGTGACAAGAGGAGAAGGGTATAAAACCAAACCTGACGTCGTCGGAGCTTCGGGAAATAACTATTTAAAATTAATACGAAGAGTCACTCCCCTCAGCAGTGAGAACTCATGCGGAATATCAGCTTGGTAAAACGGCTAGACAGACTGCAGAAATGGCTGACGATTTTGCCCTGATTCAAGAACAACAAAGAACAAAGCCCTCTAACCTGTGCTGGCCATGCTGCCCGTCGAAACTAAAATCTTCGACACTTCCGGGGTCCGTATCCCTCTATTCCCATCCTATTCATGTATTTGTCAAGATGGCCCTTAAATGTCACTATCGTCACTGCTTCCGCTATTGACTGGAAAAGATATAGTTCGAGTACATTAGATGGGTCGTTTTTTGTTCAGTGTGTGCAGGAGGGTTTCCTGACACAGTTTGTTGACAGGCCAACAAGAGGTGAGGCCACATTGGATTTGGTTTTGGGTAATGAACCAGGCCAGGTGTTGGATTTGGAGGTAGGTGAGCACTTTGGGGACAGTGACCACAATTCGGTGACGTTTACGTTAAGGATGGAAAGGGATAAGTATACACCGCAGGGCAAGAGTTATAGCTGGGGGAAGGGAAATTATGATGCCATTAGACGTGACTTGGGGGGGATAAGGTGGAGAAGTAGGCTGCAAGTTTTGGACACACTGGATAAGTGGAGCTTGTTCAAGGATCAGCTATTGCGTGTTCTTGATAAGTATGTACCGGTCAGGCAGGGAGGAAGGTGCCGAGCGAGGGAACCGTGGTTTACCAAAGAAGTGGAATCTCTTGTTAAGAGGAAGAAGGAGGCCTATGTGAAGATGAGGTGTGAAGTTTCAGTTGGGGCGATGGATAGTTACAAGGTAGCGAGGAAGGATCTAAAGAGAGAGCTAAGACGAGCAAGGAGGGGACATGAGAAGTATTTGGCAGGAAGGATCAAGGAAAACCCAAAAGCTTTCTATAGGTATGTCAGGAATAAGCGAATGACTAGGGACAGAGTAGGACCAGTCAAGGACAGGGATGGGAAGTTGTGTGTAGAGTCTGAAGAGATAGGCGAGATACTAAATGAATATTTTTCGTCAGTATTCACTCAGGAAAAAGATAATGTTGTGGAGGAGAATGCTGAGCTCCAGGTAAATAGATTAGATGGCATTGAGGTAAGTAGGGAAGAGGTGTTGGCAATTCTGGACAGGCTGAAAATAGATAAGTCCCCGGGGCCTGATGGGATTTATCCTAGGATTCTCTGGGAGGCCAGGGAAGAGATTGCTGGACCATTGGCTTTGATTTTTATGTCATCATTGGATACAGGAATAGTGCCAGAGGACTGGAGGACAGCAAATGTGGTCCCTTTGTTCAAAAAGGGGAGCAGAGACAACCCCGGCAACTATAGACCGGTGAGCCTCACGTCTGTAGTGGGTAAAGTCTTGGAGGGCATTATAAGAGACAAGATTTATAATCATCTAGATAGGAATAATATGATCAGGGATAGTCAGCATGGCTTTGTGAAGGGTAGGTCATGCCTCACAAACCTTATCGAGTTCTTTGAGAAGGTGACTGAACAGGTAGACGAGGGTAGAGCAGTTGATGTGGTGTATATGGATTTCAGCAAAGCGTTTGATAAGGTTCCCCACGGTAGGCTATTGCAGAAAATACGGAGGCTGGGGATTGAGGGTGATTTAGAGATGTGGATCAGAAATTGGCTAGCTGAAAGAAGACAGAGGGTGGTGGTTGATGGGAAATGTTCAGAATGGAGTTCTGTCACAAGTGGAGTACCACAAGGATCTGTTCTGGGGCCGTTGCTGTTTGTCATTTTTATCAATGACCTAGAGGAAGGCGCAGAAGGGTGGGTGAGTAAATTTGCAGACGATACTAAAGTCGGTGGTGTTGTCGATAGTGAGGAAGGAAGTAGCAGGTTACAGAGGGATATAGATAAGCTGCAGTGCTGGGCTGAGAGGTGGCAAATGGAGTTTAATGTAGAGAAGTGTGAGGTGATTCACTTTGGAAGGAAAAACAGGAATGTGGAATATGTGGCTAATGGAAAAGTTCTTGAAAGAGTGGATGAGCAGAGGGATCTAGGTGTCCATGTACATAGATCCCTGAAAGTTGCCACCCAGGTTGATAGGGTGGGGAAGAAGGCCTATGGAGTGTTGGCCTTTATTGGTAGAGGGATTGAGTTCCGGAGTCAGGAGGTCATGTTGCAGCTGTACAGAACTCTGGTACGGCCGCATTTGGAGTATTGCGTACAGTTCTGGTCACCGCATTATAGGAAGGACGTGGAGGCTTTGGAGCGGGTGCAGAGGAGATTTACCAGGATGTTGCCTGGTATGGAGGGAAAATCTTATGAGGAAAGGCTGATGGACTTGAGGTTGTTTTCGTTAGAGAGAAGAAGGTTAAGAGGAGACTTAATAGAGGCATACAAAATGATCAGAGGGTTAGATAGGGTGGACAGTGAGAGCCTTCTCCCGCGGATGGAAATGGCTAGCACGAGGGGACATAGCCTTAAACTGAGGGGTAATAGATATAGGACAGAGGTCAGGGGTAGGTTCTTTACGCAAAGAGTAGTGAGGCCGTGGAATGCCCTACCTGCTACAGTAGTGAACTCGCCAACATTAAGGGCATTTAAAAGTTTATTGGATAAACATATGGATGATAATGGTATAGTGTAGGTTAGATGGCTTTTGTTTCGGTGCAACATCGTGGGCCGAAGGGCCTGTACTGCGCTGTATTGTTCTATGTTCTATGTTCTATCTCCTCCGACAGCGAGTTACAGGCACCCACTACCCTCTGTGTAAAAAACGTGCCTCGTATATCTCCTCGAAACCTTGCCCCTCACATCTTAAAGCTATGTACCCTAGTAATTGACCCCTCTACCCCGGGAAAAGCCTCTGACTATCCACTCTGTCTAGGTCCCTCATAATTTTGAAGACACCTATCAGGTCGCCCCTCAACCTCCGTCCTTGCAGTGAGAACAAACTGAGTTTACTCTATCTCTCCACAGAGCTAATGCCCTCCATACCTTGCAACATCCTGGTAAATCTCTTCTGCACCCTCTCTAAAGCCTTCACATCCTTCCGGCAGTGTGGCGACCAGAATTAAACACTATACTCCAAGTGCGGCCTCAAATTTCGTGTCCAACATAAATTTCAATCTGCGAAGGATAGAAATCGTCTTTATAAGTGGTTCACAGCGGGTCCATTCAGAGGTGGCATAGTTGTTGATGTGAAAGAGCGCCTGCCCCAGAGTAAAATGAAAACCACCACTGGTCGAAGAGAGAGAGAGGAAACCTCAAATTATGTCATTGATATAAAGTTGGTCATGTGAATTTGCAGTCTTGGTTGCTGGTGAAAAATGCTGTGAAGACAGACAGGATAAAATAGTATAAGCCGGTTTATTAAAGTGAGAAACAAAACACTGTTCCAGTGGAAGGGCTGCCACAGAGGCTACAAACTGTTCAGAAGTTGGTGGCGAAGCAGATACTGACAAATGTTGAATTCTTTACCCGTCAGTCTGGCCTCAATAAAACTCGAGATGGAGTTGTAGGCATAGTATTATTTATTTTTAACCAACTTGCAAGTCTGACTCGCTTCTCAAGGACACAGAACACAGAACCAGTCTCCTGGACCCCTTGGAAACGAATGAAGAATGAGACAAAGGGACCTCTGCAAATACATTCAAATGACATCAAGTTTCACATACACGATTCCCATCGGTCATCCTATACCCCTCCTGACCTGGCCATACATCCTAATTGGCTCACTTCTCATTCCTTAACCCTGGCCTCTTGTTACCCAGCATCCTTTTCTCCTCCTCTGCCAGACACCCCCCCCTCTCCTTGCCATGCTTTCTGAAATCCTTTGTCTGTGAACTCACTAGAATTAGACCGGCCAACATCTACATTGCTGTAACTAATATATTTAAACTAACTATTTTATATCACATTCGTCAATACCAGAAATTATTTTAAGGCTCTTATTTGTGTGGTTAGAGTTTACTCCTGTGTACACAGTGTTTTAAATAAGGAGATTAAGATCTTACAGGATACCGAACGAAGTCAATCATTAATCATGAGAGATAAGGCTATACGTGGTTTTGAAGGCACATTGTGTGTAAAGATTGTAATATGTCGGATTGGAAATGAGAGCTAGTGAGCCACGTTGGAAAATCAGGTTAGCGACTCTTGAGAACTGGTTAAATGGCAATACGAATATTAGAATAAACACCAATGCCAGAGTTAAAATTGATCCTGGGTGAGTATATAGCTGGATCGCAGATGTGGTTGCTGTAGTTGAAATTTCAGTGGAAAGTCAAACATGGACATGTTGTAAGAAGTGTAGCCGGGAGTGTTTGCTGATTGTGTGGTAACCCGATGACAAGGCCATAAGCTGAAGCAGAAGGACGAAAACCCGAGGAATGCCGATAGGGAGGCAGATATTAAATTCTAAGAAATAATATTTGGTCAGGTGCTTCGTCAAGGCAAAGTACAGACAGTGGATTAATTGTCAGGAACCATGTTTGTTCAGAGAGTTAGTCAGAGAAAGAGCCGGTAATGGGTGAATTTTCAGGGACCATATTTGGTTGTATGGGGAGTAGAGAAGCAGAACAGGGAGCGGATGACGCGGGTGTCTTCAATTCAAGCAAGCTGGTTGAACTACAACAAAGAGATTCAGAGATAGAGACTATTTGCGAAAAAACATAACGGAATTGAATCTGAGAATGTTATTGCATTGGAAATAATGTATTGATGAGAAAGTTTACATGTTATGGTAGACCGTCATCAAGCGGCATTTTCAGCGGGTTATATAAAGGAGATTTTGCGTTGGCACATGCTGTTACAGTAAGGCGCCATTGAGGGATGAGGAGGAATTAACACAAAATACCGTGGTGTTTGTATTGGCCTGGATTGAAAACGGATGTAGTTGAATTTTGCCATGCATGTTACACATGCGAGGTAATAAGGAAACTTCAGACAGTAATCAAACGAGCACCGTTAATACGAATTGCCACATTCGGGAGACCCTTAATAGCAAGATCGAAAGGAAACGGAGTTATGTGAACCATTTGAGAAGAACGCCAGACTGAGGGTGCACTCACAGAGTGTGGCAGATGAATATGCAACAACAAAATATATTTTGATGGAGAACGAAAGAATCGAGACGTGTTTGTCGTTGTTATTCATGGCGAAGAAATAAAGCCAGACAATTCTGAATGTCACATTCATCAAATTAACTTGGAAAATAAGGGAAAATTCAAAAATTGGCATACGTTTTTGTGCTGCCTTCCGAAGGAAAAGGAAAATGACCTGAAATAGTCATGACAATCTCATAGAGCTGAATTAAGGGATAAACTGGAATGCAAAAATGGAATGAAGTAAGATGTACCTATCGGAAATGATGTTCCTATTAACAACACCCATGTAAGCTCAATCCACCAACGAGAGCACAGGTAAAACAGGGTAGCCGATGTTCGTAAACAGATATTAGAAAGTCTCAGTATGAATGGAACGGGGACTTCATGCAGCAGAAAGCATCCTTGATGGTGGAACGGAGCATAAAGTTAGTGCGGTAGCACAAATGGATAGCACTGTGGCTTCACAGCGCCAGGGTCTCAGGTTCGATTCCCCACTGCATCACTGTCTGTGCGGAGTCTGCATGTTCTCCCCGTGTCTGCGTGGGTTTCCTCCGGGTGCTCCGGTTTCCTCCCACGGTCTAAAGACGTGCAGGTTAGGTGGATTGATCAATTGCCCTTCGTGACCAAAAAGGTTAGGAGGCGTTCTTGGGTTACGGGGACAGGGTGCAAGTGAGGGCATAAGTGGGTCGGTGTAGACTCGATGGGCCGAATGGCCTCCTTCCGCACTGTATGTTCTATGTTAACTATGTATGTTAGTCTGGAAAGGCAGATTCTGAGAGAAGCTGATATACAGCTTCGAATGCACATGACCTCCTACCTACAAGCAATCATTTGCATGAAATCTAAAAGGAGCATCCCGAACAAGGGAGAGAGCTGCTCACAAGGCAGCAGATTGTAATGAAACAAATTGCAGGAACTGTGAAGCTGCAAGTTCAGCCACATTTCTATGAAAATTGGGAAACAGGAAGTGATGATGCCACGATCTGGTCGGCATGAACAGATAAAGTACTGAAGTAGTCTCGCCGTGTCACAAACAACATCGTCCGTGGTGGGAGGCTTAATGTGGAGGGGTAGATCTGGTACAAGGAGAAGCCAGAAAGCTGAGCAGCACTTTCATCATGAACTGATTGGGACTTGACACTGTCCAAATTAACCAGCCCTTACCAATTATTTGGCAATCCTCAACAGAAATAAAATGCCGAACAATTGAGACATGTAACGAACTGATGATAAATGCTGGAACACCCATCAACAATATGGGCGGCACGGTGGCACAGCTGTTAGCACGACTGCCTTACAGGTCCTGGAATCCAGATTCAATTCTGTCCTCGGGAGACTGTGTGGAGTTTGCATTTTCTGTCCGTGTCTGCAGGGGTTTCCTCCGGTGGTAAGGTTTTCTCCAAACGTCAAAAGATCTGCAGGATATGTGGATTGGCCATGCTAAATTGCTCTCGAGTGCTCAAAACATTTACTACGGTATGGGGAATGGGTAGAGCAATGGGATTAAGTAGGTTGCACTTTCCACGGGCCGGTGCAAACCTCGATGGGCCGAATGGCTTCATTTTGCATTGTAGTTAGGTAATGGTTCCCTGAATATGTCCGTCATATAATCGTGTGGCAAACACTGCTTGTAAAATCAGACAAGTGGAAGCAACTGAATTTCTGATGAAAGAGTTTGTCACTATGGTCAATGTCATCGAGATCACATCTCGGTCTGCTATTTTCAGGACAACTTAGAACAGAACTAATATAAAACTGTCCGGAAAAAAATACGATTGCTGATGCCCTATCAGGACTGTGATTGTGGAAAAGATGATGATAGACTATATTTATGTGATGCTGTTTTGAAATAGGGGGAAAGGATTTGGGTCCGGAAATGGGGTGCGAGGTATAATATGAAAATTAAGGGTTACAGCGATTGAGGGAAAAGATTGCTAGCAGCAGTGTCAGAGGCATACGCTCACAGCTTGAGAGAGTGAGAGAGAGCGAGGCAGACAGACAGAGAGACAGACAGACAAACAGACCAACAGACTGACAGGGAGCAGGCTGAGAGACAGAGAGATTGATACATAAATATATATATTTTTCGTTACTGAAATTATTGCCTTGCCCCGTCTGTGTATGAGGCATGAGAGCGGCACAGTTATTTATAGTGATGTCTAATGGGAAGTATAGTGTTTTTAAAAATAAATTTAGAATCCCCAATTTATTATTTCCAATTAAGGGTCATTTTAGCATTGCCATTCCACCTACCCTGCACATCTTTAAGTGATGGGGGCTAACCCCAGGCAAACACGGGGATAATGTTCAAACTCCACACTGGCAGTGACCCAGAGCGGAGATCCAACCTGGACCTCGGCGCAAATGTAGTGTTAAGGTTAGTAACTCACGTGCAATATGTTAGAGTTAGAGCTGAAGTAAACGTTTAAATCTTGTTTTGCTTTTTATTCAGATGAATTTTGTTATCACTCCTGGAACAAGTCGAACTTTCCGCTCCCTCTTAAAACCTGGAAAAATGTTATGGCACCTAGTCCAGTCACTTAGCCACTGCTGACAGCTGACAAGGCGTTGTAACGTTCCATGGGCATCTGTATCTGTCTGTACGTTTTCCTCCACGGAAAGATATGCAGCCGGTTAGTTAATTTGTTAACAGAGCCGGAGGTGAAACATACCATCTTGCTTTCACTTTTCCGGATGCATGTGCGCAATTTTGTTACCGATACATCAGATAACGTTGCAATTTTGTCTTTCCTGTCAACTAAAATATATCTAGCTGAGGATGTGCAATGCGACATACAGTAATTACAGACTGAGTACTTTAAGAGCAGCAAGATGCATTCATTAAATTGCTACCCTACCTACGTGGCCTTCCGTGAACTCCTGGAATATCCATTCAGTCTCAGTCTCCGTAATCTTAAACCTCAGACTGAACAAATTGAGACAACAGCGAAAGAGGAAACATCCAACTTCAAAGATGCAAGAAAGAAGAACACAGTCAACCAGCATAATTGGAGAGGTTGTGAACTGCATTGAACGGACTGAGATTTTCTGCATTTTCTCATTTCATTCATCTATTAATTATGTTGACCTGATCGACTGAATAGATGAGTAATCAGGTGGCAGTTTGTGTTATGTTGCCTCGGGAGTGGTGTCGGAAATGTCAATGCATTAGCAATACTGAGCCGTATGGGACAGGAGTGCTCATCTAATGACAATTGGAGGAATTTCAATCTGTTTATACATATGGAACATAAATCTAGTCTCAGTTGTAATAATGTAGAAACTACCACCAAGAAGTGAAAATGTGCAATATGGAATGATGCTGTTCAAGAAGGAAATATACCATTGGCAGCTGTTCTGGCGAAACGTGATTTCAGACCCACAGAAATATGTTTGATTCTTCACTTCCCTCTCGAAGTTTCCAGCAAACCACACAGTTCAAATATACTTGGGCGAGGCAAAGATACGATTCCAGTTTCACCCACGACACTCAAAAGACTAAACGAAATGCAGTCGGGTATGAACAATAACATTTTCAAATCCACGTTTTTCCTTGTATGGCTCCTTGTATGATTTATTGAACAAGCTAAAACATTTTCGTGTCTGTAACCATTTCTATTTTACATCATAATTTCGTGCATATTTGGACATTTGTTTGAACACTGGGTGCAACTGTAAACCGTAATCCTCTGTCACTTTATATTATTTTTGATAAATATTTTATCCCGGTTTTCTTTTCAGTTCGGTAGGTTATATTATATATTCAAAAAACATTTTCAACAAGTTAATCACATCGCAGAACATCTCATCCTGCTACTTCGGCACACAACTGCCTGCCGACGGGTTACATTTGTTCCTCTCTGAGTGGATGCGACGACGCAGCCGATTTTTCCCTTGGAATTTTTAAGACATATTCCTGTGGTTATGAGATACGGTTCTGCGTTGACGCTGCCAGGTTTCATATTTGGTCGTGCAATTCTCTGCTTTACAGTTGTGCTTTCTTGTCTTGCAGCTGACTGTGATTCGTCTAATGCTTTTAAGGCTGCTTTCTTCCTCTGTAAATTGCTGCTCTATCATTTCACGACATAAACTGACACAGAATAGCCACACCTCAGAATAAATAAAGAGAATTTGGAAATGTTCATGCAATACCAGTATGAACAATTTAATAACGATGACATTTCGTGTATTTCTGTGTTTTCTTTGCATTTCAGAATTAAGCGACTGCCAGGAAAAGATAAATGATTTAGGTGGGAAGAGCACTTTCATGTCTTTGCGGATTACTTTATCCAGATTTTATTTTGCTCTGCAGCAAGCTATGAGTCAAAGACCCTCTAAAATCTTCCCCTTTGCGAACTCAGGTTCCAATCATAAATATTGTCATGTTCCCGAACAGCATTTCACTTAATAGAATGTCGATCCCTGTGCTGATAAGTACGTGACAGCGGTGGTAACAACTGAACTACTGGATGGACAGGTTTGAACTGTTAAAACTAATGAAGTCTCTGAATCCCCTAGTTAGATCCAGGACGTATGATTTTCTACAAAAAGACTTGAGTTGCGAGCCGACTAACGGGCGACATTGCATCAAGCATTGATGGTAGCATCAAGACGATGTTCTGCCCGAAAAACCTCACTGGGACTGATTATCGGTCCGAATTCAGAACGGATCTGTTTTGCAAGACCATTGCAGATTCATAGAATATAAGTAACAATAGAATCGTGTAATAGTTACAACACAGCAAAGGGTGCTGTCGGCCAATCATATCGTTGTCAGCCTAAACAAAATAAACTTATTTCGTGCCATTTCACAACGGTTTCGATAAAGCCCAAATACATATTTATTTTTATGTTCATTGAGATTAAAGCCCTGTGAACACGGGTTTAACCTCGTCGTGGCAACCTGGAGAATAACAAATCTATTCAAAAAATTGGTGCGAAAGCGACTAGTCTTAATAATGGTGACGATGAAATTATCATCGGAAATCAGCAACCATCTGCCAAATTAAAGCCTTTCAGGGAATAAATCTGCAATTCTTCCCTTGTCTGCTTACGTTTTCCTCAGACTTACAGAAATGTTTTTGACTCGAGTCGTCTCGGACACGGCGTTGCAGCCACTTAAACGACGAGTAATATGAAAAACGACTTAACTGAGCTAAACACACAATCCATGAAAAAATCCACGGAGAAAATTGACAACATCTCCAGCCTGCTGTGGTAACTTAAGTTTCTCATGCCTCTAACCTTTTTCGTCTTCCATTAACTCTCATGATAAGCAACCGTGAAAGGTGCAGAATAACACATTTGCAATCATTCATTATCATGGTGAGGTGCCAGCACAGGATTTGTTGCATCTTAAGTTTCTGTCACAACATATTTCCGTTAATTGCTGTATTTCTTTATATTTTGTGATTTAAAAGGAAGAAAACTGAAAGAAATGGAGACAGGTAGCTGTATAATGCTAATTCTGTCCTAAATAACCGTGGGTTGAACGCAAAAAACATTTGTCCTTCATAGAATGCGTAGTAGAAAAGTAAAGTTTTCCTAAATCCAACATCATATTGTTGAGATTAATGTTAGTGCTGATGTGCAAGACAACATGAAGCTATTTCGTCGGACAAACATACTAACATTATCATTGAAACATAGACTTTGATCGTAGTGACATATACATGATAATTAGCGTGGAAACGATATATATTTGCTTTAGACCGTCGTGAGATTACATTCATCATGGTCACAAAGATTCGTTCGGAGGAACAGAAAAGATCTGCAAACTTGCAGTTGGAGGAACATTTGAGCAAATCATGCAATATGTTTGCTGGAAATGTAAGATGAATTTGGACATTGGTAGTATCCATGATGTCCGTGGTAAATTAACTATTCGGACCTGATAGATGCATGGCAATAACGACCTTCTGCCAGAGAGTCGCTCATCATTTCCCCTTGCGATTCACCAATATTCCAATCTCCATTTTGCCCCATTAACAAAAGGCATGGACCAGTTATTTTGCCAATGAACTGTATTAGCATAGGAAAATAAATTGTCTAGCAGTAAGTGCAAAGTAAAAATATTGCCACTCTCTGGAGTTTAACGCTCCTGAAACAGGCTATGCCTGCTGAGGATTTAATCGGCTGTGTCAGGTGTTTCAGGAGGCAGTCACACCTGTCAGAGTAAGTAGTTTAAATCCTGCCTGTGGCCAGGGACAGCAGGGTGTGACTGCAAGTCAGGCAGCGAACCCGCAGTGAGGAACTCAGGAGTCTAAGCCCTTAACTCTGTCCAACAGGTATGAGGCACTTGCTCCCTGTGTGGATGGCGAACAGGGTTGCAGTAAGGATGAGTCAGCTGACCAAGGCACCATGGTTCAGCAGGTCATTCAAGGGGAGGGAGTAAATAGGCAAGTTGTAGTTGTAGGGGATTCTATTATCAGGGGGATAGATAGTATCCTTTGTGAGCAGGAAAAAGAGTCCCGCATGGTATGTTGCCTGCCCGGTGCTAGGGTGCGGGGCATCTCTGACCGGCTTGAAAGGATACTGGAGAGGGAGGGGGAGGATCCAGTTGTTGTAGTCCATGTCGGTACCAACAACATAGGCAAGTCAAGGAAAGAGGACCTGTTTAGAGATGATAAAGAGCTAGGATTCAAATTAAAAAACATGTCCTCAAGGGTCATAATCTCCGGATTACTGCCCGAGCCACGTGCAAATTGGCATAGGGAGGCAAGAATAAGGAAAGTAAACACGTGGCTGAAAGAGTGGCGTGGGAATGAGGGGTTCCTTTTCATGGGACACTGGCATCAGTTTTGGGACAGGGGGGACCTATACTGTTGGGATGGTCTCCACCTGAACCGAGCTGTGACCAGTGTTCTGGCGAAAAGAGTAAATAGGGTGGTCAATAGGTCTTTAAACTAAAGATTGGGGGGGGGGAAGGGAAAGTCAGGGAACCAAGAGGTGAAGTAATCAGCGGGGAGCATAGCTGCTTAGGAATACAAAAAAAAACGAAAAGACAAAACTCAGGAGAGGTTATGATAGTCCCCATCCCACAAAATTTGACACAGTGTATGGAAAGGCTCAGTAAACCAAGGTCCACCACACTAAGAAAACAAAAAGGGACGGTCAATAGAGAATTAAAGGTGCTATATTTAAATGTGCGCAGTGTACGGAACAAGGTAGATGAGCTTGTGGCCCAGATTGTGACTGGCAGGTATGATGTGGTAGGTATCACAGAGACATGGTTGCAGGGGGTTCAGGACTGACATTTAAACATCCAGGGATTCACAACCTATCGAAAAGACAGAGAGGTGGGCAGAGGGGCCGGGGTTGCCTTGTTAATTAGGAATGAAATTAAATCAATAGCACTAAACGACATAGGGTCAGATGATGTGGAGTCTGTGTGGGTAGAGTTGAGGAACCACAAAGGCAAAAAAAACATAATGGGAGTTATGTACAGGCCTCCTAACAGTGGTCAGGACCGGGGGCACAAAATGCACCACGAAATAGAAAGTGCATGTCAGAAAGGCAAGGTCACAGTGATCATGGGGGACTTCAATATGCAGGCGGACTGGGTAAATAATGCTGCCAGTGGACCCAAGAAAAGGGAATTCATTGAATGTTTACAGGAGGGCTTTTTGGAACAGCTTGTAATGGAGCCCACAAGGGGACAGGCCATTCTGGACTTAGTGTTATGTAATGAGCTAGACTTGATGAAAGATCTTAAAGTAAGGGAGCACTTAGGAGGCAGTGATCATAATATGGTCGAATTCAATCTCCAATTTGAAAGAAAGAAGGTAGAATCAGATCTAAAGTTGTTACAGTTAAATAAAGGTAACTACAGGGGCATGAGGGAGGAACTGACGAAAATCGACTGGGAGCAGAGCCTAGTGGGAAAGACAGTAGAACAGCAATGGCAGGAGTTTCTGGGAGTAATTGAGGACACAGTACAGAGGTCCATCCCAAAGAAAAGAAAGGTTATCAGAGGGGGGGGGGGGGATTAGGCAGCCATGGCTGACAAAGGAAGTTAGGGAATGCATCAAAGCAAAAGGGAAAGCCTACAATATGGCAAAGAGTAGTGGGAAGCCAGAAGATTGTGAAGGCTACAAAAACAAACAGAGGATAACAAAGAGAGAAATAAGAAAAGAGAGGATCAAATATGAAGGTAGGCTAGCCAGTAACATTAGGAATTATAGTAAAAGCTTCTTTAAATACATTAAAAACAAACGGGAGGCAAAAGTTGACATTGGGCCGCTCCAAAATGACGCTGGTAATTTTGTGATGGGAGACAAGGAAATAGCTGAGGAACTAAATTAGTACTTTGCGTCAGTCGTTACAGTAGAAGACATGAGTAATGTCCCAACAATTTCGGAGATTCAGAGGGCAGAGTTGAATATGGTAGCCATCACAAAGGAGAAAGTGCTAGTGAAACTAAGAGGACTAAAAATTTATAAATCTCCGGGCCCAGATGGGCTACAGCCTAGAGTTCTAAAGGTGGTAGCTGAATAAATAGTGGAGGCGTTAGTTATGATCTTTCAAAAGTCACTGGAGTCAGGGAAAGTCCCAGTGGATTGGAAAATCGCTCTTGTAACCCCCTATTCAAGAAGGGAACAAGGAAAAAGATGGAAAATTATAGGCCAATTAGCCTAACCTCGGTTGTTGGCGAGATTCTAGAATCCATTGTTAAGGATGAGATTTCTAAATTCTAGGAAGTGCAGGGTCGGATTTGGACAAGTCAGCATGGAATTAGTAAGGGGAGGTCGTGCCTGACAAACATGTTAGAGTTCATTGAAGAGATAACAAATAGGTTAGATCAAGGAGATCCAATAAATGTTATCTATCTTGACTTCCAAAAGGCCTTTGATCAGGTGCCTCACGGGTGAAGCTGTTCAGAGACTGCAAAGGGACTAGCACGGGCGTAACGGGAAGCAGAACACGCTGTTCACGGACCTGCAGCCGATTCGCCGGTTCCGTGATTGACGCGACGCGAGAACCTGCATGGACCTAAACACTCCTCCTTGCTCCAGCCCATACTTCGCTTCCAGCTCCCTCAATCCTGCAAACCGACACCGAAGAAACAAACCTTTTAGCATCTTAATCCCCCTCTCTTCCCATTTCCTAAAACTACCATCCCACCTCCCTGGCTCAAATCTGTGGTTCCCCCGAATCGACATTTCCCTTGGCCCTGCCCTCACCCCGAAGTGTTGGCGAAACTGCCTCCAGATTTTCAATGAAGCTATTATACTGAACTCGCTGAGTATTTCCCCGGAGCTATCGGGAGCGGCGCAGTTGCTAGTGCTTTCAGCCCCGACCCCCCCTGCAAATCTCTCCTCCATTCTGACCCACTGGGAATCAACCCCTCTGACCCAGCTCCGCACCTTCTCCACATTCGCCGCCCAGTAGTAGTACAACAGGTTCGGGAGACCCAAACCTTCTGCCTGCCTTCCCCTCTGTAGCAGCACCTTTCTCACTCTGGCTACCTACCCTCCCCATATGAACGAGCTAATCCTTCCCTCAATCTCCCTGAAAAAAGACTTTGGCAGGAAAATCGGTAGGCATTAAAAAATAAACAGAAATCGCGGCAACACATTCAGTTTAACCGCCTGCACGACCCGCCAGTGACAGAGGAAGGCCATCCCACATTGCCAGATCGGCTTTAACTCTCCCCTCCAAACTAGTGGTGCTGTACCTGCGAAGCCTCCCCCACTCCCGGGCAACCTGCATCCCAAGATACCCAAAGTTAGTCCCTGTCCTACGGAATGGCTGCTCCCCAAACCTGCCCCTACCCCCGGCCGAGACACCACCAAATACTCACTCTTGTCCAGGTTCAGCTTTTACCCGAGAAAGACCCAAATACCCGCAGTGGCTCCAATATTCCTCCTATCGATGCACACGGATCCGGCACAGACAGCAGCTAGTCGTCGGCATATAAGGACACCCTATGATCTATCCCCACCCCCCCCCCCCCCCCCCCACGCAACATTTTTTCCATGCTCCCGAACTTCTCAATGCGATGGCCAACGGCTCAGTCGCAAGTGCAAACAGTAGGGGGGACATAGGGCATCCCTGTCTCGTCCCACGGTGGAGAGAAAAGTATCTCGAACTGATATTGTTTGTGCGGACAATCGCCTTCGGCTCCTTATATAATTGCTTTACCCAGTTCACAAACCTTGGTCCAATCCCAAACCGATCCAGCACTGCCATCAGGTACCCCCATTCTACCCGATCAAACGCCATCTCAGCGTCCAATGCCGCAGCTACCTCTGTTTCATTCCCTTCCGCCGGTGCCATAACGACGTTCAAAACCCTCCTAATGTTCGAAAACAGCTGCCTCCCTTTTACGAACCCCGTCTGATCCTCCTCTATCACCTTCGGGAGGCATTCCTCCAGCCTACCCGCCAGTACCTTCGCCAACATTTTTGCGTCCACATTCAGAAGTGATATGGGCCTAGACGACCCACATTCCGTCGGATCCTTCTCTTTCTTTAGCAACAGTGAAATCGATGCCTGCCCCAAGGTTTGCGGCAACATCCCGTTCCCTGTCCCCATTTCAAACATCCCCACTATCAGGGGTGCCAACCTATCCTTGAATTTTTTTATCATATTCCACTGGAATCCTATCCGGCCCTGCCACCTTCCCCGACTGCATCCTCCCAATCGCATCCTGCATCTCCTGCTCCACTATTGCTCCCTTTAATGTAGCCCTGTCCCCATTCCCGAGCCTCGGGTACTCCAACCCATCTAGAAATTTCTGCATCTCACGGTCTCCCCCGGGTGACTCTGACTTGTGCCACCTCTCATAAAACTCCTCAAAAACCTTGTTAATTAACACTGGAGCCACCACTAACTTCCCTGCCCTATCCCTCACCTCAAGAATTTCCCTTGCCACTGCCTCCCTCCGGAGCTGACTTGCTAACATACTTATCTCTATGTTCATAAACTGCACCCCTTGCTCTTCTAAGTTGACTTCCTGGTGGACAGTCGGTCGAAGCTCGCATGTAGTTACTTCCTCTTTTCCAGCTTCTCTGGGTCCCCATCTTCTGCATACCACCTACCTACCGCCAACATCACATCTATTACCCTCTGCCGCTCCAACCTCTCTTCTTTGTCCACCCTGGCCTTAAACGAAATTGTCTCACCCCTCACAACCGCCTTTAGAGCCTCCCAGCCGACTGCCTTCCACACATCACCCGTAGAAGTGAAACCTCCATATTCTTTAATTACCTTTTCAATTTTCTCACAGGACACTTGGTTCCCCAAAAGCCCCACATCCAGTTTCCACCCCAGTCTCTGCGCTACCCCCTTCTCCAGCACCATATCCACCCAATGTGGAGTGTGATCTAACACTGCAATTGCAGAGTATTCCGACCCCTTGAGTCCAGCCAGCAAAGCCTTGCCCACCACAAAAAAGTTGATCCACGGGTATACCTTATGGAATGGTGAGAAAAATGAGTACTCCCGTTTCCTTGGGTGCAGGAACCTCCAACAGTCTACCCCCCCCATTTCCACCAGTATCCCAGACAGCGCCCTCGCCCCCCCCCCCCGCCCTGATGGGACCAGCGAGCGCGGCCGTGATCTGTCCAACCTTGGCTCCTGCACCGAGTTACATTCCCCCTCTCCCCCACAATCAGCTCATGTGTGTCCAAGTCGTGAATGACCCCAAACACCTTCTTAGCGAATCCCACATCATTCCAATTGGCACCATACACACTTAACAGCTCCTCTATTCTCCCCTCCAGCGACCCTGCCACAATCACATATCTACCCCACTGATCTGCCACCATCTTCTCCACCTGAAAGCGTACCCTTTTGCTGACCAATCCGGAGTGTAACAGTTGGCTAACCCAGCCCTATTTAAGTCTCACCTGGTCCTTCAAGTGAACCTCCTGCAGCATTGCTACATCGGCTTTCAAAGATTCAAGATGTGCAAGCACCCTTGACCTCTTGACCAGACCTCCTAGCCCTCTCACGTTCCACGTGACTATCGTTACTTTGGGTCTCTCACGCCACCCACCCACCCCCGCCACCTTTTTTATCCACCATCACCATATTACCGGGCCCTGCCCCATAAGCCTGATCCGCCCCTCTCCATTGTTAACATCGAACCCCTTCCCCCCCCCCTCCCAAGAATCCCCCCCCTTCATGTTGCCCCCGCCCCCCCAACAAAAACATCCCCCAACACCCATCCTCCCCATCCCGCTCGGTTCGTAGGCCCATTGAAGCCTGCTATCCAGGCTCCAACGTCTGCAGCCCTCCTCTCACCTCACCCCCGTTCACTAGTTGACTTTAGTTCCCCCGCCAAGACATCTTGCCGCTCCCACCCAGTCCCAGAAAAAGAAACACCAAAACAAACCCAACAATCCAACCCCTACAATTCACTAACATAACATTTAACAGTCACAACACAGAACGCCAATCAACCCACCATTAACTTGAATTCTGTAACAATGCAAAGAGAAGTAAATTGCTACACAAATAAGTAAAAAGAAAGTTGTAACATTTATACATTTTCCAGCTGCTCAGACACAGTCTACAGTATCTCTTCCAGTTCTACTCTTCACGTCTGTCCCACGCCTTCTGCCCTCACGAACGCCTCAGCCGCCTCCGCTGTCTCAAAATAAAAGTCTTTGGCGTTATATGTTACTCTCAACTTCACCGGGAACACCATACCAAATTGCTCTCCCTTCTTGTACATTGCCGCCTTCACTCGCCCAAACGGCGCTCGTCCTTTTCCCAACTCCACCGTCACGTTCTGGTAGATCCGAATCGCAGTACCATGCCACAGCACCTCAGCTTCTGCTTCGCCCAGCTTCATACCTTCTCCTTCATGCAAAACTTATGGAAGCAGATAATTACTGCCCTTGGCGGCTCGTTCGCTTTGGGCTTCGGCCTTAATGACCGATGAGCTTGGTCTAGCTCGTACAGGGTGGGGCTCACACCCTCCCCAATCAGCTCCGCTAACTTCTTACCAAAGCATTGCATTGGCCTTAGGCCCTCTGTCCCTTCGGGCAAGCCCACAATTCTCAAATGGTGCCGTCTTGAGCGGTGTTCGAAGTCTTCCAGCTTTGCTCGCAGTCCTCTGTTAATCACCACCACCCTCCGCAGCTCATCCCCCATCCAGGTGACCTGGTCGCTGTGTCGTGACACAGCCTCCTCCACTTCCTTCATCTTCTCGCCCTGCTCACTCACCTCAGCCGATGCCTTTGCCACCGCCACCCTCACCGGGCCAATTGCCTCCTCCACCAATGACTTCAATGCGACCGCCGTCTCCTTCTTCAAGGCCTCCATGTGCCTCGCAAACTGTTTTTCGAGCTCCACCACCATCACCTCAGTAATCTTCTCCACCATAAGTAGTGCAGCCCTGTTGGCCCTGTCTTGCAGTTCGGCTTCCGCCATCCTGTCAACACTTTTGTTCGTCTTCTCCTTCAGCGGAGACCCCGCGTTTCCTTCTTTCTTCAACGCTGCTCTTCGCATCCTTTAGCGGCTTACTGTTTTTTATCATCTTTCTTTTCTCCTCTCTCCCCCTTCACCATCCTGTCCTTCATCAATCTGACTTCTTTTTTTGAAAAAAAAGGGGAGAGAAAAAATAAACTTTAACCAAACTTCTTTAAACCTTCTTTCGTTCTCCTCTACATTTACCCAGAACTCCCCTGGGAGCAGGCTTCAGCCTTCTTTCTTCCTCATAGGTGTGAGCCATCCGACGTGGAGCACCCTCCCTACACAGTTGGAGTTTCAGCGGGAGCGGAGTGCAGAGGCTGCTGGTGGGTAAGTACTGACATTTTAAAGTAACTTACCTTTACAGGAGCAGATTTTGGAGTTTCAGCGGGAACGCAGAGGAAGCTGGTGGGTAAGTACTGACATTTTAATGTAACTCACATTTACAGGAGCAGATCTTGGAGTTTCAGCGGGAACGCAGAGGCTGCTGGTGGGTAAGTATTAACATTTTAAATTAACTTACCTTTACAGGAGCAGATCTTGGAGTTTCAGTGGGAACGCAGAGGCAGCTGGTGGGTGAGTATTTAGGTAAACACTTACCTGCTCCCGTTTTTTCGGTCCCTCTTTGCTGTGTTTTTTTTAAATTTTAGTGTTTAAGGCGGGAACAGGAAGTTCGACCCGCGGACTTCTGGGACGTGCAGTGCAGGGGTTGCCCGTAAGCAGTTAGATTTAAAATAACTTACCTTGCAGGGGAAATCAGTTGGAGTTTCAGCGGGAGCGGACTGCAGAGACTGCTGGTGGGTAAGTACTGACATTTGAAAGTAACTTGCCTTTACAGGAGCAGATCTTGGAGTTTCAGTGGGAACGCAGAGGCAGCTGGTGGGTAAGTACTGACATTTTAAAGTAACTTACCTTTACAGGAGCAGATCTTGGAGTTTCAGCGTGAACGCAGAGGCATCTGGTGTGTAAGTACTGACATTTTAAAGTAACTTACATTTACAGGAGCCGATCTTGGAGTTTCAGCGGGAACGCAGAGGCAGCTGGTGGATGAGTATTTAGGTAAACACTTACCTGCTCCCGTTTTTTCGATCCCTCTTTGCTGTGTTTTTTTCGATTTTAGTGTTTAAGGCGGGAACAGGAATTTCGACCCGCGGACTTCTGGGAAGTGGAGTGCAGGGGTTGCCGGTAAGCAGTTAGATTTAAAAGAAATTACCTTGCAGGGGAAATCAGTTGGAGTTTCAGCGGGAGCGGAGTGCAGAGGCTGCTGGTGTGTAAGTACTGACATTTTAAAGTAACTTACCTTTACAGGAGCAGATCTTGGAGTTTCAGCGGGAACGCCGAGTCAGCTGGTGTGTAAGTACTGACATTTAAAAGTAACTTACATTTACAGGAGCAGATCTTGGAGTTTCAGCGGGAACGCAGAGGCAGCTGGTGGAAGAGTATTTAGGTAAACACTTACCTGCTCCCGTTTTTTCGGTCCCTCTTTGCTGTATTTTTTTAGATTTTAGTGTTTAAGGCGGGAACAGGAAGTTCGACCCGCGGACTTCTGGGAAGTGGAGTGCAGGGGTTGCCGGTAAGCAGTTAGATTTAAAAGAACTTACCTTGCAGGGGAAATCGGTTGGAGTTTCAGCGGGAGCGGAGTGCAGAGGCTGCTCGTGGGTAAGTACTGACATTTTAAAGTAACTTACCTTTACAGGAGCAGATCTTGGAGTTTCAGCGGGAAAGCAGAGGCAGCTGGTGTGTAAGTACTGACATTTTAAAGTAACTTACATTTACAGGAGCAGATCTTGGAGTTTCTGCGGGAACGCAGAGGCAGCTGGTGGATGAGTATTTAGGTAAACACTTACCTGCTCCCGTTTTTTCGATCCCTCTTTGCTGTGTTTTTTTAGATTTTAGTGTTTAAGGCGGGAACAGGAAGTTCGCCCCGCGGACTTCTGGGAAGTGGAGTGCAGGGGTTGCCGGTAAGCAGTTAGATTTAAAAGAACTTACCTTGCAGGGGAAATCAGTTGGAGTTTCAGCGGGAGCGGAGTGCAGAGGCTGCTGGTGGGTAAGTACTGACATTTTAAAGTAACTTACCTTTACAGGAGCAGATCTTGGAGTTTCAGCGGGAACGCAGAGTCAGCTGGTGGGTAAGTACTGACATTTTAAAGTAACTTACATTTACAGGAGCAGATCTTGGAGTTTCAGCGGGAACGCAGAGGCAGCTGGTGGATGAGTATTTAGGTAAACACTTACCTGCTCCCGTTCTTTCGATCCCTCTTTGCTGTGTTTTTTTAGATTTTAGTGTTTAAGGCGGGAACAGGAAGTTCGCCCCGCGGACTTCTGGGAAGTCCCTCACCAATAAATTCTGGTGGAGAGAAAACCCGAGATACTACACGTGTAGTGTCTCCCACCCGCCCTCCTCCTATAACCTCATAATAAGACCCATTGGTGTGAAGTAAGTACCATATTTTATTATTATTATTTTTTTTTTATTTAATTTAGTTGTTAGCCAGATCTTGGTCGAAAGTTAGAGGGATGGCAGGGAAGGGAGTGCAATGTTCCTCCTGCAGGATGTTTGAGGTGAGGGATTCCGTTAGTGTCCCTGCTGATTTTACCTGCAGGAAGTGCTGCCATCTCCAGCTCCTCCAAGACCAAGTTAGGGAACTGGAGCTGGAGTTGGAAGAACTTCGGATCATTCGGGAGGCAGAGGGGGTCATAGATAGCAGCTTTAGTGAATTCGTTACTCCAAAGATTGGAGATAGATGGGTAACTGTAAGAGGGAACAAGCAGTCTGTGCAGGGATCCCCTGCGGTCGTTCCCCTGAGAAACAAGTATACCACTTTAGATACTTGTGGGGGGGGGGGGGCGTAGCAGGGGTAAGCCATGGGGTACGGGCCTCTGGCACGGAGTCTGTCCAGTTTGCTCAGAAGGGAAGGGGGGAGTGGAGCAGAGCATTAGTAATTGGGGACTCGATAGTCAGGGGCACAGACAGGAGATTTTGTGAGCCGTGAGAGACTCACGGTTGGTATGTTGCCTCCCAGGTGCAAGGGTACGTGATGTCTCGGATCGTGTTTTCCGGGTCCTTAAGGGGGAGGGGGAGCAGCCCCAAGTCGTGGTCCACATAGGCACTAACGACATAGGTAGTAAAGGGGACTGGGATGTCAGGCAGGCTTTCAGGGAACTAGAATGGAAGCTCAGAACTAGAGCAAACAGAGTTGTTATCTCTGGGTTGTTGCCCGTGCCACGTGATAGTGAGATGAGGAATAGGGAGAGAGAGCAATTAAACACGTGGCTACAGGGATGGTGCAGGCGGGAGGGATTCAGATTTCTGGATAAGTGGGGCTCTTTCTGGGAAGGTGGGGCCTCTACAGACAGGATGGTCTACATCTGAACCTGAGGGGCACAAATATCCTGGGAGGTGGAGATTTGTTAGTGCTCTTTTGGGGGGGGGGTGTTTAAACTAATGCAGCAGGGGTATGGGAACCTGGATTGTAGTTTTAGGGTAAGGGAGAATGAGAGTATAGAGGTCAGGAGCACAGATTTGACGTCGCAGGAGGGGGCCAGTGTTCAGGTAGGTGGTTTGAAGTGTGTCTATTTCAATGCCAGGAGTATACGAAATAAGGTAGGGGAACTGGCAGCATGGGTTGGTACTTGGGACTTCGGTGTTGTGGCCATTTCGGAGACATGGATAGAGCAGGGACAGGAATGGATGTTGCAGGTTCCGGGGTTTAGGAGTTTTAGTAAGCTCAGAGAAGGAGGCAAAAGAGGGGGAGGTGTGGCGCTGCTAGTCAAGAGCAGTATTACGGTGGCGGAGAGGATGCTAGATGGGGACTCATCTTCCGAGGTAGTATGGGCTGAGGTTAGAAAAAGGAAAGGAGAGGTCACCCTTTTGGGAGTTTTCTATAGGCCTCCAAATAGTTCTAGGGATGTAGAGGAAAGGATGGCGAGGATAATCCTGGTTAAGAGCGAAAGTAACAGGGTAGTTATTATGGGAGACTTTAACTTTCCAAATATTGACTGGAAAAGATATAGTTCGAGTACATTAGATGGGTCGTTTTTTGTCCAGTGTGTGCAGGAGGGTTTCCTGACACAATATTTTGACAGGCCAACAAGAGGCGAGGCCACGTTGGATTTGGTTTTGGGTAATGAACCAGGCCAGGTGTTGAATTTCGAGGTAGGAGAGCACTTTGGGGACAGTGACCACCATTCGGTGGCGTTTACGTTAATGATGGAAAGGGATAAGTATACACCGCAGGGCAAGAGTTATAGCTGGGGGAAGGGCAATTATGATGCCATTAGACTTTTGTTGGGGGGGGGGGGGGGGGGGGGATAAGTTGGAGAAGTAGGCTGCAAGTGTTGGGCCCACTGGATAAGTGGAGCTTGTTCAAGGATCAGCTACTGCATGTTCTTGATAAGTATGTACCGGTCAGGCAGGGAGGAAGGGGTCGAGCGAGGGAACCGTGGTTTACCAAAGAAGTGGAATCTCTTGTTAAGAGGAAGAAGGAGGCCTATGTGAAGATGAGGTGTGAAGTTTCAGTTGGGGCGATGGATAGTTACAAGGTAGCGAGGAAGGATCTAAAGAGAGAGCTAAGACGAGCAAGGAGGGGACATGAGAAGTATTTGGCAGGGTGGATCAAGGAAAACCCAAAAGCTTTCTATAGGTATGTCAGGAATAAGCGAATGACTAGGGAAAGAGTAGGACCAGTCAAGGACAGGGATGGGAAGTTGTGTGTGGAGTCTGAAGAGATGGGAGAGATACTAAATGAATATTTATCGTCAGTATTCACTCAGGAAAAAGATAATGTTGTGGAGGAGAATGCTGAGACCCAGGCTATTAGAATAGATGGCATTGAGGTACGGAGGGAAGAGGTGTTGGCAATTCTGGACAGGCTGAAAATAGATATGCCCCCGTGTCCTGATGGGATTTATCCTAGGACTCTCTGGGAGGCCAGGGAAGAGATTGCTGGACCTTTGGCTTTGATTTTTATGTCATCATTGGCTACAGGAATAGTGCCAAAGGACTGGAGGATAGCAAATGTGGTCCCTTTGTTCAAAAAGGGGAGCAGAGACAACCCCCGCAACTATAGACCGGTGAGCCTCACGTCTGTAGTGGGTAAAGTCTTGGAGCGGATTATAAGAGACAAGATTTATAATCATCTAGATAGGAATAATATGATCAGGGATAGTCAGCATGGCTTTGTGAAGGGTAGGTCATGCCTCACAAACCTTATCGAGTTCTTTGAGAAGGTGACTGAACAGGTAGACGAGGGTAGAGCAGTTGATGTGGTGTATATGGATTTCAGCAAAGCGTTTGATAAGGTTCCCACGGTAGGCTATTGCAGAAAATACGGAGGCTGGGGATTGAGGAAGATTTAGAGATGTGGATCAGAAATTGGCTAGCTGAAAGAAGACACAGGGTGATGGTTGACGGGAAATGTTCAGAATGGAGTTCAGTTACAAGTGGCGTACCAGAAGGATCTGTTCTGGGGCCGTTGCTGTTTGTCATTTTTATCAATGACCTAGAGGAAGGCGCAGAAGGGTGGGTGAGTAAATTTGCAGACGATACTAAAGTTGCTGGTGTTGTCGACAGTGTGGAAGGATGTAGCAGGTTACAGAGGGATATAGATAAGCTGCAGAGCTGGGCTGAGTGGTGGCAAATGGAATTTACGGCCCCAAAGGCCGACGATAGTCGGAGGGTGCGTGAAGACTCGGGGATTTCCCCGAAATCGCCACGAATCGCGGCCAGCGGCGGGAGCTCTTGTTGCTGCGTCCGCCCTGCTCGCCCACGCCACCGGAAGTGAGGCATCCAGACATATAAGGTAATTTTGTCGGCACCCTTTCGATCATTTAACGCAGTAATGTACTTGAACACAGCCGCACCGTTGCAACATTGTGTCCCATTTAAATATAAGAAACTACTTCTCTCAACGATGTGCATCATCATGTTGCAACACCAACATACCGAGCAAAGGGGCGCGGAGATGCATGGAAATGACTACCTTGACACGTCAGGTAGCACAGGCCCGTCAAAAATCATGAGAATTCCTACTTGAAAACTTCGTGAAAAATGCCTTCATACCACAACGTTTGCTATTGTTCAAGATTACAGCTCAGCACCAACAGTATAAGAGAAAATTGGATGGTCAACGTATGCCATAATTATATATATACCACTAAAATCGACAGCACTGGTTCTTAAACGCCGTTCAGCCATTGAATTTATTGAAATGGTTATTTGAATTCCATGTATTTGTAATTTACATATAATTGGGCTATTGGCTAAGTATACACATCTTAGATAGAGTTTGAATTAAAATAGAGAAACGTTGCCTCACTACGAAAATAAGCAACATGAACATAATCGGTCATGCTAGAGACAGAACACGTAATTTGACTGCATCACGTCCAGAGGGAAGAAATTACAAAATAGAAAAATCATGGTACATGTTAGTAGAATATAATAATAATCACTTTTTTTTTTTTACAAGTAGACTTCAATTCACGTACCGGCCTCCCTGAACCGGCGCCGGAATGTGACGTCTAGGGACTTTTCACAGTAACTTAGTTGACGCCTTCTTTTGACAATAAGCCATTATTATTGTATTATGAAGTTACTGTGAAAAGCCCCTACTCGCAACATTCGGGCGCCTGTTCAGAGTGGCCGGTACGGGAATTGAACCCGCGCTGCTGCCTTGTTCTGCATTAGAAGTGAGTTCTCCCAGTGAGCCAAAGAAGACACAGCCAGAGTGAGGCACAACCAGGAGTGAGTTTGGGAATTTGGAGCTAGGTGGGAATTCAATCCAATCCAATCGGTAAGACTGTTCCTTTTAAATTTCAGGAGTTTAAATTAATTTAAATTAATCTAGAGTTGTGCAGTGTAGGGTAACAAGGGCTACCCGATCCACTCACATAACTGGTTGGCAGTTAAGTGTCTGTCATCTTAATATACTTTTGTCTAAAAGCAGGTGGGGGGGAGGGGGGACAACTCAGTTCAATCTAAAAGAGCAACTTGTAACTCACTCCCAGTGAGTTCTCTCAGTGAGCCAGAGAAGACTAAGCCAGAGTGAGGCACAACCAAGACTGTGTTTGGGAATTTGAAGCTAGGTGGGAATTCGAAGCTGGGAGGGGAGGAGGTGCTTTTTAACCCTGGTAAGTGACTGGTAAGTAGTTTTTCTTTTCATTGTCTAATTTCTTTATTTTTACACTCGTTTTTTGGAATTGCAGTTGTATAAGTTTGCCTAAGGTTTAAGACATGGCAGGAGATTCCAGACCCATGCCATGCTCCTCGTGTGCGATGTAGGAGCTCAGGGACACGTCCACTGTCCCTGGCTCCTTCATGTGCAAGAAGTGTGTCCAGTTGCAGCTCCTGTTAGACCGCTTGACGGCTCCGGAGCTGCGGATGGACTCACCAGGTGCAAGAGGGAGCGATTCAAATTCCTGGGGCATTGGAACCGGTTCTGGTGTACGTGGGACCAGTACAAACAGAACGGTCTGCACCTGGGAAGGACTGTAACCGATGTCCTGCGGGGTGGTGGTGGTGGTGGGGGGGGGGGGGGGGGGGTTGCTAGAGCTGTTGGGAAGGGTCTAAACTAATGTGGCAGGGGGATGGGAACCGATGCAGGAAGTTGGAAGGTAGTAAAACAGGGAGAGAAACAAAAGCAAGGAAGGGGGAAAGTGTAAGGCAGACAAGCAATAGTCAACAATCAAAAAGGGCGACAATACAAGGTACAGTGACTGAGTTGAGCTCAGTGAATAGGCCCAGTAATACTGAAAGGAATAAAACGGGAAGGAAAAACATTAATGGTAAGCGGCGGGACAGGTTGTTACATGAAGATATGGGTTCAACGACAAGGAAAATTAGGAGAAAAGTTAAGAGGAAATATAACTTAGGAGAGGTTACTGATCGAGGTGTTAAGATTGAAAACAGAGGTGAAAAAGCCAACAAAAGTGTACTTTACCTGAATGTTCGGAGTATTCGGAGTAAGGTAAATGAGTTGATGCCGCAAATTATCGTGAATGACTATGATTTAGTGGCCATTACTGAAACATGGTTAAAAGGATGGTCACGACTGGGAGTTAAATATCCGATGGTACGAAACTATTCGGAAGGACAGAGTGGATGATAAGGGAGGTGGTGTAGCCCTGTTATTTAAGGATGACATCCGGGCAATAGAAAGGGATGACATCGTTGATGTGGAGGACAAGGTTCAAACCATTTGGGTGCAAATCAGGAAATCAGGATTAGTAAGGCGAAAGAGTCACTGATAAGAGTAGTCTATAGGCCAACAAATAGTTACATTATGGTGGGGCAGATAATAAACAAAGAAATAACGGATGCATGTAGATTTTGTCTACATAATAATTCGTTTGATAATTTACAAAGATCATTTGGAGTTGGGGACCAAGGGCAATGTGTCTAAGTTTGCAGACGACACTAAGATGAGTGGTAAAGCAAACAGTTCAGAGGATACTGGAAGTCTACAGAGGGATTTGGATAGTTTAAGTAAATGGTCCACGGTCTGGCAGATTGAATACAATGTTGACAAATGTGAGGTTATCCATTTTGGTAGGAATAACAGCAAAAGGGATTATTATATCAATGATAAAATATTAAAACATGCTGCTGTCCAGAGAGACCTGGCTGTGCTAGTGCATGAGTCGCAAAAAGTTGGTTTACAGGTGCAACACGTGATTAAGAAAGCAAATGGAATTTTGTCCTTCATTGCTAGCAGGATGGAGTTTACGACAAGGGAGGTTATGCTGCAATTATTTAAGGTGTTTGTGAGGCCACACCTGGAGTATTGTGTTCAGTTTTCGTCTCCTTACTTGAGAAAGGACGTACTGGCACTGGAGGGTGTGCAGAGGAGATTCACTCGGTTAATCCCAGAGCTGAAGGGGTTGGATTACGAGGAGAGGTTGAGTAGACTGGGGCTGTACTTGTTGGAATTTAGTAGGATGAGGGGGATCTTATAGAAACATATACAATTATGGAGGGAATGGATAGGGTAGATGCGGGCAGGTTGTTTCCACTGGCGGGTGAAAACAGAACTAGGGAGCATAGACTCAAAGTAAGGGGAAGTAGATTTAGGACTGAGTTTGGGAGGAACTTCATCACCCAAAGCGTTGTGAATCCAAGGAATTCCTTACCCAGTGAAGCAGTAGAGGCTCCCTCATTAAATGATCTTAAGATGAAGACAGATAGTTTTTTGAAGAATTAAGGGATTAAGTGTTATGGTGTTCGTGCCGGAAAGTGGAGCTGAGTCCACAAACGTTCAGCCAAGATCTCATTGAATGGCGGAGCATGCTCGAGGGGCCAGATGGCCTTCTCCTGCTTCTAGTTCCTATGTTGTTATATTCTTATATTAAACCCGCTGTTTAGCCCACTTTGCTAATATAGATCGGAACACAATTGTTGCGCGCCACAAATTTAGAAACTCAATGTGGCAAAGGACGCATCATCATGAGAGAAGTTAACTCAGGAAAATATATGCCATGATGATACAAAGACTCTCAGCATGATTCATGAGACGGCTTACCTGTCTCCAGGAAACAGATGGCTCAGGCCGTTAGAAATCATTAAAATCATGTTCTATTAATGTACTAGATAGAAACAAACGCTTCCCTTTAATTGCTAAAAAATCGCCAGGAATTTAATACAGCATAGTCACATTTGCGTTTGGTAGGTTTGTATGAGACTATTGCCGTAAAAAATATGTTGTTCTTCAAGCTGTGTGCCTGCTTCGTAATAGGGTAATGCACAGGAATATCAAATATTTCAGAGTTCAGACCGAATGGCAACTCTCCATTCCACAGGGCAATTCACTGACTAATCAGAGACACATTGTCTGCTATGAATTGAATTAAAACATTCCAGTAAATTGCCACTTACCTATTAACTACTGCATTTACCTTTAAAGCCCTCTAATAATGAATATCCATTTCCCAAGCGATCAACATTACATTCTCGTGTCGTATAATTACAATTTGGCTTTGCTGCTGATTGTCCTGATGTGAGCAAAACAAACATGATTATTTTGTCAGAAATGACCTCGTCCCGAAATTAGTTCAAAAGGGATTTCTACAGAAACCGTCTCTCTCTCTCTCTCTCTCTATATATATATATATATATAGCCTATGTTGCCCATTCAGTACTTCAGCTACCATGTTGGAAATTGGCAGCCAGCTGCCGCAGGGGTCAATTTAAACGTATAACACAGTCGCGTTAATGAAAAAGTTGGAAAATGCAAAGGAGAAATAGAAGCAAGACGTTTTCGTATGATTAAATGAATTCGGATAGTGGGAAGAGCCATGTCAGCTGAAAATAATCTGGTTTTCAGTAAAGTGCGGTGTTTGAGTTGCGAGGAGAGACGGCGAATCATTCTGCTGCAACAACCTCAGAATTGTTCGATTTTGTTTACAGAACTACTGACATGTAAAGTCGATTTAGAGGACTTAGGTTGGCTTATATTTATTTTTCTTATATTTTTAACATATCACTGCGAGAGAAGATAGATCAAATATTTCTCGTCGGAACAATATGTTTTTCAGTGTTCGTCAAAGTAGATTTGGTAAATATGCCACGTTGGCTACCAGGAGTAGCGTTCCTACCCATGAGCGCAAATGCGTTCATATTCTTCCATTTTACATAATTTCGTACTTCCCTGTCTCAAACTTCTTCAAATGGCAGTTGTCGTTCGTAAATCAATACTGGCCAAGCCAGCAAAGCCCCTAAAATGTAGAAAAGTAGAAAAATGTATTCTGCCAAATGTGGATGCGGTCACGTAATTGACCAAACAGGCAGAACGTTCGGTCTTAAGAACATAAACTATGTTTTGTTACCAACTGATGATGCAAAGCTGAAGGTGGACTAAACGAACATAAATATCAACTGGAGGAGGAGAAATGGTGGATTCATGGGAATGTTTTTGGCTGGTAAATCAGCGTCTCAGGGTGGGCCTCTATGGCATTGGAATTCAACCCAGCATAGCAGCTGTTGCAAGTTATATTCAATTAGCAAATGAGTTAAGATTTAAGGCCAGCCACAGGAATGGTGACTATGAAATTTTCAAAGATTGACTGAAAATCCGTACTTGCACACTAATGGCCTTTAAGAAGAAATCTGCTGTCCTTACTTGGCCTGATCTTCATGTGACACTAGATTGCCAGAAATGTGATTCCCTCATGACTGCCTCCGAAATGGCCGAGCAAGCCATTGACTGCAATGGCAAGTAGCGTTGGGTAAAGAAATTGCGGTCTTGTCACAGATGCTGGTATTTCCTGGACGAATAAAGACACCTGCTAGTTTCATCCCTGTGCATTAGTTAGGTGTATATTTATACATGAGCAGATACTGTCCAAAAGCTGTTCAAACACACCAAAATGTATCGGAATTTTGTGAACTAGCTTCATTTCTAATTGCCTAAAAGCCACTGTATATGGAAACTGACAACTCTGGGAACGCTCTGGATTCATGGTTGTGAACGGTTTGCTCGGTGGGCACAATCATAACGTACGTTTCTAAAACATCAACGCTGGCCACCATTTGCAGTCGACGTTTGAGAACAATTTTAGTGACCCTGATTTGGAAAGGCTGTACATGAAAAAAGGCCCGACACAGCTGAGAGCAATAGCGTACAAGACTACCAAAATTGTATTTCATAGATGGAAATCTATCTCTCCAACTTTTTCCACACTCCTGCAGTTCAGTTAATAAGCCTGACTGTAGTGATACCCTGCAAAAAAATGGCGAATGCCGTTTTACATGAAAATGCAATAAAATTGCTGTGGATGCTGGAATCTGGAACAAAGCCAGAATATAACTGGACAGTCTCAGCAGGTCTGACAACATCTGTGGCAAGAGAACGGACCACATGTTTCGAGTGTGAATAACTCCTTATCAAAGCTATTTTACATGGCACTGGTCCTTCCATCACTGGTTTATGGCTGGGCGCATTCCATATCGCAGTACTTCGCAGCTCTGTAAACATTTTCTAATTTTCCCTCTGTTTGTGTTTGGATAACCAATTTTTATCTGTATCCCTTGATTACTGACCTCCTTGTGGTAAATACATTGACCCTTGCTTAACGTACCAAAATCTGGCATTGTATCCAACACATCTGCTTTATGAAACAATACCACCCATCCTTGTCCACCACTTACGACTTCCGCCTCATCCCTCGAACCGCCTCAAGCCCATTCTCCCCCAAATAAGTTTAAAATGCTTTGACATTTGTCTTTGAACGGGTGCGGGAATGAATGGACCTTGGATGGTGGCGAGGATTTTCAAATAAATTCTTGGATGCGGAAA
Organism: Scyliorhinus torazame; assembly: GCF_047496885.1. Taxonomy (NCBI): domain Eukaryota; kingdom Metazoa; phylum Chordata; class Chondrichthyes; order Carcharhiniformes; family Scyliorhinidae; genus Scyliorhinus; species Scyliorhinus torazame. The sequence goes on along the minus strand of NC_092718.1, from coordinate 107,047,811 downwards.
CGACAGATTGGACACCAACCTTAATGCGGCACCAAAAAAGACAATTATTGCACTGTAGAAAATCAAATAGGTAGTAATATGCATACCAAAATAACGTGCACGTATGTATTCAACAATACCAGATTTTTTATCATAGAATTTACAGTACAGAAGGAGGCCCTGTGGCCCATCGAGTCTGCACCGGCTCTTGGAACGAGCACCCTACACAGGATCAACACCTTCGCCCTACCCCTATCCCCATAACCCAGTAACCCCAACCGACACTAAGGGCAATTTATTATGTCCAATCCACCTATCCTGCACATCTTTGGATTGGACTGTGGGAGGAAACCGGAGCACCCGGAGGAAACCCACGCACACACGGGGAGGATGTGCAGACTCCGCACAGACAGTGACCCAAGCCGCAATCGAACCTGGGACCCTGCAGCTGTGAAGCAATTGTGCTATCCAGAATGCTACCGTGCTGTCCTTTTTTTTTGCACCTGTCTGTCGACCTCATGATTTCTTGAATGTAATGCGCACAAAAAACAAGTTATTTTAATTGCTTATAACTTACTTTTTTTTTAAACAGAAAATAAAATAAAAGGAAAAGCGAAAGGTAAAGGCGTTAAGAATTCCCGACTTTTAAGCGCCAAAACCTTCATCTATCTTTTTGAGATTCTGATTCGTCACGTGATTTATTGATTGTCAGCAGGAAAAAATGCCACATAAGCAGAGGCTTCAATATTTGGAAGAAGACACAATGGTGCAACATGACATGTAAAACCCTAACCATGGGGCAGCATGGTGGCGCAGTGGATCGCATTGCTTGCTCACGGCGCCGAGGTCCCAGATTCGACCCCTGCTCTGGGTCACTGTACGTGTGGAGTTTGTACATTCTCCCCGTGTTTCCGTGGGTTTCACCCCCACAACCAAAGGTCGTGCAGGCAAGGTGGATTGGCCACTCTAAATTGCCGCTGAATTGGAAAAGAATAATTGGGTACTGTAAAACTGAAAAAACACACTAACATACACAGGCGGTCATGATAATGGACTGCCAATGCGGTGGTTTGACCAAATAAACTGATTAGGTGAAGGCGAAAGCTGTAATCAGGAAGACTAAGAGGAAATCTCAGGGAATTGCTGCAGCTGAAGTACTTTAAGAATATTAATACTAAACGATTAGAGAAGGATACAGCTGTCCCCACCAAGGGACTGGCAGGGGAAAACGATCATTAACGCGGAGCAGTGTTTATACATTATTACTTTTCTTATGTTTCTCTAAATTAGAAGCTGATGAAAATGGCCCAGTTGAAAATGTGCGTGTTGAGCAACTGAGCAGTACAGTGATAGACAAAGAAAAGGTGCTAAATAGGCTTGCACACTCCAGGTACATAAGTCGCCAAGCTCTGATGGAATGCATGCTAGATTGCTGGAGAGAGGTTGACATAACGTTTCCAGGTCTCTCTGAACACAGGATTAGTCCTATGGGACTGGAGGATTGAACATGTGACACCGTTTTTCAGAAAGGGACAAAGGATAATCTAGGAAATTAGACACCTCTCAGATTGACATCAATATTGGGAAAACAGATGGAGGTCATAATACGGGATGTGATGAATATGCACTCAGAGAAAAATAAGTAAATACTGGACAGTCAACATTTCTTTGTCATGGGCATGTTCAGTCTCACACATTTAATTGAGTTCTTTGACGAGCTGACACAGGCAGTGAATAAACGGAATGCCGTGGAAGTTGTATATTTGGACTTTTAGAAAGTATCGGATATGGTGCCACACGGCAAGTTTGGAAGCAAAAGAGAAATGTTTGGGATTTGGGTCCTGGGAAAGATAGATTAGAAGTTATCTGAGACAAAGGAAACAGAGGACAGGTATAGATGCAGGCGTCTCAGATTGAAGACGAGTTGAACTTTTCGTTCACCGGGCCTCAGTGTTGGCATAGTTGCTTATTCGGATTTGCATAAATGATTTAGAAGTGAGTATTGAGGGCGAAATCTCTAAATTTGCAGTTGAGGAGACGGGTGAGTTGAGGATGATGCTCAGCGACTTCAGAGGACATTGACAGGTTAGCCAAATGGGCAGTCACCTGGAATATCGACTTCAATGCAGAGAATTTTGTTGTCATGCATTTCGGGAGAGCACAGTACCACAAGTGGCTAGCACTGTTGCGTCACAGCGCCAGGGTCCCAGGTTCGATTCTCCGCTGGGTCACTGTCTGTGCAGTGTCTGCGCGTTCTCTCCGTCTCTGCGTGGGTTTCCTTCGGGTGCTGCAGTTTCCTTCCACAGTCCAAAGACGTGCAGGTTATGTGGATTGGCCATGATAATTTGCCCTGAGTGACTAGAAAATGTTAGGAGGGGTTTTTGGGTGACGGGGATAGGTTGGAAGTGAGGGCTTAAGTGGGTCGCTGGAGAAATGAAATGGAAATGAAAATCACTTATTGTCACAAGTAGGCTTCAATGAAGTTACTGTGAAAAGCCCCTAGTCGCCACATTACGGCGCCTGTTCGGGAAGGCTGGTACGGGAATTGAACCGTGTTGCAAGTCTGCCTTGGTCATCTTTAAAAGCCAGCGATTTAGCCCAGTGTGCTAAACCAGCCCCAGACTCGATGGACCGGATGGCCACCTTCTGCACTGTACGTTCTATGTTCTATGCTTGGTGGAAGAAAAATGGCGAGACTGCATAGGCTCAATGGTACAACATTGAGGGGAGTACACGAATAGAGGGACCTCGGGGTCCAAATGCATTATTCACTGAAGGTTGCCAGGCAAGATGAAATCGTTGTTGCGAATGCGTACAGATCCTTGGGTTCATAAATAGAGTTATCGAGGATGAAAGCTAAAAAGTGATACTCCACCTCGACAGATCATTGCAGAGACAACATTTGGAGTATTGTGCTCAGTTATGGGCACGTAATTTAATGGAGGTTGTTAAAGCCCTCGAGAGTGTGCAGAGGAAATTTGCTAGAATGATACCAGGAATCAGGAATTCTGGTGCAGGGAATGATTGGAGAAAATAAGCTTCTTCTCCTTGGGGCAGGGGAGATTAATAGGCAAACTTATTGGGCTGTTCAAAAGCATGAACAGTTTGAACAGGTTAAAAAACAGGATCCAGCAGAGGGCAGTAGAGCGGAGCTGCTGATTTGTGTTGCAAGGGAAATTTGCATACCTCCGTCGTGGTCACCCTAAATTGAAGGTGTGCCTGAGCTAGAGACCCGAGCTGTTCGAGTGAAGACAAGCATCCAGCAGAGGGCAGTAGAGCGGAGCTGCTGATTTGTGTTGCAAGGGAAATTTGCATACCTCCGTCGTGGTCACCCTAAATTGAAGGTGTACCTGAGCTAGCGACCCTAGCTGTTCGAGTGAAGACGAGCATCCAGCAGCGGGCAGTAGAGCGGAGCTGCTGATTGGTGTTGCAAGGGAAATTTACATACCTCCGTCGTGGCCACCCTAAATTGAAGGTAGTTTGTGGAGGAGCTGTTGTCAAGTGATACTTAAACCCGAAACTCTTCTTGAGTGTTTCCCTCCCTACCCCCTCCTCTAACCAAAAAAAACCTATGGCAAGTTTACGAATAAATTCAGACTTTTTAATGAGCACAATACACGTAACTGAATATATTCAACAACTGCGAATCATTTCCATAAACCTAGTCAAGGTGTTTCAATTCTTGTGGTCTCCAGGCATGTTGCCGCGGCGAATTACTTTTACACCATTACTCTGGCGGATATTTTTGATGCGTTTTATGCAGACTGGGTATAACGCTGCCGACGAAATTTGTACATTTCTAATTTTCAGCTCGAATATTTCTAAAAGCTGTCGTTTTCTCCATTTCCTGTTCAGAAGTTGACGATCTCCAGGAAAAGTGCAGTAAGTGGTGGATAACACAGCATGTCTCGTCATAGCACTTTTACGAATGCCAGTAATTCCAAAGCCGATGTATTCCAGTCGGATAGATTGCCCAAATAGCACGAACTGTGGACCTTGAGTAATTTCCAGAGCAATATAACGGAAGAAGAGTATAACCAGCTGGAAAGACTGAACATTTATATGTCATTACTTCGTAAGTGAGAATGTTTAAGTGATTCCGAACAGAGTTCCTTGATAGTGCCCCTTACTTCTGTAGAGTAAATCTAGAAAATTGGCTTTCATTCCTCAGACTCTGTAAAACCTTCTATCACTATTGCATAAATTGTGAATTGAAAATTCATAATTGTTTCCCTTTTCTTATATTGTAGTTACAATGACAAATTTTCGAAAATAGCAATAGTTTTGGAGAATGTCAGATAGGTTTGTACTAAAATCTGGCTGCGGTGGATATCAAAATGCACTGAAGCTATGCTAATAGGATGAGTTATGGGTTGAAGTCAGTTAGCGGAAGCACTGGCATCGACCAGATGGGTAAACATAATCAACTCTGTTGTACGTTATGGAGCATTCTAGAGAAAACATATTTAATACAAATTCTACGTAAAAAATTAAATGGTGTTTCGACGGTCAGCAGGTCCGTGCAGATCCTAATGCCTACGAATTTTCACGTATCTTATTGAACATCACTTTCTTGCCGTTTGAATACACATTGCGAATGTTACTGCACGAAATTAACAATCCGGCGTACGAATTGAAATTAGATATTCTGTGTTACGAAAGCAATTTATCTCAGGTAAACACGATGCAGAGTTTTCCATTTCCGTGATGAAGAGCAACAAACTCTTTTCGCCTCCTACAGATGCTGATCTGGACCAAAAAGATTCAGGTAAGATACAGTTCCAAATCTGCTATATATTGTTTCACTCGAAATTTAAAACAAAACACTGCAGCGAAATTGCCAATGGCATTTCAAAAATCAAAATTATTCTGTGACGGTATTTTCTCATCGGTTAGCAGTTGCCATCGGGGTTCACATGTATGTGGGTTGGATACACAACAAGAAACGTGGAAACAAATCTACTGTGACATTCTGCGGTTTCAGCTCTGAGAGGATGCTCCACGGACGTGCTATATTTTGCGCATTACAGTCGGATGCAAAAAATTTAGTTGTGACACGCACAGGTTCAAGGAAGTGTTGGATATATCACCCCGCTGTCTTGTGAAAATACGAGGCCTTCAGCAAATTCGTTATTGGCAGCATAGCTTGATGCAATTTCACTGTTGTAAACCGAACTGAACTGAAGCTTGGTTGCAGCCTTCTGCACCTGGCAGTGACAATTGGTTGCAATTCATTAACCATGAGCAACGCTTTTAATGTCCTGGTACTTTCAAAGGTGCAAGAGGAAGAAAGGTCTCTGAAAAGTAGGATTGCCCCACTGTGAAAACTGGAGAACAGTTTTTCCTGCGTGGGATTAAGGTTTTTTTTACAATCAAATATTGTATAAACAAATAGGTGCAGGATACTACCAGTTAGCACCTTCATTCATTGACCTCATGACAGGTCTCCTATTTCAACAACATTTTCCTGCAACATTGCCATATCTTTTCATGTGTCTAGAAATCTATCGACCTCAGTTTTGAACGCACTCAGCGACGGAAACTGAACAGTTCGCTGGGAAAGAGAATTCCAAATACTCTCAAGATTCCGAGTGATGAAATTCCACGTCATCTCTGTCGTCAATGGCTTGGACCTTAACCTGATCAGTTGTGCATTGAGTCTGTCCCAATCGATTACCAAGTATGCTACATTCGGCATTGCACCGGAATGCGAGTTATAAAACCGGTTGTCATCTGTCTTGCAGAAATAAAAGATCTCAAACACAAAGTTCAAGACTTAGGTGAGCAAAATATTTTAAAATTACTAAAAAAAAATTATTTCAATTTTATTAATGTGCAAATTTTCTTAACCAGTGAGTTTTTGCTGTAAAATATTATATTTACCTACTACACATGTTGGAGGCGCAAACCTTTCACTCATATAGACGTTCGCCAGGGCTGTTCTGGGGTTCAGTTATCAGGAAAACAACAGTCACGTTAGGGTAGTTGTTGTTGAGTTATGAAGTTCGTTAGAACCGGTTTAGCTGGGTTTTGATGGGGTACGGTTGAGAAGAGTTTTGGTGATGGGGTATGGGTGGGACAAATCAAGTATGCTTTCAGGCATCGGAAGGTTTCAAATGGAATGGTGTGAAGGTTACTGGATCTTATTCATGAATCATATCAAGTGTGGTCTGAACCTAGATTGTCTGAGGCTGCACACCATTCAGGCCACGTAATGTTTTTTTTTTAATTTAGAGTTCTCAACTCATTTTTTTCCAATTAAGGTGCAATTTAGCGTGGCCAGTCCACCTAGCTTGCACATTTTTCGATTGTGGGGGCGAGACCCACGCAAACACGGGGAGAATGTGTAAAATGCACTGCACACGGAGAGTGAACCAGAGCCAGGATCGAACCTGGGACCTCGGCGCTGTGAGGCCGCAGTGCTAACCCAATGCGCCACCGTGCTCCCCAGGCCACGTAATGTTGATTGCGTATGGGCAAATTGCATACTGTTGAATCAGCCTGTCGAGAAGTATCGTACCGTACAGAGATATGCTGAAGGAGGTGTTGGGGTTTGTTTTATAGTTATCAGTGTTGGTTTAATTATATTATGGTTGAGCGCATGTGATATTTTAGGCAAGGACAAGGGTAGTTGGGACTCGCATTAGGCTGAGGGAATCTAAGCATTTTTTGGGCGCATTCTGTTACTGGTGAAACTGCGTAGGGTTGATTGATACCAAAATTGGAAAATAAAGTCGTGTCCTGCAGAACTAGAGATATTTCCCAGTTTCATTTTCAGGTCCACCCTATGTGGGCCGAGGTACACAAAGTATTTCCAGATGTGGTCCGTTACCATGAAGGTTGCCGCACATCCAGCTGTAGATGCAGCTAACTTTTAACTGAGAGCAGGATTTCTGCTTCTCCTGCCGTTCAAGGCAGTGAGTTCGAAACAGCTGTCACATCGCAGGACAAAGAAAAAAAACATTGTTCTTCGTTCCCAATCACTGACATCTCCATCAAGATCAATCGGGCGTTAATGGATTAAGACTTTTTTTGATGTGGTGTGTGCTGTCTGAGATCGTACATCCATCGAATAAGATGGACTGAAGCTGCGTTTTCTTGCTTTCTGATATTGGTATAATGTGTCCTGACTATTCTTGAGAATGGCTATATGTCAATGGATACACGCCAAGAACTGTTTACAGGTTTTACACCATGTGGGTCTGTATCACAAATTAATGGCAACATAACACATGGTTAAAACGTCCTGAGGTTTGATGCGGTACACGATCAGTTCTGCAGAAACACAAAAAGTCCCTGCATAATTCGAAGCTCAGGAAGATCTCTTGCCGACCAGATGCACAGTTTAGATTTTTTTAAGGAGATAGGGACTTGGACGCCTAGGCCAGCATTTGTTTCCCATCCGAAATGCTGTTGCGGTAATGAGATGCCTCCTTTAACCTCTGCAGTCCATGCGGCATAGGTGCACCTAATGTGATATGAGAGAGGGTGTTCTCAGTTTTTGACCCAGTGACATTGAAGGAACTGCGATATACTTCGATGTTGGTATGGCAATGACTGGGGGGCGGGGGGGGAATAGGGGGGCATTTAGCTGGTTGTTCCCATCTGCTGTTCTTGCCTTCTAGATTATGGCGGTCGTGAGTTTAGATGGTGCTGCCTTTGGAGCCATTGTGAGTTCCACAGTGCATTTTGTCGATGATACACACTGCTGCTGTGCATCGGTGGTGGAGGAAGTGAACGCGTGTGCAAGGGGTGTAAATTAACCGCGCTGTTTTATGTTTAATGGTGTCGAACTTCCTGAGAGTTGATGGAGCAGCACTCATAAAGGAAAAAGAGGGATATTCCACCACACTCCTGACTTGTGCCTTGTAGGTGGTGGACAGGTCGTATGAGTCAGGAGGTGAGTTACTCGCCTCAGGAATCCGAACTTCGAAACCTATAGTAGCCACAGTATTTATATGGTTAGACCAGTTACGTTGATGGTCAATGGTAACCTCCAGGCTGTTCATAGTTGGAGATTCAGTGCTGGTGATACAATTTTATGTCAAAGAGCAATGGCTTGACTCTCTCCTCTTGAACATGGCCATAGCCTGACGCTGGTCCGTCATGTAATTTTGTTTACCACTTGTCTCCACAAGTCTGGAGATTATCAGGTCTCGCTGCATTTACAACTGGACTGATTCAATGTATAAGGAGTCGGGAAGAGTGTTGAACATTGTGCAATCATCAGCGAACATCCCCACATCTGATCTCACGGTGGTTGGAAGATCATTGATGAAGCACTTGGGGATGGTTAGGCCTAGGGCAAGATTCGGCGTAACTCCCGCTGCGAGGTTCATGCACTGGCATGACTGACCTATAACCAGCAAAACTATCCGTGCTTGGTATAACTGCAACCGATGAAGAAGCACGTGACGTTTAATAGTGTTGCTGATGACCCTTTCCATCACTGGAGGAGTCTGAGATGGATCGTCGACTCTGCAGTACTTGCCTCAAGAATATTGTGAAAGTTTCAGCGTTGTCATTTGCACAGAAATGCTGGGTCCTCTATCAATGAGTTGGGGATATTTGAGGGGCCTATTTCTCCTCCTTCAGTTGAGTTTTTAATTATGCACCACCATTCACGAGTGGATGTGGCAGGACGGCAGAACTTATATCTTATCCGTTGGTTTTGAGATCGCTTCGGCCTGGCAATCATTTGATGCTTATGCCGATTCGCATGCAAGTAGTCCTGTGTTGTATCTTTACGAGGTTGACACCTATTTTTCCGTATGCCTTGTGGTACTGCTTTGATCATGCAAAGGGCTTGCGCTTCTGCACCCTTCTTTGAACCTGGCTTGGAGGTAATGGTCGACAGGGAGTTGTACCAGGTCACGAAGTTACATTTTATGGCTGAGTAAAATGGTGCTGCTGTCCCACATCGCCTTATGGTTTCCCAGACTTGAGTTGAGCTATATCTGTTCTCAATCTGCCCATTTGTCACGATGTAAGTGTCAGAGAACACGATGGACGGTATCGTTTCCAGAAGGATTATGTTCACTCCAACCGATACTGTTATGGACATATGCATCTGCGGCCGTTTGGTCAGGATCAGGTCTGGCATGATTTTAACCATTTTTGGTTCGCTGACCACCTATCACAGACCCAGGCAAGCAGTTACGTCCTTTCGTACTGGGATTGCTCGGTCAGGAATGGCGCTATTGAGTCATTCCAGATGATGGAACGTGAAATACCCTATGCCGCATACATTCGGTGCTCTGCAAGATGTGCTGATCATGGTGGAGTACGCGTCATCAGGTTAGGTGGACCGTACGTTGTCATCAGCAGGTTACCTTCCCATGTTTGGTGTGATTTAGGAATGTTCAGGGTCCACTTTTTTCGAGGACAGTGCTTTGTTCTATTCTAGTTTGTTTGACCGGATTGTTTCCTTTTTATTGACTTCGTAGTGGTCTGATATAACTCATGCCTTGCAAGCCCATTTCCGACTCAACCACAGTTCTAGGGACCTGCAGTCACATAGATACCAGAATAGGTGAGGTCAGAACTGCAGATTTACTTCCCAAATCGGCATTAGTAAATTAGCTGGTTATTTTATATCATTATCGCACTAATTGCAGATAATGGATATACTTTCCACTATTTGCAGTGGCGAATGTTGTGGCGGATCCCCAGGGTATTACCCTAAGTCTTTGGATTACCAGGCAAGTGTAAATACCACTACGCACACCCTTCCCCATGTAATTAAAGACACTTTTGCAATGAACTTCTAGTTTACACCAACCGCAAAATCGCAGAAACTCAGCCTTCTAATTTACACTTCGTTGACGCTAGAAACAGCTGATGTCAACGAGCAGATATAACTTTTGGAGAATCTATCTTAGAAAGGACTGCGCAGGGCAGCACGGTGGCGCAGTCGGTTAGCCCTGCAGCCTCACGGCGCCGAAGTCCAGGTTCGATCTTGGCTCTAGGTCACTGTCTGTGTGGAGTTTGCACATTCGCCATGTGTTTGCGTGGGTTTCGCTCACACAACCCAAAAGTTGTGCAGGCTAGGTGGATTGGCCACGCTAAATTGGCCCTTAATTGTAAAAAATGAATTGCGTATTCTAAGCTCATAAACAGAAAAAAAGTAAGGACTGCGCTGTGACTCGTTGGGTGCTGTTCGTTGATTTGTTTTCTCCTGCCCAATACATCAGTTCGTTAAAGTATATTCGGAAGAAGCGTATTGTAGGAACGGTTGGTGAAACACACTCCAGTGGAGTGGCAATACGGATTGAGAGAAAAAGGAGGAGCGTGAGGCAAGAATAAAAAAAGGAAGTTTCAGGATGAAAGGCTTTGTGGAAAGAGCATAGAGCAGGAATCAATGCCGAGGGTCAGGAGGAAGCCATCGACTATCATCGGAAGAGGTAAGGGTGAAATTTGCCGATGAGATCTGCATGCGTTAACATAACTGTGAATGAGCAAAACTCAGTACGCAATAAGACCCAGAGGTTCCAGAAACACTGGAAAATCATTTGTGAGATTGTCACAAGTGAGATATTTCAAAACTGGTTTGGATGCAGCCGAGGCCTGCCACATTGATCACCATAATGAAAATCCCCATCTCTGAAAAGCTATTTCCAGGCAGCACCGGAGCCTTTGCGGAAGAACAGAGCATACTGGACGATACTGCATCTGTACGTTCACGGATACAATTATCGGCTGGAGTTCTACTGTCATCTACATTGTATTTTCCAACTGGCAGTGCACACAGGCCCGAGGGTTTCCTGGTTGTATGATGTAGCTTAAATGGGAAATTCCATTGACAAACTGCGGGACGAACGAATCCCCCTGCCAAAGAACGGCGCGCTGCTGAGTAACAAGCAGCTGAAGGACTGGAGTATCGAGCCCACGGTCCAGGATAGCCGAAAATTACATCTCCCTCACGGAGTATATTCAGAGAGGAAAGGAAAGAGACCATGTATAACCCATGCCCATGCGTATTCAGGTGATCTATCTGAATACCCACAATATAATTAGGCCATTATTTAAAATAAGGGAGTCTCAAAAATGCGTCGCCTTCGGGTACGGAAGCTGCTCTCGGCTCACGACAATTGTAGTCTGCACTATGTAATTAATGACAACAAAGACTCAATTGACTGACGTAAAGTGCTGTGAAAGCCAAAAAATGTCTTTCGCGCCAGATTCACGTCAAGTGCCATCCACGTATTTTCGTTAGGAAAAGATTGGAAGGCGAAATAGCAAGCGACCGCTCAGCCCTCAATTTCAGGCTCACAGTGAGTAGATTGATTGCAACTGAAATGCATATTTTAAATGAACAGGTATTCAATTTCAAAATCATATACACGAGACGCCTTTCCTCAGTTTGTGGAGTTTCCCGCTGATGACAATATTTTCTTCCTGCCCATCTGCCTGGACAATACAATATCCAAGACAGAGAGTAGCAATTTGACCTCGCTCCTCCTCAATAGATGTGTATTAGTGGACTAATTCATTTTCAATATGTTTATGACATTCTGCCCATTGTTAGATAAGAGAGACCCAGCCTTGATCGTGTGCTCGTTTGCCATATGCAAATTCTGCAATAGCAGTTAAGAGAAGACACACCTGCTGACGTCCAAAATCCTGTCCACAATCTGCAAGACACAAGTCAGAAGACTGTAGGAAGGTCAACTTTGCTCAAATCAGTGCAACTCCAACAATAATAAAGAAGCTTTTCAAAATCCAGCACAAAGCAGAACACATGGTTGATCGCTCCCACCCACAAACATTCTGTCAAATCAGCACCGATCCAGAGTGCAACAGTGTCTGTGCAAGTCACAAAAGTTTATTGTATGGTACCTTGCTAACGCACGGTCACGACCCTCTCGAAGGATAAGGCCAGCAGATAAATTAGAACCACACGACCTGGAAATTTCCATTCAATTACTTAGAAATATGTTTCTGTTCCGTCATTCTGACTTCGGTCAAAATCATGTACCGCCCCTCCCTCTGGGGACGATAACTAACTACCCATGGGAGATGGTGGTGAGCTGCATTTCCGAAGATATACAAACGGTCATAGTGAGGTCACCATTACATACCATGGGTGAGCCTGCATCAGACTTCAGTGGCTCAGAGATGCAGGTCACCAGCAAGTTCAGAGGGACAATTCGTACTGGCAATAAATGCTGGTCTAGCGATATGAAATACAGCTAGGTCTTTTTCTATTTAAGTTTTCTCTGAAATAAAATCAGTCTGATGATCTTCTCTCCTTGTTCTGGTGCGCCCTCGCACAGGTTTAGGAACAAAACTACTGAGGCCTTTCTCATCCCCTGCGCTTGCATTATGTCACGGGGCCAAAACTGATATAATTTCTGGCCCGCCCAGAAGTGCTGCGCTCCTTGACTAAAGCCACTCAGGCCGCAACTGTCTGTCTCGGACTTTTCCTCTTACCAGGTATAGGCGTTAGATGCGGACTGTATCAGGGACAAGGAGAAGAATTGTGTGGGAGCGACGCATGGATTTTAAATTCGCAAGAAGGAGTTCTCTCGCCGGAGTAAAGTCGCTCCTGGTCTTTGCTGGTATGGGGGAGTGGAGCTTAGGCACGATGTCTTATCCCTTCACATGCAGTTTTGTGAATTGCGGCAAACATGCAGTTTTCAGTCCGAGTCTCGTTCCTATTCCCTACAGGCTGTCCAATAGGTGCGTCTTCTATCCCCACTCCCTGCCTCAAGCCACTACGGTGATTACTGGTCACCCTCCCCCCCCCCCCCAGCCCCCACCCCCACCCCACGGAAAAACGTATGCTAGTGAGGAGACCCTCATCCCCTCCAGCGATGCACATCAGACCCCCGTCCCTGGGACTCCCATCATACCAAATGTCAGACCACCCATCAGATGCTCTATCAGACTGTCAGCGTAACTCCTCATCTGACCAGCCTTACCAGATCCCCAACAGACACTACTAACAGAGACCGCCACATCATATTAGAGATGCCCAGAGCAGAGCCCCCTGTAAGATAAACCGCCATCGGCAATCCCCCGGCATAGGCACCTCATTGTCGGGAATATAAGGCGCAGTCCAGGCTGAAGCAATAAACATCACTGTATTCTTCAATTATCAGTTCCTTACACCTGCAGCCTCAGATATCCAGAGAAAGCAAAACGCAGCACACGCCTTTGCATAATTTTAGATCACTTGACCTGCGAGTCTTGTATTCACTTACAAAGAACAATAGCCAATAGTAGTCCCTAATTAATTGGGCGACCGGTTGAATTAGCTCAGTGGACTAGAAACATGGTTTGTGATGCAGAACAATGCCATCAGCTTGCGTTCAATTCCGCAGCGGCTAAGGTTATTCATGGAGGCCAGCCTTCTGAACCTTTCCCCTCACCTGGCTTGGAGTGACCCTCAGGTTAAACCAACAACAGTGAGCTCTCTACCTCAAAGCGGAAAACTGTCTATGGTCCTCTGAATATGGCGGGCGATGTATCTTTCCCTAATTGATCAGCTAATACTGTCTGGAGATCCAGGATTCTGGATAGTTTATTTTCATAGATTATCATAGAATTTACAGTGCAAAAGGAGGCCATTTGGCCCATCGAGTCTGCACCGGCTCTTGGAAAGAGCATCCTACCCAAGGTCAACACCTCCACACTATCCCCATAACCCAGTAAACCCACTCAAAACTAAGGGCAATTTTTGGACACTACGGCAATTTATCATGGCCCATCCACCTAACCTGCAGATCTTTGGACTGTGGGGACCATAGAGCTCACACTGACCCTCTGAAAGAGGACATTTCCTAGGCTCTTTTCACCACACTATCCCCATAACCGCATCTAATCGTTTGGACAGAAAGGAACAATTTAGCATGGCCAAAACACCTAACGTGCACATCTTTGGACTGTTGAAGCAAACCGGAGCAAACCCACGCAGACATGAGGAGGACGTACAAAGTCCACACTGACAGTCACCCAAGGACCGAATACAATCTGCGACATTGGCGCTAATGACATCAGTCCTGACCACTGTACCATTCTGACGCTCCATCACCGTATAATTCTAATAACCAAGGTAAGATTTGCGTTTAAGGGGTACTCTTATTTTAATTCATTAATAAAGTGATAACAGTTGTAAACGTTGCATGGAATAAAGTATAAATTTACTTTATGCTTCTTATTTTTGAACTTCCTCACAGAAAATGCAAAGAATGGTAAGGATGTACATAATAATAATATACTTTTTATTGACACAAATAGGGTTACATGAACACCACAATGAAGTTACTGTGAACATCCCCTAGTCGTCAGACTCCGGTGCCTGTTCGGCTACGCAGAGGAAGAATTCAGAATGTCCAATTCACCAAACAGCGCGTTTTTCTGGTCTTGTGGGAGGTTTGTCCTCCCGATGAAGAACACGGGAAGGAAACACATGGAGATATCACATAATCTTGATGCTGAATGTGAAAAAACGAAGAAATACGACATGAGCATAAACGATTCACATCGGATTGTACGGACCTCATAATGTGTTTTATTTCTATTTAAGATGAGTGTTCTAAATGTTGAATGGAAGGTCTGAGCGGCGTATGCTGTAACATATGTTTTGTGAGAAAAACTACATTTGAGGCCGGCTTGGCCTTTATGCCTATAGATTGACGTTTTTCACATTTACATAGTAGATAACGAATCTTCATATTCTTTCCCTTTTTCTTTCTTGCTCGGAGATAAGTTATAGTTGCTATAGGTTAGCACGGTGGTGCAGTGGTTAGTTTTGCTGTCTCACGGTGCGATCCCGGCTCTGGGTCACAGTGCGTGTGGAGTTTTGCACAATCCCCCCCCCCCCCGTGTTTGCGTGGGTTTCGCCCGCACATTACAAAGATCTGCCGGGTAGGTGGATTCGCTTCCATGAATTGCCCCTTAATTGAACAAAACGAATTGGCTACTCTAAATTTATAAAATAAACAAGTTGCAGTTGCAAAACTCGTCAAGTGGCAACGTTTGACTGATCTCCTGCCTGGCTTTGGATTTACTTCTCAATCTAACGTCGTCCTTAGTTCACTGATGCTAATATTCATTCATAAACACTTATTGGGCTACTTTCTCTCATTTAAATACCTCAAATTAGTTTATTTAAAAAAATCTATGATCCCAACTTCAGTCTCCTACATGACAATCCTTCAGCTTTCTATAGCTCATCCACGGGTCTTTTTCGACACATGGCTATTTTGACTGAAATGTGGAGGCATGAGTTTTAGATGACCGCTATGCCGTTCATTCTGCAGGCATTACACACTTGTCATTCAAAGCATGTTGTAAATCTCGACAATTTCTGAACAGTCAATCTGACTGAGTGGCAATTGAAGTATTAACATGTTATTGGCGGATTTATAGCTGCTTCCAACGCAGTGATATGTTCAACAAAGGTTGGTCTGAGAAGGGGCACCTGAATTAACCCCTGAGCTAGGTGAAGGATGTACGATGTAAGTCCAGATAAACGTTGCAACATGCCGTTCAATACTCTACCTTAAAGAATGTCCTTCAGGATTTATTCTGCTCCATTTGCAAATAATGGGCTGGATTCTCTGGTTCCCCAGCTGCGTGCCTATCGACGACGTGCCGTTCAGTTGCAGTGGGATACTCTCTCCCCACCGCTTGACAATCAGATTTAACATTGAAACCATTCCACGCCGCTAGGAAACCAATGGGTGCACTGCCTCCGGTCAAAGTGAGTCGCAAGGACCTGCGAATCCCGGCCAATATTTTTGATTCTTTTAATAATCTTCTGTTAGTTTGAGATTCTACCAGAGAACTAATATTAATTTAAACATATTAACACACCAGTCATAATCAACTGGTTGTATCGCTTCAATAGACAACGTGCATTACTGCATCACGAACCTCCATGGAACCATTGCTTACATTTGTTTTTGTTCCCGCGATTGTTTTAGCACTCGAAACAAAGGAAAATCTTGATGGTGAGGAAAGGCGTGGTCCAAATGAAATCAACTTTTAATGTAGCAGAATATCTTGTAACTCAATCAATGAATTCTGACCGATTCCATCTCAATCAACGCTCTACTATCGGTCATAATGCTCTCTGGCATAATAACAATTGAAGGAAAGGAGTGAAATGCTTCCCGGCTAGAATCAAACGGGTTGCATCATATCAGTTGTCCAGAAAACATTTCCCTCTAGGTTAATTTATCCTAATTATGAAATGTGTTGTAAAGCGTGGCATTCGGCGGGTGATGTCAAATATTTTTTTCAGGTTTAATACTGCTTTAATTTCTTACACTGCAGGGAATTCTCCGCATTAGGGAACATTCGTGAAGCATCGACTGGGCCTCCCCCTCTGAGAAGGTTATAGATTTCGTTGATAGCCCCAGTTATTATTATGAAGTCCTGCCACTATTATCCTGACCGGATCAATTGGTCTTTAGACGTTAGTACAGCCATACAAGGTACCAGACCTGTAAACCTTTATTTAACTTCCTTCACCGAAATAAGATCCTTCCTCATACAAGGAGACCAAAACTGCTCGTAAGATTCCACATGTGGCCGCAGCAAATCCCTGAAAAACTGCAGCAAGGTATCACGACTGCTGTACTCGATTACTAGCCTGGTAAGGCTGTCATGCCTTATGCACTGCCTGCCGCACATGCATGTGAACGTTGAGCGACTGACGTACAAGGACAGCCCGGCATCGTTGCTCACTTCAATATCCAAATTGACAGCCATTAAAATAATTATATTTCTTCCTGTTTCTGCAACCAAAGTAGATAAAGCTGATATTTCTTCACTTTACACGGTATCAGTTATGCATTTGCTCAATCACCCAAAGTGCAAATCACAAAGAAACATCTCTGAATTTGCAGATTTATTTTTATTAAAATTATTTGCTTCATCTAAATCATCCATAAAAATTGTGAAAGTATGGTGTCGTAGCACCGATACTTGACTTTTTATTGCCTACCATCTCGGGGAAAAATAGCTTTAACCCTCTTCATTGCTTCCTTGCTACCAAGCAATTTGATATCGATCAACATATATTACAACCAGCCCCATGTAAAGAACAAAGCGAACAAAGAACAAAGAAGAATAGAGCACAGGAATAGGCCCGTTGGCCCTCCAAGCCTGTAATGGCCATGATGCCAACATTTCCCAAAACATCAGCACTTCCTTGTGCCGGAGACCTCTATACCCATCTTTTCCATGTGTTTGTCAAGATCTATTTTGAACACTGTTAATGTATCTGCTTCGACAGCCTCCTTTGGCAATGCGGTCCAGGCAATCAACACAATCTGCGTAAAAATAACCGGCTCGCGTATCTCCTCTATTCCTTGCCCCACGAACCTTAACCCTATGTCCCGTGGTTCCTGACACATCCATATTGGGAAAGAGTTCCTCCCATCCACTCTATCCATGCCCCTCATAACCTTGTAGACCTATTTCAGGTCATCCTTCAACCTCCACCTTTCTAATGAAAATAGTCAGTGTCCATTCAGCCTCTCCACGTCTCTAACATCCTCGAAACCAGACAACATCCTGGTAAATCTCCTGCGAACTACATTCGCACACAAACCTCTTGACTGGGACCTTGTCGAAATCATTCTGATTGTCCAGACAGATCACAACCTCTGGTCCTCTCCCCCCCCCCCCCCGATGAACTCTAATAGCTGTATTCCGTAAACATTTAATTTGATTTGTCAAACACTATTTTCTTTCCGTACATCAATTCTCACACTGTCAATCGGTCCACTGTTTCTCAAGTCAACTCCAATTAATAAAGGTACAATGGAATCCAGCATTTTCCAATTACCAACGTGAGGCGGACAGATCTGTGACTCACAGTTTTCTGTCTGTCACCCTTTTTAAAAGAGCAAAAGCAAAGAACAAAGAAGTACAGCACAGGGACAGGACCGTTGGCCATCCAAGACTGCGCCGACCATGATGCCCGATAACCTAAAAACTTCTGCACTTTCGAGTTCATCTGCCTCCATTCCCATCCTACTGATATATTTGTCAAGACACTCCTGAGACTCCTTGGCGTACGTGCTTCTATGACCTCCTCCAGCAGCGAGCTCCAGGCACCAGGTAGCCACCGTGAAAAATATAATTCCGTTGCACATGTCCTCGAACCTTTGCCCTCACACATTGAACATCTGTCCCCCCCCCCCCCCCCCGCCGTTAAGAACTCCACCCCCTGGGGAAAATAAACTTCTGAATATGCACTCTGTCCTTGACAGTCATAATTTTGCAGTCTTCTATAATTTTGCGGTCTTCTATCAGGTCGTCCTCAACAAGTGACAACAACCCGAGTTAACCCAACCTCCCCTCATAGTGAATTCCCTACATGTCACGAAAATATCTCGTAAAATTATTCTCTGCTCTCTCCACAGATTTCTGGTAGTGTGCCGACCAGAATTAAACACTACGTTCCACGTATAGCCCAATTAAGTTTTTATACAGCTGCAGCACGATGTGCCAATACTTATACTCAGTGCCGTGGGCGATGAAGGCAAACATGCCATATGTCTTCTCGATTACATTATCCAACTCTGTTGTCACTTTCAGTGACCTGCGGAGCAGTACACACAGATCCCTCCGACTGTTAATACTCTGAAGGGTTCTGTCATTTACTGTCTATTTCCCAGCTGTGGTAGATTTTCCAAAATGCATTACCTCACATTTTCCCGGATTAAACGTCATCTGCCACCTATTCGCCTAAGTCTTCAACCCGATCCATATCCTCATCTGACAGTCCTCAACGCTATCTGCAATTCCACCACATTTTGTATCTTCCCCAAACTTGCTGATCAGACCAGTTAGATTTCCCCCAAAATCATTGACATAAACCACAAAGAGCAAAGGTACCAGTGTTAGTACCTGCACAACAGTTGTAGTCACAGCCCTCCATTCAGAAAAACGCTCTCCCACTGCCTCGGTCTTCTATGACCGAAACAGTTCTGTATCCATCTTGCCAGCCCAAAACTTGATCCCGTGTGACTACACCATCAATTCCAGTCTGCCAAGAGATATCTTGTCAAAGTCCTTTCTGAAGGCCAGGTAGACAACTTCACTTCCCTAACTTCATCAATCATGTTCGTCACTTCCTCCAAAAAGTCGATCACGTTCGTGAGACACCATTTATCCTTCAGAAAACCGTGCTGTTTCGCGATAATACGTCCACTTGATTCCAAAAAGAGTAAATCCTGTCTCGAAGAATCCTCTCGAATGACTTTTGTACAACTGACATTCGGCTTACAGACATATAATGCCTTGCTTGCCTTCCTAAACACAGAAACATCATTAACTATTCTCCAGTCCTCTGGATCTTACCTGGAGCCAGTTATGATTCAAATATTAATGTTAACCCTGCAGCAGTTTCCTCCATTGCCTCCCGCAATATTCTGGGGTAGATCATATCAGGCTCTGGGGAACTATCTACCTTAATGATTGTCAAGACACGTAATACGTCCGCCTTTTTGATCTCAATGGGATGCAGAATATCGTTGTCTTTGTTGAACACTGATGCAAACCAATTATTTAGTACCACTAGGTACACGAATAGACACTCCCCTCGAATTTGAGTGAGCCCAGACTTTCCCTGAGTTGACTGCTTAACTTTGTTTACATAACAACATATGAACTATGAGCAAGAGTGGCTCCTCGAGTTCCACCATTTTATAAGATCATGGCTGATATTTTGTGAACTCAGCTCCACTTACCCACACGCTCGCCATCACCCTTTATCCCGTTACTGTTCAAACATGTATCTGCCTTTGCCGTAATAATATATAAAAGGTATCCTCAACGCCTCCATTGGGCAGCGAATTCCAAAGATTCCCGACCCTTTCGATGAAGAAGGTCCTCCTCAATGCACTCCTAAATATGCTCGCGCTTATTTTCAGGCGATGTACTCTGGTCCTCGTTTCACCCACCAGTGGAAACAACGTCCCTACTTCCATTCTATATATTCCCTTCATAATTTTAAATGTATCTGAAAGAACCTCCCTAATTCTCCTAAATTCCAATGAGTATGGTCCCAATCAACTTAGTGTCTCCTCATAAGATAATCCTCTCAGATCCGGAAACAACCGAGTGAATCTCCACCGCACACCCTTCAGTACAAGTACATCCTATTTCAAGAAAGGAGCCGAAAACTCTCCACAGTACTCCATGTATTCGCCTCACCGGCACGCTATACAGCTGCAACGTAATCTCCCAGCATTTAAACTCCATTCCTGTAGCAAAGAAGGACAGAATTCATTTTGCCTTCTTAATTATTTGATGCACCTGCAAACCAACTTTTGGCGATTCATGCACAAGAACACCCAGGCCTCTCTGCACAGCAGTATGTGCAGTTTTTACCATTTAAGTAAGTGTCCATTTAGCTGCACTTCCTACCATTACGGATGATCTCGCATTTGTCAACATTCAACCCCACCTGCCAGACCCTTGCCCACTCACTTAAACTCTTTATGTCCATTTCCAGATATCCACTGCCCTGTGCACAGTTCGTTCCACCACTCATCGTAGTGGCAGCAGCGAGCTTTGACACATTACATTGGTCCCCAACTCCAGATTAGCTATGTAAATTGTGAACAATTGTGTACCAACACTGATTCCTCAGGCACACCACTAGTCACTAATCGCTAAGCAGAAAAAAACACCCATTTATCCCCTCTTTGCTTTATGTCAGTTAACTTATTCTCTGGCCATGCTAATTCATTACCCGTAATACTAAGCAACATCATCTCATGCAGCAGCCTTTTGTGCAGCACCTTTGCGGATGCCTTCTGGAAATCCAGATACACCACACCCACCGCCCTCGAAATGTTTTCATTCAATTACATGAAATTAGTCAAACATGTCCTGACTTTCATTAACTCATGCTTCTTCTGCCCAATGGGACAATGTATACCCAGATGTCTCGCTATTTCTTCCTTAACGACGGATTCACGCATTTCCCAACGAAATAAGTTAAAACAACGGGCCTATACATACCCGCCTTTTGCCAACCTCCTTTTTCAAACAGTGCCGTCACATTTGCTGTTTTCAATCTGCCGGAACCCCAGAGGCCAGCGAATTTGGTAATTTCCCCTCCACCTATTTTAGTACCCTGGAATGCATACCATTAGGTCCAGGAGACCTGTCTACCTTTAGCCCCATTAGCTTGCCCAACACAGATCCTTAGTGATAATCGTCGTTTCTAGGCCCTCAGCTGCCACAGCCTCCTTGCCAACAATTATTGGCATGTTATTTGTATCTTCAACCCGAAGACAAATACAAAATACCTGTCGAATACCACAATAATTTCCTAATTTCATTTGAAAGTCCCCCAGATGCCGATTTACCCTCAAACATCCGCCCATTATAGAGTCTTCAGTTGCCGAATATTATTACAAATAGCATTCCCTCAATTTAGCACCTTCACCCGAGGACGACTCTTATCTTATTTCCTACAGTACCTTAACATTTACTGAATGACAGTCACTGTTCCCAAAATGCTCACCTACTGAATCCTCCACCACCTGGCCGGGCTCTTCGCCAAATCAGCGCCATCCGCCACCACCAACGCCCCCCGCCCCCCCCCCCCCCCCCCGCCTCAGCCAATTCTCTTTAATGGCAACCACACCTTGTTCCAATAACTAATCCAAACTCTAAGTTCATCTACCTTAACTGCTATACTTCTCGCAGAGAACCAAATGCACTGCACACCAGTATTGGTGTTCAATAATATCTCCCTGCCTCCTCTTGCTCTGAATCTCACTGACCCTATTCTTTAGTTCCTCCTCAGTTATTTCACCTTCTGGACGATTGCTCTGTTTCCTTCTCCCCTGCTCAACTAGTTTAAACACATTTGTGTGACACTTGGAAAGTTCGCGCCGGGGTGTTTTGACCCTCCAGTTTAGATGCAACCAGTCCTCTTCTCCAGGTCCCTAGTGCCCGGGACGAAATTCCAATAGACCAGATATCTCCAACTCACAAGTTTTGCCACTAATTTAGCACTAATATCTTCCTATTTGTAGCCTCGCTCGCACG
Organism: Scyliorhinus torazame; assembly: GCF_047496885.1. Lineage (NCBI taxonomy): Eukaryota > Metazoa > Chordata > Chondrichthyes > Carcharhiniformes > Scyliorhinidae > Scyliorhinus > Scyliorhinus torazame. The sequence continues at coordinate 107,025,803 of NC_092718.1, read as the reverse complement.
TAGCACAGGGCGTAATCCCGAGATTAAAACCCGAGCCGTCCTGGATTTGTTCTCAACGTTCTACCCAATCGATGAACTCCTGCTGCTGAACCTCGTCACTCTTCCAACCTAGGTAATTGATACCAGTACGTAGCACAACGCATGGATTTTCAGTCTCCGCCTTCAGAATTTCCCCTGCCCGTTCAGAGACGTTATGGACCCTGGCACCAGGGAGGCAACATGTCATCCTGGAGTCTCTTTCACGTCTACAGAAGCGCCAATCTGTGCCTCCAACTACAGAGTCCTATATAGCATTTTCTCTTCTGCACTTTGTCCCTCCCTACTTAACAACAGAGCCAGCCAGGGTGCCACTGCTCTGCGTGCTGCTGCTGCTGTTTTTCCCTGTCCGGCCATCCCCCCAATAGTATCCAAAACGGTATATTTGTTAGAGTGGGGGACAGTCACAGACGATTCTTACACTGACTGCCTGCTCGTTCTAGCGGTAACCCATCGTCCTTCACCTTGGGTGTAACGACGTCTCTAAAACTCCCGGGTAAGACGCTCTTCGCCACTTGCATTCCCCCGATTGCATACAACTGCTGCTCCACTCGATACATGTGGTCGATCGGTGAGAAGCTGCAATTCATTGCACCTACTGCAGATTTAATTATCCGGAATTCTGGAGGCTTCATTGACCTCCAATATCTCACAAGTAATACACTGTATTCCTCGAACTGCCTAAAATGGTCGGCTGACATGATCTGCACTCTCATCAGTGTGAACTGTTCAAGAGTCTCTAGAATCTTGGGAGTTGGCCACCAATGCACCTAACATTTCGACGGCCACTTGCTTCAGCATTATGGAGTGTAGATTGTCGGGCCCTGAAAGATGTATATCCTTTCATCCTAACAAATTCACCAACACCATTTCCCTAAATATACTGATTTACATCAGATCTGACAGAACACTGTGTTCACCAACATTTATGCTACGGCATTTACCTCCTCCTTTTGAATGCGGAACAAAGATATGCATTTAGATCATCAGCAATGTATTTGTTCCCAATTATAAATTACAATATCTCTGAATGTCAGTGACCACATTTGTCTCCACCATTCATAATCTATTTTCATACCTATCGACGATTTTACAGTTAGTTTTTGTATTCCCCACAAGTTACCCCTGTACTTCATTTCCATTACTTACCCAATCCGTCTGTCCTCCTTTGCCGAATTCTAAACTGCGAATATTCTAAAATCCCGAGGTCTGTTGATTTTTTGGCTAATTGCTATGCCTCTTTCTTGGACCTAATGTTTCCTCCAATTTCCCTTCGAAGCCACAGTTTGGCCGCCTTTACCTATTTTATTTTGGCACCTGACAGGTCTGATTACTTGTCCCATGCGCACTTTGATTTTTTGCCATTACCTATCATTTTTCCTCCCTTTTAGTCACGTTCGCAAACCCAACATCGACACAACGTGCTTCACATCTTCTGAGTCCCAGAAGTTTATGTCACGACCCTATGCTCACAATCAGTTATGACAGTTTGCATATTGATGAATAATTCTATAAAGCATTAACGTGGCTCACACCCAAGGCACCTCGCAGCACTGAATTACACCTTCCCCAATCTAGAGTTGTCCGTTCTCTCTTTGGTTCAACAACGTATTAGTCCAGACAATTACACCTGACATATTCCATGAATTAGTCTTCATCTGTACTATGAAAATTATGGCTGCAGATTCAATTCACTCATAACTTGAAAGGGGGGGGGGGGTCGGCCATCAGCCAGCATGTGTTTCTCACTTGCACGCATTTCGCCAGTGATAGGATTCTCTCTTCCCGCATCTTTTCAGTGGGATCTCAAATTGAATCCACCCCACGCCAGCACAAACATTCAGCAGCGCTGAGCTCCTAACGTGAAATGAGAAACACAAAATCCGCAACATTCTTCCGTTGTTTTTCAAAAATCGAACGTGGCTCCACATTCTAGTTTGCTGCTGTTCCGAAAGTCGCCACTGCAGTTCTTGGATTCAGTATACAACGTTTACAGTCTCTCAGTTCTAACAATACCGATTTCACATCGTCGGAGCTAATATCCATCCTCATTTCTACGTCCATTTTCTCTTCATCGATCCATGCAAACCTACCCGAGTATATCATATCCGCTCGCTTCAATTTGCCTGATCGATGCGCATCCACTACGTTGCAAATGTTTTGCGAAGTAAGGTAAAAAGACTTAAGGCATGTCGTTTTAACACGTCTGGTCCCGTTCCAAATATTTTGCACCGTGGCCGTGTTTGATTCTGGCACTTAATTTATATGCCTCCGTGATTCCTTATTCAATGTCTAACTTTTGCTCTTATTCTTGTTATCCCCTTATCTTCCGCTTTGCGTGAGGCCCACTGGTATTAAAATACACTGGTATATTTATTGATTCTCCAGCCAAGCACTTCTGGCAACTATTCCAAATAGGTAATCAATCCTGGTACTACCCATGTGCAATATTATGAGTTGGCCAATCTTCACAAGAACTGGTGCGAATGTCCCAGTAAACGGAAACCCTCCCAGTACCAACTAATTATTCACATTGTCATTCGATGCATGCTGTTATTTATTTTCTGACTAACATGTGACAGTAGCAGTAATACTGTGTTCAATATACATTCCAAACCCCTTTGTTCTGCTTTCAGGACCTCAGCACTTTCTGCCCACGTTGTTTATACCAATGCACACCACGATCACTGTCTATGCATCCTCCCCCTCCAGAATGCCCTGTGCCATTCTTGATACCAACAACAAGCAGGTACAGACCATGATGGCTTTTCGCTATGACCACCAAATTGCATATCTATTCCCCTTACGAATGGCTCACTTACAACTACTGTAAACTTTTTTCTCCTCTGCCATGTAGTAGAGCCAACCGTGGTGCAACAAATTCGGTTCCCGATACTTTCCGCTGAGAGGCCATTTCCCCCAGCATATTGAATGTGCTATTTTTGCTTTGCAGATGATATGCCACAGGACATTCCTGCGCTGTCTGTCTAGTTATCTTGCTGTTGCTGTTAATCACCATACCCTTCCTGCCTGTGGATTGTTATAGGGCGGAGTGATCACCTCCAGCACATTGAACTCCACTATCTGTTCCGCATCGAGTCTTCTCCACAGTTACCCAAGTTAACCTTCCAACTCTGAAAGCGGAGAATCCTGGAGGAAGCCTATCATGCTGGACTCGGAATTCTCACAAAACGCAGAAGGAGGAAACTCCGATGTGAGCTCTCCGATCATGACTTACCTTGACACTTTATTCATATAATTATTGAATCAGAAAGTCCCTACAGTGCAGATGGATGGCATTCGGCACATTAGGTCTGAAGTGACCCTCTGAAATAGCAACCAATTATGTTACTTACCCTGCGCTATCCCCCAAACCAACTAAACTGCACACACATTTGGACACCGAGGGGCAATTTAACATGGCCAATGCTCATAATTTGCACATTTGTGACTTTGGAAGGCAACCGGAATACCGGGAGGAAACCCACGCAGACACGTGGAGACCGTGGAAGCTCCACCCGGCCAGTCACCCAAGGCCGGAATTGGATCTGTGCCTCCGGCGTTGAGAGGCAGCAGTGCCACCGTGCCATTGAATAGTTGATATTGAGCAACCTGATTGGCCCCTGCAGCGCACATATTATAGAAACACTCAGAGCATTCTTAGTTGAAATGAAATGAAATGAAAATCACTTATTGTCACAAGTAGGCTTGAAATGAAGTTACTGTGAAAAGCCCCTAGTCGCCACATTCCGGCGCCTGTTCGGGGGGCCGGTACGGAAATTGAACTGTGCTGCTGCCCTGCCTTGGTCTGCTTTCAAAGCCAGCAATTTAGCTTTGTGCTAAACCAGCCTCTAGTAGGGAGTTCCAGGTATTTAGCACAACGAAGGTGAAAGTGGGGCAATGTATTTTTCTTTGGGTGCGTTGGAAGCGAAGATCGTATGCGTCCACTGCCCTTGAAAACCTATGGAATGCTAGTCAAGTGTTTCTAATGTCCCGTTGAAGTGAATTGCTATAATCATCCAGTACATGTTTTCAACAACATGGCATAAGGTACTGATCCTGGTGACGGTGCATGCTGAATGAGACCATTGGAATGACTCTACCTTTATGTAGCTCCTATCTCCTTTTAAGACACTCGTGAAGACGACACACACAGACCAATTCCACTGAGGCCAATCCGAACATCAACCTGTGCCTGAATGTGCAGATGTATTTGATGTTACTCTGATGAACATTGCGTCGTTTCACAACTTCCAAGTTGAGACCGGAAACAAATTATTGTTTAAATGTACTAATGTGCTCTTTTTGCTGGTTGATTAATTGCAGATGAAGAAATGCGGGAAAAAGTCTCAGGTAATGCTTTGTGAAAAAGTGCGTTCGGCGTTCTCAATGTGCGTTTTGGCCCGTTTGGATACATCAGCACATTTGAGGAGTTTGATAAAGCTTTATTGTATTCAGGGCGAAACCCCTCATTATAGCTTCAGGTGATTACTCACCGGTTGACTGGCACATTTCGACATGTGTGGTGCAGTACGAACGTCCAGCGAGGGCACACAGTCAGATTCCCCGGACATCAATTGATAAACGATACGTCACAGTCACATTATTGGGGGTTGGTTTAGTTAACCTAGCCAGACATCTGGGTGATGCAGAGCAAGGACACAGTACGGCTTCAATTTCCGTACTCCTGTGCTTATTCACTAAGACCCAGCTGCTCAACCTTGCCCCTTGCCTGAGGTGTGGTGACCTCAGTTAAATCACCATCAGTCTGGTTTCCCCCTCAAAGTGGAAACCAGCCAATGGTCAAATTGGACTTCACATGGCGGCTTCACATTGCCCTATTTCAGATAAAGCATTTGACCATGGGAAACAACACTTGAGACATCGAATAATGGTCCATCATAAACACAGGTCTAGAATGCTGTCCCATAAGTAAGGCCCGATGAGTAACTGTCAATATTGATATTGGCGGTGGGGTGGGATTTTAACATAGACCCTTTCCACCAAAGGGCCTGAAAGGAGCGCAGCAAATTTCAAGGCTTAACATTACTGCTATTTTAGTGGCACCTAATGAGAGTGTTCGGGTAGAGGTCTCACTGCCTTGCCATATCATGACCACCCCACAAGGCCCACATCAAGTTTAAGGCGGCCATTCCGAGCGGCAGAATATCGAGGACCTAGAGTAACTAGTGAACGTCACTAAAGGTTCGGAGATCATGATCGCTACTATTCAGCTTTGTGCGGTTGGTAAGTTGCCATCCGGGAACGGATACTCAGCAAAGCCTATTGAGTGTTGCCTTTCAGCTAAATGTTCACGTCCATGCAAACACTGACTGTTCCTCGGACCCAGAGTTGGTCAGGGTGGAGTCCACGGCACCGTGCCGCCAGAAACTCGGTTTGTCCACTACTGCTAGCTCGACTGCTTATTCCTTTCTTCTACCCCGATCTAGCCTTCGCTTCACTCACGCTAGCGTTCCCTCTTAGATCCTTGATGAAGGTATTTGTGCAAGGGTCGCATTTTAGGCTACTGCTCGTGCTGACGTCGATGTTACTGTGCACTGTCTGTCCCTGATTCACGATGAACTTTCCGAGAGTGCAATATGGGTTTGCAATAGTTCTAGCCCGCCCGTGGTTTCATTTCAATGCACCACTCATTCTTCCCAGTCAATTGCTAAATGACTGTTTTGAACAGCCGCCTCTGCTAAATCGGTGAGAGGGGTATCCTAGTTTTTCTTCCGGGTACTGTGCTGACAACAATTGCAACACTAAATGTAACTAGTAAATCAGCATTCTGAATAAAGTCGTCAATGTATCCATTGTCTCGTCTGCAAATTTGAAAGTGCAATATTGAGGCAGGAAGAAGGTTAATTTTCAGAAAATTCAGTTCAAATGCGAGCAATCGAGTTGTTTTTTTAATCATCGCAGAAATAGCAGCTTTGAATAAAGAAATGCAAGATGCAGGTGAGAACAAGATGAGTCTGGAACATGATCAGTTAACCCCAACCGCGAAAGCTTAGATGGCTAATCATTGCGAGGAACAATGAACTGTGACCTGACTCTTTTTGCACCCCTTTGCAAACCAAAGGAAACTACCATTTTAAGAAGATTGTGCTTTGTTTGTTGATATTCGACGTTTATCCTGCAAGTGCTTTCCCGGATTTTAATCTTCACCAACCAGCAAAACTAATTATTATTTTTTTAAAGGGATGGAGAGAGAAAATAATGAACTATACACGAGCTAGCCAAATATCGGCAGTAGGGGACTTGCTCGAGTCCATTATCAAGGATTTAACAGCGCAACATTTGGAAAGTACTGGTATAATGAGACTAAGCTCGGATGGATTTATGAAAGGGAAATCATGTTTGATAAATCTATTGGAATTATTTGAAGCTGTAACCAGTAATGTTGACCATGGATACCCGGTGGATGTGGTTTATTTAGACTTTCAGAAGGCTTTCGTCATATCAGATTTTTATGTAAAGTCAAATCCCACGGATTTGTGGGCAATGTCTTCAGATGTAGAGAATGCTGGCGAGCAGATAGAAGGAAAAACGTTTGCATAAATGGATGTCGTACCGACTGGCACGCAGTGACAGTGGGATGCCACAGGGATGAAGGCTCTGACCCCCCAACCGTTCACATTATGTATTAATGATTTGGACTGTGGAACTAAATGTAATATTTCCAAATTTGCAGATGATACTAAGTTGGTGGGAGGATGATCTATGAGGAGGACGCAGAGCTATTCAACGGATTTAAATAGGCTGAGTGAATGTATATATGTATAATAGATGCAATATAATGTGGATGAACGTGAGTTTATCCATTTTCGTCCAAAAAATAGGAAGACAGATTATTGTTTGCGTAGGTGTAAATCGAGAGAGGTGGATACTCAGAGAGACCTTGGTGTCCTATTGCATCATACACAGATGTGAGCGCTCAGGCACAGCCGGCAGAAAAGTAGGCTAACGGTATTATGGCCTCCATAGCGAGAGTGTTTGCGTACACGTAAAGTGATGTTTTACAACAGTGAAATCGGGCAATATTGACGCCACACCTGGTCTTTTGTGTGCAGTGTTTGTGTCATTATCTGAGCAACGAAGTTTTTGCTATGCAGGGAGAGCAGTGAAGGTTTGTCAGGCTGATTCCCGGGATAGCGAGACTGATATATGAGGGGAAACTAAATCTGTTGGGATTAAATTCATTGGCGTTTTGAAGAGTGAGGGGTGGATCTCAAATAACCATACACAATTGAAACAGAATCATAGAGGGTAGATTCATAAAGAATGTTCCGGTTGGCGAGGTATTCTAAAACTAGGGGGTCATAGTTGGCAGATAAGGTGTAAAGGTCTGTGGTGAGGATACATTTCTTCACCAAGAGAGGAGTAAATCTATGGATTTCACTACCACAAGAAGTAGTTGAGGCGAAAAAACATTGTGCGATTTCAAGTATCAATTAGTTATAGCTCTTGGGGCTAAAGGGGTCAATGGATATGGGGGCAGGCAGAATCAGTTTATTGAAATCAATGATCAGCCATGATCATATGAAATGGCGGAGGTGGCCCGAAGGGCCAAAAAACTGAAGGGCCGATTAGCCTCCTGCAGATTTTATTTTCTATATATGCTTCTCCGCGTGTTTCTTGATCTGCGCTATCAGGTTTAGTTAACATTTCGGAAAGTATGATCAAATCAACGCTTCAGATGTCATAGAATCATAAAATTTACAGTGCAGAAGGAGGCCATTCGGCCCATCGGGTCTGCACCGGCCCTTGGAAACAGCACCCCACTGAAGCCCACACCTTCATCTTATCCCCATAACCCCACCTAAACCTTTTGGGCACTGAGGGCAATTTATCACGGCTAACCCACCTAACCTGCACATCTTTGGACTGTGGGAGGAAAACGGAGCATCCGGAGAAAACCCACGCAAACACAGGGAGAACATGCAGACTGCGCACATACAGTGACCCAGCGGAGTACATGGAATGTTGCCATTCGCGTCTCATCACTTGATCCTGAAACTTATTCATATATCAATTACTTTTATTCGTAAAGGCATTTTCTTTCTTTCAAACTGATTTTAATGTCCAATATTTCAGTGCTTTAGAGTAATCTCAGCACAAATCACTTAAGTGATAATCTTGGAATCAGAAGAGAAATAATACAACCTACTTAGCACCTCATGATTTGACTTAAATTAATTGGTTGAAACAAAACACACAGATTCGCACAGCTCACAAATGTCACAGTTAACCTTACATCCTTACCTCACAGCTACAGACAAATCGGAATTCCCTTCATCTACAAGAATCCATCTGTTACGCTTTTACCTTCACTTCTATTTACTTTTACTGTTATATTTTCTGATAGGGGAGTCAACTTCATTAGATTCCTATGGGGGGCATATAGGTTTTCCTACCTAATTCCGTTGCTTTACGATTGTTTCTTTTCATTTTCTTACAAATTTTCACTTCGTTATCTGTCTTCATTCAGGAGTTCACCTTCTTATTCGCTCCGGATGTCTTTACCGAGGCTTCGGGGCGACCTGTGAAGGGGCGTCGAGTTTATTGCTCATCGTGCCTTCTGAATGATACTTCAGAACAGATATATAGCAATAACAACGACCGCGGTAAGCATTTCCAAATATTATACCGGTGTTTATCCTTTCACGAATCTCGAAGTCATTTTTAAAAAAATTAGTCTCTAAGGCACCTTTTTTCTTTCCATGCAGCTATCGTTAATTTATTAATTGTAATAACTCAGCCCAGCATGAGTCACTGGCCAGTAATTAAGGCTGCCGAACGCCGCCACCCGCACCCCCCCCTTTCACCTGGGTCGCGCTATGGCTCTCTCCCTTTCATCAGAGAGAATCCTATTTATAGAGTCCTTTCGGCGTTCACGCCCCGTTAAATTATGTAAACTACAACGACGACGCCAATTTGTCGTGGAGATTATAATAAAGACAAATTCCTTGAGGTTCGATTTAAGGAAATTTATTTACACAAATATATTTGCGGAGAGAAAGTGTTCTGGCTGCAAAGCCAGGGCACCGAACTCTGAGATTCAATTGAATAAAGCATATTTTTTTAATCTGAAAGAACAGCTTGAAGTAAACAGTCATGTTTCTATTAAATAGACCTTGTAAAGTAAGTGAGATGAAAGACGTAGTATGTATGTTCTTGCCCTTGGCTAAAAACAACTCGAGCACACATTTTGTTAATTTTCGGAGGACAATGTGTTTTCATAATAAGGCCAAGACTAAAATATGAAGCAGTATTTTATTGAAGTTACCTGACCTACTGTTTTTCCTTCAAATGCCGTGTTGAACTATAGTCAAGCATTTCCCAGCATGCTTCTAAGTTGGCAACTCATTAATTTCCCTTCCACAGACCCAAGCTGGGAATCGAACCTGGACTCTGGAGCTGTGAAGCAACTCTGCTAACCATTGTGCTACCGAGTTGCCCGTTTGTAGGGGTTACAATTGCAATGTTAACTTGTAGGGGTTATAAAGGTAGGTTATGCAATCAGTCTTGTTACTTTGCAGTCCTGATATAACGATAGTAGACCTTCCTTGATCATATTTCATCTTCAAATTATTCGCCTGAAAGAGTGGGAGTTAGACCAGAATGCAGCAATTAGGTTTCTCTGTCATAAAAACAGAATTCCCTCCAACGTGATTTTCAGCTCTAGTTTCTCTTGGCATTTAAATATTAATCCCATTGTTTCATTTGCCTCTTCGATAATTTTCTGAAAATTCTGACGGCATTTTAATCTGTGTTTAAGTACCCCTGCGCCTGTTGCGATTTCAGCTCATTGTTGTGACCCCTGTAGAACATATTCAATTCGAAGCAACCTTCCTTGAAAGCAGGCGACCTAATCAATTTGAAAATGTTTTTCTATTTCCTGATCAATGTGTTTGCAAAAAATAACTTTCAGATTTTCCAGTTACTTCCACAGTCCGTGCTGTGCCATTATTCTATGTGCCGCCGAATGCATTTACAGCGATAAGCTCATTGCGATAAGTTTAAGTATCTAGTATTTGAATGTTAGTGAATTGGTGAGTGGATAAATGGGTATTTTGTTCTGGCATTATTATACGTACTCACAAATCTTAAACACACACACAGAACACACATGCAGAGACCCGCACACTTTTGAAATAGTGGGAGAAGATTGTATATATTTGAAGACTTCCACTTTGGGATGCAGTGATGTCACGTTTAAAGAATATGAAAATCATATACATATGTCTTCGAGGACAGTGGTAATAAGCAGCGGGTGAACATTAGTCTCTTGTGGCAACTGATCTGCAGCTTTTGTTACTGAATTCTGCTGAGCTTAACGTGCAAGTCTAGTCTGTAGATTAGTCAGAGCAAGTGCAAATGGTGCAACTCAGCTGAACTATTTGCCTGCTGGTCAATTTCTGCAGTCTATCATGTTCCCTCGTAAAGTTATATAGAATACTTGTAAGTGCCTTAATGCTATTATTCCAACATCAATTTTTCAGGAACAAATGCATTTGTGGCAAATTCATATACTCAGGATTGTTTCTAAATACGTACACGTGTCTATTATGAGATTGTGATCGTCCATATATTTGTTGATGTTTATTTTTTGCAATACCAAATTGATGCGTGGTGTGTACGGAGCAAGCTCCTATTACAGCTCCCTGCTCCAAAAATCAATTTAATACATCGTCTCCCGATAAGCGACATATCAGATATTAAACTGATAAGCACAGATGCTTCACTTGATCATGGCCAAATGGCAGTGAAGCAATATATTGGCAGATGGTTAACTGATCCTCCAAGATCTCATGATGTTGCACATTCCCTTCGTTTAACAGTTATCATTTCATTTTTGTTCTCACTGTGCATGAACATCATGTGCATTATCGGAGATACAAAAGTTTTCTTGGGTGTCTTCCACATTTGCAATTTCCACATCAGTGAGTGTGTTCTGGACAAAACTAATGTATTGTCGAGTGTATAACTTGTAAATTCCGTGATCTGGCTATTGTTTCTCCTTTACATAGCACAATTCCGTTTTGTGTCCTCATAAAATCTGAATTTAAGCAACCGTTTCTTATCCCCAGGCGCAATCTGGCTCCACGCCTTCCAAACAAGATTTCCATTAATGAAGCCCATAACAAAAATTGCATTGTTGTGGTTTCCCTCTCGATAACGTTAACTGACCTTGATTCCCTCTCGATCTCTACAAAGTTAAGCTGCCAATCCTGCCCTACCTTTTTCCAGGTTTCTGGAATAGCTAGAACGTCATAATTCCAAGTACTAATAAGTGGTCTAAGTTCATCTGCCTCACCTGCTATACTTCTGGCGTTTAAACAATAACACTTCAAACCACTGAGTTTGAGCACTCAAGGTGGTGCTGTGCTCCTATCTTTGTTCTATACGTGCCCTTCAGTTATTGCACCTACGAAGCTAACACTCTGTTTCCCACCCCCTTGTCATCGTAGTTTAAATCTTCTCGAGTGACACAAGCAAATCTCCCATCCAGGATATTGGTGCCCCTCCAATATAGATTCTTCTTGAACAGGTACCACTAGTCCAGAAGGAGATCCCAGTGGTTCTGAAAACCTCCCTCCTCCACCACCAGCTAAGCCAAGTATTTAGCTGAACGGTCTTCCTATATCTAGCCACACTGGTACATGGCACAGGGAGTAATGCTGAGATTACAACTCTAGAGGTTTACTGCCTAACACCCCGAACGACTTCTTCAGGACCTCGTCATTCTTCTTGCCTGTGCCGTTCATACCTATGTGTACTACGACATTGGCTGATCAACCTCCCTCTTCAGGATGTTCCGTATTCGTTCAGAGACATCATTGACTCTGGCGGCAGGGGGGCAATATGCCAGTCTGTGTCTCTTTCACGTCTCCAGAAGGGCCTATCTGTGACGCTTACTTTCGAGTCCCCTCTAGCTGTCGCATTCCTGAATTACCCTGCTGAGCAACAGAGCCAGTAGTGGTGCCACTGTTCTGGATGCTGTCGTTTTCTCCTGATAGGCAATCCCCCCAACTGAATCCAAAGGTATACTTGGAAGGTAGCGGGACAGCCGCAAGAGATTCTTGCAATGACTGACTGCCCCATGGAGTGACCACAACGTTGGGTCGCTTTATGAGACAAAGCGATGGTTTTAAGTTGTCTGCTGCCTTTGAGAGGTCCATCCATACGTGTACACTTATTTCCTTGCTGACAAAGTCCATTGGCATCGAAGCTGTAACGAGTTCCAATGTTCATTTATAAGGCTCAGTTTCTGAAATGTCTCAATTCTTCCCCTTATCACGTTTTCTGCTACCTAACGGATGAAATGATATTTTCCACTGTTGTGTGTCGAATATTTATTCCAATTCTCAAGTTAAAATGTGCATAAAACGGTTCATAGAGCATACTATCTTCTAGAATAATACACCCCGATCCTCCAAGTCATTCCTCTTGACTTTATGCAGTCCCTCATGTCAAATTGAATCGTAATTTTCACTATTTTAGTACACTCAACGAACACGTTCATAGGGTAAACGTCAGATTCTCCCTTGTTTATGAAGCCAAATGGGATTGGAGAATTTTCACCGCCTAGTTAGTGAAGGTAAATTAGTCACCGCGTCCCAGATGTTCCAGATATGTTACAGGTGCTGTCGAACTATAAGAGACTTTTGAAATCATTATTTTGTGGATGATTCTCTGCTGCAGCTCCTATTTTTAATTATTTATGTACCAATCTTCCTTCTTTTTCCAGTTCGTGGCACGCAATTAAATGGCACTTTTGTCTAGTTTCTCTCGTTTTTCTTGAATTTTTTATGAACATGGCAGCGGAAGTATCTCACAAAATAGACACGACAGAAAAAATACAATGCAGAAAGGACTCTTCAGCCCATCGAGCCTACACTTCCCGCATGACTGCTGCATGAAAGGCACCTGGTACCCCAGTCTCCATGACGCTTATGATTCCTTCCCGATGTAAATATGATTACCCAGCTCAGTTCTGAATTGACGTGTTGCTTATTGGAAATAAAGATGGCAGCGTTAAATGTTCAAGTCTCAGAGCCCTGAGTACTCATCATGATTTGCAATTCATCGTTTCTGCATTTGTCCTAAAGAATGAATTGACTTGTGCCCAACAACGTGTGGATTTAGTGAATTGAATTGTGTATTTTCCTCGTCAAAACAGAGGCTTGGACCGAACTTCAAATGTTTATAAGCACCTGCACGAATAATCACAATAAGGAAAATGGAAAGTTTACCTTTCTGCATTTCGTAATTGTTTCTATATTTTTGTTTTCCGTTTATTTTAATGCTGGGGAGACCCTCTTTCATTCCATTTCAGTTAGCGTTATACAAATTAGGAAGTTATTTGGCTGCACAGAATATGAGTACCTAAAAAAAAAAAAATCAACATTTTGTCTTGCACACGCCAGTTCGAGAAGAGAATAATTATTGCGTGGAAAAAAAAGTGATATCGATGGAGCCGTTGCATGAAGATTGCAACGCGGGATCTTGACTGACCATTAACGGACTAGCGTTAATTTAAATATGAGTGCAACTGCCTGGATTACATTTCAAGTGCATATTTGGCAGTGAACTGTAATGACCATCACTTCAACCATTCTGTGTGGTCACGTCTCCACCAACCAGAGGCCACATTTGAGGCAGTCAGGAATCACTTCCAATTCCATATAATTTCCTGCGTTCGCCTCCAATCGCATTCCTGACAAATATGTGACCGAAAATAGTTATCAACAATGTAATCGTTCCGCATTTCTGCTTAAACAAGTAGTTGCCATAATATAAGTAAGTCAAACCGAAATGGTGGAATAAACTGACACAACGGAACTCTTCAATTAGTAATGAGGTCAATAATTGAAAATTATTGAACTTCTGGAAATTAGAAAAAGCTCAGAGGAATTCAGGAAAGAAAAATCACAGTTGAAATAATTGGAAATATTGCTTCAATGAAATTCGATTAGTTTATTTGCTTGTTACATTCACCCGTCCTCTTTTACTTATTTTTTCAGGAGAAAAACTGCGACACGGTCAGAAAGGTAGGATATCACATTGTTATGCTTTAAGGTCTGTTCGTTTAAAACAATCCCATGAAGAGAATCCACTATTATAGACAATAGAATAGACAACAGAAAATTACAGCCCAGTACAGGCCCTTCGGCCCTCGATGTTGCGCCGACCTGTGAAACCAATCGAAAGCCCACCTACACTATTCTATTATCATCCATATGTTTATCCAATGTCCATTTAAATGCCCTTAATGTTGTCGAGTCCACTACTGTTTCAGGCAGGGCATTCCACACCCTTACTACTCTCTGAGTAAAGAACTTACCTCTGACATCTGCCCTACATCTATCTCACTCACTTTAAAGCTATGTCCCCTCGTGCTAGCTATCACCATCCGAGGACAAAGGCTCTCACTGTCCACCCTATCTAATCCTCTAATCATCTTGTATGCCTCTATTAAGTCACCTTTTAACCTCCTTCTCTCTCATGAAAACAGCCTCAAGTCCCTCAGCCTTTCTTCATAAGATCTTCCCACCATCCCAGGCAACATCTTGGTAAATCTCCTCTGCACCCTTTCAATTGCTTGCACATCCGTACTATAATGCGGCGGCCAGAACTGCACACAATACTCCAAATGCGGCTGCACCAGAGTTTTGTACAGCTGCAACATGACCTCATGGCTCCGAAACTCAATCCCTCTATCAATAAAAGCTGACACACCGTACGCCTTCTTAACAACCCTATCACCCTGGGTGGCAACTTTCAGGGATTTATGTACATGGACACCGAGATCTCTCTGCTCATCCACACTCACAAGAATCTTACCATTAATCCAGTACTCTGTATTCCTGTTACTCCTTTCAAAATGAATCACCTCACACTTTTCTGCACTAAGCTCCATTTTCCAATTCTCAGCCCAGCTCTGCAGCTTATCTATGCCCCTCTGTAACCTGCAACATCCTTCCGCACTGTCCACAACTGCACCGACTTTACTGTCAAACGCAAATTTACTCATCCATCCTTTTACGCCCTCCTCCGGTTATTTATAAAAATAACAAACAGCAGTGGCTCCAAAACAGATCCTGGTGGTACACCACTAGTAACTGAACTTCAGGGTGAACATTTCCCATCAACCACCACCCTCTGTCTTCTTACAGCTAGCCAATTTCTGATCCAAAGCGCTAAATCACCCTCAATTCCATGCCTCCGTATTTTCTGCAATAGCCTACCGTGGGGAACGATATCAATCGCATTTCTGAAATCCATTTACACCACATCAGCTGCTTTACCCTCGTTCACCTGTTTGGTCACCTTCTCAAAGAACTCAATAAGGTTTGTCAGGCACGACCTACCCTTCACTAAACCGTGTTGACTATCCCTAATCAAATTATTCCTTTCTCGATGTACTGCACACATGAAACTTGGTTTACATTATCATGAGTCTATTCGAAAATGTTTGCTGTCAAATGCTAAAAGATTGATAGGCACATGAGTGCTTAATCTTATCCACTCCATGAATATGTTTACATTGACGACAATTCGATTGTATAAGTTTATCCTGGCAGACTTAATTCGACTGCAAGAGGAGCAGGTCTCAGAAAGATAGGAAAACACACAGAAAGTATTATGTAAATGGAAGACCATTTACAATTTTTGACAGGCAAAAGGATCTGGTTGTACACGTTCACGGGTAACCGAAAATGGCAACACAGTTGGAGAAGGCAGTTAGGAATGCAGACGGCATGCTTGCCTTCATCGGCCGGAGCATTCAGTATAAATATTTCCAAGTCATGCTGCGGTTGTATCGTACCTCAGGTAGTCCACACTTGGGATGTAGTATTCAATTCCGGTCACCACACTACCAGAAATATGAGATGGCTTCGGAGAGGGTGCAGAGGAGGTTTAACTTGATGTTGCCTGGTGCAGACTGCACTATATCTGAGTTTTGATATGCTCAGTTTCTTTTCAATGGAACGACGGAGGTTCAGGGGCCACCCGATAGAAGTCTACAAAACTATGAGGGGCATGGACAGAGTGGATAGTCAGAAGCGTTTTTTTCCAGAGTGGAAGTGTACATTACTAGGGTGCAAACGTTTAAGGTGCAAGGGAAAAGATTTAGAGCAGATGTTTTTACATAAAGGTGAGTGGGTGCCTGGAAAAAGCTGCTGAAGGAAGTGTTGCAAGCAGATGCGATAATGATGTGTAAGGGGTGCCTTGACAAATATATGTATAGGATGGGAATAGAGGGATACGGACCCCGGAAGTGATCAAGCTTTTGGTTGGACGGGTAGCAGGTCGCCGCAGGCTTGTAGGATTGAAGTGCCTGTTCCTTTGCTGTACTGTCCTTTGCTCCCTGTGCTTTGTAGAAGGTGGGCTGAGCTACCCGCCTCTGCGCTAAGAAAATGTGTAGGTCTGTGATTATAACATATCATTCGTTGGAAATACGGACTCATTTAAGTTTAAATTATTTTTGCATATATGTCTTAAAAAAGGTGTGGTGTGGAGATGCCGGCGTTGGACTGGTGGGGGGGGGGCACAGTAATAATTCTTACAACACTACTTTAAGGTCGAACAGGTTTGTTTCGAATCACTAGATTTCGGAGTGCAGCTTCTTCCTCAGGTAAATGAAGAAGTGGGTTCCAGAAACAAAAATGGAGACAAAGTGAATGATGCACAGCGATACGTTAACTGCGAGTCTTTGCTGTTAATTAAAAATTTACAGGCCCAGACGGAGCGACTGGAGAGAGGGATAATAGGTGTGAATTGTCTCAAACCAGGACAGTTGGTAGCAAGCCCCGGTCAGATGGTCGGAAGGGGTGAATTTAATCGGAAATGAATCTAAGGTTTCTGCGTTGCGCGCGTCCGAAAGGCCGCATAGGAGAACGCTTATCTGAAGATCAGAGCCTGAATGCCCTTGACTGCTGAAGTGTTCCCCGACTGGAAGGGGTCATTCATGACGGGCGATTGTCGCCCGATGTCCGTTCATCCGTTGTCACAGCGTCTGCATTGTTTCGCCAATGCAACACGCCTCGGTACATCCTTTTCTTAATTGTATTAGGTAGACAGCGTTGGCTGAGTCGCACCGGATGTACCGCACAGCTGCTGGGTGGCGTTCTCAAATTTAATGGTGTAACCATGTCGATTATCCGCCGCGTCTTGCAGAGGTTCCAATGGCAGGGTTGTGTGATGTCGAGGTCGATTTACCCTGAAGGCTGGGTAGTTTCCTGCAAACAATAGTCTGTTTGAGGTTGTGTGATTGTTTGAAGGCAATTTGTGAAGGTGTGGGGAGAAGTACTGGACAACGATGGGTACACTGTTGGTTGTACCCCGTGCTTGTCTTCTGAGGAGGTCTATCTGGTTTTGTGCTGTGGTAGGTTGGAGCTGTCGATCGATGAGTCGAGTGCCATATCCCGTTTGTAGGAGGGCATCTTTCAGCCTCTGAAGATGGCTGTTGCGTTCCACGTCGTTTGAGAAGATCCTGTGTACATGGAGGGCTTGTCTGTAGAGGTTGTCTTCGTCGTGAGGGATGCTGGTGTAGAGTGACGAGACGTCCAATGTGACGATGAATATTCGTGTTTCAACTGGTTCATGAGTGCTGGGTTTCTGTAAGAAGTCCATTGTATCGCAGAAGCTGGGTGTAGTGATATGACGGACGTCTCACAGAAACCTAGCACCCATGGATCAGTTGAATCAGAAACATTCCTCGTCACAGTGGACGTCCCAGCACTCTACACCAGCATCCCTCGTGATGGCGGCATTGCTCCAACACACGCAGAACTCAACACCGACACTGCCAATCTACAGACGCAATTCGACAATTCATCCGCTTCATCCTGGATCGCAAAGACTTCACATTCGACAACAAGATTTTCATCCAGACACAACGAGCAGCCATGGGGACCAAATTCACACCTCTGTATGCTGACATCCTCATGTACAAGTTTGAACAAGACCTCCTCACAGCACAGGACTTTCAACCAACGTTATACACAAGATACATCAATGACATATTTGTGATTAGGACCCACGGCGAAGAATCACTTAAACGACTACACAATGACATCAATAATTTCCATCCCTCCATCACAACACGATGGACTACTCTCCAGAATCGGTTGCAATCTTGGACACACTCAACTTCATCAAGGAGGGTCACCTCAGCACTTTGCTTCACCGCAAGCTCACGGATAACCTCACGGTGCTCCAATTCTCCAGCTTCCACCCTAAACACATTAAGGAAGCCATCTCCAAAGGAAAGCCCTCCGTATACACAAGATCTGCTCAAACGTGGAGGAACGTAACAGGCATGAACACCTTGCCAAATCCGCCCCGCATTACCAGGACTTGCCTTCAAACAACCGCGCAACCTAAAATAGACCATTGTTTGCAGCAAACTACCCACCCTTCAGGAGAACAGCGACCACGGCACCACACAACCCTCACATCGGAACCTCTGCAAGACGTGCTAGATCTTCTACATGGATACCGCCATTGCACGTGAGAACACCACCGACGAAGTACTTGCTTCAACCTCTTGTGACTCGGCCAAAAGCTTCTCCCTCATCCGCTGCAGGAAAGGATATCCCGAGGAATGATACATTTGGCGAGACCATGTTCACGCTGCGACAATGGATGAACTGACATCACGCGTTAAATAGCAGGGGAGAAACGTTCCCTTCCAGTCGGGGAACACTTCAGTTGTCAAGGGCATTCGGCCTCTGATCTTCGGATAAGTGTTTTCGAAGGCCGCCTTCAGAAAGTGTGACAACGCAGAATCGCAGAGCAGAAACTAATAGCCCAGTTCTGCACACATCAGTACGGCCTCAACCGGAACCTTGGATTCATGTCGCATTACATTCAACTATCACTAACTGGGCTGGGCTTTCGAAATGCCACCAACTGTCCTGTCTTGAGACAATTCACACCTGTTTAAGCTGCGACTATCGATCTCTCCAATCGCTCCATCTGGACCTGTAAAGACTTCATTATCTACGAAGACTCGCATTCCAAGTATCGTCCTGCATCATTGACATTGTCTATATATGTATTGCTGGAACCCACCTCTTCATTCACCTGAGCAACGTGCAGCGCACCGTAGAAAGGTGGAAAGCCGTTCTATTTTTAGGGTTTTCTTTTAGTTAGGTTCCTGTAACTCTGGAGGCACAAGTTGTAAGTCTTAATTTGACTGAGGTTTTGAAACCATTGAAGTGAGTACATGGGCTACAATGTTGATAAAGTTTAGAAAATTTATAACAATCAGGCAGAGTTAGAAAATGTTGTTGTTACCAAATGACAGGCGTCGAAAATCACATGGACAGCCAGTAATGAAGAGAAGGACTGATCAGTGAGTGTAACGACAATACAGTGCGGATGCAACGCCGCTAAACTCTCCAAGAAGATACCTTGCAATTATTCTGGAAACATGAGTGTACGGAACTAAACGGTTTGTTCTCCATTACATTAACGGAGACATACAATCTCAGTTATATTTTGTTTTGTTTTGGGTTTCTCATGGAAAAAGGCCTACTGGTGGAATCTAGTGACCTCTCATGAGTCAACCTGGAGAAAAAGTTGCAATTGTACCCGGGCAAGCAGGATGGAATCGTATTTTCTTAGTTGAGTTTGCGTTGGTATGAAATAAATAATGTGAGTACGAATCATTTTCGAGGTTTCTTTGTCCTGGAAGACTTTCAAGCATTTTGTGCCGTGTAATATTGTTCATGATACTTAACAATATATGTCTGGTTCGTGTTAAAAGTAATGGGACAGACTCCTACATCTGAGATCCGTGCATGTTTTTTTAGATTTTAGTGATTGTAGTTATTTTGATCTAAAGCCTAGGATGAGCAAATTTCCCTTGCATCGCTACAATCTACGGAGAAAAATATGTTGCAGGATTTTGTGGCCTAATATAAGCAAGATTTGCGATCAAGTTAGAATAGTAACTCCTTGCAACTTCGAAACTTCCGATACTTTTTTGGAATTAAAGTTATGGGCGTTATCAATGAGAAAGTATTGATCATTTTCCGAAAAGAAAGCATTCGTTCAGATGCCGAAGATTAAATCTAAAAACAAAACCCGAGAAATGCAGATATATTGTCGAATTGAAGAATCGCATGGCAAGTTAATTTTTCTGGAACCGATTACTCCATTAGATGAATGATATGATCGCTTAAGAAGAGGTAGTCAGGAGTGTTACGAATGAGCGGACGGGATAATTTTAACACTTCGGGAATGTTGGTTTACTTTCGAAAGGGACCACTAAAGGTCCAGTTTAATCGATGTTTACAATTAATAAGTGACAAAGAAATAGTTGTGATGCTGGATCAAATTTCGACATGAATACGATCTGCTAGGGCAACGACAATTTTTGTTCACATTTTTTCTTCTGGAACTGTTGATATTGTTAGATATGCCGCAATGTTATTTCCACTAGGTGGCTGACTCAGTTTCCTTCTGGATTTGAGAACCGGCAGTTAGTCGTTCGAAAGATTCTTAATTCAATTCAGAACCTATTTCTGTGGGTATGAACGCATCATTCTTATCAACTAACTTGAGGATGCAACGTGTAAGCACAGCTCCTGGGTGAATGGCAGAGTCACAGCTCATTGCACTAGAAGATCCGCATATGACAATGGCAGTGACAAGCTTCTCTCATCAAGCAGGCCGGAATCATCGGCCACACCGTTCAAATAATTACCAGAATAAAAGTGATAAATTTGGACGTATTCCTTTCATCTATATGATGGTTGGAACCGGGACAGAATACTGCTGGGAGGGGCTCGTTCGCTCTCTGTATATGATGTGTACACTTTATGCTATCGTGGAATAAACCATGTATTTTGTATGAGTTATCGAGCATGAATCTTCATCCTATTAATATACGTATTTTCATTTTTTTCCAGAAATTGATCGCTTAAAAACTCTTCTCGCTAACTGTGGTAAGCCGAAAATTCATTCGTTCCTATTCCTTTCTGAGTAACTGAAGATGAATGTGTCTGAAATAATTGACACGAAACGATATGTATTTCCTGTTTCCATCCATGCCAAGTTACAGAACACGGAACTGTAAACATTTCCACAAAATCGAGTCACTCAACGCATTGTAACAAATTTCAGGAAGAAGTGGGTTGACAATGACTGTTCCATTTCCAAGAAGGAATAATCTTAGCAAAATTCCACTTACCTTCTTCCAGAGTAGACGATAAAACGAGTATGTCATACAAAAAGACAGACAGATTTGAGCAAAAGTAAGATAAGATAGTTCGTTGGAGAATCAGAATCGGCACATGGTAGGAGAAAAGAAGACTTTCCTTTACGGATTCGATTTTATATCATCTTGTGTTCCTGGTGCACCATCACATATATGACCCTGCGTTCAACATCAGTTATTGGAGGGCATCATGGTGGCGCAGTGGTCCACGTGGATGCCACACGGCGCCCATGTCCCAGCGTCGATCCCGGCTCTGTGACACTGTCCGTGTGGAGTTTTCACATTCTCCCCGTGTTTGCGTGGTTTTCGCCCCCAAAACCCAAAGATGTGCTGGATAGGTGAATTGGTCACGGTAAATTGCTCCCTCATTGGAAATAGTGAATTGGATACTCTAAGTTTTAAACAAAGTCGAGCTATTCCCTTAATCCAGGATTTCACACCGAAAAGGACTGGCGGACTGCTGTATGGTGATATATTTTTGGAAGCTCCTTGTGCGCAGTTGAGGTCTTGCGATGGAAGGAGTGCAGGGAAGTATGACGAGGTTGATTTCAAAGATGGCGGGGCTGTAATTTGAGGAGATATGTCGGTTCGGGTTATATTCTTTGAGTTTAGAAGATTGAAAGCGGCTTGCATAGAAGCCTACAAGATTCGAACAGGATTAGTCTGGGTGTATTCAGAAAAATGTCTTGCCGATGGTGATTAGTCCAGAACT
Organism: Scyliorhinus torazame; assembly: GCF_047496885.1. NCBI lineage: Eukaryota > Metazoa > Chordata > Chondrichthyes > Carcharhiniformes > Scyliorhinidae > Scyliorhinus > Scyliorhinus torazame. The sequence continues at coordinate 107,003,814 of NC_092718.1, read as the reverse complement.
AGGAGCCATAGTTCTAGGACTGAGGTGAGGAAAAAATGCTTCACACAGAGAGTGGCGAACCTGTGGAATTTATAAGCTCGGTAATTAGATGAAGCCAACACATCGTGTGATTTAAAGAAGGAACTAGATATAGCTCTTTGTGAGGGCCACGAAGAATCCAGCACGAGTTTGAAGAGTCAAGCAGAAAGCAACTTTATTTACATGAACATACATACTGTGCCTGGAGGTTGCAACTGTTTCCCTCTCTCGCCAGCACGCCCAGGCTAGTTCTATTTATACGGCTGTGTGGTTAATATTTACTCAAACATCTTCCCCAGTCCCTCATTGGGGAGCTCATATTCCCCAAGCATCATGCGGTAACCAATGGTCCCCAGCCAATAGGATCAGGGCCGGTTATAATATAGCTCTTGATGCTCAAGGGCTCAAGGGACATGAGGTAAAGCCGCTATCGGGGTAATGAACTTGATGATAACACATGATTATAACAAATGGCGAAGAGGCTTGAAGGGCCGAATGGCATCTGCTGCTTCTATTTTCTATGCATCTGTCTGTGTATGTCCGAACTGCTAGTTCAAGTGTGTGCAATAATGTCACAAGAGCATTTTGTTACGAAGCCTGGAAAGTAGCCCTTCTGGTGTTGGTGCACTTCTTTTCACTTAAACAAAATTAGGAATTCAATCTTTCCCTTCATTCATGCTACGTTTTGAGTCTTCATTGTGCGCTACATTTACGAATTCATAACAGCGATTAAACATCAGAATTGCTTAAGCGATGTCAATGTGGCGTTTGAACATTTTCTGGGTCCGTGTGGGCTTCGTCCGGGTGCTACGGTTTCCTTCTGCAGTCTGAAGATATGCAACTTAGCTCCATTGGCTTTGCTAAATTTCCCCTCGGTGCGATTCGCTGGATGGAGCTGTGGATTGGGCCTGTGGAAGTTTTTCGTTCAGAGATTCGCAGAGGGCTCGACGAACCTAATCGCCTCTTTCTGCACTGTAAGGATTTTATGATTCTAAAAAAAAAAACGAAATCATATATAAGGCGTTGGTTTTGTCGGAATTGCGTTCTGTCTTTCTGATACTCTTACTGCCAGTCGATGTGAAGATGATCGAGCAGTGGTTATGCCACTGAGCTCGTAATTTGGAGCTGAAAGTCTGCTGCACTGGGCACATGCGGTACGAATCCCAAAGCAACTGGAAATCCAATTCAATAATTTGGACGTGAGGAGCTCAGATTTGTAATGTCGACCATGGGACGATCATCAAATGTCCTCCGATGACTCATTTATGGAAAGAAGCCTGTTGTACTCACCTGTTATTCGTAAATGTGACACCGGATTCGAAAGAAATATGTTTGACAGTGAACATCACTGTGGGCTACTTGGCAAGCTCTCAGTTCTAGCGTATCAGGCCTGGCAATAAACTAGCCTTGGAAGAATTGGAACAAAAAAAGCTTGCTTTCAAACATTTTGCCTTGATTGCATTATTTGACATCTCATTTCTCTCTACATCTTCATCATTTTTTGTGGACACCTGTCGAAATTTAGAGAGATCCCGAGAATCTCTCTGCGTGGGAATGTGCATTACTCTTAGTCGGAAACAGAAACTTTGTGATTGATTACATTTCGGTCAATCTGCAGCCATTAAAAATTCTGCTTCTGTCCTGTCTTGCATCTATTTCCGTGGTGACTTCGACCTCACCAACGTTTCTCCGAGACAATGAACGGCAAAGATTTTTTTTTCCATCTCATCTTTAAATTCATTCAAAGGCTTAATCTTTCCTCATCCTATCTCTTGACGAATCCCCTTTTAACTCACTCGGCAACTGGCAGCCTTCACTTCCGCTTCCGCTTGCACACGTTCTGTGTTAACCGCCTCCTCCTTGAAGCTCTTCTTAAAGCCACGATCATTCACCAGGCATCCGTCGTGATATACAATTGTGCACACGTGTCAGGTGTTGATGCGGAACGATCCTCTGACGTAATTTGAAAATATTAACTGTTTTATTGAAGCTAATTTCTGATGCAAGATGACAGAGAACTGCAAACTTCATTGTAAATTGGTGCAGTGAGGTAATTCGGTGAAGAGTGGGAGAAGGTGTTTTCCCGACTGTTTTGTTCTCTCTCTTTCTCCGGGCCTAATTTCGGGAGCCGTTCGGAGGAGGAGGAGCGGTCTCTGTGAGTATAAACATCTAACGGTACCTTCGTTCTCCAGTTTTTTTCAAAAATGACGTCAGAGGGAAGCTGTGATCTGATTGGTTGATAACAAATCTGCCCCAAATTTTTTTTAAAAACACAGCTAAACTCGTAAACTTAAATTAAACTAATTAATTAATTAGTGATGGCTGGTCAGGTGATTTGCTTGAGCTGCTTGATGTGGGAGCCGGCAGATCCCATTGCGAGCTGCAGCGACCACATCTGCAGTAAGTGTTGGCTGCTCGAAGAGCTCCGGCTCAGGGTTGATGAGCTGGAGTCTGAGCTTCAAACACTGAGGCACATCCGGGAGGGGGAGACTTACCTGGACACTGTGTTTCAGGAGGCAGTCACACCTGTCAGAGTAAGTAGTTTAAATCCTACCAGTGGCCAGGGACAGCAGGGTGAGACTGCAAGTCAGGCAGGTAAAGGAAACCAGCAGTCAGGAACTCAGGAGCCTCAGCCCTTGACTATGTCCAACAGGTATGAGGCACTTGATCCCTGTGTGGATGGCGAACAGGGTTGCAGGAAGGATGAGTCAGCTGACCAAGGCACCATGGACCAGCAGTCAATTCAAGGGGAGGGAGTAAATTGGCAAGTTGTAGTTGTAGGGGATTCTATTATCAGGGGGATAGATAGTTTCCTTTGTGAGCAGGATAAAGAGTCCCGCATGGTATGTTGCCTGCCCGGTGCTAGGGTGCGGGACATCTCTGACCGGCTTGAAAGGATCTGGAGAGGGAGGGGGAGGATCCAGTTGTTGGGGTCCATGCTGGTACCAACAACATAGGCAAGTCTAGTAAAGAGGAACTGTTTAGAGATTATAAAGAGCTAAGATTCAAATTAAAAACAGGTCCTCAAGGGTCATAATCTCCGGATTACTGCCCGAGCCACGTGCAAATTGGCATAGGAAGGCAAGAATAAGGGAAGCTAACACGTGGCTGAAAGAGTGGTGTGGGAAAGAGGGGTTCCTTTTCATGGGACACAGGCATCAGTTTTGGGACAGGGGGGACCTATACCGTTGGGATCTTCTCCACCTGAACCGAGCTGGGAACAGTGTTCTGGCGAAAAGAATAAATAGGGTGGTCAATCGGACTTTAAACTAGAGATTGGGGGTGGGGGGGGGGGAGGGAAAGTCAGTGAACCAAGAGGTGAAGTAATCAGCGGGAAGCGTAGCTGCTTAGGAATGCAATAAATCACGAAAAGACAAAACTCAGGAGGGTTTGCAATAGTCCCCATCCCACAAAATATGGGCTTCGTCCGGGTGCTACGGGTTCCTTCTGCAGTCTGAAGATATGCAACTTAGCTCCATTGGCTTTGCTAAATTTCCCCTCGGTGCGATTCGCTGGATGGAGCTGTGGATTGGGCCTGTGGAAGTTTTTCGTTCAGAGATTCGCAGAGGGCTCGACGAACCTAATCGCCTCTTTCTGCACTGTAAGGATTTTATGATTCTAAAAAAAAAAACGAAATCATATATAAGGCGTTGGTTTTGTCGGAATTGCGTTCTGTCTTTCTGATACTCTTACTGCCAGTCGATGTGAAGATGATCGAGCAGTGGTTATGCCACTGAGCTCGTAATTTGGAGCTGAAAGTCTGCTGCACTGGGCACATGCGGTACGAATCCCAAAGCAACTGGAAATCCAATTCAATAATTTGGACGTGAGGAGCTCAGATTTGTAATGTCGACCATGGGACGATCATCAAATGTCCTCCGATGACTCATTTATGGAAAGAAGCCTGTTGTACTCACCTGTTATTCATAAATGTGACACCGGATTCGAAAGAAAATGTTTGACAGTGAACATCACTGTGGGCTACTTGGCAAGCTCTCAGTTCTAGGGTATCAGGCCTGGCAATAAACTAGCCTTGGAAGAATTGGAACAAAAAAGCTTGCTTTCAAACATTTTGCCTTGATTGCATTATTTGACATCTCATTTCTCTCTACATCTTCATCATTTTTTGTGGACACCTGTCGAAATTTAGAGAGATCCCTAGAATCTCTCTGCGTGGGAATGTGCATTACTCTTAGTAGGAAACAGAAACTTTGTGATTGATTACATTTCGGTCAATCTGCAGCCATTAAAAATTCTGCTTCTGTCCTGTCTTGCATCTATTCCCGTGGTGACTTCGACCTCACCAACGTTTCTCCGAGACAATGAACGGCAAAGATTTTTTTTTCCACCTCATCTTTAAATTCATTCAAAGGCTTAATCTTTCCTCATCCTATCTCTTGACGAATCCCCTTTTAACTCACTCGGCAACTGGCAGCCTTCACTTCCGCTTCCGCTTGCACACGTTCTGTGTTAACCGCCTCCTCCTTGAAGCTCTTCTTAAAGCCACGATCATTCACCAGGCATCCGTCGTGATATACAATTGTGCACACGTGTCAGGTATTGATGCGGAACGATCCTCTGAAGTAATTTGAAAATATTAACTGTTTTATTGAAGCTAATTTCTGATGCAAGATGACAGAGAACTGCAAACTTCATTGTAAATTGGTGCAGTGAGGTAATTCGGTGAAGAGTGGGAGAAGGTGCTTTTTCCCGACTGTTTTGTTCTCTCTCTTTCTCCGGGCCTAATTTCGGGAGCCGTTCGGAGGAGGAGGAGCGGTCTCTGTGAGTATAAACATCTAACGGTACCTTCGTTCTCCAGTTTTTTTCAAAAGTGACGTCACAGGGAAGCTGTGATCTGATTGGTTGATAACAAATCTGCCCCAAATTTTTTTTAAAAACACAGCTAAACTCGTAAACTTAAATTAAACTAATTAATTAATTAGTGATGGCTGGTCAGGTGATTTGCTTGAGCTGCTTGATGTGGGAGCCGGCAGATCCCATTGCGAGCTGCAGCGACCACATCTGCAGTAAGTGTTGGCTGCTCGAAGAGCTCCGGCTCAGGGTTGATGAGCTGGAGTCTGAGCTTCAAACACTGAGGCACATCCGGGAGGGGGAGACTTACCTGGACACTGTGTTTCAGGAGGCAGTCACACCTGTCAGAGTAAGTAGTTTAAATCCTACCAGTGGCCAGGGACAGCAGGGTGAGACTGCAAGTCAGGCAGGTAAAGGAAACCAGCAGTCAGGAACTCAGGAGCCTCAGCCCTTGACTATGTCCAACAGGTATGAGGCACTTGATCCCTGTGTGGATGGCGAACAGGGTTGCAGGAAGGATGAGTCAGGTGACCAAGGCACCATGGACCAGCAGTCCATTCAAGGGGAGGGAGTAAATAGGCAAGTTGTAGTTGTAGGGGATTCTATTATCAGGGGGTTAGATAGTTTCCTTTGTGAGCAGGATAAAGAGTCCCGCATGGTATGTTGCCTGCCCGGTGCTAGGGTGCGGGACATCTCTGACCGGCTTGAAAGGATCTGGAGAGGGAGGGGGAGGATCCAGTTGTTGGGGTCCATGCTGGTACCAACAACATAGGCAAGTCTAGTAAAGAAGACCTGTTTAGAGATTATAAAGAGCTAAGATTCAAATTAAAAACAGGTCCTCAAGGGTCATAATCTCCGGATTACTGCCCGAGCCACGTGCAAATTGGCATAGGAAGGCAAGAATAAGGAAAGCTAACACGTGGCTGAAAGAGTGGTGTGGGAAAGAGGGGTTCCTTTTCATGGGACACAGGCATCAGTTTTGGGACAGGGGGGACCTATACCGTTGGGATCTTCTCCACCTGAACCGAGCTGGGAACAGTGTTCTGGCGAAAAGAATAAATAGGGTGGTCAATCGGACTTTAAACTAGAGATTGCCGGGGGGGGGGGGGGGGGGGGAGGGAATGTCAGTGAACCAAGAGGTGAAGTAATCAGCGGGAAGCGTAGCTGCTTAGGAATGCAATAAATCACGAAAAGACAAAACTCAGGAGGGTTTGCAATAGTCCCCATCCCACAAAATATGACACAGTGTATGGAAAGTCTCAGTAAGCCAAGGTCCACCACACTAAGAAAACAAAAAGGGACGGTCAATAGCGAATTAAAGGTGCTATATTTAAATGCGTGCAGTGTAAGGAACAAGGTAGATGAGCTTGTGGCCCAGATTGTGACTGGCAGGTATGATGTGGTAGGCATCACAGAGATGCGGTTGCAGGAGGTTCAGGACTGGCATTTAAACATCAAGGGATTCACAACCTATAGAAAAGACAGAGAGGTGGGCAGAGGGGGCGGTGTTGCCTTGTTAATTAGGAATGAAATTAAATCAATAGCACTAAACAACAAAGGGTCAGATGATGTGGAGTATGTGTGGGTAGAGTTGCGGAACCACAACGGCAAAAAAAAACCATAATGGGAGTTGTGTACAGGCCTCCTAACAGTTGTCAGGACCAGGGGCACAAAATGCACCATGGAATAGAAAGTGCATGTCAGAAAGGCAAGGTCACAGTGATCATGGGGGACTTCAATATGCAGGTGGACTGGGTAAATAATGCTGCCAGTGGACCCAAGGAAAGGGAATTAATTGAATGTTTACAGGAGGGCTTTTTGGAACAGCTTGTGATGGAGCCCACGAGGGGACAGGCCATTCTGGACTTCGTGTTATGTAATGAGCCAGACTTGATTAAATATCTTTATGTAAGGGAACACTTAGGAGGCACTGATCAGAATATGGTAGAATTCAATCTCCAATTTGAAAGAAAGAACGTAGAATCAGATGTAAAGGTGTTACAGTAAAATAAAGGTAACTACAGGGGCATGAGGGAGGAACTGACGAAAATCAACTGGGAGCAGAGCCTAGTGGGAAAGACAGTAGAACAGCAATGGCAGGAGTTTCTGGGAGTAATTGAGGACACAGCACAGAGGTTCATCCCAAAGAAACGAAAGGTTATCAGAGGGGGGATTAGGCAGCCGTGGCTGACAAAGGAAGTTAGGGAATGCATCAAAGCAAAAGAGAAAGCCTATAACATGGCAAAGAATAGTGTGAAGTCAGAAGATTGGGAGGATTGGAAAATCGCTGTTGTAACCCCACTGTTCAAGAAGGGAACAAGGAAAAAGATGGAAAATTCTTGGCCAATTAGCCTAACCTCGGTTGTTGGAAAGATTCTAGAATCCATTATTAAGGATGAGATGTCTAAATTCTTGGAAGTGAAGGGTCGAATTAGGAAAAGACAGCATGGATTTAGTAAGGGGAGGTCGTGCCTGACAAACCTGTTAGAGTTCTTTGAAGAGATAACAAATAGTTTAGACCAAGGAGAGCCAATGGTTGTTATCTATCTTGACTTCCAAAAGGCATTTGATAAGGTGCCTCACGGGAGACTGCTGAGTAAAATAAGGGCCCATGGTATTCGAGGCAAGGTACTATCATGGATTGACGATTGGCTGTCAGGCAGAAGGCAGAGAGTTGGGATAACAGGTTCTTTTTCGGAATGGCAACTGGTGACGAGTGGTGTCCCGCAGGGTTCAGTGTTGGGGCCACAGCTGTTCTCTTTATAAATTAACGATCTAGATGACTGGACTGGGGGCACTCTGGCTAAATTTGCCGATGATACAAAGATAGGGGCAGGTAGTATGTAGGAGGTGGGGAGGCTGCAGAAAGATTTAGACAGTTTAGGAGAGTGGTCCAAGAAATGGCTGATGAAATTCAACGTGGGCAAGTGCGAGGTCTTGCACTTTGGAAAAAAGAATAGAGGCATGGACTATTTTCTAAACGGTGACAAAATTCATAATGCTGAAGTGCAGAGGGACTTGGGAGTCCTAGTCCAGGATTCTCTAAAGGTAAACTTGCAGGTTGAGTCCGTAATTCAGAAAGCAAATGCAATGTTATAATTTATGTCAAGAGGCTTGGAATATAAAAGCAGGGATGTACTTCTGAAGCTTTATCAAGCATTAGTTAAGCCCCATTTAGGATACTGTGAGCAATTTTTGGCCCCACACCTCAGAAAGTACATACTGGCACTGGAGCGGGTCCAGCGGACATTCACACGGATGATCCCAGGAATGTTAGGCCTAACATACGATGAACGTCTGAGGATCCTGGGATTATATTCATTGGAGTTTAGGAGGTTGAGGGAATATCTAATAGAAACTTACAAGATAATGAATGGCTTAGAAAGCGTGGACGTAGGGAAGTTGTTTCCATTCGCAGGGGAGACTAGGACACGGGGGCACAGCCTTAGAATAAAAGGCAGTCACTTTAGAACAGAGATGAGGAGAAATTTCTTCAGCCAGAGAGTCGTGGGTCTGTGGAATTCATTACCACAGAGCGCGGTGGAGGCCGGGACGTTGAGTGTCTTTAAGACAGAAGTTGATAAATTCTTGATTTCTCGAGGAATTAAGGGCTGTGGCGAGAGAGCGGGTAAATGGAGTTGAAATCAGCCATGATTGAATGGTGGAGTGGACTCGATGGGCCGAATGGCCTTACTTCCGCTCCTATGTCTTATGGTCTTAAATGAGATGTATGGACACTTCATGTCAGTCAACTGTAGAATGTTAGCGATGCTGGTAGTTTCTCGACATTCAGGTTACACTAACCCCCAGCCAAATAAACAAATCACCGATAAAGAGTGGATATAAAATAGGAAAGGGAAAAAAATACGTACTCTTCCACATATTGACATGACTGCATTGATTAGTTCAGTGTCGATTGTGTTATTATTCAAATGGTGCAATACCAACTGGAATAGGAGCAAAACCCGAGCAATTATCATGCAAACCTGACCAACAGTTCAACAAAATGAGGACTTTAGTTTCAAATATATCATACAGCAATACGGTTTTCAACCGTCTATCGGTCCAGCAGTATTTCAAAACACATAGCCCTCTGTCATCAATATGATCAACGAATGAGCACCTCCTGCGCATTGGGCCAATAAATTGCAAAAACAAACAAAACTCTGAATGATACAGTTCGGTTGATTATCCGTTAGCCAATGCGGCGATAGTGAAATGCAAATGGGTGAAGGAATGGGTCTTGACACTGAACGTGGCATGCCAAATCATATTACCCAGTGCATCGACAGCAGCGTCAAAACATTCCACTCCGCACGTCCATTGGTCTGGATTCTCAGAGCCTGCGGTTAGGTCTGCAGAATCTGTCTGATCTTACGACTCGAAAGTCGGCGCCGCCCCATCAGCGATCTCAAAGCTCAAAGCCACGGCATTACCTGCAGATGAGGCCTCAGAATGGCCGGGTGCGTGGCATTGCGTGCGTACAGCGGTCTCCTGCTGCGGCGATGCACTGCAACTTGGCACAGCACACGCGTGGATCTGGCCTGCCAGAAATAGACCCTCCATAACCATCCTCGTCACCCCCGGACCAGAAGAACAGCTGGACACCGTGCTGGACACCATGCAAATGCGAGGTTCCCGAACGGTGCAAGCACACGCGAGTGGCGCCGTCCGGGACTCGACTCATCGGGAACAGAGAATCGGGAAAGGGCCTCGGGTGACGTCGCGAAGTCATCCATACGACGTGCAGCGTATTCCCCGGGTACTACGGTTTTGAATGGGCGGAGCATCGGAAAACCGGCGCAACACCCATTTCCGGAGTAGACTTGGAATCGCCAACCGATCGCCAAAAGCGAGTCTGGCGTCCGCGATCAGGCAAATGCAGCCCATTGTAAGCCTTTGGAATCCCATTACTAGGCCTGACCCGGTATTCTCCAGAACCTTCGCGATCACCCGCCTTCAGAGGTTGAAGAGGGTAGGTATTCCTGGTGGCGACGTTAACAAGTGATTTTCAAACTCCGAAACAGCCGGCTGAGGTAGGGCAACCAGAGGCACGGGCATTGACATCCGGACCTGACATTGGCCGTGCTGGCATCAAGGGATAAGTGAGGATGACCGGTGAGTCGTCCAGTAGTGCCGGGTGTCCAGGCACGGAATGGACATCTATCTTGGTGCACACACCAATGACCACGAACTATGGCCCCTGGGAGTGCAGTCTGTCACCGACCAAACGTTTTCCCCACCCCACCAGCCCCGCACTCCCCCCTCGCCTCTCAACCGGCCGCAACCCGTCAATGGGGCAGCATGCGCCCTACCCTAGGGCAACAACCACAGTACCCCCAACAGGGTGCGAAGCATGCCAGTTGCTTGGGCAGTTCTAGATCACTGTACCCCTTGACGCAGCACTGAGAGTCATGGCAACATGGTGTGAGCTTCCGGCGGGTCAGCGGTGCTGTGATCGTGAAGAGTCCAAGCGGGCCCAGAGTGTGCCGTGCCAACCAGCCAACTGCAGCCACCATGTAATCAGTTTGCCTTGGTTGGCCACGGGGTTATGCACCATGCTAATATTTCAGCCTTTCAACCCCTGCGACCAGTGTCTATTGGAGTTCAACCAGGAGCCTTGGGGGATGAACTGAGGCTGTACGACCTGAAGATGTTCGAGGAGGACGACAGCGCAGATACGAAACATGCACCATAGGAACAGGAGGCAGCGGGTGCGGATGGAGACCGAGATGGAAGAGGTGCAAAGGGAGTCCAGCATGAGGCGTCGTGCGGACTGGCCGTGCCTGACCGGGCGTGCGGTAAGACTATAACTGAGCAGAGGTTCAGTGCAACATACCTGCCAGATCATGGCGCAGCTGTCACTAGGGGTAATGAGTGTGGAAAACTGCTCCAAATGGCTGTCAAGGTTACGGTCGCCCTGAAAACTTATGCCACGGGTTTCTTTCAAGTACCGAGTGGGACCCTGTCGGCATCTCACAGAGCTTATTGCACAGGTAAATCTGCGCCATACCAGATACCTTATACCTGTTGGCACAATACATCAATTTAAATGTGGATGAGCACGGGCTCATGACAGGTCCGTCTTCACAGAGTGGAAGGTGTTCCACGCGATGAACGTGCAGCTGATGGCCCACCATGAGTTGCATGCCATGCACGTTTTGCCGGAGTCCCGTGCAATATGTTCGACACGTTCAGCCTGCACACTCGACGGTTCTTGGCCTTTTTGAGGAGCCCATCTCTCTCCCCGCCCCACTCCCGGGTGTGCACCTGGCTTCTGGGCGAGAGGGGTTATCCATTGCGACCAGAGCTGATAACGCCTGTCAACAGGCCACATACAGACGTTGAGCCCCACTGCAGCAACGCCCAGGCTTTAAACAGGGACATAATTGAGTGGTCCGTCGGCATGCCGAAGATGCGGTTCATGTGCATGGATCGCTCTGGAGGGGTCCTCACACATCGTCGTGACCTCCAAAATATCAGGCATCAGGTGGGGATTTCTGAATGAAGAGCACGAATGTTAGTTCTCGTCCGACTCGGAGGATACGGGAGAAGGAATGGAGACGGAGTCCGTGGATCCCAGGTAGCCGCAGATGCGAAAAATGTGTGTGCCTCCAACAACGTGTATGGATGCTCTGCTCGTATCCAGGTTCATGTACTAGAACTGGTTGGAGCATGGGCATCGCATCCCACCACCACACACGCCCCCGGCCACTCTCTCCCATGTTACCACGAACAACTGCTCCTCCACGACGCCCCCCCCCCCCCCCCCACACACCGTTGAATTCTCCCCCCCCCCAACCCGGGGTGATTTTTACATGGGTCAATACAGGGGGCCGGCACTGGGTTGGCAGTAATAGCAGGTCTGGCGCATGGGATGGAAGATATTACAAGCTGCTGTTGGATAAGCACTGATGCTCCGCATCGTTCGATAACGTCTGAACCTTCCCCACTGTACAACTTTCCAACATCGTGCAAGCTGATCCCTGTATGCGACCAAACCATTCTATCACATGGTCTCACTGAATCTCCGGTGCGTCAGCGGCGGTAACATTATGGCGAGTGGCTGATGGAGTGGAAGCTGAGCGATGAGCCGTGGCTTAACGGTGGTCCCTAGATCAAGCCACGAAAACTTCGCCCATTCAACCACATCACCTTTAGCGACCTGTCCGGCCAGCCCAGACCAGCCCACCACTCACATCCTTCTGAATGAGCACCCAGGCAGGTGTTATAGTTGTACAGTGGTGTTTATTGTGAACGAATATATACAGTTTCTGCTCTATCCCTTAACTCAATGCTGTGGTCTGCACTAGTGCCAAATTAACTGGTGTCTAACTTTCTGGCATGACGGGCCCCAACTCTGAGTGTAGGTGGAATTCTGCGATTCCAGCCTATGAACTGGGTCCCCTTTGATGGCCATCTTCTGGGGAGACCGGGCTTGGGTGCGCCCAGCAGCTGCTCGGTTGTTTCAGGTGGCATGGTGACGCCCTATTATGTCCGCTGGCTATGTAATGCACCAGGGACAGGAGGATTAGAGTCGGAGGTGCTGTGGTGTTCTGGCACCTCCACTGTAGGAGTCACCAATCCGATCCGCAGCTACTCTTCCTGCTCCCTTGAGGTGCGCGATTGCAACCGGACTACACAATGGGACGTGACTGCGAGCGGAGGACACAAGTCAAGCTGCTCCAGCAACAGGCGCTGCCTGTCCAGGAAGGCCGATCTTGTCTCGACCATGGTCTCATGCACGCGGCCATGGAGCACAAGGCATTGATCACCTCCATCTAGCCCTGCGCTATGTCATCAAGTGACTGAGCAACCACATTCTGTGCCCCTGAAAACATCAATCAGAAACTGTGCCATCTCCCTCTTGGACTGGATCACCTCTCTCTATATCTGTGTCACGTCGGCTAACACCATCCACGTGCTCAGGCATGGCCTGCAGTGACTGGGCCATGCTCTGCTGTGCCGCTGAACTGTCCAGGCTGCTGTGATTGGATTGGATTTGTTTATTGTCACGTGTACCGAGGTACAGTGAAAAGTATTTTTCTGCGAGCAGCTCAACAGATCATTAAGTACATGAGAAGAAAAGGGAATAAAAGAAAATACATAATAGGGCAACACAACACATACAATGTAACTACAAAAGCACTGGCAACGGATGAAACATACATGGTGTAGTGTTAATTAATCAGTCCATAATATGGTCATTTAGGAGTCTGGTGACAGTGGGGAAGAATCTGTTTTTGAGTCTGTTCGTGCGTGTTCTCAAACTTCTGTATCTCCTGCCCTATGGAAGAAGTTGGAAGATTGAGTAAGCCGGGTGGGAGGGATCTTTGATTATACTGCCCGCTTTTCCCAGGCAGCGGGAGGTGTAGATGGAGTCAATGGATGGGAAGCAGGTTCGTGTGATGGACTGGGCGGTGTTGACGACTCTCTGAAGTTTCTTGCAGTCCTGGGCCGCGCAGTTGCCATACCAGGCTGTGATGCAGCCTGATAGGATGCTTTCTATGGTGCATCTGTAAAAGTTGGTGAGAGTCAATGTGGACATGCCAAATTTCCTTAGTTTCCTAAGGAAGTATAGGCGCTGTTGTGCTTTCTTGGTGGTAGCATCGACGTGGGTGGACCAGGACAGATTTTTGGAGATGTGCACACCTAGGAATGTGAAACTGCTAACCATCTCCACCTCGGCCCCATTGATGCTGACAGGGGTGTGTACAGTACTTTGCTTCCTGAAGTCATTTACCAGCTCTTTAGTTTTGCTGGCATTGAGGGAGAGATTGTTGTCGCTACACCACTCCACTGGGTTCTCTATCTCCCTCCTGTATTCGGACTCATCGTTATTCGAGATCCGGCCCACTATGGTCGTATCGTCAGCAAACTTGTAGATGGAGTTGGAACCAAGTTTGACCCCGCAGTCGTGTGTGTACAGGGAGTAGAGTAGGGGGCTAAGTACGCAGCCTTGCGGGGCGCTGGTGTTGAGGACTATTGTGGAGGAGGTGTTGTTGTTCATTTTTCCTGATTGTGGTCTGTTTGCCAGAAAATCGAGGATCCAATTGCAGAGTGGGAAGCCAAGTCCTAGGTTTTGGAGCTTTGATATGAGCTTGGCTGGGATTATGGTGTTGAAGGCGGAGCTTTAGTTAATAAATAGGAGTCTAATGTAGTAGTCCTTGTTTTCGAGATGCTCTAGGGATGAGTGTAGGGCCAGGGAAATGGTGTCTGATGTGGACCGGTTGCAGCGGTATGCGAATTGCAGTGGATCAAGGCGTTCAGAGAGTATGGAGGTGATGCGCTTCATGATCAACCTCTCGAAGCACTTCATTACGACTGTAGTCAGGGCCACTGGTCGGCAGTCATTGAGGCACGTTGCCTGGTTCTTCTTTGGTACCGGTATGACGGTGGTCTTCTTGAAGAAGGTGGGGACCTCGGAGTGGAGTAGGGATAGGTTAAAGATGTCCGTGAATACCTCTGTCAGCTGGTCTGCACAGGCTCTGAGTGCACGACCAGGGATCCCGTCTGGGCCTGTCGCCTTCCGAGGGTTCACTTTCAGGAAGGCCAATCTGGGTATGGGTGAATTATGGGCTGCTGGGGCACTCGCCAGCGGATTGTTGGTTACCTGCTCGAACCGAGCATAGAATGCATTGAGTTCATCGGGGAGGGGTGCGCTGCTGCCAGAGATACTGCTCGGCTTCGCTTTGTAGCCCGTTATGTTGTTTAGTCCTTGCCACAAGCAGCTATTTGATAGGTACATGGATTACGGTAAAATGATATAGTGTAGATTTATTTGTTCTTAAGGGCAGCACGGTAGCATTGTGGATAGCACAATAGCTTCACAGCTCCAGGGTCCCAAGGTTCGATTCCGGCTTGGGTCACTGTCTGTGTGGAGTCTGAACGTCCTCCCCGTGTCTGCGTGGGTTTCCTCCGGGTGCTCCGGTTTCCTCCCACAGTCCAAAGATGTGCAGGGTAGGTGGGTTGGCCATGAAAAATTGCCCTTTGTGTCCAAAATTGCCCTTGGTGTTGGGTGGAGGCGTTGAGTTTGGGTGGGGTGCTCTTTCCAAGAGCCGGTGCAGACTCAGGGGGCCGAATGGCCTCCTTCTGCACTGTAAATTCAATGATAATCTATGATTAATCTAGGACAAAGGTTCGGCACAACATCGTGGGCCGAAGGGCCTGTTCTGTGCCGTATTTTCTATGTTTATGTACAACCGCCGATACATGGCTGCTTATGGGAGGGCAGCCCTGCGCTGAGCAACGGCCACCGCCTTTCTAGATTTCCCCAGGCATTGGAAATGTTCACCCATGGCCGAAGCCTACGCCCCAAAACCTATACTGCGGACGCAACTCTTGTGATATTGACCTGTCTGGTACTCATGGATGGCGCCACTCCCTGATCGTGCAGGCAGTTGGCTTCGCACAACTGCACATTCAGGTGCTGGGAGAGAGCTGACACACACTCATGCAGTCCCTGTCTCTACGACTGAATCTGCACAATCAATGGGATCGTCCATTCGTGAAGCCCGAATAACTTCTGGGCGGCAGCTAGGCCCTGGGATTGGCATTTTCTCCGACCATCCGCACCCTCGGGAGTTCCTACCTTCGCCTTTTGTTCCGCAGCAAGTGTGTGGTGTGCAATACTTAGTGCCCCAGGAACCTCGTTACTAAAGTGGCGAATCGAAGTGAATGGCTCTGGAATGGTAGATAATGTTGGTGACAACTGTGAGGTAACCATTGTCTTCCACAGACTAGAGCTCTGGTGCATCATGGGATCTGGATCGATGGCTCCCGTCCGTATCATTCTAATCGGCATCGTTGGCCGACATCTGGGGCTCTGGTTGTGGTTGGGGTCGGGGCGTGGGAATCAGACATTTTCGCCAATAACCAAAAGATGCTGCGGGACACCACACACGATATTTTATTGCACCGTAGACTTGGGGAATGGGGGTAGTGAGGGGTCTGTAGGGGAGTGGTGTGTGTGGGGACAGGAGCGATGTTATGCTTCAAGAGAGGGTGTGGGGTTGGTGGTGCTGGTGGGTTTGGAGTCGTAATGGCCGAGTGCTGTTGGGTGTGGGGGTAGTGTGGGAGTGGCGGTGATGGGATGGCGGTGGCGGTTGAGGCTGCAACACTTGTCATCGGGATCCATAACTCAGCGGGTTCTCATTTCCTCGCCTAATGTCGACCTTCGCCCCGGCAACCGCCAATTGTTCAATCTTGCTGACCACGTTCAATACCCTCTGTTCTGCTGCGGTGAGGGGCCGCAGATGCGGCGGGTCCCCTCCAAGCTACACCCCCTCTCAGGCATGTTCGCGATCTCCTCCGGAGCGAGTGTACTAGGAAACGCACCGTGCTGAACAGTCCAACGCATTCAGGGTGCGTACCTGGTGGTTTCGTGACCAGGGCAACCGGCCATGGCGGCCTATATGACCCCCAGTGTGTGGTATATGTTGGGGCTTCGGCCGCCCTCCGGATGGAAGGAGGGGTGTAATTACGGGTGTGTGAGGCGGTGTTGGGTAAAGGAGCAGAGAGCCGCCTCCTCACAATGGTCACGTCGAGGAAGTCATGCAATTTCTTTCGGCAGAGCTTGCCGGTCGTTATGCTGTTGCCCACGGTGCTGACAAACTCTGCCGGCTGCGCCCAGGTCCGTCGAATGGCCAACGCTGGCAACCTCCTGCCCGCCAAACACCACACTTCTCCCTCCACGGCGTCCAGCTGTACATCCGTTTCGGCATCTTTTAACATTATACTGCTCCTCTTGCTGCCAAGCTGTTGGCTCGAATAGTGTGTGTGAAATGCACTCTGCAGATGCGGCTGTAGCTTTGCTGCAGCTTTTCTGCCTCCTTACTTTCAATCGTGATCCCGAAGTTTCCGGCACCATTTCTTATTGGAATAAATTGTTTCCTGCGTGGCGCGAGAGGTAGACCCCTGTTAAATTGGTCTTGATGCGGCGCCAGTTTGCTGCCAGATAACTCCACTAATCCTGCCGTAGGCTGAGTTCTCCACCATTGGCAGTCTCCGTCTTACGCAACCGCGGTATTTCCGGACGGTGTGTGGTTGCCTCACAATGATAAACTCCATTGAACATCCTGCGAAACGGAGAATCCCGACGGCCTGCTGACCCAGAAACCTGGGTCTGGATATTGTGGTCGCCGATGCGGATAACGTATTCGGTCATCGGCCAGAGACTGCCCGATTTCGGCCAGCTCGGGGGCTTTCGCGATGCTTCGCATCCGACCGGCCGATTTTCCGATGGCGTGGGTCGCGTGTGCTCTCCCCCGTCGGGAACTCGGCGTGGCGGCTGCGGTCTCAGTCCAGCACCACCACAGTCAGAGGAGGACCGATCCGCGTGCTGGTGGGGGACATTATTTGGGGCTGGGGACACTGTTGGGGGGGGGGGGTGGTCCGACCGCCCGATCCGGCCGAAGGGGAGCACTATTTTGCGGGCCTTGTCTGCGAACGGCCTCCGCCGTGTAACACAGCGGAGCCACTGCAGGCTTCCACCGTACGTCTGCGTAGCCACGGCCACCGCAATTCTCAGCGGCATATCGGCATGTAGGGCCGGGTGCTCTTCGCTGCTGGTATGCTATCCCCCAGCGAAACAAGGATTTCGGTGGCCGTTTTGCGCCATTTATTCTGGCGGAAAATGCAACTGTTCGCCTGTCAGCGTAGGGACATGGCCCCAGAATCGGGCAGTTCAACCCGCGGTGTTCCATGGCGGGCAAAGTCGACCTCCGTCTCAGAAACGGACAATTCTGCTCTTTCTTTTCATGGCATTGACAACTCTGCGAACATTTATTCAGAGACTGAAATCCAGGGCGGAAATTTCCACTTCCCCAGCCAAGTTTTTCTCAGCGGCACGCCATTCTATGACGACTAACCCCTCGGCACTTGTCGACGCCACCCACACCGTCGGATGGGGTGTGCTGCGAGCAGTAAATTGGAATTCCGGTGAAAATTACTAGGCCCTGGAATTGATGCTTCCGGTAGTGGCAGGGGTGGTGTGATTGGGAAATTCAATCAACAAACGTCGAGAATAAAGTATCCAACAACCAGCGAATCGAGTGCTACCGAGAAAACACTCCGGGGGCACGGAGTATCCAGACCAAGAAAACGAGTTGTGGCATTAGAAATATTTCAATGACCTTGCATTAACTTACAGGAAATAAAGACAGAGACTTCTCAACCACATTAGTTATCTTAATGGAGATTAAATGTTTTTATTTGTTTTGTTAGCAAAGAATGGAGTGTAATCCATTGTTTGTGTTGGCATGAAATGGCTAGATTGATTCAGTAATATTTCTTTTCACAATTTTTGACTCCCCTTTTACAAAATTAGTTCTAATTCACAATACGGTCTTTCAGTTGGCGGCAAATTGTTGTGCTCCAGAGGCGCCCAGCAGACTAAAACTTCCACAATTACCCAGCCTCTGATAGTTAAACATATACTCTTCTTATATTTAGTCATCAAACCAGAATAGTCATTTTGTTCACGCAATAACATAAAAATATTATCATTTGTTCATGGCAATATTTTCAAAAGTTGCAGTATCTGTCAGGGTCCTTCATCTATTCCATTATTTCCACTTTCTTGTATTTCACTGTTGTCACTTCTGATCCATGGGAGGTGAATCGGCACAAATATTTCCGTCAAACAGCATACAGAAGAATGAAATTAGAAGTTACAGGCAAGAACAATGTCACTGCGAGCTTGAACAGCAAATTCGCATCCTTCATCACCACAGGGAGATGTGGGATGATATTCGGCTTAACTGATTGGTTAGTCATCAACGACTTGGCCAGAAAGCCACAGCCTGCCGGGTAACAGGCGGTAATTGGCTCCTATCCCAGTGATATGGCTCTCAGATACACGAGGGAGCAGTTTAGCTTACCCAATAAAATGCAAGAACGTGCTTTATCACACTCTCCAGAAAGCCGAGATGTTGTATTCCTGGAAATACATAGATCCTCAATAAACAATTCTACAGGAAAACCATCACAGGCTTCAAGCAAAGACCAGGACACACTCCTTTTCTCCAGACACGTTGTGAGTGTTATATTTCTGAAACTACCAGAGACAAGAGTGAATCTACGGTAAAAGTTTCGACGTGAAAGCGAAATTTGAAATGGAGTAACGTGATATAAATATAACAAACTTAAAGAAACGTGTTTTTTTAAAATGTTTTACTTCTGATTTTTAACATTTTCTTCCCCTCTGTGTTTGTCTGTTACGTGCGTGCGTGTTGAGGGCGGAGCTATGTTA
This sequence comes from Scyliorhinus torazame, assembly GCF_047496885.1. Taxonomy (NCBI): domain Eukaryota; kingdom Metazoa; phylum Chordata; class Chondrichthyes; order Carcharhiniformes; family Scyliorhinidae; genus Scyliorhinus; species Scyliorhinus torazame. Next base: position 106,984,733 of record NC_092718.1, on the reverse strand, counting down.
AAGTGGGGAATGCGGAATTAAATAATACTTAACTAATTGTAGTTGATGCATATTTCATTATTGATCTTGTTATCAATGAATAAAATAATTGTGTTTGCAATTACAACCGTTGTGAATACAATTATTTGGCAGCCAAGGGCTAAAGACGTGCGGTATTATTTTTATAATACGATTAGATCATCTGTATTGAGAGTCCCGGTCAAGTGGGGCTGGAATTAACCGCGCAATAGCGCAGAGTGTGGTAACAAGATTTTGAGGCTCGTATCCAGGATCTTTGGAAAGGGCGAGGGCGACGTTTGGGTTACCGAATAATTTTTAAATAAATATATAGAACTTTAGCAGTAGGTATAGAGCAAGATGATTCTGGAAACTTTTAAGGGGTTTATTCAGGGGGACGAGTTGTCACTCCTTTATTTTAATCAGTTTCGAAAATGCAAGATACATTATATGTATTATCGAGAAGGATGAGATAACTGACGCAATCGCTCAGCATTTAATTTGAAATATATATTACAAATACAGGAGAGCCGACAAAGTAGTGTCGCTACAGGGGCACTTTCTGGCAGAGAAATAGAGCTGGAAATATCGAGCATGAAAGGGAATTTTACAAAACGAATAGAGAAAGAAGAGGTCTTGCAGCACAAAAGAATTGATATATAAATGATGAGGTTTCAATTATAGTGGGGTAAAGCAAAAGAGAGAGAGAGTTACAGTTTAAGACACTGGAAATTAGAACATAGAACATACAGTGCAGAAGGAGGCCATTCGGCCCATCGAGTCTGCACATACCCAGTTAAGCCCTCACTTTCACCCTATCTTCCTAACCCAATAATCCCTCCTAAACGTTTTGGTCACTAAGGGCAATTTATCATGGCCAATCCACCTAACCTGCAGGTTTTTGGACTGTGGGAGGAAACTGGAGCACCGGATGAAACGCACGCAGAGAACTGGGAGAACGTGCAGACTCCGCACAGACAGTGACCCAACAGGAAATCGAACCTGGGACCCTGGCGCTGTGAGGCCACAGTGCTATTCACGTATGCTGCCGTGCTGCGCAGGAACTTAAGGGGAGCTTAATCATGAAACTCAATAGCGATACTTTTAATTTTGTACAGATCGCCTTACCCCCTCCAAAATAATAAAAACTCGAAGACTAGCACGTGTAAACGTTTTAATGGGCTTTTGTGGAAATGGTAAAGCAAATGGAGTGGCCAGGAGAAAAGCGGATATTACCCATGCATTGTAAATTGCCGGGGTGGCCACAGGAAGTGTCAACTTTCTTGTCAGAATGCGTGTCGAAGAATTATGGCAAGGTTAAAAAAAAGATAATTTGATGAGCATAGGAATTGGTTCCCGAAGCATATCTGAAAACATTTCTTGAATTCAAAGAGACAGGCTGGACAGACATATGACAAATTGGAAATGGTTAAGTAGAACAATGTTGATAGATGGACACGAGTATTCGGACTTACAATGGCTTATGCATCTCTCAGAGAGATCCTTAACTTGGGGGAATTTAGGAATTCCCCCCCCCCCCCCCAAACACACACATTCTATGAGAACAACTCTTGTTGAAGAGCATATGACCACGTCTACCCGAAAAGTATCAATTATGGACGACAATTATCATCAAATCGATACATTTAACCTATTGTTGCATCGTCCCCATAATTTCGAAAAGGACAGATCGTGGGGGAGACAAAGAATGACAGGCGGCCAGGGTAAATAATAGATAGCTGGCAGTTATTCCAGATCTCCTCCTCATGCCAGGCTAGAATGTCCTTCAGCATGTTGAAAGTTGGAAGGAAAGCCCATTGTGGCAGTTCAGAAAGACGATTCCGGGAATGCAAGAAAAGTAGAGAATCTCACAGCGCAGACTGTAACTTTAACTGGGTTTCGGAGTGTGACATGATCGCTACTGTGGGAGGAGGCATGGAGACGGAGGTGGATGAGAAGTCTATCGGGCTTGTGGCTCACGGGAGGACCGCCATCATTCCCTGAACAGATGTAGGCACAGCCATGACTGCCTGAATGGACGCAGGGACTACTCAAACTCTATTACGAGAGAATACTTTTTTCTCACCAGAAAGCTCACTGAAAGCGGAGGAATTGGTGAATAGGATAACTGGAGATTATATGCCAGTTCAATTGTACACAGTACAATTGGAGAGTGATTTGAATGAAAAATGAAAATCGCGTATTGTCACAAGTAGGCTTCAAATGATGTTACTGTGAAAAGCCCCTAGTCGCCATATTCCGGCGCCTGTTCGGGGAGGCTGGTACGGGAATTAAACCGTGCTGCTGGCCTGCCTTGATCTGCTTTCAAAGACAGCGATTTAGCCCAGTGTGCTAAACCAGCCCCAGATATTGTGTCACTTCCAGTAGTGCTTGTGGAGGTTAGAATTTACCAATGGACAGGGTACTTTGGTGATTTATTTTGCAGGAGTGAAAGTTGCATCTTCAACCAGGATCACAGGGAGTCTGGTGGAAGATAAGAAGACTGAACAGTTGCAGGAACAATTTCCAGCGTTTTTCTCATGTGTTTCACCAGGGCAATTCTTAAGCAAGCTTTCTCACCAGAGATTGAAATCACAGCACAATCAGAATGTAGCATTGCTGAAACTATCCTTGAGAACGTGAACAACTCCGATGGACTGTTCAGTAAGACTGCTTAATTGAGGCCCTGGTAGCAAACTGTCATGGAAATAATATTCGCCAGAGACGTCGAGCTTCATTTCAGGAAGTTATTATGCGATACTGTGGAGAGGCTGCACTGGTTAATGCCCATTCATCAGTACTCCGAGTTACAGCAGACAAAAAGCATATATTTTGTACCGTATAAACAGCTTTCTATGAGAAACAATCTGTGGTCGGGCCATGTTTATTTTAAACAGCCTTGAGAGTGTTTTTGGCCCACTATCTTGTGCTTTATAACGTCCTGAAGTATGCTCTTGGCCAGAACAACGCGTCAGCACAATAGGATTAATCTAAAAGTTGTTTTACCAGTACTTTGACCTTTACCAATCAGTCTAAGAAATGCCTAAAACATTGTTAACATACAGTCAAGTAATCTCAGCATGCTTCAGCAAGTGTATTTTTTTAGAATAGCACCGAATATTAATGTATTTTCTAAGCGGTCCAAAGCAAGTAATAATTCCTCACCTTGCTTTCCTTCCACACAGACCCAGATATAGAGATTGGCACAGTCAGCTCTCACAGAAGCGGAGGCTGGGTTGGGAGCGGGAGAATGTTCGAAATTAAGAACAGAGTTCTGAAGATGACTGCAGACATCCTCATAGAGCTGAGGCCGCTGATCATCAGATAATTGCATTGCCGAAGTAGTGTCGGAAAACATTGAGTCCGGCGCCTCCGATACCCATGGCAGGACGTAATTGATTTGGAAAACACAGGCTTCAGTGAACAGGCATTTTTCCTGTCGAGAGCTGTGCAAGGATGAAGTGCAATTCCGTAGACCTCGTCGTAACTCAGAGGTGAACTACATAATGTATTAAACCCGCAGCATTATGATCTATTCCATTGCTTGAAAACCCGTTTAACAGGTATTAGTAGATTCTGTAGGCCCGTTGCCTGAACCTAAGGACGGTCATCGGTGTGACTCCTGTATTTCCGGAAGCTGTACCTGGCAAACCACGGAGTAGTGGAATAGTTGGCGCAGTTTTCCACACGCTGTGGCCCACGCTCTGAAATATAATCGGATGATTCTAAATTCATGTCAGATTTTCCAGTCGTAATTTGTGCTTTGGACATCAGACAGTTAAAATTGACCGCCTATCATTCACAAACTCAGGGAGAATTGAAAAGATGTCAAACAAATAACGGTACCATGATAAGGGCATGTTGCGATAAATACCCATGAGTTTGGGAAAACGGATTAGATTTTTTTTCTGTCTGCCACGATAGGTTCGTTGAACAAATCTACTACTATTCGTCCATTTGGTCTGCTTTATTGGCATGATATACAGAGTCCCTTAAAATTGATTAAGGAGACGATTCTTAAACCGTAGGACAGTTATTGAACTGGACTGCGTGTCTACATTTCTGAGAAGACAGACAGGAGCTTATCAGATAGCCGAGGACAATTTAAAGGTTTCTGGGGCCAGACTGAAACTGTGGGCGGTGAGACAAGCTAGGTCCCTAAATTTCCAGGTTGGGGCTGAGGTATGGTTATTGTGGCCGTTGCAGCCGAAATTCACCGGGCTCTATAAGGTCTTCTCGGCAGTGCTTAAGTTGCGATACTTAATCAGTATTCGATACGATAGGGAGAATGAACGATTGTACCATATACATTTTTTAAATACTATGTTGGAGAAGAGGAAGGAAAGGGAAAGTGTATACGTTGCTGCAGGATTGGAAGAAGTCAGTGATTGGACGAGTGCAGTAGCGGAAGAAGGGGAGGGTCCATAGAATGATCCTCGGTCTCACCATTAATAAAATCATTCATCTTAGGACATTTCGAGGTCCGGTGTGTCTAGTTAGAATAAGTACCGCGGAAAGATCTAATAAAAACAAGGGAACATATCGCCAGATGTTTAGGTACATTCAAATGTGCACTCTGTTAAGTGATCATGATGTGGACATAGGAAGCACCGAAGAGAAAGCAACACCTGTGCCGGCTGAATCAACGAAAACAGGCTGAGTTAGGGACAGCAAACCAGTGTATGTTCAAAAGTGACTCAATTGATCGCAGTAGGAGTAATTGCAGCTCACCGGCAGTTTTGGTGCCTACACCCCATGAAACCATGCGGTTCTAGAGAGATTAGAGGAAAATAAATACCATCACCAAAGTAGATTCATACCTCATACCAATATTTGTGGGTTGAATTGATAGAGCAGGCAGTGTCTCCTTCCTGTCAGCGATTGTTTTGTTGAAAGGTTATCAGCAGGGAACCATTAACAGCCCGGGTGAGAGAGATGTCTGCTTTTCTGACGTCTGGCCAGGCCGTCCAAGCCTGCGCCGACCATGCTGCCGTCTGAGCTCAAATATTCGACTCTTTCGGCGTTTGTATCCCTCCACTCCGATTATATTCACGTATTTGTCAAGAAGCCCGTTAAACGTCACGAAAATACCGGCTACCACCATCTCCCCGCGGCAGCGAGTTCCAGGCATCCACTACCCTCTGGGCAAAACAAAACATCCCCTGCTCATATCCTCTGAACTTTGTCCATCACATCTTCAAACTATGACCCCTTGAAATTGATTCTTGCACATTGGGAAATATCTCTCACTATCCACTCTGCCCATGCCCCTCATAAATGTGTAGACTTCTATCAGTTAGCCCCTCAACCTCTGTCGTTTGAGACAAACCACGTTTTCCAAACTGTGAACTCTCTCCAAACCAGGTAAGATCCTGGTAAATCTCTTTTGTGCCTCCTGCAAGTCTCAAAACCCTTCTGTTAGTGTGGCGACCTGAATTGAACAGTATATTCCAAATGTGCCTTTCTAAGGTTCTATACAGCTGTAGCGTGACGTACGAATTTTTAGACACAATATTCCGGCAGACGAATGCAGGTTTGCCGTATGCATTATTGACTACCTTCTTCGTCTGCGTCCCACTTTCAGTGGCATGCACCTTTGCACCCAGATTCCCCTGCCTGTAAATACACTTTAGGATTCTACAGTTTACTGTATATTTCACAGTTGTGTTAGCCTTCCTAAAATGCTTTACCTCACATTTTACTAAATTAATCTGCAGCTGCCACCTTTCCGTACAAGTTTCCAAACGATCTATATCCTGTTGCATCTTCTGACAGTTATCAATGCAATCCAAAATGCGACTAAACTTTGTGTCGCTCGAAAACTTACTAATCATACCAGGTCATTTTCTTCCAAATCATTTATATATGCCACAAACAGCATTGTCCCCGGACAGGTTCCTTTGGTACGCCACTATTCGCAGCCCCCCATTAAAATAAGAAATGGGAAATTAGTGCTGTATTTTATTATTACAGTCGCACTTTTAACCAATGTACCACGGAGCAAGCAAAATGGTATGGGCTGCAGACTGTCAAGGCGCGTTTCAGAAGTTGATAACCACCTTAATAAGCAAATCGGTGAATGGTCGCCCCAGTCGTTTCAAGACCATTGAAGAATGTCCACAGGCGCTAATGGCCTTCGTAAAGGCAGTTCTGATACAAGTCTATGATGCACGAAAAGAGATGCCGGAGGGTTCCTATCTCCATGTGAAATTGAATATCCCACCATTAAAAAAGGAAACGTTAGCCTTGATACTTGCCCTTCAGCACTTTGGAGTCAAAGCCCGACATAGCAATTAACAAATCGTCGTTTAGACTTCCGGGTGCGGCGATGACCAGCTAAGTCGCACGTTTCGGCAGCTCCCGGTGGAACGGACTTTTGGGCTCTTAATAGGAGCCCCAACGGCAATTTTAACGGCTAAAAACACTGTGCGGTAAACCAGAAGGGAATCCCCCCTGGACACGGATGGAAAAAGGAGAGGAAAGTGGCCGGATTGCGGTGGATCCTTTAGAGCAGCGGCAAGGAAGGCAAGCAAAAACCAAGATGGCGTCGGAAGGTGGCAGTTTAATATGGGGCCCTGAACAACACGAGTTTTTGAAAAGCTGCGTGGAAGAGCTTAAAAAGGAGATGAAGAAGGAGCTGTTGGCCCCGATATTACAGGCGATTGAAGGGCTAAAAGATGAGCAAAAGACCCAGGAGGGGGAGCTTCGGGTCGTGAAGGCAAAGGCTGCCGAGAATGAGGACGATATACAGGGCATGGTGGTGAAGACGGAGATGCACGAGGCACACCATAAACGATGTGTGGAAAGGCTGGAGGTGCTGGAGAATAATGCAAGGAGGAAGAATTTAAGGATTCTTGGTCTTCCTGAAGGGGCAGAAGGGGCGGACGTCGGGGCATATGTGAGCACGATGCTGCACTCGTTGATGGGATCAGAGGCCCCGACGGGTCTGCTGGAGGTGGAGGGAGCCTATCGAGTTATGGCGCGAAGACCGAGGGCTGGAGAAATTCCTCGAGCCATAGTGGTGAGATTCCTCCGTTTTAAGGACAGAGAGATGGTCCTAAGATGGGCAAAGAAAACTCGGAGCAGCAGATGGGAGAACGCGGTGATCCGCGTATATCAAGACTGGAGTGCGGAGGTGGCGAGAAGGAGGGCGAGCTTTAATTGGGCCAAGGCGGTGCTTCATAAAAAGAAGATCAAATTTGGAATGCTGCAGCCGACAAGACTGTGGGTCACATATCAAGGGAAGCACCACTACTTTGAAATGGCGGATGAGGCGTGGACATTTATTGTTGAAGAGAAATTGGAATGAGTGGGTTATTAAAAAAGAACGTTTGAGACAAAGTGGTGGGGCGAATATGGGGGGCGAAGAGGGGGAATAAAGGGGGGAGAGATGATTTTTATGTTGTTAATCCTGCGACCCGGTAACGTTTCTCTCTTCCACAGGTTGTGGGGGAGGGAGGAAGGGAGGTGGAGGAGTTGGGGTCGTTGGCCATGGGGGGCGGGGCCAAAAGGGAAGCGCGGGCTTTGTTCCCGCGCTATGATAATTGTGACGGGAATAGGGAAGCAGGAAGGAGGTGGCGTCGCACGGTGCGAGCCGAGGTCACGGGGGAAGCCGAGGTCGGCCAGAGTTTGCTGACTTCTGGGAGCAACATGGGGGGGTGTATCTACGCTAGTGGGGGATCTAGCGGGGGGGGGGGATTTACTGGGTTGCTGCTGCTGGGGAGAAGGGGGACCTGGTATGGGGTGGGGTGGGCGGGGCGGGGAGGCACCGCCTGGGGGGGGAGACAGCTGCGTGGGAACCGGGTGAGGAGCTGGGTAAAAGGGGATGGCTAATCGACAAGGGGGGGGGAGTAAAGAGCCCCCCAACCCGGCTGATCACGTGGAATGTGAGAGGGCTGAACGGGCCGATAAAGAGGGCACGGGTACTCGCACACCTAAAGAAACTTAAGGCAGATGTGGTTATGTTACAGGAGACGCACTTGAAACTGATAGACCAGGTTAGACTACGCAAAGGATGGGTGGGGCAGGTGTTTCATTCGGGGCTAGATGCGAAAAACAGGGGGGGGTGGCTATATTAGTGGGGAAGCGGGTAATGTTTGAGGCAAAGACCATAGTGGCGGATAGTGGGGGCAGATACGTGATGGTGAGTGGCAAATTACAGGGGGAGGCGGTGGTCTTAGTGAACGTAAATGCCCCGAACTGGGGTGATGCCAACTTTATGAGGCACATGTTAGGACGTATCCCGGACCTAGAGCTGGGGAAGTTGGTAATGGGTGGAGATTTTAACACGGTGCTGGAACCAGGACTGGACAGATCGAGGTCCAGGACTGGAAGGAGGCCGGCAGCAGCCAAGGTGCTTAAAGACTTTATGGAGCAGATGGGAGGAGTAGACCCATGAAGATTTAGTAGACCTAGGAGTAAGGAGTTTTCGCTTTTCTCCTATGTCCACAAAGTTTATTTGCGAATAGACTTTTTTGTTTTGGGAAAGGCGTTGATCCCGAAGGTGAGGGGGACGGAGTATATGGCTATAGCTATCTCGGATCACGTTCCACATTGGGTGGACTTGGAGATAGGGGAGGAAAAAAAACGGCGTCCACCCTGGAGAATGGACATGGGACTAATGTCGGATGAGGGGGTGTGTCTAAGGGTGAGGGGGTGTATTGAAAAGTACTTGGAACTCAATGATAATGGGGAGGTCCAGGTGGGAGTGGTCTGGGAGGCGCTGAAGGCAGTGGTTAGAGGGGAGCTGATATCAATCAGGGCACATAAAGGAAAGCAGGAGAGTAGGGAACGGGAGCAGTTGCTGCAAGAACTTCTGAGGGTGGACAGGCAATATGCGGAGGCACCGGAGGAGGGACTGTACAGGGAAAGGCAAAGGCTACACGTAGAATTTGATTTGCTGACTACGGGTACTGCAGAGGCACAGTGGAGGAAGGCACAGGGTGTACAATACGAATATGGGGAGAAGGCGAGCAGGTTGCTGGCCAACCAATTGAGGAAAAGGGGAGCAGCGAGGGAAATAGGGGCAGTGACGGATGAGGAGGGAGAGATGGAGCGGGGAGCGGAGAGAGTGAATGGAGTGTTCAAGGCATTCTATGAAAGATTATATGAAGCTCAGCCCCCGGATGGGAAGGAGAGAATGATGTGTTTTCTGGACCAGCTGGAATTTCCTAAGGTGGAGGAGCAGGAGAGGGACTGGGAGCACAGATCGAAATGGAGGAAGTAGTGAAAGGAATTAGGAGCATGCAGGCGGGGAAGGCTCCGGGACCCGATGGATTCCCAGTTGAATTTTACAGGAAATATGTGGACTTGCTCGCCCCGCTACTGATGAGAACCTTTAATGAGGCGAGGGAAAGGGGACAGCTGCCCCCGACTATGTCAGAGGCAACAATATCGCTTCTCCTAAAGAAAGAAAAAGACCCGCTGCAATGCGGGTCCTATAGGCCTATTTCCCTCCTGAATGTAGACACTAAGATTCTGGCCAAGGTAATGGCAATGAGGATAAAGGATTGTGTCCCGGGGGTGGTCCATGAGGATCAAACTGGGTTTGTGAAGGGGAGACAGCTGAATACGAATATACGGAGGCTGCTAGGGGTAATGATGATGCCCCCACCAGAGGGGGAAGCAAAGATAGTGGTGGCGATGGATGCCGAGAAAGCATTTGATCGAGTGGAGTGGGATTATTTGTGGGAGGTGTTGAGGAGATTTGGCTTTGGAGATGAGTATATTAGATGGGTACAGCTGCTGTATAGGGCCCCCATGGCGAGCGTCGTCACGAATGGACGGGGGTATGCATATTTTCGGCTCCATAGAGGGACGAGGCAGGGGTGTCCTCTGTCCCCATTATTGATTGCACTGGCGATTGAGCCCCTGGCAATAGCATTGAGGGGCTCCAGGAAGTGGAGGGGAGTACTCAGGGGAGGAGAAGAACACCGGGTATCTCTGTATGCGGACGATTTGTTGTTGTATGTGGCGGACCCGGCGGAGGGGATGCCAGAGATAATGCGGATACTTGGGGAGTTTGGAGAATTTTCAGGATATAAACTGAACATGGGGAAAAGTGAGTTGTTTGTGGTGCATCCAGGGGGGCAGAGCAGAGAAATAGAGGACTTACCGCTGAAGAAGGTAACAAGGGACTTTCGCTACTTGGGGATCCAGATAGCCAAGAATTGGGGTACATTGCATAGGTTAAATTTAACGCGGTTGGTGGAACAGATGGAGGAGGACTTCAAGAGATGGGACATGGTATCCCTATCACTGGCAGGGAGGGTGCAGGCGGTTAAAATGGTGGTCCTCCCGAGATTCCTTTTTGTGTTTCAGTGCCTCCTGGTGGTGATCACGAAGGATTTTTTCAAAAGGATTGAGAAGAATATCATGAGTTTTGTGTGGGCCGGGAAGACCCCGAGAGTGAGGAGGGGATTTTTGCAGCTTAGTAGGGATAGGGGGGGACTGGCACTTCCGAGCCTAAGTGAGTACTACTGGGCCGCCAATATCTCAATGGTATGCAAGTGGATGGGAGAACAGGAGGGAGCGGCGTGGAAGAGATTGGAGAGGGCGTCCTGCAGGGGGACTAGCCTACAAGCTATGGTGACGGCACCGTTGCCGTTCTCACCGAAGAAATACACCACAAGCCCGGTGGTGGTGGCTACTCTGAAAATCTGGGGGCAGTGGAGACGGCATAGGGGTAAGACGGGAGCCTCGGGGCGGTCCCCGATAAGAAATAACCATAGATTTGCTCCGGGGAGAATGGATGGGGGATTTGGAACATGGCAAAGAGCAAGAGTAACACAATTGAGAGATCTGTTTGTAGATGGGACGTTTGCAAGTCTGGGAGCGCTGACCGAAAAATATGGGTTGCCCCAAGGGAATGCATTCCGGTATATGCAACTCAGGGCTTTTGCGAGGCAACAGGTGAGGGAATTCCCGCAGCCCCCGACGCAGGAGGTGTAGGACAGAGTGATCTCAAAGACATGGGTGGGGTACGGTAAGGTATCACATATATATAGGGAAATGAGGGACGAGGGGGAGATTATGGTAGATGAGCTGAAAGGGAAATGGGAAGAGGAGCTGGGGGAGGAGATTGAGGAGGGGCTGTGGGCTGATGCCCTAAGTAGGGTAAACTCATCCTCCTCGTGTGCCAGGCTAAGCCTGATACAATGTAAGGTGTTACACAGGGCGCATATGACTGGAGTACGGCTCACTAAATTTTTTGGAGTAGAGGATAGGTGTGCGAGATGCTCGGGAAGCCCAGCGAATCACACCACATGTTCTGGTCATGTCCGGCACTACAGGGGTTTTGGGTGGGGGTGACAAAGGTGCTTTCGAAGGTGGTGGGGTCCAGGTCGAACCAAGCTGGGGGTTGGCTATATTCGGGGTTGCAGAGCAGCCGGGAGTGCAGGAGGCGAAAGAGGCTGATGTTTTGGCCTTTGCGTCCCCAGTAGCCCGGCGCAGGATACTGTTGATGTGGAAGGAAGCCAAGCCCCCGGGTGTGGAGACCTGGATAAATGACATGGCAGGGTTTATAAAGTTGGAACGGATTAAGTTCGTCCTAAGGGGATCGGCCCAAGGGTTCACCAGGCGGTGGCAACCGCTCGTCGAATACCTCACAGAAAGATCGAGGGAATGGAAAAGAAGACGACAGCAGCAGCAACCCGGGGGGGGGGGGTAGGGGAGGGGGGGGGAGGGGAGGGGGGGGGGGGAGGAACCAGAAGGACTCTCAGGGATGTTGGTGTACATGTATAATATGTATAGCTTGTTGTTATGGGTAATTGTATATTGGACTGTTGAATTGTATTTTTGGAGAGTATTTATTTGGGACAAGGCAGTTGCCATTTAGTTTTGTTTTTTAATTTTGATGTTGTTTATATATTATTTATTTCTTGCTTAAAACTGGCCATTGTTATTTATATTGTTATATTACTGTGTAAAGGATACACAATGTACTGTCATGGTTGGCAAAAATTTTGAATAAAATATACTTTTTCTTTTAAATCGTCGTTTATATAGACAAGAATCCACTTGCGTTAATCGTGAAGCTTCAACCCCGGGATGCAACGTTAGCTCGTTGTAGTCTATTATTAAAATAGTTCAACATTACGCTTGTACTGACAACCAGTGCTGCTGTGTTCAGCAACATGTCCATGACTCCTCTTTCTCTGAGTCTTGCTGACCCTATTCTTTTGTTCCCCATCAGTTATTTCACCTTTGACCTATTGATCCGGTTCCCACCCTCTGCCACACCAGTTGATACCCTCACGTGATGTTCGCAAATCTCACGGGCACCGCTCTGGATTCGTGCAACCCTCCTTCTTGTGCAGGTTCCACCTGCCCAGGAGGGGATCCCAATGGTCCAGATATCAGCCTTCTACTCCAGCTCTTTTGCCTCGTGTTTCGCTGTAATATTTTCCTATGTCTTGTTTTAACGGCACTTAGCACAGGGATTACAATCCCATAGGTCCTGTTCTTTGACTTTCTACCTAATTTCCTTACCTCGTCACTCGTCGTGCCGATGTCATTTATATCAAAACATACCACCAGCTCTAGGTGTTGACGCTCACCTGCCGTTCAGATACATCCTGGTCGTTGGCACTAGGATACCATCCCAGAGTCTGTTTCACAAAAACAGAAGCAGCTATCTGTGCCCCTAACCATAGAGTCCTCTATATCTATTGTTCTTTTGAGTTTTGTCCCTCCCTGCTGAACAGCAGAACCAGCCGCGTTTCCAATGCTCTGGCTGCTGCTGTTGTTTTCCCCTGATCGGCCACACAGCCCAACAGTATCCACAACGGTGTACATATTAAAGAGGAGGGAGGGGGGGAGTCACAAAGGAGTCCTGCACTGTCTGCCTGCCCATTTTGGTCGTAGCCGATCTATCTCCCAGCAACCTGGGTGTAACCACGTTTCCAAAGTTCCCATCTGTGATGCTTTCCACCACCTTAGTGCTCGTAGATGTATCCAAATGTTTTAAACCGTTCAATGCGGTCTGTGATGAGCTTCAATTACATGCACTTCCTGACTATCTCGTTGCTTGAATGGCTGGAAGCTTCCCTGCCATTCCCTCATATTGCAATATCCGTGCCCTGACGTTTCATTCATTGAGGGGGAGAGGTATGTAATGGTCCTGACTGAATCTTCCCTCATTTGAAGTTCCCTCATTATGATAGTTAATTATGTCAAGCAGCAGAGGTAATGCGGAATGCAGAAGTTACAGGAGAGATCACAGTGTTGGACTCTGCAAATCAGAACAGGACGCTTGGAATTTCCGGCACCAGAAACAGAGAGGGATGGGGGTCAGACATGTTTTGGGCCAACATGACGTAACCGGCCCCAGAACAGGCGTCGATGTGATCCTATCGCAGTGGGATGTTTCTCAGAGTCTTGCGGGAGCAGTTGAGACTTAGACCAGAACGACAAGGACCTGCTTTTTATCCCTCTCTGGAAAATCAACAGAAAAATCTTCGAACTAGAAGCAAAGTTGAAAGAGGGGTAGGGTGCTAAAAAAACACCATCTGGAGCAAATACATTTGTTTCCTTTTTGTTATGTTTCTTTACGCCATCCTTACCCTTGTGTTTGCCTGTTCTGTATGTGTGAATGTGTGTCTATGTGAGCGTGACTGTTTCTGTGTGCGTGTGTCGCGGGTGGCGGCAAGTTAAAGCATGGGATTAGACGTTTGGTAATTGCAGTGATTTTGCTGCAGTTTTCATTATATTTCTTGTTATAAAGAAAAATCTTATTGCGTTTATCTTTACACACATGGTAACTGTACTTTCTGGTCAGCCAAGGGCCAAATCCAACTGGTATGTTTCTTGTAATTATTTGTGAATTCACTTCTTTTTGATTGTAGGTGAAGTGTGGCTGGAATTGTTTGTACATTCGGTGAGGGTCCCGAAGCGGTGCCAATTTAAAATATGTAGGCTGGATTGGCCATTCTCAATTGCCATTAGTGTCTAAAGGGGTTGGGTGGGGTTGCTGTGTTACGGGTATTGGGTGAAGTTGTGGGCTTAAGTGGAGTGCTCTTTCTAGAACCGTTGCAGGCTCGATGGGCGAATGGACTCCTGCAGCACTGTATATTCTATGTATATTTCTATGTCTATGTGTCTTTATTTGCCTATGCAATAGTTGGCATGTCCAATTGAACAAACACACACTAACGTATTTTTCACGAGGCATAGTCACAATTTCTTATTCTACATGAGACAACGGGGAGAGATATAGTCTGTCATCTTTATAGTAGCTCCATCTGGTGAACTGATGTCCCAGGGCGAATACATAAATTAGTGATAAACAATTTCTGACAAAAGATTCCGGATATAGTTTTGCTGTCAGATGTCTTAGCTTGTTGTTGTTATTGGCGATGGTGTATTTTGCGAACCTCCAGCAGCCTCGGTTTCAGTAGTGTCACATTATGATTGTCAAGGTCATTGTCTCCCAGACATTAAATTGGGTAATAATGTTATACAAAGAACAAAGAAAAGTACAGTACAGGAACAGGCCCTTCGGCCCTCCAAGCCAGTGCCGACCATGCTGCCCGACTAAACTACAATCTTCTACACTTCCTGGGCCGTATCCTTCTATTCCCATCCTATTCATGTATTTGTCAAGAAGCCCCTTAAATTTCACTATCGTCCCTGCTTCCGCCACCTCCTCCGGTAGCGAGTTCCAGGCACCCACTACCCGCTGTGTAACAACGTGCCTCGTACATCTACTCCGAACCTTGCCACTCGCACCTTAAACCTATTCCCTCTAGTAATTGACCCCTCTAGCCTGGGGAAAAGCCTCTGACTCTCCACTCTGTCTATGCCCCTCATAATTTTGTAGACCTCTATCAGGTCACCCCTCAACCTCCGTCGTTCCAGTGAGAACAAACCGAGTTTATTCAACCGCTCCTCATAGCTAATGCCCTCCATACCAGGCAACATTCTGGTAAATCTCTTCTGCACCCTCGCTAAAGCCTCCACATCGTTCTGGTAGTGTGGCGACCAGAATTTAACACTATACTCCAAGTGTGACCTAACTCAGGTTCTATACAGCTGCAACATGACTTGCCAATCCTTATACCCAATGCCCCGGCCAATGAAGGCAAGCATGCCGTATGCGTTATTGACTACCTTCTCCACCTGTGTTGCCCCTTTCAGTGACCTGAGGACCTGTACATCTTGACTACCTTCTCCACCTATGTTGCCCCTTTCAGTGACCTGTGGACCTGTACACCTAGATATCTCTGACTTTCAATACTCTTGAGGGTTCTACCATTCACTTTATATTCCCTATCTGCATCAGACCTTCCAAAATGCATTAGTTCACATTTGTACGGATTAAACTCCATCTCCCATCTCTCCGCCAAATTCTCAAAACAATCGAAATCCTGCTGTATCCTCTGATAGTCCTCATCGCTATCCGTAATTCCACCAACCTTTGTGTCGTCTGCAAACTTACTAATCAGACCAGTTACAGTTTCCTCCAAATCATTTATATATGCTACAAACAGCAAAGGTCCCAGCACTGATCCCTGCGGAACACCACTAGTCACAGCCCTCCAATTAGAAAAGCATCCTTACATTGCTACTCTCTGCCTTCTATGACCTAGCCAGTACTGTATCTACCTTGCCAGCTCACCGCTGATGCTGTGTGACTTCACTTTTTGCACTAGTCTACCATGAGGGACCTTGTCAAAGGCCTTACTGAAGTCCATATAGACAACATCCACTGCCCTACCTGCATCAATCATCTTTGTGACCTCCTCGAAAAACTCTATCAAGTGAGTGAGACATGACCTCCCCTTCACAAAATCATGCTGCCTCTCACTAATACGTCCATTTGCTTCCAAATGGGAGTAGATCCTGTCTCGAAGAATTCTCTACAGTAATTTCCCTACCACTGACGTAAGGCTCACCGGCCTGTAGTTCCCTGGATTATCCTTGCTACCCTTCTTTAACAGAGGAACAACATTGTCTATTCTCCAGTCCTCCGCTACATCACCTGTGGACAGTGAGGTTCCAAAGATTATTGTCAAGGCCTCAGCAATTTCCTCTCTAGCCTCCTTCAGTATTCTGGGGTATATCCAATCAGGCCCCGGGGACTTGTCTACCTTAATATTCTTCCAGGCGCCCAAATACTCGTCTTTTTGGTTCTCAATGTGACCCAGGCTATCTACACGCCCTTCTCCAGACTCAACATCTACCAATTCCTTCTCGTTGGTGAATACTGATGCAAAGTATTCATTTAGGACCTCGCCCATTTCCTCTGGCTCCACACATAGATTCCCCTGTCTATCCTTCAGTGGGCCACCCCTTTCCCTGGCTACTCTTTTGCATTTTATGTACGTGTAAAAAGCCTTGGGAGTTTCCTTAATTCTATTTGCCAATTACTTTTCGTTACACCTTCTAGCCCTCCTGACTCCTTGCTTAAGTTAATTTCTACTTTCCTTATATTCCACACATGCTTCGTCTGATACCAGCCTTTTAGACCTGACAAATGCTTCCTTTTTCTTTTTAACGAGGCCTACAATATCTCTCGTTATCCAAGGTTCCCGAAAATTGCCGTATTTAACCTTCTTCCTCACAGTAACATGCCGGACCTGAATTCCTTTCAACTGACACTTGAAAGTCTCCCACATGTCAGATGTTGATTTACCCTCAAACATCCCCCCCCAATCTAGGTTCTTCAGTTCCCCCCCTAATATTGTTATAATTAGCCTTCCCCCAATTTAGCACATTCACCCTAGGACCACTCTTATGCTTGTCCACAAGCACTTTAAAACTCACTGAATTGTGGTCACTGTTCCCGAAATGCTCCCCTAATGAAACTTCTACCACCTGGCCGGGCTCATTCCCCAATACCAGGTCCAGTATAGCCCCTTCCCTAGTTGGACTGTCTACATATTGTTTTAAGATGCCCTCCTGGATGCTCCTTACAAACTGCCCCGTCTAAGCCCGTGGCACTAAGTGAGTCCCAGTCAATAGTCGGGAAGTTGAAGTCTCCCATCACCACAACCCTGTTGTTTTTACTCTTTTCAAAAATCTGTCTACCTATCTGCTCCTCTATCTCCCGCTAGCTATTTGGAGGCCTGTAGTAAACCCACAACATCGTGACTGCACCCTTCGTATTCCTGATCTCTACCCATGTAACCTCACTGCCCTCTGAGGTGTCCTCCCGTAGTGCAGCTGTGATATTCTCCCTAACCAGTAGGGCAACTCCGTCACTCCTTTTACATCCCCCTCTATCCCGCCTGAAACATCTAAATCCTGGAACGTTTTGCAGCCAATACTGCCCTTCCCCCATCCAGGCCCCTGTAATGGCAACAACATCATAGTTCCAAGTACTAACCCAAGCTCTAAGTTCACCTGCCTTACCCGTAATACTTCTCGCATTAAAACATATGTACTTCAGGCCACCAGACCCGCTGTGTTCAGAACTTCACCCTGTCTGCTCTGCCTCAGAGCTATACTGTCCCTATTACCTAGTTCCCACGCAATGCTCTCACCTGCTGACCTATTGCTCCCGTGCCCACCCCCCTGCCATACTAGTTTAAACCCATCGTGTGACACTAGCAAACCTCGTGGCCAGGATATTTATCCCTCTCCAGTTGAGATGCAACCCGTCCTTCTTATATAGGTCACACCTGCCCCAGAAGAGCTCCCAGTGGTCCAGATAACGGAAACCCTCCCTCCTACACCAGTTATTTAGCCACGTGTTTAGCTGCTCTATCTTCCTATTTCTAGCCTCACTGGCACGTGGCACAGGGAGTAATCCCGAGATTACAACCATAGAGGTCCTGTCTTTTAACTTTCTGCCTTCCTGAACTCCTGCTGCGGGACCTCATGCCCCTCCCTGCCTATGCCGTTAGTACCAATATGTACAACGACCTCTGCCTGTTTGCCCTCCCCTTTCAGAAAGCTGTTCGGAGACATCCTGGACCCTGGCACGAGGGAGTCAACATACCATCCCGGAGTCTATTTCACGTCCACAGAAGCGCCTATCTGTGCCCCTGACTACAGAGTCCCCTATTACTATTGCTCTTCTGCGCTTTGACCCTCCCTTCTGAACATCAGAGCCAGCCGTGGTGCCACTGCTCTGGCTGCTGCTGTTTTCCCCTGATAGGCTATCCCTCCCGACAGTATCCAAAGGTGTATACCTGTTCGAGCGGGGGACAACCACAGGGGATTCGTGCACTGACTGCCTGCCCTTTCTGGTGGTCACCCATTTCTCTGCCGGCACCTTGGATGTGACCACATTTATGTAATTGCTATCTATGACGCTTTCAGCCACCTGCATGCTCCTAAGAGCATCCAACTGCTGCTCTAACCGTACCATGCGGTCTGTGAGGAGCTCTAGTTGGGTGCAAGTTCTGCAGATGAAGCCATCCGGGACGCTGGAAGCCTCCCGGACCTGCCACATCTCACAGTCAGAGCACTGCACCCCTGTAACTGATATTGCGTCAATTAATTAGTAAATTAAAGTTAAACGTTTTTTTTTTAAAGTTACTGTTAACTATTTGTTTCCTAGCACTAGATTTCTACTATAAATTTGAAAGCTAAATACAGTACTCTCCAATCTCTGGCTTACATACCCCTCTAAATTATAATTAAGTAATGTTATTTAATTAGTTTACCAATGCTTAATTTTTAAAATTTAGTGTACATTCCCAACCAGTCAATCAGGTCACAGCTTTGCTGTTATGTCACTTCAGACCCCCCCCCCCCCCCGTCCCACCCCACCCCCTCCCCCCCCCCGCCCCCCCTCCCCCGCTGGCTGTTGGGAGGACTGTAGTAAACCCCCAACATCTTGACTGCACCGTTCTTATTCCTGATCTCTACCCATATTGTAATGTTTGCAACAATGCGTGAAGCAAAACATTGTGCCTGCTGTTCGCCTGGTCGATCCGTCTATCTCTCCGCACATACAATTTGTTTTGTTTCATAAACTTAGCGTACGCAATTCATTATTTCCAATTAATGGGCAACTTAGTGTGGCCAATCCACCTACCCTGTACATCTCTGGGTTGTGGCGGCAAAACCAACGCAAACAGGGGGAGAGTGTGCAAAATCCTACATATGTGTCTTTTCTGCACCTGACAATGGGCCTTAAAAAACGAAGCCAACTGTGCCTCATGGCTCTAACATGCTTGGCAGATTTTCCGTTCAGTTCTACGTAATGAGTTATGTGCAATTATGCATGCGATTTTAGGATAACGGTAAGTCTCAAGGCACGTGGCGCCGTGGCTGGCACTTGCATTGCGGCTCTGTGGACCCGGGGGTTCCAATGACGGACTCAGTCACTGTCCGTGTGGTGTTTGCACATTTTCCCCATGTTTGCGTGGGTTTCACCCCGTTAACCCAAAGATATGCAGGTTAGGTGGATTGGCTACTATAAGTTGCCCCCTAATTGGAAAACAAATAATTGGGAACTCTAAATTTAAAACAAAGGATATCGGAAAGTCTCAAAACGCATCAGTCAAAGGTTATTTTTCGTCTTCAACAGCAGTCTCTATTTGAATATTGGAAATAAAAGTTCCAATGATGTGGGGTGCATGTCCTCTGCCCATCAGTCTGATGATGTAATTAAATCCCGATCCCATTATTAATAATTTAATTATTAGTGTTGTCATAATTATCATGTTCATCATTAACGTTCCTGTTCACGAGTTTAAAAATAAAGATTGCAAATTTGCCAACAGAAAAACTGATTCCGATAATACGTAAATTAATAATGATTTCAACAATTGCCTAGAGAATTGATGGTTAATTCTTCTCTCATAGTTTATATTGAGTATTTTAAGATTATTTGGACCGACAATTTTCAGATTTTTTTTATTCGCATTTTGACGCATTCGCTGATTGCAATGTTATTGATGATATTAATGAGAAAATCACTTAATCCTATCACTACTAATTGATATTTATTTTCAATTATTAACAGAGGAAAATCTCGTCGACAAGTCAACGGGTATTGTAAACAGAATGTCACATTTATTTACAGTTCAGTTATCAATCTTAAGTGATAGATTCAATTGTCTCAAAACTAACTATTTTCTCCTCGTCTCCTGGTTGAAGAGTTGCAGTGCGGATGGGACAAACACGTCCAAACTATTCTGTGGCGTTATATGTGTTGCTTTTTTAAAGCTGCATCACATCTGACCTTCCTTTGTGCACGTCACAAATTATAAGTTCTTGTGCATAGCATTCTGCAGAACATGTTTTACAATTCATCCTGCAGAAGAACTGACATCTACAGTCCTGTGCAATATAATTTTGAAAGGGGATGCACAGTTAATCAACTTACTGTAGCAGAAGGTTCAAAACAATGTCTATTCCTTAATGTTGCTTAGAGCAGCATACCCGGCCAAACGATAAGGCATAAACGGTTGCAGCAATCTTCATTCAGAAGTGTCGATTAAATTATCCATTTTGCGTCCACGAATGGTCCCAGCCATAACAGCTGCCAGTCTTCAGAAAATTATTTTCACCATACGTGATAACAAGCAAGATGGAGGAACTGGAAATTTCAATGCAATGCACACTTACACGATTGCTGCAATAATATTGAAAATTTGAGCTCCCGTTCTTGGTGCACACAGTCAGGATTTTGCAGTGCAGATACAATACTGACGTCTGACCGGAAGCGAGGAAAATGTCCAATCTATGTCTGGCATATAAAACAGGAGGGCAGACACAATCCAGCCTATGTTCGACCCAAAACAATATTCCCGTTCATCATGAAAGTGATGAGATGGTTCGCCAAAGCTGCCACAAGGCAGCAGCTGAGCAACAATTTGCTTGTATAAGCTTAGTTTCGATTCCACTGAGACCACTCAACTGCTTACATTGTCATCGTCTCGTATCCAGGAAAGCTATGCCGATGCTAACCAGGTTGAATAACCTGAAATAGTCTGTAGCATACCTAAGCTGTCTTTAATTAGAACGTAGGAAACGGGGGCCAGTCGTTGATGATGCCACAATGCTCAGAACTAATTACAACTCCTGAGATACCGCAGCAATTCAGTTCCAAATACAGCACCTCTTCTCAAAATCCAGACTTCGGCTGCCAAGTGGCAATAAACATTCTCGCCGCACAAAAAGAATGCAGTGGGCATATCCAATAATTACGTTATTAGTGCTGACACCCCTACATTAAACAGCCTGGGCGGTGTCGTAGTCCCGAAATCGAACGTCACTGGCCACAATAGTACAGTGGCTACAAGAGCAGTCCACAGGTTAGGAATCCTGCTGCAATTATTCACATCCTTCCTCCACAAAACCGTTCCACCCTCGACAAAATATAAATCACACATGCGATGGAATACTCTCCACTTTCTTAGTTGAGTTTAGCTCCAACTTGACAAATTACAGGACGAATCAGCCTGATTATTTGCAACCCTATCCACAGACATCCTTTGCCTCCACCAGAAACTCACTTACATTCACAGCAGCGCGCATAATCCACGAGATTAATTATCGGAAAACTTAGACAGCACGTTCAATTCCAGCAAACACCGTGATCTCGAACGGAATGGGCAGATGCCACATGGCAATTCCCCCATTTCAGCACTGCCAGTCTCACATTTGTGCATGCGTACCTGTCATCACAGCTAGAAGTTTGTCTGCAGTCGTATGCAGATAGTTATAACGAAGATTATATGTGCTGCCTCACGTGATCAACAGGTTGTCTTCAAATAGAACTCTTAGAAATTTGTCATTCTACTATAGTTTATACATTTAGTACTGTGCTGAATTCAAGTGACTCGATTGACAGAGATACTAATCTGTAAATTTTTCTGTCACAGATAATTGTGCGCGCCTCATTGCAGAATAATGTGCAAATTGGAAAAATAAGAGATGTGTTCATATTTGGTCACTGAAGGAATTTACGGATTTCGACACTGAATTGGACAGCAGTATGCAGTGGGTGAATGAACTCCTCTTTTTCCAAGTTCACAAACTAAGAATCGCGATTGTCATTGCATCATTTCAATGCTGGGCAATTGCACGCACTTGCGTGATTTGCAATCGGGCCTCTTCAAATTATCTTTCTACCGAGTACAATTCTGATATTTTTTGAGATAGCGCCTGGTTCAGGGCGCCTACACTTATGAACCTGTGCGTTCAGGGAAAAAGAATCTGACCAGTTAAATCATGGCGTCAGCCACACACTGAGAATTGTTGAACCACCATGAGAAGATAGGCTTTGCTCACCTCCGTCCCTGTAATAATATATTGGACACGACAAATAATCAGCACTTCAATTATTGAAAATATGGGGAAAAGAGTGACGGTGTAAGATTGTTCTCTCAATCCCTTAACGGTCATAAACATACGAGGAGTTCAGGCCAAGTAGGTATCAGCCATATAAAACAAACATGATTGGCATTTGGCAAAAATAGACTATGGGATGCTTGCGATCGTTTAATAGTCTACAATATGCATGTGTATCATATTGCCTTTCGAGAATAATATATTGTGAGAGCTGGTCTTGCGAATCAAATATCTTTCAAAATTGCAATAAGCCACATGTTTCGGAATGCAACACTCCCCGCTGTGAACGTCCAGAATCATAGAATCATAGAATTTACAGTGCAGAAGGAGGCCATTCGGCCCATCGAGTCTGCACCGGCTCTTGGAAAGAGCGCCCTACCCAAGGTCCACACCTCCACCCTATCCCCATAACCCAGTAACGCCACCCAACACTAAGGGCAATTTTGGACACTTAGAGCAATTTAGCATAGCCAATCCACCTAACCTGCATATCTTTGGACTCTGGGAGGAAACCGGAGAACCCGGAGAAAACCCACGCACACACGGGGAGGATGTGCAGACTCTGCACAGGCAGTAACCCAAGCCGGAATCGAACCTGGGACCCTGGAGCTGTGAAGCAATTGTGCTATCCACAATGCTACCGTGCTGGCCGCTGCCCGTGCTGCCCGCAGAAGATGTGGCCATAGCGTTTTTGTAATCTATTCCTAGCTTGTGGCCAGCGAATGTCCCGAAACATCTTCAATCTCTTCAATCCTTCGCATATCCTTTCTGCGTTTTGAATGTTCAAGATTGAATTGCGACACATTTGACTTTGCCACATTCAGTCACCTTCACCTTAAACTTTGTCATTCAATCCGGAATTCTCAGCAATTCTACCTCTTCACTTTTTTCGCCAAGTATCTACAATTGACCGACTGATTATTTGTCGGGTCCAAGATAGTCCTTCGCCTCTGGAGAAAAAGATTTTTAGCCAAATGTTGATATAATCATATCATGAGCTTAGATGTTCATATGTACATACGAAAATATAGATAGATGGATAGATAGATAGATAGATAGATAGATAGATAGATAGACAGATAGATAAATAGATAGGTAGATAGATAGATAGATAGATAGATAGATAGATATAGATAGATCGATCGATGTGTCTGTGCGGTATTGTGTTGCAAACAGTGTTGAATTGATATTTACCTATTCCGTTTTGTGAATGTGTGGCATAAGAAAATAAAACGTTGCTCCCCAATAATTGCTTTGCATTATTGCCACTTCACCAGAAACAAAAGCATTGGAAGGCGAACTGTCTGATGCAGGCGAGTGCAAAATATATAGCACTTATGTTTATATGTGGTTCCGTGCATCAATCTTTGTTATTCTCTGTCTCATGTATTTTAGATCTATGTTGAAGAGTATATCTTTGGAACATAATATCAGTTTATGTTCAAATAAATACAGCTCACTGTGGATATTCAAAATAGAAAATAAAGTAGAACACTGCAAAACATCTCACGTATTAAATGTTCTTCTTTAGGGTATGTGTGTGTCTGTGGACAAGGTGGTGGGTATTGAACCACCAAATCACACAACTGTTCCTGCAAAGTAGGAGGCCATTTGGATCATCGTCTCTGCAAAGGCTGCCCAAACAAGAATTGCGGTTCAGCAACATTCCGCTGCCTTTGCCGCGTTTGCATGGATATCTACTTAATTCAACTCATCATCTAATAACCTCTTGAACATATATGTTGACACTCTGTCTACCCGACTAGCAGGCGGTGCAATTTAGACCAGAATCAGTCGATGTGTTTTTTTTTAACAATTCTCACATACCAATTCCTTTTTAGAGAACCACCTTCCGTAGTTTTTTTCTCCTTTTTACTACTTTATGAGCCCGTTTCCTCTGATCTACCGGTCATAGATTTGAGCGTCTCTATCACCCCTCTCTTAGTCTTCACCTCGACGAGGAGATTCCTCCCAATCTATCCACTCTGTCCTCATAACGGAAGGTTATCATCCTTGGAGCTATTTCTGAAAACCTCGTCAATGCGTTCACATCCATCCTGAAGTGTGGCACCCAGAAGTGTGCACAATATTCCAACTAAACTACAACTGCCATCTTGTATATGTTCAGCATAGCCTTCATGCGCTTCTCCTCCAGGACCATATATTTTTTTTTACAAAACTGATAATATGTGCCATATTAACTGCTGTCTCCACCTTCTCAGCCAACGTCAATACTATATACAAATATATCAGCTACTTCCTTTGATACTGCTTCTCACGAATAATTATTGAACTTATTTTATTTTGCCTCTTCATATTCTTCCAATTCAAATGTATCACGGTACACTTTTCCGCATTGATTGGCATGTATCAACTATCTGCTCAGTCCATCAACTTGAGTAGGCGCTTTTGTGATTCTACACAGCCCTCTTACCATTTTCCAGAACTTCCAACCTTTGCAACATCTGCATACTCTGACATGGTCCCCTGCACACTAGCTATATGGTACTAATCAACCAGGAACATCAAGTGTCCCAAGGCCGTTCGTTGAAGCGCACCACTGAAAAACGTTCCACCCGCCAATAAATCCAATGTGTATTACTCCCTGTTCCAAATTATCAGTCAGTTTATATCCACATTGCCACTACCCCGTGTATACCATGTTCCCTCACGTCTGTTATGTCTACTTTAACGATTGCCACCTGAAAGTCCAATTTCACTACATCAGCCATATTACCCTGATCGACTCCTCTTTTCCCTCCTCAGTAGACTCCAACAGGTTAACTAAAAACAAATTTCCGTTCAAAGATCTGTGCCGGCTCTTAATAATTAAGGCACATTTCTACACAGCAGAGAATTGTCACTTCCTCCTCAGTAGTTATGTAGTTCTTCTCGGGACATACTTTTCTGGAGTGTTAACAGGTCAAAAGTAGAATTCATATCCTTAGCAAAGACTGATCAAATTGTTCATTTAAACCCTCAGCCATGCAACCTACGTCATTGTGTAATTTTATCCCGAACTGCCCTCACTCCTTTTACAAAGATCTTCCGACATAAATCTTCCAATGATTCCCCTTTGTATTCACGGCTGGACTTTTAACTCTCTCGCCGGTTCCATTATGTTTGTGCACTCCGTCCTGAACGTTCTGTTTTCCTCTTGGTTCTCAACTGTTTTTTTGTAACTGACACCTGTCTTGAGCACACTTGTTCTTCCTCATGTTAATTACCTTAAAGTATTTTATCCACGAATCTCTGGCTTCTTCCCCCAACCTTTATCTATCATGTGATTATGCTTTGACTTTGTCGGGACCATTTCTACCTTGAAGATATTCCATTGTTCACTTGTAGACTTTACCACCAACAGTGTGTTTCAGTCTCTCCTATTCAGGTGGTTTCTTGACAATTGAAGCCAGTTCTCCACTGATGAATTATTTTTTTTAACTCTAAATTGACTAGTTTCATTGGCTATTAATCATCCACAGGCTTAAACTGCAATGGTCAGTGCCGACTAAATGTACCTACTGACACTTGATCTACTTTGTTCACATCCCCTCCATGGACGAGAGCTAACAGTGTACCCATTCTTGAAGGAATAGACACATCTTGCTTTGGGACATTTTCTGAGATCCAGTCTTGGATGTGCCCTTCTCCACCCTTTGCACTCCCGCTGCCACGTCCAGAACCGTAAAATAGAATTGCTCCATTTAAACCCTCGATAATTTGTTTCTTTCTATAGATAGGCTGCAGATGTCTTCTGCTACATACTTCCCACGAGTATATAGTCTCCAACGAGGAACCAATTGCATATTATTTGATTATTATCTGCAACACCGTTGATTCGCATCTTAATTGCTCTGGAACTTTTCTGTGGCTGTCAATAAGATTATCTCCATATCCAATGACGCCACCCCTTCACACTTTCTCATTTCATATATATTCTGAACATCTTCTGTTCAGGGCTAATTCCCAGGCAGCCTTTCCATTCATTGAGCCAGGTCTCTGTTGACAGCACAACACCGTAGTTCCACAAAGTAATCTAACCTGGTAATACCCCAAGTTCATTTACGAAATTTAGTGCTGTCATATACGTGCACACTAATTTTGATTTATACAACATTACTTTCTCCCTTACTCCGACTACATTTATTATCGTAATGTTTCCTATAATAGTGTCACCGTCCCACCCGGTTTGCATCCTGATGTTCCTCTCTAATATCATATCCTTGTGCCCACACATCAGATTACTTGGAAGAAAGCACTTTGTGAGCTTGACAACAGAAGAATCGAATACTTCCTGCCTTGCTGTGCTGGGCTGTAGCGTGTTCAACGTTTCTTTCTCCAGCTCCTTAAGCTGCGGAAAAAAACATCTCCACGAAATGCTCAGTGTCGTGAATGCGTCACGGTGAATCTAATTTTAAAATGTTTAAGTTTGATTCCCTTTCATTAAGTCGAGAAGAATGCAACGATCTTTGATTCTATTAGTGAATACAGCAGTAGACAGAGTGGCGTGACAACGCAAAAGGAGCGATTGAAAGATTTGTTGAAATTCTAGGGTCTGTTCTAACAATACGGGATGAGCGTTCTATGCTAAATGCTGTAGCAATGGAGGAACTGAGATTACGACATCTTTAAGACCATATGAGATATTTGTTGAGATATTACTTATCTGAAGTCGTTGAACTCAAATGGAATGCAACAGTCCAAGATGTCGCTAATTCTATAAAGTGGAGCGATTCTTTAAATGTTGCATTGAACTTCTGCGCAACATTGTAGGAGTCCAAGCAAAGTAGGAGTGGGATGATATAAACAGTTTAAAGCTACGCGAACCTGATAATGTATTTAAATTCCATATAATGAAGGTTTCTGGTTCACTGAACAATACATAGAAATGAACTGGAATAGGTTTAAATACGTTTGTCGATCATTATAATCTGCCATTAAATATTGCAGCGCTGATTTTCGGAGTAAGGAAAGACTTCCAATTATGCAGCCATTTTTGTGAATTAAAGGCAAACCAGTGCTCTTCGCAATGAAGAAAATACACTCTATTCCCATCGCTTGTACTTTGTCTCTTTCCCACCCTGTATCCCCCATCTCTTTTCGTACTCCCTCATTCTCTCTCTCATTCTCACTTTCTCATTATCTCTCTCTTTCTCTCCCTCTCTTTCTCTCCCTCTCTCTCTAACTCTATCTCTCTCTCACGCAACTCCCCCCCCCTTTCTCTCGCATCATATCTCCCTGTTCTCTCGATATGTATCAACATCTTTCATTCATTATCCTTTCAATGGCTTCCGGATAGTTAGATACTTTTATTTTTATGCTGCTTTAACATTGTACTCTGCAGTAATGACCTTCACTTCCGTAACTGGTTTAACTGCACCTCCGTTCCTATATATTGGTTATCGAGTGTATGGGGAGAAATACGCACTCATAAAATCAATCCATACTTATGAGGAATGAACCTGCTATCACTGACGGTCCCAATTCATTTCACCCACAAACGTATCAAAAATGCAAATATGTCTATCTTGCACATTATGTATCTGCATTTGCAAGGCATGCAGGAATATTTTTCGCTTTGAAAAACTGATAATTTAGTTCAGTACAGAAAAGTGCAGCCGTAACTTTACTGGCCGTACTTTCCAGGCCCATCTGAAGTAAGTGCATTTGCAACAAAGATGCACCGGGATCAGTTTCGTATTCATTTTATCACTTCTATATTGATGTCCACACATTCTTATTCCTTTAGGAAAGTCCATGCAGGATAAAAATGCTGGTACGTGTGTGAATAAGATTTCCAAATTGGATCGTATGCATTCCAGTGCATATTTTCCTAACTACAGGAAAACAAATAACGCTCACTGACCATGTATCGTAATATTTATGTTATTCAATTGATATTCAACTGAGGTGTGGAAATTCCCAACATGGGAGTTTGAGAATTTTAATTCAGCCATTCAAACACATCTGCAAATTAAAAAGCTGGCATGATGACATGTAATAAAGAATCAATGCTAATTTTGTGCCGAAAAATAGCCATTGTTCTGCCATTAAGGAGGGAAATAGCTGCCGTCGACAGCCGCTCTTCTCAGTCTGTCAATAATGCAACTGAGGCTCAACTATCCATTTAGATAGCCAGAAAGATGTATTTCATACCTCCTGAGATAGCATACCTCCTGAGATCACAATGTCCCACAGCCCACTTACATTGGTCTGTATTAATTTAAATAGTTGAGCCTCTTACATGCAATCGCATTTGCATACATACATTGACCTGTGGAATTCGAGGAACAGTATCCAGCATTTGTGCTGCTCGCCAACGGCACTTAAATTATTCTGCCATATAATTTCCAAGAATCAAAAACAAATCTTTTTCTGACCGGGAACGATATTGGATACAACTACCTCCTGGAAATATTCAAGAATTTAGAATCTGTAGCCCTCGCTTCAATTTACAGCAGGGGAGAGAGAATTGTCTGTCCTAAAATGTCAGAATTTGCGAGCTTTCAATTCGGCATGTTT
This sequence comes from Scyliorhinus torazame, assembly GCF_047496885.1. Taxonomy (NCBI): domain Eukaryota; kingdom Metazoa; phylum Chordata; class Chondrichthyes; order Carcharhiniformes; family Scyliorhinidae; genus Scyliorhinus; species Scyliorhinus torazame. Next base: position 106,955,963 of record NC_092718.1, on the reverse strand, counting down.
GTAAATGTATCCGTTTTCTTTCCAATTAGTGACGTATACCATGTTCAGAGGTTGTTGTAATATTTTCATTATATAGCCTTGGCACGAAACAGGTTGCTTCAATCATTACGTTCGCGCATATGCCGCCCCTCCAGGACAGTACATTTCTCCTCAATCCAAAAAGAATAATCTTCCATGTCATGTCCTGGCCTCCTTAAAGGTCGCAGCCACATTTCATAGGGGAATACTTCTTATATGTTTTCCACACGTTGCACTGGCAAGGTCTGCAGGTGTTACATGTCCCATTTATTTTCATTGAGAATGTGCGTCATTTCTGCCTTATTGAATCGCAATATGCTTTGGAAGTGCAGACGTTGTGCTGGTAGAAGAGGACATCCAGGATATTGACCCAGCAACAAATACAGAACACTGATAAAGTTACAAATAAGGATGGCGTGCGGCTGGAGTTGAACTTGCAAGTGCTGATATTCTCATGCATCTGCTCCCCTTGTCTTTTGATCGTGTGATGATCGTTAATTTGAAATGCTTGGTGTCAGACTCTGAGTTTGCGTAGTTCAGAAGGCCTCCCGTAGAGGTTCGAAGTCATTTATGGTTTTAGCGAGGATGCATTAACTAGTTGTAGTCATACGCACAACTGCAGTTTATGATGTGAGCGTTGAGTCGTCACAATTCTTGACTGCACGTACGTTTCTCACCAGTCCAAGGCTGCTCTGCAGTACGGGAAGTCACTTGAAATTGTGTGTGTCTCCAGTTCCACGTTAATTGTTTTTGTGCCACACGATCTTTCTACAAATCACGAATAATTCATCTGACGTAGTTGTTATGCATTTCTTTTCACTGAAAATGTGACATTTCTCCAACTGTCAATTCACAGCCCTTCAATGCTCCGTGTTTAAAGGTTCAGGTGGCATGTAAGCTTAAGAATAATTGCAGATCATGCTTTCGGAACATTTGAAGAACTGGTGGACTATGTTCTACTTTGTAAATATTGATATGGATACCGTTGTCGGTGTGCAGCACGTTGACATCACTTTGGTGTTTCGTTCATTGGAGTTGAACCTCTACTTCTAAAATCACAATCCGATGTTAAAGTGGGGCATTATTTTGTCCAGTTCTTGACAGGGAGGATGAAGCACCAGGTCAATTATGGGGCAAATTATTTTTATTCTTCCTACGCGTGGTCTCCCCTTATGCATATTTTGATGTTAAATATTGTGCTTGGCTTGGCAGTCAGAGGAACTGCTTATTTGTTGGTAGTTTTTGATAATCGTGCGTGTTTCTGGTAGCTGCCCACGTCCTGGCAACATAAGAGTATTCTGTTGTAGTCCAAACTTCTGCGTTAAAGGTGGTAACAGGCATTGGGGCACCCGGAGCTCAGTTATCCGCTGTCAACTTTCCAACCATTATCAGATTTTGTAGTCACGTTCATATTCCATATCCAGCTCAGTTTCTGGCCAAACTAAGTTTGGCCAGATACTGGCATTGCGAGTATTGGGTTCCAGCGTGGGTAATGGCGTTCTATGACAAACAAAGATGGTTGTATTATCTCCCGATGGAAATTGTTATTTCCTGGCACTTGTCTATCGTGAACGTTTCTTCATATATAATATCCCAAGACTGAATCCTTTCCAAGCCTTGTTGTATATAGGCACGAAATGCGTCGGTATCTCTTCTGTCGCAATGGCACACAACATGATGGAACTGTCAGCGTATACTTGCACTTAAGACCTCCTGATTAACGTAAGTTAATTGAAGAACCAATTGAAGTTGGATATGCCTTGGACAATACCCTGTGGAAATCCTGCTGCAACGTCCACTTTAGTGGATTGATCTCCAACAACGATAGCCATTCTGCTGGTTTCTAGGTATGATTCGTAAATGTGGAGCACCCTCTCACTACGTCCCCATACGCCGCACCATGGACAGACGACGGCCTCGTTCCCTCATTTGTTTTCCACTGCTTCCTTGATGGTCCCTGCAAACATATGCTTGTTATATGCGTGTGTTACAGCAAAGAAAAAACACAATGTAGTGTACCCAATCTGGAGTCTTGAAAAACACGACGATAAATGTATTAAGGATGTTGGTCCGCACATGAAAGATGGTTATCTCCCTGAAGACGGCGAAAAAACTCTGTCGACGTCCCTGCACGGCGCATGACGAAGAACCAGCAGGATTATGTATTCTCAGATACAGAACTTGCACCCCTCTTTACATCATTCGTGAACCAACATGATTGAACAATTGTTCAACAGATCCCATGATATTATATTTCGATGCAAATGTACAATAAATAAAATAATCTATGGGTTGGACTTCCATTTCATTTTGGAACAATTCGTCGGTTTCGAACTTGGCAACTTTCAGACTCAGAAATGTTCTCCATCCTTTTAGTGGAAGGTAATAGTTGAGTAGTTATTTAAATATGTGTTACTATAGTCATTAAAAAGTCCCAGAGGCAAAATCTGGAATCATCACTGTGTCTCTGCTCTATTCCAACGTATATATCTCCAGATTTGCTAAAGAAATATTCTCCTGTGAAGTTTATGCAGAGTGACTAATTGCAGCAATTAACTGATCAGCGTGACGTCGCCAAACACTTTCATTGTCCGCTATTAAGGTATATGCTATTACACCTGTCATTGCAAGGCTCATAGCTGGCACACATGTTTCATTAGTGCTGCAATCCCAAGCTAACACTTTCTCCCTGGCTGAATACTTACCTTTGAGGGATCGTATACCTCCTCGCAATTAGTGCTTTATGTTATCATATGACCATTTCAGAAGTATTCGTTGGAATTAACACAAGTCAGTGTGTTCGTAGATTTCTTCTGAACAACAGCTCTGCCGGGGAACATTGTGTCGGAGCATACATAGTGTTCTGATAAGACATGTGTTTACTTTTCTTGACAATGTTCCCTATTTCTTCGATGCTTTCGTATAATACATTGATGATTGTATGGAACTTTATGCCATTCTATTCGCTGCTTGATGCTACGGAGCTCATTTAATATTGTGTGTATCATCACGTTCAACTCTTTTTCAGGAAACTGGGAACATTATCACTGACAAGCTGCTCCGGTTTTCTGAATCCTACCCATACTTTGTTTTGTTTTATAATTGTGTGCTAAGTTGCCATTTATTTTATTATTGCGTAATATGGCAATTTCAAGTGCACTTCTGCAATCATCAAGAACATGGGACCCGCCAGTCGACCAGCAGAATCTTGTATATTGTTTGCCGTGGCTGTGTTGGCCATACCCACTGGTGCAGTTGGCGTAATGTTGAACTGTTACTTACTATTTAAACGAATGGCATTGTCCAACGATCTCTTCAATTTGAGTGCATAATTCTTGTCAGCAAATATAGCTGTACAATTATTCCTTCATTGGTATGACATCAGCATATCCCACATGCATTTTGTCAATAAACCTACTGTATGAAAACGGATGATTAATCACGGGTATTCAGCACAATTTCGGACATTCAACTCAAGTCTTCGTATGACATAGGAATTGAATTTTGCATTTTTCATTTGAACGCACGGCAGCGTTTATTTATGGACAGAATCCATGAATTTTCCCACCACTATATGGGTTCTCGTATATCGATGTGAACTGAGAATCAAGTCACAGGTACTTGACCCACGAGAAATAAATACGAAGTTTTGAGAGAATATTCTTCCAGATCATGCTTGATTTGTAACAACAATTATGATACATCATCAGTATTTTCATGCTGTTCTGACTTGCGATGCTGGATATTGTAATCTGCGCCGCAAATATCAATGGTCATTTTTCAATTTACCAGCTGCCAAAAAAGGAATGCCTTTATACGGCGTAAATGTTTAGTTACGTCTTCGTGATCAATCAATGGGATATAATGACGCCCATTAAGGTAATGGTAGAAGCTTCCTATACAGGAAATAATGCTCAAAGTTTCATTTTCGAGCTGAGCGTAATTCATTTCTGGGCTAGCTACAGTATTTGAAGCAAACGCTCTCAGTAGTTTCAATCTTGAATGCATAATGCGCATGTCAACACTACCAAACACAAATGGTGAGGCATCTCAAGATAATTACGACTTTATTTTTGGAACATAATGGGCCAACATTTCTAACTTCAGTAAATGCTATTGGAATTCATCAAATGCATTCCCACGTACTTCTTAGCAGTTCCTTCTGACTCTGTTTGACAACTTGCTTGGTATGCAAATGTTGCACTAGTGTTGAAATAATTGGTGAATCGTAAAAAATACGTCAATTGTGTTACATTTTGAGGACATGGCGCTACCAAGAATACTGACATGTTATTCGTTCCATTGTGCACCCAACCGCTGTCGATTAAATGGTCAATGCGATTTATTGATGACTGGAGAAAGACCCAGCCTTCTTTCTAAACTCCCACCTTGCGGCCCTTTAATCGCATCAGGGAGCTTCCAAACTCGGAAACAGTTCTTGTTGACTCGAAACTGCTACGAGCATGTAACCTGAAGAACATTACACTCAATTTAATCCACGTAGAATTTGATCAATGAATCTTTGAAAAAGCGCAAGTATAAATTTCGTTCCAAATGGAAGGCTTTTGTTAAGAAACAGACATTTTTGCATCACTTTGCTGAGCAGTGCTGTGAATCGGCAACTGCATTCTTCAGCAGATCAGCCTGTGAAAGTTCATTTTTGCTGCCGATCTGTCGTCCAGCACATCCAGCATACAGGTTTCCAATCAATGGCATTGCATGATGTTCTCCGTATAATACTTCTCTGATAAAAGTTTTAAAATCTGCACACATTCCTACTGAGTATCGAGGGTAAAACAAATACAGTGTCAAATTTAAAACCAGCAACTTAGTGGATTACCTGCACACCCATCAAATAAGTTTTAGCATTTTGTTAGTTTACTAAAACAGATGCAACTGTTCAGTTAATGCCTCACGCATGTCCCCTTGTTCCAGGTGCATGAAATCAGCTTTGACTTACTTTTCCCCAAACGGCCAAATTCGAACTTAATAAAGTAATAAAACCTATATGCATATAAAGGAAATGTTGATTATTTTATATTAGCAACTTCTCTATTTTCGTTCTGCTTCTTTAGATGTAGTCAGCGATTTCTAACTTCCTCTCTGAATCGTCTATGTTAACTAAGTTTTCCTTTGGACTCTGCACATTAAATTTGGCATGAACGTAGTTTTCGACATCAGCATAATCTGTATCATACTTCTGATCCATCAAATTGGAACCCTTACATGGTAGCACTAGTGTTGAAATAATTGGTGAATAATTTGATCAGCACGGTAGCACAAGTTATTAGCACTGTGGCTTCACAGCGCCAAGGTCCCAGGTTCGATTCCCTGCTGGGTCACTGTCTGTGCGGAGTCTGCACGTTCTCCCCGTGTCTGCGTGGGTTTCCTCCAGGTACTTCAGTTTCCTCCCACCGTCCAAAGACGCATTGGCCATGAAAAATTGCTCTTAGTGACCAAAAAGGTTAAGAGGGGTTATTGGGTTACGGGGATAGTGCTTTAGTGGGTCGGTGCAGACTCGATGGGCCGAATGGCCTCCTTATGCACTGTATGTTCTATGTACACTTCCAGTTATGCACCTATACTAATATTCTGTAAATGCAGATGGTATCTTGTCCGCCAGGCATTGAAGGTATTGATGTTGTTCATATTAATTCTCACCACTTTGCAACTGTCTGAACCCAGTTAATCATTTGCCTCACAATCGTACGTTGTCCGTATCTGAGTTTTACTGGCTGGAATTAGCTGGTCGCTGCGATTCACCTTTTTCGACGTCAGCGCAAGCCCGCCAACAGGTTTCATCATAGCCTGAGGTGGTTTTATCCCGTGACAATCGACTGAAAGTTATCATCTCCACAACGGCGAACGGGACGTGGCTGGCGGACAGGATTGGCTCCTAACTGTTACACTGCTGAAACGTAATCCACGTGTTTAACTGTGTCCTTGCTACAACATGTTTAACGGGTTCTTATTTATCGGGGGGGGGGGGGGGGTCGCATGCATCTTAATTAAGTTGTTTTTCTCTCCTGACAGCAATCTATAAAACCTCGCCAGTGCCTCCCATTTGCAGTACATGTGAATACGTTGAATGAAGAATCCACAAGTGTAACTATGTTACAGTTATTGGTTCCCTCTGCAATTTTCTTTGGACATATGTCATTTCCCTTTCAATCAAGAATTATCAGGATCCGACCAAACCCAACATCTGTTGATGTCCTTCTGTGTGTCAGGTCAATATTGGAGCCACATTATGCTATTACCACATCGCAATTTGCGTCCTTAACTTGACAAAATTATTTACAACACTCTGCGTACTGACACACATGAGTGCTATCTCTAATTACGTGTTTAACTCGTGGGAGCGCATGGTAAAGAGTAAAACTTGATTCATGTAATAACACAAAATAACGACTCGGATAATCATAAGTTCCGGAGCTTAAAGAAAATATATTCAGGGGAAATTTGATAGTTGTGTATAAAACTAAAGAAGGAATGATGAACAATGGCAAAATTATTCAATGAGCAACCACACTAGGATGATAATATTAAGGTACTTCGACAAGGGACTCAGGGTTTTGGATAGTGTTGGTGGAATGACCTCGAAGAAGGAAGGCGCAGCAGCCAAGTTCGTTGCACCACTGTAGATTCTGCTGTACTAAGAGGAGTGTTGCATGTTGACATTCTAATTTGGCGAATGAATCAATTGTCTGGGGATTGGATTAGAATTTCCATGGCCGCAAAATCGAGTCCAGTGTGGTATGTTGCCTCACTATTGCTGAGCTACAGATTGCCTCAGGGCACCTACAACTGGAGTGGCGGACGAAGGGCCACATGTCGGAATGGCAACCGGTGACGAGTGGTGTCCCGCAGGGTTCAGTGTTGGGGCCACAGCTGTTCTCTTTATATATTAACGATCTAGATGACGGGACTGTGGGCATTCTGGCTCAGTTTGGCGATGATACAAAGATAGGGTCAGGTAGTATGGAGGAGGTGGGGAGGCTGCAGAAAGATTTAGACAGTTTAGGAGAGTGGTCCAAGACATGGCTGATGAGATTCAACGTGTGCAAGTGCGAGGTCTTGCACTTTGGAAAAAAGAATAGAGGCATGGATTATTTTCTAAACGGTGACAAAATTCATAATGCTGAAGTGCAAAGGGACATGGGAGTCCGAGTCCAGGATTCTCTAAACGTAAACTTGCAGGTTGAGTCCGTAATTAAGAAAGCAAATGCAATGTTGTCATTTATCTCAAGAGGCTTGGAATGTAAAAGCAGGGATGTACTTCTGAAGCTTTATAACGCATTGTTAGGCCCCATATAGAATACTGTGAGCAATTTCTGGCCCCACACCTGAGGAAGGACATACTGGCACTGGAGCGGGTCCAGCGGTGATTCACACGGATGATCCCAGGAATGGTAGGCCTAACATACGATGAACGTCTGAGGATCCTGGGATTGTATTCATTGGAGTTTAGGAGGTTGATGGGAGATCTAAAATAAACTTACAAGATAATGAATGGCTTAGATAGGGTGGACGTTGGGAAGTTGTTTCCATTAGCAGGGGAGACTAGGACCCGGGGGCACAGCCTTAGAATAAAAGGGAGTCAGTTTAGAACAGAGATGAGGAGAAATTTCTTCAGCCAGAGAGTGGTGGGTCTGTGGAATTCATTGCCACAGAGGGCGGTGGAGGCCGGGACGTTGAGTGTCTTTAAGACAGAAGTTGATAAATTCTTGATTTCTCGAGGAATTAAGGGCTATGGAGAGAGAGCGGGTAAATGGAGTTGAAATCAGCCATGATTGAATGGTGGAGTGGACTCGATGGGCCGAATGGCCTGACCTCCGCTCCTATGTCTTATGGTCTTATGTCGCTGTACTCGTTGGTGCAAACAACAAACACATGAAAATGGATCTTATGCAAAAAGCAGGATGGCAGGAATTTGGAAGTAAGTTAAAAGGTGGGAACTTAAAGGTGCAGGTAACAGGATTACTGTCAGTGCTTCGTGCTTTACAACAGACATAGCAGCTATCAGCCGCTCAGCTACGTTCTACATCTTGTGGGACAGGACGGTGCCAATGCCCTATGGGGATGCATCTCACGTGATGACCAAAGGCTTTTCATGATCAGAGTGGCTTAGTATCCCAGATGACGACAATTACTTTTTCACCTGCCGGAAAGCGGTTTCCTGCGGCCAGGTGTGATTCTTCTTCCACAGAAGGCTCAGCGGGGCCAGCGTAGTTGCCAGACTGGGGGAGCAACTTTCCGTAATAGTTTACGATGTCGAGAAAAGAACGAAGATGCAAAGTGTCAGTCGGGGCGGTGCCTGTTTAATTGCACGGACCTTCTCTGCAAAGGGATGGAAACCTTTGTGTTCCACCGGATAACTCAGGTAGACCCCTGACACACTTTGTAGGGAGTAAATGGACTCCAGCCTCTGAGAAACGTCTAAGGACAGCCTCCTAATTTCCCATATTTTCCTGCTCCGACGTCCACGTTACCAAAACATCGTCTAAATAAACAATGATACGTGGTAAACCTCTTAAGATACTCTCCATGATGTGTCGACAGATAGCGCTGGCAGAGGATACGCCAATGGCCAACCGTGTATACTCATACAGGTCCCTGTGTGCATTAACACTTACACATGGCCGGGAGGCAGGGTACAGCTCCAAATGTAGGTAGGCGTGACTCATTTCTAATTTCGTGAACGAGAGTCTTCCTGCAAGCTTCGCTATGAGATCTTCTGTGCGGGGCATTGGATATCGGTCGATCCCGGAAGCTGTATTCACTGTAATTTTATAGTCGCTGCACATGCGAACCGTGGTATCTGTCTTCATTACCAGCACAACTGCTGCTGTCAAGTCGGCGTAGCGGCGGGCTTGATCACACCCAAGAATTCCAAACCAGTGAGCTCAGCTCCTTTCATCTCGAACAAGGCGCAAGGTACCGGGCGCACACGGAAATAACGCGTGGTTGCTCTAGGTTCAACCTGGTTATGGGAAACCACCAGTTTCATCTTGCCCAAACCGGTCTGGAATACATCTGCGTATCGTCCTAGTACCTCCACCAAGCCGCCAGAACCTGTTCAAAGAAAGTGCTCCGGCTGTAGGCACAAATGGCGCAACCAGCCCCGACCCAAAAGGCGTGGCCCGTGGCCGTGCACATCAATAAGCTGGAAACACCCCTCCTGGCGTCCAAAAGCAACTGGGATCATCGTAGTACCAGCAATGTCCAATTGTTCCCCCGTACAAGTGGGCATTGGGGTCTGTGTATCGGTTAATGTAAGGGCCCTTATTCCCTGCTTGATATGGTCGTATGTCCTCTGGGCAATCATGGAGACCGCTGCACCAGTGTCCTACTCCATCTCAAGTGGGTGACCATTGACCGTACTGTCACCTTAAAGGGGGCCACACGGGGAGTGCAATGCAGCTGCAGGCAGTCGCCCTTCGTCTTCACATCTTCAGCAGTAGTTCCCGTAGGTTCATTCAAATGGAATTGACGGCCCCTGGGCTGGCCCCAGTTTCTGTCGGAACCACGGCACATCTGCCGTCCTCGGACCCGCGTCTGTGACGGGATCGTCACCCTCAAGCCCGAAACTGTCATGGTTCTTAATGCATCTTTTCTGGAGAAGGCTCCCTTCGGGGAGGAACGTCTGGCGCCGCTGACGTCGATCCAAACGCATTCCCGCCCAAGGTACAGCAGGGGTGCAGTAAGATGCATTTTGACGGAAGGTGTTACGCCCCAAGCCGTGCACCTCCATTCCCTGAAGCTCCTGCACTCCCCGTGCTGCGCTCTCTCGGGACAGCGCTATCTGAGTGGCCTATTGAAAAGTCAATGTCAGATAGGCTAACACGGTCCTTTGGGTGGCCTCGCTGTTCATACCGCAAACCAATCGGTGAAATAACATTTCTGTCAACGTCTGACCATAGTCGCAGGACTCCGCAATCCTGCGTAACCTGGATAGATACACAACAAGAGATTGTCCTAGGGTCCTCTATTAAACCGGTAATGCTGGGTCATCGTAGACGGGTTTGGTTAAAATGTTGCCCCACCAAGGTCACAAGTTCATCAAACGTCTTGCTTTCAGGCACAGCTGGGTAGTTCGGGCTCCTAATCACCCCATAGTTATTCCGGTCACAGACGGTGAGCAAAATGACCATCTGGCGCTCGTTTTAGTGATGTTATTTGCCTGGAAAAGCAACACGTCCCTTATGCGTACTGGATCCAACTTTCCGACGCAGCACGAATGATATACACACGTCCATAAAAAGGCATGGTGCAACAGAAAAAAAAACTTCCAATCTTTATTCAACAAAAATCCAGGAGGTGGCATCAGCACCGGAGATGGCTATCCACTTTAATCCTCGTCGTGAGTTTTGTGTGGGCCACGAGGAATCCAGCATGGCTTTGTAGAATCGAAAGAAATAACTTTATTTACAATTGCATATGTACAACTGAAGCAGTACTCCACCACTGCTCTCTCCTCTCTTGCTGTTTCCAGACTGGCCATCTTTATTGATCCGGTGTCTCTCCTTATGCTTTCTCCGCTCTCTTCGTTGGGGGAGTTCATACTCACTAAGGATTAAGGGATAGGGAATAGTCCCCAACCAGTAGTATTAAGTCACGTTATTGCAGTTTCAAATACACTTCTGTCTTCAGACTTATCGGTGCAGGAGATGTTTTGCGAAGTCCCGGGCGAGTTACTCGCAATCGTATTCCTACCGTCTGACCTGTTCACATAACCACAGTATTTATGTGTCAAGCCCCGTTCAGTTTCTGGTCAATGAAAATCCTGAGGCTATTAATCGTGAGGGATTCGGTGGTGATATGCCGCTGTATGACAAGGGCCAATCGGTTTATTCTCTCTTATTGGAGACAGTCATAGCCTGGAACCTGTGTTTCTCAAATGTTACTTGCCACTTGGTTCCCAAGTCTAGATGTTGTCAAGGCATTGCTCCATTAGCACGTTGACTGTTTCAGTGCCTGAGTAGTCCTGGCTGATGCTAAGTATCCTGAAATCATTGGTGATCATTCCCACAATTGACCATACGTTGGAAGGAAGGTCATAGGTTGCGCAGTTAAAGATGGTTTGGTTGAGGGAAATACCCTGATGAACACCTGTACTGTAGTCTCGGGATTAAGATGACTGTGCTCCAACAATACCGACCATCTGACTATCTGCTAAAAATGAATCCCACGAGTCTTGACTTTTCCCCCTTATTCACATTGCCTTCAATGTTCCTGGGGATTCTTAACGTCATACTCGAGCAAATGTCGCCTTTCTGGCAAGGGCAGTCACTCTTACCTCACCTTCAGGGTTCAGCTCTTTTTTACATGTATTAACTGCGACTTTAATTAAGACAGCAGCTGAGTGAACCTGGCGTATCCCAAACGGAGCGTCAATGAGAAGGTTATTTCCATGCAAGTGCTGCTTGGTAGCACAGTGGTTACTCCTTCCAGCACTTTATTGAGCATTTAGAGTGGACTGATCGGCCAGAAATTGTCCAGATAGGATTTCTCATACTTTTTGTGTCGGGGAGGTACATGGGCAATTCTTCACATTGCCCGGTATATGCCAGCGATGTCACTGTATTGGAACTAGAGCAGTTTGGTTCAGGGTATCGCAGGTTGTGAAGCCAACGCCGTCAGCATTATTGACGGAATGTTTGTCTTTTCAATTGCACAGATATGCAGGGCTCCTTCATCATTAAGGATTGGAATAATTTCGAAAACTCTGTGTCCAGTGAGTTGCTTGTTTGTCCACCAGAATTAACAGTTGTTTGTATAATTATCGATTCGGCCCCTGGTTCTCACTTGCTGCTTGTGTTGTTTTCAATGCAAGGAGCCCTGTGTTGAGCCTTCTTCAGCCTGACAACTGATTTGTTCGATATGTCTGGTGCTCCATAACGTGCCGGACTTTTAAATTAGCGCCTGCCTTGCTCGCACTGGACCATACGTGGGTACCGGGTACGAGGGTGGACGGCATCGTGGCAATCAGAACGATTGACCTGAAGTTGTGAGACTTCATGAGGTCCAGAAGCTATGTTGAGGGGTCCAGAAGCTATTTGAGGAACCCCGCGCAACTAGCTCCTCACTGCACTGTTGTGCCGTCACCTCTGCTGGTTCTTTCCTGTGGTTAAAATGTGGCACAACTCCAGAGGTGTTTGTATGGAAGATGTTTTAGGGTCGAAAGAGTTGGATTTGCCATTGTAGGTTCCTATCGCTTTAGACACTGCATCAGGCCTGATACATCTCAGCTTCCAAGGCATTTCAGTGTCAAGCAGATAGCTGAGGAGCTGTAGTGTAAGACCAGACCAGATTGCAGATTGTCATCCCGAATGAAGATTGGTGAACCAGATGGGTTCACTAATGGCTTAATTGTCACCATTGTACTTTTAATTCCATATACTTATTGATTCAGCTTCCTCCATCTGCCCTGTTGGGAAATGTCGTTCGTCCGGTGAAAATATATCTCCGCCTCCCCTGATGCCGTGTAATGTGAAAAATGTGTGCGTGTCCACTTTGGTAGATTTGAAACAGGAAATGCGCATCGATACCTGGACATTGTTGCCGTTGAAGGTAATCATGCAGATGCAGCAGGCGGTGAAGAAGGCTAATGGTTGGATGGTCGTCGTACCTAGAGGCTTTGATTACAGGATCAGGGATGTCTTGCTGCAATTATACAGGGCTTCGCTCGAGCACACGTGGAATATTGCGTGGTCCTTTGGTACCCTAACCTGAAGAAGCATATCATTGTTTTGGAGGGGTTGCACCCTCCAGAAGACTAATTCCGGGGCGACGTGCTGCCGTATGAGAATAGCTTTAGGAGGCTAAGTATGGATTCGCTGGAGATCATACGACTGTTTGGGGAGAGCATGGACGTCTATAACATTCTAAAATATCAAGGCAGGGTAGATGCGGGGAAAATTTACTCAGTGGCGGCAGACCCTCGAGTCAGGGGGCCACAGTCTAAAGCTGCGTGATGGACCACTTTCGATTCAGTGGACGCGAAATCTCTTCGCCAAGGGAATTACGAATAAGTTGATTTCTCTTGCACAAAAAGCAGTTCAGGCTAGATTATTGTGTATCAGTGGATTTTTCTAGCACAGAAAGCAGTAGAGGCTAAAACATTGTGCATTTTCAAGGAGATAGATATTGCTCCAGGAGTTGACACGATCAACCAATGTTGAGGAAAGCGGGAACGGGGTAATTGAATTAGATGATCAGCCTTGATCATGATGAGTTGTGAAACAGATACAGTGGACCGGAAAGCCGAGCCCTGCTCCTAATGTTGCCTACCCGTGCTCCTATTTTCTATGTTATGAGATAGAAGAGGGTTTTCTTAACACAAAGAGCATGCGGGATTCCTTGGTTTTTGATGTTCATTAAAAACACGTGTTGGTGATGCCATTGAACTTAAATCGACGAAAGCCTCTGAGGTATTATGCTGGCCAATAGAGAACAAAAGTTGGTATTTGGCTCAGTCATGGTTGAGTTTAATGCGAGAAAGTCACAGAAAGCCTTATAAACCAATATGGTCCAAGTGTTCGTGCTTATTCACGCTTTTTGTTTATGTCATGTGACAGCATTGCAGCAACAGAAGGAGATCTGCCACGGACATGGTGCGTGTAGTGAAGTTTATTATACTTGAAAAAAATGAGATATTCCCATATTTCTATTTGAGATATATTTGTAATATGTGATTGTTACATTACGTAGTACAAAATGCGATTTGGAAGACTATTTTTTCTTACTTTTTCTCCATTTTTTTTCCTAAATATTTTTATTCACCTCCTTATTCACATTTTCTCCCAAATTTATGTTGTAATACAATATTATCATCGGCGTGTTTCTTTAAAGTCACTGGAAAGTATTTCCGTCAATGACATGCCAAAATCGAAATCATTTACGGTGTCAGCTGCCGCTGCATTCGGGGAATTATGACAAGAACAGCAATTAACTGCATATTATACGCAATGTCCGCAATTTCCAAGAGCGCACAAAGAAGATGTAATGGGCACACGATCTTCCTGTCACAGAATGAGGGATTGATATTAATAATAATAGTTGGTCTATCCAGCGTTCTCCGAATCCTGATATTAAACACATTAATCCAACGGTTCCTAACTGTGTTCACGTCATGTCGGTGTCACGTCTGTTCACTTTCACGTCATTAGAATGCGAAGACCCTACTGTGGACTATACGAATATGTTGCTGAACCTGTCAGCACCGATGAGGCTATCCAAAACGCCTCTGTTGGCGCATTTCCTGGCCCATGTTCATTGTTCACTGAACTGTAGTGCCTCGGTGTTTCAAAATAATCGTGCATTTTGAAGACCCCATCCTCATTTTCAAATCCCTTCATGACCAAACCAATACCACGTTAAATCTCGCCCATCCAATGTTCTCATATCAGTCGTTCAAATTCAGATATTTCTGACGCAATGATTCCAGTTCCACTGTTGGCCGGGCAGGTGGGCTGAGGCCACTGAATTAAGGCCAAAACCAACCTCCCATTCCACGTCTCCGGGACACTTCAGAATATTAACAATAAAGTAACATTGCAATCAAAGGATTGATAGGAAGATATAATATTTATCAGGGGCTCACATAATAACGCATTTGATTGCAATGTTTAATTTTGCTACTGTTTTGATTTCACACTTGGAATTCAATGTATGTTTTGCTACTGATGCGAGGCACGGTTTTATGCTGTTGACAGAACAAGACATTATCAATCAAAGTGAAGGTAAAGGCCATTTTTTACGTTTGTAATATTCTCCTATTCATTTTGCTGGCACATTCGGATCTGAGGTTGGATATCTGAACGTGCCAAAAATAATGTACGCAATACATTTTTATTAACTCAACCGGAGCAAAGTGCATGTTAAATGTTTCAAGAAATATTTTAAACTAGAGATTGGGGGGGGGGGGGAGAAGGGAAAGTCAGGCAACCAAGAGGTGAAGTAATCAGTGGGAAGCGTAGCTGCTTAGCAATACAAAAAAGCACGAAAAGACAAAACTCAGGAGAGGTTACGATAGTCCCCATCCCACAAAATATGACACAGTGTATGGAAAGGCTCAGTAAAGCAAGGTCCAACACACTAAGAAAACAAAAAGGAATGGTGAATAGAGAATTAAAGGTGCTTTATTTAAAGGCGCGCAGTGTACGGAACAAGGTAGATGAGCTTGTGGCCCAGATTGTGACTGGCAGGTATGATGTGGTAGGCATCACAGAGACATGGTTGCAGGGGGTTCAGGACTGGCATTTAAACATCCAGGGATTCACAACTATCGAACAGACATTGAGGTGGGCAGAGGGGGCGGGGTTGCCTTGTTAATTAGGAATGAAATTTAATCAATAGCACTAAACGACATAGGGTCAGATGATGTGGAGTATGTGTGGGTAGAGTTGAGGAACCACAACGGCAAAAAAAAATAATGTGAGTTGTGTACAGGCCTCCTAACAGTGGTCAGGACTGGGGGCACAAAATGCACCAAGAAATAGAAACTGTCAGAAAGGCAAGGTCACAGTGATCATGGGGGACTTCGATATGCAGGTGGACTGGGTAAACAATGCTGCCAAGGGACCCAAGGAAAGGGAATTCATTGAATGTTTACAGGAGGGCTTTTTGGAACAGTTTGTGATGGAGCCCACGAGGGAACAGGCCATTCTGGACTTAGTGTTATGTAATGAGCCAGACTTGATTAAATATCTTAAAGTAAGGGAGCACTTAGGAGGCAGTGATCATAATATGGTAGAATTCAATCTCCAATTTGAAGGAAAGAAGGGAGAATCAGATGTAAAGGTGTTACAGTTAAATAAAGGTAACTACAGGGGCATGAGGGAGGAACTGACGAAAGTCGACTGGAAGCAGAGCCTAGAGGGAAAGACAGTAGAACAGCAATGGCAGGAGTTTCTGGGAGTAATTGAGGACACAGTACAGAGGTTCATCCCAAAGAAAGGAAAGGTTATCAGCGGGGGGGTGGGGGGGGGGAGGGGGGGGGGGAATTAGGCCGCCATGGCTGACAAAGAAAGTTAGGGAATGCATCAAAGCAAAAGAGACAGCCTATAATGTGGCAAAGAGTAGTGGGAAGTCAGAAGATTGGGAAGGCTACAAAAACAAACAGAGTATAACAAAGAGAGAAATAAGCAAAGAGAGGATCAAATACGAAGGTAGGCTAGCCAGTAACATTAGGAATGATAGTAAAATTTTATTTAAATACATTAAAAACAAACGGGAGGCAAAAGTTGACATTGGGCCGCTCCAAAATGACGCTGGTAATCTAGTGATGGGAGAAAAGGAAATAGCTGAGGAACTAAATACGTACTTTGCGTCAGTCTTCACAGTAGAAGACATGAGTAATATTCCAACAATTCCGGAGAGCCAGGAGGCAGAGTTGAATATGGTAGCCATCACAAAGGAGAAAGTGCGAGAGAAACTAAGAGGTCTAAACATTGATACATCTCCGGGCCCACATGGGCTACATCCTAGAGTTCTAAAGGAGATAGCTGAAGAAATAGTGGAGGCGTTAGTTATGATCTTTCAAAAGTCACTGGAGTCAGGGAAAGTCCCTGAGGATTGGAAAATCGCTGTTGTAACCCCCCTGTTCAAGAAGGGAACAAGGAAAAAGATGGAAAATTCTAGGCCAATTAGCCTAATTTCGGTTGTTGGCAAGATTCTAGAATCCATTGTTAAGGATGAGATTTATAAATTCCTGGAAGTGAAGGGTCGGATTAGGACAAGTCAGCATGGATTTAGTAAGGGTAGGTCGTGCCTGACAAACCTGTTAGAGTTCTTTGAAGAGATAACAAATGGATCAGACCAAGGAGAGCCAATGGATGTTATCTATCTTGACTTCCAAAAGGCCTTTGATAAGGTGCCTCATGGGAGACTGCTGAGTAAAATAAGGGCCCATGGTGTTCGAGGCAAGGTACTAACATGGATTGACGATTGGCTGTCAGGCAGAAGGCAGAGAGTTGGGATAAAATTATTTTTCGGAATGGCAACCGGTGACGCGTGGTGTCCCGCAGGGTTCAGTGTTGGGGCCACAGCTGTTCTCTTTATAAATTAACGATCTAGATGACTGGACTGTGGGCATTCTGGCTACGTTTGACGATGATACAAAGATAGGGGCAGGTAGAATGGAGGAGGTGGGGAGGCTGCAGAAAGATTTAGACAATTTAGGAGAGTGGTCCAAGAAATGGCTGATGAAATTCAACGTGGGCAAGTGCGAGGTCTTGCACTTGGGAAAAAAGAATAGAGGCATGGACTATTTTCTAAACGGTGACAAAATTCATAATGCTGAAGTGCAAAGGGACTTGGGAGTCCTAGTCCAGGATTCTCTAAAGGTAAACTTGCAGGTTGACTCCGTAATTAAGAAAGCAAATGCAATGTTGTCATTCATCTCAAGAGGCTTGGAATATAAAAGCAGGGATGTACTTCTGAAGCTTTATAAAGCATTAGTTAGGCCCCATTTAGAATACTGTGAGCAATTTTTGGCCCCACACCTCAGGAAGAACATACTGGCACTGGAGCAGCTCCAGCGGAGATTCACACGGATGGCCCCAGGAATGGTAGGCCTAACATATGATGAACGTCTGAGGATCCTGGGATTATATTCATTTGAGTTTAGGAGGTTGAGGGGAGATTTAATATGAACTTACAAGATAATGAATGGCATAGATAGGGTGGATGTAGGGAAGTTGTCTCCATTAGCAGGGGAGACTAGGACCCGGGGGC
This sequence comes from Scyliorhinus torazame, assembly GCF_047496885.1. Taxonomy (NCBI): domain Eukaryota; kingdom Metazoa; phylum Chordata; class Chondrichthyes; order Carcharhiniformes; family Scyliorhinidae; genus Scyliorhinus; species Scyliorhinus torazame. The sequence continues at coordinate 106,938,206 of NC_092718.1, read as the reverse complement.
ACAGCCTTAGAATAAAAGGAAGTCACTTTAGAACAGAGATGAGGAGACATTTCTTCAGCCAGAGAGTGGTGGGTCTGTGGAATTCATTGCCGCAGAGGGCGGTGGTGGCCGGGACGTTGAGTGTCTTCAAGACAGAAGTTGATCAATTCTTGATTTCTCGAGGAATTAAGGGCTATGGAGAGAGCGGGTAAATGGAGTTGAAATCAGCCATGATTGAATAGTGGAGTGGATCGATGGGCCGAATGGCCTTACTTCCGCTCCTATGTCTTATGTTCTAAATGTTTGATTATTTCGCGTACGTATTATGACCGATCACACGTCCAGATTTCCACAAGCACGTCAGTTCAATGTCATATTATCAAGTGCCTGAATGTTTGAAAGTTTATGTCAACTTGTCTGTTTCCTTTTTGCTCACAGAGATAGCGAATCTAAAGAAAAAGCTTGACAATTATGGTAAGCTCGTGCGTTTGGAGTTTCCATTCCCTACTGTCAACAATCTGGCTAAACCATTAATATTCGCCCACTGGGCAGCACGGTAGCACAGTGCGAGCACGGCTGCCTCACGGCGCCAAGGTCCCAGGTTCGATCCTGGCTCTGGGTCACTGTCCGTGTGGAGTGTGTGCATTCTCCCCGTATTTGCGTGAGTTTCGCCCCCCACAATCCAAAGATGTGCAGGGTATGTGGCTTCGCCACGCTAAATTAGCCCTTAAATGGAAAAAATGAATTATGTACTCTAATTTATAAACAGATATATGTTCTTCCATAAGAAGCATTGTACACGCAGATTCATCCCGAACTAGTGGAGAATAGCAAAGATTGAGAAAACGGAAAACATATTGTACTTAGTGTTAATAGAACTAATTATCAGGCAGGGAGATTAATGTTGCTCAGTCTGGGACTAAGTGGGTGGAATATCAAATGTTACAAGAGGTCAGGAAGCGGTAAATGGGGCTAGTTAATGCATTAATGCTCCGGTGAGGCTGTCCCCCTGCCATTAGAATTCACTCCGTCAACATATCTATCTTGCTACTCCTGTATCTATAGAACTCATTGGCAATTTTTCATCGGCGGAGGGAGCATTATTATCACCGAGGGAGAAAACCGTAATTACCTGTCAGGCGGCAGAGCCTTGTGAACAAAGTCGGTGCACAATGTTCCCATTGCGCACATATCAAAGAGTGTTGGACTGTCGTAATTACGAGTAGGCGCCCTTATAATGCGAATTTGAGATAAATCATGGCGATCTTATCTGATGATTAAGAAGGATCATACTCTGTTAGTTACAGCAAGATAATGTAACAATAAACTTACATGTGGTTGTTATTACCACCATTCTCTCTTTGGTAAATTTATTGCCGAAACATTGTCAGTTTCGTTTCCCAGGTTTCAGCAATGAATGAGATTCGAAATACTGAACTACGAGATTAAAAGATAAATATGTTGTGTTCTTTCGGCGAGATAGCCTGCTTTCGTAAACAGGCCATCTATGTTTGCTGATTTTTACAGCATCACTGTAAATAAATATGTTCCAATTAACTCAATAGAATTGGCAGCCCAGTTCTTGAGACCCTCACTCAGGCAAACCTCTGAGTTAGATTTCCATTCCGGGACATGATAGCCCCCGAACGGGCTGAGATACCACGCCCACACGTTATTTATTACCTTGTAAATGTTTTGAAAGACCTGCGTCGTCATTGACAAGAGTAACAGATCTTCACTGTCTTCAACAACAACATCAGCGCCACCCTCATGATTCCCTTTTGATCAACAGCTACGAATTCTAAACAATCCATGCTTTCCTATTTATAGCAAAGTGGGGCTTCGTTCGTGTTCTTATCGTCATGTCAATCTAAGTATCTGCATGATTATTCTCACAGAACAAGATCTCACCAATAAAAATTATGGTAGGTGCATAGCTTGAAATCAGCCTACGGACATTTATAATTTCAAATAATCGACTGTGAAACTATCTCTCCCATTTCAGTTCCGCTGACGTTAAACACATAAACTTAATGACAAGTAATGGGGCACACTTTATTCGTGCTACCATTCTTTCAATGTTATTGCACAGTGACGTTCAATGTCATTATTATGTCGCAGAAAACGTTCCCGATTTCAATGTTATTCGGTGCAACGGTTCACAATTAGTACATTAAGACTTCGGTAGGCAACGATGGTGAGGGCGAAGGAACGGAGGAAATTAAATGACGTTTAAGCATCGGTCAGCAACTATTCAATGCAAATAATTTGCCACAAGACTGTTTCAGTGTGATCGCATCCTACTCGTAAAAGACTGCAACCATACAGTGTCCATGACAATATTATTGTGTAAAAGTTCAGCTGCTTACTCAAACTAATTAAGCATTTGAAATAAGGATACTGAAAATACGTTTTAAAGAATCAAGAAGCCAATAATATTATTAACAAACTAACTATGGAGTATTTAAAATATGGAGCCATATGATGGATAGAGAAGTGGGCAGACAATTGATATCGAAATATTGCAACAAAAAAATAAATTCTCAAATATATAGATGAGAACTCGTTTGCGATCATAGATTTGAAAAGCGCGACAATTTTCATACATGCTAGAGTGGGGCATTGCGCCCAACTAGACTGCTCTTTCAGAGATTTAGTGTAGAATCAACTGGCCTTATTGAGTTCTTCTGCACTGTAGGAATTCTATTATACTCTAAATAAAATACGTTATTGTGTCTTTGTCGTACAAATAAGGACGTTGTACATTTTTTGTTACAAAATGAACTAAAGCAGAGTAGTAAAATGAAATCCAATGCTGCAGATTTCGACCAAAAAAACGCCGACAAAAGTTGTTAAAGCCATTTTGAAACAGAGTAAGCGCTTGGCTAAAATGATAGATCGTAATAACTGTCGTCACGTCTCACTCGCATAGATAACTAATTTGCCTACATGCGGCATTATTTGCGAAATTCAAAATGAATTTTCATTGGTAAATGCCAATCCATACAAAATCCATGGTTAGGGCCTGAAGCTATTAAGCAAGTTTCGATAGTGTGCGTCTCTGTTGTCCTGCTGTTATTACATCCAGACGTTTTTAAAATGAAGAGGTGACTTTTACAGAATTGTCAAGGAGGGAGTTCTCACTTGGGATGAAGAAAGGTACATGCTTACAATGTAAAAGAGTCACCGAAAAAATAAATGCAGAATCCACGGCATGCTCCTTTACCGAGGCAGTCGTGATACTATGAAATGCGAGTCACTAGTAGCTCGTTGAGGCGTATTGGACAAATGGCTTGAAGGGAAAAATCATAACCATATTGCAAAGGTTAGGCTGAACGATAATATAAAAAAACATTGAGTAGAAAGTGGTGTATGTAGTACACAATCATTTGGCCAAGTTTAGTTGAATAGCCTCGATGGCTACTCTCCGTTCGGTAAGATTGAGTTCTTCAATGCGCGGGTTGGAGACGGGGATTTCGGGAGGAAAGACGCGGATTCGCCTGACACGTCGTAAGCAGCGAAATAGGTTCACACGATTAAGTCTGATAAGACATTTTGACAAAAAAATCTAATTCAAGCTCGGACAAATAATTATTTACATTAAAGTAAACTAGAAAATGAGCTGCCTGGCCGGGACAACTATTTGTAAATCAGCTGAAGTTAATTCGTTAAGTTAGCGCTAAATCTAAGGACAACACGGTGGCGTAGTGGGTAGCATTTGTGCCTCACGGTGCCGACATCCCATGTTCGATCCCAGCGCTGGATCACTGTCCGTGTGGAGTTTGGACATTATCCCCTTGTTTGCGTGGGTTCCGCCCCCCCCCCCACTACCCAAAATATGTGCAGGTTAGGTGGATTGGCCACATTAAATAAGCCCCTTAATTGGGAAGAAGTAATTAGTCATTCCAATTTTTAAAAAATTTTTAGTGTTAAATCGTGAAGTTCCCTTCATAACTCGATGATATGTGAAGAAAGTAGGTCTTGAATTCATCGACTCTGAGTTTATTATGTTCAGCAATCACTTATACTAGAAACACCAGTATCCACTATATATGTTGTGAGCCGATCAGACAATTGCAGTCCATTAAACATTGAGTGAAGTCTATTCAAAAAGTAAAACCCGAATTCAAACCTTGGTACCAGGGAACATTAAATTATTCCAAACACTAATAATTATAAAGGACGGTAAATTAACCGGCGACTGGTCAAATGATCAATGTCGGAGTCAGGCTTTTCAAACAGCATAGTCTGTCAGGGCGCACGGCCAGGAAACTACAGGTGAGTCCGAAAAGGCCTAAACAAATAACTCGATTGTCCACATGGAAATTCGCTCCAGGTGGAGAACCAATTTATTTAACCTTGTTGCAAGTGCCTTGTGGTAATTCGAAAATTGCCTTAAGTATTTATCAGATTTAATAGAACCAATAAGGTTTATCATGGTTGTCATGTGTGTTAAATTATCGTTAAATAGCATAATTCAATTAATGAAGAGAAAAATTAAGTTTATGGAAGTGAAGTAAAGCTAACACATGACACCGCAGCTTTATAGAGTGCAATGTCTGTCCTGCATTATGCGGGACGACACAGGCACTACCAGTGACCGAGAACGCCGCATGTGAAGACAGTGCCAGAAACTGCTGAATATGCAGATCTGGGTTTTGGAGCGCCAATAAAATTGCCGGTCAATACAGTATATCCATGTAGTTACCTGAATGAAATCTACAGATAGTTAGTTTCTCCGTAGGCTAACAGCGGAATTCAGAAAGGGATTATTGACCGCCAGGAATCCAATAGTATCAAACAGGTATTACAGGAGTCCAAGATGTTTCCGGTTCATAATTGATTATCTCATTTGGATAATCGAGGGGTGTATTCGGAGTCAAATATGTGGCACGACGGCGGGCTGACATACTAAGGAGGGGGGCAAGGAGAAGGGAACAGCAGTTTTCAAAGGGTATAAATTCGGTAAAGGAGCAGCAGCTGCTTCTACAGTAGCAAATATGATCCCAGCATGCATTTTGCCTTTCTGTAGTCAGATGCTAGAACGGCTACACAGCAGTTATGAAAATGTGCGATCAAATTTCGATGGGCACATTCGGGACATTTCCACCGATCTTTTCGGTAAAACAAGAGATGAGGTTTTGCAGACAGAGGTTCGAATGTTGGGAAACATAAACAGAAATCGTAATCTTCAGAGGACTCCAATGCTCAGGTGCTTGCAAGTAAAACAAAATAAATACATAAGTGTAATTTATGGGTCGAAAATTGGGATATGTGGAAGACTACAGATTTCAGGGCATTGGGGCGAATTCTGGAGATTTCGAGATCTGAACAAGAGACCTGAACTAGATTTCAGACGGTCTAGACAACGTCTTTGCGTAGCAATGTCTATTTTTTGTTGTGGAGGAGTTGAGCTCCATTGGCAGGAGAAATGCGAACTTGAGTAGTTTCCGAATGTAAGAAATACACATCAGGGAGATAGCGACAGACATGTAGCCAGCGGTTAGCACTGCTGGCACACGGCGCCGAAAACCGGTGTTGAGCCCTGCCCCTGTTCACGGCCCGCCTGGTGTTTGCACATTCGCACTGCCACAACCCAAAGATGTTCAGGATAGGTGACTTGACCACGCTAAATTGCCACTTAATTGGAAATAAATTAAATAAATAAAGTAAAAAGAAAAAGAAAATAAATATAGCCTGTGAATCTGAGGGACACAAAAATCGTTCGATAAAACATGTACGACACAGGAGTATGCTGGTTAAAACAAACATACATTTACATACAATGCGAATTTTTATTTGAAAAAAACGGTCGCCCGAGGTCATAAATACATATATGGGCGCATTATAACTTGGCTATCCAAGAAGCTCGACTTTACGAGCAACCAAATTGTCACCTCAATGTTCTTGGATTTGAGGTGATCTGACACGTTAACGAGGTGCCTAATCGCGTGCAAGTCTAACATTATTGGTTATAGAATCAGTTGACTCCCACTTCCTTTGAGAATCGATGACACCCATATTAATTGTGGATGGTCCACATGGATAAACTCCGAAATACAAGTGGTAACAACACTCCATGGAATGGAACAAAAATATCCAAATAACGCGGGAGAGAAAGAAGAGCATATATGCAAGCATATTTATAAATCAATAAAACGTTATAGCATCCCAGTGATTACCTAAATATCAGTTAGGTTACAATCCGTGTGATGGACAGAGAGGACACAGGGAGCTTCGACTACATTTCAGGTATTATTTTTCTCCAGCAAGTAGTTCACGCAACGAGGAAAAATAACATTATTGGTAAATTTTACTGAATGAAGGTCAACTTTCGATGAAATCGATTACCATTTTGGACTTAGTGCATGTAATTCTGTTGCAAATAGTATAATAACGGCCATGCTAAATTGCTCTTTGATGTACAGATTAAACTGAGGTTACGGGGATTTTGCAGGGTGGATGGTGGAGCTCATTGAAAAGGACTGGTGCCAATTTGATGGGCTGAATGACCTGCTTATGCCCTGTCGGGATTTTATGATTCATAGGGTCAGATCATACTGTTGTAGGGGGAGGGTGTGGACCGGTAGGGTTGGATAGAGGGCCTCGATAGGTCGAAATTGACAAATATGTATTTGACAGAGAGACAAAAAGAATGTAAATGAACGTGGTTAATTTTTATTTTTTTTAATTTAACTTAAGAGTACCCAAATTTTTTTCCCAAATAAGGGGCATTTGAACGTGGCCAATCTACCTAACCTGTACATCTTTGGGTTGTGGGGGTGACATCCACACAGACAACGGGAGAATGTGCAAACTCCACACGGATAGTGATCCAGGGCGAGGATCGAACCCGGGTCTTCAGAGCTCTAGGCAGCAGTGCTTTCCTCTGTTCCACCGTGCCGCCATGTGGGCATGATTAATTATAAGGAGATTGCCGAAATACCATAAAAAGATATTAGAATGTGTTCATGCTAGAATAACGGTGAGCAGTGTGTCAAAGAGCAAGTTGGAAAAAGGAACATGTGGCTCCCATGGCGTGGGTGGAGGACGGATATGCTGACGGGAATAACAGACCAATGGAAGAAAGGAAAATAAATTGATAGATAAAAAATTGCGGTGACAGTGGGGGAGAGAGTTCACAGCCTGAAGTTGTTGAATTCAAGGCTAAGTCAGGTGGCTGTAACGTTCCTCATCGGAAGATGAGATGCTGTTCCTCCAGTGTTCGTTGGGTTTCACTGCAGAAGCTGAAGTACTGCCTTGTGGACCTGGGAGCAGGTGGTGAGTCGAAACGGCAAGCGACAGAAACGTCTGCGGGCTTATTGCGGACGGAGCAAAGGTGTTCTGCAAAACTGTCAGCGAGATTGCGTTTAGCCTCGCCAATGGTGAGTCGACCACATTTCGGTGCAGCACGTGCAATATACCATATTGAAGGAGGTGTACGGGAATCGCTGCCTTATTTGAAGAGTATCCAGGCCCCGGAATGATGAGCAGGGAGCAGGTACAGGAGCAGAAGTGAACGTTATTCATTACGGCAAACCAAATTGAGTTTGACGGCGCTGAGATTATATGTAGCACGCGTGGGTTGATTAGAGCACCTTAAAGGGATATCTGTGACAGGACAATGCGATGCATTTAAACGCTAGATTCGACGGTCTGAGTGCAGGCGTAGAAAGCAGGTGTCATTCCTAATTGTACCAGCCTTTGGTTATCTGAAATAATACAGAATAATATAAACAGATAGAGAAATGTTATGATCGTCACCAACCTGCCTGCCGCAGGTGCACCTGCTCCTTCCATTATCACTGCGAGTGACAACCATATAGTTCAACTGGAGACGAATTCTCGTCTTTACATTGCGGATACCATCCATCCTTTCGTTTTGCACCATTACCGTTCTAAATGGTATCGCTTCAGAATAGATCTAGAATCTCAAAATTGGGCATTCGTGCGGCACAGTGGACCATCAGCAGCTGCAGACTAGCACTCATCTACAATCGGTACCTTCATGGCCAGGCATATCCCAACTTTTACAATACATGCACGCCAGGCGGTCAGCCCTGGTTCATCATTGGTGCCGGACAGCATGCCAAGAGCAGTAGCAGGTATACCGAAAACGAAGTATCTGACATGTGCAACGGCAAAACAGGACGACTCGAATGCCAAACAGCGTAGGTAGTAGCTGGCATACGGATATAAGTGATCTCACAACCGAAGGGTCAGGTCGAAGCTCTGAAGATTTAAGATCTAAGCTGCCACAGTGGATCATGTACAGTGGTTGACAATTAAACTCACTCGAAGTGGTGGCTTCACCAAAATCCCTACCCACAACGATGGAAGAGTACATCACAACAGTGCGTAACACAGTGCAATAAATGTCAGCTAGAAACGCAGCGTGTATGATCAATACCGGTCTCCTCCAGAGGTCCCGAGAGTCACAGCCGCCAGTCTTCAACCAAGTCCTTTCACCTCACGTGATATCCAGAAACGTCTGAAGGCACTGGATGCTGCAAAGGTTACGGGACCTGACAATATTCCGGAAATAATATTGTCGACCTGCTCTCCAGATGTTACCACAGCGGTAACAACGTGGTTTCAGTGCAGCTCCAACACTGACAGCTGTCGGACAATGTGGAAACTTGCCCAGGTATGGGCGATACGCAAAAAGCGGAAAAAAATCCAACCCTACCAATTGATGCTCTTTGACTCGACTCTCAATCATCAGTAAAATGATGGAAGGGGCTTGCAACAGTGATGTTTGATGTTAAATTTCGCTGCTGGGATTGGTACTTGAAGCAGAAACTCAGAATTCAACTGAAAGGTGTCAAGACAGACATGTAAAGTGATTTACCATGCAGGACTACGGGTCGTGTGGTTAGAAGCTGTGACTAGAATGTGCGGCTATTATTTTTTTCAGCCAAGACAGACACCATGGGATGAATGGGGAATATCTATGTCCAAACGTTTCTTTGATAGTGGTATCTTGCGTTCTAGATTTTGCAGCAGCTCATAGTTGAGGACAAAATCGCTTCATCACTTCCCTCCATATTTTATCCCCTTTACCTGCCATCTGCAATCTTAATTATCGGCCGTTATCTTGGTCGTGCACGTAAAAGTCCCTAAATCATCTCTCTCCATGAAAATTAATCTGAGCTATTCTTGGAAACTGAAGGCGATCATCGCTGCTGCCGGACATTTAAGGCTCGCTTTGGTAATCTCTATGAATTAGCCAGAAGGGATGATGCCCAGAGGTTTACTTGATACACTATTTCACGCCTAAACAAAGATGTATATTTACATAGCCTATTTCAATAAAGTGACTCCCATCTTCTCGTAGATATAATGAAAATGAAAGGCATTATTAAGCAATATGGTAAGTTATGCAAAGTGAGCATATTTTTAATTTCCTGCCACTGAAGTACCACATTGCTTGACCTCATTAATATCTGAATAATGTTTTAGGATTGTATCAGTATCCCGCACACAGCTGAAATGTCAATTCACATGTATCGTCTGCACTTTAACGTCACCCTGGAATCAATTTCACACTGCTCCCAAACCTATTTCCGTGATATCGTGTTTTGTGTTCAAGTGCCATTTTGGAGACCCGACCTGGAGATTCCAGGTAGCCACGACAATTTTGGAACAGCGAGGAAATTATGCATTTGTGAGGAGGAGATCTTCCATCTCAAATTGAACATAAAGGATCTTAGGGCGGTGTCAAAAAAGGCCCGGTAATTTCTCTCATTGTGCTGTGCAAACAAAACCACGCCGTAGAATTGCATTTTGTCCTTAACTGGTTTCTCTGTGTGGCATCGTACACCAGAAAAAGCGTAGGTCTTCCCTGCATCATTACCATGTAGACGGATTGAATATCCTAAATTGGTTCCAATAATGTTTATGTTATCCTGGTAGTGAAATGTGCAAAGCATAATAAGCATTTTCCAATCCTGAGAAATATATTGATTCATATTCTGATGGCAAACTGTGAGAACAATTTTGCCAATCACAACTCCCGGCTGCAAGTTTCCGATGGAAGCCTAATATATAGTTTTTTAAAAATTTACACTACCGAATTATTTTTTTCCAAATAAGGGGCAATTTTACGGTGGCCAATCCACCTAGCCTGCACATTTTTGGGTTGTGGGGGCGAAATCCACGAAACATGGGGAGAATGCTAACCATGTTTCCTCGAAACATAACTTGAAATATTATTTTACATCCACACGAGATAGCCCCTCTAGTTTCATGCCTTCTCAGCGAGGCTGCATTCTCAGGAGTGTTAAATGTAAACGTCAGTTTCCAGTTTGTGTTCAAGATACTGGAATGGATCTTAAACCAGAGGTTTCTGACACGGACAGGATGAAGCTATGCGGCGTGGCTTCATCATTCGTTCTATCTGGAAGCACGTGTCATGCTCCTCGTGTGCGATGTGGGAGTTCAGGGACACGTGTTGATCCTGGCTCCTTCACGTGCAAGACGTCTGTCCAGCTGCGGCTCCTGTTAGACCGCTTGCTGGCTCTGGAGCTGCGGGTGGACTCACTTTGGATGCTGAGGACGTCGTGGATAGCATGTTCGCTGATTTGATCACACCGCAGGTGAAAATTACTGAGGCAGATAAAAAATGGGTGACTAAAAGACAGTGCAAGAGTAGGAAGGCAGTGCAGGTGTACCATGCGGTCATCTCCCTGCAAAACAGATATGCAGATTTGGATATTGTTGAGGGAGATGGCTCACCAGGGGAATGCAGCAGTAGCCCGGTTCATGGCACCGTCGCTTGCTCTGCTGCGCAGGAGGACAGGAAGATGAATGGCAGGTCTACAGTAAAGGGGATTCAATTGTACGGGGAATAGACAGGCGGTTCTGTGGACGCAATCGGGATATCGGAATGGTATGTTGCCTCGCTGGTGCAAGGGTCAAGGATGTCTCGGAGAAGCTGCAGGACATTCTGGGGGGGGGGGGGGGGGCGATACCGTGAACATCCAGCTGCCTTGGTTCATACACGTATCAACGATAAAGATATAAAAGCGGGATGAGGTCCTAAGAGCTGAATTCAGGGAGTTAGTCGTTAAACTAAAAAGTAGGACCTCAAAGGTAGTCATCTCGGGATTGCTACCACTGCCACGACATAGTCAGAGTAGGAATGTCAGGACAGAAAGGATGAATGGTGCAAGAGGGAGTGATTCAAATTCCTGGGCATTGGAACCGGTTCTGCGGGAGATGGGACCAGTACAAACTTACGGTCTGTACCTGGACAGGACTGGAACCGATATCCTGTCGGTGGTGTTTGCTAGTGCTGTTGCAGAGGTTTTTTTACTCATGTGTCCTTGGGGGGCGGGGGGGGGGGGGGACCGATGCCAGAAGTCGGAGGGAAGTAAAACGGGGAAAGAAACGAAACACAGTAAGGGGGGGAAGTGAAAGGCAGAGGAGCCATAGTCAAACATCAAAAAGTCCCACAGTACATGAATAGTGACTGAGGAGAGCTCATTGAGTAGGCCCATTAATACTAAAAAGAATGCACTGAGTGCTGAATTTGGGTACATGTGTTTTATAGTGGGAGCATGAATTTCATTTCTTCAAAGAGCGTGAAGGCAGCCGGGAGTTTACAGAGAGTGCAGCTGACTGGGAGCAGAGTCGGAGAGCGGAGTTCCAGTGTGTCCATAGTGCAGATATATTCTGTAAGGTAAGAGGGGATGGAGGCCAGGACAGTTGAATGCTCCTCCTGTAGGATGTGGGTGGTGAGGGATAGCACCGGTGTCCCCACTGACTATACCTTCGGGACGTGCACCCAATTCCTGCTCCTCAGAGACCGTGTTAGGGAACTGGAGCTGGAGCTGGATGAACTTCGGATCATCCAGGAGGCAGAGGGGCTAATAGACAAGAGTTACAGGGAGGTAATCACACCCAAGGTACAGGACAAGAGTAGCTGGGTTACAGTCAGGGGAACAAAATGAACGGGCAGACCGTGCAGGGGTCCCTCGTGGCCGTTCACCTTCAAAACAAGTGTACCGTTTTGGACGCTGTTGGGGGGGGGGGGGGGTGGGGGCGGAGATGACCTACCGGGGACAGGCCATAGCAGCCAGGTCTCTCGCACCGAGTCTGGCTCTGGGGCTCAGAATGGAAGGGGGGAGAATAGAAAAGCAATAGTGATAGCAGACTCAATGGTTAGGGGAATAGATAAGAGATTATGTGGTCGCGAGCGAGACTCCCGGAAGGTATTTTGCCTCCCGGGTCCCAGGGCCAGGGATGTCAAGGATCGTTTCTTCAGGATCCTTAAGGGGGAGGGGGAGCAGCCAGAGGTTGTGGTGCACATTGGTACCAACGACGTAGGTAGGAAAAGGGGTGTGGATGTATAAACGAGGTCAGGGAGTTAGGTTGGAAGTTAAAAGCCAGGACAGACAGAGTTGTCATCTCTGGTTTGTTACCGGTGCGACGTGATAGCGAGGCTAGGAATAGGGAGAGAGTGCAGTTGAACACATGGTTGCAGGAATGGTGCACGAGGGAGTGCTTCTGGGACTTGGATAATTGAAGCGCATTTTGGAGAAGGTGGGACAGGTACAAGCAGGACGGGTGGCATCCAAACCAGAGGGGATCCAATATCGGGGGTGGGTGGGGGGGGGGGGGGGGGGGGGAGCTGTTTTCTAGTCCTCTTCGGGAGGATTTAATCAAATAAGGCAGTAGAATGGGAACCAGATTTGTAGTCCAGCAACTAAGGTAACCGATGTTCAGGAGGTCGAAGAGGGTAGTGATGCAGTGGGGAAGAGTAACACCGTCAAAGGAGAGTACTTGCAGGGACTGAAATGGGTTGAAGTATGTATGCTTCAACGCAAGAGGCATCTGGAATAAGGTGGGTGAACCTAAGAGCATGGATCGGTACTTGGGACTACGATGTGGTGGCCATCACGGAAACTTGGAGAGAAGAGGGGCAGGAATGGTTGTTGGAGGTTCCTGGTTATAGATGTTTCATAAGATTAGGGAGGGTGGTAAAAGAGGTGGGGGACGGGGGTTGCATTGTTAATTAGAGATAGTATAACAGCTGCAGAAAGGCAGTAGGAGGAGGGTCTGCCTACTGATGTAGTATGGGTTGAAGTCAGAAATAGGAAAGGAGCAGTCACCTTGTTGGGAGCTTTTTATAGCCCCCCCCCCCAATAGCAGCAGAGATGTGGAGGAACAGATTGGGAAACAGATTTTGGAAAGGTGCAGAAGTCACAGGGTAGTAGTCATGGGTGACTTCAACTTCCCAAATACTGAGTGGAAACTCTTTAGATCAAATAGTTTGGATGGGGTGGTGTTTGTGCAGTGTGTCCAGGAATCTTTTCTAACACAGTATTTGGATTGTCCGACCAGAGCGGCGGCCATATTGGATTTGGTACTTGGTAATGAACCAGGGCAAGTGATAGATATGTTAGTGGAGGAGCATTTTGGAGATAGTGACCTAAATTCTATGACTTCCACTTTAGTAATGGAAAGGGATAGGTGCGTGCAACAGGGTAGGGTTAACATTGGGGAAAGGGTAACTACGATGCTGTCAGACAAGAACTGAAGTGCATAAGTTGGGAACATAGCCTGTCAGGGAAGGACACAGTTGAAATGTGGAACTTGTTCAAGGAAAATATACTACATGTCCTTGATATGTATGTCCCTGTCAGGCAGGGTCGAGTGAGGGAACCATGGTTGACAAGATAAATTGAATGTCTTGTTAAGAGGAAGAAGGTTACTTATGTAAGGCTGAGGAAACAAGGTTGAGACAGGGCGCTGGAGGGTTATCAGATAGCCATGAGGGAACTGAAGAAAGGGATTAGGAGAGCTAAGGGACGGCATGAAAATTGTTTGGCTGGTAGGAACAAGGAAAGCCCCAAGGCCGTTTACACGTATGTGAGAAATATGAGAATGACTAGAGAGAGGGTAGGTCCGATCAAGGACAGTAGCGGACGATTGTATATTGGGTCTGAAGAGATAGGAGAGGTCTTGAACGAGCACTTTTCTTCAGTATTTACGAATGCGAGGGGCCATATTGTTGGAGAGGACAGTGTGAAACAGACTGGTAAGCTCGAGGAGAAACTTGTTAGGAAGGAAGATGTAAGGGGAATTTTGAAAAACCTGAGGATAGACAAGTCCCCCGGGCCTGACGAGATAAATCCAAGGATTCTATGGGAAGCAAGAGCCGTTGGCAGTGATCTTTTCGTCCTCAATATCAACAGGGGTGGTACCAGGTGATTGGTGAGTGGTGAATGGCGTGCCCCTGTTCAAAAAAGTGAATAGGGTTAACCCTGGGAATTACAGGCCAGTTAGTCTTTCTTCGGTGGTAGGCAAAGTAATGGAAAGGGTACTGAGGGATAGGATTTCTGAGCAAATGGAAAGACACTGCTTGATTAGGGATAGTCAGCACAGATTTGTGAGGGGTAGGTCTTGCCTCACATGTCTTATTGAATTCTTTGAGGAGTTGACCAAGCACGTGGATGTAGGTAAAGCATTGGATGTAGCGTACATGGATTTCATTAAGGCATTTTATAAGGTTCCCCATGGTCGGCTTATGCAGAATGTAAGGAGGCATGGGATAGTGGAAATCTGGCCAGTTGGATAACGAACTGGCTAACCGATAGAGGTCAGAGAGTGGAGGTGGATGGCAAATATTCAGCATATAGCCCAGTTACCAGTGGCGTACCGCAGGGATCAGTTCTTGGTCCTCCGTTGTTTGTGATTTTCATTAATGACTTGGATGAGGGACTTGAAGGGTGGGTCAGCAAATTTGCAGACGATACAAAGATTGGTGGAGTTGTGGATAGTGAGGGGGGCTGTTGTCGGCTGCAAAGTGACATAGATAGGATGCAGACCTGGGCTCAGAAGTGGCAGATGGAGATTAACCCGGAAAAGTGCGCGGTTGTCCATTTCGGAAGGACAAATATGAGTGCGGAATACAGGGTTAACGGTAGGGTTCTTGGCAAGGTGGAGGAGCAGAGAGATCTTGGGTTCTATGTTTATAGATCTTTGAAAGTTGCCACTCAAGGGGACAGAGCTGTGAAGAAGGTCTATGGTGTGCTAGCGTTCATTAGCGGAGGGATTCAATTTAAGAGCTGTGAGGTGATGATGCAGCTGTACAAAACCTTGGTAAGGCCACATTTGGAGTACTGTGTGCAATTCTGGTCGCCTTATTTTAGGAAGGATGTGGAAGCTTTGGAAAAGGTGCAAAGGAGATTTACCAGGATGTTGCCTGGAATGGAGAGTAGGCCTTACGAGGAAAGGTTGAGGGTGCTAGGCCTTTTCTCATTAGAACGGAGAAGGATGAGAGGCGACTTGATAGAGGTTTGTAAGGTGATCAGGGGAATAGATACAGTAGACAGTCAGAGACGTTTTCCCCGTGTGCAACAAACCATTACAAAGGGGACATAACTTTAAGGTGAATGGTGGAAGATGTAGGGGGGATAGCAGAGGGAGGTTCTTTACCCAGAGAGTAGTGGGGGCATGGAATGCACTGCCTGTGGAAGTAGTTGAGTGGGAAACATTAGGGACCTTCAAACGGCTACTGGATAGGTACATGGATTACGGTAGAATGATGGGGTGTAGGTTAATTCGTTCTTAATCTAGGAAAAAAGTGCGGCACAACATCGTGGGCCGATGGGCCGAATTGCCTGTTCTATTCTGTATTTTGTCATGTTCTATGTTCTAAAATGGGAAGTAAAAACATAAATGGAAAGCGAAGCAGCAGGTTATTACATGACGATATGGTTTCTACGATCAGTAAAATTAGGACAAAAGTTCAAAGAAAAAATAATTTAGGAGCTGTTACTGATAGAGGTGGTAAGATTCAAAACGGAGGTATAAAAGCCAACATTAGGGTACTTTACTTGAATGCTCGTAGTATTCGGAATAAGGTAAATGAGTGATTGGTGCAAATCATCGTGAATGAGTGTGATATAGTGGCCATGACTGAAACATGGTTAAATGATGATCACGACTGGGAGTTAAAAAACAAAGGGAATCAAACTATTCGGAAGGACAGAGTGGATAGGATAGGAGGTGGTGGAGCTCTGTTATTTAATGATGACATCCGGGCCGTAGTGAGGGAGGATAAGTTTGAGTCCATTTGGGTGGAAATCAGAAACAGTAAGGCGAAAAGGTCACTGATAGGTGTAGTCTATAGGCCACCAAAGAGTAACATTACGGTGGGGCAATAAACAAAGAAATAAGTGATGCATGTAGAAATGGTAAAGCAGTTATCATGAGAGATTTTAACCTGCATGTCGATTGGTTTTACCAAGTCGGTCAAGGCAGCCTTGAGGAGGTGTTTATAGAAAGTATCCTCGATAGGTTCCTAGAACAGTGTGTAATGGAACATACAAGGGTACAAGCGGTCCTAGATCCGATCCTGTCTAATGCAACAGGATTCATTAATGATCGCATCGTTAGGGATCCTCGCGGAAGGAGCGATCACAATATGGTGGAATTTAAAATACAGACGGAGGGTGAGAAGGTAAAATCAAACAGTAGTGTTTTGTGCTTAAAAAAGGGCGGTTACAATGGGAAGAGTGAAGAGCTGGGTGAGGTAGACAGGGAGCAAATACTTTATGGTGAAACAGTTGAGGAACAGTGGACAATCTTCCGAGCGATTTATCAGTGCTGAGCAACAGATTATATTGACCGTGGATATCGAATGAACGAAGGGAGAGTATGAAATTGCAGGAATAGCTGACAAAGCGGCAAAGATTAGTGGGAGACTAGAGGATTGGGGAACCGTTAAAGGGCAACAGAAAGCGACGAAAGAAGCTCTAAAGAAGAGTAAAATAGATTATGAGAGTAAACTTGCTCAGAATAAAGAAAAAGATTGTAAACGTTTCGACAAATATATAAAATAAAAAGTGTAGCTAAGGTAAATACTGGCCCTTTAGAGGATGGGACGGGAGATTTAACAATGGGGGATGATGAAATGTCTGAGGAACTGAACGGGCATTTGGCTCGGTCTTCACTGTGGAGGACACAAATAACATACCAGTGGCTGATGGAAATGAGGCTATGACAGGTGAGTAACTTAAAACGATTGTTATCACATCGCAGGTAGTGATGGGAAAGCCAATGGGGCGAAAGGTACAAAAGTTCCCTGGCCCTGATGGAATGCATCCCAGAGTACCAAAAGAGATGGCTACGGAAATTGTAAATGCACTATTGATAATTTATCAGAATTCTTTAGACTCTTGGATGTTCGCTGCGGATTGCAAATTAGCAAACGTGACACCACTGTTTGACAAAGGAGGTTGTCAGAAAGCGAGTAATTATATGCCAGTTAGTTCAACATCGGTTGTTGGGAAGATGCTGGAATATATCATAAAGGAAGAAATAGCAAGGCATCTGGATGGAAATTGTCCCATTGGACAGTCGCAGCATGGGTCCATAAAGGGCAGGTTATGCCTAAGTAATTTTGTGGAATTTTTTGAAGACGTTACCAGTGCGGTAGACAACGCAGAGCCAATGGATCTGGTATATTTTCATTGCCAGAAAGCTTTTGACAAGGTGCCACACAAAATGTTGCTGCATAAGATAAAGATGCATGGCGTTAAGGGTAAAGTAGTAGCATGGATAGAGGATTGGTTAATTAATAGAAAGCAAAGATCGGGGACTAATGGGAGTTTCTCTGGTTGGCAATCAGTAGCTACTAATATCCTTTAGGGATCAATGTTGGGCCCACAATTGTTCACAATTTACATAGATGATTTGGAGTTGTGGACCAAGTGCAATGTGTCCAACTGTGCAGACGACACGAAGATGAGTGGTAAAGCAAAAAGTGCAGAGGATATTGGAAGTCTGCAGAGGGATTGGGATAGTTTAAGTGAATGGGCTAGCGTCTGGCAGATGAAATACCAAGTTGACAAATGTGAGGTTATCCATTTTGATCGGAATAACAGCAAAAGGGATTATTATTTAAATGATAAAATATTAAAACATGCTGCTGTGCAGAGGGACCTCGCTGCCCGAGTGCATGAGTCGCAAAAAGTTGGTTTACAGGTGCAATAGGTGATTAAGAAGGCGAATGGAGTTTCGTCCTTCATTGCTGGAGGGATGGAATTTAAGACCAGGGAGGTTATGCTGCAACTGTATAAGATTTTAGTGAGGCCAGAACTGGAGTATTGAGTTCACTTTTGGTCTCCTTACCTGAAAAAGGCCCTACTGTCGCTGGAAGGTGTACAGCGGAGATTCACTATGTTAATCCCTGAATTGAGGGGGTAGGATTACGAGGAGAGGTTGAGTAGACTGGGACTGTACTCGTTGGAATTTGGAAGGATGCGCGGGGCGGGGAAGGGGCTCTTATAGAAACATATAAATGTATGGAGGGTATAGATAGGATAGATGCGGGGAGTCTGTTTCCACTGCCAGATGAAAGCAGAACTAGGGGCGTGGCCTCACATTAAGGGGAGTTAGATTTAGGACTTAGTTTAGTAGGAACGTCTTCACCTAAAATGTGGTGAATCTATGGAATTCCATGCCCAGTGAAGCATTTGAGGTTCCTTCGTTAAAGGTTTTCAAGATAAAGACAGATAGAGTTTTGAAACATAATGGAATAAATGTTTATGGTATTCGGGCGGGAAAGTGGAGCTAAGTCCACAAAAGATCAGCCATGATCTCATTGAATGGCGGGGCGGGCTCGAATGGCGAGATGGCTTACTCCTGCTCCTAATTCTTCTGTTCTTATGATGCAAAATCACTGATGAAAGCATTCTGATAGGAAAAATTAGGTCCATTTTATTTAATGTCATATCACACATCTAATGATGGATTTAAATTACATTAACCGAGCAGTAATGGCTCAAATGGAACGCTGAATGCAAATGCACGAGGACCAATATTTTCACAGGCGTTATTTATACTCCCTGCCTGATGTCAATTTGAAATTCTGTTCGCGAGCGTGAATATTGAGCTTCTGATTTTATTTGTGCTTAAGATGTTTCCCCATTACATACATATCTATGTTGTGAAACTGTTCCTCAATACGCTGATGCCCCCGTTATTTCATATCTTCTGACTAATTTTATTCTTGGACCCAATAGAAGTAAAGATGAAGGCCAAACAGTCAGGTAGGTGTTTTATTGGGTTACGTATAGCACATCTAAATAATCAATGAGATACAAAATAGCTGAATCATAAAGATGACACCAGAACTGGGACATTACAACATAACCGACACGACAAAAGTAGGAAATGCAGTGAAATAATGGAGGAGGGTCTATAAATTCTTGCAAAGTGAACAGATACCCGACAGATGGAACAAAAAGATGTACAGGATACTATCATGTCTCTAATCTCAGCTGATATCGTCTGAGCACTTCAGACAAATATGGTAAATAGACAGATGTGCCTGACATTGAGTGAAAGGAAAATAAATGATTCACACAGCGTGAAGCGTAGGGGACAATGGGAGGACACATTGTCCATCGTTCAGTTCCACCATTTAAAAATAGCATGGCTGTTCCTCGAGCTTAATTTTACTTCAGTTCCCATTTGCAGCGTTCCTGATAACTACAGAAATCAACAGCCAATATGATGAAGATAGTTCATCACAATTTAAGCGGCGGCTTGATAGTGTTATCACTAGGCTATTAATCAATTCCCCGTAGACCGGAGTTCATATCGTACCACGGCAAATTAAATGTCAGTAAATTGTGGAATTAAATGTCAAAACATAATAATAAAAATACAGCCAATTGACGTAAATACCCTTGCGCTTTCCACTACACCTGTCTCCCAACAATAATGCCCCTGATTCTTAACTAATTCCTGGCAATACAGAGCAAGTCATGCAATTCAGAATCAATGAGAGATGACAAGACGTGACGGCACGGACAGTGATGACCCCATCCCTATCAGATTGAAATGTTTAAATAATGACCACTGATTGCATTTATCTAACCTCTTGCCTTGTTTTGCTGTATATTCTAAAACCACCAGAAACTATTATGTTACATCGACCCTAATTATGTGATCTAGCTCCATCACTTATCAGAGTGGCTGAACTTTCAGCAGTGCAATATGAGAACATTAGATTCTAGTTCGCATTCAAGGCACAAAAATGGTATTAATACCATCGGATTCTGACATTAAAAGGAGTAAGAGGTATGACATGACCACATCATCCCTTCTAGCAGGAAACAAATCGCAAATATAATTTGAATCCTATGGTGACAGAGTTCTTCTAAATTACAGGGGCTATACCATTGGACAAATTAATCAGGATACGATGCATAATATTACGTGACTCTAAGCACTGTTATATTAGATCAATTCAAAACAATTCAATGACACAAAATTAAGTATTCGTAACGTTGCTTAGGAATCCATCCAGATTCATTTGTATTCCTCCACAATTAGTAACGTCCAGTATTTGCAATCTTGCCAACACAAAATCATATAGTTTGGTTGGTGGAAATCAATCATTTCATCTACAGAAAATATCTTTGGCAATAGTAAGAGGCAGATTCATCGGCTAAAATAGTTTTTTTTACTTAACTAATTACATTCGCTTCAAAACAATATCACTGAGACAGGTCTCACTGGTAATTATAGGATTTCAGAGTCATGTAAACCCATCCCGTACAGAAGACGCTCGTGGCCAAATGCAAAATGAAACGGATAACATTCAGCCTGCTACGTTGCCAGTGTCACTTCGGGCACAGAAGATTCGGCAATGATCATCGCCATCAAGAGAGACCGAAGCAGCATCCTGCGGTAATCATCATTAAAATGTGCATCCCTAATTATCACCTTACCGCTGAATGCCACGAACGAACAATATACATCGACCATGCTTAATGGACGACGACAACCTCAACTTCGACTTTGCAATAATATCACCACTTACAGGACAAAGATGTTTAGGTATACTCCCCACTGACACAGAAGCTTTATTCTTCAACAAACCACAAGAGCTTTGAAAACATCCATAAAAAAGCAGCATTCCTTCTATTCATCTTAGCAACCAGTTTAATATTCAACCGTATTCATGAATCCCCCTTCGGCATTACCTTCAAAACTCCCAACGTGCACCAGTTAGAATCACCAAGCGCATCACCAATGGCAACACCACTACCTGCTTGTTCTGGTTGGAATTGCGCCACTCGCTACATATGTGGAGGGAATTGTTCTCTCAGAATCCAACAATGAACTTATATTACTGGTTTTTGCACGATTTTTCACCCATTTACGATTTACGAACTGCACTTAACATGCCACTTTTTCCCCTCCATGGACGGTGTGGCTTCAGTGATCGATTCTGCAACATAAACCCCGCCATCCATAACCTGCTGGCACACTTGGATTCATCCATATGTTACAAACTTTCCCTTTTCTGTGACAGAGATGGATAAACTGAAAAGTGATTTCGAATATTGTGGTAAGTAGATACATGACATTTTTTCCCTAGGAACATTCGGTTCTAGTTCATTTCCGCCACTCAATTAAATAAGATTTAACGAATACGGCTTGGCCCATTTATGTTCTCATCGGAGCTATTGCCACGTCACACTCCTCCCCACGCAGAACTAATCTAGGCACATACTCATCATCATATAAAACTGTCAAATCATTTAAATCTGAAATTTTTATTATTTCTGTCTTAATTGCATGAATCCTATTTGTTCCGATACCACATTTTCGCCGTGTTCGAAATCAAGAAACACATTTGCACAGCCAATTGAGTATTTATTGACTGGTTGACTGATTGATTTACTGATTCGTTGACTCGATTTCTGAGAATGATCTTCCCATTGAATGTTTAAAAACTCAAAAATAAAACTGTTCTTATTTAATATAATGAATATAATGAAAGACAATGCTGACCGTGGGCCTTTCAGCAATCAAAACGTATAATCAAGTAGCATGGTTCAATATAAAGAGACAATTTTCTCCAGTCGATTATCGTGAGCAATGTTATTCATTAATGAATAGCCGATCGCCACATCTGTGAGTCACCGATCATTTTTTTTTTAATTTAGAGACCCCAATTCATTTTTTCCAATTAAGGGGCAATTGAGCGTGGCCAATCCACCTACCCTGCATATCTTTGGGTTGTGGGGTGAAATCCACGCAAACACAGGGAAAATGTGCAAACTCCACACAGACAGCGACACAGATTTGGGATCGAACCTGAAACCTCAGCGCCGTGAGAGAGCAGTGCTAACCGCAGTGCCGCTGAGCTGTCCTAAGTCACATATTCTTAAAGCAGAATAGGAGGTATTGCGTCCTACATTATCTGAAATTCTTCTTTAGTAAAGATGCACAGATATTCTACTGCTTTACTCTTTCGCCATGATCTCCATAATGTATCCCCTTCAAGCGTTTAAACTATTCAGATGAAGATAGGAACAACCTTGCATACCGTCACATGTGTATCGCCAGTGAACATGAAACGGCCTTACCACAATATACAACTAATTATGCGATGTGCATAAATTAAGTAAATATTGTTTTTAATTATAAAAAACATCTGGCTGGGTAACTTAAAACAACAAGGTACGACATTCATCTTCTTTGCCATTCAAGATGATCGTGTCAAATGCGCTGTTATCAGTACAACTTTATTGATGAAATCACTCTCCATATTATTTTGTTAGAATTAAAGTTCACGAACAAACAAAAAGGTAATGGGGAGTGGGCAATGTTTCTTTTATGTGCCCACATTTGCCTCTGTGGGAGCGATTCTCCCGTTTCGAAAATAAATGCTCCCACCAGCTTAAAAAAATTAGGTGTTACTCATTATGAGGAACACAGTTATGGGATTCTCTCACCTTTGGTATATTATATTATCCGAGAGTACAATTCCGGCCGGACCAGTTATCGAACTCCGGCCGCCACTCTTATCAGACGCCCCTAACACTCGCCCATAAATACCTGTCAAACCCTCCCCCCCCCCCTCCACGAAGAGACTGGACAGGGTGCCCCTATCACGGTGACAAGGGGACGATCCACGACATGCTATCGTGGAATCATAGAATTTACAGTGCAGAAGGAGGCCATTCGGCCCATCGAGTCAGAACCGTCCCTTACAAAGAGCACCCTACTGAAGCCCACATATCTACGATTACAGCGTAACCCAGTAACCCCACTTAAAATGTTTCGGACAGTAAGGGCAATTTAGCATGGCCAATCAACCTAACCCGCACATTCTTTGACTGTGGGAGGAAACCGGAGCACCCTGCAGAAACCCAGGCAGACACGGGGCGAACTTGCAGACGCCGCACAGACAGTGGCCCAGCCAGGAATCGAACCTCGGACTCTGGATTGTCTCAAGCCAGGACAGTTGGTAGTATTTCGCAAGCCCAGGCCAGATGGTGGGGGATGAATGTAATGTGGGATTCATGTCGCATTACATTAATTCCCCACTATCTGACCTGGGCTTGCGAAATCCTACCAACTGTCCAGGCTTGAGACAATTCACACCTCTTTAACCTGGTGTTACCCCTATCTCTGGATCTGGTAAAGACTTAATTACCTGCAAATGCTCGCAGTCTAAGCATTGTCTTGCATCTTTGAATTTGTCTATATATATGTTTCTGGAACATACCTCTTCATTCACCTGAGGAAGGAGCAGTGCTCAGAAAGCTAGTGTTTGAAACAAACATGTTGGACTTAAACCTGATGTTGTAAGTCTCCTTACTGTACAATAGTTATAAATCGCGAAACCCTGTCCCTCTAAAAGAGGAACAGAACATACCCAACATTTTTAAAGCTGCCTGCAGCTGTCAATATGAACAATAAGATTTTATAAACGATGGCCGGGGGTCCAGGCATGGCACTTTTGACGGTTTGCTGCCGAACACACGTGCCGTTATTTTCCCGACGATGAATTCTTTACCCCGTCGGGATACGCAATTATAGCGTGAATGTGCGGTTGGTGTGAGGAGGGGAGGAGGAAGAGTGAGCCTATACGTTCTTATGATTCCATACAATTTTTACATAATGCGAACGAAAACATTTACATAAGGAAAGTCTTCCTTGTTTCCATGTAACTGACCTTCATTTAACTTGTTCCCTTCCCCAATCCAAGCAAGAATCAAAGCAAGACATCCAATATATCAGACAGTGAACAACATTTAACATCATAATTTATTGTTCTTTAGACTGGGCACATATCGTGCTTGGATATATTCCATTTAACTTCATAATACTGCTCTGAATAAGGATAATCAATCTATGTGAGTGATGCAGATGTTTTTCCTTCTCAAGGGACGAAGACCAACAACAATAATTTAGACTTTCAGAATATTCGCCTATTGATTTTAGATATGTTTGTTTCAATTCACTTTATTCCCAACATTTTATATTGTCGCACTATCTTTCAATAGGATGTGGAACATTTGGGCAAGACGAACAGCTGTTGACCTTCCTTGAATCTCTTGGAACTGATTATCTCGCTCGGCAAATTCAGAGGGCAGTAGACACTTATCATATCACAGTGGGTCTGGATATTCATGGCGGACAAACGTGCGAAGGAGCGCATATTTACCTCCTGATAGTCTATTCATGGACTACATTTGTGTGCTTGTTATTCCGTCTATCGATGATGGTAGCCATGTTCGGCATTACATTGATTAGCTTTTAATTTCAGTTGCACAAGCGACCATGGTGAGATTCGAACCTCCTTCCTTTGCGTGAATCTTTGATTTATTAGTAGGCACAAAGACTTCCCACATCTCCCTGGAAACTGTTTTTGCAACGACAGCTGTTGTCCCTCTGTTTAACAGGTCCACCACACTCTGAACAAAAAGGTTTTACTCACGTTTCTGCACCTTTCATGCAAAAATGTGTCCGAACCTCATCCTTCTCAGAGTGACTAGCCTCTCACCTCTGATTCACATTTTACTTCTGCTTTCCCAGTATCTGGAAAGAGTTTCAAACCAAAATTATGCACAATACCCTATATTAATGGGACGCCGGTGAGCTGAGAACCAGGATGTACACAATACCAGAAAATAGATTAATGCTACTTTCTATAATTGGGATAGAGGTTTTCTTTCGGAAAGGGAGTTGTTAGGCTTTGAGTTCGTCAGATAATACCATTGCCAATATTATTAGTGCCTGGAACTTCGAAATAGCTTTCAGAAATCAAACATCATGCTACAGGAAACATAATATGACATACAGCCAGCAATGTAATGAAACCAGCGCATTTCTCTTTCAAGAAAGCATATGAAGTGAAGACGGATAGGTGGAGATAGCACCTAGTCTTCAATCAAAAACTCCAGAGCTTCGGGTCTGGGCAGTTAACGCTGTTGTTTTTCTTCGCGGTGAAAATGGGGAAGATAATACATATGCATTACAGAAGGAGGATATCATGAAGACTCTGGGAAACTCTGCAGGCCGGCGATATAATGCCGAACTTTCGAAAATATGTTTGGACAATTGTAATGTGCTATGTCACTTGAGCTCCAGTCATGCTGGTCAGCGAGTAGATTAATGGTGGTTGAACTGAATTTTCAATGAAGAAGGGCACATATAGCAGATATTTATCTGAGCACAGGTTTGCCCTGTTGATTTCAGGAGTACAGAACATTGCTCCAAGCTCTCTGGTTGCGCGCGATTGAAGAAGAATGTCCGCTCCAATTTATCCTTCGGCTGATGTTCCATACAGAGTGGCGAGAAGTTAACAGATGGTAACTAATTCAATGGAATTGCTTTGTACCTAAAAAAAAATTAAAATCCATTTTATCCTGAGATACCTATGTGGTATCTTGCGACATAAAATGCATCGGGACGACCTTCATCATATGGTTAGATATCAAAAATGCACGGATCATTTCGAGGGGAATCAAATGGATGCATTTAATTCGCTCATAATACGTTACACAACCCGCTTCAGGACTTCCCAAGAGATTAATTGGTCTAAACACATGGGGAGATAGAATGACGAAACGGTTCTGCGGAACTTTATTATTGAACAAGTTGCTACCTAATGATGTTATATAAATGTAAGCCATTTTATGAAGCAATCGGTTAAACGGCACAATAACAGTCAGCAATGAGTTTAGTTTAACTGATCAAAACGCTCAATAAATGTCTAACAATATCATAAACAAAGAAACACATTGAAAGCAATTAGAGTCAATATCAAACATGAGGCATGATCCCATCCATCTACAATATCGGGCGATACTCGATTCATCATGTTAAAATCCTGAAGCGAGTTAGGGCAGCACGGTGGCGCAGTGGGTTAGCCCTGCTGCCTCACGGCCTCACGGCGCCGACGCCACAGGTCCGATCCCGGCTCTGGGTCACTGTCCATGCGGAGTTTGCACATTCTCCCCGTGTCTGCGTTGGTTCACTGTCCGTGTGGAGTTTGCACATTCTCACCGTGTCTGCCTGGGTTTCGTCCCCACAACCAAAGGATGTGCAGAATAGGTGAATTGGCCAAGCTAAATTGCCCCTTAATTGGGAAAAATTAATTGGGCACTCTAAATTTCTTGCTTTTTAAATCCTGAAGCGAGAAGTCATCGTCTCCTTTTTTCACCAGCACCTTTTATTCCATCGAACCTTCTGCATAAACTAACGTATTCTACTGCCGTCATGGGAGTGGTCCTCAGGGACTCTATATCAACATCTGCAGCCCTACCTCCATCTACCTGTGTATATGTAAGGAGATTTGGTAAATTTCGCAGAATAAAATGAGGCACCGTTGCGCTAATCCCACTCCTACAGTTCTAAATATATTCATATTTAGGCCACATGACATTTCAACGTCTCCCATTACATCATTTGCAGTTGTCGACAAGCTGAAAGAGAACCTCAATGACCTAGGTGCGTATAGCTGATGGGCTTGATGCTACACTCTAAACCTGGGAAGCTCTCCTGTTGATGTCTTCATTCACTAGATTAACGGGAGCGCCGTTTTGCATTAAACACTCTAAGTAAACAAGGTTTTACTTGCTGCAAATTGTGAATAATGCAATCAAAGTGTTCCGATACCAAAATAAAGATGCATTGAGACTGAGATATTTGGATCATTTCTATTACTGGAAAAGTTTATCTGAATATTTTAACTCTTTACTTTTGCCTCCGTCTTTGGCCTTCCTCCGCTAAGATTTAAAAAAAACAATTAGGTTCAACCCAATCCAGATAATTGAACATGCATCGTTGCCAACCAGATATTATCCATGAAGTCAGCTGTGGTGCCATGTATATCAGTTGTGCTCTCAGACTGGCAAGAAATAATTCAGAGCACTATTTCTAAGGGAAGCAAGGGAACTCTGCCACATGACCTGGCCCCTCGTCCTTCCACAAGTAACATGACCAAACATCTCATTCATCTCACATCTGCTTCTGGAAATATAATCGTGACCACAACCTCACATCGTGCGGTTCGTTCTCGCCCTTCAAAATGCCTGGACACCGACTCATTCCAGAATTTTGGAAGTATTTGCAGCTTTCCCACAATCCACGTTGTGTATCAGCTGGCTAAATGCTTTTACAGCCTGAAGCGAGAATGTCATTGTCCCTCTTTTTTCCCCAACACCTTTTGTTCAGTTGAACTTTCTGCATAAATTGACTGTTTAGTAGATTAGAGTTGGCGTTAGGTTTATTGTCACGTGTACTGACCCACAATGAAAAGTATTTTTCCGCGTACAGTCCTGGCAGATCTTCCATACTTGAAAACTTAGAACTTGCATCAAATACATGAGAATACGAAAACATATGCAGCGAGTGAAGTATACCTTATATCGTGTGCAACTGCAGAGGAGGCGCGTTGAAAGACATTTTCCATCAGGCAGGAGATACAAAAGTCTGACAACACGTACGAACAGATTCAAATGCAGCTTCTTCCCCGCTGTTAGCAGACTCAGAAACGACCCACTTATGAGCAAACTTGAATAATTCTACACTCCTGCATGCTTCACACGTTGCAGGTGTATATGTATTTACATTGTGTACCATGTGTTGCCCTATTATGTATTTTCTTCATATTTCCTATTGTTTTCACGTAGTGAATCATCTGTTTGAGCTACTCGCAAAAAAATACTTTTCACTGTACTTCGGTACACGTGACAAAAAAGCAAACCAAAATGCAAACCCAAGATGAGTTCAGTCCATAAGATTAGCTCAGATTCAAGGGCATAATTGTGGCGCAGTTCGTTATCCCTGCTGCCTCACGGCGCCGAGGTCCCAAGTTCGATCCCCGCTCCGGGTCACTGTCCGTGTGGAATTTTCACATTGCCCCCGTCATTGTGTGGTTTCGCCCCCAAGTCCCAAAAGATGTGTAGGCAAGATGGATTGGCCACGCCAAATTGCCTCTTAATCGGGAAACAAAATTCGGGACACTCAATTTAAAAAAAAGAGATTAGTTGAGACCCTAAGAAGGCTCTTCAGGAGTCCGGTAAAATTAGGGCATCAGCTTTTTTTGAATCTATTTTTGCGTGTCCTCCGACGTTTGTATGTTGTTCCCAGCGGAATTATCTACTGCCGTCGCTCATCAATAGGATAGCCACTCGCACTGCTGGCAGTAAAAAGGGCCTCACCGTGTCTTCCGCTTGAATGAATGAAGCAAATGACACTGATTATGGTGTGGTCATGTTCCAGGCATTTAATCCAGATGAGATCATTGGCGTAAAGTCCCTTCTCTAATGAAAGCTTTCCAAAGGTCCGTGAATTTCACGATTCAAACAATGAAATCTCAGAGGATCTGATTGCCGCTTGCAGAAATTCAGGCTCTGAATGTTTTAGTGTGGTGGTCTTACGTCTCCTCCTTTTCTGGTCAATTGTCTCAAGTTTAGGGGGATATGGGCTATTGAACGCGCCGCACCCCTTCTGTCAGCAGCACCTGGATGTCATTCGGAGAGCAATTACCTCATTATGTGTGCAGCAAATGAGCCAACGACCCTCCTATTATTCCGCAGGTGATGGCAGCTCAGTCGATGTGTCACAATTCTGGAAGTCCAGAAAGTAATGAATTAGTTGAGATTTTCTTGATAAATTCATTATCAGAGCGCTCTATGTCGATAGGTCAAATGCGCTGATCAGCAAGATATCGTTTTCACCTCCTGTGATTGCATCGGACATTACACGTTAGGCATGTCAACCTTGACTTTATATCTTTGGCACACATTTACGTTTGTCACTTGTTCTCCTTCCTCCCCTCTCAATTTTCTCTTTCTCTACTTCCTTACTTCTTTTGCTTGGCTGCTGTACACTGTGCTCATTATATGAAAGTCATCATCCATGCGGCTTCCAACACATTGATTCGGATTCGGAAGACGCACAATGCTTTACCCTTGTTCCCTTTTATGTATCGCTCACCAGATCTAAAATCAAGCCGCAAAGATTCGGGTGAGTACGGTCATAAAATTAATTTTCATCAAAAAAAACCTCTCCATTCCGGGTGCTGGCAACGGCATTCTCTGTCACGGCAGCCGGCCAATGTGGTATTCCACTATGGGCATGCCCATGCCGTCCGGAAGTACGAGAGCGTGAGTGGGCTGCCGGCGAAACGAGGAATCCGACCGACGGATAGTCCAGTCGACAGTGTTTCATTGAAATGTCGATGCTTCCGTCCAAATTGCCTCAACTTAGTCGAGGCGTTTAACTCTCCCCCCCCTCCCCCCTCCCGTCCCGGCCAGCCGAATTACTGTCTTGCAGTGCACTCTGCTATTGTGCACAGCAAAATAATTAGCGTCGATTTCTTGTTTGTATCGTCAGAAATAGGAAATTAGATCAGAAAGGTTAAACAGCTTACATTCCAAATAAATTATAATCAAAACAAATTTCCGTCACCCAGGCACTAATAACATGGGCGGAATCCAAGAGAATTGCACTCAGATTTTTGGTTTTACGGGACCCCCCAAAAAAATAATACCTTGATTTTAGTACACTATAAATCATGTAGAAATATGGGGCAGAATGAAGCGGGAGTAATTATTCTATCCATTTTAGATATTTTGCAACTATGAAATTGCTTCACCCTGTGTTTCTTGGGCAGCACGATAGCACAGTGATTCGCACTGTCGCTTCACAACGCCCGAAGCCCTGAATGTGCAGTGATCGCACGTTGACGCCGTGCGTTTTCTCCGGATGCTCCGGTTTCTTTCCAAGACGTGATTATTTGCTGAACTGGACATGCTACATTCTCCCTTGGTGTGCCCGAACAGGCGCGGTAGTGTGACGACTAGGGCACTTTAACAGTAACTTTACTGCAGTGTTATTGGAAGCCTGCTTCTGACACTAAAAAGATTATATTATTACTGTTGTTATTTTTCAAGCTTACGAAGAACCAATAACAACATACTGTGCTCATTCGACCCTCAACATTGTCAAGTCGAATACGACATTTGTTTGGATATCATTTAGTTTATTTTATGTTAGCAGACTTGGAGTAGGTGTTCCCAGATTCCTGAAGGTAGCAGGATAAAACAATACGGTAGTTAGGAAGGCGTGTGGAATAAAACGTATTTGTTAGCCAAGGCATAGAGTACCAGAGACGGCAGTTTATTGCGAAACTAAATCTGGAACTGGAGGTTGCAAATATGACGCATTTCTTCACGAAAGGTTCAAAGGATAATACAGGAAACTACAGATATATCAGTTTCACGTCAATAGTGGGAAAACTGATGGAGGCTTAAATACAGGATGAGATAAATATACACTTAGAGAAAAATAGGTTAATACTCGGCAGTCAATATAGCTTTTTCAAAGGCAAATCGTGTATGTCAAATTAAATTGTGCTTTTTGCCGCGCTGACACGGGCACTGGATGAATGTACTGCCGTGAACGTTGTGTGGTTAGACTTTCAGAAAACATTTTATACAGTGCCACGTGGCAGGTTGTTTAGCAAATTGAAAATGTTTGGAATTGATGGCTCCTTGGCAGAATGGATTAAAAGTAGGCAAAGTGAGAGAAAACAGAATGTAGGTATCAATAGGCATTTCTCATTCTGGAGACGAGTTGAAAGTCGCGTTAACCTTGGCTCAATGTTACGACCCGTGCTTTTTCTGATTTGTATACATGATTCACAGGTTTGTGTTGAGGGAAAAATCTCTCAATTTGCAGATAATACTAAGGAATAGTGAGTTGTCAGGATAATGCTGAGCGACTTCATAGGGACATTGATAATTTGGCCTAATGGGCAGACACCTGGCAGATGACCTTCAGTGCAGCGAAATGTGTGGTAATTTAATTTGTGAGAAGAACCGTGGTGAGACAATATCGGCTCAACTTTGAGGAGAGCACAGCAGTGTAGCGACCTTGAGGTTCAACTGCGTAATTCTCTGAAGTTGGCCCACAAGTTGAATCAGTTGTTAAAAATGAGTATGTCATTATTGGGTTCATAAATAGAGACATTGGATATAAAAGCAAGAAAATTATGCAAATCATTGCTCAGGCCACATTAGAGTATTGTGTTCACTTCTGGGGACCTTGTTTAGGGAAGGATGTTAAAGCCCTGGGGAGATTGCAGGGGAAATTTCGTCTAAGGAGGCCAGGAAAGAGGCATTTTCGATGCAAGGAAATATTGGATAAATTGGATTTGCTCTACTGGAAGCAGCGAAGTTTAGAAGGCGACCTTAATGAGCCTCAAAAGTCTGAACAATTTTGACAGGGTAAAGAAGGATATTCTGTTTCCACTACTTAGTATGTCAGTGACTAGGGGTCAGAATTTCAAGATCGTCAGCATGCGAGCTTGCAGTGAGAAGAGGAGTAACGTCTTTACTAAGAGAGTTGTTGGGATTTAAAATGCACTACCTGTGAGAGTGGTGGGCTTGGAACCCATAGGCGTTTTCAAAAGAGTGCTGGGCATACACTTGAAAGTGATGGCTTTAATAAACTCTGGAGCAAGAATCAGGAAATGTGACGAGCTAGGTTACTCTTTTGGTAGCCGGCGCAGACACGATTGGCCTAATGGCCTCTGTCTGTGCTGTAAACAAGAGCAAATAAAAACTAAGCTTGTTCAGTCCGTAGTGTGTGCACCTCTGTCACCTCAATACAGAAAGGATCGCACTCTAGAGGGCATGACCATTTACGACGATGGTGCTAGTTGGGAAATGACAGCTATGAAGAGAGATGTAATATGCTGGAGCTGTTCTCCCTGGAACATGGAGGCCAGAGGGGCATTTGATTGAAATGTGCACATTTATGAGGAGCCTGGAAAGATTGACTTTTATTTCTGTATTTTCAGAGGGTTCAGTGATCTTGCATTCTAGGTTTAAATATATTGTTCGACGTATTATGGGAAAATGGGTGTGCCAAGTTTGGATAAATTACGCAGTTGTCGATCGATATCTGGAAATGTCTGCCTGAAAATATAGTGCACTAAACTTTCAATTATTTGAAAAGCACCATGACTTTCCTGTTGTATGCTGAAACTTTGAGGATGCAATGCTGGAATGTGGAATATGGCTGATTAACTAGTTTTCCGACACGCACGGACAAGATAGGGGAAGTAGCCTCTTCCTGCTCAGTAACATTTCTCGATTTTTGAAACTCCTATGTTCTGTAAAGTTAATTTACCTACTACAACATCAAGTTCCTTCCCAGACTCATATTAAAAATGGCCTTAATTACTGAAGTTTCAGACGGTCCATTCATCTAAAGAGTCTCGGAGAAAAACATTTTTGTCAGCAACATATTTGAACCACGTAATTGAACTTTGGTTGGACAGCAAGCAGAGTTACGTATATATTTCTGTTCACTATGCAATAAAAAAAACACAATTATGGACAATGCCTAAGGTGCACTGAATATTTAAAATGACTAAACGAGAAAAACATGGGTTCATATATCACAAAAGATAAAAACAGATCTGTTTCTGTGTTGAAATGGAAAATGCTGGGATGGAACTAAAAGAACGTATTGAACCAATGGACACTAATTTTAGAGTTGAGAGACATACGATGTTTTTTTCTTACGGGAGATACAGAGACCACCCAGGGAAATACAGCCCTGTGGGTCGCATGTCAATAGCAGGGACACTATTGGAAAGAATACTGAAGGAGTGTCTCTGCCACAAAGAGAACCAAGGTTTGATCAGGGATAGCCAACATGGCGTAAACCAACTGATTGCATTTTTGATGAGGTGACCAGGTGTGTCGAAGCGGAAAGTGCAGTTGACGTAGTTTATATGGATTTGAACAAAGCCTTTTATAAGGATCCACGTGGGTGGCTTATAAAGAAATCAAATGCACAAGGGATTTGGGAAAATTTGATGAGATAGAATCAAAATTCGCTTCGTTGTGGAAGACAGAAAGTGATATCAGAGGGCTGCTTTCGTGAGTAGAGGCCAGTGTTCTGTGGCGCGACATTGGTCAGCGATCTGTGCTGGGTTCCTAATATTTGTCATGTTTATAAACTACATAGATGACTATTTGGGGGTAGTTAATTGTGACGTTGAGTACCTTGGGTTATCGGAAGATAGAGACGGGATGGTCAAATTGGCAGATAAGCGGCAGATCGAATTTAATCCTGAAAAGTGTGAGGTGATGCACTATGGAAGGAATCATTTGAAAATAAATAATTCAATGGATGGCATTACACTGGGGAAGTTCCTAGGAACAAAGAGACAATGGAATTTTTTTTCAATGGTCTCTGCAGTTAAATAAGGTGGTGAAAAAGGCATTTAGACATTTGCCTCTGTCAATCAAGGCATCGGATATAAAAGCAGAGAGGTAATCTTTGAGTTCTATGGAACTTTGGTGAGGCCACAGATGGAGTACTGTGGGCAGTTATGATTGCGACATTATAAGACGTCATTCCGATTTAGTTATTATTTAAGATGAGTTTCCTTCTCTCAAGCTGAATGCCAAATTCCACCATCATTTTGTTTATTTATTTATTTGCTTATTTGTTTATATATAGAGTACACAATTCATTTTTTGCAATGAAGGTGCAATTTAGCGTGGCCAATCGACCTAGCTTGCACATTTTGGGGTTGTGGGGGCGAAAGCCACGCAAACACGGGGAGAATGTACAAACTCCACGCAGGCAGTGACGCAAAGCCTAGATCAAACATGGGACCTCGGCGCCGTGAGACCGCAGTGCTACCCCACTGCGCCACCGTGCTGCCCCACCATCATTTTATGACTACTATTCCTCAGCAGGTCATTTTCTCTGAGGTTGGTTATTACAGCAGTCCTATTAGAAAATGCCAGATCATTAGAAACAAAGTGACCCACGGTTGTGTCCAAACGATATCGTTTCAGAAACCTGTCTAGAATACGCAACATGAATTCCTGCTGATGGAATCCTCTGTCAATTTTATTTTCCGAAGCCACGTGATGATTGAAGTCAGCCATGAATTTGAATTACATCGATAACCGCTTAATTTACTTTCCATCTTAAAGTACCGAGACTATTACGGGGCCTTTAAACAAAGCTAACACATTCCCTTTGTTATACCTTAGTATCACCCATATGGTGATCACAGATCGTTTCTTGCTATTGTTCATATCACATCTCCTGCTCGCAAAACAACACCACCACCCTTTCCATTCTGACGGGCCTTACGAAAAGTCAGAGATCCCTGAATATTTAATGCAGCTATGTGGTTTTCTAACACGCAAATATCTCTAAAAGCAATGTCATATGACACATTGACCAGAATATTTTCCGTTAATGCGATGAGGAATGTTACGTGTATTCAAGCACAAAGCCATTAATTTTGTTTTCATGCCATTTTCGTCTTTTGCCCTTTTTGATCCGTTTATTATCTTTATAAATTCAGTCTCATCCGATCTCACTCCGGGTAATATTAACTGTTATGATATGTACATATGTGGATAACTAAAGGGTTAATTATAATATCTAACTCTAACACTGCCACTGGAGCGCACCACTCGCTCCCACTATTAGTATCAGCTGCCAGAAGATCTTGGTCTCTTTACACCGGGAATGACTAGCCAGCAGTAGTGTATGAGAGGTAGATCACAGCATAGTTAGCGTGCGTAGTTTTCAATCAGTTAACACATTAATATTTAATTACTTGATTATTAGTAATAGTTGGGTAGAGTATCGAACTCAATTATAATTCATCGTTACTTCATGTATTAGTTTGCTTTAAGTTGAAGACTTGTGATTTGTTCAGGATCACACCATCAGACGCTTCTGGACAAACAGGAACAAGTAACGAAATATATCAAAGAACAAAGAACAAAGAAATGTACAGCACAGGAACAGGCCCTTCGGCCCTCCAAGCCCGTGCCGACCATACTGCCCGACTAAACTACAATCTTCTACACTTCCTGGGTCCGTATCCTTCTATTCCCATCCTATTCATACATTTGTCAAGATGCCCCTTAAATGTCCCTATCGTCCCTGCTTCCACTACCTCCTCCGGTAGCGAGTTCCAGGCACCCACTACCCTCTGCGTAAAAAACTTGCCTCGTACATCTACTCTAAACCTTGCCCCTCTCACCTTAAACCTATGCCCCCTAGTAATTGAACCCTCTACCCTGGGGAAAAGCCTCTGACTATCCACTCTGTCTATGCCCCTCATAATTTTGCATACCTCTATCAGGTCGCCCCTCAACCTCCTTCGTTCCAGTGAGAACAAACCGAGTTTATTCAATCGCTCCTCATAGCTTATGCCCTCCATACCAGGCAACATTCTGGTAAATCTCTTCTGCACCCTCTCTAAAGCCTCCACATCCTTCTGGAAGCGTGGCGACCAGAATTGAACACTATACTCCAAGTGTGGCCTAACTAAGGTTCCATACAGCTGCAACATGACTTGCCAATTCTTATACTCAATGCCCCGGCCAATGAAGGCAAGCATGCCGTATGCCTTCTTGACTACCTTCTCCACCTGTGTTGCCCCTTTCAATGACCTGTGGACCTGTACTCCTCGACCAGTACTATAGCATTAACTAATCGTTCCCTTGCAATGCTGCCATGTCCTTTTGTTTTGTAAGCCTACATATTACCTCCCCACAAACTCCATCCTTTCCATATTTAGCAAAAGCATGTTCTACTTCACTGCCTTTGTGGTTTGCTAAGAATACTGGTCTGAGGAAATTTCAGAATTAGGCAGCCCGAACGTTACAGCGCCCAGTTTTCACAGAGGTGATGTTTGTTCGCCACAAAAGAATGCACAACCACGCCACGCCAATATTTATGTCCCTTTTTGATCTGTACAATCTTATTTACCCTTGACCAATTTGATGTAACTATGATAATCATCAAAAATATTACAACTTTGGAGACCATTTTGTTTAATGTTACGCCTCGCTAGTCAAATTCTCTACGAAGAACCACGTTTCGTTTCTCCCTATGTTGTTGGTACCCCACTAGCAAACGATAAAGGGATCCTTCCCCTGCCAATACAAGCTCTTCTCCAATCCAGAACAGTTCCCCAAAACCTGGGAGCAGGGAGGCATTGGAGCCACCTGGACTTCATTCATTCCCTTGCACACACACGCACCCCCTCCACCCACTAGCTTGAATTGCATCCTGGGCCACAGTGCAATGGACTGTCTAAATGACGCGCCAACTCCCATTCAAAAAAGCTGAAATGTCTGCAAAACTGTTGGACAAATTATGATCCTAACACACGAGAATTCTTGCCGAGTGGGCCCTCTTAACTTCCTCAGTTGCGTATACACCCTGCTGTCCCTCGTCACTTCTCACGTTGTAGGTTATATCCTAATGGGTGTCATCAGCTTTTGAAAGTTAGAGTCAGGAAACTCTCATGGTCCCTGCTGTGTCGTCGAGTCTGCAGTTCAACGTGGAGCTGAATTAATCTGAGCCGCCGCTCCGCACTCTGACAACACTCCTGGATAAATGATTGGCCTGGATAACATCACTATCAACGACTTTCCGGATGCTGCATCCTTTACACATCAAACATCTTTCAATATTGATGATTTTTTGAGTAAGTACTCAATTAGTTAATTCAATTATTTATTTTAGATATGTATTACTTCTATCACAAACAGTGATACTATTTTAAAGGGCTGGAAAATAAAACTAGACGACTTAGCTGATATACACAAGATAATTGCCAACAACTCAATTCCTCCTCCGTGGTACAGCAATGCGGTTGAATCCGTATCCCTTGAAGAAAATAGATAGCTGAGACCTGGTAAACACAGGCCAGAATGAGCGAGTTTTATTAATTTTCTCGTTCAGCTGCAGCTAGTTTATAGTTGCTATCGCCTACTGAGGCCACTGGTAGATACTTAAAAGCTTTAAAAAATACCTCCAGTTAACTGTTAATTAAAACTATAAAGATTGTAAGATTTTTACAGATGTTTCCTCTGTAAAAGGCCAAACATGCACAGAGTGGTTGACGCATTCACGTCCATACAAATCTGCATGCAGTGAAACACAAATACACATACACAAACACATACACACACAGGGATACACACGATGACACAGATATATACACACGCGGAAGGGGATAGATCAACACAGGCATGAATAGTGTCAGATGTGCAAGCAGCCATAAAGAGTCACACACAAACGCACATAAAGCCACAAGCAGCCACACATCATGCAGAAAGAGGGCAATATCAAGCATAAGAAGAAAGAGACGCAAGCACTGAGGTGCATACACCACACATACGCCACACAAACAAATGCACAGAGATGCACGCATA
Organism: Scyliorhinus torazame; assembly: GCF_047496885.1. Taxonomy (NCBI): domain Eukaryota; kingdom Metazoa; phylum Chordata; class Chondrichthyes; order Carcharhiniformes; family Scyliorhinidae; genus Scyliorhinus; species Scyliorhinus torazame. Next base: position 106,900,674 of record NC_092718.1, on the reverse strand, counting down.
TAAAGGCACACACACATAGAGGCATAGATAAGTGTACATATGAACTCTCACAAATATTCACCAACACATGTATGCATACACACACGGTCACATAAATAAATACATAGAAAGGTGGCATAGTAGTATTTTTGTTGGACTATTAATCCAGGAACCCAAAGTAATGCTCTGGGGACATAGGTTCAAATCCTCCCAAAGCCGATGATGACATTATAATTCAATCAAAATATGAAACTAGAAGTTTAATAATGACCAATGAAACATAGTTGATTTTAGTAAAAACGTTTCTCTTTCACGAATATTCTAAGTGGAAGGAAATCTGTCGGCTTTACTTGGTATGGCGTACACGTGAATGCCGATCCACAGCAACGTGGTTGGCTCAGGGCGGCACGGTAGTACACTGGGCGGCACGTTAGCACATTGGTTAGCACAGCAGCTTCACGGATCCAGTTCCTGTTTTAGGTCACTGCCTGTGCAGAGTCTGCACGTTTCCCCCGTTTCTGCGTGGGTGTCCTCCGGGTACTCCTGCTCCTTGCCATAGTACACAGATGTGCAGATTGGGTGGACTGGCCATGCTAAATTGCCATTAGTGTCCAAAAGGTTAGGTGGGGTTACTGGGCTAGGGGATAGGGCTGAGGCAAGGTGCTCTTTCCAATAGCCAGTGGAGACTCAATGTGTCGAATTGCTTCCTCCGGCACTGTAAATTCTATGATTACATGCATCTATCAGTCTTAACTGTCCCCTCAAGGGCTTTTATGCAATGAATGCCGGCTCACGTCCCATGAACTAACAAAGAAAAGCACATGAATGCAAGCTCACTCACATACACATACAGTTTCACACATGCACTCACGAAGGCACAAACACACACTCACACATGCATGCATACACAGAGTGTAGAGAAGCACGTGCAATTAATCCCATATGTCCATGCACACATGCACAATCGCTCACATCCTCAAACACATGGACATGTAAAATAGCAGAAAAGTGCACATTTCCAGTGGTCCACATTTATAATGGTACGGTGATGCAGAAACTATCAATCCCACTGACTCACTGTCCTATAACTCAAAGCATCCTTTTGCATATACGCATATCGACAGTCTCTCATTGCGTGTGTTTCAGTTCACCGTTACTTGTGCCCTTTTTTTGCTTTTATAGATAAAACTGGCATGGTATATACAAACTATATAAAAAAGACTTCATGGCAAGCACGCTGAGCAATCTTTGCCGTGACAGGAGAATAATACTTGAAAACTATTTTTTCAAATTCCAACCCACAGACCAAAACCTCATTCCCGGCACAACGAACACGTGTCTGCCTCTGTCCAAGATCATGCTGTATCCATTAGAAGATTCATATAAGATTCCTGGTAATCTATTTGGTGTTTTACTTCGTACAGCTCCCTAATTATCATACTTACGTACCTATTGGATCCAAAGAATCCACACAACGCTGAAGCAGGCCATCCAGCCCATCGAGTCTAAACCAAGACTCCACAAGAGCACACTGTCTGTGCCCACTCCAACTCTCACATTGCCCTGAAAACCAGGGACCCCACCAGACCTGCCTAACATGGGACATTAAATGGCAACTTAGCATGACCATCCGACCTAGTATGCACATCATTGGGCTGTGGGGGGTAATAGAAGCCCCCAGCGGAAGCCCACACAGAAAAATGGAGAACATACAGACACCACATTGCCACCTACGGCCAGAAATGAAACTTGGTTCCTGACATGTTGAGGCGGCCATACTCGCAACTGTGCAATCGTTCCGCCATTTACGAACACAGTAGCGAAGAAAGATATTCTCTGTTTTTTTATTTGTCCATTGGTTGGGGGCAACATTGGCCAGGCCATCATTTGCTGTCTATCCCTGAGGACATTTAAGAGACAACCACATTGCTATATTTCTGGAATCAGATGTAGATCAGAGCAGGTAAGCACGCCAGATTTCCTTCCCTGAAGAACATCAATGAAACATAGCTTTTTCTTTTTCCAGTGAAAGGGTGTAATTATGAATGTGCACTTAAATTGTATAAATATTATTAGTCACAAATACAAGGATGAAGAATTCCAGGAGAGCATAGGGGATAGATTTCCTGATAAAGAATGTGAGTCGGCAAGTAGCTGACAGAACATCCTGGACTGAACACGGTGTAATGAGAAAGGAAACATTGGCAATCAAGTTGTCCGAGACCCTTGGTGGGAGGGGGGAGGGGAGATGCCATAATACGACATAGTTTTCATCAAGAAGGAGAGTGATGTAGTTGATTGTCAGCCCAGTGTTCTCAAACGTAATAAATTATACTATGATGATATGAAGTGCGAGATGGCTATGATCGTTTTGGAATCATAAATGTTTGAATGTGGATACGCAATGGCAAACATTTAAGGAAAGCACGAGGGAACTGAAACAACTGATATTTACAGTCTTGAAAATAAATAAAACGGAAAATGGTGGTGAAGCCATACACGGACACATAGAGGGTGTTTTCGACCATAGAAGCCACATAAGAAGTAGCAAAGCAAAAGGGCGAGATTCTCCCGCTCGACAGCTCTCCAAATAGGCCAGCCCCACGCCGTCGGGAAATTCCCGGGATGCCAGCGCAACAGAGAATCCTGACAGCAGGGAATCCAGCCCAACATTTCTGAGGCGCTGGCAGCATTCTAGAAGTCAACAATTAGGACCAGGCGTTTGACGAACCAGGGGGAAATGCAATCTGAGAATAAGCCGGGGGGGATCACAAAGCATGGATTCAACATAAAACTGCGTTTCGATCGATACGTGAAGAAAAAAATAATGGGGAAGAGAAATGTAAGTTACAGCCAGAAAGAGGGGTATTTATAATGGGGGACAACAAAAAGGCTGAGGAACTAAATACATGCTTCGGTTCTGCTGCAGGAATTAAGACACCAATTAGATGACAGAAATGGTGCAGAACACAGAGCTTAGTGAGGGGGAGAAACTGATGAAATCAATATTAGTAGACAGCCCTTGGTGGGGAAATTGTTGTGATAGAAGATTGACAAATCTCAATGCTTGATAAAAACATCCCCGGATAATTAACGAAGTGGCTCTAGACATAATGGACGTATTGGTGGTTATCTTTCAATATTCTACAGACACTGCACGGTTTCCACAGACTGAAGGCTAGCTAATATAGCCCTACTATGTAAAAAAGAGAGTTGGAGAGAAAACATGGAATTGTAGACCAGTAAGCCCAACGGCGGTTTGGAGAAAATTCCACAATCCATTCTCATATATTTCATAGCACAGCATTTAGAAATCAGCGCAGGATCGAACTGAGTCAGTTTGGGTCCATGGAATGGAAATAATGCTGAACATATCTGCTGGATTTATATGAGAATATAACCAATAGAGTTGATGCCGAGATTCAGTAAATGTGGTTTATCTGGCCTTTCAGAAGACTTTTGACAAAATCCGACACAAGAACCTCACGTGTCAAATTAAAATGCATGAGGTTATGCGTAGTGTATTGAGATTGATAGATAATTAGTTGACAAACAAGCGGGAAACGAAGAGTAGGAATTAATGGGTGATTCCTTTTCCAAATGCCAGGCATGACTTGTGGGGTCATGCAGCGATTGGTGCTGAGGTATCAGGAACTCACTATACATATTAATGATTTAGATGAGGGAACTAAATGTAATTTCTCAGTTTTGCAGATTATACAAGATGGGGTCGAAGGGTGAACTTTGAGGAGCATGCAGGAATCCTTCAGTGTGATTTGGGCAAATGAATGGCTGATCCATTATAATTTAGACTTTTCTAGCATTAATTTATGTGAGGATGGTGTCGCTGATTGGGCGAGCATTTATTTTCCGTCCCTAGTTGCCCTTCAGAAGCTGGCGGTGAGTGGCCTTCTTGAATCTCTGCAGTCCGTGAGGTGCATGTACACCCACTGTGCTTTCAGAGACAGAGTTCCAGGATGTTGCCCGAGCGACAGTGAGGGAGCAGCAATGTAGTTAAAAGTCAGGGTGGTGAATAACTTTGGCGGTAAACCTCCAGGTAGTGGACTTCCAAGGTATCTGCTGCTCCTGGCCATCTAGATGGTTGAGTTTGTAGGTTTGGAAGGTGTTTTATCAGGAACTTCCGTGAGTTTCTACAGTGCATCCTGTAGGTGGTGCACACGGCTGCAACTGTGTGTAGGTGGTGGGGGGTTTAATTGTAGGTGCTGGAGGGTTTCATTGTTTCTATATGGTGGAACACTCAAATGGGCTTGTTTGTCCTGGATGGCGTCGAGCTTCTTGAGAGTTGTTGGACCTGCATCCGACCAGACAAATGGAGGATATTCCATTCCACTCCTGACTTGTGCTTTGGATAAGTATTGCGCCATTGGATTCCTACCCTTTGACGTGCCCGAGTAGCCACGGTATTAACGTGGCTAGTCCAGTTCAGTTTATGATAATTGGAAATCCCAAGATGTTTACTGTTGAGTATACACCAATGGTCATGCCATTGAATGTCAAGGGGCGATGGTTAGATCCTCTCTTGTCGGAGATGGTGATTGCCTGGCACTTGTGTGGCGCGGATGTAACATATCATTTGTCACCCCAAGCCTGGATATTGTCCAGCTCTTACTGCATTTGGACATGGGCTGCTTCATTATCTGTGGAGTTGCTGAACAGTATGCATTATCCGCAAACATCACCACTTCTGACTTTATGGTGGAAAGGTGGTCACTGATGAAGCAGCTAAAGATTGTTGGGCCTGGAACACTACCCTGATGACTTATTGCAGTGATAGCCTGGAGTTGGGATGATTGACCTCCAACCATCACTACCATCTTCTTTTGTGCCAGGTATGACTCCAACCAGCGGAGAGTTATCCTCCTGATTCCCGTTGACTCCAGTTTAACCAGGGCTCATTGATGCCATACTCGGTCAAACTCTGCCTCGATGTCAAGTGCAGGCACTCTCACCTCCCCTTCTGTCATTCAGCTCTGTTGTCCATGTTTGAACAAAGCTGTAATGAGTTAAGGAGCTGATTCACCTGACGGAATATAAATTGAGCGACCGGGTGCAGGTTTTTGCTGAGTAAATGCCGCTTGATAACACAGTTGATTACTCCTTCCATCACTTTGCTGATGATGGAAAATGGACTGCTGGAGCGTAATTGGCCGGGTTAGATTCTAGTTTACAGGACGCAGCTGGGCAATTTTCCACATTGCTGGGTAGGTGTCAGTGTTTTAGCAGTACAGGATTAGATTGGCTAGGGCTGCAGCAAGTTCCGGAGCATATGCCTGTAGTACCATTTCCGGGATATTGTCAGGGGCCGTAGTCTTGGCAGGAACCAGTGAATTTAGCGGTTTCCTGACATCACGTGGAGTAAATAATATTGACTGAAGACTGATATCTGTGAAGTTGGGGACGTCCGGAGGAGACAAAGATGGATCGTCCACTCAGCATTTTTAGCTGAAGATTGTTGCGAGTTCCTCAGCCTTGCCTTTTGCCCATAGGTGCTGGGCTCCTCCATCATAGAGGATGGGGATATTTGTGGAGCCTCCTCCTCCTGTAATTTGTTTAATTGTCCACCAATTGTCCTTCACGGCTGGATGTGGCAGGACTGCAGAGCTTTGATCTGACGAGTTATTTGTGGAAGCGCTTAGCACTGTCTGTTACTTGTGAGTTATGCTGTGAGGCACACAGGTAGTCTTGTGTTCTAGACTCAACAAGTTGGCTCCTCATTTTTCGGCATGCCTGATGTTGTTCCTGGTATCCTCCCCTGCACTCTTGCTGATAGTGGTTGAGTGGGGGATATGACAGGCAAGGAGGCTGCAGATTGTGGTTGAATATGGCTGCTGCTGATGGCCAACGGCGCATCATGGATGCCCAATCTTGAATTGCTTGACCTGTTCGAAATCTCCCCTTAGCACGGTGGAGTGTCACGCAACATAATGGAGGGTATGCTCCATTTGAAGACGGGACTTTGTCTCCACAAGGCCTGTCCGGTGTTGACTTCTACCGATGCTCTCATGGACAGATGCATCTGCAGCAGGCAAATTGGTGAGGATTAAATCAAAACTGATTTTTCCTCGTGGTAGGTCCCTCATCATCTTCTGCAGTCCCAGTTTAGGAGGTATGTTCTTTAGGACCTGGCCACTTTGCCAGTTGAGTTACTACCCGTCCCAGTCTTGGTGATGGACAGTGAAGTCCCCCACCCAGATCACACACTGCGCCCTAACCACCCGCAGTGATTCCTCCAAGTTGTGTTCAACGTGGAGGAGTACTGATACATCAGCTGATGGCGGTGGGTGGGTCTTAATCTGCAGGAGACTTCCGTGCCTATGTTTAACCGGAAGCCATAAGCCTTCATGGGGTGAAGGGTCAATGTTGAGGACACGCTGGGCTGCTCCCTCCTGACACTATATCACTGTGCCGCCACATCCGCTGCGTCTGTCATGTCAATGGGACAGGACATACCCAGGAATTGTGATAGTGTTTTTTGGGTCACTGACTATAAGGTATGAGTTTCTGAGGATGACTGTGTCAGGTTGTTGTTTAACTAGCCTATTAGTCAGCTTTCCCAACTTTGACACAGTCCCCCAGATGTTAGGAAGGAGGACATTGCAGGGTCGGCAGGGCTGGGTTTGTCGTTGTCGTCTCCGATGTCTGGTTCGTTTTCGTGTGGTCCGTCCAGTTTCTTTCCTTTTCTTATATTATCGTAGCGGTTGAGTACAACTGAGGTGTTTGCCAGGCCATGTCAGAGGGCACCACAATGCTGCGGGTCTGGAGTCACATGTGGGCCAGGCCAGGTAAGGATCACAGATGTCGTTCCAGAAAGGACATTAGTGATGAGGTTTTACTACAATCGACAATTGTTTCATGATCATCATTAAACTTTTAATTCCAGATATTTTATTGAGTTTAAACTCCATCAACTGCGGTGGTGTGATTATAACCAGGGTTCTCATATTATTATCCTTGTTCGCTGGGGTACAAGTCCAGCGACAATACGACTATGACTATGCCTTACTTATATATGCGAGGTTAGCTTTTGGTCGCAAAAATAGGAAGTTGGACTGTTCCCTGAATGGTCAAGAATTAAGAGAAGGGAATATTCAACGGGACCGGGGTGTTCTCGTACATCAGTGGCTGAAGGTTGCATGCAGGCGGTAAAGAAGGCAAAGGAATGTTGCGTTGTTCGTTCGGGCGAGGAGGGTTCGTCCACGAGGATTGGAGAACAGTACAAGGGATATATATCTTGCTGCAGGGCCTTGGTGATGCGATTCCTGAAATAATGTGCGCAGTTTAAGTCTCCTTATCTGAGGAAGGTCCTCCTTGCTCTAGAGGAAGTGCAGCGAACTTTTACCAGGCTGATTGCAGGAAAGGCAGGAGCGATGTATGCAGAACCAAGGAGTTGGTTAGATAGTTTCGAGAAGGATTTGGTTAGATTGTGTTCGCTGACGTTTGAAGAATGAATGGGGGCGGGGGATTGAGTCCATGGAAATTGATAAATAAAATTAACAGGACTAGACAAGGTAGATGCAAAAAATAACTTCCCGATGGTGGAGGTGTCCAGAACCAGGGGACACAGTTTGGGGGTACTGGAACTGGATTGAAGGGTTACAAAATACTCCTCCTTCTCCTATTTTATATGTTTCAATGTGGATCTATATTCCATTTGTCAGAATGCTGCAAAATTTAGCCACATAAAGACACATTGAATGAACGTGCAACATTTTAAGAAGGAACGACAGATAATCTCGGATTCATATTAAGATTTCAATGGTCCTTGCAACTAAAGCGCATGCCAAGTAACATTTCAATTTAAAAAATTCTATAGGCTGGAAGATGTCCAACATTGTAATCATGTAAGCATAAAGATAGGACAGTGTCACATTACGCACAAAATGTGTTATATATCCAGTAGCGCGATGTTAATTATTATGGGCGGTGGTCTATTCCAAAGATGAGTGGCAACAACAAATCTGTCAAAAGTTCCGATCCATCCAGATTGTCTTTCACATTGAAATGTGCTGCATAATTCAACGATTATGTATTTAAACACGAGATTTTCTATATTTGCATTGCATGACCTATCAACTCACAACTCAAATATAACACCCAATTATTGCTTTCATCGCCAGAATATCATGAATTAAAGGAAAGTATTGAAGCTAAAGGTATACGACTTTATTTTACATGTATAGCTTTTAATATCATTCGGATTCAAATTCTCACATTTTGCAATTCGGAATTTAGGCAGAAATCCAAGAAAAACTGGGTTGTATACACTTAGTTTAGTTATGAAAGTAACAGGCGGATTAAATAAATTAAACCTTCTCGGAAGTGTGATGAGTTCCAATAAATGCAATACTAACCTGGGGGTCGAGATGATGTAGCAATGTGCTGTAGAACGCTTCCACTCGTTGGAGTCACACAGTGTAAATGCAGGTCTGTTATGCATTATGGGGACCTACCATATTAGGGACAGGACAGCGATACAATCGTTCATCAAGGTTATCTGTTAGCCCGTTTTCTTCAGCTTTGGAGCATAACACACTCCTACATAAGATAAGAAGTGCAGATTTTCGGTGAACATGACAAATGGTCGAGGATTATTTGCTCCCACAGAGAATACAACATTAACACAGTAAAGAAGCTCTGCACTTTCAGGCATTTGCGAGTTAATTTTAAATAACTTTCTCCAGACATAAATGACAGAATACGACTATCTCTGAGATAATATAAACTATGCATGGCATCCTGACATTCAATGATATTACCAATTTTAACAAACTCACGATTAAGCACATTAACTGGAAAACCATATACATGACTTGGTTGCGTGAAAATGACAGAAACAGGTTATGTTGCCTGGCCGAAGTCCCGCCTTGCAGTCTCACAATAATATATGAACATGCAAAGAAGGATGAAACCATTCCGCCAATCTAACCATCTCAGCTATTCCGATTATCAGTGCTAGCCTCTCAGTAACTTCAAATCTGCATCCCGCTTATTGGCCAGAATCTGGCAACCACTTGCTTTCGAATAAACTATCCATCTCTGCCGCAAATAAACTGAAATATTATGAGTGCCACGCATTTGCATGAAGATGATTCGAAATTTTGACAAGCCCTCACATGGGAGACTGATATCGACAGTATGAGCTCATGGGATCCAAGCAAATTTGGCAAACGGGATCCGAAATTGGTTGGCTGGTACCAACCAGAGGGTGATGGTCGAAAGGTGTTTTTTCTGACACTGTCCAGTGCCGTGCCATCGGGATTAGTGTTGGAGTCCTTGCTGTTTGCGCTTTTTATATATGCTTTTACATATGAATGTGGGTGGGTTGCTCAGTATGTTTGCGAATGAGACGAAAGTTGGTGAGGTGGTAAATGGTGAGGAGTATCAGATACAGTATGGGATAATATACACAGTCTGACCAGATGAGCTGATCAGTAGTGAAGAGAATTAAATCCGGATAAGTGTGAGGTGATGTACTTGGGCAGGGCAAACAAGGCAAGGGAATATAAAATATCGACAGGACCCTGTGAAGCACCGAGGATCAGAGGGAACTTGGTGAGCATGTACATTGTCCCACAATTTTTCAGAGAAAGTGGACACCTTGGCTAAGACGGCATATGGTATACTCGCCTTTATTAACAGAGGCACAGAGTTTAAGAACAGTGAGGTTATGTTGGAACTGTATAACGTTGGTTCGCCACAGTTTGAGTATTGCGTACAGTTCTAGAATCAACATTTCAGGAGGGATGTGATTGCCCTGGAAAGGGTGCAGAAGATTTTGATCAGGATATTGTCTACGCTGGAAAGTGTGAGTATGAAGAACGATTGGATAGATTGAATTGTTTCCCTTGGAATAGAGGAAACTGAGGGGGTGGGGGGGGGGGGGCATGATTGAGATGTTGATAATTATGAGGGGCATAGATCGAATTGTCAGGAACCATCTTTTCGCCTTCGTGGAGGGGGTCAATGACCAGGGTGCATAGATTTATGGTAAGCGGCAGGAAGTTTAGAGTGAATGTGAGGAAAATCCTTTTTACCCAGAGGGTGGTGGGAGTTTGGAATTCGCTGCCGGAATGGGTAGGTGGAGGGAGGAACGCTCATCACACTTAAGAAAGTTGTAGATGTGCACTTGCAATCCCAGGGCATACAAGACTATGGACCAGGCGCTGCAAATGGACTTAGAATGGTTAGGTGGTTATTTTTTACCAGCGTAGACGCGATGGGCCGCAGAGTATTTTCTGTGCTGAATCATTCCTTGACTCTAAAACTCGACTCGTTTACAGTGCTGAACGACAAGATTTAGACTCACCATTTTTTTATATTCTCGGTTCCAGGCTACTATCGATATCGACACAGCACTTCAATGGACTGTGATTCAGTACTCGCCAAGATGATTGCAGATCCAAGATCGAGCAAGAAAAGTGACACCTGTCTGAATAATCATACACAACTCTGGGAAATTTGGCAGGTCTTGCTCCATCTGGCAATAAAATGTTTTAACTACGCGTGTCGAATATGACTCTTCTTTTGAATGTTGCTTTCATTTCAGATTTCGAGCATTCGCAGTATAGTTTGGACTAACTTCAAGGATAATGCTCCCCTCTTGATTGTTACTCCACCCAACAATTAGGCACTTGTTTATTGCAACAGTGTCGCATATTGGCAGCAATCAGCAGCATTTACAACAGGCACCGCTGAGTTTCGCCGAAACTTTTTCAATAAATACTTGTAAATGAGAACCATCCATTATCGTGAAAACAAATGAGCCACCCAATGTGACCTACAACACCATTATGGGTTAATTCAGGTTCCACGCTATTATAAATCGTGATTATATCACTGTTCTTTCACTCCAACAATAACAAAATATTGAAACTTCGTTCACAACAGCAATCTTACTAAACCTGCAACACGTGATCTGCAGCAAAACACAGAAAATGTACTCAATATTTTCGGTAGAACTGTTATGGATAGATTTCAGGGTTGAACCCCAATGAACGGTGTAATGGCAGCACATCAGCTACGCACAAACAATTAGGTTCTGTATACAAATTAGTCGGGCCACAATTAGACAATCATTAGCATTCTATCCAAAATATCACAGAAAAGTATACATTGTGACCAAAGGTACTGTAAATTTGAAAGGGTGACACCGGCCAGAATTATGGTGCCGGCAAATGAATGAATGTTCGCGCATTTGGTGCGTCCCACGTCAGGCGGACTTATAAAAATCATTTTTTGCTCGATTTGGGGGTGTATGCTGCTGGGATCTGTATGAAAATTGAATGATTGAAATGCTCCTCCGGTTTGCCTCGCCTTATCCGACGAGGGGTGTTACGAGCAAATGGCAGCAGCGTAGCCGGGAGTTTGTTCCAATTGCAAGAGAAAGAAAGATCATGGAGGGCTCTGGCGCCTCGCTGCTAGCCCAAACGTCTACTGAACAACTGGGGGACTTCGTGAAGGCTCCGTTCCAGCAGCAGAGGCAAAAGCACTCAGAGGAACGGGGTAAGCTGTTGGTGCTGCTCAGGGCGGCCATTGAGGGAGTGGAGCAGAAGATTGAGCGTTCGGCACGCTCGATGGACAAATCGATTGTGCAACATAAGGACACGCTGCCTCGTTGAAGGCAGTCATGGTGCTCGTGGTGGAGGGCCAGAAGCGGCTGAAGTAGAATCACTCACGTAGACAGAATCTCCGGATTGAGGGGCTGCCTGAAGATGTTGAGGGAACACCGACCTCAAAGAATGTCGCGAATATGTTCCAGAAATTGACCGTCACTCCGTGCTGGATCAGCACACGACATTGAGAAGGAGGCACAAGACAGGGGAGAAGCCAAGGGCGATGGTGGTGTGCTTGCATAGTTTTCTCGATAAGGAGTGATTCTGAAGTGGCCAAAGGAGACGGGGAAGTGTACCTGGGAAGGTAACGTGCTTCAGTTCTGCCAGGTGGTAGCGGAGTTGGCTGAGAGGCTGGCCGGGTTTAGTTGAATCAAGGTGGCCCTCTTCAAGTAAGGAGTGAAGTTTCGGGTGTTGGATCCTGCTAGTCTGTGGATGATGCACCTGAATCGAGAATTATATGACGATTGTGCTGCAGTTGGTGAGTGAATGGATGGGAGTCAAAAGAACAAATAAAGAACAAAGAAATGTACAGCACAGGAACAGGCCCTTCCGTCCTCCAAGCACGTGCCGACCATGCTGCCCGACTAAACTCCAATCTTCTACACTTCCTTGGCCCGTATCCCTCGATTCCCATCCTATTCATGTATTTGTCAAGATGCCCCTTAAACGTCACTATCGTCCCTGCTTCCACTACCTCCTCCGGTAGCGAGTTCCAGGCACCCACTACCCTCTGCATAAAAAAACTTGCCTGGTACATCTACTCTAAACCTTGCCCCTCTCACCTTAAACCTATGCTCCCTAGTAATTTACTCCTCTACCCTGGGGAAAAGCCTCTGACTATCCACACTGTCTGTGCCCCTCATAATTTTGTCGACCTCTATCAGGTCACCCCTCAACCTCCGTCGTTCCATTGAGAACAAACCGAGTTTATTCAACCGCTCCTCATAGCTAATGCCCTCCATACCAGGCAACATTCTGGTAAATCTCTTCTGCACCCTCTATAAAGCCTCCACATCCTTCTGGCAGTGTGGCGACCAGAATTGAACACTGTACTCCAAGCGTGGCCTAACTAAGGTTCTATACAGCTGCAACATGACTTGCCAATTCTTATACTCAATGCCTCGGCTAATGAAGGCAAGCATGCCGTATGCCTTATTGACTACCTTCTCCAGCTGTGTTGCCCTTTTCAGTGACCTGTGGACCTGTACTCCTAGATCGCTCTGACTTTCAATACTCTTGAGGGTTCTGCCATTCACTGTATATTCCCTACTTGCATTAGACCTTCCAAAATGCATTACCTCACATTTGTGCGGATTAAACTCCATCTGCCATCTCTCCGCCCAAGTCTCCAAACAATCTAAATCCTGCTGTATCCTCTGACAGTCGTCGTCGCTATCGTCGTCGCTATCCACAATTCCACCAACCTTTGTGTCGTCTGCAAACTTACTAATCAGACCAGTTACATTTTCCTGCAAATCATTTATACATACTACAAACAGCAAAGGTCACAGAACTAATCCCTGCGGAACACCACTGGCCACAGCCCTCCAATTAGAAAAGCTAAGTCCTTGGAGAGGGAGGCATGTGAGGACATTCAAGTTTGTAGGTGCACGGGGAGAATGTGAGTATGTATGCCGAGCAGATGGTTGTATGTAGTTTACTTGGGGCAGAATGGTTCAGTGTATTTTACTGTTCTGTGGAATTGCAGCTGATGGGTAACTGGGCCAGGCACAATGGGGTAGGCGGCAACTTCGAGTGGAGGCCACAGTGCAAACTGGATGGATAATTAACGGGAGTAATTTGGAGATCGAACTTTCGACTGAGTGGGGAAGGTGTGTTTATTTATTTTTTGTTCATGGACAATTATAATACGTTGGGATGATGCTGACGGGTGTGTCATTGGTGTGGCGTATTTGGTTCAGCCGACATGGCGGCAGACATCTTGGGGAGAACCCGAGGGTGAGCGGGGCGAGGACATGGGGGACATGTTTGACGAGGAGTATGACTGATCGGGGAGGGGGTAGGTGAACTCCTAAACGCGGTTGAATACATGGAACGTCGAGGATTTGAATGGTCCGGTTAAACGTTGTCGCGTTTTAGCGCATTCAAACTGTTTGAAGACGGGCAGCGTGTTCATTCCTGCTGTACATTTCGGAATCAGTTCGGAGCTTCGCCGGAACATGGAGACTTTGGAAGAGTTTGACCGCGTTTTGGAGTACACACCAAACCTTGGAAAAAAGTGAGATACCAAATTGATGTTCGGGGGCAGGAGAGGAGGTTGGTGGAACTGCTGCACCTGTTGGTAGGGGTGCATTTTCGTTACCGTGGAGTATAGGAGGAGCGGAAATGGTCAAGCTGTATAAGGTGAACTTGGTGCGGCTGGTGGAGGGAATGAATGCAGCCTTTAAGAGTGGGGTTGTGTTTCCATTGTCATTGGCTGATCGGATCCAGACGGTAAATGTGACGATGTAGCTGAATAGCTTGTTTATATTCCAGTCACTTCCATTTTTTGTGCCGAAGTCCTTTTTTAGGAAGGTTAATGGGATGACTTTCACGTCAGTTCGGTCGGAAAATCCCGGGAGTTAGGAGGGTGTTCTTGGAGAGGGATTACGGGGTGGGCGGGAGAGTTGGCGGGGTGATTTTACCATTGCCACATTTGCTAAACTACAATTGGGCAGCACATATTGCAATGGTTAGGAATGGGTTTTGGAGAATCAGTCTGCTTGAGCGCGGATGGATGCAGTCACGTGGAAGGGAACCTGTTTCAGGGCATTGTTCTTGGCATACTTTCCGTTCTCTTCTTTGAGGTACTCCGCGACACGGTGATGGTATCAGCACCGATTGTGTGGAGCCAGTTTCGCCAGCACTGTCGGAAGAAAGGTTTTACCCTGTGGGCGCGGTATGTCAATAGTCATAGATTTGCACTGGCAGGCTCGAATGCAAGGTGGGGATAGAATATCTGAAGGGATATTTTGTTACAGGGTAGTTTGCAGACACGTGGGAGCTGGAAAGGATGTAAGAGTTGGGGAAGGTGAATGAGTTCAGATACATGAATGTTTGGGACTTTATGAGGAATTTGATGATGCTGCTTCCCATTCTACGACACCAGTGCTGCAGAATGAACTGCTGTCCAAGGAGGAAATAGCGCCGGGTAAGTTTGCGGATGTACATGGGGAGCTGTTAAACAGACAGAGTGCACAGGTGTAGGAGGTTAGGTGTAATTGGGAGGAGGAGCTTATGGTCCTGAAATATGGACAGAAGCTATTAGTAGAGTTAACGCATCCCTGCACAAAGCCTAATTAAGTTCCAGGTGGTGCACAGGGCCGAAATGACGGTGTCCAGGAGAAGTCGGTACATTTTGGTGTGTTAGATAGGCGCGGGCGATGGGTTGGGGGATGGGGGTGTGGGGGTTGGCTGTTAAGGGTTCGTGGCGCATCATGTTCATGTGGATTGGGCATGTCCAAAGTTGAGGCGGCGTCGAGCGGTATTTGCTGAGATACTGTCAAAGGTCCTGGCAGTAGAGGTTGCATCCAGTCCAGAGGTGTTGACACAATAGATTTCGCGGGATCCAGGAGTGCAGGTAGGGTGAGAGGCCGTCAGGTTGGCCGTCAGCCTCCCTGGCAGCACGGAAATGGTTTCTGTTTTTCTGGCAGGACACGGAGCCAGCGAGGGCAGAGGTATGGGTTCGCGATTTGGCAGAGTTTTTGCATTTGGTGCAGATGATGTTCGCCATTGGACGTGCGGAGGTGCATCTCATCTTGTGGTGGAAGTTGGTTATTGACTTCTTTAAGGAGGATTGAGTCGTCATGGAGGAGTGGCGGGGTTTGTTTTATCTCTGTTAATGTTAGGGGATTTGAGAGAAAAAGTGGAAAAGGGGATATGGGTGCGAGAACCGGATATGCAGCGGTGGGAGGCTCTGGTTTATTTGTCAATGTATGTGACAATGTGTTTGCGAGGTATTCTATGTACAATGTCAATATCAAGATGTTAATGCTGTGTCGAATTTGAAGATTTGTTTACGTTTCCAGCCATCAATTCTGTAGCGTTTCGTGCAAACATATTTGAATGATACAATTTTCAATATGAAACGTCCACATGCCTGCACAGTCTGTGTGGCATGAGCCTCTTTCCTGAACGGACGTCTGTTCTGAAATTTTCTCCAGTTCAAATATTTACTGAACTCTCTGCAGAAAGATCACTTTGAATCTGCTTCCAACACCGTTTTGGGCGTAATATTGCGAATATTTGTGATTCATGAAATGTCTTAATCGAAATACTTTTAAAAAATTAAATTCATTTTAACTGCAGCATTTTGCTCTCAGCATGTATGAAAAGTGAAACAATTCCTCCGCATTTAGGAACGTACCATGTAATAGTTTAACAATCCAATTACAGGTGACTGAAGGCGGATGATGCACAGATAAATATCAGTTTGCTCAATACCTTTTAATAATTAATCTCTCGTTGCTGGTACCACTCTAGTGCTTATTTTCTGCAGAGCCCCCTCGTTTGTAAGGTCTCTTCGAATGTGCAATAACGATAATTGAAAGTAGTATCCAGTTGAGGCCGAACAGAGTCGTTCTTCGCATGTTTTCCAGTTGACCTGGCAGCCTGATCACGCAAAACGGAATTTATAACACTAAGCTGAACACGCTAAACTCACAAACGTTTGACATTAAAATATATGTTATTCTGGTTAGAACAAACATTAGCAAAGAAAGAAAAAGGTAAGAATTGGTTTCCCACCAAATTGCAAAAACGTTTCAGATTTGATTTATTTTTATTTAATGGTTTGTGGCCATGGCCACAAGGTTGGCATTTAGTTCCCATCTCTAAATACGTTTGAAATAAGAAAGATTCATATTGCCTTGTGTCTGGATTCACATTTCAGCTAGTCCAAATGGATTACCTCCATTAATGTATATCTGTGATGCAAATGGTTTTACTGCATTCGATTCCATGGGCAGCATTACCATGTCTACCATGAGGTTCAGGAAGTATCCATATAAATAATTGTTTTCAGAGATGCTACAATAGGCATTCAATGCATACTACATAGCATTACTAATCTATCTGAAATTCCTGCTTAGCTCGCACGTCAATATTTTGCTGCACATTGTCATATTTCCTTCAATATGGAACGGTGATCCTACAGCGCTCTGGTTTTCAACATTTCTGTGGCAATCAGTCCATTGTTGTTATTCTGTTTCCTGGAGCAATGCTCTCATAGATAATCAGCAAAGAGTCGTGACTTAAAATATTTTGTGGAAATATTATTTCTTATTGTTTTTCTTGCAATGGTCGAACCCCGTTACTTCAAATCGCTTGTAGAAGAGGAAATGTAATGAAGAGGAAAGATGAGCCTTATTTTTCCAAGTGTGCTACAGTTGGAAAGGACTAAACGGCGTTTCATATTCCTGTGTATCTATTGTTTCATTCAGTTTGTACTCGCGATTTCATCCGGGCAGCAGCCATCACGAAGGCTATGTCGGACTGCAATGAGTGCAGCATAAATTCGTTATAATGTATCTGGATAGCATCATGGTTGCACAGTGGTTAGCACTGCTGGTTCACGACGCCGAGGTGCCAGGTTCAATCCCGGCACCGGGTCACTGGCCGTGTGGAGTTTTCACATTCTCGCCGTGTTTCACACTCAGAACACATGATTTGCAGGGTAGCTGGATCGGCAACGCTAAATTGCCACTGAATTGGAACAAATGAATTGGGTAGTCTAAATGTATAAACAAAAGCATGTATCTGTATGAATGATCTGGAAGTCATCCCTGTTTTACGATCAGCATGTTGCATCAAATATAAAGTGCCTGCTGTGATGCACTGACATAACTCATCGAAGCTCACAGAATCATACAGTGTGGATGAGGCCCTTCAGTCCATGAACCCTGCAACGACTAAATAACTACTCTGATTCGACATTGAGCCCACTTCCCAGCAATTGGTCCATTGCGTTGATGGTAGGGCACTCCAAGTACCATTCCAAGACTTTTTTTTTAAACACTCTGTTTTTGTCCTGCTCTAACACCCTCATGACAGAGCATTTCAGAATCGCATCAGCGTCTGGATAAGGCCATAAGACCATAAGACCTAGGAGTGGAAGTAAGGCCATTCGGCCCATCGAGTCCACTCCACCATTCAATCATGGCTGATTTCAACTCCATTTACCCGCTCTCTCTCCATCGCCATTAATTCCTCGAGAAAACAAGAATTTCTCAACTTCTGTCATAAAGACACTCAACGTCCCGGCCTCCACCGCCCTCTGTGGCAATGAATTCCACAGACCCACCACTCTCTGGCTGAAGAAATTTCTCCTCATCTCTGTTCTAAAGTGACTCCCTTTTATTCTAAGGCTGTGCCCCCGGGTCCTAGTCTCCCCTGTTAATGGAAACAACTTCCCTACATTCACACTATCTAAGCCATTCATTATCTTGCAAGTTTATATTAGATCTCCACTCAACCTCCTAAACTCCAATGAATATAATCCCAGGATCCTCAGACGTTGATCGTATGTTAGGCCTACCATTCCTGGGATCATCCGTGTGAATCTCCGCTGGACCCGCTCCAGTGCCAGTATGTCCTTCCTGAGGTGTGGGGCACAACATTACTCACAGTATTCTAAATGGGGCCTAACTAATGTTTTATAAAGCTTCAGAAGTACATCACAGGTTTTTATTCCAAGCCTCTTGAGATGAATGACAACATTGCATTTGCTTTCTTAATTACGGACTCAACTTGCAAGTTAACCTTTAGAGAATCCTGGACTAGGACTCCCAAGTCCGTTTGCACTTCAGCATTATGAATTTGTCACCGTTTAGAAAATAGTCCACGCCTCTATTCTTTTTTCCAAAGTGCAAGACCTTGCACTTGCCCACGTTGAATTTCATCAGCCATTTCTTGGACCACACTCCTCAACTGTCTAAATCTTTCTGCAGCATCCCCACCTCCTCCAAACTACCTGCCCCTCCACCTATCTTTGTATATATCGGCATACTTAGCCAGAATGCCCTCAGTCCCGTCATCTAGATCGTTAATATATAAAGAGGACAGCTGTGGCACCAACACTGAACCCTGCGGGACACCACTCGTCACCGGTTGCCATTCCGAAAAATAACCTTTTATCCCAACTCTCTGCCTTCTGCCTGACAGCCAATCGTCAATCCATGTTAGTACCTTGCCTCGAATACCATGGGCCCTTATTTTACTCAGCAGTCTCCCATGAGGCACCTTATCAAAGGCCTTTTGGAAGTCAACATAGATAACATCCATTGGCTCTCCTTGGCCTAACCTATTTGTTATCTCTTCAAAGAACTCTAACAGGTTTGTCAGGCAAGACCTCCCCTTACTAAATCCATGCTGACTTGTCCTACTCCGACCCTGCACTTCCAAGAATTTAGAAATCTCATCCTTAAAAATGGATTCTAGACTCTTGCCAACAACCGAGGTTAGGCTAATTGGCCTATAATTTTCTATCTTTTTCCTTGTTCCCTTCTTGAACAGGGGGGTTACAACAGCGATTTTCCAATCCTCTGGGACTATCCCTGACTCCAGTGACTTTTGAAACATCATCACCAACGCCTCCACTATTTCTTCAGCTATCTCCTTTAGAACTCTAGGATGTAGCCCATCTGGGCCCGGAGATTTATCAATTTTTAGACCTCTTAGTTTCTCTAGCACTTTCTCCTTTGTGATGGCTACCATATTCAACTCTGTCTCCTGACTCTCCGGAATTGTTGGGATATTACTCATGTCTTCTACTGTGAAGACTGAGGCAAAGTACTTATTCAGTTCCTCGGCTATTTCCTTGTCTCCCATCACAAAATTACCAGCGTCATTTTGGAGCGGCCCAATGGCAACTGTTGCCTCCCGTTTGTTTTTAGTGTATTTAAATGAACTTTTACTATCATTCCTAATGTTACTGGCTAGCCTACCTTCATATTTGATCCTCTCTTTCCTTATTTCTCTCTTTGTTATCCTCTGTTTGTTTTTGTAGCCTTCCCAATCTTCTGACTTCTCACTACTCTTTGCCACATTATAGGCTTTCCCTTTTGCTTTGATGCATTCCCTAACTTCCTTTGTCAGCCATGGCGGCCTAATCCACCCCCCCCCCCCGCCCCCGCTGATAACCGTTCTTTTCTTTGGGATGAACCTCTGTACTGTGTCCTCAATTACTCCCAGAAACTCCTGCCATTGCTGTTCTACTATCTTTCGCACTAGGCTCTGCTCCCAGTCGATTTTCGTCAGTTCCTCCCTCATGCCCCTGTAGTTACCTTTATTTAACTGTAACACCATTACATCTGATTCTACCTTCTTTCTTTCAAATTGGAGATTGAATTCGACCATATGATGATCACTTACTCTAAGATATTTAATCAAGTCTGGTTCATTACCTAACACTATGTCCAGAATGGCCTGTCCCCTCGTGGGCTCCATCACACGCTGTTCCAAAAAGTCCTCCTGTAAACATTCAATGAATTCCCTTTCCTTGGGTCCACTGGCTGTATTATTTACCCAGTCCACCTGCATATTAAAGTCCCCCATGATCACTGTGACCTTGCCTTTCTGACATGCACTTTCTATTTCTTGGTGCATCTTGTGCCGCTGGTCCTGACCACTGTTAGGAGGCCTGTGCATAACTTCCATTATGGTTTTTTTGCCCTTGTGGTTCCTCAACTCTACCCACACAGACTCTACATCATCGGACCCCATGTCGTTTAGTGCTATTGATTTAATTTCATTCTTAATTAACAAGGCAACCCCGCCCACTCTGCCCACCTCTCTGTCTTTTCGATAGGTTGTGAATCCCTGGGTGTTTAAATGCCAGTCCTGAACCCACTGCAACCATGTCTCTGTGATGCCTACCACATCATGTCTGCCAGTCACAATCTGGGCCACAAGCTCATCTACCTTGTTCCGTACACTGCGCGCATTTAATTATAGCACCTTTAATTCTCTATTGACCGTCCCTTTTTGTTTTCTTAGTGTGGTGGACCTTGGCTTACTGAGCCTTTCCATACACTGTGTCATATTTTGTGGGATGGGGACTATTGTAACCTCTCCTCAGTTCTATCTTTTCGTGCTTTTTTGTATTCCTAAGCAGCTACGCTTCCCACTGATTACTTCACCACTTGGTTCCCTGACTTTCCCTCCCCCCCCCCCCCCCCCCCAATCTTTAGTTTAAACTCCTATTGAAAACCCTCTTTTCGCCAGAACACTGGTCCCAGCTCGGTTCAGGTGGAGACCATCCCAGCGGTATAGGTCCCTCTGTCCCAAAACTGATGCCAGTGTCCCATGAAATGGAACCCCTCATTCCCACACCACTCTTACAGCCACGTGTTTCCTTCGCCTATTCTTGCCTCCCTATGCCAATTTGTACTTGGCTCGGGCAGTAATCCGGAGATTATGACCCTTGAGGACCTGTTTTTTAAATTTGAATCCTAGCTCTTTTAATCTCTAAACAGGTCCTCTTTCCTAGACTTGCCTATGTTGTTGGTACCGACATGGGCCACAACAACTGGATCCTCCCCCTCCCTCTCCAGTATCCTTTCAAGCCGGTCAGAGATGTTCCGCACCCTGGCACCGGGCAGGCAACATACCATGCGGGACTCTTTATCCTGCTCACAAAGGATACTATCTATCCCCCTGATAATAGAATCCCCTACAACTACAACTTGCCTATTTACTCCCTCCCCTTGAATGGCCTGCTGAACCATGGTGCCTTGGTCAGCTGACTCATCCTTCCTGCAACCCTGTTCGTCATCCACATAGAGAGCAAGTGCCTCATACCTGTTGGACAGAGTCAAGGACTGAAGCTCCTGAGTTCCTGACTGCTGGTTCCCTTTACCTGCCTGACTTGCAGTCACACCCTGCTGTCCCTGGCCACTAGCAGGATTTAAACTACTTACTCTGACAGGTGTGACTGCCTCCTGAAACACAGTGTCCAGGTAAGTCTCCCCCTCCCGGATGTGCCTCAGTGTTTGAAGCTCAGACTCTAGCTCATCAACTCTGAGCCGGAGCTCTTCGAGCAGCCAACACTTACTCAAGATGTGGTCGCTGCAGCTCGCAATGGGATCTGCCAGCTCCCACATCAAGCAGCTCAAGCACATCACCTGACCAGCCATCACTAATTAATTAATTTAATTTAAGTTTATGGTGGGGGCAGCTTCTGCCAATCAGGCACTACCCTGCACTTTTAACTGAAAGTGTGTGTGGGGTGGGGGGTGGGGGGGGGGGGGGTCGCCTTCCCAGAAGGATGAATTCAAATGGATGAAAACATGTTTCCTCAAATCCCGTCTAAACCTCCTATTTTTTAGTTTAAAGTTACACCCAGTTGTTATTGAGTTTTTAACTGATGGGAACAGCTACCAAGTATACACTCTGTCCGTGCCCCTCATAATTTTATGCATCTTAATCAGGTCCTCTCCCATCCTTCTCTGCCCAAATGAAACAATTCGAATTCATCCAGGCACTCTTTATAGCTAAAATGCTCCTTCCCAACCATAATCTCAGAGATTATCCTCTGCACCCTTCCTGTGCAATTACAGTCTATTTATAATGCCGTGACCAGAACTGAAAGCAGTACCCCAGCTGCGGAAGAAAGGAAGTCATGTAGAACTCAATAATAACCGCCCTGCTTCTGTACGGTCTGGCACGACTGATGAAGGCAAACGTCCCACATGACATTCTAATGACCGTATTCACTGATCTTCCGCCTTCTGATGGTTCGAACGCATCTTCTAAACCTGAGACCTCTGCCATTTGGCAACAGATATATGAAAACAGCAAGACTTTGAATCCCCCCGGCCCACGCCACACTAGCACCTAGCTTGTTTTAGTATAGAATAGAAAAGAAAATAATTCTATCGTTCATAAGAAAGTCCTTAAGCACACCCAGTCTGCACCGACTATCTAAGAATACACTCTCATCCATGCCCGATCCCAGCAACCTCGCGTAACCTTCAGCTCTGAAGGGGAAATTTCGCATGGCGAACCCAAATAACCTGAACATCTTTGGACTGTGGAAGGAAACCGTAACTCCCAGAATTAACCGAGGTAAAAGCGCAAAACAACAAAAGTCGGAAACAAACCCAGATCGCTGCTGCTGTAAAGCAACAGTGCTGACCACAGTGCCACCGTGCCGCTCCTATACTGTCGCTTCATCAAAGTCGAGTCTGTGTACTGTCGCTTAATAAAAGTCCTAGAAGTATTTTATTCATACTGCACCACATTCAAGAAGACAGTCCACCATCAGATTCTCAATGTCAATTTGGATGGTCAATAAATGCTGGCATAGACAGTGACAGCCCCATCCATTACCAGGAGAATCAAAATAACATCCGGGACAGTCAGTGTCCCACACAACAATTGGTTACTCTATCTTGTACTCCATTTTTCAAATGTTCATCATTCACCTGCGATGGCCTAATATTCACCGTGGAAGATCACTCGCTCGATTCATGCTATTTGTTACGCCATCATGTTTCGTTCCTGTCTTCCACACAATATTGTTTGACGTCTGCTCCTCATTAAAGTTGCGTTTCCCATTTCTCACAGAGTCACTAGTTGCGAAACCACTTGCTCCATTATTGAACGTATCCAATTTAATTCCCGCAACGTATTGCCGATTTCAGTGCGCTTCCCACGCATTTCCAAACTAAAGTTCAAATGAATGACTCTCATTGAACCAACAGAATTGGAGAAACAACGAGCCAATAATATGGAATGTGGTGAGTGCCAATCGATGCAAGACATGTTCGTTCTACAGTGAACCAGCGAGGCCTACATTCAGTTGGAAAATGTGTCACGAACCTCTTCCGCCTGTAAATATGTTGTTGCTGTTGCTCTCCAAGGAGAGCTTGTGCCTATCTTTTCGCCACATGTTATTCCATTAATGTGAATGTGATAGGAAGTGGCAAAATTTAACATACCACATACTGCACGCCCGAATAAATAATTGCAATGGGATCTGATCACAATTGGGCACATGTTCCTATTGAGCTGAGACAGACAACCTTTTGTCATTTGATTAAGGAACTGTAAGACATATGTCCATGTTCAAGCGTGCAAAGATAGTTTATATTTCAGAGGATGTCTTGCTTTCCTCTGCTGATATACATGAGAAATAACTTGGGTTAATGTGGAGTTATTCGCCAAATGAAACTCCAGATGGATGATTCACAGCAACAAACGTATGTCCGAAAATATTTCAGAAAGAGCACTTCGAAAAGACGAACAAAACATTTGTGAAGGGATAATTGCCATTAAACATCTTGAACAAGCAGCGGATGGTGGACAGTACTATGAAGACTTTCCGCAGCACAGACACGAAGTCATGCAGCCATGATGATTTTAAGCTGAACACAACAAAAGAGTGGCGTCAGACCAGGAGACACAACAATTTAGTAAAGGCCGGCGTTCATGAATATAAAAGACGTGTTGTGGGCCTGGCTGAAATCGACTTCAGGACGGAAATAATCCGAACGTTCCGCGAGTAAACCGTCGAGTTTCACCATAGTTGGACAGGTAATCCGACATGACCCTTCGAGTTTAACATTTCGCCGTCAAATGTCAATGGACAATTAGACATGCATGCAACATAGATGGACATCTGGCTCATGACGATCCCTCCGGATGCCAAGAGATGAACCATCCTGACTGAACATTCCTGCTCTTTGAATTAAGTCTGGTAGATTCCAATACTTCAGGTGAACATGCATGAAACTTCGAAAAATGTTTTTGAAAGTCTCTACCACCATCATTCTTCCCTGCAATGATTTCCAGTTCCCCAGCGCCGTCTGTTTGAAATAATTTCACAAAAAACACCAAGAAGGGTAGACAACTTACCGTTAATGTATGTTCCTATTCTTAGACGGCAAAAATAAGATACAATGCCCCACTGTTTCGATTCAAACTGGGCTGTTAATCAATGTGTAGGAGTCCGTCAACCTCATCTGTTCCAAAATATACAGCAGAACCCAAGCTAACACTGAGGGATAGATTTAGCTTAACGTTCCTCTGCGGTGAACTCTTTAAAACATGTCAAAAGACTCTTGAAAGCTCCATTGCAAAAAAAGCTAAATTCCCCACATTTATTACTAATTAAACATCACATTCGAGCGTTTCACAGGCAATCTTAATAAATTAAAACATGTACCAAACCATTCAATTTTCTGGGAAATATGTCCTGGTAATAATAGAGAGAGAGACGAGCGTGGAACGTTACGAGCATGGCTATTTCGGATCATGTGATGCAATACTAAGCAGTCCGCACATTCCAAACATTAATTCATAAAGAAATACACATTGAGAAATGCGGCAAGATAATGGGAATTAATCGTTTCATTCATACTTCACTCGTCTCGGCCAGCTGACATCTGAAAGTATTGTTTTGGTCAATCAAGTTCACATTTCAAGATGAGAACCTTGGTGGGATCACATTTTCTGGCAAAATAACTCACGTAGCTCTTTACAAGTATGAATCAACCTGAGAGGAAAGATAGGTAGAGATTTTTCTATGCCTTGTCGTCACTAAAACGTCAGGCCACGTATAGAATACACTCATTATTAACTTAATAGCTAATTTCCAATGCCTTAATAAATCCATATTCTGGTGACAATGTGAATCTCGCCAGCTAAGGGGCAAGGCTGCAAATACAAGATTACATTATCAAATTTGAGATGTGTTTATGGGCTGTAAATGCATTTTAATATGTGTAGTCAAACACTGTGTCTGCAATGAATTAACTCATTTCATCTAAAAAGCATTTGCAAAAAATTACGACCTTGCCTGACCTAATTGAATGTTTTGATGTAATAAGTGTTTCTGATACATTGCCGTAATAGACGGAGATCAGACAGCAATTTTTAGGGTAACGATACTGACAGCACAACAGCAGAGTGTAAGCCTTGAAATTAGATTGGAGAACTATCCGAATCTTAGACGGCTGCCTTACGGAGATTTAGAAACTGATCAAATACTTAAAGCTCAACCGTGCAAGCACGGCAAGGAGATACTTAAATTATATCTCAAGCGGTGCGGCATAATGTCCATGCATAAGGAAGAATCAGCGCGAGGGGGACATCACTGCTGAGCAATTGCTCATAGTTAAACAGTCAGGATTTAAAATGGTCCACGCCGACGTAGTATTGCTGCCTGTAGACAAGGTCAGAGTCCAGCTTCGGTCCACTTCACAACAGCGAAGTGTCAATTCTCCAACTGTGTTCACGTCTGTGCCTTCAGACAGAGACTGCATCATCATCCCCGTGGTCATGCAGATGAGGTTTGACGTCCAACGTATCCGTTCATCACAAAGGACAACAATCATTATCATCGCTATTACAACAATGGTATGAATGTATCTAGTCAGAAAGAATATATAATACCGCATGATCTTCAGGTTATAGATGCGTTTAAGAGGATGTTCTACAGATGATTGCCAAAGAGGAAAATAGTTATTTTAACGCCTAGGATGGGGTCATTAGGTGGACAGAAGATTATTGTGTTGCATTGGTAACATTATCAAACTGTTAGGCCTCATATTTTGGCCAGCTGTTGTAAATCATATCTTAAAAGGATCAGGGATTGTGCTCCTACCTTCAAGAGAATCTTACATATATATGCATTTATTTATTTCAGAAGGAGCCTTAAGAGGAAAGCACAAAGGTAAGCCCACGCATGTGTTTCCTGGCACTTCACGGATTTTTACTTTTTCCTAACAGCTTCATTTATTTTACTAATCGTCCTTGTATGTGACTCATGTAAAGTAACAACCTTTACTGAATATAAATAAGTCGCGTGGTGCATTGTGCACAATTAGAAAAATCAAGTCGGTCGATTGCACGCACGTTATCCCTGTTGCCATGCAAGTTCATTCCTGACTGGTTCTCGCCCTATTTTGTTCCTGAGATCATTTCGCTATTCTGTCTCGACCAACCACTTAAAGAACGATTTTTCAGTGATTAGTACTCGAAGGATTCCAACTCACAAACATCCCTGGGCGGTATTCACAGACCTGTCAGACGACCAATGCAGTTTCCCTTTGTGGGAAGCCCCACGCTGTCGGGAAATCACCGGGCGTGGATGCGTTGCCAGCGTAATGGAGAATCCCGACAATGGAGAATCCAAATCCCTGTATCCGTGGATCAAATACTGAAATGTATGCCCCGGAGGCATTATGTCATCACGTCATGTTCCATTTGCTCATAATGTATTTTTACTCTTTCTGCCAAAATAGATCCCCTTGGTATTTAAGTATATCATTCCATTCTGCCTGCTTGTCTTTGTGAAGATCAGGCTTATTGCAATCGATTGGCATCAGCCTTTTATTACAGTAAATTAATGAATTGAATAATCAAAAGAGGAAGTCTAAGCATCCGTCTTCATGCATTATTTTTTCTGGTTGACCCACCAAACAAAAAACAATCGAACACTGATCAAACTGTTTCATGAACTTGCAATTTATTTACCAAACATTTATGTGATATTGTCTGTCCTGCTTTCTAAAAGCCAATATGCGCAACACCGATTTTTATTTGATTAATCAATTGATATCCACTGTCATGGAGGATAGATTCTGGCTTGGATTTGAACGTCTAATGCTGCAATCTCGTTGCTCTCTCTGTCGCATTCTTCTGCCACCGATTGTTAGGCAAACAGTCCCTTGTTTAGCTTCACGAAGTTAAAAACTTATTTTCGGTACTGTCTTTAATTGCTACCAGCACTGCAACCTGCATTCATTTGAAACCGATTTGGATCCATTGTTTTAGTGATATGCGGCAGTGAAAGATATGACCGATCATCATATTGCAGATTGCGTTTGCACATAATGAGGCTACTGCTGCTCTCACACAACATGTCTGTGATTTGCACCGTCCAGTTTCTCGATCCCATCTCTGCCTTACCCATTGTGCATAGTGCCGTTCAGTGTTAAAATCGGAATGTCTGTTCAGTTACTTTTTTTGAGAACGCTGTCAAGATCAGCCTGCAATTAACTGGCAGAACTGTCAGTTGAAAGAAAACGGTAGGAATACTGCATGGAACAGAAATCTTGGCAAAGTTATTTGTCGATTGAGTAAATATGACTTAATTAAGGAACACCAATATCACTTTCTGGAGGGCAGATTATGTTCACCTGCATTTTTGAATTATTGATTGAAGAAATATAAAGTTTTGTCATTGACGATGCGTTTCAGCTGGCGTTTAACTGCTTCAAATTGGCATTGCATTAATGTGCAAGCATAGTTGTTAACAATCTTTGAATGTACGGAATGAAAATGAACAATTGCAAAATGGATACAAAATTAAGCGGTAGACAGGAAAAAAAATATTAATTTTAACTGGACTGCAGGAATATTGGAATGGTGAAAGCCTGGTCTCTGTGTGAGAAACATTGCTGTTCTTCACATATGTTAAATGACAGACCTGAGTGCACTGGGACCAATTTCAGAATGCGAGGAAGTTACGTAACATGGGAGCTTTCTGAATAGTGATGAGGATATTTTGGAACTAGAAGAGGATATAGATGTTTCAGTGGGCTGTACAGATATTTCTAGATTGAATTTAATGTGTGTTAGTGTGAAGGGACCTATTTGGTAGAATATCTCGGAGGCACAATGTACCATGTAATCGCTTGCCATTACAGAACTACAGTGTTAGAACATAGAACATAGAAAATACAGCACAGAACAGGCCCTTCGGCCCACGATGTTGTGCCGAACCTTTGTCCTAGATTAATCATAGATTATCATTGAATTTACAGTGCAGAAGGAGGCCATTCGGCCCCCCGAGTCTGCACCAGCTCTTGGCAAGAGCACCCTACCCAAACTCAACACCTCCACCCAACACCAAGGGCAATTTGGACATTAAGGGCAATTTATCATTGGCCAATTCACCTAACCCGCACATCTTTGGACTGAGTGTTCTGAGAGATTATTTCTGTCTTTGGAAGAATGTACTGGAAACCGGTTGAGTTTATGCATTTACGCAGCACGGTAGCATTGTGGATAGCACAAATGCTTCACAGCTTCAGGGTGCCAGGTTCGATTCCGTCTTGGGTCACTGTCTGTGCGGAGTCTGCATGTTCTCCCCGTGTGTGCGTGGGTTTCCTCCGGGTGCTCCGGTGTCCTCCCACAGTCCAAAGATCTGCATGTTAGGTGGATTGGCCATGATAAATTGTCCTTAGTGTCCAAAATTGCCCTTAGTGTTGGGTGAGGTTACTGGGTTATGGGGATAGGGTGGAGGTGTTGACCTTGGGTAGGGTGCTCTTTCCAAGAGCCGGTGCAGACTCGATGGGCCAAATGGCTTCCTTCTACACTGTAAATTCTATGATCTATGATCTATTTAAGAGGGAATCGTATCGTGCTCTGAATACTATATTTAGCAGCGCCACTATGAGTAAGCTAAATTTGTACATATTAGTTGATCCCTCTCGTCATTCGCACGTGCGCGGTGAGTCGAATTAATTATTCCTTAGTTGTTAACATTCTGTGTTTCTATGACCGTGCAGTGTTCTCTGCGACCTATTTTCTGAATTCACAGATGAAATTCCGCAGCTTGTTGGCTAAGGCAATGGTCTAATAGTTTGACTTTCTCTCTTGTTGGTTCCCTCTACACCTGCCGTGATCCTGTCTATCCGCAGGTCTCGTCTAGATCGGTCAGTAGTGGTGCTCCGTAGCATCAATTGATGGTGTCCATTGAAACCCCTCGCCAGAGTAGTTCTGTAACATTTTCACAGTCATTGATTCCTGAAAGGGGGATCCTGTATGGATGAATTTTGAGTCAACCAGCTAAGGGAGTGAGAAGGTGATCATCATGGGAGATCATTTTGACCGTTTCCCACGCCAATTACTTATAGCCTGTCGCCTGCCAGCCAAATTCCTACAGCCCGTATACCATTCTGTCGGCAACATTGCTGGGAATGTGTTCTTGTTGTTTCCTGGGACATTTGTGCAGCGGCATGATGAGTTGCACATCAGGATCAAAATTAATAGCCACGCTATTGTTTTGTAAATATGTGGACATCATTCCAAATTTTCGCACAGTTGCACATGCTTTCGTAATGAGAACTTTGCAGCATCAACAGGATTTATGGTGGCATTTTAGTTTACGATGCGTCGGGCGATGCTAGTTGCTCCCTCCTCCGGTTGTGTTGATTGTTGACGTTTCCGTAATAGTAAGCGACCACGTGGTGTCTCTTTGAGAAATCCCATAAGAATATGTCTAAAGTCGCATGTCGGTCAGAGAAGCAATGGACGGCAAATTCCCTCTATGAAAGCATTTGTGAAACAAATTGGTTTATGGGGTTCAATGAGAAATCTCTAATACCGTTGCTGATTCCATCTTTCATGTACGTTTTTCGTTTTTAAAATGAATAGTTCACTTGATAAATCTTCTGCATGGCAAAGGCGTCTGGGCCTGCCGGTTTGCCGTTCATTAGCAGGAACACAATGCCGCCGTCTCCCTCTTCACTTTTGAAGTTAGGAGGAAAGAGCCTAAATGTATTCATACCATAAACGTTGAATATTACATTTGAAGGAAGTGAGATATAAACACAGATATTGCTGGCGAATCACAGCAGGTTTGACAGCGTCACAAGAGAGCAACATATGGGTAACGATTGTAGTGCTCTCCGTCAGACCAATTCTATTGGACGATGACCAGGGAAAAATATGATGGTGACTTCTGATTTTTCTGACAGCGTTTATGTGTTCTTTCTAGTAAGAGTGGGAACTGGAAATTTCATTTAACAGCTGATCCCAAAGATATGGAAATGTAATTTAACGGCTGATCCCAAAGATACAGACCCAGCTGCATTGTTCCCCTTAATTACTGACCACCGGGGAGGCAGCACTTTCTCTGCAGAGAATGAAAGGATGTACTCCCCAATTGGTGTTTGTGGTCCCTTTTTCGAAATATAGAGTGCCCAATTATTTTTTTTACAATTAAGGGGCAATTAAGCATGGCCAAACCACCTACCCTGTACATCTTTTTGGGTTGTGGCTGCGAAACCCACGCAAATAATGGGAGAATGTGCAAACTCCACATGGACAGTCACCCAGTGCCGGGAACGAACCGGGGATCACGGCGCCGTGAGGCAGCTGTGCGACACCGTCCTGCCCCCGAGGGATGCTTTACTTACTCATCAAGCCGCAAGTCAAAGAACTGAAACCAAGGCAAATGCGTATGCAAGACATCGATTTCCTCCAAAGTTAAATGCATATTACTGCGGATGCTGGAGTATGAAACAAAATCAGAAAATACTCGACAATCTCAACAGTTCTCCCCAACAGTTTTGGGGAGAGGACGAATCTAACGTTTCCAGTCTGGAAGATTATATGTAAAGTAGTCGTCAAATAATTTATTCCTCTCAGTCAAAATTAATATTAACCTAATTACTTCAATAGATACACGCTTCCGAAGCAAATAGTTTGATATTCCTATTCGCGTCGCCAAATTCTTCGTCCACTGAATTCATAGGACTCAATATTTGGTCACGATTCGTGGAGGTCGTTCAATATATTCAGCCTATAATGAGTCACTGAACTGAATATTGTGGCCTGTTGCAGAACTACGTACATCTAACCTCAGAACAATGAATGCTGTCACATTACTCGGGGAAAATTACCAGACAACCATTTTGTTTTCATGTTTTTTCATGTTTGCTGGTCCCGGTTCTGATGGATGTCAACGCCGCCTATACTTGAATTATTCCCACTCTGTAGAGCATCAGAAACTGAAGGACGACATCTTCGATCAAGGTAAACATTTAAGATTCCATCGCTTATTTAAATATCGCTGACCAGACATACTTTACTTTCTTTTCCCCAAGTGGCATGTTCAATGAGTCAGGCATGATGACACAGCAGAATGAATGTGAACGCTGTTTCATTTTCATTCATTCTGTAAGCCTACAATGCAAACAGTGATAGATCGTTAAATAATTGGGACCTGGCAAAGAGTTATCCAAGATAACAGAATTTACCTGGAGGAGATTAGCTCGCCTATGCTCAATATCCAGCAGGAGGAATTGAATAGAACCGACTGTGAGACATATACTGAATGAGGAAGTAAAGTAACTGCGACTGATTCGCTGTCACGTGACGAAAAGCACATGTGGAATTATGTGACAATTGTTTCCGAGTCAGATTATGCCACTTTGCCATGAAGCTCGTGGATGACATTTCACTGCAGCAGAAACTTATTGGACCCGTTACCGTTGTATTGAGGCGAAATTTGACCATATAAAATTGTGCCAATACCACTCAGAAACCAGCGATCCGATCAAATAAAGGGGCCAACCACTACGCTCCACACAGAGCCTGAACCCTTCTCAGTTTATTGGAATATCTTATTCATCTTAATTTTCCACAGTAAGCGGCAATTTAGCGTCATCTTTTAAATTGAACTCCCAGCGTTTGTGCGTTTTTGGGATT
Organism: Scyliorhinus torazame; assembly: GCF_047496885.1. Lineage (NCBI taxonomy): Eukaryota > Metazoa > Chordata > Chondrichthyes > Carcharhiniformes > Scyliorhinidae > Scyliorhinus > Scyliorhinus torazame. Next base: position 106,868,620 of record NC_092718.1, on the reverse strand, counting down.
CGATTCTTCAGATATCTGTGTAGATTTTGAAGTAAACCAAGAATATTTATGCAGAGATAGGTGGATACTTGAACAACAAGACGAGGGTCAATGGTCATGGTTTAAAGCGGGATTGTCGAGTTGAATCCACAATCAGATCAGAGGTGGTCATATTGAATGTTAGATTAAATGCTTTCTTCTGTTCTAATTCGGACCTTCCTATCTGTATATTTTCAATATATTTTCATGCGACAATGCAATATAACGTTGTTGAAGGATGGATAATTTGTTCCTGCTGCGCAAGCAATGATTATGGTGGCGCATTGATTCACTGATGTCCGTTACAGTACAACAACTTGGCAAAAAGGACAGAGGTAATTCTACTGCAATTTTTATGAGGCAGCTGTTTTCACCAATATCTTTTGCTCTCAGTGAGATTTCTGTAACCGGATGTGATCCAGGAATGATGTTTACCTCTTGCAGATCACCCGTTTAATATGTTAGCCTTGTATTTCTCAGTGAATCTTAATAATCCGGCAAACGCCATTCCAGTTCTTTAACCTTGCTGCTGGACCAATTTGAGCCCTGTAGAATAATTACAAATGTTAAAATGGAACAAAAAAAATCAACAATGAAGCTTCTATTAAACATAATGTGCGAAGATATGTGCTCCCTATTTACCACATAATCTCATTGGAATGGAAGTCGCAGCTTATTCAACCGATGAGCTACTCTGACCGGCCCGTTGTGCTAGGGACGGGATCTCTGTCCAAAGATAGACTTGAGAAAAGGCTTTCCATGGACCACTTGTTAATATTAATATTTGTCTTGTGTTTTCCACCATCCACGACAATACCCCCTTACCCAACACACATCCAAGAATTGGAGAAGATGAGGAACAAGCTTCAAGAATGCAGTAAGCACCGAAACAAAATCGACATGCCTTTAGCCTTATATAATCAGAAGACTTTTGCGTTAATGTATGAGGCTCATGTATGAACTACTCATGCCCCCTAAACAAAGTGTGCAAAATTGGACGCTGGCAATGTCCCTATTGTGGAATAGCTAATATGGGAACTACGACTATTCACTGAACGTTGCCTGGTCTTTAAAACAACTCATATTACATGCTAAATGTGATTTCATGCCAGAGAGTTCAACATAACTTCATACTTAGTTCAGACTACGGGCATCACTGGAAGCTTTAATAGTACAAATATGCATGTGAATGAAAATGAAATGAAATGAATGAAAATCGCTTATTGTCACAAGTAGGCTTCAAATGAAGATACTGTGAAAAGCCCCTAGTCGCCACATTCCGGCGCCTGTTCGGGCAGGCTGTTACGGGAAGTGGAGTGAAACCATGAGGACAAATTTGAAATATCTTAGTTTACATTTTTTTCAGTGCAGAAGTTCTGATTTCCGTGATTAAACTGGGGTTCATAGAAGTAATGCATAATGATAATGTACATGTAGGCCCCTGAAAGCTAACGTCCGGACGCGTTTCTTCCTTTAATCACTCGTGTCAGTTAGACACGGTCACCAAGCAACCCTTCCAATCGCAGTGGTGTCTAGATAAATTCAAAACTGCCTGATCCAAGTCAACGTCTTTCCTCTCTCCCCTCCAAGGATGTGTCTATAAAGGTAGATGAGCCATGATCTTTTCTGAATAACTGAGTGGTGTTTCCATCGGAATGCTGCTGCATGGGTTTCCGTTGTTCAAGTACAATGCAATATCCTGCTAACATCACCGACATGCGCACTGCGTGATCACATTTTCTGCAGGTGTATTCCTTTTGTAAAGATCAAAATTGACTATCCTTCCTGCATTCTCGTCTGCCACATTTTTGATCAGGTTTTGAAGAACTCCGCCGCCCGTGTACTAATTTGCACAGATTTCCGCTTATTCTCCTCATAGACTCGGTGGCAAATATTTTTCTCCCAGAAAGGAACAAAGTGGATTTTATTTTACTGAAAGTTTTTCATGTCAGAAAAGTATTTTCCGTGTACAGTCCAGACAGATCATTCCATAGCGGGGAAAAAAACATTTCGGCAAACATAACCACACAATGTAAATATAGACAAAGGCACCTGATGAAGCATACAAAGTTGAGTTCTAAATGGGCACCCACGCCTCTCAATCATCCTTTTATCCTGTCGCCAGCGAACAATTCAAACATACAACACTCTAACCTGAGCCTCCATCGAAATTGCATCTACTGAAACGTTCAGATACTGCTGGCCTATTCCGAAAATGGGCGTCTTTATCGGGGATATTCAACCCCCGTCATTCATCGTCGAAGGCCTTCCCATACGGTATACATATTCAACTAAGTTTCTGGGAGGAGGGTGGGTGGTCTGCCAGATTGTGAAGTACTGCTTCGAATTGCTTTTTTATCCCAGGCTGTGGATTGTTTTTAAGTTGTTATGTTTGCGTTTTGATGTTGTGGCTAACGTATATTCCATATCCATCTTAGAATTAAAATTGAGCACAGAAGAACAAGGTGAAGTAACGAATGAATTACATTTCACAATGTTTCGTTTTCTGTGAGTTCGCCTGTTGAAGGCGGCCCGGTAGCACAGTGGTTACCACTACTGGTTCACAACGCCAGGAACCCTGGTTTGATTCCCATCTTGGCTCACTGTCAGTGCCGAGGCTGCACATTCTCCGCTTGTCCGCGTGGGGTTCCTCCTAGCGCTCCTGTTTCCTCCCACAAGTCCCGAAAGATGCGTTGTTAGGTGAGTTGGACATTCTCAATTCTCCCTCAGTGTACCCGAACAGGCGTAGGAGCGTGGGGATTATGGGATTTTCACAGTCAATTCATTGCAATCTTAATAAAAGCTTGCTTGAAGGGCAGCACGGTGGCGCAGTGGGTTAGCTTTGCAGCCTCACAGTACTGAGGTCCCAGGTTCGATCCCGTCGCTGAGGCACTGTCCCTGTGGAGTTTGCACATTCTCCCCGTGGATGCGTGTGTTTCGCCCCCACAACCCCAAGATGTGCAGGAGAGGTGGATTGGCCACGTTAAATTGCCCCTTAATTGGAACAAAAAATGAATCGGGTACTCTAAATTTTTAAAAAATAAAAGCCTGCCCGTGACAATAATAAGGATTATTGTTTTTATTGTTGTTTTTAGCTGGCGTTCTCCACATCGAAAATGTATTTCCAATCAATCTCAGGCAAGCGACCACTCGGAACCGATGACTGTAGAAAAAAATCAATTTCATTAACTTTACGATACACTCCTCCGACTCTTCAAAGGACTTCTCGTGCCTGGCCCACACCTGGGCCAGAGTATTTATACCCAACTAGTCCTCGGAAGAAGGGGGCAGCCCCGCCCCCTCATCTGGGTAGATGGTACTCAAGCGAGGCTACAGGACTCTGAAGTTCCAGATGGCTGAGCCTCCAGTTGGGTTGTAACAATCAGATATTCCATTAAAATAGGGGAGGTAGTGGCACAGTGGTTATGTCACTAGACAAATAGACATTGTCCGGCGGTCATGCTAAGTAGTCCGTGATGTAGAAATCAAACAAAAATCAGGAATTAAAATTCTAATGATATTCACAAATGCATGGTCCATTGTTTTACAAACTACTTAGAGAACTAAATCTGCCACTCTCAACTAGCCTGCACTACATGTGTATCAAAGCCTATTACTTTTGAGTCTTTGAAATCCTCAGATATGTGTCAGAGGTTTTGTTGCGAAAAGCTGCTATCAACATTCCCACCGAATCTTGTCAATCAAACTGATCTGAATATTTTATATCTCTTTCACAAGCTCCTTTCCTGAATTGAGGTGCTATTTTTCATGTTCAAAGAGTAACGGATTATGATAGGATATCGTCAATTTTGAAAACTCGGAATTAGTGGGCTGAATCTAAACAAACACAACGTCAGTTCCAGTGAGAAAAAACGGAGTGAGACTTATGCGTCTTCAGCAAAAAGTTTTCTTTCCACGGGAATCACCCCACGGTCTTGGTACGCTGCAACTGATTCGCTCGCCTCGGGGAAAGGTAATCGCTGCAACCACAGGGAACAATCCACAGCAAAGCCGAGCACATTTTCGGATCGATTTAAGGGAGGGGTGGCAGCACGAAGGCGTGCACCATTCCACACAGGGTTTCCTCGAAGTTGTGCAGAAGGGGCGAGAAGTCCTGTACCTGCAATCCGGGAGGCCGCCCACCAGCAAGATTTCCAGCCCAACTGGAAGGCAACATCTGCCTTCTTGACTGTCAGTATCATCCAGACGTTACGAGGCAGCAGTGCAGGAAGATACTGGACGATCTTCCACGCGAGGTCAGTTTAATGCAACACTCAGCAACACATCACACCTGCAAGGTGATCTTGTAATCATACACCTCGCCAATTGGTAACAGGTGGCAATGCCCTAACCACCTCCCACCATTCCCCAAATTACCCCACCCTCAATCTTAACGCAGGCCCTCCCATTCCTTTTCCGACTCCAATCCAACACATGCCATTCGTAGATTTCGGAAATGAGAGGACTCCGTCTCCAGGATCCCCACCTGGGCTCCTCTGATCAACATATGCACAATTGGCACGGGAGGTCCCAGCAACCCACTGACATGTCGGAGCTCTGGAACCTTAGCTCGCAAGAGCAATGAATCCCTGAGCTGGCCAATGAACAGATGGCCATGTATTTTCTGATGACGAAATGGGGATAGTGATCTAAAAGTGTAAAGCAAAAGGACAAACAGTCATTGATCAAGCCTCACGTGAGTAAACAAGTCACATCAACTGAACCCTAGGATGTACAAATGTCATCTCCATTCCCTTGCAAGGCTGTCAGTAGAGCAGCCAGAACTAATTTCGCTCCATCTGGCTTCATTAGATCTAAACATCTGTCAGGGTGACTTCTCGGATAGAACAATTGAAGAGGCTTCACATAATTACCCACATTCTTTACCAGCGCAGTTAATCAAATCTCGATGGAATTACATGGTCGGCAGCCCCTTTGGTCACTCATTGTTGAACAACTCACAGTTGATGATCCTTCGCAAGTGCATTCTGGGTGTTCCGTGGTATGTGACACCGGAGTCATGATGCGGCCGTGGACTCTGCTGAACTCCTTGCCAATGACGCCCCATCTGTCCGTTCGTCCACTCGGTAATGGAATTGTAAAGATGGAGTTATAAGAATCAGTAAGGTCTGACAACATTGGCCATCAGACAATAAGACCGACTGGAGGAATGAAATTGCCTTCTGCCTGAGAAAATGATGCTCTCATTCCGACGAAAACGAGGCCAACGCTGAGAGGGTTGATGAAATCAACTGATGAAATCTTGGTGCAGGACAACTTTCATTCCATGGTGGAAATTTGTGCACCATGACTAGGAGCATGTCCTCCATGACTGAATGTTTCACCTGCATCGTTCAGGCTCTGGTCAAAATCCACGTGTGTCTTCCCTACAGGTGCTGCTTTGTCACCATGGCTCTCGGAACAGGATTGGCATTACCAGAGCCCATGACGATCCACCCAGTGGATCAGGATGATGTCCTTCTCATATTTAAATCCCCTAACCCCCCCCCCCCTTGAGAGTGGGACCTCCAATCTCATATACAGAGAAGGACAGCTCTGCCACGCCCCTGCTGCGCGAATGTATGCCCGGACGCTCGTATTCGAGGCGCAGTAGCGGACGCTCTCTAAAGGCATGTCAGGCAACAGAGCGTGGAAGGAAGAAGCCTACCTGAAACCCAGCTGTGCTCTTCACCAGATACTTCGATGTGGTATATGAGTTAATATACAGTAAACGCTGGCATCTGCTGGGCACGGGTGAACATAGGCACCAGTTAAGGTGCTTTGCCACTGTAAATAGGTACCGGAAAATAAGCCTAATTTGTTCACCAACAGATACTCCACCATTCATTTGCCTGGTGCCATGCTGTTCAACTCCATGTGCAGTGTCATCGTGACAACTCTGTCTCTGCCAGTTGCCACTCCATGACTCAGTGAAGGCGCACTTGTGCAGATAGCGACCCTCCCCCTCCCCCTCTCCGACCCAAACCACCACACGCTGGTATCAACGATCAACGTATTCTTTGCAGCCAGCCTTATCCACTGATAAGGATACCATCGGCTGGCAAAGATTAGCGACGCTCGGACACCCGTGAGTTGAGTTGGAGGAACCCTGAACTCAATGGAGGCTGTAGCAGGTGAAAACGTCTATACATCCCATGATCAGGCCTTTCATGTTGGGACGTGTTCCGGTCTCTGCCAGGCAGAGGTCAAAAGTATTGCCGAGGAAGAGATCAGCATCGTTCTGTCATCATCATTCTTCTGCAGAGTCTGGCTAATACCTTTAGTGCCCTGCCTGTCCTTTCTGGCACCAACGCAAAAACACATCACCGGCACCATACTCATTCTGAGATGTCAGTCCACACAGTTAGAAATCGTCACCCGAACTCCTGCTCGCCACTAATCAGAGAGGCTATGGGGATATGCCTGGCTAGACGGCCCAAGCGAGACCTGCCATGACCTGAGGGTTTCCTGCTCGAGCTCCAGTGCGTTTTGCTCCTCGCTACCCTCCTTGACCTTCTCCTTACCTGAGGAGATATGGTGTTCCTCCAGCTGTTTCACTTCCCGGCGGTCTCCACTTTACACTCCGAGTCGTGGACAGTAAAACGGACGACAATGTGGGAGAACCTCTCGGTCTGAGCTAGACGGCATCTTCCGACATTCACAGGTCTCAGAACGACAGCTTTAATTGCTGATCACCTTCACTGCCATCCATGCTGTTCGCCGCTGCTGCCCTAAAATAAATCTCCTCACATAGATGTTCACAGTGGCGAGGACATGAAAATGAAATGAAATGAAAATCGCTTATTGTCACAAGTCGACTTCAAATGAAGTTTCTGTGAAAAGCCCCTAGTCGCCCCATTCCGGCGCCTGTTCGGGGAGGCTGGTACGGGAATTGAGCCGTGCTGCTGGCCTGCCTTGGTCTGCTTTAAAATCCAACTCTTTAGCCCTGTGCTAAACCAGCCCCTTTTTAATGGCCATGGGCAGTGGGTGTCATCCCACAGCACGTAAAGCCAGGTTTTGTCGAACATGGCAGACGTGCTCCACTGTCCGCCAAGATGGGAAGAGTCTTCTCCAGCACTCTGGCTCCTCCATCAAAATGGATGAAGAACACGATCAAATGAGCTTTGGCTGGTACTCCCTCAAACGACGTTCTTCCCTCTGTGGTGCAGCTCCAACACGAAAGTAAGTAGTTAGGGCCTCTCCTCGGCAGAGGCTTGGTCGCGGCCGATGATATCCGTGATTCACAGTCTCGGCCGCAGATTAACCGCGATCATTAGAAACGCCAACTCGACAAGCGCAATGATTTTCCGAAATGATGACTGAAAGTAGAAACGATGCAAAGTCAACATTTTGGATTCTTGACAAGAGCGTGGCTCACAGTCCTTTACTCCCCCGTCGCCTCCACTATCGGGTTCCTCGTTTTTTTTGCCATTCCACTAATCCGATAAACTTTCTCACCAACAGTGGAATATCACCACTCCTGTCCCTCTCAGGTTTACCAGGAGTCCGTTTTTCAATATTTGAGAGTCAGTGGTACAGTTCTCCAGCCATTCCCCAGATCCAGCTCCATCATTAACTGTGTTACGTAACATGACTATTTAGTGAATGCATTAAAGTAACGGATGCACCATCATGGGGCACCACAAAGAAGCAAGAAGCCATGACATCAGATGGGGCGAGTGATCACGAAGCATGCTTTATCTGTCACATCAATGTATTCTGTGTGATGTAAACTATCATTTTACCAATGTCGTTTAATCATTAAGACTCAAATGTGTGCCGGTTCTCGATTAATTTGCGACATCTCATTGGGACTTTGAGTCGTCAATAAAGGGTGACATTTCACACAAATCAATCAAATGCCAGTTTTGACAGACGAGGCATATCTGGTGGCAATGAAACCTGCAATGAACATGGAAACCACAACTCCCGAGGGTTTATTCATTCTGCAATTTTACAGCATAAAACACTTAATCCTCACAGACAAAACTCCTCGATACATTCTACCCCATTGGGTCTCAGAGCGATGTAAGATTGTGGGGTTCTGTCCAGAGTCAATTATTCTACCCCAAGTCTTCATTTATCATGCAGCACTGATGCAACTCTTTAAAGAGGCGCCCAGAATGCCCTTTCAGATTGGGATTTATTGGGACCTCAACGAATTGCCTGACAGTCGCATCCAGTTCTGTCTCTTTGTATTCACTATTGCCACAAACTTTCCAGCTCCCAGTTATGATGGACATTTCATCAGCGCTCATCTAGTCAGCAGGTCAGGAAAGAGTACATAGGATTTGATGCATGCATAACAGCCTCTAGAGCCCTTTACAACATGGGGAACCTCGACGTGACTGGAAGTTGAGGCCTACTAGAGACTCCCCTGGGAACAAGTAACTTAAAGCTTAGGTCCTCAGTCCAACCTGTCAGTGACTCCCTTAAAAAGTTCGGTACAGCGTTAGAAGTGAAGCACATGTGGAATTATAGTTGCCTACACTCTCAGTTCAAATACCACGCTCGCAGGTGACATCCCCATTACACGCTATTGTATACCTTTTGGAAATCAGGCCGGCGTGACATTACGTCAGCGGGCCTTAAATATTACTTGCTGGGCGAGTGTGCTGAGAGAGCGCACACAAATGGCATGCTAAAGGACTAAAACTAGGTTCCTAGTCGGGTGGCAAACGATTTTCGTAATTCGACTGACGGAGAGGGGAGGGGAGATGTAGATTGAAATGCCAATCATGCCATGGAGAATCCCGTTTCTCGACTCTTTCTGGATTTTAGCCCGCGCCCAATTTCCCATGGGCAGTGCTAGACGGCTAATAATGCCCCGGCTCACCCGTGAATCAAATATACTTTGAGATGCCAACGTCGAACACCACGATATGTAATTATGTCGTTGAAGTCCTAAAGTTTATCAGCTTTACTCATTTAACGTTAGCCAATACATGTTTAGATCTATGGTGGCATTCTGCTCTTGCCCAATCCTTCATTTCATCTGCAGCTCGCCGTTCGCTGGCGGCGGGACTCTCGATGGTATTAAATCACTGCAGCCTCACTGCACTAAGGGCCCGGGCTCAATTTCGGTCTTGCGATATTGGAGATTGCATGTTCCCCCTGTAGCTGCGTGGGTTTCATTCACCTGCTCCGGTATCCTCCTACACTAAAACAATGTGCATACTATGTGGATTGTCAATACTACAGTTATCCGTTTTCGTCCAGGGAGGTGCAGGTTGTTTGGTGCTTTGCTGCTTATGCTGGAGCCGTGAATCTACGTGGCGTTGTGTTTCATTGGTGCAGTGCAGACTCCATAGCGCGAATTGGTTCCGTGATTACTACAGGAATTCAGTGCTTCCATGATTACACGATTCCTCTCAATGATTGTCAATGGGATTTCGCATTGAAGTCACCCCATACCGCCTGCAAAGCTGCAAACAGGAAAAGTAAACCCGAATGTCAGGAAACAGTGATGTCAGGCGTAATTTCACAGAATGAAATCCCCAAGGGCAGAGAAAGATGTAATTCAGCCCAATGTGACTTTATCGGTCATTGGAAAGAGCACGCTAAATAAACCCCTGCCTTAAACTAACCCAGCACGAAGTCTTACAACACCAGGTGAAAGTCCAACAGGTTTGTTTCGATGTCACTAGCTTTCGGAGCGCTGCTCCTTTCTTAGGTGAATGAAGAAGTATGTTCCAGAAACATATATATAGACAAATTCAAAGATACCAGGCAATGCTTGGAATGCGACCATTAGCAGGTGATTAAATCTTTACAGATCCAGAGATGGGGTAACCCCAGGTTAAAGAGGTGTGAATTGTGTCAAGCCAGGACAGTTGGTCGGATTTCGCAGGCCAGATGGTGGGGGATGAATGTAATGCGACATGAATCCCAGGTCCCGGTTCAGGCCGCACTCATGTGTGCGGAACTTGGCTATAAGTTTCTGCTCGGTGATTCTGCGTTGTCGCGCATCCTGAAGGCCGCCTTGGAGAATGCTTACCCGGAGATCAGAGGCTGAATGCCCTTGACTGCTGACGTGTTCCCCGACTGGAAGGGAACATTCCTGCCTGGTGATTGTCGCGCGATGTCCATTCATTCGTTGTCGCAGCGTCTGCATGGTCTCGCCAATGTACCATGCTTCGGGAAATCCTTTCCTGCAGCGTATGAGGTAGACAACGTTGGCCGAGTCGCACGAGTATGAACTGCGTACCTGGTGGGTGGTGTTCTCACGTGCAATAGTGGTATCCATGTCGATGATCTGGCACGTCTTGCAGAGATTGCCATGGCAGGGCTGTGTGGTGTCCTGGTCACTGTTCTGAAAACTGGATAATTTGCTGCAAACAATGGTTTGTTTGAGGTTGCACGGTTGTTTGAAGGCAAGTAGTGGGGGTGTGGGGATGACCTTGGCAAGATGTTCACCGTCAACAATGACGTGTTGAAGGCCGTGAAGAAGATGACGTAGTTTCTGTGCTCCGGGGAAGTACTGGACGACGAAGGGTATTCTGTCGGTTGCGTCCCATTTAAACTAACCCGTACACCAGTAACCCCATCTAACCATTTGGAATTGAAGAGGCAATTTCGCATGGCCAATCCACTGAACCTGCATTTCGTTAAACTGTGGGATGAATCCGGAGCAGCCAGGGAAACCTAACGCAGACACGGGGAGAAAGTGAAAACGCCACACAGACAGTCCCCCGAGGCCGGAATTGAACCCGCGTCCCTGAATCTCAGAGGGAGTAGAGCTAAACACTGTGACATCAATCCGCCCACTTGAGAAATCGCTTCCTTCAGAAAAACCACCGAGATCCCAATTGCAATTTCTCAACAGACCTGGAGTCTCTCTGCAAACACTCTGAGTAGGCGGGGCCTCTTGTAGCCTTGAGGCGGCTGCAAATTGATCTGACAGCCAATAATAAACGTGAACCTGAACAGCGCTGTCGGCTAACGGCTGTCAGCCGACATCATGAATGTTTCGGGTGCGGTTCCGACGCCCGAAATGCACTGCCCGAATCTCCGTAATATCTCTTATCCCCCGCCCCCACCCCAGCCGGACACAACAGATATACGCACACTCTCTTCCCCCCTGCCTTCATGTTCCGCATAGGCTTCGGCCCTAGCAACGAACTCGGCATAGTTTGCCACGTCCAGCTGTGCCAGGGTGGCATTTTCAACGTTGAAGTGCCACCCTGTGCAATTTTGTACCACTGGCTCCCTGAATGACCCCCTCCACTTTCTCACATTGGCAGCACCGTGGCACAGTTGTTTGCACTGCTGTCTCACAATGCGAAGGACCGTTGTTCTATTCGGTCCTCGGATCACGAAGTGTCGAGTTTGCGCATGCTCCTCGTGTCCGCGTGGGTTTCTGCGGCAGCCGGGTTTCCTCCCACGGTAAAAATAAGTGCGCATTTTAGGTCGACAGGCCATGCTAAACCTCTCCTCATTGTTCATAGTTTAGATGGAATTATGCCGTTTTATGGATAGGACGGGAGACTGGGCCTATTTGTGGTGCTCTTTCGGAAGGTCGGTGTTGACTCGATGCACCGAATGTCCTCCATCAGCACTGTCGGATTTCTCTGATCCATACCTGTTTTGAATGTAGTGCGCCAGCAGCGTATTCTGTCACGGGGACACAGCCTGGAGAATATGATCGCTAATGGCATGATATGTGTCCATCTTTGAAGATCGACAAGAATATTCACTTTTTCAACAACTTTTTCCTATATTTAAGGGGCTGCTAAACTCCTTTGTTAGTCGTCCACTGCGCTTCAATGTCAACCGACTTTGGCTGCTGTGCCTCGGCTGAGCTTCTGCCCATCGCCACATTGTTGATTTTACGCCCTCAAGATTCTGCTCCCCAAATCACATTTTCCGCATTCCAACTTCCAGAATTCATAGAATTGATACTATAATAACACCGGTGCTTCCCTATTCGATGCAACGTGCCCCGTTCCATGTCACTCTGTGCTCGGTGAACGATATTATATTCTGATCAAGAACTGTATTGTGTAGTGATCTGTATATCTGCGGGTATGTAAAGAATTAGCATCTGTAGCATAGCGCTAGACAACCATTAGATGGCAGCAGCAGTTGAAAGCTACACTCAGAGGAGATTCCCGCCTCTTCGCATCAGGAGTGACGAATGAGCAGAGCGTTCGAGATCTCGCTTAGTTGGCCAGTGTAGTTAAACCTTCAGTTATAAGTGTAGAAGAATGAACTACCTCGCAGATATTTAAATTCGTTATTCAATAAATGATATTTGCTTAATTTGAAGACGGATAGTTTTACTGAGCTACAACCATCAGACCATTCTGGAAGTAAGCAAAAGAGCAACGATATATTACTGTAACATGATTGCAGAATTTCGCATCGAAAAATCTAGCAAACTAGATTAAGAGAGATAAAGAAAGGAAGAAATTAATAGCAGCGATACAACTGGAGAAGCGTCGGAGCAAACGGATCCTTTGCAGAAAACCACCTCGATGGAACATGCAGGAGCTCCACGTCACCTCAAGACAACTGATAATCTAAACTCTAATTGGAAACTGTTTAAGCAACAATTTCAAATCTGCTTTGAAGTTACTGATATAACTCCCGCAACTGATGCTAGGAAAATTGCATTGCTTCCATCATTGGCAGGACAGCGTGTAATTGAAGTATATAATTCATTCCAAAATTCTGAAGGTCAGGACAAAAGCAAATTCGACGTAATACTAAATAAATCTGATGACTACTTCAAAATGAAAACGAATGAAATATTTGAACGTTTCATATTCAACTAAAGAGTTCAGAGAACATTTACAAGCTTTGCCACAGATTTGAAATTCCGAGCTCAGTCTTGCAACTTTGCAGCACTGCATAACTCATTAATCCGAGATCAAATTGTATATACCATAAATGTTTAAATTTAAGACAAAGGCTGTTCAGACAGCATGATCCAACGTTACAATTAGCCATAGAAAAATGCTTAGCACATGAATAGAGCAAGAATCATCCAGTACCTGCTATTTATGTGGAACGCTATGTACCTCCGCGAAATGTTTTGAGTGATGGACTCTTCTGCTCCACACTTCGAACCAATTATACATTGGTAACGATGTCTTCAGATACATTGCTCAAAATCTATTCAGCACATCCAAACATCTGGAGTTCATGCTCATCTTTTAAATCCTCCTTCAAAGCCATCTCGTTGTCACGCTTTTCGTGTTGCCATTGGATACAGCCTTGTTGGCATGGTGTATGGTATATTTTTTCACTGATCTTGTCTGCGTACGTGAGAAGGCGTATACTTGCTTTCGTGAAATACAACCAAGTTTTATTAGACGAACATATGGGAATACGGGATGGTCCAATGAGCAGTGATTGATGGGATGCGCCTGAATTCTCCAGTGATTTCAAAGTTGAGGCGTGATCCAGTTAAAACCTATACATCTGATACGGGGAGGGACAAGTCAGATGGTGTATCGGTGAATTGAATGTTAAACAAAGGGACAGTGACACAGAAGTAAACGAATGCCAGTTGAAGTAGAGATGGGTGGGAGGGGGATATATTTACTCAGAGTCTGTTTATATCTTGAACAGTCGATAGCAAATGGTGCAGAATGAATCATTCTTGTTCACAATAAATGGACGTCTGAAGGCTATTAATGTCAAGCGAGGATAACGCAGTAAATTTAATTGAAGTAAATTAAAGTAAATTTAATTTATATTATCCAAATGAAGTAGCCTCCATGGTACGAATAGCTTTCCATGTTTCACTGCTCGTATGTTCATATATTCTCGTGAGCCGTTAACGATACATAATACAGTATCTAAATTATGTTAGTTTCTATTACACGTTTGCATGATGATTTAGACCATAAGACCATAAGACATAGGAGCGGAAGTAAGGCCATTCGGCCCATCGAGTCCACTCCACCATTCAATCATGGCTGATTTCATCTCCATTTACCCGCGCTCTCTCCATAGCCCTTAATTCCTCGAGAAATCAAGAATTTATCAACTTGTGTCTTAAAGACACTCAACATCCCGGCCTCGACCGCCCTCTGTGGCAATGAATTCCACAGACCCACCACTCTCTGGCTGAAGAAATTTCTCCTCATCTCTGTTCTAAAGTGACTCCCTTTAATTCTAAAGCTGTGGCCCCGGGTCCTAGTCTCCCCTGCTAATAGAAACAACTTCCCTACATCCACCCTATCTAAGCCACTCATTATCTTGTAAGTTTCTATGAGATCTCCCCTCAACCTCCTAAACTCCAATGAATATAATCCCAGGATCCTCAGACGTTCATCGTATGTTAGGCCTACCATTCCTGGGATCATCCGTGTGAATCTCCGTTGGACCCGCTCCAGTGCCAGTATGTCCTTCCTGAGGTGTGGGGCCCAAAATTGCTCACAGAATTCTAAATGGGGCCTAACTAATGCTTTATAAAGCTTCCGAAGTACATCCCTGCTTTTATATTCCAAGCCTCTTGAGATGAATGACAACATTGCATTTGCTTTCTTAACTACGGACTCAACCTGCAAGTTTACCTTCAGAGAGTCCTGGACTCGGCCTCCCAAGTCTCTTTGCACTTCAGCATTATGAATTTTGTCACCGTTTAGAAAATAGTCCATGCCTCTATTCTTTTTTCCAAAGTGCAAGACCTCGCACTTGCCAACGTTGAATTTCATCATCCATTTCTTGGCCAACACTTCTCTACTGCTAAATCGTTCTGCAGCCTCCCCACCTCCTCCATACTACCTGCCCCTCCACCTATCTTTGTATCATCGGCAAATCTAGCCAGAATGCCCTCAGTCCCGTCATCTAGATCGTTAATATATAAAAAGAACAGCTGTGGCCACAACACTGAACCCTGCGGGACACCACTCGTCACCGGTTGCCATTCCGAAAAAGAACCTTTTATCCCAACTCTCTGCCTTATGCCTGACAGCCAGTTGTCAATCCATGTTAGTACCTTGCCTCGAATACCATGGACCCTTATTTTACTGAGCAGTCTCCCGTGAGGCACCTTATCAAAGGCCTTTTGGAAGTCAAGATAGATAACAGCCATTGGCTCTCCTTGGTCTAACCCATTTGTTATCTCTTCAAAGAACTCCAACAGGTTTGTCAGGCACGACCTCCCCTTATTAAATCCATGCTGACTTGTCCTAATCCGACCCTGCACTTCCAAGAATTTAGAAATCTCATCCTTAACAATTGATTCTATAATCTTGCCAACAACAGAGGTTAGGCTAATTGGACTATAATTTTCCAACTTTTTCCTTGTTCCCTTCTTGAACATGGGGGTTACAACAGCGATTTTCCAATCCTCTGGGACTTTCCCTGACTCCAGTGACTTTTGAAAGATCATAACTAACGCCTCCACTATTTCTTCAGCTATCTCCTTTAGAACTCTAGGATGTAGCCCGTCTGGGCCCGGAGATTTATCAATTTTTAGACCTCTTAGTTTCTCTAGCACTTTCTCCTTTGTGATGGCTGCCATATTCAGCTCTGCCCCCTGACTCTCCGGAATTGTTGGGATATTACTCATGTCTTCTACTGTGAAGACTGACGCAAAGTACTTATTCAGTTCCTCAGCTATTTCCTTGTCTCCCATCACAAAATTACCAGCGTCATTTTGGAGCGGCCCAATGTCAACTTTTGCCTCCCGTTTGTTTTTTATGTATTTAAATAAACTTTTACTATCATTCCTAATGTTACTGGCTAGTCTGCCTTCAAATCTGATCCTCTCTTTCCTTATCTCTCTCTTTGTTATCCTCTGTTTGTTTTTGTAGCCTTCCCAATTTTCTGACTCCCCACTACTCTTTGCCACATTATAGGCTTTCTCTTTTGCTTTGATGCATTCCCTAACTTCCTTTGTCAGCCATGGCTGCCTAATCCCCCCTCTGATAACCTTTCTTTTCTTTGGGATGAACCTCTATACTGTGTCCTCAATTACTCCCAGAAACTCCTGCCATTACTGTTCTACTGTCTTTCGCACTAGGCTCTGCTCCCAGTCGATTTTCCTCAGTTCCTCCCTCATGCCCCTGTTGTTACCTTTATTTAACTGTAACAACTTTATATCTGATTCTACCTTCTTTCTTTCAAATTGGAGATTGAATTCGACAATATTGTCTTTAATCAAGTCTCCCTCATTACATAACACTAAGTCCAGAATGGCCTGTTCCCCCGTGGCCTCCATCACAAGCTGTTCCAAAAAGCCCTCCTGTAAACATTCAATGAATTCTCTTTCCTTGGGTCCACTGGTAGTATTATTTACCCAGTCCACCTGCATATTAAAGTCCCCCATGATCACTGAGACCTTGCCTTTCTGACATGCACTTTCTATTTCGTGGTGCATTTTGTGCCCCCGGTCCTGACCACTGTTAGGAGGCCTGTACATAATTCCCATGATGTTTTTTTTGCCTTTGTGGTTCCTCAACTCTACCCACACAGACACCACATCATCTGACCCTATGTCGTTTAATGCTATTGATTTAATTTCATTCCTAATTAACAAGGCAACCCCGCCCCCTCTGCCCACCTCTCTGTCTTTTCGATCGGTTGTGAATCCCTGGATGTTTAAATGCCAGTCCTGAACCCCCTGCAACCATGTCTCTGTGATGCCTACCACATCATACCTGCCAGTCACAATCTGGGCCACAAGCACATCTACTTTGTTCCATACACTGTGCGCCTTTAATTAAAGCATCTTTAATTCTCTATTCACCATCCCTTTTTGTTTTCTTAGTGTGGTGGACCTTGGTTTACTGAGCCTTTCCATACACTGTGTCATATTTTGTGGGATGGGGACAATCGTAATCACTCTTGATTTTTGTCTGTTCGTGTTTTTTCGTATTCCTAAGCAGCTACGCTCCCCGCTGATTACTTCACCTCTTGGTTCCCTGACTTCCCCTTCCCTCCCAATCTTTAGTTTAAAGTCCTATTGACCACCCTATTTACTCTTTTCGCCAGAACACTGGTCCCAGCTCGGTTCAGGTGGAGACCAGCCCAACGGTATAGGTCCACCCCCCCCCCCAACCCCCCCCCCCCCCCCCCCCGTCCCAAATCTGATGCCAGTGTCCCATGAAAAGGAACCCCTCATTCCCACACCACTCTTTCAGCCACGTGTTAACTTCCATTATTCTTGCCTCCCTATGCCAATTTTCTCGTGGCTCGGGCAGTAATCCGGAGATTATGACCCTTGAGGACCTGTTTTTTAATTTGAATCCTAGCTCTTTATAATCTCTAAACAGGTCCTCTTTCCTAGACGTGCCTATGTTGTTGGTACCAACATGGACCACAACAACTGGATCCTCCCCCTCCCTCTCCAGTATCCTTTCAAGCCGGTCCGAGATGTCCCGCTCCCCAGCACCGGGCAGGCAACATACCATGCGGGACTCTTTATCCTGCTCACAAAGGATACTATCTATCCCCCTGATAATAGAATCCCCTACAACTACAACTTGCCTATTTACTCCCTCCCCCTGAATGGACTGCTGATCCATGGTGCCTTGGTCAGCTGACTCATCCTTCCTGCAACCCTGTTCGCCATCCACACAGGGATCAAGTTCCTCATACCTGTTGGACATAGTCAAGGGCTGAGGCTCCTGAGTTCCTGACTGCTGGTTTCCTTTACCTGCCTGACTTGCAGTCTCACCCTGCTGTCCCTGGCCACTGGTAGTATTTAAACTACTTACTCTGACAGGTGTTACTGCCTCCTGAAACACAGTGTCCAGGTAAGTCTCCCCCTCCCGGATGTGCCTCAGTGTTTGAAGCTCAGACTCCAGCTCATCAACTCTGAGCCGGAGCTCTTCGAGCAGCCAACACTTACTGCAGATGTGGTCGCTGCAGCTCGCAATGGGATCTGCCAGCTCCCACATCAAGCAGCTCAAGCACATCACCTGACCAGCCATCACTAATTAATTAATTAGTTTAATTTAAGTTTATGGTGGGGGCAGCTTCAGCCAATCAGACACTACTCTACACTGCACTTTTAACTGAGACAGCACAATTCGATTAACCACTTACCTTTCCTGGTTACCTCATTGCACCAAACCAGAAAATTCTCACTGTCTGTATCTCTCTCACTCAGCTGTGTCTCCTTGACCTGCGCAATGCTAATAATATAATATAATAATGCTAATAATAATAATATAATATGGCACTTACCTCACACCAATGGATCTTATTATTAGGTTAGAGGAAGAGGGTGGGTGGGAGACAGTACACGTGTAGTGTCTCGGGTTCCTCTCCACCAGAATTTATTGGTGGGGGGGGGGGGGGGGCCTTCCCAGAAGTCCGCGGGTCGAAAAAATAAAACAGAAAAGAAGTGTCTTTAAAGAAAAATTTACCTCCCAGAAATGCCTTGCGCACCGCTCCCGTCGAAATCCAAAGGCCTGCTCCTGTGAAGGTAAGTGTTTTTTAAAGGAAAAACTTACCTCCCAGAAATGCCTTGCGCTCCCGCCGAAATCCAAAGGCCTGCTCCTGTGAAGGTAAGTGTTTTTTTCTGTAAATGATGACCGCCAATCTAGATTCTTATATGTTTCTGTTAAATATCCCTGTAATTACTTCCACCCCATACAAAGTAATCCTATCGCTGACACTATGACCTTTACATTAGATGCCGTCCCGCTCTTTTGTCATTTCAAATCTCGTTCAGTCTTTTTATCACCTTTTTTCATCGATTTGTTTTAGCAGCCGGCTGATTTCAAAAGCTTTCTATTATTATTGAGAAAGTTACGTGCATACACACCTTCAAGGATAGCAAATTCAAAATGTCGCCACACCACAAAATGATGCAAAGTCTTGTCACAGCAAGTGAGGCATAGCGAAACTTATAAATTTGCGATGGGGTTCCGAAACCGTTTGGAAAACATGCAACTTAGAGTAGAGTGGGGGAGTGAGAAATTCCATAACAATTAATTCCATATTAATTTAATGCAAATTTAAATGAAAGAACAATGTTTAAACGTCGCTGCCGCAACAATTAGGTATCTTGGAGTTTCTTTCCATTAACGACGACGCTTCTCCAATCTGGAAGCCCCAGAATTACGAACAAAAGATGAAATGGCCGTGTCCAATGTCATCTCAATCTCTTTATATACAGCAGACTAGTAGGAGTGGATTTTGATTTAATTGTGCATTATACCAGAGGATGGACAGGTCAGGTCCCATGGCTTCGGTTTCTTGTGGGATGGGAAGGCAGCTGGCTGTGTTTATAGAACAGAAGAGGGAGAATGGATAATTCGACACTCCGTCTCCCAAGTGATAGGGAGTTTACCTTCGTCTGTCACGTGCACCGCATCTAGTCCAGCATTGTAGATTTGTTCACAGTGTGACAGGCTTTATTCCCCGAAGTTGGGCGATGGGTACTCGGCCATGTGAATTTATGTTTAGAGACAGTCCAAGCCCAGCGCCCACCATGGAATTTGGCAGATAGGGGGTTTTCTGAAACGGTAAATGTGACCAGAGGGGAATACGTAGATTACAACGAGAATGTGGAGGTCTCGCCCTGCACGTTCTGGGAAGCGTTGAAGCCGGTGATCAGAGGACAAATAGTATCTTGCAGGGCCCACATTGATAAGGCTGGCAGGGCTTACATTTAGAGGTTGGCAGACTTAATCTTTGGGTTGGATCAGAAGTACTCCACGGCCCCTACAGCGGAGTTGTTGTCAGAGAGAAATGGGCTACAAAGGTATTTTCAGCTTGAATCGACGGGGAATGCGGTGAGCAGCTTCACCGTTTGCGAAGCCCATTTTATAAGTATACGTATCAAATCGGTTAGTTTATTGGCTCACTAATTGCGCCGTCAAGCAGCAACACGGGACATAGCTCGGGGAAGAAATGAGGGCGGAGGGGACAAAGTTACTGCCCCTGACAAGATTGACGGAGCTTTTGAGGTTCTTTTTATCGAGGGTTATCCACGTTTGAACTGCCAGAGGATGGCTCGGAGATGGAGCTATTTTGGGCAGATTGGACTTCCCAGTGATAGACACGTTGAAGGCTGAGGGGCCTCTGCACCATTGCGGTTGATACACTGTACAGGCTCCATGCAATTGGGGAAAGCATCGATGCCGGATAGTTCCCCAGCCTAACTTCACATATAGCCCGTGGCCTTGTTCGCACCACACTTACTGGGAATGTTGAACGATTGTCTGTTGAGGGGGTTGCTGCCTGCTACGTTGCAGCAGCCCTCAATTTCACTAATTCCGAAAAAAGGCAAAGATACCCTCAAGTGTGGGTCTTAAAAGCCTCCTTCACGATTAAACACTGAAGCGAAACGACTGGCTAAGTTTCTGGCGAAACGTTTGGAGGTGTGCAGGTCAGAATTGATATCTGAGTGCCGGACAGGATGTTTCATGGGTCGACAGTTATTGTCCAGCTTCAGGAGGCCTTTGTACGCGGTCATGTCGCCCGCTGTGGAGCACGTGCCATAGGTCATCATTTCCATTTATGCAGCGAAGGCCTTTGTCCTTGTGCAGTGTAGGTACCTCTTCGAGGTCTTCAGCCGTTTGGGTGTGGTCCTAAATTATATCATGGGTGGAAGTGCGGACTTCTGGGAAGACCCTCACCAATAAATTCTGGTGGAGAGAAAACCCGAGACACTACACGTGTAGTGTCTCCCACCCGCCCTCCTCCACTAACCTAATAATAAAACCCATTGGTGTGATGTAAGTACCATATTTTATTATTAATGTTTTTTTTAATTTAATTTAGTTGTTCGCCAGATCTTGGTAGAAAGTTAGAGGGATGGCAGAGAAGGGAGTGCAATGTTCCTCCTGCAGGATGTTTGAGGTGAGGGATGCCGTTAGTGTCCCTGCTGATTTTACCTTCAGGAAGTGCTGCCATCTCCAGCTCCTCCAAGACCGAGTTAGGGAACTGGAGCTGGAGTTGGAAGAACTTCGGATTATTCGGGAGGCAGAGGGGGTCATAGGTAGCAGCTTCAGGGAATTAGTTACACCAAAGATTGGAGATGGATGGGTAACTGTAAGAGGGACTGGGAAGAAGCAGTCAGTGCAGGGATCCCCTGCGGTCGTTCCCCTGAGAAACAAGTATACCGCTTTGGATACTTGTGGGGGGACGACTTACCAGGGGTAAACCATGGGGACGGGCCTCTGGCACGGAATCTGTCCCTGTTGCTCAGAAGGGAAGGGGGGAGAGGAGCAGAGCATTCGTAATTGGGGACTCGATAGTCAGGGGCACAGATAGGAGATTTTGTGGGAGCGTGAGAGACTCACGTTTGGTATGTTGCCTCCCAGGTGCAAGGGCACGTAGTGTCTCGGATCGTGTTTTCCGGGTTCTTAGGGGGGAGGGGGAGCAGCCCCAAGTCGTGGTCCACATTGGCACTAACGACATAGGTACGAAAGGGGACAAGGATGTCAGGCAGGCTTTCAGGGAGCTAGGATGGAGCTCAGAACTAGAACAAACAGAGTTGTTATCTCTGGGTTGTTGCCCGTGCCACGTGATAGTGAGATGAGGAATAGGGAGAGAGAGCAATTAAACACGTGGCTACAGGGATGGTGCAGGCGGGAGGGATTCAGATTTCTGGATAACTGGGGCTCTTTCTGGGGAAGGTGGGACCTCTACAGACAGGATGGTCTACATCTGAACCTGAGGGGCACAAATATCCTGGGGGGGGGGGAGATTTGTTAGTGCTTGTGGGGGGGGGGGGAGGGGGGGTGTTAAACTAATGCAGCAGTGGCATGGGAACCTGGATTGTAGTTTTTGGGTAAGGAAGAATGAGAGTATAGCGGTCAGGAGCACAGATTTGACGTCGCAGCAGGGGGCCAGTGTTCAGGTAGGTGGTTTGAAGTGTGTCTACCTCAATGCCAGGAGTATACGAAATAAGGTAGGGGGACTGGCAGCATGGGTTGGTACCTGGGACTTCGATGTTGTGGCCATTTCGGAGACATGGATAGAGCAGGGACAGGAATGGATGTTGCAGATTCCAGGGTCTAGGTGTTTTAGTATGCTCAGAGAAAGAGGCAAAAGAGGGGGAGGTGTGGCGCTGCTAGTCAAGAGCAGTATTACGGTGGCGGAGAGGATGCTAGATGGGGACTCACCTTCCGAGGTAGTATGGGCTGAGGTTAGAAACATGAATGAAGAGGTCACACTGTTGGGAGTCTTCTATAGGCCTCCAAATAGTTCTAGGGATGTAGAGGAAAGGATGGCGAGGATGATCCTGGATAATAGAGAAAGTAACAGGGTAGTTATTATGGGGGACTTTAATTTTCCAAATATTGACTGGAAAAGATATAGTTCGAGTACTTTAGAAGGGTCGTTTTTTGTACAGTGTGTGCAGGAGGGTTTCCTGACACAATATGTTGACAGGCCAACAAGAGGCGAGGCCACGTTGGATTTGGTTTTGGGTAATGAACCAGGCCACGTGTTGGATTTGGAGGTAGGAGAGCACTTTGGGGACAGTGACCACAATTCGGTGACGTTTACGTAAATGATGGAATGGGATAAGTATACACCGCAGGGCAAGAGTTATAGCTGGGGGAAGGGCAAATATGATGCCATTAGACGTGACTTGGGGGGGGGGGGGGGGGGGATAAGGTGGAGAAGTAGGCTGCAAGTGTTGGGCACACTGGATAAGTGGAGCTTGTTCAAGGATCAGCTACTGCGCGTTCTTGATAAGTATGTACCGGTCAGGCAGGGAGGAAGGGGTCGAGCAAGGGAACCGTGGTTTACCAAAGAAGTGGAATCTCTTGTTAAGAGGAAGAAGGAGGCCTATGTGAAGATGAGGTGTGAAGTTTCAGTTGGGGCGATGGATAGTTACAAGGTAGCGTGGAAGGATCTACAGAGAGAGCTAAGACGAGCAAGGAGGGGACATGAGAAGTATTTGGCAGGTAGGATCAAGGAAAACACAAAAGCTTTCTATAGGTATGTCAGGAATAATCGAATGACTAGGGAAAGAGTAGGACCAGCCAAGGACAGGAATGGGAAGTTGTGTGTGGAGTCTGAAGAGATAGGCGAGATACTAAATGAATATTTTTCGTCAGTATTCACTCAGGAAAAAGAGAATGTTGTGGAGGAGAATGCTGAGACCCAGGCTAATAGAATAGATGGCATTGATGTACGTAGGGAAGAGCTGTTGCCAATTCTGGACAGGCTGAAAATAGATAAGTCCCCAGGTCCTGATGGGATTTATCCTAGGATTCTCTGGGAGGCCAGGGAAGAGATTGCTGGACCTTTGGCTTTGATTTTTATGTCATCATTGGCTACAGGAATAGTGCCAGAGGACTGGAGGATAGCAAATGTGGTCCCTTTGTTCAAAAAGGGGAGCAGAGACAACCCCGGCAAATATAGACCGGTGAGCCTCACGTCTGTAGTGGGTAAAGTCTTGCAGGGGATTATAAGAGACAAGATTTATAATCATCTAGATATGAATAATATGATCAGGGACAGTCAGCATGGCTTTGTGAAGGGTAGGTCATGCCTCACAAACCTTATCGAGTTCTTTGAGAAGGTGACTGAACAGGTAGACGAGGGTAGAGCAGTTGATGTGCTGTATATGGATTTCAGCAAAGCGTTTGATAAGGTTCCCCACGCTAGGCTATTGCAGAAAATACGTAGGCTGGGGATTGAGGGTGATTTAGAGATGTGGATCAGAAATTGGCTAGCTGAAAGAAGACAGAGGGTGGTGGTTGATGGGAAATGTTCAGAATGGAGTTCAGTTACAAGTGGCGTACCACAAGGATCTGTTCTGGGGCCGTTGCTGTTTGTCATTTTTATGAATGACCGAGAGGAGGGCGCAGAAGGGTGGGTGAGTAAATTTGCAGACGATACTAAAGTAGGTGGTGTTGTCGATAGTGTGGAAGGATGTAGCAGGTTACAGAGGGATATAGATAAGCTGCAGAGCTGGGCTGAGAGGTGGCAAATGGAGTTTAATGTAGCGAAGTGTGAGGTGATTCACTTTGGAAGGAATAACAGGAATGCGGAATATTTGGCTAATGGTAAATTTCTTGGAAGTGTGGGTGAGCATAGATCCCTGAAAGTTGCCACCCAGGTTGATAGGGTTGTGAAGAAGGTCTATGGAGTGTTGGCATTTATTGGTAGAGTGATTGAGTTCCAGAGTCAGGAGGTCATGTTGCAGCTGTACAGAACTCTGGTACGGCCGCATTTGTAGTATTGCGTACAGTTCTGGTCACCGCATTATAGGAAGGACGTGGAGGCTTTGAAGCGGGTGCAGAGGAGATTTACCAGGATGTTGCCTGGTATGGAGGGAAAATCTTATGAGGAAAGGCTGATGGACTTGATGTTGTTTTCGTTGGAGAGAAGAAGGTTAAGAGGAGACTTAATAGAGGCATACAAAATGATCAGGGGGTTAGATAGGGTGGACAGTGAGAGCCTTCTCCCGCGGATGGAAATGGCTGGCACGAGGGGACATAGCTTTAAACTGAGGGGTAATAGATATAGGACAGAGGTCACAGGTAGGTTCTTTACACAAAGAGTAGTGAGGCCGTGGAATGCCCTACCTGCTAAAGTAGTGAACTCGCCAACATTGAGGGCATTTAAAAGTTTATTGGATAAACATATGGATGATAATGGCATAGTGTAGGTTAGATGGCTTTTGTTTCGGTGCAACATCGTGGGCCGAAGGGCCTGTACTGCGCTGTATAGTTTTATGTTCTATGTTCTATAATGCGCCCATGGATAGGTATTGAGCTCAGGACATCTGCAATTCACAGCGGCACAATACTGGTAAAATGTCTCGCTCCACTATTGGTCACGCTAGCGATTAAACCATCGACACTTGTGCTTAGATCGTCAGGGGAATGCAAAGGTACTGAGGGTGATGGTGCGGGGGGGGGGGGGGGCGGTATTGAGGATCGCAGAGTGTCCCTTTATGCGGGCGATTTGTTGTTCTTTGTTTCTCATCCTCTCACAGGTATGGCAGAAATTAGGGAACTGCTAAAGAAAAGATGGAATCTTTTCTGGGTATGGACTGAATTGGAACAAGAGCGCAATGTGTCTGGTAAATTCCCCGGGGAAGAGGACAGATCTGGGGAGGTTACTTTTTTTAGACGAATTTTAGTTATTTAGGGATTTAAGTGGCGTAGGATTGTGCTCTGTTGCAGAAGTTGAACTTGACCAGTCTGGTGGAAGAGCTGAAGGGAGACCAGAGAACGTGGGATGCCCTTCCACTAAACTTGATTTGCAGAGTACACAAGGTCAAAATGAAAATTTTAGCGAGGTTATTATTTCTGTTCCAGGCACTTCCTATCTTCCTCCCTGAATCTGTTTTCGCTTGGGTTGAGAGATTAAACTCCAAAGATGTGCAGATTAGGTGGATTGGCCATGCTAAATTGCCCTTAGTGTGCAAAATATCGGAGGGATAAGAGGGGTTATTGGGTTACGGGGATAGGGTGGAAGTAAGATCTTAAGTTGGTCGGTGCAGACTCGATGGGCCGAATGGCCTCCATCTGCACTGTATGGCCTATGTTCTTTGTTAAACTCTGCGTCTGTTTGGACAGGAAAGACTCATCGGATTAGAAGAGCTTCCAACAGAGATGGCGACAATAAGGTGGATTGGTGCTGCCAAACCTGATGCTCTATTACTTGGCGTCGAACATTGGGAAAGCTCAAAGTTTCTTTGAGGAGCCTAGTGCGGAGTAAGGTCGGATGGAATGGGGTCTCTTGCGTAGGGTCCTGCCTATGTGCATTGATTACGGTACGCCTTCTTCTCTCCCCGGAAAAACTCTCGAAGAGCTCGGTGGATGAGACAAATTTAAGAATTTGGAATCAGATTAGACAGCATTCTGGACTGCGGGGGGGGGGGGCATGTCTTTCGAAAGAAGAAAGAACAATACAGCACGCGAACTGGCCCTTCGGCTCTCGACGCCTGTACCGATCATGGTATCACCCTTGGCCAAAACGCCGAGCACTCCCCAGTGCCGTATCCATCTATCCCCATCCTATCCATGTATTTGTCGAGATGCCTTTTCAAAGCCGTGAAGGTATCCACAACATCCCCAGGCAAGGCGTTCCAGGCACTCAACACCATTTGTGTAGAGTCATATAGTCATAGATGTATACAGCATGGTAACAGGTCCTTCTGCCCAGCTTTTCCATGCCGCCCAGTTTCTAGCATGAAGCTAGTTTCACTTGCACCCATTTGCCCGATATCCCTCTGCACCAACCGTGCCCATGTAACTGTCTAACTGCTTTTTAAAGGAAAAAATGCACCACTGCTTCTGGCAGCTCGTTCCAGAGGCTCACCGCCCTGTGTCCGACAAAATGTATCGTCTGCTCTCTTTTGCATCTTTCCCCTCTCACCTTAAATCTATGCTCTCTAGTTCTAGGCTCCTCCACCTTTGGGAAAATATGTTAACTCTCTACCTTCTCTATGCTCCTCATTATTTTATAGACCTCGACAAGATCACCCCTATGCCTTCTATGCTCCAGGGAAAACGTTCCCAGGCTATCCAGCATTTCATTATAACTCAGACAATCGAGTCAGGGTAGCATACTCGTAAATCGCTTCTGCACTCTTTCTAGTTGAACAATATCCGTCCTATAATAGGGTGACCTATACTGAACACAGTATTCCATGTGTGATCTTACCAATGTCTTGTACACTTCAACAAGACGTCCCAACTCCTGTGTTCAATATTCTGATCAATGAAACCTGGCATGCTGAATGCCTTCTTTACCACCCTGTACAGCTGCGACTCAACCTTCAAGGAGCTATGAACCTGTATCCCTAAATCTCTTTGCTCTGTAACTCCCCAAACTCCCTACCATTAACTGAGTAGGTCCTGACATGATTTGATCGACCAAAGTGCATCACCTCTCATTTGTCCAAATTAAACCCCATCTGACATTCATCAGCCCCTGGCCCAAATTGTCAAGACCCTGTTGAAGTGTTATAGAATTCTCTTCAATATCCACAATGCCATCAATCTTGGTTTCATCTGCAAACCTATTAACCATGCCTCCTACATTCTAATCTAAATTATTAATATATTACTAAATTAATAGCCAATGTTGTTCCTCTGTTTAAGAAGGGTGGCAGGGATAATCCCGGGAACTACAGGCCGGTGAGCCTTACTTCAGTGGTAGGGAAATTACTGGAGAGAATTCTTCGAGACAGGATCTACTCCCATTTGGAAGCAAATGGACGTATTAGTGAGATGCAGCACGGTTTTGTGAAGGGGAGGTCGTGTCTCACTAACTTGATAGAGTTTTTCGAGGAGGTCACTAGGATGATTGATGCAGGTAGGGCAGTAGATGTTGTCTATATGGACTTCAGTAAGGCCTTTGACAAGGTCCCTCATGGTAGACTAGTACAAAAGGTGAAGTCACACGGGATCAGGGGTGAACTGGCAAGGTGGATACAGAACTGGCTAGGCCATAGAAGGCAGAGGGTAGCAATGGAGGGATGCTTTTCTAATTGGAGGGCTGTGACCAGTGGTGTTCCACAGGGATCAGTGCTGGGACCTTTGCTCTTTGTAGTATATATAAATGATTTGGAGGAAAATGTAACTGGTCTGATTAGTAAGTTTGCAGACGACACAAAGGTTGGTGGAATTGCGGATAGCGATGAGGACTGTCTGAGGATACAGCAGGATTTAGATTGTCTGGAGACTTGGGCGGAGAGATGGCAGATGGAGTTTAACCTGGACAAATGTGAGGTAATGCATTTTGGAAGGGCGAATGCAGGTAGGGAATATACAGTGAATGGGAGAACCCTCAAGAGTATTGAAAGTCAAAGAGATCTAGGAGTACAGGTCCACAGATCACTGAAAGGGGCTACACAGGTGGAGAAGGTAGTCAAGAAGGCATACGGCATGCTTGCCTTCATTGGCCGGGGCATTGAGTATAAGAATTGGCAAGTCATGTTGCAGCTGTATAGAACCTTAGTTAGGCCACACTTGGAGTATAGTGTTCAATTCTGGTCGCCACACTACCAGAAGGATGTGGAGGCTTTAGAGAGGGTGCAGAAGAGATTTACCAGAATGTTGCCTGGTATGGAGGGCATAAGCTATGAGGAGCGATTGAATAAACTCGGTTTGTTCTCACTGGAACGAAGGAGGTTGAGGGGCGACCTGATAGAGGTATACAAAATTATGAGGGGCATAGACAGAGTGGATAGTCAGAGGCTTTTCCCCAGGGTAGAGGGGTCAATTACTAGGGGGCATAGGTTTAAGGTGAGAGGGGCAAAGTTTAGAGTAGATGTACGAGGCAAGTTTTTTACGCAGAGGGTAGTGGGTGCCTGGAACTCACTACCGGAGGAGGTAGTGGAGGCAGGGACGATAGGGACATTTAAGGGGCATCTTGACAAATATATGAATAGGATGGGAATAGAAGGATACGGACCCAGGAAGTGCAGAAGATTGTAGTTTAGTCGGGCAGTATGGTCGGCACGGGCTTGGAGGGCCGAAGGGCCTGTTCCTGTGCTGTACATTTCTTTGTTCTTTGTTCTTTGTAACTAAAATAACAGTGGAACCAACACTGATCCCGTGAGCAAACCGCTGGTCATATGCCTCCAGTTTGAAAAACTACTCTCCACAATCACCCTTTGGCTTCAGTTGCCAAGCCAATTGTGTATCCAATTGGCTACCTCACCCTGGATGCCGTGAGATTTAACCTTTTGAAACAACCTACCATGCGGTACCTTGTCAAAAGCATTGCGAAAGTCCATGTAAACAAAGTTGACTGTTCTGCCCTCACCTCTCACCTTATTTATCCCTTCAAAAAACTAAATCAAATTCAAAAACACCTGCCTCGCACATCTCCTCTAAAGTCTGCCCAACGTTCCTGACACCTATGCACCCTGGTGAATTACCCCTCAATCCCGTTATCTATGCCCCTCATAATCTTGTAGACCTCTAACAGGTCACCCCTCAACCTCCGTTGTTCTCGTGACAACAGTCCGAGTGTATTCAGCCTCTCCGCACAGCCAACACACTCCAGACCAGGCAACATGCTGTTAAACGTCCTCTGCAAACTCTCCAAAGCCTCCACACCCTTCTGGTGGCGTGGCGACCAGAATTATGCGCAATTGTTCAAGTGCGGCCTTACCAAGACTCGAGACAAATATGGAATGACTCGCCAGTGTTTATATTCCATGCCACGTCCAATGAAAGCAAGCATTCCGTATGCTTTGTTGACTAACTTGACCACTTGAGTTGCCACTTTCAAAGTTCTTGGGCTAGTTCTCTCTTACTTTCTATATTCCTAAGTGTTTTGCCATTTACGGTATATTTCTCCTCCATGTTAGACCTGCCAAAATGCATAACCTCACATTTGACGAATAAACTCCGTTTTCCATTTCCAATCCCTAGCCTTCAACCTATGTCTGTGCTCTGTATCCTCTGACAATCCGCAACACTTTCTGCCACTCCACCCCGCTTGGTGTCATCCACGAATTTCCTAATCAGACCAGCTATATTTTCTCCAAATCGTTTATGTATATTATAAGCAACAGAAACCCCAGCACAGACCCTGTTGGAAGAGCACCGGCACAACCTTCTTTTCGGAAAAACACGCTTCTACTGCTACCCTTTGTATTTTGTGTCGGACCAAGGTCTGTATCCAACATGCCATGTCACCTCTGACCCTGTGTGACTTCATCTTTTGTACCAGTCTGCCATGAGGCATCTTGTCAAATGCCTCCTCTCATGAATCATCTTTGTCACCTCCTCAAAGAACTCGATCACGTTAGTGAGGCATGATGTCCCCTTCTCAAAACCATGCTGTCTATAGTTAATGTTTCCAAATGGGCATAAATCATGTCCCTGAGAATTATCTCCAATAATTTACTCGTACCATTATGAGCCTTACCGGCTTTTAGCTTCCTGGATTATTCCTGATACATTTCAGAAACAGCAGTACAAAATATGCTATCCTCCCGTCCTCTGAGATCTCACCTGTAACCAAGGATACAAGAGGATACAAGATTTCAGTTCAGGCCACAACAATTCCCTTCCTTGCTTCCCTTAGTATTCTGGCGTAAGCCCCATCCAGCCCGGGAGACCTATCTACCTTAGTATCTTTAAAAATACCCAATATCTCCTTCTTTTCGATGTCGGCATGACCCAGACTGTCCGCATACCCAACCAAGAACCATTTTCCACAAAGTTCCTTTCCTTGGTGAACGCTGATGCAAAGCATCCAGTTACTAACGCGCCCATTTCCTCTGGATCAACACATGCAATCCCCCCACTGTCCTTCAGTGGTGCAGTCCTTTCCCTGCCCACCTTCTAGCTTTTTCCTGATGAATAAAAAGTTGGCATCAATCTGTGATAATCATAGGTTTGTACCGACAAGGCTGGGCGCAATATGCAGGATATCGAAGAGAAGATTGGTTGGGTTGAGAGTTTCAGGGTATTCTTTGCCGAAGGTAGGTCTGTGAGTCTCGAGGAGATGGAGGAGAAATTGCAACTCCCGAGGGCGTGTGCATTTAGTGATTTTCGAATAAGCAACTTTATTTGTAAATAGTTGTCCCCGTTCCCCAATTTGCCGGGCCCAAAAATGACAGATACGTTGCTATGACGGCATGCGATGGGGCAAGGGAAGGTCTACGATATATATGAATGTTTGCTGGAGAGGGCGAAACCATCACTAGAAGAGGCGAGGGGGAAGTTGGAATTAGAGCTGGGTCTCGAACTAGATGAAAGTGTGTGGAGTGAGACCCTTCCTCGTGTGAACATTATCTCCTGCTGCACTAGGTTGAGCTGAATACAATTTAAAGTATTACATCGAGTGCATTTAACTAAGACACTCATGAGTGGATTTTTCGCTGGGGTGGAGGACAGGTGTCAGCTTCGTTCGAGTGGACTTGCGATTCAGTCACAAATGTTCTGATTCTGACCCAAGTTTGGTGGGTTCTGGGTCTCATTTTTTGTGATCATGTCGGAGATGGTTCGGTTCAATCTAGAGCCATGTACACTGGTGGCGATCGTTGGCTGTCGTAATCCCCAGAGCTCCTTGCGAGGGGTGGGGGGGAGTAGGGATTTGGCTGATGTCTTGGCCTTTGCCTTATTGGTGGATTGGACGCAGGTCCTGCGTGGGTGGAGTGCGGCGGTGCCATGCTGCGCCTCGGGATTGTTGAGTAACCTGGCAGAATTCCAGCGATTGAAAGATATTAAATATTTATTGAGATGGTCGGGAGAAAGGTTGTATTCCAGGTGGATGGCGTTCATCAAATTTTTAAGGACCCGTTCGTGGCCAGCAGTGAAGGGAATGGGCCTGATAGTTAAGAAGGGAGGGGATTTGGGAGGGAGCATAGTGGGGGATAGGGAATTTAGAGTTGTTGCTATTACTTTGGGTTTTTTTTAGAAATTTAGAGTACCCAATTATTTGTTTCCAATTAAGGGGCAATTTAGCATGGCCAATCCAGCTACCCTGTACATCTTTCGGTTGTGGGGGCAAAACTCACGCAAACATGGGGAGAATGTTCAAACTCAACACGGACAGTGACCTCAGATCCGGGATCGAACATGGGTCCTCGGTGCCATGAGGCCGCAGTGCTAAACTGTGCACCACGGTGCTGCCCGCTGTTACTTTGTTGAAAGTAAAATGCCTAAGTCATTGTACGATATAGCCACGTCTTAATTGTAAGAATTTGATAATGTTTGGAATAAAATATATCAAAAACATATCGATTACAATATCTAAAAAAACACTACTCCCTCACTACCCCGGAACACCTTCACCCCTCTCCGCCCCCCAAATGGCATCCTGGGGAAAACAGTTTTAGCAACATCAAACAAGGATTATTTTGATTCCATATGAGTGACGTCTTTTAAGAATTGAGGAGTCGACATGATTGGCAGCATTTGTAACGTATATAATAATCTAGGCAACAGTTTAATCAAAACTCTCCTATACAAAATCATTACATCAAATATGCATCAAAGCAAAAGAGAAAGCCTATAATTTGGCAAAGAGTAGTGGGAAGTCAGAAGATTGGGAAGGCTACAAAAACAAACAGAGGATAACAAAGAGAGAAATAGGGAGAGAGAGGATCAAATATGAAGGTAGGCTAGCCAGTAACATTAGGAATGATAGTAAAAGTTTCTTTAAATACATTAAAAACAAACGGGAGGCAAAAGTTGACATTTAGCCGCTCCAAAATGACGCTGGTAATTTTGTGATGGGAGACAAGGAAATAGCTGAGGAACAAAATCAGTACTTTGCCTCAGTCTTCACAGTAGAAGACATGAGTAATATCCCAACAATTCCGGAGAGTCAGGGGGCAGAGTTGAATATGGTAGCCATCACAAAGGAGAAAGTGCTAGAGAAACTAAGAGGTCTAAAAATTGATAAATTTCCGGGCCCAGATGGACTACATCCTAGAGTTCGAAAGGAGATAGCTGAAGAAATAGTGGAGGCGTTAGTTATCATCTTTCAAAAGTCACTGGAGTCAGGGAAAGTCCCAGAGGATTGGAAAATCGCTGTTGTAACCCCACTGTTCAAGAACGGAACAAGGAAAAAGATAGAAAATTATAGGCCAATTAGCCTAACCTCGGTTGTTGGCAAGATTCTAGAATCCATTGTTAAGGATGAGATTTCTAAATTCTTGGAAGTGCAGGGTCAGATTAGGACAAGTCAGCATGGATTTAATAAGGGGAGGTCGTGCCTGACAAACCTGTTAGAGTTCTTTGAAGAGATAACAAATAGGTTAGACCAAGGAGAGCCAATGGATATTATCTATCTTGACTTCCAAAAGGCCTTTGATAAGGTGCCTCACAGGAGACTGCTGAGTAAAATAAGGGCCCATGGTATTTGAGGCAAGGTACTAACATGGATTGACGATTGGCTGTTAGGCAGAAGGCAGAGAGTTGGGATAAAAGGTTCTTTTTCGGAATGGCAACCGGTGACGAGTGCTGTCCCGCAGGGTTCAGTGTTGGGGCCACAGCTGTTCTCTTTATATATTAATGATCTAGATGACGGGACTGGGGGCATTCTGGCTAAGTTTGCCGATGATACAAAGGTAGGTGGAGGGGCAGGTAGTATTGAGGAGGTGGGGAGGCTGCAGAAAGATTTAGACAGTTTTGGAGAGTGGTCCAAGAAATGGCTGATGAAATTCACCGTGGGCAAGTGCGAGGTCTTGCACTTTGGAAAAAAGAATAGAGGCATGGACTATTTTCTAAACGGTGACAAAATTCATAATGCTGAAGTGCAAAGGGACTTGGGAGTCCTAGTGCAGGATTCTCTAAAGGTAAACTCCGTAATTAAGAAAGCAAATGCAATGTTGTCATTTATCTCAAGAGGCTTGGAATATAAAAGCAGGGATGTACTTCTGAAGCTTTATAAAGCATTAGTTACGCCCCATTTAGAATACTGTGAGTAATTTTGTGCCCCACACCTCAGGAAGGACATACTGGTACTGGAGCGGGTCCAGCGGAGATTCACACGGATGATCCCAGGAATGGTAGGCCTAACATACGATCAACGTCTGAGGATCCTGGTATTATATTCATTGGAGTTTAGGAGGTTGAGGGGTGATCTAATAGAAACTTACAAGATAATGAATGGCTTAGATAGAGTGGATGTAGGGAAGTTGTTTCTATTAGCAGGGGAGACTAGGACCCGGGGGCACAGCCTTAGAATAAAAGGGAGTCACTTTAGAACAGAGATGAGGAGAAATTTCTTCAGCCAGAGAGTGTGGAATTCATTTCCACAGAGGGCGGAGGAGGCCTGGACGTTGAGTGTCTTTAAGACAGAAGTTGATAAATTCGTGATTTCTCGAGGAATTAAGGGCTATGGAGAGAGAGCGGGTAAATGGAGTTGAAATCAGCCATGATTGAATGGTGGAGTGGACTCGATGGGCCGAATGGCCTTACTTCCGCTCCTATGTCTTATGGTCTTATGTTCTTATTACACTCAAGGAGGGCCAACGGGCAGGTCCCACCTAATAGACACAAATAACTGCGGGGGTGGGGGGTCCAAAGCAAATGCTTAAAAGAGGGTGGAACTACAATATCCAAGAAAGTATGCACTGAAGGTGACAAAATAAATGGACAATTCGCAAATTGGCGTTGTCTCCCACAGAGCTTACCCATTGGTTCATCTTCAGAGGTTGTACAATTATTCGGAAGAATGGAGAAAGACGAAGGGCGGAATTTTCCGTCGGCTGACGGCGAAATTACGAAAGGCGATTGATCGGAGATACGTTTATGACTCCAAAATTTTGTCGGGTGCTGACATACACAAGAATGTCATGCTGAGGTGCCTCGACAACGGCACCGAAGTATTGAACTCCACATGTGTGGAAAGCACCAATCCCATATAATTAGCGGCCCTGGCGCAGTATGTCCCGGCGCTTTGCGATGCTCGGTCACGGCAGGAGGGACTATGGGTGGCCAGTTTTACTTGTTGTTCTAAAAAAATCCGGTAAAAGGCACCGTGGCTGAAGAGGCAGAGAGACGAGGTAGGACATGCAGAGGTACGACCGGGGGCAGCCGATCCTGCCGCTGACAGGGCTGGCTGGGGTATGCAAGGCCCGCCAGGCCTGGGCGTGCTGTGGCGGGATTGTCAGGAGGTGAGCGGTTCAGGGTCGTGGGGCATGTGTGCCACCCCTAACGGGGCTGGTGCGTCCAGGCACGGACAGCCATTGTCGCAGCATGTACAACTGTGCAAAGCGCTGACAGTCCACCGTGGCACGTCGTTGTGTACAGTGCCATCGGCCTTCTGGGTGCCCCGACGCCACCAAACCCCGAACTCCAGCATGCGATTCGCCTACCTGCAATATCTACATGCGTCCCCGTAGGAGGGTATCGTAGGGGGCCACAGAACATACTGCAGCCATAGGTAGCAGGGACGGGAAGCAGGGCCAGAGAACCCAATGGTGACGGGCAACTGCGAGACCAGGGGTGCAGTGGGCAGTGGGCCGGTGCAATTACCGTGGATGGTTGTGAGGAGGGGAAGGGAGCGGGGCCTGGAGGGCAGATTCTGCAGTGCAGACCGGGGCTACCATGTACCGCAAGTAACTTAGCTGGGCACGGGACGACGGACCATGCTAACCAGCCTCCATTTCACACCCTACATACAATGTTCGTCGAAGTTCAACCAGGAATCCTTGCCTTGATCCTAGTCGACGCAACCCTGCATGATGAACTGAGGCTGTACAAACTGGAGGTGCCGGACGAGGACTTAGCAGCAGTGGAGCCTGCACCCGCAGAAGAGCAGCCATCTGAGGAGAATTTAGAGCTGGCTGCCCATATGGAAGCGGAAAAGAAAGTGGGTGCGAAGCACATCATTTAGGTCTCGTGTGCCCTGGCACCACTTAGTCATTCGAGGACTTGCCGGACTGGATATCCCATGGACAACACTGGCTGAACAGAACGCAGTGCGGAGTATCTGCCAGATCATGGCGCACCTGGCATCATGGGAATATGGCAGCCGGTGGCCTTCAAGGAGACGGTTTCTCTTGACATTTGTGTCATGGGACCCTTTCAAGCGCCTAGTGGGGACCAGTCCGGAATATCAGAGACCTCTGTGGACAGGTGCATCTTCGATGTTATGGAGGTTCTGTATACCCGGTTGGCAGAATGCACAAATTCAATATGGACCAAGGCAGTGAGGATGCCGGGCACTGGGGTTTCTTGTAATCGCCAAGATGTCCCAGGTCCAGTGGTTCGTCGACGGAATGCATGCCGCCCGACAAATATCGGCCCATTACAGGTTATTTTTCACAAATCGAAAGGGTGAACTTTCAACTGGCGTGTGACCATTCGTTGTACATCATGCATGTCTGCCCCCTATACCAGGATAGTGCGGAAAAACCTTCATCCTGGCATACGTGATGGCTCGTAGCCTCTTTGATGCGTACACTCGGCTGAGGGGTTGGTTCCTGGGCGACTGGGATTATCGGCTGCAACTGTTCTTGATGACACCGATCCAGAGACCACAGGCTGATGCGGAGAGCCTCTCAACGCCGCCCATGACGCGACCAGGGGCATGGTACTGCGGTGCTTCGCCTTCCAGAAAGTGTCCTTCACGTGCCTGGACTGCTCTTGGTCGCCCTCCAATACATCTCTAGGAGAATCTCCCACACCGGGGTGGCCTGCTGCGTCCTGCTCAACATCTCACAGCAAGAGGGACAAAGTGCTGGAAGAGGATAATGAACACGAGGCCACATCTGTCGAGTCAAATGTGAAGGAGGGAGAGGATGGTTAGGACATGGGGCCCGGGCCGGGATGGGAGAGCGCACAACATGTGCACCCGAGCCGAGGTGCACGGACTACTCTTATCGCGCCCTGGTCTCCCGACTAGAGGGCCTGGCCAACAGTCAGAGTTTCCGTCCCTCCAGACCCGCATGGCCGGCCGACAACTCGCATGAAATTCCTCCCTGCAACACCCCCCCCACTCCCACTTGTAACGTGTGAGTGGGGAGCAATGGGGCGCTACACCGGAGCAGTGAGTGCTGGCTATACGGGGGACCTTTGACCAAACCCACCGTCCGCCCACGCCTCTTGCATCCTGCGCAGTCTTCAGCCAGACCAGTCGAGTAGATCTTTCGCATCCTTTTGAGCGAGTATCAATGCATCTTGTGACGTTATGACCATGTGTTCAATGCGAAACCTTTCCTGCACCTGTGCCAACTCAACTTGTAGCCAGCTTTGTGAGGTAACGGCTGCTAACACTGTCCTAGGTGGTGTGGTACAGACCTGTTCTGCCTGCTGCCCATCAGATGTGCTAGGGACAGGAGGAGGTGTGTCCGAGATGCTTTAGTGTTCTGGAACATTCCCTGTGAGAATCACCGGCACGGGCCATTTCTTCTCCTGTCCTCGCGGAGTGCCGATGGCACCCGGGCTACTTGATGATACAGGGGTGCGAGTGGAGCTAATCCCTGACACTCCACCGCCTACTGGCTCTGCCATACCTGGATCATGCACCCCACTGGACGTCTGGAGATCCTGTCAATGGGCTCAATACTCGCTGTTATGGAGCGCAGTGAGTGTATCCCTCTGGGTCTGTCCCACACTGTGTCCGGCTGTATGTGCAGGTGGTACATCAGGAATGATGGGGACCTTCTATGATTACCTGCGACTGTGCCACAACATTATGGTTCTGTGCCACATGAACAACTGACTGCACCACTTCTCTCTGTGTGTGTGGCACTTTTCTGGGTCAGCCTTGGCACACGCCGCTGCAATGTACAGCTGGCTGTGGTACATGGTCCGCACATATTTCCTGAGCCCTTGGGCTTCCAAACCCATGGCTGAAAACGTCCAAGCCCTCCATCGTGTAAGCCCCTCATGCGGCGTTTGCCTGGATAGCACGCATGGCATGATCAGCACCACCTCTTGCTCATGCATGCGTCTGTACTCCTCAATCTGTACCTGCAGGCGCTGGATGATTGCCGACACCCCTCCTCCCATGTATTCCCAGCGTCTGTGACCACATCTGCTTTATAAAGGGGCAGCTATTCATTGGGATCGGGGCGACCTCCGACCGGCCGCCCACTCGGGTGTTCCTACTTCCAGCTGCTTTACCGCTGCACGTGCGTGGCTTGCACCAGATTGTGCCCCAGATTCCTAACTGAGGTGTTCGTCTCTGTTATGGTGGTGGGCGATGGAGACAGCTGACGGAAAATAGTTGCCGTCCGTGGACTGGTGCTGTCCACTGTCTTGGCCTTCGGTTCGAGGGCTCACATCGCTGTTCATATCATCCGCCTCTTCTTCGCTGCACTCCGCTTGCGGTTGTGGTTGGGGTCGGCGAAGCTGAAGGACCCATTTCATTGCCAGGGCATCTGCAAGACACAAGTCAAGATACATGATTGCATACACGTTTGCCTTGCTTTCAGTTCTCTCACTCGGGGTTGATGAGGCAAACATCACTCGGGGACAGCAGGTTGTCGCAGTTGTCAGCACTGCTGCCTCACGGCGCCGAGATCCGAGGTTCGATACCGGCTCGGTCACAGTCCGTGTGGAGTTTGCACATTCACCCCGCGTTTGCGTGGGTTTCGCCCTCACGACCCAAAAAGATGTGCAGGGGAGGTGGATTGGCCGCCACGCTAAATTGCCCCGTGTACGGAAAAAAGAATTGGGGACTCTAAATATATTTTTTTAAAGATGCATAATTGGACTGCGGAGTGGGGCGGTGTTTGCTGGTGATGGAGGGGGGTTGTGGGCGTAGTGGTGCTAGAGGGGGCCATGTGGAGATGTTGGGGTTGTCGGGCAGTTATGGGTGTAAAGTTGGTGGGCTGGCAGTGGACAGGTGTGTGGGCGTGGTCGGTGCGGTTGTGGTAGAGGGTCTTGTGGCATGGGTTTCGGTGCGGTGGTGTAGTCGGTGTGCTGGTGCTTCATGGGATGACGACACACATGCCATGGGGAATCGCAATTCAGCGGGCTGCCATATGTCCCCTGATGCTGACATCTGCATCCGCGACCACTCTCCCTGGACCCATAAGGCCATTGCCCGCTGCTATGCTGCAGTTAGTACAGCGTCCCCCACCGGAACATTCTGACTGACGGCGGTTGTGGGCCAACATCTCCTCGGCGGAGGACAGTGAAGCGCATTCACCACAGGTTTAGAATGGTTCTGGTCGAATGTGTGGTCAGGGAGCGCTACAAAGGTGGCCGATTTGAGTGCTGGCCTGTGCTGCAGGCAGTATTTTCGATCGTTGTTGTCCAGGGAGGGGTCTTATGGGAGGTGTGGGGCGGGATTTGATGATCTGTGGTTAGTACAGGGGCACAGTTTTATTACTCAAACGTTTCACATCGGACATATCTCAGTAAATGATGCAAAGTTCAGGATGATGCCTGAACAGGGAAGTTACAGCAGGGCATGCCCCATTCTGTTCAAAATTATATATTTCCATCGGTCTACGTTTCGATGCAGTCTACCAAAATGTGAGTAAGAATACAATTCATATAGGCTACGGAATTCGCCCGCATGTAGTCCACGCACGGTTTCTGGCTTTTGCACGGTCTGCACACCATGGCGATTGGGGAGCTAAATTAACTGGAGCTCAATTCAAAAATATAATTCTTGAGCATCAACTGAATTTACTTTTGTACCTCTGAGTGCCTTGCAGCCCGTCAGCTATATGTGTGTTGTTTGATTGGGACGGTGTGCCCCACATCAATGCCATGTGTCGGCAACGACGTGTAATATAATTTGTTACCGCAAATACATTTGGAAGCCGGCGGGACCTCTGTCAGCACTCCCGGCTTTGATCTGAGGGATGGCTTAATCGCTGTTTTACATGTTTCATTACTCACCCATTGCCTGAATGTGAATTAGAGGGAATTTTCCGGTCAGAATTTGGCACATCATATTACGGCTTCTTTGTTAAGGACAATTGCTCATGCGTGTTCTCATCTTATCTGACTCGATATGTATTTAACATGTCTACATGACACATAGTGTGATTTGTGTATATCTGTGCTGAATTCCAGTTGGGCTAACTCACTCAGCTTCCATTCAATGCTCTGCAGTCGGCTGAATATAGCTCTATGCGCTCCAGCTGACACAGCAAGAACATATTCATGCCAGTTGTAATACTCAGAATCTGGACCTTCGTGTTACCCCTTGCTTTCATGCAATCCTGAGCCTTCGTTGCATTTTGTTACTTTTGAGTCACCCAGCTGAAATTCAAACATGCACGTTAAAATGCACAGTTTTGCACCGTTCTTCATTTATGCCTTATTCTAATTTACCTGATAAAGATAGTATCAGAAATCCTGATATATGTGTCTATCTTATTCTCGTTTACGAGGCTAACGACTATATCGGATAACGTGATCTCACTGGCCTCAACCTTTGCACGCAACAACTTTGTCTTTAGTCATTGCGTGATTAAGAAATACTTTGTTAAACTTTGTTAAAAATTGCTCTGTGGCAGGATACAGAATATGACCACTTCCTGCACATATGCTGGTCCTGGGAACGGGAAACGTTTCTGGTCTCCCACATTGAGCAATAAGAGCAAATCATAACGTGGAGCTCTGCTGGCATGTCGTACACTTTAAATTACATTTATTCTTTTAGCATTCAATAATACTCGGCTGTATACCCCTTCCGCTCTGCTCCATTTAATTATCTAATATATAAATTTAATTACCCAATCAGCTCTTATCGTTTCCTGATTCCAGATTAACTTCGCCTTTATTCTCCAAGTTTCCTTCACTTACTGTTACCTATTCCAGTTATTTAAGTTTCAGCTCTATAGACACAAGCCTAATATCAGTTACTCACCAACCAAT
This sequence comes from Scyliorhinus torazame, assembly GCF_047496885.1. NCBI lineage: Eukaryota > Metazoa > Chordata > Chondrichthyes > Carcharhiniformes > Scyliorhinidae > Scyliorhinus > Scyliorhinus torazame. The sequence continues at coordinate 106,828,457 of NC_092718.1, read as the reverse complement.
CAGCTAAACACTTTCCTGTGACGTCACTGTTGATTTTTATTTTAGCCCATCGCGATGATTGAAGAGCATAAATGTCGTCCCTCGCAGGTCCGGTTGTCTCTGCTGCCTGAAGCTGATGCTGCAATTTTCAGGCAGAAATCAGTTTTGACATATTATGCAGCTTTCACTTCGGGTTGGATAAGGTAGTACCGTGAAAACTGGATAGATGAAGCTTAATATACTACGAACCCACGGGACGCTGCTCATTCCGTGCTTGTATCGCACGATCCCCACGGCTCTTCATCGAATTACTTAAGTTCTGAGTGAACCGTGGTTTATTTTAGAAGCACCCTCTTTTGTTCTTTTGAATTGCAATCAATGTTCTTCATGATTTTGATTTATATTTCAAAATGTTTATCACTTATTAGGTATCGCCAGACATTTAACGTTTAATTTCCTAGTCAACTCCCTGCTCTTGCCCACGCACATTTTCTATCTCTTTTCAAAATTCATGTTTTAGACTGGATTGTTTTGCTTTGAGCTTTAGCTTGATTTCAGTTGGATGATCATAATATATTTCAGTGAAAATTGTACGATGTATCATGATATAATCGGGTATGTTGCTGCACATAAGATCAATAAATTAAATATCCTGAATTTATTCTTCAAAAGCCATCGATTACCACCCCAGTCCTGAACAGATTGAGCACCCACTTGAGGACATGTGAAGTATTATAATTCACATAATCTGAGGGAGAGGTATTACAGAGGCTCACTAATCTGGAAATAGAGTCGCAGCAATAGAGTTCAATCTCATCATCATTATATCTTGTCGCATTGACGATTAATATTGCATTTAGATCGAAAGATAAAGGATGGAATCAAAGGTAAGAATGTGCATAGTTCCCAGAATTTGCAAAACAAATCCGACAAAGAAGCATAACACAATTAGAATATTATATCAAACTCGTGAAGATCATTCTTTTTTCGAGGCTCAATGTCGTCCAATCGGGCAACACTCCAGAGCGTGTTTCCAGATATATGACCTTGCACCTCCAAGACAATATCATCTGTCAACTTCGAATAACATAGGACTCAATTGTTGTTTCATGTCGATATAAAGTGCCCCACTGAACTATTTCGAAGTAGACCAGAAGGGGAAATCCCCAATTCATCATCGTAATGAAAGTACAACGTGTGACCAACATCAGATCCTTAGATAATGCTGCCCTTTAACTTTCTGTTGCATTTGTTCCTTTATGAACTCACAAATCATGAACAGATCTATATAGCCGATGTAGAGCTTCGGAAGGCGCTCGTGAAACGTGCGTTGGAAATAACATAATTATCTTTTAGTTAAAACTGCCATCCATTTGAATTATCCAACTTCGCCACAGGAGAAGGACGATCAGTCCATCGACCCTGCTCCGCAACTCAGTAAGATATCAGATGCTGATCAACCACAACGCTATTTTGACGCAGTTTCCCCAAAGTGTCTGATGTAATTCTCATCCAGAAATGCATAGATTTCTGTCGTGTACATCCTCAATGATTCTGCATCCACAGCTCAGTGGGGTAGCGAATTCCAAAGTGTCACAATGCGGTGAGCCAATAAATGTCACCTAATCTCAGTTTGTCCCGGGAGTACGTGCCTTATGTTAGTCTCACCAGCCAGGAGAAACGCTTCTTCCATATCCACCCTGAAGTGCCTGGTATGAATTTCGGTGATGTCACCATTGATTGGTATTTTCGTATCTTTTGAAGAAATGAAGTTCAGTTAGAATTTGTGTATCAAAATGGCAGGACGCATTACTTCCGTTGGCGAGTAATTTGGGGCTTAAATGGGTCAAAGGTGGAGAGGGGGATGGGGGACTACAGGTTAGTAGGATGATTAGCTATGATTACAATGATTTCCAGAGCGGGATAGATGAACCAAATGGTGTATTTCTTTTCATTTTTTCTATTTATTCTACGAGGACAGATATGTATTCAGTTCCATTTCTCGTCTCATATTAAGATTATGTCATACGTATAAGCCAGATGATCTGCTTGTTCTATGCCTTCTTCCTACATCAGCATGTCCCCTGATACCAATCAGCCCCATCTTCCCAGCAACCTTTCCCTCGGAGGCTTTTCAGATTCAAACCTAATTTGGACATTCTGAATTCGCCCTCTGTGTACCCGAACAAGCACCGGAATGTGGAGACTAGAGTATTTTCTCAGTAATGTCATTGCATTGTCATGTAAGCCTACTTGTGACAATAACGGTTATTATTATTATTAATAATGCAATTTCTAAAACTGCGCAACATGTTATCAGACTTTGAATTCTGGATCTATATCGCGGTTTGAATAAACGTTGGATAATTGCTTTCCCAGTCGAATAAAATGTTTTTGCAAGAAACTCCAAAATTGTCACTCAACGATCACTCTTCTAAATCAAACTACGCCCATATGAACAAACCATCAACATAACTGATGTATCTGGTCCTCAGTACACTTCTGCTCAAAATTAGAATGATAAGATATCCACAGTGCAAAAGTGGGTCACTACTCCCATTCATCTGCCCCGAACCTCCGAAAGTGTAACCGACCGAGGCCCACGCTGGCACCCTTCCACGCGCCCTCTCTCCGTAACATCAGCTAATCCTTTGGACATGAAGTTCTATCTTCGACTTGTACAGCGCACACATCACTGTGCTCACGTACTACTATTAAAATACTCTTTGCAGTTCACATATTTCGATGTGTTGAATTCTTTGCAAATTTTAGAAATTTACTCACGGCACATAAAAGCGTGTGCCAACAGAATATATCAACGTAATGTTGGGTCTATATCCGAGTTCAAAGCAATCGCCAAATCGGTGCCATCCTCCAGTCCACGGAGACAACCTTTCACTGAGGGTTTACAATGTCACTCATGTAACATTGTAACATGCTGGCATTTCCCGTTCAGACATCATGTGCTCGAATTTTACTGCTAAATTTGTAATGCTGTGCGTTTGAGAAGGATATTTCGGAGGCCATTAGCCTCGCCAGCTCGCCTTTTGCTCCTCAGAGGAAAGTTGGAATATAGGTTTTGAATCAAGTTTATTTTTTACAAATACATACTGTTTTCACTTAAAAAATGCAAGTTTATGAAGTCCAGTGTGAATGTTGCCGGGAACTGTGGTCGGTGAAAGCGTTGGTACTGTCAACATTAAGCTGACTGGCATACAGATAAGAACTTACCCTGAAATCCTTTACTGCGAAGGCACGGATGTAATGTTTGTAATTATCATTTCCCCAGCATCAGAGCTCTACCGTAGAACGACTGGATGACCATGACTCCTATTCAAGAATTTCCCTCTACAGTGCTCCCGCTACTATTATTTTCATCTGGTCAATTCCTGCTGACTTATCGGTTTGAATTCGAGATTTTCTGATTCCTTTATCGATCTTTCGACGATTCGATTCACTTTTGTTTCACTGTAAGTTTTGAAAAATATTTTACAATTGGAAATACAATAACAATGTTACAATTTATCAGGTTATCCGTGTCCAGTCTCTTCATGTTGAAATCAAGTTATTTGGTCACTATTGGGCATTCTCCCCTTTTTGCTGCATTTTATATCGAATGTTATTCTCCTGGATACCCTCGATATATTCGTTGCAAGTCTATTTGACCATCACCCCCTTCCCCACGGTCGTACAGTGTTCTGCTTCACTTCCCATATAAACGTTGGTTAATCATTCGGATCGTCAATTATATTGTCAAGCAGACATCTTCCACAATTGCATCTATTTTTAAAGTCCTTCGTCCCCATTTCAGTCCTCATTCAAGAAACTTTGACATTCATTTAGCGTTCATAATTGAGCATTTTATACAAATGGATTACTGCGTCATCTGAACTATACCTTTTGTATCAGTTCGTTTTCAGTTTTCTCTGCCGATATTTGATTACTCCAAATCTGAGATGTATGCCATCTCATTCCACCACGACCGCCCCAAGCGAATTAATTACTGGTCTCAGGATTAGCCTCGCAATTTTAGATGGTGAGGCACAGCATCATTCGGCGTTTTTCGGCATCCAGTATATCGTAGGAGCTTTTACGGAGTATTATAAGGCAACATCCTTCACATTACCACTTGAAGTACACTTACGTCTGACAATAGGTTTACGTTCAGAAATAGGCAGGTATTTAACATCAGAACGCTGGCAAATTGTGGGAAGTTGTTGGTCCTAATATATTCTTTCAGTGGCACCTAAAGAGGCTGGGCAAGTACAGATGGAAAGAAAGAAACTAAAGGACGAGATTGCCCCATTGATTAGTTGAGGAGTGGTACACGTGGAGCATGAGCATTGGCGCACACACCGTTAAGTGAATGGCCTGTTTGAGTTATGAATCCCATGAGATTTTACTCAGATCAATTGTGTTGAATTTCAGGATATAACGGAGTGTTTTTAACATATTCACTTATAATCTGATATAACTACTTATTGACGTGAAGGCCTTGAGACATGTTGCATATTGATCCGGGACAATATCATTGCTAGTAACGTTGATTGCATCTCACTTGCTTGATTATCCACATGGTTAAGAAGCTCACTTTATCCATGTCGTGAATGATCGAATGACGGAGAAAGCGCAGGTTGGAAGGAGTTTTAAATGCGTATTTTAGTTGTTATAACTAGTGGCTCACAAGCCAAAGAAAATGGCATCGGAGACAACAGGATCAATAAAATATCCTTAGGGCCAGAACTGCAGTGGGGAGATTCATGCTGGGCAGTACTCATCAGAATTGAAGTGAAACTGTCATTGTAGGCGCGTGCGTTTTTGAAGAATTATTGTGAAAAATCCTAGATATAAATCAGACAGAAGATTGTATGAGGGATGTCAATAATGCCTGAGAAAACAAATACAGGGACTGTGTTATTCAGTTTCTCTTTTTGAGGAGTCTCGGCAGATTAGGTAGGTAAAGCCCTTTTGGGAGATGAGAGTGATATCGGTGAGAGCAGAAGAATATTAGTGGAGTGGCAAAAATAAAAATAGCGTATTGTGGAGAAATACTTTGATGCAAATGCTATTTCGAATTGGAGGAGGACGCAAATATTATTTCGTGTTGGAGGAAAGTATTTTTTGAAGAACAAGTACGTAGAGAATTTGGTTCAAAGTCAACGATTAAACGGCAACGCCACTTATGCTATTCAACTGACTTCCGATAACCAGTGCTTCATACAGAGGAACAGATCTGATGGGAATTACATAAAGCTGTGAGAACTACATGATGGGAATATCGGTGGTCTCCAATTGGAAACATGCGGATTAAAAAGTTGTTAGAAGTAAAAGAAAGTATGCCTGTTAATTTGTTACATATTTTCTGGATACGTTACATGAAGAGATCCGCATTATATAACCATTAGGACGATCCATCAATGCACACTTGGAATAAAGGGATCATTGAATCTTTTTATTGTTGAGTAATCAAGGACAGCGCGGAATACCTGAATCGAACGTCGATTCAGAATAAAAATAAGTTACTGCGGTTTCTGGAGTCAGAAACCAAACAAAATACTGCACAATCTCAACATGCCTTTGTCAAAGCTAGGAAGAACTGGTAAAAGGTCATATTTATCCTGTTGTTGGGGGGGCGGGGGTGGGGGGGGGGGGGTATGAAGGACATATAAATTGACATATAGAAGGAGAGACATTTTCGTTTTTATTTCGAATGTTCTTTTTCGCAAGAAACGACCGAGTCAGTAAAAAGTTAGACCAATACCACTTGGGAATAAAGGAAACATTTTTTTTCGCAGAATGCACAAAAAGCTTGAAATTTCATGAAAAATATTATTGCAGAGAATGTCACAAAGGCATTGAAATTTAAGTTGGTGAAGTACAGGGGAAAGGGAAAAAAACATGAAATATGATTGCAGGGTTAGATGACGGAAAGATACAGTAATATATGTTGATGCATGTAATAAAATACAATGTATAATAATGGTTATAGAATATAGAATATAGAACATTACAGTGCAGTACAGGCTCTTCGGCCCTCGATGTTGCGCCGACCTGTGAAACCACTCTAAAGCCCATCTACACTATTCCCTTATCGTCCATATGTCTATCCAATGACCATTTGAATGCCCTTAGTGTTGGCGAGTCCACTACTGTTGCAGGCAGGGCATTCCACGCCCTTACTACTCTCTGAGTAAAGACCTTGGGTGAGATTCTCCGACCACCCGCTCCAATTTTAAGGTTAACATACATAGATTAACATAGTACATACAGTGCAGAACAAGACCATTCGGCCCATCGCGTCTGCACCGACCCATTTAAGCCCTCACTTCCACCCTATCCCCATAATCAATAACCCCTCCTAACCTTTTTTTTTTACATGAAGAGCAATTTAGCATGGCCAATCCACCTAACCTGCACGTCTTTGGACTGTGGGAGGAAACCGGAGCACCCGGAGGAAACCCACGCAGACACTGGGAGAACGTGCAGACTCCGCACAGACAGTGACCCAAGCCGGGAATCGAACCTGGGACCCTGGTGCCGTGAAGGCACAGTGCTAGCCACTTATGCTACCATACTGCCCCTTATTATGACCCCTTGTTCTGGTTTTTGCCCCGAGGAAATAGTTTCTCTCTATCTACCTAATCAACATTTTTAATCTTCTGTTAATTCAGAGCTCTGAGAGCAGCACGGTGGCGCAGTGGATCAGCCCTGCAGCCTCACGGTGCCGAGGCGCCAGGTTCGATCCCGGCTCTGGGTCACTGTTCGTGTGGAGTTTGCACATTCTCCCCGTGTTTGCGTGGGTTTCGCCCCCACAACACAAAGATGTGCAGGGCCACGCTAAATTGCCCCTTAATTGGAAATAATGAATTGGGTACTCTAAATTTAAAAACAAAAACTCAGACCTCTGGATTTGAAGCCTGGAAACATAACTTTAACCCCTGGGACAGCAACTGCAGGTTTTAATTTCAAATAATAAAGGTGATAAAAACTATCATCAGAATGTTCTTTAAAATTATTTTATCGATTGCGGTGGTTATGGAAATGCCAGCAGCTATCTAACCCATCATTGCTCTGACACTGAATAGCTCTTAGATCTTTCCGGAGAGCAGTTATCTTCATCCATATTGTGGTTTCATCAATCTCCATATATACCATCCTCTTTCTGAAAGGATATTAGCTGAACGATGAGGTTTTGTTATGTTTTGTTTTGTAAGGAACCATGCACTCATTATGCTCACCTTTTCTCGGACTACAGTTCCGTTCATAATTCGCTGGAAGGCTAGAGTTTGAACCCATGCCAACAACGCAGGATCCTGTATTTACTGACTCCTCTCGGTCTCCCTATTTGTACCTCTAACCTCTTCCAGGTTTGAGAAAAAACTAAAGACTCATGTCTCTTTAATTATCGCTTGGCATGGTTCCAAAATCTGCGGCTCGTAAATCAAAACTTTTGCCATCGTTTCATCACAGATGAACAGTTGGAGAAACTAGAACGGGGTAAGAATACACGCCGTTTACATTCTGTGCTGTGATAACACAAAGACTTACGTATCAACGAGCAATATTGTGTGTATTACGACCTTAACATATTCGTGTATGAGTCCAAATAGGGCGTTAACTCATTACATCGATTATTTAGAAGATATACCCTGCAGTGTTATTATGGTTGCGTTGTAATTCACTGACTGGCCACTAGCAATATCATTAGTACTTGACTGAATGTTAGACACAGGTGACCATAGCAGTCTAGAGAGCTGGGACAGATGTTGCTTGTGAATGTTCAAACTATTATCCATCTGTTCTTCATATACCCGCAGTTAAGGTTAATAAATCGTGTGTAGCTTTAGTGATAAATGTTCTTCTGATATAAATCAGGCCAACCGACAAGAACATTACATGGTACCTGGACTGGATTGTATTAAGCACTGAGAAAAATCTATCATATCAGATGCCAAGCCTGGCACGAGGTCCACAGATATTTGAACATTTTGCTGACTGCAAGAATGAACTACTTGGAGTCTTTGAAGTCACCAATGAATCTCAGATTGCATGGTAATGTGGGCAGAAACTGGCGTATGTCTAAAGAACAGTTTAATCTGTTTTTTACTACAGTAAATTTAGGAGATCAATATAATTCACGCAAGGTAGCGATGCTCCTGACAGTGGCACGGCCCGAATGCATTTCTGTGCTTAATACGTTGTAATGTGCAAACGATGAAGATAGTAAAAACTTTAACGAAGTGCTGAGAAGATTTAATGAACATTGAACTCCCAGAGAGAATGCAATTTATGAACGCTATGTGTTTAGATTATGTGTACCGAAGACAGGAGTGTCCATAGATCATTTCATCACTAATCATTTTTTGTTTTGTTTTTAATAAATTTAGAGTACCCAATTCATTTTTTCCAATTAAGGGGCAATTTAGCGTGGCCAATCCACCTAGCCTGCGCATCTTTGGGTTGTGGGGGCGAAATCCACGCAAACACGGGGAGAATTTCATCACTAATTTAAAGTTAAAATCTAATCGCTGTAATTTGTCTGTGGTTGAAATCTCCTTGATTCGGAAAGTGGGAACGTTTCTGTAGCAATTCGCACACCAATAAACAGGTTAACGATCAGGAGAAAGTGTTTCTGTGTAAGATATGTGGTCAAAGGCACAAATTAATGCAGTGCCCAGCGTTTGGCAAGTTTTGTTCCAGATGCAAAGGAAGAAAAACACTTTCCTCAGAAACGTTACTTAAAGCACAACAGCAGGTCCAACAGCAATTTGGAAGGCACAGTCTTTTTTTGAGACATCAAACATTTTTACAGCACTTTAAAAAAAGGAGAATAATGCAGAGTTACTGAAGGCAATGCAAAACATTAAAGGAAAACACAAGCAGCTCTATGATAGTGTCCAAAACATTCCCAGGTCTGCGTAGTGATGACATTGTGAGAATTGAGAAACACCATTCTACTTGAAGACGTAGCCCTCGATTCTACAATGCAGAGACAGGGGAAGAGTTTGTTTCAAGAATAAATCGTCATGCACTCTTGAAAACAAGAGAAGATTTGCTTAACAACGTGATGGATGACGATTCTACGTCAGAACCAATGCCAGCTGCAGTGTCAACTAGTCCTGTGGTTCCTGGGAATGAGAATGTGAAGGAGAACTTTGAATCTACAAATTCTGAGCAGCTGCCCATATATATATATACACACACACATTCATATATATAATATGCACACACACATATATACATATATATAATATATAGCTGATTAACCACTTTTTAAAAAATAATACTGTTGGACTCACAGGCTATTGATATCACATGTAAATTTCCTTATGATAATGTGTTCCTTTATTCGATCCAATGAAAGGGAGCGTTCTGATATCATGTTTGTGTTGTATTATACCTGTTTACCGCGAGGAGGCTCATTAGTATATAAGTCAATAGTCGAGTCAGGTGACCTCAGACTGACTCGGGAGTTGGCAGAGAGGTTGCTTGTGCATGTTCATACTATTATTCACCTGTTGTTTGCATTATATTTGACCCACAGTTATTGTTTATAAATCGTTTATATCTAAGATGCAATTGTTCTAGTAATATAAATCAGGCCATCCGACAAGAGCATTACACACCCAAATCATCGTCAATTAAATACGCAAAAAAAGGTTTTTCTGTGCCAGTCAAACTAACATTATCAGAATTAACGGATGTTTACTACTGATCAGAAATGTTCGCATAACAGAATACAATATGTCAGAGAATTAGCTCCGATCAATACCAGATGGGCTACAAATCTATACCGGAATTCACGTTTAGTGAACTTGAAACCTCCTTTATTAAAAGCTTGCATCTATAACCTCATCGCTACTCCCTCCACTTACACACACACACACACACTGTTCAGCTATTCTAATAGCCTAATAGCCGCTAATGTTTAAATGACCGCAAGAGGAAGCACAATCTCCACAGCCACTCTGCAACATCACTCATAATTTTAAACACAATTCATAATTCACAGCTCAACATTCGTTCAAAGGATAAAACAGCAACGGCCTGTACATTACTTTCCACCATGTCCTCAGATGTCTTCTATCAGTCTTGTAAACCTCTGCACAATGTACACCACGCCTTTTGTAATCAAGGTCTCATGACAGAACGATGGCGAGAGATAGAGGTACAACGTCCCACCTGCTACTGTTCCCCAGACGATTGAAATCGTGTCATACAAAATATATTTAACACGCACCTGAGCGCATTAATGTGGGATACGACGGGATGGACCTGGCAATCTGGCTTTGTTATTCTTGGAGGAACCAGATATAAGCACGGCAGAACGACTGCTAGTCACACTTGCTGTGAACGCTCTATATATCTCGACTTCTGAACAGATTTATTCGTAGGTATTTTCACGGGCTGGATGCAGAACGATTGTTTTCCATGATTTTAAGATGTGTAACTAGGGATCGGACTATTTCCTGAGGATTCAGTCATGCAGGATAGAAATTATAGACAGATATTTCAAAAGGTGATTATGAATTTGCATTTTCCGCCGCAGAATATGATGCATGCCGAATAGTTGTTGTACTTTTAAGGGTACATTTTGGGGGCTAAAATAAATCGAGAGATCTGGAGAATGCCAGAAAGTGGCGTTGATTGATATACCTCAGTCGCCATCTGATGCAATGGCAAAACAAGTTTGAATGAGCATAATGCCCCACCTTGTGCCTACTTACATTGCCTTCTATCTAACATGCTGATGTGCTTGTATTGGGCAAGAAACAGAAACACTTAAAACGAAATTAGAAGCTTTAGGTAAGAAATATTTTATTTATTGTGAACACACGTTTGGTACCGAAACTAATTCATGGAAGTAAAACGAGGAATGTGTCGCCTCCAGATGTTCGAAAAGTAGATGTTTCAATGAGATACTTTGGAGGAGACTAACATTCAAATTATTAAACGAACGACAATAGTGAGCATAATTTCGGCCTTAATCATTTTAAAAAATAGTTAATATTGTTCATTAAATCAGGAAAATCGGCAACGATCTCACAACCAGCTGAAAAGTTGTGTTTTTATGTGATTAGGTTTGGCACAGATCGCCGGGAATACTTTCTCCACGTGTCTTGAAAACGCTCCATCAGAGATACTTTACTTCTAATGGAGCGGAATGATGGTTCTACCGTCTGCTCGAAAAATGCATATCCGATCATGCAATACTTCTTTTTGTAGCACTGGTGTATCACCCGTGGATAATGTTCCGGATCTCTTGTGTGTCAAACCAATTGAAAACGATAAATTGCAATAAGATATAGCGTATCGAAGAACTAAAGGAAAAATAAAACATCACAGTGGAATAATGGTTCGCATGGCTGCTTCAGTGTGCCAGGGACCCGTGTTCAATTCTGGCTTTGAGTCACTGTTCGTGTAGAGTGTCTACGTAATCCTTGTGCCTGCCTGGTATTCCTCCAGATGCTCTGCTTTCCTCAACACAGTCCAAACATGTGCTGGTTAGATCCATCGTCCAATGTAAATTGTCGCTTAGTGTACCGGGATGTGCAGATGAGGTTCTGGGGTTACGAGAATAGCGGCGAGTGGCATGGCTGGCCTGTTGATTCGAGGGGCCGATGCAGACTCATTCGGGCGAATGACTTCCTGCTGAAATCTAGGGATTCTATGATTCTATATGATTTAAAGCGAAAAAGGGTGCATGGTGTTAATGGAGAGCAGCAGGGAGACTAATGCTGGGATAATTTGTGGTGTCTGGCGATGTTTCAGAATACAATAAAGAAGGCAAAGACAAATGTTGCAATTACATTATAAAGGCATAAAGTAGAGCGTACATTCTTCTGCAAGACACGGGTAAAAAAATGTTTCGGTGGATTAATGCAAGTGAGATAAAATCAAGCGGAATTGAAGGCAAGGCTCACGAAATGCGCGATTTGTACTTCACGACAGCTGACCACAGTGAAAAGTATTGACGTTTTTCTCATTGCACTGAGCAAAACTTAATCCAGAAAATGCCAACTATCGCGTGGGAAAACAAATAATTTTCCATGAGAAAATAACACTGATTGATTGGCATGTTGTCTGTGATGGTTGGCGACTTCGCAACGGAGAATGCTGTATTGAAAAAGTAACTTCTCATTTTTTAATGTAATGGAAACCAGGCAGGTCTACTTTGATTTGTGAAGGCAATGCCATACTGGATTAACGGTAAATACCTGGTCTAGCCACTTATGAGTCCACTCCCAAAGGAAAATAGTTCATTTTCATATGTCCTTAAAAATGGCCGAGCAAGTACTTGGTCAAGGTCCAATCATGGATGAGCCTCCATTCTGGAGGGACACTCTGCGCTAGGAGCTAAAGGCAGCACCAGATTTCGGGGCCGGCACTCACCTTCCGGGAGCGAAGACTGCCGGACCTGCGAGGGGCACCCCTACTAGGAAAGCAGGACCCGCGAGTGACACACCTGACTGCTAAGACAGTTGCTTGTTTGTTTCAAAACTGAAAAAAACGGTAAAGTGAGGTCACAGGAGAATGCGACCTGATTGGCTGAAAGGCAGACTGGATACAATTTGAATATATGTTGAGTAACTGATTTAAATAATGGTTTTAATTTGACTTAAATAACTATTTGTAACTTGATTTATATTACTTATTTTCAGTTGCTATAATCACTATTTTAATTTGTTTTAAAATACTATTTAGAATTTGATTTCAGATCAAGAGGGATAAATATTCTTTTTTTTTAAACGAATTAATTTGTATAGGAGACAGAGAATATAATCTGACAGAAACACATCTTTCAAAAGTTAAATTTCAAAAGTTTATTTTAAAGCAACATATCCAAAGGGTGATTTGCTCCATTTGCTCCATGTGGCAGACTGGGGAAAGTTCCAGTCCCCAGGGTCAACATGAATGCAGTAAATGCCTCCAGTTATAGCTTCTGGAATCTCGAGTTTCAGAGCTGGAGCTGGGGCTGGAAACACTGTGGAGAATCTGTGAGTCGGAGAGCATCGTGGGTAGCACGTATAGAGAGATGGTCACACCACAGGTTCAGACTCCGCAGGCAGGAAGGGAATGGGTGACCACCATACAGAGCAAGAAAGCTAGGCATGTAGTTTTTGAATCTCCTGTGGCCATTCCCCTGCAGAATAGATATACCATTTTTGGATACCATTGAGGTGAATGGCCTCTCAGGTGAAATAGCAACAGCCAAACTTGTGGCACCACGGTTGGTTGTGCTGCACAGCGGAGGGGTAATAAGTGTGCCAGCGCAGTAGTTATAGGGTATACAATTGTAAGGGGAATAGACAGACGTTTCTGTGGTGGCAAACGAGGCTGCCGGATGGTATGTTTGTCCGCCTGGTACTCGGGTCAAGAATGTCTCGGAGCTGGTCCATGACATTCTGGAGGTTTAGGGTGGTCAGTCGGGGGCCGTGGTACATATCGGTACAAATTACATAGGACAAAAACAGGGATGAGGTCCAAAAAGAAGAATAGAGGGAGTTAGGAAGGACGTTAAGAAATAGGATTTCAAAGATAGTGATCTCAGGATTACTTCCGGTGCCACGTGCTCGTCAGAGTAGAAATGACAGGATATATAGGATGAATACGTGGCTGAAAAGATGGTGTCAGGGGGAGAGCATCAGATTCATGTGGCATTAGGACCGGTTCTAGGGGAGGTGGGACCTGTACAAACTGGACGGGTCACACGTGGGCAGGACTGGAACTGATGTCCCGTGGGGGGGGGGGGGGGGGGGGGGCGTATTTGCGAGAGCAGTTGGGGAGTGTTTAAACTAATATGCCCGGGGGTGGGAACACATGCAAACAGTCAGAGAACGTGGGGGCAAGGACAAAAAGAAAAGGTAGAAACGTGAATAAGGAAAGTGATTGGTGGAGAATCCAAAAGCAAAATTCAAAGAGGGTAATAGAGAATAATATTGGGAGCAAGACAAACATTGTGAAAAAGAGAGGCCGGCAGGGTGGCGCAGTGGTTAGCCTTGCACCCTCGCGGCGCCGAGGTCCCAGTTTCGATCCCGGCCCTGGGTCACTGTCCGTGTGCACTTTGCACATTCTCCCCGTGTTTGCGTGGGTTTCGCCCCCACAACCCAAATTGTGCAATGTCGGTGGAATGGCCACGCTAAATTGTCCCTTAATTAGAAAAATGATTTGGGTACTCTAAATTTATTTTTAAAAACGTTGTGACAAAGGCAAATTTAAATGCTCTGTGCCTTAATGCACGGAACATTTGCAATAAAGTGGATGCAGGTAGATATAAATGGGTATGATATAATTCGGGATTACGGAGACGTGGCTGCAGGGTGTCCAGGGATGAGAACTGAATGTCCCAGGATTTTCAGTGTTTCGGAAGGACAGGCATAAAAGAAAAAGTTTGTGGCTTTGCACTGCTGGTTAAAGTGGAAATTAACACAATAGTGAGAAAGGATATTCGCTCTGTCAATATGGAATCTGCATGGATAGAGTTGAGAAATACCAAGGGGCAAACCAGATTCGTGGGTGTCATAAGTCATATATAGACCCACAAACTGGATGCTGTGGTTGGGAATGGCATTAAAACGAAATTAGAGATGCATGTAATAAGGGATTATCGGTGATCATGTGTGATTTTAATCTTCAGACAGTTTGGGCAATTAAATTAGCCACAATGCCATAGGTGAGAAATTCCTGGAGTGAACACATTTTCTTGCCAAATATGTGGAGGATCAACTTGGAGAAAAGGCCATCTTAGACTGGGTACTGTGTAATGAGCAGGGAATTATCTTCACTCTGGCTGTACCCCTTGGGGATGAGCGACTTTAACATGATAGAATTTATCTATCAAGATTGAGAGTGAAATAGATGATTCAGAGAATAGGCTGCTGAATCTTAATAAAGGGAACTATGAAGATATGATGCGTGTGTTGGACTTGGTGGAATGGGGAGATTTACTTCAAGGAATGACAGTGGATAGACAATGGCAAACATTCAAGGAACGCATGGGGGAACTACATCAACTGTAATTCCTGTCTGGCACAAAAGCAAAGGGGGTAAGAGGGCCAATAAATGGATTACAAAGGAATTTTGAAATATTAGCCGATCCAAGGAAGAGGTGTACAGAGTGGCCAAGAAAAATAATACGTCTGAGGATTGGAAGCAGTTTAAAATTCAGCAAGGAAGGACGAAGGGATTGATAACGAAGAGAAAAGTACAGGACGAAAGGAATCTTGCAGGGAACACAAAGACTGATACTAAGTGTTTTTATAAATAGGTGAAGGGAAAGAATTTGGTAAAGAGAAATGTAGGCCCCCTACAGACAGAAACAGGGGAATGCATAATAAGGGAGCAAGAAATGGCTAAGCAATTAAATACATAATTTGGCCTGTCTTCACAAAAGATGGCACAAATCTCACACCAGAAATTTTGGAGAATGGAGTGTTTAGTGAGAGGGAAGAACTGAGGGAAATCAACAATAGTAGAGAAATGGTACTGGGAAAATTGTTGGAATTGAAGGCGGATAAATCCCCAGGGCCTGAGAATCTGCACCCAGATTGCTTAAGGAGATGGTTCTGGAAATAATGGGTGGTCATCTACCGAAGTTCTAGAGTCCCTGAAACTGTCCCTGCAGATCGGAGGGTAGCTCCTATCACTCCGATATTCAAAAGGGAAGTAGAGAGAACGCAGGGAATTATAGACCAGTAAACCTAACAGCGGTAGTGGGTAAAATGTTTGAATCCATTATCAAGGACTTTGCAGCGGAACGTTTCGAAAACAGTGGCAGGATCAATCAGAGTCACCATGGATTTATGAAGGGAAAATCATTCTTGACAAATCTTTTGGAATTCTTTGAAGATGTAACCAGTACAGTTGAAAAGGGGGAGCCAGGACAGCACGGTGGCGCAGTGGGTTCGCACTGCTGCCTCACAGTGCCGAGAAAATAATCTTTGCATCAACAAACTTGCACTGTTCCCCAATGGCCTTGACGGTTCAACCGCACACAAAATAATTCCCATCGTTCCAAGCAACCCAAGTTTGAACCCAACCAAAACAGCCTTGCCAAACTTCCCCAAATTCCGAATCCAATCTTAGCAAAATGCCGGGCAACGTTTGTTACTTCAATGGTCATTGCCGCATATCGTAAGGTATGGATGTGAAGAATCGTGAGCGGTATTGACACAGTCCGATATAACCTATAAAAGCGACAGGACGATTCCAAGGGCACTGCTGAAAACGAAGTTGGCTACATTTTAGAAACATGTAGTGAAGGAAGACGTTTTTTTTCGCAAAGTAACACAATTTAACATGTGGTTACTGAGAAATATATATTTTTTCTGATTTCCGAAGCTCTGCTGTTTTTAATTATTGCAAACAGAGCGCTTGGGCAATTCTCCGTTGACCAACTGGCCGCCGAACCCAGTTGCAAGACATAATAACTTCCTTACTTTAAAACGACATTACTACTTTATTGATCAATGTGAAACTTCACTCCTATCATAACAGGAATAATTTCATCATACACTTCTTCGATAACAGTTAAAGGTGCTGGCATACTCCTTCGAGACAACTGTACATTTACACCAACAGAAACAGACATCGAAAATAGAAGCAGCAGAAGAACACTGCTAGCCTGCGCCACTATCATTATGACCATGGTTGATCATCAAGTTCAATACCTGGTCCCGCCTTCTTCCCATATCCCTTGATCCCTTTAGCCCAAGACCTATATCGAACTCCACCATGAAATGACATAACGTTTGGGCACAACTATTTTCTATGGTAGTGGATTACACAGTTACACCACTCTCTGGGCGAATACGTTTCTCCTGATTTCAGTCCCAAAGAGTTTACCCTTTGCCTCATACTATGACTCCTCTATCTGGACTCCCCCACCATTGGGAGCATTCTTTCTGAACCGACGCTGTCTAACCCTGTTAGAATTTTCTATGTGTATGTGAGATTCCCGCTCACTCTTCGAAACGGCAGTGAATATAATCATAACGGACTTAATCTTGCATCATATGAGTATCCCGCCATGGCAACGATCAGCCTAGTACATATTCGTTGCACTCCATCCACAGCAAGAAGATCCTTCTTCAGATAAGGGCACCAAAACTACTTAAAATACTCCAGATGTGACCTCACAATTGCAGTAAAAGATACCTATTCCTATGCATAAATCGGCTTGCTATGACGCCTTGCCTTCTTTACTTCCTGATGTATCTGTGCGATCACTTTCAGCGACTCATCCACGAGGACACCAAGGTCTCGCTGAACATCTTTTTTCTCTCAATTCATTTCATAATCTGCCTTCCTATCTTTGCGACATAGCGGGTAATTTTGCATTCATCCACGTTATACATTTTCTGTTTTTACACTCATAGAAACTTTTGCTGTCAGATTTTAAGTTCTGCTCTGCCTTACTTTCATATTGTATGTTCCCATTCTTAACCAATCCCTTGGTTCGCCGTCTTTTTACAGGTGTAAATTGTTTCCAATCGTCATGCGGATTGTTTTTTCTTGCTAATGTGTGTGGCTCGTCATTCGATCTAATGGTATCTTTATTTTCCCTCGTAAGCCACGTCCTACTCTTGCGTCAAACAGGAACAACTTTTGAAGTTTGCGTTTTCGTTTATTGACTCCTTGCCATTGCCTGTCCACTGTCCTTCCTTTCATTAATGTCCCCCAATCTATCATATGCCTCAAGCCCTCATAGTTACCGTTGTAGACGTCCAGGACACGGGTCACAGAATCAATTGCCTACCTTGATAAAAACATTCTGCCATATATTGTCAGGGATCCCTAAGGGATTTCTCACAACTAAAGTGCCAACAAGTCCTTTCTCTTTGCCTAATAACCAGTCCAAGATTACCAGTCCCTTGTTGGTTGCTCAACGTATCGGTGCAGAAAAACATCCTCTAAAAATTTCAGAAATGCCTGCCCTGTTCTACTGTGACGAATTTGAATAACGCAATATACATGCAGAAGAAAGTCACCCATAATCACATGTGTTCTTTTATCACATATATCTCTAATTTCCTCTCTAATGTTATTTCCAACTTTACCACGGAGTTTGCAAATCTGGATACAACCCCGACAATATTTATTGCTCTTCATGTTCCTTAACTGGACCCAGACGGGTTCAAAATCATCTCTGCAAAGAGCTTTCCTCAATATTGTATCAAATTCTTCTTTAATCAACAGTGCAAGTCACCTCCTTTTAGTTTCTTTCTGCCCTTCCTGAAGAACTGATCAGCCCTCGATGTTTAGATCCCATCCTTGGTCACATTCGAGCCATGTTTCCGCAATCCCAATTCTATTACACCCCTCTTCACCTGTCTACGCCACTAATTCATTCGTTTTATTTCGAATACACTGTCCGTTCACATGCACGAACTAGTCGTTATAACGTTCCTTGTCCTGTCCCTAGTATTTTTTAAAGCATCATTTTCCGACTCGGGCCCGTTATTTCTGTGTTTCTCACTTTCCTTACTTTCCTTGCTGTCTTTTTCTCTTGTTCTGGATTGCTGCTGTTCTGGTACAGTACATAGGATTCCATCTCCCTGCCATACCTGTTTGCGAGTATCCATCAAACTAAGCAGACTTATCTGGAAACAATATGTGGTTTACCACGGTGGTCTTGTGGTTGGACACCTGTTACGTTTCCATGCCGCAGAGCACGTTTGTTGTTCCTTCAGTCGTAACATTTCAGAACTTGAACACATTTGCCATCATGGTTTTTGGCCAGGCGACAGCCATTTCTGGGAAATTATTGGGAATTTCTAAATTTACCAACTCATCACAGTCAGTGAAAATAATATTTGATCAAAACGTTCCCTGGTGTTAATTTATATGAATGTACTCGCACTGACTGAAAAACACATTTCCACATCACATCGAAATGCCCACGAAAGTAAAACGGACAGACCAGCTTCCCCGTACACAAAAAGTCAAGCTTCTTGCACACTGTAACCTAGCAATCTTGCCTTCACACAGAAACCAAGCTGAAACTGAAAGCGAAAGGTGAGTTCTTCAAAAACCTGGTCTGTTTCTTCTTCAAGTATGGTGCTGACTGTGCATGTTGAGGACACGGGTTCGATCCCGACCCGGGGTCACCGTCAGTGTGGTGTTAGCAAATTCTCCCAGTCCTTGCGTGGGATTCACAGCCAGAACAGGGTGCAGGGTGGGTGGATTGGTCGCACCAAATTGCCCATTAACTGGAGAAAAAAAATTGAATGCTCTAAATTAAAAAAAAAACATGCCTGCTAAATTCACTAATCTATTGGTCCATGCGCAGTAGCTTCCCTGTACCACAGACGACACACACCATTAAAAACAATACAACTGAATTCTGCCCATGTCTCATACTCATGCGCCTTGTTTACATCACAAAGAGGTTAGCATGCGCTTTTTGGATTGGCATAAACCATCGGCACCCCACATTCACGTCATTGGAAATAGTTCAGGGTTCCGTTCATTTTGCATTGACCAGGACTGCAAATGTCACTCTGCTCACATTTCTTTCCGCACTGCTAAAATACGGTTTGCAGTTATGTTATCCATTTACCTCACTATTTGTGTTCAATTCTGAAGTTTACACATCTTCGTGAGCTCTGGAATTCTGAATTTGGACAGTGGTCATCTCCGCGTTCAATGGCGCGATCACACTTTATGTATTTTGTACAGGTAAAGAAACGAAGCTATACTTTGTACAGTGTGAAACCCCATGCTACTTGCGATGAAACAAACGAAAGTAATTGGATAACCTGTCTTACGTGAGAGATAGATACAGGAAATAGAGCAGTATTAGGCCATTCAGATCCCCGAATCTGCTCCGCAATTCAGTGTGATCATGAGTGATCATCAAAGAGAAACAAGGGCAGGGCGCTGGCGCAATGGGTTAGTCCTGCTGCCTCACGGCGCCGAGGGCCCAGGTTCGATCCCAGCTCTGGGTCACTTTCCCTTTAGAGTTTGCACATTCTCCCCCACAGCCCAAAGATGGGCAGGCTAGGTGGATTGGCCCAGCTAAATTGCCCCTAATTGGAAAAACATGAATTGGGTACTATAATTTTTTTTTTTAAATCAAACGGCAACACGGTGGCATTGCTGCCGACGGCGCAGAGGACCCGGGTTCGAATCCAAGCCCTGGGTCACTGTCCGTGTGGAGTTTGCACGTTCTCCCCGTGGCTGCTTGGGGTTCAGTCCCAGAACCCAAATATCCACCCCATAGGTGGATTGGCCACGCTAAATTGCCCCTTAATTGGAAAAAATAATTGGGTGCTCTAAATTTTTTTTAAAAGTGTCTGATCATCAAACTTAGGAGCCTGTTCGCACTTTATCCCGTGCGACATAAAAAGCGACCGGTTTCTAAGATATGCATGCATTTGGAAAAGGCCACCGTTTTATCATTTTATTACCTGCATGTGGTAACGTCGATAGATGACAAAATGACAGCAGGGGATGTGGGGCGGCGATGTTGGCTATATCTTGGGAAAGTTCTTCATCAGACTTCTCAGAGAAATTCCTTCCTGTTCTCGGAACTCCAGTCCTAAAACTCGAACTGTAGAATTATGGACACTTACAAAATATTGCAGCCCACTCTACAAATTCAACCACAAACACCACAAAGTAAATTTCCTTAAAACTCACATTGTATTAAATTATGCATGTTGCTCTATTGTCCGGTTTTACGTCCCGTCCAAATTCTTCATTCCCGAATTACCCATCCGTGTGTGAAAGGGAAATACACATTCTTCTTTTGTCGAGATTTTACTTTTAATGGGTGGCTTATGGATACATTTCATAAGCGACCACGTGGGCGGCATGTGGTGCGGTGGTTAGCCCTGGGGCTGAGGACCCAGGTTCGAATCCCAGCCCTGGGTCACCCTCCGTGTAGAGTTTGCACATTCACCCATGTCTCCGTGGGGTTAACCACCACAACCCAAAAGATGTGCAGGTTAGGTGGACTGGCCATGCTAAATTGCCCCTTAATTGGAAAAATAAAAATAATTGGCCACACTAAGTTTATGAAGAAAAATAAGCGACCAATCTTGTTCTAAGGGCGACACGCTTCCGTTGTGACGTCAACTAGTTTTCGCATGAAGCTTATTTTTAAATTGAATGAAATCACAGCGTCTATAATTGTCCGAGTTGATTGAAATATTCGTGTCATTCTATTACCTGAGCTTAATATCTCCGTACTATCTCCAGATTCTTGATATCATTCAGAAACTCTGAAACCTAACAAGTACACGAATCTTTATTTGAGATATAACGACATGCTTGTATACGTTTCCTGTCAGTTACTTGGTTTGGTGTTTAATTCACCTCTTTCCAAAAGCACATAACCCGTGTATGTCGCTGAAATATTCCAACCGCTTACCATGCAAACATCAAGGAGATGTGAAAAAAAAGATGCCTCTTGACCGGCGACATCTTATCAAGTCAGGATGTTGAGTGAATTTGAACGACAATTCCAGCTGGGGTGCTGTGTCATGTATAACACGATAATTCTAGTAGGTTAATATACACGCCCCCAAAAACACTAACGTTGTTAACCTGTTGCAATCAACCATATTGACCGGCCTTTTCTTTTTCTTTCCAGAGGAAGCTAATCTGGTCCAAATGCTACATGATCTGAGTGAGCAAAATATTTACTCGTCGGACTTAAGATAGGATATCATTGGTTCAAAATTCCCCGACGTATCACACTTCCTGATGCAGACACTCTCTGCAATTTCGTGTCGGTCATGTTTCACGGCGAGGAATTATTTGATTTTTCTTTCTGCAAACATTTTGTCCACCACGTCAATTGTGTGTGTGGAAGGGGCTTATGGCGGCGGTGACTGCACTGTGCGAGTTAGCGATCTCGGATGAGAAATATTTCCGAGGTCCAAGTCAGGTCTCTCGTTGGACACAGTGGACCCGCTTTTACACTCTGTGTTGTTCGTACCAAATCAAAAACACCACAAGCGAATGGAGACAATGTTCACCGAGGAACTACGTCAATCCCCTGACAAAAGGCAGCACGGTGGCACAGTGGTTAGCATTGCTCCCTCACGGTGCTGAGGTCCCAGGTTCGATCCCGGCTCTGGGTCACTGTCCGTGTGGAGTTTGCACATTCTCCCCGTGTTTGCGTGGGTTTCGCCGCCACAATCCAAAAAGATGTGCCGCGTAGGTGGACATGCTAAATTGCCCCTTAATTGTAAATAAATAATTGGGTGCTCAAAATTAAAAAAAATAAAATAAAATCCCCTGACAACATACACTTTACTGGAAGAGCATATATATATATAATATTCAATTGGATAATTTCCCATCACACTACGATTTTCAAAATGCTGAAGAAGCGAAGTGAAGATTGGAAATCAATTATTTCCTTCAATTTGTCGAATAAACATGTCATTTGTGTGGGCTACTCGTGAAGGCTACTACGAATAACTGCAGCCCAGATTTTGGGTGTAGATGCTGTTGTTCAGAGATGGTTTGAAATAAAGAATTCCTAATCACTAAGGTGAAATTCCTTGACCACAAAAAAAAAACATGACGAACAGAAGTTGTGTTGCACCAGTAGGCAAAATACCCAGATTTCTCTGTTTGAGCTACTTCGCCAACCACAGAATATCCATCTTCTGCAGCATGGTATTTTATCAAAAGGTTTGACTCGATATTCATTTCCCTTCAACAGATAGTAAATTAAAACAAAAAATGAATGGTAAATAGATGCTAAAAAATTGACATTAGGAAAATTACTTGTGTTGTTGCAGTTTCAGTTGAATATTTTCCAGAAAGTAAATACTTGCAAAATTGTTAATTTTAGAGAAGCAGCAGGCTCAGTGTCCGATTGACGGTGAGTATCGGCATTACCAAATAATGCGTTGCATAAAACGTTAATTATGCCAATTATAACAACACGTTAATGTGACCGAAGGCACTTGACGTTCCAGACAAAAACAAAAGTTGGAATCAAAATAATATCTCATGAATGAACCGCGAGAGCGACAGGAAGTTGGAATGAAATTAACTGTTTTAATTTCACAGCGCTGTTCGTGTTCCATGGCATTAAAGCTTGCATTGCAACTCCCTCATTCCGTTTGAGGTATTCGGAATTCAACAACATTGGGAAAGCAGGAGTCGAGGTATTCCCAGGAGGCGTACAAGACCCTGTTGGGAGGATATGTTTCAAATGTAATGTGGAAAACATTAAATCCAACATAGCTGTACTCCTTATAACTTCGCCTTGCAGGATCGCATTATTCCATAGGCGCTACCGCTCTCTCAACGCTGAAATCACACTTTGATGTCATGCTACATAACTGGTTTCAGAGTTGGGGTTCAGAAAACACAGCAGTAAGCCTCAGAAATCTGAACACTGCAACACATTTCATAGTTCAAAGCACAGCTTTATCGGCATTCCATCCACAATCTCCAACATCGACTCCCTGCACTGTCGATGCACAGTGGCAAGTGGAAGTGTTATTTTCAAGACACACCTGAATTTTGTCGTCTCGAATAGTGAGGGCAGAAGTTGCATATGGACAGCAACTTACCCATTGATGCAGATACAATTCTAACTTGGAAATATATTAATATGCCTCTACCGCGCTGGGTCAACATTCTGGGAACCCATCCCGACCAAGGCTCGTGATGTTGTGCAACACACGGATTGCAGCCTTTAAAGAAGGTAGCGCCCGGTTAGGTTGTTGAAAGAACTGAGTGAAGTGAAAGACATTTTTTCCAAAGGAACGGCACCCATATCCCATGGACGAATAAAACGTGACATACGCAGAATCAATGCAGTTCAGATAAAGCTATATCAAGGTATGATTGAGATATAAAGGGAAGAAGACCGAAGCCGAACTACGTGAGAAGCATGGACACAGCCATAGCCATCGATGGCATCCAAAGGTTTAGTAATTATGAGAAATGCTGTTCATTTCTGAAAACAATGGAGGTAGAACTTGATGTATTTGTCTTCTCCCTGTCACGTTGCAGATGAGGGGCTCCGTGAATTGAAAACAGGTGATTCACTTGCATGCTAAATTCCAGTTTTTCTGTCGCTTTGCGGGTGATGTCAATGGTGCCAAGCAGAACGTCAACACAACAGACTGAAAACGGTTCATACTCTGCCCCTGCCCAAACCTCATTGTTAGAAGCTACAGAGGTTAGAAGATGCTCCGCCATGGCCCACTCCTTCCTGAAAGGAAAGGATTACGGCACCTTTGTCTAAAATTGCACTTAAATCGGTCAACCAGTTAGGAATTGCGAAAGAGTAATAAAGGATATCCGTGAAGATGACATCCTAGCTCTTAACTTGTCATTTATTCGGAAAATTGTAAAGTTACAATATTTGCTGTTACAGTGTTAAGGCAGAGTTAAAGGTGCAACATATAACAATTTTTAAAATGGTGGAATAAATTAGCCTTCGAAAATAGGGACAGATATGTATTTTCCCATATCATGTTGAAGGAAGGTCAATTGGGCAAAATTTTCTGCACGATAGTGGAGGCATGACTCTCCAAACAACAATAATTGTGGAAATTATTTGTTTTACAATACGATTGGTATTATTGAATGGAGCAGAATTACTTCAGTGCAGAAGGAGGCTAATTTGTCCATCGAATCTACAGCAACACACTGAAATAGGACCCATCCCAAGCCACTACCCAAGCACGATCTCTGTAGCCTCATTGAACATATTTGCACGATAAGGGGTAATTTCGCATGGCCACTCGACCTAACCTGCAGACATTTGAACTGTACGAGGAAATCCGAGCACGCAGAACAAATTTACGCAGACCTAGGAGAACTGAAACCTCCTCACAGACAGACTCTCAAGGCCGGAATTGAACCCCGCTCCCTTGCGCCGTGATACAGCTGTAGTGACCTCTGCGCCAACGTGATAAATATACTCTTCCGCTCTGAGGTGTAATGATTGATCGCACAGCGACACTCCCACCCCCCCACCCCCGTCGCCGCCCCCCCCCCCCCCCGCACCCCCCCCCCCCCCCCGCCTCCACACACACACATAACGTCGTGGCTCCGGCAAAACTCATGATATGGAAGACACGAAGTTGCAGGTACACATCCAAAGGCAGAATTGGAAATGAATTGCCGCTGAGGAGAACTAATGCTGAAGGCTTCGTTTTCCTCCCCCAGAAATGACGAATCTGAAGAAAGCTCTGCTGGCAGCAGAGCTCTCTCTTTCTCTCACTGGTATGTGGAATGAAGTGTCAAATAATTACCTGCAACACATCGCAGTGCATCAGTCAACAATACTAATGTGGGAAGCACGGTAGCGTAGTGGGTAACACTGTTGCATCTCAACTCCAGGATCCCAGGTTCGATTTGCGGTTTGGATCACTGTCTGCATGGAGCCTGCACGTTCTCGCCATGTCTGTGCGGGCTTCTTCCGGGTGCTTCGATTTCATACAACAAGTCAGAAAGACGTGCTGTCAGGTAATTTGGACATTCTGAATTTTCCCACTGTGTACCCGAACAGGCGCCGGAATGTTGCGACTTTATTGCAATGTTACTGTAAGCCTGCTTGTGTCAATAAAGATTACTTTTAAAAAAAACTTTTATGTGTATTCTCAGTTAAACCTAATGGGCACTTTCAGGCCAATATTTCACCATGTATCTTTATACATAATGTAAGGCTTATTCACAGATACACCAGTGTCCATGAGCACATCAGTGTCCATAAGCCCGTCGTACATAAACATATATAACGCATAGATATATTTGTCCATAAACAATTGAGGTGTGTTCATTGCAGCATGTAATGGAGCAACGCGGAGCAACCCGAAACTATCCACATGATGATCAAGACTTCCCTCTTACCTTATCAACGTTAACAGAGGATAAGCTGGCCAATGAAAGGAAAGGTAAGCGTTCATATTAAAAATGGGTGCTGTCGGTGGCGGGGGTGGTGGGGATGCGTGGTGTCGGTGCAGTGATTGCCATGCTGCATGTGTAACTTCCGATTCTTCTCATTCGCTGCTGCCACCAATGAATTTTAATTTTCATTCCCAGTAGTGGGAGGTCTTGTAATTGGATTGTGGAAAATTCTTCAGTGGACGCAGTGAAAACATTGGCGTGACGCCTGTTTCTACCATTGCAGTTTCAGTGCGAATCACTTGCTACTAACGGGCTCATAGTGGGAGATCCACGATTGTGTCGGTAAAGAAAGTCTATATTTCCTATATTAGGATGTCAATGTCAGCGAATTCCGGTTTGAAAACAATCATCAGCAGTTTGATCAAAATATCCCCAAATGCTTCGTGCCAGCCTTATTGTAGTGTGGCCTGGGTAAACTAGTACGTGACTGAGAAACACAGGTTAGTAATCCAGAATTTACAGACCGCAGAATCTCAGCCCAAGAGTGAAAATGGTGGAAAATCTCAGCAGGTCTGGACGAATCTTAGCTAATTTCGTAATTCATAAACTGTTGCCTATGTGTATGATGAGGACAATCATCAATACAGTCGACCTATCAACAACGCATTGGGGGGGCACTCAATGGATGGGTTTGCAACTGGAAAACTGCGGGTTAGTGTTAGCTGATACAATGGTCAGGGGGATAGATGATTATATCTGCAGCCGTCTGCCTACCATTATGTTGTCTGCACAGTGGTTGGGGTTTGGGACGGTTCTGCACGGCTGAAGGACCACATTCAGCACAGCGAAGTAACTGTTTGCTAAATTAATATGTAGAACCACAATATTGAGAACAAAAACCCATAGCACCCTGCATCAATTCACAGGCGGGCCAACTGACTGAACTATTATCGCTGATTTCCATGTGATGTGCGATAGGAGGGATTTTGATTCATAGAACACCTGCTACAATGTCAGAGAAATAAACAGAGATCATAATTTCATGGAGTATGTGTGTGACCATGGACAAGGTCATAATTAATTGTCAATCTATAACTATATTACCAAATGCATCAAGTTGGCACAGAGCCGCGTGCAGGGCAAAATAGAAAATAGGGCAAATGTGGTTCCCTGTAGGGTACTGTTTGGCTTGGCCATCATTGAACACTGGTTTCATGGTTATCAAGATAGATGCGAGTTCTAATTTATGTTTCCTCATTTGAATTTAAATCGATACCACGTTCTGTGATGGGATTTGAACCAGTCCTACAGATCTTTAGAGTAGCCATTTCAATTATTAGTACAGCAAATATTGCCGTTACCATTGCTTCCCATTTCAACTCAAACTGCACTGCTACTATTATGATCCATTTGGTAATTTTGGGATTGCGAAGATTAGGCCTTGTAAGAGATGTAACTCAGGCTTCTTACATGTCCTTAAACTTAAAATAAATGCGGTGATGCACTTTTTGAAGAAACATTTAAGAATCCGACGAGGAAAGTGCAGTCAGAAGTGCAATTTAGCGATATACGTGCAAACAACGTGAATGACATAGGGACGTATATCGTTGGATTCATGCATTGGGAAATAGGTCCACGTATTAATTGTGGCAAAAAAAGAAAAAATTAATCCGCTTGAATATGCCAAAATCAGAGGCCCGATTGTTGAAAGTTGGGCAAAAGCGGGGAATTATTATTTGAGGGGAAAAAGTATTTTTTAATCGATGGCTACGTGGTTCATGAGTGGTAGTTCTTTGAGTATGCCAGAATTGCCAGGTTGGTGTGTGTTGCCTCCTTCTGTGTTGTGTAATTGAGTTATTATATGACTGATGACCGAAGCATTTTGTTTTGCTTTAACTTCAGCTAATGATGTATGCTTTAGAAAGTTGAAAGAACGGTGCGAGGAAGCACCAGTAGGTGGATATTTGAAATGTCCCTGCCAATCTCTGCTCGCATTGCGAATATTAAATGCAACTAAGTTTTGTTTTGCGTCAAAGCATTTTGCGAACAACCAATATTGCAATATTGAGCGTTGACTTTAGCTTCGGGGAAAGCAAAAGTACACTGTTCTTTCCATCATTAATGATGGTATATTCTGGGCCTTTAATTTTGGGCCTTCAAGAAATGCTGGACTATCTCATTCAGATATACAGAATTATTAAAAGGATCGGCAGGGCAAATTCAGTCAGATAGATTCTCATGGATGTGGGCGAGGTGGGAATGAGGGGTGGTTACGGTGGGTGATTGGGTTTTCAAGAATCAGGCGATGAAGTCTCAGAGTAAGGACAGGTCATTCGAACTGACATGATTTCTTCATTAAGATGCGGGTGATGTTATGGAAAGACCACAATCAGTAAAATGAGCAACAACACCTCCTCTACAATAGTGCTCAATACCGGGGCCTCGCAAGGCTGCGTACTTAGCACCCTACTATAGTCCCTGTACACACCCGATTGCGTGGCAACATTTGGTTCCAACTCCATCCACAAGTTTGCTGAACACACGACCATGGTGGGCCGGATCTCGAATAACCACGGGTCAGAATACAAGAGGGAGATAGAGAAGCTCGTGGAGTGGTGCAACGACAAAAATATATCCCTCAATGTCAGCAAAACTAAAGAGCAGGTCATTGACTGCAAAAAGCAAAGTACTGTACACACCTTGTCAGCATAATCGGGGCCGAGGTGGCTATGGTTATCATATTCCTAGGGGTGCACATTACCGAAAATCTGTCCTGGTCCACCAACGTCGACGCTACCACCAAGAAAGGACAAAAGCGCCTAAAGTGCCTCAGGAAACTAAGGAAATTCGGCATTTCCACATTAAATCTTACAAACTTTTACAAATGCACCATAGAAAGCATCCTATCTGTCTTCATCATAGCCTAGTATGGGAACTGCTCGGCCCAAGACCGGAAGGAACTTCAGAGAGTCGTAAACACAATCCAGTCCATTACACGAAACTGCCTGTCATTCATTGTCTCCACCTATACCTTCCGCTGCCTGGGGAAAGTGCGCAGCATTATAAAAAACCCTCCCGTCCGGCTAACTCACTCTTCCAACTGCTTTCATCGGGCAGGAGTGCAAAAGTCTGAGAACACGCACAAACAGTCTCAAAAATAGCTTCTTCACGGCTGTTACCAGACTCCTATATGGATCAGGTATGGACTGACCAGATTAATACTACACGTGTGTAGGCTTCACCCGATGCCGGTGTCTATGTTTTACTTTGTGACCCTAAGTTGCCCTATTATATATTTTATTTTATTTAACTTTCTTTTGAAGTACTTAATGATCTGTTCCAGCTGCACGCAGAAAAAATACTGTTCACTATATCTCGGTACACGTGACAATAAACAAATCCAAATCGAAATCATCTGTCCCAGAGTGCTGCGGTGGTTTGGTCGATGGTTCAAATCAATTGAGCAAAATAGTTTTGCAGCACGGAATGTGGCCATTCTGCACATGGTTTCTGTGCTGGTCGTCAAGTTCATATTTATTCTCACCCTATCCTTCGGCACTTCGTCCGTAGCCGTGTATGCCATCGATTTTAAAATGTTCATCCAAATTCGTGTTGCATATTGTGAGGTTTCTCACCTCTACTAGTCTTGCAGGAATTCAGTTGCAGATTCCTAACATGCTGTGGGGTAAAGGTATTTTCCTCAAATCCCTGAAATTCTCCTGATGCTTCCCGTAAATTTGACTCCATCGGTAGTTGCACCCCCAACGAAGTGGAGCATATTATTCTTTGCTCCCCTCTCTGTGGCCTGCTTAACTACGCCATCCTTTTATGTTCTTTGGAAAACAATAACATCTTAACTAGCCTGTCTTCACTGCGTAAATCCCGAGCCCACTCAATGAGGTGTATCTTCTCTGCCTTCGCGCCAGTACAATAAAATTATCGCTTTTGAGTGGAGTCTGAACTGCACGCAGTGCTCCAGCTGTGGCGGAAGAAATATTTTGTCAATCTCCGTCACGAGCTCCCTATTCCTATGTTCAAGACCTTCTATGAAATGTCAAAGAATGCCACATGTCTTCTTAACTAAATTGCCAACTTTAATGCTTCCTTCAGGGATCTCTCGACATTCACCCCGAGAGCCCTTGGTCATCTGCACTCCGTGTCATCGGACCCATAATGTGTATTCCCTTGCTTTGCTCTCCTCCCAAAATATTTCACCTCACACTTTTCCAGCTGAAGTTCAATTTGCCACTCTTCTGCGTATCTGACTGACCCATCTATATACATTGGTAATCTAAGGCTTTGGTCCTCGTTATTTACCACACCAGGACTTTCCGTGTCATCAGCGAACTTATGAATCGTACCTCCAACATTCAGTTCTCGATCATCCATTGCCTATGAAAGGAAAAAGAGGCACAGCAGCGATTCATGCTGTAGACCATTACACACAGACTTCCAGTCACAAAGAAAACACATTTCAAAATCTTCCTCTGCTTTGCGCCACTGAGCCAATTTTTGATGCAACTTGCCAAACTGCATTGATCACATTGGCACAAAGCTTCTTGATCAGACTTACATGTAGGGCGTTGATAAAACCATTGTAGAAATTCATGCATACTACATAAGCTGCACTCCACTCATCTACGAACCTCGTCAACGCCTCAAAAAATGGAATCGAAATTGATAGACACGATCTGCTCCTACAAATCCATGCTGACTATCGTTAAACAATCCTTGCCTCTCCAAGTGGAGAATGGTAAAGTCCCCAGTCTTAGATCAGATGACATTTTTCTCAATTCAATCTTCATTTCTCGAACTAAAAACAATTATTGCGGATTCTGGAATCTGAAGGAAAAACAGAGAAGCTGGTAATATCAAAAGTTCTGACAGAATCTGTGGAGAGACAACAGGGGCAACATTTCGAGTCGGATCTATTCTTCAGCAGAGCTAGAGAGACATCAGCTGGAAACTGGACATATGATGACACATTTATACCGCTGTGCGAGGTGTGGGTGTGAAATGATGGTGTTGGACAGTAGATCTGAATGGAGAGCAAGTGGATAGATAGAGAGTGCGGGATGATCGACAGTGACGTCGAGGACAAAAACATGACGGAATGTAAATGGCGGTGGTCTTGGCTAAGATGGGTGCTGCGAGTGACACATCAAGATATCCGGATGGTTTGGGGGCAGATCAAAGGTACGTTGTGTCTCAAAAGACAACCCAAAGACAGAAAAGAGGCGGCATTAACTGGGACAATCGGCAGTAGACCTATCAACTGTGGTGGATGAAGAGCTTTTGTCCAGCCAGCCACATGATCCCGTGGGCATTCAATTTTTACTGCTGGAAAGTATATCACGTGTCGGAGCTTGATGACCTGAAGGTGCCAAATTTGTTAAAATTTCAAAACAAGTTGCTAAATGTTTCCATTTTCAGGCGAGAGCATGAAGCATAACTGAACAGTCGTCAATATATTGATCAACTAACTATGGAACAGGGGAGAGGACTGGAAGAAGGAACCGTTCACGTCCCCATACAAAGCCCATAAAACTGGGACTCAAAGGACACCCTTTGTATGGAGGACGTAAGACAATTTAAAGGAAACTTTGTTCAGTGCGATGAAACGTTCAGCCAGACGGACGAGGGGGTATTGAATTTAAATTGCCCAGGTCAGTGTTCGCTGAAGAAACGGAGAGATATTGAATCATGCTAGTGGGAAATTAAGGTATGAGGGTAGGTTATTCATTACGGTACGTAGGATTGGATGTCCATTGTAAAAAGAACGCAACTAGCGCATGGGCTGCTGAAATGAAATACGGCATCGGAGAACACGTTTTGCTGGAGACTGGAGAAGTGGAGTGTGGATGGATTCAAGTTAGTGATATTATTATTAATGTTTTCAGTGCTGCAACAACAGAATGACATGACGTGCCTCCCGTGGTAGTTCTGTATTGCAGTTATGGGGAGGAAGTAGAAGAGTACGTTATGTGTTTAGGGGACTATCAGCGTTGTAGGTGTCTACGGTCGATATCCATAGGTGAGGACAGTGACAGTCCTGGAAATAAATGGTTTGATACTCGTTGATGGGGTTATTTTCTAAAAGCAAGTAGGCAGAAGATCTGAGAGTTGGCACTATTCCTCTTTGAAGTAGAAGCAACTACACAAAACAACAACAGCCACCTACTTGTCGCGGCAGGGGCTGGTGGTGGGGGGGGGGGGGGGTGAAAAGTTATGATTGGCCTTGAGACACCAAAATGCAGTAACTTCATTGGCGAAAGGGGATCGAGGGTGACACCGGCCCTGATGTGTTTTTCAATGGAATGCTTCGAGCACCTAGTCATGAGACGGATCACCGCCAGCCTCCCAGGTGGTCTCGATCCATTGCAGTTCGCCTATCACCGCAGCCCGTCCACAGCAAATGCTATCTCCCTGGCTCTACAATCAACACTCGAACACCTCGAAAACAAGGACACTTACGTGAGAATGCTGTCCATAGACAACAGCTCTGCCTTTGACACAATTATCCCGAAAAGACATTTAACCAAATTCTGCAATCTTGGACTGGACCCCTCCCTGTGCAGCTGGATCCCTGACATCCTCACCAACAGAACTCAAACTGTCAGGATAGGGAACAGTACCTCCACAATTGTCCTCTTAACGGGGGCCCCGCACTGATGTATGTTCGATCCTCTACTGTACTCCCTATGCACACACGACTGTGTGACAAGATTTAACTCCAACTCAATCTATCAGTTTCCGGATGATACCTCTGTGGTGGGTCGTATCTCAAACAACGACGAATCGGACTACAGCCGGGAGATAGATCACTTAGTTGCATGCTGAACCGAAAACAACCTTTCTCTAAATGCCGGAAAGAACGAGAAACTGATTATCGATTTCAGGATGGATAGCACGAACAAAGCCCGGTCTGCATCAATAGATCAGAAGTCGAGATGGTCGATAGATTTAGGTTCCTAGTGGTCACCATCATCAACAGTCTGTCCTGGTCCACTCACTTTGATGCAGCAGTCACGAAAGCCCAACGACGTCTCTATTTCATACGAAAGCTAAAGAAATTCGACATGCCTGCATCGACTCTCGCCAACATCTAGAGGCGTGACTTCTCGAGCATCTCTCGGGATGCATCACAATTTGGTATGGCAACTGCTGCGCCCAAGATCCCAAGAAACTGCAGGTGATGGCGAACTCAACCCAACACATTTTTAGGTGGACTTGAAAGATAAGGGTTGGGCATTGGACTGGTATTCATGTGGAGTGCTACACATCTGAAGATAGTCACTGAGGAAGGAAATATGGCAGCACATCGAGTTTTGGTAGACATCTTGACAAACACCAGGAGGAAACTGAAAAGTATTCAAGGTGACATGGTGGAAATCCTGCGTCGCACTTCCTCAGTGTTAACGTTCCTGGATGCGAAACGGAAGGGAATTCAACAGCAAGACGAAAGCAAATTACTGAGGATGCTAGAATCGAAAACAAAAATATAAAATGCTCGTTCATTTCAGTAGTTCTGTGAGCATGTGTGCTCAGCGAACAAAGCTAGAATATCGAGGATGGATAACTACATTAGAGCTAGTAAGAATTGGGTACTGGATGAGATATTTTCTTGTCGAATGGCCGGAGGGCACAGCAGCCGGGCTAGATAGGGGCCATAGGTGGAGTTTAGATTCACATTTACATGGCTGTCGTGGACCATAAAATAAAGGTAGTGAAAATGCTGATGCGTATGACTAAAAATGGTGATAAGCGTAGGACAATAAGTGATCAGCATTAAGTGATCAGCATTTGCCACTTGACTAACAAATCTAAGCAGATTATCAAAGATCCTAGTGAAGTGGGGTAGGGTGTTAGGGGCCGGAAGTCAGGGGACGAAATATGTAGGGAAGTTGATTTTCGCCACCAATGCCGCCAGATCAACACCGTGCATCCAACACACATTTACATGCGTGCGTTTACACACACACATGCACAGCAACATTCCAACACGCACAAACATAGAATATAGAACATCGAATTCACAGTCCAGAAGGTGGCCTTTCGGCCCATAGCGTCTGGAAAGAGCACCCCACTGTATTCCCACATCACCAAATACCCGTATCCCACCCTAACCTTTTTAGACACTAAGGGCGATTTGGCATGGCCAATCCACCTAACTTGCACATCATTGAAGTGTGGGAGGAAACTGGAGCACACGGAGGAAACATACGCCGACAGGGAGAACGGGCCGACTCCGCACAAGGCAGTGACCCAAGCTGGGAAAGGAATCTTGGACCCTGGCGCAGTGAAGCACCGTGCTAACCACTGCGCTACCGCGCTGTACTGCACACGGACACAGCGACCCACACTAACGCACAAACAGTCACACACGCACATACAAACACAACCAAAGGCGCTCTCAAATAGAGACAAATAAGCAATCACATATATTCCAACATACGCATGCAGCCCCACAATCAAACACACTCACACATAAAACACAAACGAGCACACACACACGCGCAAACTTGCACACTATCAATACCACCACCCAATGTATTCGGTTGAACCATCGACGAAACACAACGTAAACCTATTTTGCTCTTAACTCCAAGCGGATTTCCTGGTAACATTTTCACTTCTACATTAGACCGGCAATTTACACTTTGGTACCATTGGCCAATCTCTTCT
Source organism: Scyliorhinus torazame (assembly GCF_047496885.1). Lineage (NCBI taxonomy): Eukaryota > Metazoa > Chordata > Chondrichthyes > Carcharhiniformes > Scyliorhinidae > Scyliorhinus > Scyliorhinus torazame. The sequence continues at coordinate 106,793,960 of NC_092718.1, read as the reverse complement.
ATTAGCTCTTCAGTCGCTGAAGCGGCCGCTCAAGCCTTTGATACACCCGCGCCTGACGATTAGAAACCAACTGGAATACCTCAAACATTCTGAAGAAGAGTGTACGGGCTGAAACAGTGGTTCTACGTTATACTCCACAGACCTCGGCATTTTTTGCAGTTTTTTTCAACAGATTTTATTTCACATTTTCAACAACTCTAGGATTTTCAATTTAATCAAATATTCTGACCACTGCTGCCAAATACGTACACCTTGTTGCAGTCATTTCTTCTGTTGTGAACGCGCTACCCTAACTCCAGGAACAAAACCACTTATTTTTCTATGAGTGTCAACTTCATTCTTTCCATACAAAACATTGATTCACCTTCACTAGGTTTAGAAACTACTGCACGGTCAACAGCATTCCGAAATATCTACACACGTATAATTCTCCCATCTTTAGAGCATCCTCACCCATACCGCTGCACCATTGTTCGACGAACCTGAAGCTTCTGAAAACAGAAGCTCTGTATTACCCTTGTAAACATCTGTGGAATTCGGAGTCCTTCTCGAACATGACCGTCAACAATTACTCACTTAATCAACCATTGAAAATTTCCCCTCATATGGCCTCAGGTACAATTTTTATTTTCTGAATTTCGAGTACCCAATTCGTTTTTTCCTATTAAGGGGCAATTTAGCGTGGCCAATCCACCTGTTGAGGCGCAACCCACGCAAACACGGGGAGAATGTGCAAACTCCACACGGACAGTGACCCAGAGCCGCGATCCAACCTGGGACCTCGGCGCTGTGAGGCAGCAGTGCTATCCACTGCGCCACTGTGCTACCCGTGGTACAATTGTTCTAAGCACACATGTGAATTTCGCTTGATGTTTTTTGTGGAGAACAATATTTAAGCATGAACGCCGTCACACTCCTGATATTGGCGAGATGTCACACTTTTTGATTAATTAATTCCTACATTTAGTCCCAACAGCACACTAATCAAAGTTACTTGTTCTTTTTCATAAACGAAACACCAAGTGAAAGATAATAGCAAAAATGGCACGACACAACTTTTCTAATTCATTTTTTTGCGGGATGTGGGCATCGCTGTTTAGGGAAGCATTTAATGCCCATCCCTAGTTGCCCTACAGAATGTGGCGGTGAGGTACCTTCTTGAACCGCTGAAATCCGATGCGAAGTAGGTAGGCAATGAATCCAATTCCATTGTTTCAATGTATCTTAGTCAATGTGTGCAATGGCCAATCAGTATCATCGTGCGAAGTGGAGAATTCATTTGAATGATATTGGCCTGCTTTCATTGTTAGATGAAGGCAAAAAGACAGGTGAGGAGACAGAATGTTTATCAATCTTTTGTTAGACCAGTTTTTAAGGCATATTATGCGCACTTCCTGGTAATTGACCTCAGGAAGCCTTGAGTCGAGAGCAAAAAGAATTATCCGACTGAAGGTTCAACTAAGGATTAGTAGCTGCATAACTCTGGAATGTTTCGCCTCGGGTGTTGAATATGATTCCATCGTAACGTTGGCGAAATATGACATAATTGAGAGTGAGAATTGTAAATTCTGGTGGCTAAATCTACATTTAAGTGGTTCAAGAATGACATCGCGAAGCATTTTTCACTCATGCTGGCCCAGTAGTTAGCACTGCTGTCTCACGGCGCCGAAGACCTGGGTTCAAACCCGGCTCCGTGTTACTCCATGTTACTGAGCATGTGGAGTTTGCACATTCTCCCCATGTATGCGTGGGTCGCACCCCGACAACATATGCACGGTAGTTGATTTGGCCATGCGAAATTGCCCCTTAATTGGAAGAAAAGGAATTGAGTACTCTATATTTATGTAGAAAAATAAAACCTCACTGTTACATGAGGGCATCGGGCGGTGACATCTGAGACAGGCCAGCGAGGGAGATGTGCTGTTCAAGCCTTCAGGTACATATTTTAAATGGTTGTCTTCAGGCATATATTTTGTTATGTTAATTTCATTGCAGTCGTATCAAATCTGAGAATTTCAATGTAAAGTAGAACGGGGAAGATACTGCTAGTCCAAACTGTGTCTCCAGAGTCTATGCAATGTTGACGTCATTTAGATGTGCTATGTCAAACCGCAAAATCATGAAGCCAGTTCAGAAATCAATAGAAAATGACGTGTCGAAAATCGAAAGCAGTGGATGCACCAGAAAAAGTGACAAGGTACAGGGTAAAATATTTCCCACAGTGGAAGTACAATAGTACACTGTCCTGCAATGATTTTTGACGGGGCACTGATAAATCCTTCTCTTCTGACAGAGGAACACTTACGGCAAAAAAGGATGGGTAAGTACCCCCTGTATATATAGTATATACTACAAATTGTTTTAGTTTCCCAGTATACAGGCCCACATACATCACATGAAACATTTGTGATCCAAACACGGTGAATTTTTCAGAGGTTTGGAGATTGAGGTGTCAGAATTTGAATAAAGCCGGAAGCACCGGAAAATAAATAAAACAATTGTACTCATTGGTAGTGCGAATATGCCAGGCTCCAGTCGGCCTGTGATAATTGGTGTGATGCTGCATTTTCCACGCATCTACACGACGTAAATTCATGGCTTGACTTTGACTCACTAAGATGTGCGGACGACAAAACATAAATTAATAGCAATTGTGGCCTAAAACCTTGGAAATTTCTCACCAACCAATTCAGGTGCAAGAAATCGCCCAGGAGACCAAGGCGGAACGGAATCCCCTAAAATAATTAAGTAAGAATTATGTGCTCCAGAAACATACATAGAGCACTTATTGAAAGGGCTTTGACAAATTCACTTCAATTCAAAGCTACGATGATGAACCCACCATTCACCTTGAATACTAACAACTGCAGTGATCCAATATAGGTCTAGACTTACGCTTCTTTAAGTGGTTAAATCCTGGACCCACCGTCCCCTCCCTCGTTCCACCACCACCATCAGCACCACTATCGTCCATCTTACTGCTTCTTCCTCATCCAGAGGATTTGAAAAACGTAACTTTGCCTGCTGCATGAACAGATAAACCTGCTCATTGTATAATTCTGCCCTGTGTCTTTCTGAGTGTGTGTATATGGGCGGGGGGGGGGCGCCTGCTTATAATAAAGTGATATTTAGAATGGGCCGAACGAAGTGAGTATGCAACGGAGACCAAGCGCTGAACGCAGAATTCAGAGTAATGTCAATGATCATAATGTTAGGACAATGTAACGATAAGACTTGGAAGGAAATTTCATGTTGAGACTCGAGCGGAAGGCAGTTTGGGCAGACACATATGTGAATAATGACTGATGGTGATGTGAAACAAGATGCAGCATGCCATAAATGTGGACGTGAGGTGGTTACCGATGCTGAAATTTCATTGGATACATTGACCGTCTGGCTATATTAACCCAACCAACATCATAACAGGGTATATCATTTTAAGCCCAAAGTTTCATTGAAAAAGGTTCGACTATTACTTGGCTAGTCGCAAGGAGGAGCAATAAGTTCAACGACAACATGTTACATTTCATCAATAATCTGAACAATACGACATGATTCACGTATTACAACCGCACCGATATGCCATTTACGTGCTGCCATAATAAGTACACAAATCAACAGTGGGCGCTATAGTTCGTATGTTCAACCAGTCCAACTTGCAGTATAATTTGATATTTGCATGCGATATCTGGAGCTTGAAGACCTGAAAGTAACGTGCCATGAGTAACACGTCATACAGCATTGTTAGTGAGGGAGAGCTGAACGTGGCAATGTGGCTGGTTTATAATCCAGACGTCTATGTGAATGAGATTTGAAATAAATACTAAATTCAGGAAGCGAAAGTGGTCGCAGTGATATTTGCTGTGATATCCATATTGATTATGCTTCAACTCAACCTGCTTTCCTGCTGTTCTTTGGATTTGGAAAACTGACGCATTACCTGACCTGGCTTGGCTATCAGATTGATGCCCATAGCTGTAGTCACCCTGCAGTAGAAAGAACCTCCCTAAGATCAGCGTACCGAAGACAACCATAATTGTAAATCACTCCGGCAGCAAAACCATATAATTTATGCTAAGGATCAGCACTTCTTCAATCGTTTTTCTAATATTAAAAACCTTTTGCACGGTTGTGATTTCACCAGCTTCGTTTTGCAATGATTATTTTATAATGGTTCAACACTTCCCCGCTAGACACAATTTGTGATGTGGGGAGCATAATTGTGGGCATTATTCCAAGAGCATTCATGGCAACGAACTGCATATGACATTTCCCAAGATGCATCGAGAATTGACTTTTGCGCTGCAATCCTGTTCAAATCTCGCGTATCGATATATGTGCATCAATCAAAGTCTTTCCAAATATGAAATAAGTTGCGTTATGAATTTCAAATCGATTCAATGTACCAGCGGGACATTATTATTTATTATAGTGCAGCTCCGATTAGTTGTTTTTCTTCCTCTTTTAGGAAAAGCTTTGGAAGAAAAAGACTTGGGTAATTTAAAAAATCTATTTTTATAAGTATACACATTACATACTGGATGTCGTATCAGGCACAACACCTGCATTTTTACATCATGCGCAAGATATATGAACGAGGCTCGTTTCAGATACATCCAGAAGATAAGGAAGCAGGCAAAAATAAATATTGGCTCAATGTATTAAATATTATGCGTAAGACTGCGAGCAACATAAAAAACAGGATCAAATACGTAAACATCTCCAACATCCCCCATCATTAGACATGCTCACCACCAATCTTTGTTTTATTGCTTTTTTACGAGACCTGAACTTCGCTGGCTGGACAGCATTTATTCCCCATCACTAATTTCACTCGAGATGGGGGGCAGTGGGCTACATTCCTGAACCCCATCAGGCCACATGTGTGTGGCGCAGGTACATCCGCTTTGCTTTTATGGTGTATTTCCAGGAATTTAACCCAGAGACGTGAAGGTGGGAAAATATATTTGCAATCAGGATGGTGAATGACTTGGATGGGAAGTGCCTGGTGGTGGTGTTACCGTGTATCCACTGCCCTTGCTCTGCTGGATGGTAATGGTCGTGGGTTTGGAACGTGCTGCCTAAGGAGCTTGGTGACGTCCTGCATTATACCTTGTGTTCACATAGCTGCGACTAACCATCGGTTTTGGAGGGGATGAATGTTCGTGGAAGTGTTACCATCAAACAGGCTGATGTATTGGCTTTTCCAGTTCAGTTCCTGGTCAATGGCAACCCCATGGTTGTTGATGGTCAGGAATTATGTGATTGTAATGACATTCAATGTCAAGGAGCGGTGGTTTGACTCTTTTTAGTTGGAGTTGGTCATTGCCAAATACCTTTGTTGGGTATGTTACTTGTTAGCTTTATCGCAAGCCTGAATAATGTCCAGGTATTATTGCATAGGCATGTGAACTGATACAATGACTGAGGAGTATATGGTGCTCAATATTAAGAAATCATCAGCGGAAATCCAGAAAACGGACCATATCTTGTAAAGACGGTCATTAATAAATCATCTGAAGATTGTTGTGCCTCTGACACTACCTGAGGAACTTCAGTGATCATCTTGTATTAACAGACCACCAATTATTGGAACCATCTTAATTTGCGATTGGTATGAATCCGATCAGTGGAGAGTTTTCTCACGTTTTGCATTGACTTCACTTTCCCTAGGGCTCCATGATACCATGCTGGATCAAATACGGTCTTGATAGCTCATTCTTCACATTGATGTTACCCTACATCCTGTTACCCTACAACGCGTCAATGGGCACGTTATTGCTATGTATGTCCCATTTTATCGGACTGGTGTGGAGCGCTTTGATCACTTTATGATTGATTGAAGGCAGACTTATTGGGCGTTATTTGGCCCGGTTGATTTTGTGCAGACTTTTGTGTGCAAGACGTACCGAGGGCGATTTCCTCACTGTGTGCAAAATGCCATTGTTTTAGCAGCAGTACTTGAACAGCTTTGCTAGTTGTGCGTCAAGTTATGGAGCAGACGTTTTCAGTACTATTACGGGAACATTATGAGGTCCCATAGACTTTTCAATACGGAATACCTCATGCCGTTTCTTGCTAGTTATGGACAATGGAATTGGCTAAAGTCTGACATTTGCAGTGAGAAGGACAACTGAAGTTGTACGAGATGGAATCCTCCACTTAGCAAGTGTGGATAAAGATAATTGAGTAGGCTTCAAACATTTATTTTGCACATAGTTTCTAGCTCGCCTTCATTGAGGATAGGGATATTTAAGGAGACTCCGCCTCCAGTAAGTTGTTTAATTTTTCGACCCTATTCATGAATGGATGTGGCAGGACGGCAGAGCTCATATCTGTCCCGTTGGACATGGGATCTCGTAATCCTGTCTATCGTTTGCTATGTATGTTGTTCGCCATGCAAATAGTCGCATCTTTTAGCTTTACCAGGTTGCCATGTCATGCATCTTTATGACTGTCGCTTCTCCGAACATGCAACCTTGTACCCTTCTTTGAACTAGGATCGATCCCATGGCTTGGTACCATGGATGCCGTCAAGTTTTTTTATCCCATAGTTTTCTTCCCTCGCCACTTCTCTCAAATCCACTCTAGCAGGTATGACATTTTGCATTCGGCCAGCTTGGTCAGTATTGGCGATATTGAGCCACTTATTGCGATGGAAATTGAAGGCCGCTACGTAGACTATATGTCGTGCCCTTTTTACTGTCAGCTCTTCCTTGAAGTGTGAATAAATATGGGGTTTTAGTGATTAATCAGCTGACGATTGCCGGAAATAGGTGGACCACAGCAGAAGCTGTCCCTTCCCACGTTAGTCCCGAAGCCACTATACTTCATGGTCTCGAAGGTCCATTGTTCGTACAACCACTGAAACTCGGTCCCCACTGTATTCCACCGTGCCGCCACCTTTGTTGTGTCCGTCTTGCTGCTGGGACACAATATCACCAGGAATGATGAGAGTGGTGTCTGGGACGTTATGTGTGAGGTATGAATCCGCAAGTAATCCTATTTCAAGTCATAGTTAGACTAGTCGGTGAAGCAGTTATCCCATTTCTGGCACATGCACCCACATGTTAGGAAGGCGCACGTTGCAAGGTCAACAGAGCTGTATTTGCAGTTTGTATTTCTAGTGCTAGGCCCCTGCTGGGTTGGATGGAATACTGGTGCTACAACTTAACGGAAACACACATTCGCTAGTCGTATACATGCTGCTGTTCAAGTAGTACCTCGGTGTGCTGCTGTAAGTAACTCTCCTTCTGACCTCCAAACGCTAGTCAATAACCTGCAATGCGTGGGATGGTATCCTCCACCTGTCTAGAGGAATGCAGCTCCAACAGTACTCACAAATGTCGAGACGATCCAAGAAAAACAGTCTGTTTCATTGGAACCCCATGCACAAACATTCATTTACTGAGCCAGAAATACATCTGGCAGCATTGTATTTCATCCGCAGTATGCAATCCAGGGCGTCAGATACAAACCCATAATTTCCGTTGCTGACCCCTCCCATGCGTCCTCGCACTTTCAGCAAGATTGGCTTGAGAAGGGAAAAGCACCTTGTATTGTAATATGACCAAAAGACCATAAGACTTCGGAGCAGAATTAGGCCACTCGGCGCATCACGTCTGGTCCGCCATTCAATCATGGCTGATATTTTGTCATCCCCATTCTCCTGCCTTCTACCCATCACTCCTGATACCCTCATTAATCAAGAACTTATCTATCTCTGTCTTAAAGGCAGTCAGTGAGTTTGCCTTTACAATCATCTGCGGCAAAGAATTCCACAGAATCACCACTCTCTGGCTTAAGAAATTCCTCCTCATCTCTCTTTTAAAGAATCGTCCCTTTAGTCTGAGATGGTGTCCTCTGATTCTAGTTTTTCCGACAAGTTTAAATGTCCTCTCCGCGTCCACTCTATCCAGGCCTTGCAGTATCCTGTAAGTTTCAGGATGCTCCCCCTCATCCAGCTAAACTCCAACGAGTACAGACCCAGAGTCCTGAATGTTCCTCATACGACAACCTATTCATTCCAGGAACGATTATTGTGTCCTACCTCTAGACCTTTTCTAGGCCACCGCATCCTTCCTGAGATACGGGGTCCAAAACTGCTCACAATACAGCAAACGGTGTCTGACCAGAGCGTTACACAGCCTCAGAAGTACATCCCTGGTCTTGTATTCGAGCACGTTAACCTTAAAAGAATCGTGAACAAGGACTCCCAAGTCCCTTTGTGTTTCTGATTTCCCAAGTACTTCCCCATTTAGAAAATAGTCTGTGCCTAAATTCCTCCTTCCAAAGTTCATTAGCGCACACTTTCTCACGTTGTATTTCATTTGCGACTTCATTGCTCACTCTCTTAGCTTGTCCAAATCGTTCTGCAGCCCTCTTGCTTCCTCAATACTACTTGCCCCTCTACTGATCTTTGTATCAACTGCAAACTTAGCAACAGTGCCTTCAGTTCCTTCTTCCAGATCATTAATGTATATTGTGAAAAGTTGTGGTCCCAGCAAAGATACCTGAGGCACACCACTAGTCATCGGCTGCCATCCTGAACAAAAACACTTCCACCACACTCTTTGCATTCTTCCAGTCAGTCAATACTCTATCCATGCCAGCATCTTACCCTTAACATCATGGGCTCTTAATTTATTTAACAGTCTCCTATGCGAAACCTTGTCATAGAACATACAGTGCAGAAGGAGGCCATTTATCCCATCGAGTCCGCACCGACCCAGTTAGGTGCCCACTTCCACCCTACCCCCCAACCCAATAGCCACTCCTCACCTTTTCGGACACTAAGGGCAATTTAGCATCGTCAATCCACCCAACCCGCACGTTTTTGGACTGTGACAGGAAACCGGAGGATCCGAAGGAAACACACGCAGGCACGGGGAGAACGCACAGACAGTGACCCAGCAGGGAATCGAACCTGGCACCCTAACGCTGTGAAGCCACAGTGCTAACCACTATGCTACCATGCTGCCCCAAAGGCCTTCTGGGAATCTAAGTAAATCATGTCTACTGGTTGACATCTGTCTAACTTTGTTTCCTCCTAAAAGAAAACTAACAGACTTGTCATACATCACCTCCCTTTGGCAAAGCCATGCTGGCTCAGTCCTATTTTAACATGCACTTCCAAGTACTTTGCGCTCTCATCTTTAATAATAGATTCTAAAATCTTATCAATGACCGAAGTCAGTCTAACCGGCCTACAATATTCCGTCTTCTGCCTTCCTCCCTTCTTAAGCAGTGTAGTTACATTCGCCACTTCCCAGTCCTCTGGGACACTTCCTGCCCCCCCCCCCCCCCCCCCCGTGATTCCGGAAAGATCACCACCAATGGCTCCACAATTTCCTCAGCTATCTGTTCTAGGACTCTGGGATGGAGTCGATCCGGTCCAGGTGATTTATCCACCTTCAGACCTTTCATTTTCCCCAGAACCATCTCCTTAGTGATGGCCACTGCACTCACCCCTGCCCCCTGATTCTACTGGAGCTCTGGCATTCCACTGGTGCCTTCCCATCGTGAAGACTTATGCAAAGTAACTATTCAGTTCGTCTGCCATTTCTTTGTTTCCTATTATTACTTCTCCAGCCACGGTTTCCAGTGGGCCAATGTCTATTTTTGCCTCTCCCTTACCTTTTATGTATTGAAATAAACTCTTCCCATCTTCTTTTTTATTACTAGCTAACTTGCACTCATACTTCCTCTTCTCCCGCCTTATTGCTTTTTCCTTTGTGCTCTGTTCGCTTTTAAATGATTCCCAATCTTCAGGCTTCCCACTAATCCTTGTCACTTTGTGTGTTCTTTCTTTTGCTTTTGTGCTGTCCTTGACTTCCGTCGTCAACCATGGATGCCTTGTCCTGCCCTTAACGTGTTTCCCCCTTGGGATGCATTTCTGCTGTGCCATCCGAATAACCCTCAAAGACTCCTGCCACGGTCTTCCCTCCTGGTCTCCTTTTCCAATCAACTCTGGCCAGCTCCTCCCTCATGTCTTTGTAGTTACCCTTATTTAATTGTAAAAGCGTGACATCTGACTCCAGTTTCTGCCCATCAAACTGCAGGTAAATTCTATTAGATGGTGGTCACTGCTCCCTAAGGTTTCCTACACCTTAAGATCCCTTATCAAGTCTGCCTCATTACACATCACCAATTCCAGAATTGCCTGTTCCCTGGTGGACTCTACCACCAGCTGCTCCATAAAAGCATTTCTTAAATATTCCACAAATTCCTTTTCTTAGGATTCACTATCAACCTGATTTTCCCAGTCCACGTGCATATTTATGTCGCCCATGATTATTGTGAAGTTCCCTGTTTTACATTCTTTCTCCATCTCCTCATTTAGTTTCTGCCCCACATCCTGACTACTGCTAGCGGGCCTGTACATTACTCCCATCAGGGCCTTTTTTACATTTGCCACTCCTCAACTCTATCAACAGAGATTATATGCCTTCTGATTCTATATCGGTCCTTGCTATTGATTTAACGTCATCCTTTACTAACTATGCAACCCCTCCCCCTTTGCCCATCTCCCAGTCCTTCCGATAGGGCCCATATCCTTGTATATTTAGACCCCAACCCTGAACCCCTTACAGTCACGTTTCTGTGATGCCCACAACATCGTACTGGCCAATTTCAATGTGCGCAACAAGCTCATTTACCTTGTTCCGTATACTGCACGAATTAAGGTACAACAGCCGCACACTCATTCTCACACTTGTCACCTTTTTTTGCTCTCCGGTTGATGTTCCATTAATTTTGTTCTGCATTTCCCCTTCAGTTATGACACCTTCTAAGCTAACGGTCAGGTTCCCATCCCCTGCCAGATTAGTATAAATCCTCCCGAGTGACACTCACAACCCTCCCAGCAAGGATATTTGTGCCCCTCGAGTTTAGATGCAACCCGTCCTTCTTGTACAGGTCTAACCTGCCCCGGAAGAGATCCCCGGAACCTGCCCCGGAAGAATGGTCCACAAATCTGAAACTCTCCCTCCTACACCAATGGTTTAGCCTCATGGTTAGCTGCACTATCCTCCTATTTCTAACCTCAGTGAAACGTGGCACAGGGAGTAATCCTGAGATTACAACCGAAGAGGTTGTAATTCAGATTCGTGATGTTGCTCGCACAATAAATTGTTCCCATATGCAAATACAACTTCTCCAAATATCCATCCGAATCACGGGAGAGGAAGAGGTCGCTGTGCACGATAGTGAGTGAGTACATGTGGGATAAATGATTCCGCTTTTAAAAGGCTGAGTAAACGACTGTTCATCGAGAATGTTTAGTCCTACCAGACAGTGAAAATGTAAATTATGTGTGAATCATTTTGTACCATAACTACAGGGATTGATCGCAATACAACATAGAATGGATTCCCGATCCGACCATCTGATTCCAAGATGGGTAGACAGGTTCATCGTGATTTGCGGTCTGCTTTCCGAAATAGCATTGATCAGTTGCACTGATTTCAATGGAATTAAAATACTACGTGATTCGATGCTGTTTCTTGTGAACGACTGGCACCAATTCAACTTTATCCCGGCATTATCTTGAGGATAGCAAGCTCAAAAGCTTTTTAATCAATGTACGCCATTGTTCTTTTGCACACATTTCTAGGGTAGAATTCAATACCTAGTACATTCAATCTCCAGGTGAACTTGCGTCCAATTCTATTCAGCTCATCCACCTGCATATCACACTATACTGTTCATAGAATTTACAGTGCAGGAGGAGGCCATTCGGCCCATCGAGTCTACGCCGGCTCTTGGAAAGAGCACCCTACCCAAGGTCAACACCGCCACCCTATCCCCATAACCCAGTAACCTCACCCAACACTAAGGGAAATTTTGGACACTAAGGGCAATTTATCACAGCCAATCCACCTGACCTGCACATCTTTGGACTGTGGGAGGAAAACCGGAGCACCCGGAGGAAACCCACGCACGCACGGGGAGGATGTGCAGACTCCGCACAGACAGTGACCCAAGCCGGAATCGAACCTGGGACCCTGGAGCTGTGAAGCAAGTGTGCTATCCACAATGCTACCGTGCTGCCTGTTCTGTGTCTTCAGCCAACATTTTCTTCACGGTGTGCGCAGTTAGCATCTCAACCTTCGTACGTTAAAAACTTCTACATTCTCGCAAATTTAATCTTGAAGGGGTTTTGTCCGGAATTCTGTCAGTTGTTGACCACTGATTATTTCATATTATGTCTTCCTTTCTGGACACAGGACAATGTAAAAATGTCATCCCCACATCTGTTTTTCCTCAAAATATACTTGGTACATGGAATTTGTGCAAATGGATGACGAAGACGACAGACTTTAATATCACAAAAAAGTGGAATGAATGTATTTTTGTCTCCAGGCAATATATTCCACTTCTATTCTCCCCACACCTAGTGGTGCTCCAGTGGTAGACTTTCATCTAGATCGAAAGCCAGCATTAGATAAACAGACCGTTTGTCTGCCAGGGGAGTATAGAGTTTGAAGGACGCCAAGCCGCAACAACCATGGCTCAACAGGAGCCTTCCCGCTTCTCTAAGTGTACCTTCCTTGGCAATTTGAGATGTTACTTCCACATAGTACGTCTGGCTGCGAGGCTGCGACAGTATCCTTTACGCCACAAGACCTCGCACTCCCATCGTACTAATCTAGAGTTACAATGTACATTTCACGCCAGGGACACAGTGGGATGTAGAATCGGTGAAATTGATGAATACAGAATCCAACTAGCCTCTGGACAGAATGCTGGATCTGCAATTTTTCAATGCATTTGCATCATCTTGAAATTTTCAAAGTATAATTCATGTCTTCAGAAGGCTTCCGTCCCACACTCGACAATTCCCTTGGTGGATGAGACCGGAAAAATACCCAGTGTGACACCGTGTTTTTTCCCCTTTCAATGTATTCAATTTAAGACATTGGTGCTTTTGTTTTACTATGTTCTTAACTATCCCAAACGTTCATACCTGTCTCAAGTATGTCTCAACTATGTGTAACCCCTGACGAGTAAGCGAATGATCTTACTTTGATATTCCCCATTTTCCATCTTCCTCACTTACAGCAACTTCAATGACCAAATCCCTGTTCTTCTTCCTGTACATTAACACACTATCATATATTAAATATTGTATTGTGTTCCCTACTGAAAATTATAACTGAATTTGCCTTTCAAACAAGTGCCTTCCGAATCGCATAGATTGCCCAAAAGGCATTCTATTACCATGCCCCACATTTGGATTTTTTGCTGATTATCTCTGGTATGCTAACTGTGTTGTGGGCGTTCCATCAAGCGGTATCAGTTTACAATGAACTACTCCTTCAAAGTAAGTGTGAAACTTCAATTTTCCAGAATTTGCAAAGACCTTCACAACCGACTATGGACGGCACAAAAACCAAAGTGTGCAACAGTGAAAAACGAAACAACCGCTTGCGACCCATGTCGCCCATGTGATGATATCAGTGACGTTGGCGTCCTCCTCAGTGTCCGAATCATAAATAAAGAATAATCAGATGTGATCCTTAATCTATCTTTCAAAAATCTGTTTGAGAATTTTTGTTGAACAGGTTGGTCATGCACAGGATTTTGTATGACGTGATCGGGTGTGCCAGCTAATTTGAGCATCGATTCCTTCATCAGCCCATCTTCAATCTTCTTTTTGAGAACGTCAATCGACCTGAATTAAAGAGGGATTGCACTTTTTTTCTTTCTCTGGGCATCAATGTAGGAAATTGGCGAGCCTTGGCATGAGATTCTGATGTTCAATCTATGTGGAACGTTTGCACAACATTGAGTTGTGAGATAAGAAGGACAAACTTCAATCTAGAACAGGCGTTTTTAAAAAGATTTTTTTAACGAACTAATAAGTGGAACAGGTGGCAGATAAACAACTCCTCATTGTGATAACACGACGAAAGAACAAGAAGACACTAAATTAAATCTTCAAATATTCAGCCGTTCTACCATCCAATGTGCCCTGCTTGCCGTCTCGAAGGCATCACAGCTAATTCACAATATTTGTTCGAAACATCCCTCAATGCATTGTTTCCACATGCTACTTTGTTCTGCCATAAGATTCGAAATTGGATCAATTTCCAAAATGTGAGCTTTGAAGCTTTTGTAGTAAACGCCCATTCAATATATTTGATGTGGAAACTATAGGTGGCACGCATTAACATTTATTATTCGTGTCACCTTTTGATTTTTGATCAGAATTAATTTACATTGGCAGCCAAACGTTCCAGGATTCAGATGTTTCAGGCGGGATAGAGGGGGATGTAAAAGGGGTGGCGGAGTTGTGCTACTGGTGAGGGAGAATATCACAGCTGCACGACGGGAGGACACCTCAGAGGGCAGCGAGGCTATATGGGTAGAGATCAGGAATAAGAAGGTTGCAGTCATAATGTTGGGGGTTTACTACAGGCTTCCCAACAGCCAGCGGGAGAGAGAGGAGGAGGTAGGTAGACAGATTTTGGAAACTAGTAAAACAAACAGGGTTGTTGTGATGGGAGACTTCAACTTCCCCAATATTGACAGGCAGTCACTTCGTGCTATGGGCTTAGACGGGCAGAGTTTGTAAGGAGCATCCAGGAGGGCTTCTTAAAGCAATATGTAGACAGTCTCACAAGGGAAGGGGCTGTACTGGACCTGGTATTGGGGAATGAGCCCGGCGAGGTGATAGAAGTTTCAGTAAGTGACCATTTCGGGAACAGTGACCAGAATTCAGTAAGTTTTAAAGTGTTGGTGGACAACGATAAGAGTGGTCCGAGGGTGAATGTGCTAAATTGGGGGAAGGCTAATCATAAAATATTAGGCGGGAACTGAAGAACCTAGATTGGGCGGATGTTTGAGGGTAAATCAACATCTGACATGTGGGAGGCTTTCAAATGTTAGTTGAAAGGAATTCAGGACCGGCATGTTCCTGTGCGGAAAAAGGATAAATACGGCAAATTTGCGGAACCTTGGATAACAAGAGATATTGTAGGCCTGGTCAAAAGGAAAAAGGAGGAATTTGTCAGGGCTAGAATGCTGGGAACAGACGAAGCCTGTGTGGAATATAAGGAAAGTAGGAAGGAACTTTAGCAAGGAGTCAGGAGGGCTAAAAGGGGTCACGAAAAGTCATTGGCAGATAGGGTTAAGGAAAATCCCAAGGCATTTTACACGTACATAAAAAGCAAGAGGGTAGCCAGGGAAAGGGTTGGCCCACTGAAGTCTAGGCAAGGGAATCTATGCGTGGAGTCAGAGGAAATAGGCGAGGTACTGAATGAATACTTTGCATCAGTATTCACCAAAGAGAAAGAATTGGTGGACGTTGAGTCTGGAGAAGGGTGTGTAAATAGCCTGGGTCACATTGAGATCCAAAAAGGCGAGGTGTTGGGCGTCTTGAAAATATTAAGGTAGATAAGTCTCAGGGCCTGATGGGATCAACCCCAGAATACTGAAGGAGGCGAGAGAGGAAATTGCTGAGGCCTTGACAGACATCTTTGTATCCTCACTGTTTTCAGGTGATGTCCTGGAGGGCTGGAGAATAGCCACTGTTGTTCCTTTGTTTACGAAGGGCAGCAATGATAATCCAGGGAACTACAGGCCTGAGAGCCTTACGTCAGTGGTAGGGAAATTACTGGAGAGGATTCTTCGAGACAGGATCTAGTCTCATTTGGAAGCAAATGGACGTATTCGTGAGAGGCAGCATGGTTTTGTGAACAAACGTAAGAACATAAGAGCATACGAACTAGGAGCAGGAGTAGGCCATCTGGCACCTAGAGCCTGCTCCGCCATTCAACGAGATCATGGCTGATCTTTTGTGGACTCAGTTCCACTTTCCGGCCCGAACACCATAACCCTTAATCCCTTTTTTCTTCAAAAAACTATCTGTCTTTATCTTTAAAACATTTCATGAAGGAGCCTCTACTGCTTCACTGGGCAAGGAATTCCATAGATTCACAACCCTTTGGGTGAAGGATTCCTCCTAAACTCAGTCCTAAATCTACTTCCCCTTATTTTGAGACTCTGCCCCCTAGTTCTGCTTTCACCCGCCAGTGGATACAACCTGCCCGCATCTATCCAATCTATTCGCTTCATAATGTTATTTGTTTCTGTAAGATCCCCCCTCATCCTTCTAAATTCCAATGAGTACAGTCCCAGTCTACTCAACCTCTCCTCCGAATCCAACCCCTTCAGCTCTGGGATTAACCTACTGAATCTCCTCTGCACACCCTCCAGTGCCAGTACGTCCTTTCTCAAGTAAGGAGACCAAATGTGAACACAATACTCCAGTTGTGGCCTCACTAACACCTTATACAATTGCAGCATAACCTCCCTAGTCTTAAACTCCATCCACCTAGCAATGAAGGACAACTTTCCGTTTGCCTTCACCTGTTGCACTTGTAAACCAAATTTTTGCGACTCATGCACTAGCTCACTCGGGTCTCTGTGCACAGCAGCATGTTTTAATATTTTATAATATGAATAATAATCCCTTTTGCTGTTATTCCTACCAAAATGGATAACCTCACATTTGTCAACATTGTATCCCATCTGTCAGACCCTAGCCCATTCACGTAGCCTATCCAAATCCCTCTGCAGACTTCCAGTATCCTCTGCACTTTTTGCTTTACCCCTCATCTTACCACTGACGTAAGACTCACCGGTCTGCAAACTTGGACACATTGCCCTTGGTCCCCAACTCCAAATCATCTATGTAAAGTGTGAACAATTATGGGCCCGATACTGATCGCTGAGGGACACCACTAGCTACAAATTGCCAACCAGAGAAACACCCATTAATCCCCTCTCTTTGCTTTCTATTAATTTACCAATTCTCTATCCATGCTACTACTTTCCCCTGAATGCCATACGTCTTTATCTAATGCAGCTACCTATTGTGTGGCAACTTGTCAAAGGCTTTCTGGAAATCCAGATATACCACATCCATTGGCTCCCCGTTATCTACCGCACTGGTAATGTCCTCAAAAAATTCCACTAAATTAGTTAGGCACGACCTGCCCTTTATGAACCCCTGCTGCATCTGCCCAATGGGACAATTTCCATCCAGATGCCTCGCTATGTCTTCCTTGATGATAGATTCCAGCATCTTCCCGACTACCGAAGTTAGGCCAACTGGCTTATAATTATCCGCTTTCTGCCTACCTCCTTTTTTAAACAGTGGTGTCACGATTGCTGATTTCCAATCCGCTGGGACCACCCCAGAGTCGAGTGAATTTTGGTAAATTATCACTCGTGCATTTGCAATTTCCCGAGCCATCTCTTTTAGCACTCTGGGATGCATTCCCTCAGGGCCAGGACACTTGTCTACCTTTAGCCCCATGAGCTTGCCCATCACTACCTCCTTAGTGACAACAATCCTCTGAAGGTCCTCACCTGCCATAGCCTCATTTCCATCAGTCAGTGGCATGTTATTTGTTTCTTCCACTGTGACGACCGACCCAAAGAACCTGTTCAGTTCCTCAGCCATTTCCTCATCTACCATTATTAAATCTGCCTTCTCATCCTCTCGGACCAATATTTACCTTAGCCACTCTTTTTTGTTTTATGTATTTGTAGAAACCTTTACTATCTGTTTTTATATTCTGAGCAAGTTTACTCTCATAATCTATCTTACTCTTGTTTATAGCTTTTTTAGTAGTTTTCTGTGGCCCCCAAATATTTTCCCTGTTTCTACCGTCCTTCCTTTTTGTTGGTATAAACCTTTGCTGAGCACTGGGGAAAATCGCTTGGAAGGTTCTCCACTGTTCCTCAACTGTTTCACCATAACGTCTTTGCTCCCAGTCTATCTAAGTTAGTTATTCTCACATTCCATTGTAATCTCCTTTGTTTCAGCACAATGCAACTGTGTTTGATTTTACCTTCTCACCTTCCATCTGGATTTTAAATTCCAGCATATTGTGATCGCTCCTTCCGAGAGGATCCCTAACTATGAGATCCTGAATCAATCCTGTCCACACAGGACCAGATCTAGGACCGCTTATTCCCTCGTAGGTTCCATTACATACTGTTCTAGGAAACTATCGCGGATACATTCTTTAAACTCCTTCTCAAGGCTGCCTTGACCGACCTGGTTAAACCAATCGACATGTAGATTAAAATCCCCCATGATAACTATTTCTACATGCATCCGTTATTTCATAAGACCATAAGACCAGAAGACATAGGAGCGGAAGTAAGGCCATTCGGCCCATCGAGTCCACTCCACCATTCAATCATGGCTGATTTCAACTCCATTTACCCGCTCTCTCTCCATAGCCCTTAATTCCTCGAGAAATCAAGAATTTCTCAACTTCTGTCTTAAAGACACTCAACGTCCCGGCCTCCACCGCCCTCTATGGCAATGAATTCCACAGACCCGCCACTCTCTGGCTGAAGAAATTTCTCCTCATCTCTGTATTAACGTGACTCCCTTTTCTTCTAAGATGTGCCCCCGGGTCCTAGTCTCCCGTGCTAATGGAAACAACTTCCCTACGTCTACCCTATCTAAGCCATTCATTATCTTGTAAGTTTCTATTAGATCGCCCCTCAACCTCCTAAGCTCCAATGAATATAATCCCATGATCCTCAGACATTCATTGTATGTTAGGTCTACCATTCCTGGGATCATTCGTGTGAATCTCCGCTGTACCCGCTCCAGTGCCAGTATGCCCTTCCTGAGGTGTGGGGCCCAAGATTGCTCACAGTATTCTAAATGAGGCCTAACGAATGCTTTATACAACTTCAAAAGTACATTCCTACTTTTATATTCCAAGCCTCTTGAGATAAATGACAACATTTCATTTGCTTTCTTAATTACGGACTCAACCTGCAAGTTTACCTTTAGAGAATCCTGGACTAGGACTCCCAAGTCCCTTTGCACTTCAGCATTATGAATTTTGTCACAGTTTAGAAAATAGTCCATGCCTTTATTCTTTTTTCCAAAGTGCAAGACCTCGCACTTGCCCACGTTGAATTTCATCGGCCATTTCTTGGACCACTCTCCTAAACTGTCTAAATCTTTCTTCAGCCTCCCCACCTCCTCCATACTACCTGCCCCTCCACCTAACTTTGTATCATCGGCAAACCTAGCCAGAATGCCCCCAGTCCCGTCATCTAGATCGTTAATATATAAAGAGAACAGCTGTGGCCCCAACACTGAACCCTGCGGGACACCACTCGTCACCGGTTGCCATTCCGAAAAATAACCTTTTATCCCAACTCTCTGCCTTCTGCCTGACAGCCAATCGTCAATCCATGTTAGTACCTTGCCTCGAATACCATGGGCCCTTATTTTACTCCGCAGTCTCCCGTGAGGCACCTTATCAAAGGCCATTTGGAAGTCAAGATCGATAACATCCATTGGCTCTCCTTGGTCTAACCTATTTGTTATCTCTTCAAAGAACTCCAACAGGTTTTTCAGGCATGACCTCACCTTACTAAATCCATGCTGACTTGTCCTAATCCGACCCTGCACTTCCAAGAATTTAGAAATCTCATCCTCAACAATGGATTCTAGAATCTTGCCAACAACCGAGGATAGGCTAATTGGCCTATAATTTTCCATCTTTTTCCTTGTTCCCTTCTTGAACAAGTGGGTTACAACAGCGATTTTCCAATCCTCTGGGACTTTCCCTGACTCCAGTGACTTTTGGAAGATGATAACTAACGCCTCCATTATTTATTCAGCTATCTCATTTAGAACTCTAGGATGTTCTGGCCCCGGAGATTTATGTTTATTGCCTGCTCCACCATAATGCTAATATTTGCTGGCCTACAGACTACTCCTATCAGACTTTATCGCCTTACTATTCCTGATTGCCACCCAAATGGATTCAGCCTTATCCTCCATAGCACCGATGTCATGCCTTACTATTGCTCGGATGTCGTCCCTAAATAACAGAGCTACAGCACCTCCCTTACCATCCACGCTGTCCTTCCGAATGGTTTGATACCCTCGGATATTTAACTCCCAGTCGTGACCATCCTTTAACCATGTTTCAGTAATGGCCACTAAATCGTAGTCATTCACGATGATTTGCACCATCAACTCATTTACCTTATTCCGAATACTACTCGCATTCAGTTAAAGTTCACTTATGTTGGCTTTTTTTTAACCTCTGTTATGAATCTTAACACCTCAATCAGTCACCTTTCCTAAGTTATATTTCCTCTTAACTTTTCTCCTAAATTTCCTTGTCGTTGAACCGATATCTTAATGTAACAACCTGCCGCGTCGCTTACTATTAATGATGTTACTTCCCTTTTTATTCCTTTTAGTACTACTGGTCCTATTCACTGAGCTCCCCTCAGTCACTGTACCTTGTTCTGTCGCCCTTTTTGATTTTTGACTACGCCTTCACTGCCTTCCACTTTCCCATTACTGCCTTAAGTTTCTGTCCCTGTTTTACTACCTTCCAACTTCCTGCATCGGTTCCCATCCCCCTGCCACATTAGTTTAAACTCTCCCCACCAGCTCTAGCAACACCCCCACCCCCCCGCGCCACCCCCCCCCCCCCCCAGTACATCGGTTCCAGTCCTGGCCAGGTGCTGACCGCCCTGTTTGTCCTGGTCCCACCTGCCCCAGAACCGGTTCCAATGCCCCAAGAATTTGAATCCCTTCCTCTTGCACCATCGCTCGAGCAACGCATTCAACCAATCTATCCTGACATTCCTGCTCTGACTAGCCCGTGGTACTGGTAGCAATCCAGCGATTACTACCTTTGAGGTCCTACTTTTTAGTTGAACTCCTAACTCCCTGAATTCACCTCGTAGGACATCGTCCCGTTTTTTTTACCTATATCGTTGGTGCCGATGTGCACCACGACAGCTGCCTGTTCACCACCCCCCCCCCCCCCCCAGAATGTCCTGCAGCCGCTCTGAGACATCCTTGACCCTCGCACCAGGGAGGCAACATACCAACTTGGTGTCTCGATTGCGTCCGCAGAGCCTCCTGTCTATTCCCCTTACGAATGAGTCCTCTGTCACTATAGCCCTGCCATTCTTCTTCCTGCCCAGCTGCGCAGCAGAGCCAGCCACGGTGCCATGAACCTGGCTGCTACCTCCTTCCCCTGCTGAGCCAACTCCCTCAACAGTATCCAAAGCGGTATATCTGTTTTGCAGGGAGATGACCGCAGGGGACACCGGCACTACCTTCCTGCTCTTTCTCTGTCTTTTGGTCCCCCATTTTCTATCTCCCTCAGTACCTTTCACCTGCGGTGTGACCAACTCGCTAAACGTGATATCCACGACGTCCTCAGCATCGCGGACGCTCCAAAGTGAGTCCATCCGCAGCTCCAGTGACGTCAAGCGGTCTAACAGGAGCTGCAACTGGACACACTTACTGCACGTGAAGGTGCTGGGGACAGTGGACGTTTCCCTGAGCTCCCACACCGTACACGAGGAGCATGACACGGGTCTGATATCTCCTGCCATGTTTTAAACCTTCGGTAAACTTATACAACTACAATTGCAAAAAACGAGAGAAGGGGAGGTCGTATCTCACTAACTTCATTGAGTTTTTCGAAGAGGTCACAAAGATGACTGCTGCAGGTAGGGCAGTGGATGTTGTCTGCATGGACTTCAGTAAGGCCTTTGACAAGGTCCCTCATGGTACACTGGTTCAAATGGTGAAGTCACACGGGATCAGGGGTGAGCTGGCAAGGTGGATACAGAAATGGCTAGGTCATAGAAGGCAGAGAGTAGCAATGGAAGGGTGCTTTTCTAATTGGAGGGCCGTGACTAGTGGTGTTCCGCAGGGATCAGTGCTGGGACCTTTGCTGTTCGCAGTATATATAAATGATATGGAGGAAAATGTAACTGGTCTGATTAGTAAGTTTGCAGACGACACAAAGGTTGGTGGAATTGCGGATAACGATGAGGACTGCCAGTGGATGCAGCAGGATTTAGATCGTTTGGAGACGTGGGCAGAGAGATGGCAGATGGAGATTAATCCGGACAAATGTGAAGTAATGCATTTTGGACGGTCAAGTGCAGGTGGGGAATATACAGTGAATGGTAGAACCCTCAAGAGTATTGAAAGTCGGAGAGATCTAGGTGTACAGGTCCGCAGGTCACTGAAAGGGTAAACACAGGTGGAGAAGTAGTCAAGAAAGCATATGGCATGCTTGCCTTCATTGGCCGGGCATTGAGTATAAGAATCGAAAAGTCATGTTGCAGCTGTACAGAACATTAGTTCGGCCACACTTGGAGTATAGTGTTCAATTCTAGTCGCCACACTACCAGAAGGATGTGGAGGCATTAGAGAGGGTGCAGAGGAGATTTGCCAGGATGCTGCCTATTATGGAGGGAAATAGCTATGAGGAGCAGTTGAATAAACTCGGTTTGTTCTCATTAGAACGACGGAGGTTGAGGAGCGACCTGATAGAGGTCGACAAAATT
Organism: Scyliorhinus torazame; assembly: GCF_047496885.1. NCBI lineage: Eukaryota > Metazoa > Chordata > Chondrichthyes > Carcharhiniformes > Scyliorhinidae > Scyliorhinus > Scyliorhinus torazame. Next base: position 106,771,577 of record NC_092718.1, on the reverse strand, counting down.
ATGAGGAGCATAGACAGAGTGGATAGTCAGAGGCTTTACCCTAGGGTAGAGGCGTCAATTACGCCTAGGTTTAAGGTGCGAGGGGCACGGTTTAGCGGAGATGTACGAGGCAAGTTTTTTACACAGAGGGTAGTGGGTGCCTGGAACTCACTACAGGAGGAGGTGGTGGAAGCAGGGACGATAGTGACATTTAAGGGACATCTTGACAAACACATGAATAGGATGGGAATAGAGGGATACGGACCCAAGAAGTGCAGACGATTTTAGTTTAGACGGGCAGCATGGTCTGCACGGGCTTGGAGGGCCGTAGGGCCTGTTCCTGTGCTGTACTTTTCTTTGTTCTTTGTTCTTTGTTCTCTACATTCCCGAAAATGTCTATTCTTACCCAATCAGAACTGTGTTTCTCAAACTATTATGGTAGACTCCCATGAAATTGAAGGCCTCGATATAGCTATATAGCATATGGTGCATAAAACGAACATGAATTTTGCGCCTTTAGCAAGACTTCTGATAACTAAGAGCGTGTAGCCAAACAGTGATTCATTTTCTACTGGGCTCTTAGAAATTGAACATCCATCTCCAATTTCCGTACCACAATCACTTTCACGTTTTATTCACTCTATTGGGGACGAATGGGAGTATTCGCTTTTCAGTGTCATCGTGCCGCATGCCATGCACTGTAATTCCCATCTGGCGAGTGTCATAGAATAACCTAGTAACAGTATTTAAATCAATTTAACAAACATAATATGATGCTATATATTCAGAAACAGGTCTGTCTTTCAAAAAGAATAACCAGGATTCAAAAGGTTCGCATCTATACCAGTAAGAAGATGAGTAGGCACATGAGGTGTAAATCTCCTATTAATGGACGATTAGGAGATCAGTGAGGCATGCACAAGCTAATTTAGAGAGCCAATCAATTTGCGTAGGTCATCCAGCCATATACGCAGCAGGCAGAATCAAATGTGAATAACTGTATAATTGCATGGACCAACGGAGAGAGAAAACATAGCACCCTCAGGAGCAGAGAACCCAATGAAATCTAGCAGCTCAAGTAGCTGACATGCCCCTTTCCATCAAGCAGCTTGAGTTCAGGTTTTACGTTGAACAGTCGATCGTCTTCGAGCCAATGCAGTACAGAACCACAGGTGAAGGAATTGAAATGCATTCACTGAACCAGGGTACGTCAATTCCCAAACTTACATCAGTCAGAATTGTGTGGTTCTGATGAACTGGAGTTAGCTGATAGATTTATTTAATGTGGATGCTGTTTGGAGGACAACAGAACTCTTAAGGAGTACAAGATTTGTAGATACATTCTGGAAAATGTGGTGCATTCTACATAAAATTCGTGTATGTGTCGTGCTCCATGCACTTCAGTATGTTTCCTTGTGCAAGGTTAACCTCGCTGGGTTTTCACTGCACTCTTCACACCATTCTAATAAAATAATGTACCACTTCGAACCGGTGTTCAGAGTAAAGAGATGCAGAATTAAGGGAGCTGTGCGGAACATATTTCCTCTCTGATTGTAGAGAATCTGTGCATTTTTTACGAGAGTGTTGTAGAGATTGGTTGGTTAAATATGTTCAAGGCTGAGATGGACATAGTTTTAATATGATAGCGATTCTAGGGTTACGGGAATAATATGTAAGAGTGATCTTGTGGAACATAATTTAAGATCTCTCATGTTCCCATTAAATTGCGGGCAAGACTCAGTTGGTGGAACATTCAAAGACTCCGAACAGTGTAGAAGGAAGCTTTTCTACCCATCACGCCTGCACAGGAACTTTGAAAGAGCACCCCAACTAGGCCCACTAGCATACCCTATCTCGGCAACCCAAACTATTCTTTAGACGCTAACGGGAAATTTTTCAAGGCCAATCGAGCTACCCTGAGCATATTTGGAACGTGGGAGGAAATCTGAGAACCAGAGAAAACCCAGCCATGAAGGGAGTGAACGTGGAAATTCCACAGAGACAGTCATCCAAGGCCTAATTTGAACCGTAGTGTCCGCTGCTGCCTCACTGAAGAACCGTGCTGCCCGAAAACATCAATATTCGCATAGAGCAAATCGATCACAGTTCACAGATCATTATCCTGGGTGCTTGGATTACTAACCCAGTGAAAATTCCACTTTGCCTCCATCCTCCCCTTCCCTCAATGATCTGGATCTGCTCCTACGTCCTGTAATCTTATGACATGAGTTCATGTATATAAGCATACGATCAAAAAAAGCTGGCTTTCGCTACTCCCTTGCAGGAGTGAAAGCACCCTTTGCGTGTCTATGGCTATAATGTATGGTTGCCTGAACACATGTTACAACATACTTCGAAGTGGCAATGACTTGGAGACGGGGAGCACGCTGGCCAGGCTCCTCCACCTGGCGGCCATGAATATATTCAGCGGGATTCTCCCTGCTGGTGACTAATTCACCACGCTGCGGGAAAACCGGCGGCAACCACACCGGCGTCAACATTTCTCAGCACTTCTGGGGGCTAAGTGGACGCCGATGGGATTAACGCGGCTCCAACCTACGCCGAAGGGACTGTGCGAATTTGCGCATGCGCTCAAGGCCCGGCGTAATCTTGTGCATGCGCGGGACCACCGGCGTGGTTTAGGCACATGCACAGTGGGTTGTCTTCTCCGCGGCAGCCATGGTAGAGCCCTACAGGGCCCAGCGCGGAAAGAAAGAGTTCCCCCACGGCACAGACCCACCCGCAGATCGCTGGGCGCCGATAGCGGGCCAGGCCACAGTGGACAATCCCCCCCCCCCCCATCCCCCCTGGATAGACCCCCCCCCCTCCCATGCGCCCCCGGAGGACCTCCCCAGCCAGCTTACCTGCCATGGCCCAACGTGTGGGACCATGTGTAACCCACGCCGGCTGGACTGGCCAAAAATGGACAGCCGCTCGGCCCATGGGGTCCCGGAGAATTGCCGGGGAAGCGCTGCCAACGGCCCCCGACTGGTGTGGCGTGAACCGTTCCTCCGCCCAAAAACCGATGCCGGAGAACGTGAGGGGTTCGGAATTCTAACTGACCACTCCAATCCTGACTGCTTCGGAACGATGAGTAAATAGGCTAACTTACCTCAGGGACTCGCGGTCTACACTGCAAGGAGATGTCACGGTGAGTTCAACATCCATACGGTGAGTATTTCGGATTCCACTGAAGCAGAAAAAAACTGGAAAAGTGAAGTCGCCGGAATGCTTGACCTGATTCGGTGTTCGGACATCTGTGCTAAACTTGAAAAAAAGACATAAGAACTAATTAGGAAATGAATGAAATAACTAGGGAGGGCTGGGCAGGCGATGTGATGCTGTTGCATGATATCGGAGGGTGCAGCTCCCATTGCGAGCTGCAGTGACCACATTTCCAGACGTGTTTGTTGCTCCAGGAATTTCGGTTCGGGTTTATCAGCTGGTCTCTGAAGTTCAGACAACGCGGCACACTGTTGCAATTGTAAAGGTGTTGCTGAGGGCACATCTGGAATATTCTGACAGGTTTTGGTCTCCCCTTTTGAGGAAGGACATTGCAGGTAGTTGAGAAGACTTTCATCAGATTGATTCCGGGGATAAAATCACAGCATCTACCGTGCAGAAGGAGGCCATTCGGCCCATCGTGTCGGCACCGGCTCTTGGAAGAGCACCCAACCCTACCCAAGGTCTGCACCTCCACCCTATCCCCATAACCCAGTAACCCCACCCAACACTGAGGGCAATTTAGCATGGCCAATCCACCTAACCTGCACATCTTTGGACTGTGGGAGGAAGCCGGAGCACCCAGAGGAAACACACGCACACACGGGGAGAATGTGCAGACTCCGCACAGACAGTGATCCAAGCCGGGAATTGAACCTGGGCCCTGGAGCTGTGAAGCAATTCTGCTATCCACAATGCAACCATGCTGCCCAAAATGTTTTGACGTATGAAGGGAGATGAAACAGTTTGAGCTTTTAATCTCTGTAGTTTAGAAGGATGAGCGGCGATTTTATTGCCTGTGCAAAATACTGAAATGGATTGACAAAGCAAACGTAAACGAAGTGTTGCCCCTTCAGGCGCAATCTGAAATGAAAGGTCACGGATATAGGTTGAGAAGCGATAGCTAAGATCAGCTATGAGGAGGAACTACTCCTCGCAGTGGATGATCAATTTGTGGAATTCACTGCCCCTTACTACTGTGGAATCGGAGTTATTAAATAGCTTTAAGAGAAGAAGATAGATATATCTCTGGAAACAAAAAAATGTTTGAAGGGATACGGTGGTAGGGAGGCGGATTTGAGACCGGGAATAGATGAACCATGCTCTGATTGAATGGGGGAGAAGACTTGATTGGCTGAATTGCCTACTTATGTTTGTGATACCTAAGTTCCTTTTTCAAAACTACTGCCTCGTGACGTCAAGAACTCTGCTACGGTTCCAGCCCGGTGTCACTGTCCGCCTGCAGTTCGCATAATTTCCCCATGTCTGTGTGGTTCTCACACCCACAGCCCAAAGATGTGCAGAGTATGTGCATTGGCATCGATAAATTGCCACTTAATTGGAAAAAAAAGCATATTTGAATTGCTTATCCAGATGCCGAAAGTAGCCTGTTCTGCTGAGGTTTAGGACTGGTGCCAGCGCCAGGGACCCAGATTCAATTCCGGCCTTCGATGCCTGTCTGTGCTTTTTGCTTTGTAGCAGTTTGATTTTTCTTCCGTGGGTACTTTCTTCCGCATCGGTTTCCTCCGTGTCCTCCACTTTGCCCCCAAGTCCAATGACGTGCGCTTTAGGTGGATTTGCCATGCAAGAGTTTCCCTTAGCTGTTAGTCTGTGGCATGCGTTGCAGGTGACGAGTAGGCACAGCTAGCGTGGTCTTTCAGATGGTCTGTGCAGACCCGCTGGGACAACTGACTGCTTCTGCACTGTTGGATCCAACAAGGAAATGCGCTTCCACTTTCCAAATCGGTCGGCTTCCTGAAAGTATCCGTTATCTATTTCAGTTGTGGTCCCAGTGAAAACAAGCTGATCCTGCCGCTGGCCAAGACTAATATCACTAAGAAAGTCATCACTTGTCAAGGGCTGATAACGCATTGGCTTTCAGCGTAAATTGGCACTTTCCAAATCGATCAACAGTTCCAATGCTTCACAGCAAAAAAAGCACAATAACCTCCTCAGACGACAAACATGGGACACAACCGACAGAGTACCCTTTGTCTTCCAGTATTGCCCCGGAACAGAGCAACTACGACATCTTCTTCGCAGCCTTCAACACGTGATCGATGAAGATGAACATCTTGCCAAGGCCATCCCACAGCCCCACTACTTGCCTTCAAACAACCTCAAACAAACCATTGTTTGCAGCAAACTACCCAGCCTTCAGAACAACAACTATGACACGACACAATCCTGCCAGGGCAATCTCTGCAAGATGTGCCAGATCACCGACATGGGTACCAGCATCACACATGCGAACAGCACCCACCAGCTACGTGGTACATACTCGTGCAACTCGGCCAATGTTCTCTACCTCGTATGCTACAGGAAATGATGTCGTCAAGCGTGGTAAATTGGTGAGGCCATGCAGATGCTGCGACAAAGGGTGAATGGACATTGTGCGACAATTGCCAGGCAGGAATGTAGAATCGCCGAAGATAAACTTATAGCCAAGTTCCGCAGACCTGACTACGGCCTCAACTGGGACCTTCGATTCATGTTGCATTACAGTCACCCACCACAATCTGGTCTGGACTTGCGAAATCGTACCAACAGTCCTGGCTTGAGACAATTCACACCTCTTTCACCTGGGATTACCCCTGTCTCTGGGTCTGTAAAGACATACTTAGCTACAAATCCTCGCATTCAAAGCATCGTCTTGCATCTTTGACTTTGTCTATATGTTTGTTTCTGGAATGTACCTCTTCATTCACCTTAGGAAGGAGCAATGCTCTGAAAGCTCGTGATTTGAGACAGAACCTGTTGGACTTTAACCTGTTCAAGATGTTGTAAGGCTTCTTACAGTGCTCACCCTAGTCCAACCGCGGCATCTCAGCATTATGTCTCGTGATGGAACACTTCATTTCACTCTGCCCCAATGATTTACCTGTCCAGGATGTGCCTGCGTGGACTGTGTTTTGTTAACTTCGGTTTGAATCTAAAGATAGCTGTGTCCCGGCTAGGATTGCTCGTAGTAATATTCAGAGGGATATTTCACACTCTGTAACCTTGTGCATACGGAGAGAGGAGTGAGCTCTGTTCAATATACATGCACCACAATACGTTGCTTCCTTAGTATTGGCATTGTTCTGGGTGGTTTTGTAAAATCATGGCTCGGATCTAGCAGCTCATCTCTTATTTCAGCCAAAGACCTGCATTCCAGAATATACGAGACGATTTCTCACCATCCTCAGATGAAGGCGAACTCAAGCGATCTCTAATGTCTAAAATATAAAGTGCTCTGATGATTTACCGACCTATTCTCTCCGTTCCAAATTATTTAGAATGGAAAGCCATATCCAAACATAAAGGTAAGTCGTATTCAATTCCACTTCCCAGCCTTTCGATATCTTGAACTCTCATTAAAAAAACATCAACCCGACATCTAAATTATTCCAATCACGCCACAATTTCCCCACGGCGCTGAATTAATTGTGTGTTGTGCAAACCCTTTCCGCACCTCTTGTAAACTAAATAACTGACAAGATATGTGTAAACATTTCAAATAAGTACAAATATTAGGTGGGCCCTTGTCCCCCAGGGATGAGAAAAAAACAATTGGGCTAGGAGAGGTCATTTATGATTTAGGAAGGGGCTCGCAGCGGGGTGAAACAGACAAATTTGCTGACAGGGTGAACCTCTACACCAATAGATAAGAAATCAATGCCCCTTATCATAAAAATAAAACTACAAAAGCGACTTGAGGAACAGAGAGGGGAGGATGTGGAAGTACCTATAGGATCGTGAGGGAGTGAATGTTACCATTTTGAACCTCATTGCATTTTACATAATTAACATGTTTAAATCATTTCAATTGCATTGTTAATGATCCGAATCTACTTAATGATCAACATGACCCATGTAAATAATTTAAAGTCATTACAATGAACATTCTGACATCTGTGGAATCTTAATGTCTTTACTTCAAGCCCTTCAAAGTGCAACATGAACAAAGCAGAATTAAAAAAAAATATCCTTGCACTTTGTTTGATGAGTGTTTGAAAAGATGTAACAAATGTCTTTCAGATATATTATGGATAAAGTAAATTCATTGCAAAACAGCACTATTGCACTATCGTGGGAGGCATAGCGGCACAGTCGTAGCACTGCTGCCTCGCAGCTTCAGGCACCCAGGTTCAGTTCCGGCCTCGATTTTTCACTTCCTCCCCGTGTCTCCGTGGGTTTCCACAAGGTACTGCGCTTTCCATAGTCCAAAGGTGAGGTATATTAAAAAAAGAACAAAGAACAAAGAAAATTACAGCACAGGAACAGGCCCTTCGGCTCTCCCAGCCTGCGCCGATTCAGATCCTTTATCGAAACCTGTCACCTATTTTTCAAGGATCTACTTCCCTCTGTTCCCCGCCCGTTCATATATCTGTCTAGATGCATCTTAAATGATGCTATTGTGCCCGCCTCTCCCACCTCCGCTGGCAAAGCGTTCCAGGCACCCACCATCCTCTGCCTAAAAAAACTTTCCACGCACATCTCCCTTAAACTTTCCCCCTCACACCTTGAAATCGTGACCCCGTGTAATTGACACCCCCATTCTTGGAAAAAGCTTGTTGCTATCCACCCTGTCCATACCTCTCATAATTTTGTAGACTTCAATCAGGTCCCCCCTCAACCTCCGTCTTTCCAACGAAAACAATCCTAATCTACTCAACCTTGTTCATAGCTAGCACCCTCCATACCAGGCAACATCCTGTTGAACCTCCTCTGCACCCTCTGGCGACCAGAACTGCACGCAGTACTCCAAATGTAGTATAACCAACGTCCTATACAACTGTAACATGACCTGCCGACTCTTGTACTCAACACCCCGTCCGATGAAGGCAAGCATGCTGTATGCCTTCTTGGCCACTCTATCGACCTGCGTTGCCAACTTCAGGGTACAATGCACCTGAACTCCCAGATCTCTCTGGACGTCAATTTTTCCCAGGACTCTTCCATTGAACGTATAGTCAGCTCTTGAATTAGATCTTCCAAAATGCATCACCTCGCATTTGCCTGGATTGAACTCCATCTGCCATTTCTCCGCCCAACTCACCAATTTATTTATATTTTGCTGTATTCTCTGACAGTCCTCCTCGCTATCTGCAACTCCACCAATCTTAGTATCATCTGGAAACTTGCTAATCAAACCACCTATACCTTCGTGCAGATCATTTATGTATATCACAAACAACAGTGGTCCGAGCACGGATCCCTGTGGAACACCACTAGTCACATTTCTCCATTTTGAGACACTCCCTTCCACCACTACTCTCTGTATCCTGTTGCCCAGCCAGTTCTTCATCCATCGAGCTAGTACACCCTGAACCCCATACGACTTCACTTTTTCCATCAACCTGCCATGGGAAACTTTATCAAACGCCGTACTGAAGTCCATGTATATGGCTCATCAATTAAATTTGTCACTTCCACAAATAATTCTATTAGGTTTGTAAGACATGACCTTCCCTGGACAAAACAATGCTGCCTATCACTGATAAGTCTACTGTCTTCCAAATGTGAATAGATCCTATCCCTCAGTATCTTCTCCAACAGTTTGCCTACCACTGACGTCAAGCTCACAGGTCTATAATTCCCTGGATTATCCCTGCTACCCTTCTTAAACAAAGGGACAACATTAGCAACTCACCAGTGCTCCGAGACCTCACTCGTGCTCAAGGATGTTGCAAAGATATCTGTTAAGGCCCCAGCTATTTCATTCCCTCGCTATTTAACCATCCATCCATAGCCTCAACATCCGTCATGTCCCTCTCCTTGGTTAATACCGATGCAAAGTACTCATTAAGAATCTCATCCATTTCCTCTGACTCCACGCATAAATTCCCTCGTTTGTCTTTGAGTGGGTAAATCCTTTCTCTAGTTGCCCTCGTGCTCCTTATATACGAATAAAAGGCTCTGGGATTTTCCTTAACCCTATTAGCCAAAGATATTTCATGACCCTTTATAGCCCTCTTTATTGCGCATTTGAGATTTGTCCCACTTTCCCGATATTCCTCCAAAGCTTAATCAGATTTAAGTCGCCTAGATCTTATGTATGCTTCCTTTTTCATCTTAGCTAGTCTCACAATTCCACCCGTCATCCATGGTTCCCTAATCTTGCAATTTCTATCCCCCATTTTCACAGGGACATGTCTGTCCTGCACTCTAATCAACCTTTCCTTAAAACATTCCCACATTTCAAATGTGGATTTACCCTTAAAGAGCTGCTCCCAATTCACATTTCCTAGATCCTGCCGAATTTTGTTATACTTCGTGTTTCCCCAATTTAGCACTCTTTATTTAGGACCACTCTCGTCTTTGTCCATGAGTATTCTAAAACTTACGGAATTGTGATCGCTATTCCCAAAGTAATCACCGACTAAAACTTTAACCACCTGGCCGGGATCATTCCCCAATACCAGGTCCAGTATGGATACTTCCCGAGTTGGACTATTTACATCCTGCTCGGAAAACTCTCCTGGATGCTCCTTACAAATTCTGCTCCATCTACGCCTCCAACGCTACATGAGTCCCATTCAATGTTGGGGAAGTTAAAATCTCCCATCACGACCAACCTATTGCTCCTACATTTTTCTATAATCTGTCTCCATATCTGTACCTCTACTTCACGCTCGCTTTTGGGAGGCCTGTAGTAAAGTCCCAACAATGTTAGTGCACCCTTCCTATTTCTTAGCTCTACCCATATTGCCTCAGTGCTCGAACCCTCCATCGTGCCCTCCTTAATCATAGCTGTTGTATCATCTCTGACCAGTAATGCAACTCCTTCACCCCTTTTACCTCCCTCCCTATCCCTCCTGACGCATCTATACCCTGGGATACTTAGTTACCAGCCTTGCCCTTCCCTCAACCAAGTCTCCGTAATACGAATAACATCAGCACGGTAGACTTGTGGATAGTACAATTGCTTCACAGCTCCAGGGTCCCAGGTTCGATTCCAGCTTGGGTCACTGTCTGTGCGGAGTTTGCACATCCTCCCCGTGTGTGCGTGGGTTTCCTCCGGGTGCTCCGGATTCCTCCCACAGTCCAAAGATGTGCAAGTTAGGTGGACTGGCCATGATAAATTGCCCTTAGTGTCCAAAATTGCCCTTAGTGTTGGGTGGGGTTACTGGGTTATGGGGATAGGGTGGCGGTGTTGACCTTGGGTAGGGTGCTCTTTCCAAGAGCCGGTGCAGACTCGATGGGCCGAATGACCTCCTTCTGCACTGTAAAGTCTATGATTCTATGATTCGTTGATCATATTCCCAGGTACTAATCCAAGCCCTAATTTCATCTGCCTACCCTGCTACACTTCTCGCATTGAAACATATGCACCTCAGACCACCTTTCCCTTTGCGTTCTTCGTCTCTTCCCTGTCTACTCTTCCCCTTAGTCACATTGAGTTTATTATCTCGTACCTTACTGGCTTTAGTTGCTGCCTCTGTACTGACCTCTAACTTCCTAATCTTGTTCCCATCCCCCTGCCACGTTAGTTTAAAATCTCCCCAACAGTGTTAGCAAAAGCATCCCCGAGGACAGTGGTTCCAGTCCTGCCTAGGTGTAGACCATCCGATTTGTAATGGTCCCACTGCCCCCAGAACCGGTTCCAATGTCCCACAAATCTGAACACCTCCCTCCTGCACCATCTCTCAAGCCACGTATTCATTCTGACTGTTCTTGAATGTCTACTCTGACTGTCTCGTGTCACTATAGCAATCCCGAGATTACTACCTTTGAGGTCCTACTTTTTAACTTATCTCCTTACTCCCTAAATTCTGATTGTAGGACCTCATCCCGTTGTTTACCTATATCGTTGGTACCTATATGCACCACGACAACTGGCTGTGCACCCTCCCCCTTCAGTATGTCCTGCAGTTGATCTGAGACATCCCTGGCCCATGCACCCGGGAGGCAACATTCGGGAGTCCCGTTTTCGACCACAGAAACGCCTGTCTACTCCCCTTACGATTGAATCCCCTATGACTATAGCCCTGCCAGTCTTTTCCCACCCTTCTGTGCAGCAGAGCCAGCCAGGGTGCCATGACCCTGTCTACTACTGCCTTCCCCTAGTGAGTCATCTCCCCCAACAGTATCCAAAATGGTATACCTGTTTTGGAGGGAGATGCCCGCAGGGGACACCTGCACTGCCTTCCTGTTCTTTCTCTGCCTTTTGGTCACCCATTCCCTGTCTCCCTCACCAATCCTAATCTGCGGTGTGACCAACTCACTGAACGTTCAATCCACGACCTCCTCAGCATCGTGGATGCTCCAAGGTGAGTCCATCCGCAGCTCCACAGTCGTCATGCGGTCTAACAGGAGCCACAGCTGGGCACACTTTCCGCACATGAAGGAGCCAGGGGCATCGGCCGCGTCCCTGAACTCCCACATTGAACACGAGGAGCATAACACGGGTCTGGGATCTCCTGCCATTTTTACACTTTACCGTAACTGATTACAAATATAATATCAAATAATGAATAAGTGAAAGGAATAAGGATTTTACTTACCAATCACAATACTTACCAACCCACGAAGAGTTACATTTCTCCCAGCTACATACCTTCCCGACAGACGCCTGGCCACTGCTCCCGCCGAAAATCTGAAGGCCGCTTCTCCTGCAAGAAAAGTTTTTAAAGGGTAAATTTACCTTCCCGATAGACCCCTCGCCACTGCGCCCACCGAAAATCTGAAGCATAACTTGCGGATAAAAGAAAAAGAAAAGAGAGAGCTTACCTGATATTCACTCGCCCCCTTAAGTTAGAGGAGGTGGAAAGGTGGGAGACACTGCAAGTGTAGTGTTTCGGGTTTAGCAAACGCCCAACTTAAATAGAGGTAAAAATCAAACACATAAGCACCTATCTGATTCTCAAGCTGCACCCCGGCTCCATTTCTCTCTCCCGCTCCCGGAAATGAAGGCCGCTGGAACCTGGGGGCAAGTGTAAACACCTATCTGAAACCCAAGATGCACCCGCTGTGCTCCGCCTCCCTCTTCCGCTCCCGATAATGAAGGCCGCTGGAACCTGGGGACAAGTTTAAACACCTACCTGAATCCCAAGCTGCACTCGCTGAGCTCCGGCTTTCTCGCTCTCTCCCGAAAATGAAGGCCGCTGGAACCTGGGGGCAAGTTTAAACACCTACCTGAATCCCAAGCTTCACTCCCTGCACTCGGGCTCTCTCTCACTCTCCCACTCCCGGAAAATTGGTCATGACAAATTGCCCCTTGGTGTCCAAAAGCTTAGATGGAGTTACTGGGTGACGGAAATAGGGTGGACGACTGGGTTTAAGTAGCGTGCTCCTTCCGGGCCGTTGCAGACTCGATGGGTCGAATGGGCTCCTTTTACACTGTAAATTTTCTGATACTATGATTCTTTGAATCAGGCAAAAAAAACGAGGGCGGGATTCTCTGTCCCGCCAGCCGGCCAATGAGATTTCCCATTGTGGGCAGCGCCACGCCATCAGGAAATTACCGGGCCCCCGGTGCAACAGAGAATCGCGAAAGCGGAGAATCCAGCCCCATGTGTCTGATTACGAGGATTATGATGATATGTCTAGATAGAAATGGAAAATGACTGAAGGAATTTTGTTTGCAGCGTTGCTTCAGAGGGACATCATGTTTGTTTTCTAAACTCTCCATGAATGTCAATATTTTATTTCCATTTATTGTCTTTTTGTTTTCCAGATCCGATTGAGTTCGATTTAGAAAATACTGATACACGATTTTCCTTCGACAAGAGAAATAACAGCGTTACGTGGAAAGACAGAGGCGAACCGTCATCAGATCATAACCCAAATTGTGGAAAAAGTTGGACCATCTGGTCCAAAGAAGGGGTTCCTCCTGGAAAGCACTACTGGGAGGTGTTCATCAGCCCAGGCACAGTCTGGAGTGTGGGTGTCTCCCAGAGCAAACGTCCATTGAACAGATGGAGCAGATCTTTTACCACGGAGGGTTTCTGGACCCTGATGATATGGAACATCAAGGGCACCAATGGAAATTTAAGATCGCTCGGCAGTTCCATTCTTCTAGCCCAACTGAGTAAGATGGGAGTCTATGTAGACAGCGAAGATGGTCGCGTCTCGTTCTACAATCCTGAGAAAGGAGCACACGTGCACACCTTCAATGCCAAGTTCATAGGCAATGTTTACCCTGTCTTCAAACTTTGGGCCACAACTCGCCCTGATTGCAGCCTAACTCTAGGTTAAATAATAGACGTTGATCACAAAAGAAAAGCAGAAAGAAAATTCTGCTCACCTGTCGCAATTTGCTATTAATATCTCACGCTATCGCCCTGTCCCACGCCTTCCTTTGTTCTCACGTGTTCATCCATAATGTCTCTTTCACGTGTGCGCTATTTCCATTCCTCCATTATGGAAAGAGTCTCCTCAGAATTCTGCACTGATCACAGGAGGTCTTTGTGCAGTGACTGATGGATCACTGGATTTTTAATCGAGAGGCCAAGCGAGCCATTCATTACAATGGCAAATGTTGACTGGCAAAAATAACAGCTATACCAGCGTCGCACAAATCCACTGCAAAAATAAAATGAAATAACAGACATCTTCCTGCCTTGTAGCTGTTCCCTCATTCTGGACTCCCCACCAAACAGCAATAACTGTTCTCAATGAACCACAGTAATCACCGCCATCATTGTATTAGTCTCGTTCAGGCAATTGCACAACTTTGATTCCCAGCGGTCAAACCCACAGCCGGTTCATTCATTAGTTAGGATCTGACTGGTCTGCCATCGTCCTTTTGAATATTTTGCTTCTCTCCAGTGCCTCCATATTCTCTTTAAAATATGGAGACCACAGGTGCGAAAAGTGCTCACAGTTTGTTCACTACAATCTATATTTGTTGATCAAAATGGTTCTCAGTGCTTCAATTATGATCACACCCAGGTATATGAGAACACCAATATTTGCACCAGTTCTAGTCTGGTCCGAATAACATTATAGACTAACTGAAAAGCATTTTTTAAAAATTAAATTCTAAACCTGTCGAATGGGCCTGAGTGGCTATTTTTGCTTTGTTTATGGTCTGGGTAACCGTACTGCAGCATTTCGACTCACACAGACTTGAACTCCAAATCATTTTCCCATCCTATTTTGGACTTCGAGCATTCAGGCAGCAGAGGATTTCGAAGATCCTCATGCGAATATGTGTCTGTCTTTGGGGTGATTGGGCATCGCATGAAAACTAAGGGGAACTGACACTGCCCACAAAACAAAGCGAAATTAGCGCCACATCCCAATTTCCATAATAATTTTCACTTCATTGGGTCGTGAATGTATCCTGCAAATTCTCGATGAAGCTATTCTCCTCGGCCTAAACAGCAAAAAATAATAATCCTGGGGATTTATACCGACAAACGGATGTTCAGCCCCACATCTAGTGAACAGACACCACATGTTCGTAATTATATTCCTGCATTTTCATCCGATTCAAACTTTTAGTGCTCCATCTGTATTCTTGCAGTGATGATTATTCATTCAAAATTTACATTGCAGAGCATATCGGCGCTTAGTGTAAAATAATTATATTTTCAGTTCCCTTGTCGGTGTTTTTCTGTATCAATTTATAATGATCATCCATCATTACCGACGTTACAAATACTATGGCGTGTCATAATTCTGTCAAAATTTCTACTTTGATACACATCTATATTTTGCAACAATTTATGTCTGCCAAAAGATATGTCTGGTCAAGGAAGTAAACAAAAACGTTTACATTGTTTATGAATACAGCTGCACAACACTTATGGAGAGAGAAAAAGGTCATCAAAATGCCAAACAAAATTTTCTTGCAGTTCATTGTTCGGATTGTCAATTTCTCTGATTATGCTGGATTCAATTGCGAACCACCAGCAAGAAATAAACACAATTCACAATTAAGGTGTCAGAGATACATTATTGCCTCCTAAATGTGTTGACGAACTATGCGACTGGTGATTTGACTGGATGCAATGAAACACCGCTGAACATTACTGGGAGGGTCAAATTGAAGTGAAGCTGTCTGAGCAGCAACTTATTCATTTCTGATTGGTTCAATATAACGGCTGGCAGAACATGAACCGCATTACAGACAGCACGTTTGGAAACGTTCATAGACAGAGAGAGGGCAAAACAAAGGAAAGCCAGAGAGGGAGCGAGAGATAGAAGATTATGCAGACAAAAAACAGGGAAAGATAGACAGAGTAAAATAATGAGGGAGAGAGTTAAGGGACGTCGGAGAAAGAGAGAGAGGCGAAAAGAGAAGTGTGAAAGACTGAACGATAAGAAAAGGCTGCAAAAGGTTGCAGAGGAAAACATGCGTTAGAGAAATTGAAAAGCAAATGGAAATGCAGAGAAATATTGGAGAGAGAGGGAACAACGAGTCATTGAGAGAGTCAGAGTGAGCAAGTTTACAGCAGGAAAAGAGGACCATAAGCCCATCGTTGCTGCGATGACTATCACGCCCCTATATACTCTAATTCAATTTTCCAGAACTTGGATCGTATCCTTGCACGCCATGGGGTTCCAATGTTCTGAATTCTCCTTAAATGTTCGCCCCTCATCCACCCTTTGAGGCCGTGAGAAGTTCTTCTGCCAGACGTTGTCAATGTTGAATCTTTATTATTCGACGATGCTAAAGGTATTATTTTCTCATTCATCAGATAATTTCATGAATGTCACTGATTCGTTCAAGATTGAAAACACAAGCTTTGCATGACGGAGAATGTATTTATACATATTTACAGACTTTCGGCAAGTTTCCCCCGTGCATTACCAGAAAAAAAGAAGAGGTATACATGTATTGCAATTTTTCTGCTCTTGGTCTGCAATCCTATCGGCCATGGTGGGGCAGATTAAAATAATGTGCGAGAGAGAGAGAGCAGCTGAGTTGGAATCCAAGTCATCTGCCTCCAAGCACTATTGCTCCATTTCTACCCTGCCATTTATAAACAGAATTGTTGAGACGGACATTCAGTGTTTTCCCTGTTCAGACAAAGGAACCGTTCACTAACCCGCAATCAACTTAGAGATGCTAAGGGGTGTCACACTTATTTCAGGAACTGTTAATATCAAGAGTGAATAGTTTCATGAAACTGATGCTGCTCCAAAGTGAACTGCATTAAAATCTTAATATCACTCAGCGACTCATAGAGATGCACACATACACGTTCAGACCTCATCACAAAGGAGCATTTTCAGGAAAACAAGCTTGCAGAAAATCACGCACATACACACGCAAACTATCACATTCTCACTGACAAAAGACTCAAAAAACACAGGCCAGTTTGCAGATTTTCACATAAGCAATCCCGCAGACCACAAAAGGGACACAGAGCGCAAGAGCATCTGTCTGCGGACGCCAGAAGCAGGACACATTTACAAAAAACACCTTTTGCATATGTTGTGCGTGCACTACCCGGTATTCTCCACGTACTTAGCGGTTCTCTCCCTCCAACGGCCCGAATTACGGACGGTGGGGTTCATTTGGGCTTTGAAAAATCACGAAACCGGCATTGCATCTGATGAGGAACAGAGAGCAGGTAGGAGACAGAGAGGGAAATCCGGGGACTACCGCGCCGGTTACTGGCGGGATGGTTGGGGTAGGAGGAGATGACCAGAGCCGCGAGAGAGATGATGATGGGAAAACGGGCCGTGTGGTGAGGCCGACCCACCATGGTTCTGGGGTGGTGCGCAGGAATGGACCGCCATTGACGTGGCCTGCAAGACAGCAATCTTGCCACGTTCACCACTGCCCAGCCACCTTGGACGTTGTTCCACTTTCTGAAAACGGCCATATGGTGTCGCGATTCCACCATCCTCGAACCGCTGCTTCACCTCTACCACACCCTCCCGCATACCACCATTCCCCTGCCGCGGCATCTGGTAGCCCACCCAAAGACAAAGCCCAATGTAGCCTTTCTCGGAGCGCGTGGCGTCGGCCGCGGAGCGTAACGCTGGAATGATGTGCGCCAAATGACTGTGCTGCTGGCAGCAGGGATTGTCAACAGGGCCTGTGCAACGCAACGCTGGGGCCCATGGTGCGGAGAGGATGGGGGGCAGGGACTTGCTGGGGAAGAGGATGTGTCAGCAAATTTCACCATGTAGCCCAGACGACATGGTTGGCCATGGTGGGTTGCTCCATCCTAATATATTGTCCTTTCACCTCCTGAACAATGGATATGCGAATTAAACCAGCAATTGTGTCCATTGTTCTCATCGCCGCTGTCGTCAGGAATGCCGTGTGGCTGCAAGAGCTGGTCCCGGATGTGGAAGCAGCAGCAGCGTAGTCTGCAGCAACAGAGCATGCCCCAGAGGAAGTGGAAGCAGCCGCTCTCCACGGGAAATGGAGTGCCGGCCGCCCAACAGGCTGAGTAGGACGAAGGGAGGTGCTGTGTGATGTCCCGTATGTAACCGCAGCGCCTATCATTCAAGGAGGTGCCTGACCGGGCATGCTCTGGAACACTGAAGCTAAACAGGGAGACAGCGCAACATATCTGCCATATCGGGGTGCACCTGCCACCTGAGGGGAACGGTGGCCGTCATGGGGCCAGGCCACCTTTCTGGGGTCCAGCGGCGACTTGTCCGAACCTCACAGAGCTCGATCCACAGAAGTATCCGCGCTTACCTGGAAGCCATTTATAGGGGGTTGGCACAATACATCCGTATGAATGTGGACCGACCACTCAGGGTGCCAGGACTGACCGGTTCTTCGCCATTGCCGGCATGCCCGGATCAAGGCGATGGTCGACGGGATACACGTCACCCTAGATGAAGATGACAAGCCGGTCTACACAAACCAAAAGGTACCCCATTCATTGAAACTGCAGCTCATACTTCCGGTGGCGGCTGTGAAGGAGTAGGTCGCTCCCGCTCGGGTCGGAACTTTGAACCTTTCTTCCCGATTTTTTGTCGGATATGAAGTGGAAAATTAACGTTTGATGCAACTGTGACGAGGACTCCTCCATCAGTGCATGGGGAAGAGGCTCAGGAGTGCTTGCAAAGGAAGAAATAAGCGAACGGGGAAGGCTTGGGTTGAGGCTGCAGCGGGAGAAAGTATGGTGGACGACCGGAGTTCTGGCTAAACGACACAGCGATCGACGCAGCAGCTGATGCAGTTCATCAAGGATGGATTCGCCAACATAAAGAGGAATGCTTGGACCCGATTAAGGAATCAATTGCGCGGCTGGAACTCAGACTGGATGCTGAAGATCGGGCGATCCAGAAAGTGGAGAATGCAATGATTGAGCAGGAGGAACTATGCTGCAGTGGATTGGAGGTGGGGATGCTGAGAGACCAGCGGAAAAGGCTCCAGGAGAACGTGGAGCACCGAGAGAACAGGTCCCGTCGGCCGAAATTGAGAAGCGTGGGTCTCCTTGAGTGATCTGAAGGACGGACGCAGGGACATAGAGAGCGTGTATGTTCGAGACGCTACCGGGGGAGCTTGGAGGTGGACAGGACGCACAGAGCGCTCGCGAGGAAGCCGCGTGTACGTGACTCCCCGAGAGCAATGGTGGTGATATTCCACACGTACCTGGACAAGGAGTGCAGTTTACGGTGGGCCAGGCAGACACGGAGCTGTAAATGGGAGAACAGCGTCCTGCCTTTCTATCAGTATCTGAGCGCGGATGTCGCCAGGAGCAGAGCAGGGTTCAATCAGATAAAATCGACCCTTTTTAAGAAGAAGGTAGAGTGCTTAGACTGCTGTTTCCGGCCTGCCTTTGGGTCACTCATGACGAGCAGTATTTCTACTTCGAGTCACTTGAGGAAGTGATGGAAGTCGCTAGAAGGACAGGACTGGTGTGGACTGAGGAGTTTAGAATGCATTTTGCTGCAGAGTTCATTCTTTAAAAGAAAACAAACGTTTTTGTTTTTTGGACGTTACTTGTAATGCCATCTATAATGATTTGAGCTCTGTGACAAGCTGTCTGAGTTAAAATTTGCATTTGCATTGATGGGGGATGGAGGTATGAATGGTAGCTGTTGTATCTTCTTTTTGATTTTAGTTGTGTTTCCTTTCGGCAATTGGGTTGGGGTTGTTCATGTTTGCATATCCCCGAGCGAGGGGGAGGGAAGAATAGGTGGGAAAATGCCTGACGCCATGGGCGGGGGCCACCAAACTAGCGGGGTGGGCTAGTTCACGGAAACGCAGTGGGGGTGAGCAGATGTTATGCTTGTTGAAGGGGGCTGTTTGCATCGTGCTGTTACTGCAGGAGGGGGAGGGGCAAAATATTCTGCGCACGAGGGAGGGACTTTTGCTGTGGGACAAAAAGGAGGCTGGGAACGGAGGCTGTCTGGGGCGGGCCTGTGGATGTGTGGGGCGCGGGCTGGAGACTGGCCCAAGAAAGGTGATAGCTGATCAGCGGAGGGTGGGGGGGGGGGCGTGAAGCCTCCCAACCAAGCTGACCACATGGAACGTAAGAGGGCTGAATGGGCCGGTTCAGAGGGCACGCGTGTTCACGCATTTGAGGGAACTGAAGGTGGATGTGGCAATGTTGCAGGAGATGCACATTAGAGTAACTGACCAGGTAAGTCTAAGGAAGGGATGGGTCGGACAGGTTTTCCTCTCGGGGCTCGACGCTAAGACTAGACGGGTCGCCATCCTGATTACTAAGCGAGTGTCATTCGAGGCGGGAAGAATAGTTGCGGATGTGGGGTTCGATACATTATGGTCAGTGGGAAGCTGGAGTGACTGCCCGTGGTACTCGTGAAGGTGTACGCGCCGAATTGGGATGATGTGGAGTTTATAAGGGGGATGCTGGGGAAGATCCCGTACATGGATTCGCATAAGCTGGTCATGGTGGGGGGGGGGGGGTTGCGGAGGACATCAACACAGATATTACCTGAGGGCTGGACCGGTCTAGCTCATGTACAGGCAGGGTGCCGGCAATGACAAAGGAGCTAAAGGGATTTATGGAGCATGGGGGGGGGGGGGGGGGGTGAGGGGGGGGGGGGGGTGGACCGTGGAGACTTGGGCAGCCGAGAGTTCAGGGGTTTTCCTTCTACTCGCACGTGCATAAAGTGTACTCCCGGATTGACATTTGTTTTAACCTGAATAGGGCTTTACTGACGGGGTAGTGGACACTGAATAGTCAACGACCACGATCTTGGATCATGCCCCGCACTGGGTTGACCTACACGTGAGCAAGGAGGGTAGCCAGGGCCCGCACTGGAAGCTGGGCATGGGACATTTAGCTGATGAGGAGGTGTGAGGGCGGCAGACAAAATGTATCCAGAACTATCTGGAAGTCAGAGACAGGGGGGAAGTTGGGCTGCAGTGGTCTGGGAGGCGCTGAAGGCGGTGGTTAGAGGGGAGCTGATCTTGATACGGGTCCTCAGGGAGAAGGCAGAGACGGACCAACTGATAAAAGAAATACGACAGATCGGCAGGAGGTTTGCGGAGACTCCAGAGGCAGGTCTTCGAAGGGAACGACGGAGGCTGCAGGCGGAGTGTGACTTGTTAACTACAGGGAAGGCGGTGGAGCAGCTGAGGAAGGCGGTGGGGGGGGGGGGGGGGGCGCATTCTATGAATATACGGAGAAGGCCAGTAGAATGCTTGCGCGGCAGCTTAGAAAGCAGGAGGCGGCCAGGTAGATTAGGAAAGTAAGGGACAGGGATGGGAACCTGATTGGAGATGCAGCTGGGGTCAGTAAGGAATTCGAGGAATTCTACAGCAGGCAGTATGAGTCGGAACCCCCCAGCTGGGCCGCAGGGGATGAGACAATTCTTAGGGAGGCTGAAGTTACCGATGGTTGACAAAGAGTTGGTAGAAGGGCTGGGGGCACCGATCGTGTAGGAAGAGATAGCAGAAGGGCTGAAGGCCATGCAGTTGGGTAAAGCCCCGAGACCGGAAGGCTATCCTGTGGAGTTTTACAAAACGTTCTCTGGTATATTCGGGTTACTGCTGATGAGGACATTTAATGAGGCAAGGGAGAGAGGGGGCCTTCCCCCGAAGATGTCACAGACCACTATCTCAATGATCCTGAAGCCGGATAATGACCCCACGCTATGCGGGTCTTACAGACAGGTCTCCCTACTAAATGGAGACACCAAATTGTTGGCGAAGATCCTGTTCTCAAGGATTGAAGATGGTGCTCCGGACGTAATTGGGGAGGATCAGGCGGGATCTGTTAAGGGGGAGCAGTTGGTAGCCAACGTCAAAAGGCTGTTGAATGTAATTATGACGTCCCCAGAAGATAGGGATGTAGAGGTAGTGGTCGCAATGGACGCAGGGAAGGCATTTGATCGGGTGGAATGGTATTATCTGTGGGTGGTACTGGGGCGGTTTGTATTTGGGCTGGGCTTCATTTACCAGGTCAGGCTGCTGTATCAGGCGCCCGTGGCCAGTGTTCGGACGAACATGCTGGATTCGGGCTATTGTAGACTGCACCGGGGGATGAGGCAGGGCTGCCCCCTCTCCTCGCGGTTGTTCGCACTGGCCATAGAACCGCTGGCAATTGCATCGAGATCCTCAAGGGGCTGGAAGGGGCTGGTCCGGAGGGGAGGGGGAGCGGGGTGGAACACAGAGTCTCACTATACGCGGACGACCTGCTCTTATATGTGTCAGACACATTGGAAGGTATGGAAGGTAGGGGGATTTTGTCCGGTTATCTGTTTACAAATTGAATATGGGGAAAAGTGAGATGTCCGCGATCCAGGAAAAGTGGCAGGAGAGGCGATTAGGGGAGCTGCCGTTTAGAGTGGTAGGGGGAAACATTCGGTACCTAGGCATCCAGGTGGTGCGGGAATGGGTATGGCTGCACAGGCTAAATCTGGCCCGACTAGTAGACCAAATGAAGAAGAATTTTCGAAGATGGGACGTGTTCCTGCTATCCCTGGCTGGGAGGGATCAGACAGTGAAAATGGTGGTTCACCCGAGATTCCTGTTTGTGTTTCAGTGCAACCCCATATTTATTCCTCGGTCCTTTTTTAAACGGGATGCTGGAGCGCAGCCGGGGGGGGGGGGGGGGGGGGGGGGCTGGAACTAACGAACTTTAGTAAGTATTGCGGGGCGGCGAATAAATTCATGATAAGGAAGTGGGTGGTGGGGGGGGGGGGGTGGAAGCGAGTTGAGGCGACATCATGTAAGGGCACTAGTTTGGGGGCGTTGGTAACGGCACCTCTGCCATTCCCGCCGGCACGCTACTCCACCAGCCCCGTGGTGGTCGCGGCCCTGTGGGTCTGAGGGCAGTGGAGGAGGCATGAGGGAGCAGAGCGAGCATCGGCCTGGTCTTCAATTTACAATAATCACCGGTTTGACCCAAAGAGGTTACATGGAAAGTTCCGGAGATGGCAGAGAGCAGGGATCGAGAGGATGGGAGATATGTTTATAGAAGGGAGTTTTCCTAGCCTGAGAGAACTGGAGGAGAAATTTGAACTGACGGGAGGGAATGAATTTCGGGACTTGCAGGCACGGGACCTCCTTTGCAGGCAGCTCTCAACCATACCGCTTCAACCACCAAGGAGGATACACAACAGGGTAGTTCCCAAAGCGTGAGTGGGAGCAGTGACGGTTTCGGACATTTATAAGGAACGTATGGGGTCAGAGGAAACGCAGACTGAAGAGCGCAAACACAAATGGGAAATGTAGTTAGGAGGAGAGATAGAGAATGGTCTCTGGGCGGATGCGTTGAGTAGAGTCAACGCCTCCACAGCATGTGCTAGGCTCAACAATTTAAGGTTGTTCACGGGGCTCAGATGACAGTGCCCGGATGAACAGATTCTTTGGGGGTCGAAGACAGGTGCGTAAGGTGTGCGGGAGGACCAGTGAACCATGTTCATATGTTCTGGGCTTGCCCAAAGCTCAGGGAATTCTGGCAGGGGTTTGCGGATGTCCTTTCCAAGGTGTTGAAAACATGGGTAGCACCGCGTCCAGAGGTGGCGATTTTCGCGGTGTTGGTAGATCCGGAATTCCAGGAGGAGGAGGAAGCAGACGGTCTGTCCTTTGCCTTTCTCGTAGCCCGGAGACGGATATTATTAGCCTGAAGGGACTCAAAACCCCCGAAGTTGGAGAATTGGCTAACTGACATGGCTAGTTTCCTATGTCTGGAGAAAATCAAGTTCGCCTTGAGAGGGCCAATGTTAGGGTTCGCCCGGAGGTGGCAGCCGTTCGTCGACTTCTTTGGGGGAAATTAGCCGTCAGTAGAAGGGGGATGGGGATATTCGATGAACGGACAGGTGGTCTGCGACCACCGCATGATGATCCTGCACGTCTGCGCCCGTCACCCAGGCAGTGTACACGACTCATTCGTGTTGTTGCGGTCATCCATCCCCGGCATGTACGAGGGACGCCATCCCCGGCTGAGGGGCTGGTTGCTGGGCGACAGGGGCTACCCATTGCGATCGTGGCTGATGACGCCTATACGGAGGCCACGCAATGAGGCGGAGAACCGCTACAACGATGCCCATGTAGCGACAAGGGGAGTGATCGAGAGGTGCTTTGGCGTGCTGAAGATGCGTTTCAGGTGCCTGGACCTCTCTGGGGGCGCCCTCCAGTATCGGTCAGATAGGGTCGGCCGCATCATTATGGTGTGCTGCGTCCTGCACAACATAGCCCAGCAGAGGGTCAATGTGCCGCAGGCAGAGGAGGGCGGAGTGGAGGAGCAGCAGGAAGAGGCCCAGTCCTCCCCAGATGAGGGGGATGGGGGCAATGGTCAGGGCAGACGGGGTAGACACAGACGGGTGGGTGGCTGTCCACCGTTACCGGCTGGCCCAGCGGGCACGGGACAGACTGATAGATGCCCGCTTCACTGACTAGATGGGCGTGGGAATCGGGTAGTATGGCCACAGACCGCACACCATGACAACAGCCGACCACCCACACCCCCCACCCATCCACCCACCCAGCACCCTCACCCCCCTCCCCAACGCCACACACCCCACCCGCATGCACACCACCCCCCCACCCCCAATTGCCGATCGACCGGCGGCACAACGGGCCGGGCTCACCCAGCTGCGGGTGGACGCGTGTCTATCGCAGGCCATGGAGAATGATGACAACCCGCCTCCGATGAGCTCCTGGCTCTACATCGTTGGACTATGTCTGACCCATGGCCACAGTACCATCATCCACCCGGACCATCCCTGCATGCGGCTGTGACACTGCAGCGCACGGTCCCGTCCTCTGCCCGGGGGATGTTGATGGCGGCCCAGGGGGAAGGGGGCAGACTCACCTGGGGCTGAGGTAAGACCACCCCTCACACACACACTTGCGCTCAACGTACATGACGCCCCCGCACACTTTGGACAGAGCACAAAGGCAGCTTTGGTAGGTGTAACATTGACTTTAATAACCAAAGGAGTTCATGCACGTGCCCTAGCGCCTAAAACTCATCTGTGCCCTGCACCCGTGCCAACTTACTCAGTGTCTAATTGTTTGGCCTTACGGGCCCTTTGACTACGTCTACGTGGTTCCCCAGACGGTACCGCAGAACTGGAGGTGGACTCCTGTGATTCCTGCCCTCTGACACTGGATCCCTTTGGCGGCCGTTTCCTGGGGCGTCCTGGCCTAGATGGGCCAGGCTGCGGCCCGGGCGACTGGGATGGCGAGCTGCCAGCCTGTCCTGCCCGTTGCCCACCCGATGCACCTGGGACGGAAGGGGGGGGAGTCCGAGGTGTCGCGGTGTACCGGGACCTCCCCTACAGAGGGAGCCGGGATGGACCACACCACCTCCTCCTCCCTCGGGGTGCCCGATGGCCCCCAGGCCTCTACATGGGTGGGGGATGCGAACGGACTGGCCATCCGATGCGCCCCCGACATCTGGCGCTGCCAGTCCTGGAGGCCCGTGCTGGTATCGACAGGGGTCTGCAGGTTTGCAGCCATGGAGCCCAGGGGGTTGTCGAACCCTGTCTGCGACAGTGCGACGCCAGCTCGCACATGGCCACTGGCGCCGATGCCCTCAGCGATGGCCTGCTGAGACTGGGCCATGGCCTGCAGAGACTGGGCCATGGCCTGCAGAGACTGGGCTATGGCCTGCTGAGACTGGGCCATGGCCTGCTGAGACTGGGCCATGGCCTGCTGAGACTGGGCTATGGCGTGCTGGGACTGGGCTATGGCGTTGAGCGCCTCTGCCATCTGGCGCTGGCACTGGCTCATGGCCTCCTGTGAGAGGGCAGCCATTTCCTGGGGCACAGACGCCGCCTGCACGGAAGGCCCCAGGCCTCGCAAACCGTTCCCCATGTCTGACACCGTCGCACCCATTGCCTCCACCGCGGACGCCACCCGTGCGGTGTCAGCCTGGGTGGCACGCATGACCGGGACCACTCCCAGCTCCTGGACGCGGGTGGACTCCTCCACCTGCGACCGCAGCCGCCGCAAGCCACCCGTCACCCTATTCGCTCGTCTCCGTGTCAGTGGTTGCATCGGATCTATGTGTGGGTGTGGTAACTGCAGGAACCCGGGATCCATCTGGGCGGCAGATGTTCGCTTGGCCTGGGCTGCCCTCCGACCGCCCGGTCCCTCTGCTGCTCCTACCTCCACCTGCTGTACCGGGACGGCTGTGTTGTGTGCACCAGTGAGTGTACCAGACGCCTCATCACTAAAGTGCCCAACCGTGGTGAGTGTTTCTGCGATGGTGGAGGGTGTTGGTGACAGCAGTAGCGTTGTGTCGTGCTCTTCGTCCCACTCTGAGTCCATGGCACTTTGGGGTGGGGGTTCGTCTCCACCCATCCACTCTGAGTCACTGTCCGGTATTTCGTCTTCCCAGGTAGGGGTGTCCTGGGTAGTGCTGTCCCGGGTAGTGCTGTCCCGGGTAGTGCTGTCCCGGGTAGTGCTGTCCCGGGTAGTGGTGTCCCGGGTAGGGGTGTCCTGGGTAGTGGTGTCCCGGGTAGGGGTGTCCTGGATAGTGGTGTCCTGGGTAGTGGTGTCCTGGCTCGGATGTGACGGGGGCCTGTGGCTGCCCCCCTCATCACTGGGTGGTCGCTCCCGCACGTGACGGGGGTGTCGTCTCCCTGTTGCTCCAGGTCTCTCCGTCTCCCGTGGTGTGCGAGGGGCATCCTGCGGGCGTCGCATGCTGGAGGGTCCGGGTCTCTCCGTCTCCCGTGGTCTCCGAGGGGCACCCTGCGGGCGTCGCATGCTGGAGGGTGCGGGTCTCTCCGTCTCCTGTGGTCTCCGAGGGGCATCCTGCGGGCGGTCTGCATCTGCGGGGATGGGTGCCTGGACGTTTGGTCCTGCGATACACAATGAAGCATGCATGGTTAGACATCAGGCAGTGATCAGGTGATACGGGGGAGGGGGATATAGGGGAGGGGGGATATGGGGACGGGCTGTTGGTGGCTCACTTGCTCGTGGGGCCCCGACCTCTGCATCAGCAACCTCCCGGTCCTCAGGTCCGTCAGCCAGTTCCAGGGCCCTTTCCTCGTGTACGGTCAGTCGCCTCTCATCAGCGGGCCCTCCTCCAGTCCTCACATGCTCCCTATTGTTGTGTGCGCGCTTCTCCTGGGGGGGGGGGGGGGGTGGTGGCAGGGGTAAAAGGCAACAGTGTCAGGCAGGTATATGAATGCACGCCATCGGTTGCGCGTGCATTGCAGAGGTTAAGGTTAGGGCTGGATTCACTTGGGGATATGGGGGATATGGGGGAGGGGGGGATATGGGGGAGGGGGGGATATGGGGGATATGGGGGAGGGGGATATGGGAGATATGGGGAGGGGGGGAATATGGGGGATATGGGGGAGGGGGGATATGGGGGATATGCGGGAGGGGGGATATGGGGGAGGGGGGATATGGGGGATATGGGGAGGGGGGGATATGGGGGATATGGGGAAGGGGGGATATGGGGGAGGGGGGAATATGGGGGATATGGGGGAGGGGGGATATGGGGGATATGGGGGAGAGGGGGATATGGGGGAGGGGGGGATATGGGGGATATGGGGAGGGGGGATATGGGGGAGGGGGGAATATGGAGGATATGGGGAGGGGGGATATGGGGGATATGGGGAGGGGGGATATGGGGAGGGGGGATATGGGGGATATGGGGGAGGGGGGATATGGGGGATATGGGGGAGGGGGGAATATGGGGGATACGGGGGAGGGGGGATATGGGGGATATGGGGGAGGGGGGTATGGGGGAGGGGGGATATGGGGTATATGGGGAGGGGGGATATGGATATGGGGGAGGGGGGAATATGGGGGATATGGGGGAGGGGGGATATGGGGGATATGGTGGAGGGGGGATATGGGCGAGGGGGGATATGGGGGAGGGGGGAATATGGGGGATATGGGCTAGGGGGGATATGGGGGAGGGGGGATTTGGGGGAGGGGGGATATGGGGGATATGGGGAGGCTCACCCTGCCTGCTCTGACGAGGTCGTTCACCTTCTTGTGGCACTGGGTGCCTGTCCATGGTGTTAGGGCCACAGCGGTGACGGCCTCTGCCACCTCCCTCCACAGACGCCGGCTGTGGCGTGGGGCAACTCTGCGGCCGTGCCCGGGATACAGGGCGTCCCTCCTCTGCTCCACCGCGTCCAGGAGCGCCTCCACATCACGTGACTCGAACCTCGGGGCTGAGCGACGGCCAGCCATCAAGTCGGGTGTTGCGGTCGGCTGTTCCGGTCGGGTGGGAGGGAGCTGCGCGGCCTTATGAGCCGTCACGCCATGCAGCGCGTATGATGCTGCACGGCGTGAACCACTGCGCAAGCGCGGATCCCGTTACGTCGCTGCTAGCCCATTTCGGGCCGCAGACTATCGGCCCATTTTTATGACGTGACGCAAGTGGGATTTGCGCCGTTTTTTGCGCCGATCGGCGGAGTTTCCGCCGATAACGGAGAATTTCGCCCGTGATTCGGGCTCCTCCAAATTCACTTTCGGCTAGGTTCATCACCAAACCCGCCTTCTGCAGTCAATCGAAGAACTCCATACGATGTTTTAAATGTTCTTTCCATGTCTGGAACTTGGAAATAAAAGCAGATTGTCCCACTTTCTCGTGCAATCATTCAATAGTGGGGCAGGATAAAAGTCCGTTCTCGTAACAGCATTCAACTTTCGATAGTCTACACACAACCGTTGGGTACCGTCTGGTTTACGTACCATCACTACGGGTGAGCTCCATTGGCTGCAACCCATCTCAGCATACCATTCTTCAGCATACTCTCAACCTCTCTATTAACCTGTGCCAATTTTAAAGGATTAAGTCTATATGGATGTTGTTTGATAGGAACAGCATTTCCCACACCTACATCATGTATAGCCATTTTAGTACTTCCCAATTTATCTCTACACACTTTCCCATGTGATATCAATAACTCTTTCAGGTCAGTTTATTTTTCCTCTGGAAAGTAATTTAACAATTCATCCCAATTTTTAAGAACATCCTCACTTTCCAATTTAATTTGAGGTATGTCAAATTCACTGGATTTGGTTCGTCACTTTGAGTTAGAATCATTAAAACCTCCTTTTTCGCTCCTTCGCTTTCAAAGTACCTTTTAAGCATATTCATATGACACACTCGGTGAGGCTTCCTTCTATCTGGTGTTTTTACCACATAATTCACCTCACTTAATTTCCTTGCAATCTGATACGCTCCATAAAACCTAGCTTTTAAAGGCTCTCCCACCACTGGTAAAAGGACTAAAACGGTATCCCCACTGGCAAAACTACAAAAGTTGGATTTCTTGTCCACTACCCGTCTCATCACATATTGTGCAACTTTCAAATGTTGTCTAGCCAATTCACCTGCTCTAGTTAATCGTTCCCTAAAATTTGACAAGTAATCCAATTGTGTAATTTCCGATTTCTCACCCATCAATTGTTCCTTATCAATTTAAGTGGTCCTCTTGTCTCATGACCAAAAATTAGTTCAAAAGGACTAAATTTGGTAGACTCATTAGGTGCATCCCTAATTGCAAATAATACGAATGGGATTACTTTATCCCAATCCTCTGGATAATCTTGACAATACGCCCTCAACATTGTCTTTAATGTCTGATCCACCTTTCTAACGCTCCCTGCGATTCTGGATGGTACGTAGTTAATTTAAATTGTTTTATTCCAAGCTATCCATAACTTGTTTCAATAACTTTGACGTAAAATTCGTTCCTTGATCCGATTGAATTTCTGTGGGTAGTCCGTAGCTGGTAAAGAATTTAAGTAACTCCTCCACAATCCGTTTATCTGTAATATTACGTACTGGAATGGCCTCTGGAAATCTAGTAGACGCATCCATTATAGTCAATAGATATTGATTCCCACTTTTTGTTTTAGGTAGCGGTCCTACACCATCGATTAGTACCCTTCTAAAAGGTTCCTCAAATGCTGGAATGGGTATTAAGGGCGCTGGTTTTATCACTGCTTGAGGTTTCACTGTCACTTGACATGTGTGACATGATTGACACAACTTAACTACATCTTTATGTAGTCTAGGCCAATAAAAATGTTTCTGGATTTTAGCTTGAGTTTTCTTTATTCCCAAATGACCTCCCACTGGTACCGCATGTGAAACTCGCAACACCTCCTTTCCATACCCCACCGGCAATACTACTTGGTGAACTTCTGCCCACTTTTCATCCGCCTGCTTATGTACAGGTCTCCATTTTCTCATCAAGACATCGTTTTTACCGTAATAACACTCTGGTATACTCTCAGATTCCTCTTCCGTATATCCTTTCTGATATATCCGTTTTATTTCAACATCTTTCTGCTTTAGCTCCTCCAATTTTCCTAAACTAAAAATACCTCCTCGTCCTCCACCTGTTCTTGTTCTTTTTCAACCATCTGATCAAAAATCGTTTCTGATATTTGCACTTCAACTTCATCTTCACTCTTTGATTTATCTTCTTGTCTTAACCTGTCACTTTGCGACTTTGTTACTGCACAATCCGGGAAAAGCCCCGGATATCCGTCCTTCATCACTTCAGTTGACTGATTTTCCACTGGCTTATCAACCACAGCAGGCATCACTCCCACCTGCGATCCAGTTATATCATTACCCAAGATAAACTGTATTCCTGGACAAGATAGTTTATCTATTACTCCTACTGCCACTTCACCACTCTTCACTGGACGTTCCAACCTTACCTTATATACTGGAACGCTCCGCCTCTCACCCTGAATTCCACATATCACCACCTTTTCTGGCAACATTCTTCCCAAACTACATACTTCCTCATCTCTTACCATTAAAGATTGACTAGCCCCTGTATCTCTTAAAATTGTGAACCCTTTTCCTGCTCCTCCTGATACACATGAGTAAACTTTACCCACACAAGTAAATTCTTTAAAGACACCTGGCACCTTCTTAACAATTACTTCTTGAACAGGCTGTGCAATCGTTTGCACCACCTTCGCTTCCCTTGGGCTTTCCTTCACCACTCTAACAAACCCCACTGTCTTATCTTGTTTTACCACATCAGCCTTCCCAGTGCTTTTCTTCAACCACCAACACTGTGACTTTACATGGCCTAGTTTATTACAGTGAAAACATTTGAAACTTTTCATTTCTTTTCCATCCTCCTGGATTTCTTTTTTAATCTGATGTACACTCTCTTTATTGTCTCCCATTAGATTACCTTTACCTTTACCACTTGAGTCCCCAGTTGCTATCCCTCACCGGCTGAAACTGATGTCGGAAACCAAGCTTTGATTTATGAACTAACTCATAATCATCTGTCATTTCCGCTGCTAATCTCACAGTTATAATCCTCTGTTCTTCCACATGAGTTCTCACTGCATCAGGAATTGAATTTTTAAGCTCCTCCAAAAGTCGAATATCTCTGAGAGCTTCATAGGTTTGGTCAATTTTCAAAGACCTTATCCATCTATCAAAATTACACTGTTTGAGTTTTTCAAACTCCATGTATGTTTGACCAAATTCTTTCCGTCAATTTATAAACCTTTGTCTGTAAGCTTCAGGCACTAGTTCATATGCACTTAAGATGGATTTCTTCACCTCCTCATACGTTCCAGATACCTCTTCCGGTAGTGATGCAAACACTTAACTGACTCTACCTACCAGCTTTGTTAGAATCAGTAACACCCACATGTCCTGTGGCCATTTCATTCGTTTAGCTAACTTCTCAAATGAAATGAAAAAGTCTTCCACTTCCTTGTCGTCAAACCTTGGCAAGGCTTGGACATATTTAAATAGAGTCCCACCAAGCCTTTGACTGTGCCGCTCTTTCTCACTATCTTCACCACTTTCATCCAACTGTACGTTTCCCTTTACGTCTGCCAATTTTAACTGATTGTCATGTTTCAGGGCCATTTTCTGAAGTTCAAACTCCCTCTCTTTATCTTTTTCCCTGATCTGTATCTCCCTTTCTTTTTCTTTTTGTTCTGCTCGGGCTTTTCTTTCTTTTCTCCGTTCTTCTCTCTCCTTTTCTTTTCTCTCTCTCTCACTTTCTTTCTTTTTCCTCTCTCTCTCTTTCTCTTTCTTTTTCCTCTCTCTCACTCTCGTATGCAAGCCGCTTTAATTCTTTCTCATGTTCCATTTGTTTAATTTGCAACTGAATATTTGCCATTTCCAATGAGTCAAACGCTATCTCAGGCAACTTTAAATGCCATAATTACCTTATCTTTTCGCATTTTGCCAGGTAATGTTAACTGCAATGTTCTTGTCAAATTTAACAGTCTGCTTTTTGTTTCTGTCCGTAAAGTACTACGTGTGACATTCTTCACCCCCAAAAACTTCTGAGCCTCTGATAGAGCCATTGTTCACAACACTCTACCCACGTAAACTAAAATACCACACCGGAAAAGCAACAATCCTTCACTGTCTATAAGTTCACAAAAGCCAATCCAATTGATAGACTTTTATCCCGGATGAGCCCCCAACTGTTATGGGCGAGGCGTTTTCAGAACCCCAAAATGTATCATGGAGTTCAACCAACCTCTCCCTTTAATGGATTTGTTGCTTTTGCCAGCACGCGGCTTTGTTCCTAGGTGTGGGGTTACAATTATGGACAGGTGTTTTTTTTAACACAAAACACTGTTTATTCCATGAACTCAACTTAACATCTTAAATAAACATTGGATCTCTTAACACCCCTTAATTCAAAGATAACTCACAAAATATTGCAACAGTAAATAATTCCTTAAAATGTTCCTTCAAACTTCCAAGAGCCTTAACACTTTTAAACGAAATCACATCAGGTTAGACTTTTACTATTACGACTTTAAATCACCCAAATGATCCAGAGATGGTCTTTTATGGCAGATATCCAGCTCACTGCAAACACAGACACTCCCCAAGCTCTTTCAAACTGCAACTGCAGCTCTCTGGAAACACACAGACGCACACAAGCTACTTTTTCCAACTGCAAAACTAAACTGCAGAATGGCTGACCTGAGCTCAGCCCCACCCACTCTCTGACATCACTATATTCTTAAAGGTACGTTGCTTAAACATCCATGTCTTAAAGGTACTCTCACATGACACTTTGTACCGCATTCCTTATTTTCTTAACCAGCTTCCCCTGCTTTTTATAACGGTTGATCCTAAAACACATTACATTTCGGAACTTTCCTCCCACAATTCCGTAAGTCGTACTGTTAGGTTATTTTGACTTTCTAAATTCACCCTCAGTGTATCCGAAAAGGCGCCGGAGTGTGGCGACTAGAAGATTTTCGCAGTAACGTCATTACAATGTTAATGCAAGCCTACTCGTGACAATAATATAGATTATTATTATTTTCTACAGTCGGGGCTCAACTGACCATCAAAATGAATGTTCGCCCTGTCCGATTGATGCCTGTCGGTTTGATGAATAAATCTCTTCTGACCGATGTCTCGTAGCCCCCATATAGAGTTATTACTATCTGAATCGCTTGTACTTGCAGTCAATTTGTGTGTGTAATTTGAAGTGACAAAAATAGACGTGAAGTCGTGTTGCGGTTGCATTATGATCGTGTTACTGGATTACTGACATAGAGACTCGTGATAACCAGTTAGCATATGTTTTGCCCCACTGCGGGACTAACCACGTGGGTGAACAAAGATTGGTTAACCACAAATTGCTTGATTCACTTGTTTATGAAGTCTTCAACGCCAAAGAGCTTTTCAGAACCACATCATTGAGAATATTTATATGCACCATTGTTTTCTTTGCTTGGCCTCCATGGAGTGTAAGGGAGTACGGGGGTGTAAAGTGAAGGCCAGTCACAACCGCATATAATGGTGCAACAGACTAAATGGGCTATGTGGTTTGTTCCTTTTACTGCGTACTTTACGTTAACCCTAACTTCCAGCGTGAAAATCTCCGGCGGGTCGACATTCTCGGCGGACAAAGCCACGCTGGGATTCCAAAGCCCCTGCCTTGCCCAACGGTCTTCACTGAGGCTGTCTGAGACTGAAACAGCGATGAGCGCCCCTGCTGCATCAACGTGAAGTAACTGTAACACAGAGGTAAAAACACCGTTTAGTACTGGCGTAAAGGAAGTATCCCATGGAACAATAAAAAGTACTTTTCTGCGTCAAAGAGGAGGCGGGGGGGGGGGGAGGTATCGTCGGACGGGAGGAGTATGGACCGGAATCCGGTTTGGCGCTGAGGAGAGGTGGGTAGCGTTGAAATGCAGAGGGGTCCAGAGAGGTTGCGAAGGGAGAGCTGGATTCTCCGCTGTTGGTATTCTCCGTATCGCCAGCAGCGCACCCACGCCCAGGGATTTCCCGAAGGCATACAGCTGCCAACAATGAGAAACAATGCCGGCAGGCGGGACAGATATCCCCGCTGCCGACGGGGCTTGCCGCATGAGAAAACTGGTGTGGCGGAACGGATAATCCCGACCTGAGGAGTGAACGCGGGTAGAGGGGGATCAGTTGGGCGTGAGGGGCGTTGAACCCGAGATGGTCTGTCCGGAGAGGCAATCAGCCCGGGAGGGTGGTAGTGCAACATTTGAGGGGATTTGGACAGGTGGGGGTTATCGGACAGTGTCAGATTCAACCCACAGTGTAAAGGAGATGCTAGTCCAGGGATGTAAGACCGTAGAGTGTGAATGTCGCTGCTAACAGGAGGCCAGAGTTGTGGGGGCGCGGCGGATGATGTAACATCGCAGTGATGTTACTTGGACAGGTGATGAGTGGTTTTGATCGCAAGGTGTGGAGACGGTTTCGAGGGGGCAGCGATCCAGAGGTCAGGCATTTGGGCCTGTAGTTTGGGTAGGAACAAAATCAGTACGGGTCAGGAGGTCGGGTGTTTTGTTTCGGGATTGGTCATTCCAGGATAGTTTATTTCGTCCAAGGGGGCGGGCAGTGTGCATGGACTGGAACTGCCAAGGAGTGGGGTGTCTCCGGTTGCTTTTGGGACTAGTTCGGTCGTGGTGTCGGTGGGGCCAATTTGCTCATGTCAGTTGGAACGGTCGTGGTAGGATTGTCGGGAGGTTTGTTTTTGTCTGGAAGGGGTAGGTCGCTTCGGATTGGAGATAGTTGTGCCGGTCATGATTAGGGCGTTGTGGTGTGCCCCGTTGGTGGTCATCTGTGTAGGGCTGTACCGTGCGAGGCTGGATTTACAAATGGTTTACCTTCAACAAATCATTCAGAGTAAGTTTCTGGGTCAAACTGGCAGACGGTTCCGAAGCTAACAATTTACATCGCTTCAGTTCGATGGTTCCGAACATAATAGCGATTATCCAGGAGAACATCGCGTTTCTGGGCAATTGACTTTAAACTGACGTGGGATTCCGATGTGGTTTCCCTCGTGACTCGTTGAGTGATCGCAGATCTGAAACGCTCAGAAACCAAGAAAATTGGTTTAAAGATTCAGATACATTAATTCCCATGCAGCCATGCCTGGATTGCTGGTTTAGCAGAGCGGGCTAAACAGCTGACTTGTAATGCAGAACCAGGCCCGCAGTGCGGGTTCAATTCCGATACCGGAACAGGCGCCGGAATGTGGCGACTAGGTGCTTTTCACAGTAACTTCATTGAAGCCTACTTGTGACAATAAGCTATTATTATTAGGTTATGTACTTTCGGGCAGCACGGTGGCGCAGTGGGAGCACTGCAGTCTCACGACGCCGAGGTCCCAGGTTCGGTCCCTGCTCTGGGTCACTGTCCGTGTGGAGTTTGCACATTCTCCCCGTGTTTGCGTGGGTTTCGCCCCTACAACCCAAAGATGTGCAAGGTAGGTGAATTGAACACTCTAAATTTTCCCTTAATTGGAAAAAATGAATTGGTTTCTCTAAATTTATTTTCAAAAAATAATAATTCAAAAGAAGGTATGTACTTTCAATTCAATTAACTATAGAAACCTGAAAGATAAAGATATGTCAGTAATGGTGACCACAAATCAACCTCTTCGACCGAAATCAAAAATCGAGCTCAATCTCTGTGGTATATGGCCTGACATACATCCCACTCCAAGAGCCTAAATTCTGGTTAATTATTAACAGCGCTCTGACATTGCCATAATAGCATATGCACGTCATTCAACTATATGGATCAGAATCACATTAACAAGGTCAGCTGGCTGTGCATTTGCGGTTGCTTTGCTTAATTGCTCCATTCGTCCTCAATGTGTGGCGTGTTTAAAAGTTTAGCTTGAGTGATATACCACAGAAACCAGTTTTACCATCACTATTGATGTAGGTGCAGAAGCTACTGAGTTAGCTCTTTCTTGTTATTTCGGGAATAATCCGAAATTTGGACATCGGGCAACATTGTGGCAATATTAACACAGTCGGCTTTTAATAGTTTTTAATTTATACAGTTTGTACATTTTACTTTTGAATCGTGGGGTATCGGCAGCAGTCAAATAAAAATAGGCGAATTAAGCGTATCAGTTCACTTTAGCTAACTTCACCCTTTATCATCTTTCTCAGAACGTCATTGGAACTCAAATTCCAGCCAATATATTGTTTGTTTTAATCTTCTTGGCCGTGCCCGCTAAGTCAGAGGATGGTCTTTCACTGTGGTTAATAGAAAGGTACTTTTCAAACGAAACAATAAAGCAAATATTAACGCAAGTATGTGTTCTCAAGTGTCAAATTGCTTACATGTATCTTCAATAAGTTCTTCGACCTCTTCAAAATGAACAGAAAGATCATCACGCTTTGTGCATTCAAACCAACATGCCATCTCTGGGAACAGATTTTCTCCGGTAATTGAGAAAGTTCCTTTCGGCGCTTTGCAGTCTCGCTGAATGGCACTGATTAATATGCAATTCCATTTTGTTTAATGCAATTGACTATCAGCTGGAGCACATTTTGACTGGTGGTTCTGCAGTGTGCCATAACGGCGCAGATGCCTTCAGTGGCAATGTGACCTTCCTGACAATAGTCATTATTTCCCTGATTTGTGGTTGGGAGATTCCAATTAAGTGAGGCGAGAAACAGATTTTCTTTTTTGTTAACTCGCTCTCGCGTGCACGCTAATCTTTCAGATCTGTGAATGTAATAAGTTTCAGATAAAAACAATCTGAATAGCAAGGCTTATTTGTATATTTTACACTAACAGCATTTGTTTCGAAACACCCGCGATTGGAAATGTTTTCCACTTAATTAACTTAATCGTGCTTAAATACTTGGAACATACAGAAACGGGGTTCGGACATGCAAATTAACATTGGTGACTTTAATACTAGGCACAAAATGGAACAGCTTCCAATCAATATCGACATTCCCACACTGCAACTGCCGTGTTTGCGAACAGCGAAATCAAAGCAGTCCACTGAGACGATCCGGCTGATCAACATCATATTATCACCACCCTGCATTTTTTCTGAAGAACTGTTATATACCTGGCAATATAAATATGTATTGGAATTTAGAAATGTTCTAAATTTCCATGTTAAATTGTCCTTGGCGCAGACACTTCAAAATATTGCCCAGACTGTACTGAGGGTAGACGAAGAACCGCTCCAGTGACAAACAGGTGAAAGGTCATCGTCCAAGAAAGGCGACAGAAGAGGATTCTGGGAGAATACAACTCAGTCACTTCAAATGTGGGTAGCCGAAGAACCGCTCCAGTGACAAACAGGAGGAATCTAAAACACCAATAGAGGCGGCAGAAGCAGTTTTTGTGAGAAGTCATCTCAATCACCTGTACTGTGGTCAATCGAAGAATTCCCCCAGTGGCAAAAAGGAGGAAAGTCACCGACCAATAGAGGTGCCAGAAGAAGATGCCGTGAGTGGTCAACTCAGTAACCTCGTCTGTACTGTGGGTAGCCGTAAAATACGTCCAGTGAAAAATATGAGGAAGGTCATCGTCCACTAGATTCGGCAGAAGGGGATTCTGGGAGAAGTAAAGTCAATCACCACGATTGTACTGTGGGTCGCGAAGACACCCTGCAGTAACAAACAGGAGGACGATCATAGTCAAGAAGAGGCGGCAGAAGAGCATTCTGGGAGAAGTCAACTCAGTCACGTCGATTGTACTGTGGGGAGCTGAAAACCCCTGACAGTGGCACTCAGAATAAATATCATAATCTAACAGACGCGGCAGAAGAGGATTTCGTGAGATGTAAACTCAGTTACCTGTGCTGTGTGTATCCGAAAGCTTCCTCCAGTGATAAAAATAATGAAGATATTTGTCGAATAGAGGTGGAAGAGGAGGATTCGGGGAGAAGTCAACCATGTCACATCGAGAATATTCTGAGTAGCCGAAGAAACCTTCCAGTGACTAACAGGAGGAAGGTGATCGTCCAATAAAGACAGCAGAAGGGGATTATTACAGAAGTCAACTCAGTTACCTGGACTGT
This sequence comes from Scyliorhinus torazame, assembly GCF_047496885.1. NCBI lineage: Eukaryota > Metazoa > Chordata > Chondrichthyes > Carcharhiniformes > Scyliorhinidae > Scyliorhinus > Scyliorhinus torazame. The sequence goes on along the minus strand of NC_092718.1, from coordinate 106,733,786 downwards.
ACTGTGGAGGGCAGAAGGACACCTCCAGTGACAATACGGAGGAAGATCATCGTCCAATAGAGTCAGTACGAGAGGATTCTGGAAGAAGTTAACTCAGCCACCTCCCGTCTACTGTGCATAGCCGAAGAATCCGTCCAGTGACAACCAGGAGGATGATCACCGTCCAATAGATGTGGCAGAAGAGGATTCAGGGAGAGGTCAACTCAGTCACCTCGACTGTGCTGTGGGAAGCTGCAAAATCCACCCCACCCCCCTCCCCCAGTGACCAAATGGAGGACGATCATCTTATAATAGAGGCGGCAGAAGATAATTCTGGGATATGTTTACTCATTACCTTGAATGTACTGTGGGTAACCGAGGAACCCCTTCAGTGACAAACAATGGGAAGATCACCCTCGAATTGTGGTGACAGAAAAGGGTTCTGGGAGGCGTCTATTCGGTCACCTCGACTGGCTTGTGGGAAGCTCAGAAACCCCTCCAGAGACAAACAGAGAGGAAGATGATCGATCAATAGAGGCGACAGAAGAGGATTCTGGGAGAAGTCAACTCAGTCTCTTCTACTTTACTGTGGGGAGCCGAAAGACCGTCCAGTGACAAACAGGAGGCCGATCGTCGTCCAATTGAGGATTCTGTGAGAATAAAATTCAGTCACCTCGACTGTACTGTGGGAAGCCGAAGAGCCCCTCAAGTGACAATGAGAACGAAAATAATCTTCCAATAGAGAAAGCAGAAGAGCATTCTTGGAAATGTCAACTCACTCACCACGACTACATTGTGCATAGCTGAAGAACCCTGCCAGTGACAGTCAGAAGGGAGATCCTCGTCCCAACGAGGAAGCTGAAGAGAATTCTCGGGGAGGTCAACTCAGTCACTTCGATTGTACTATGGGGAGCCGAAGAACCCGTCCAGTGAAAAACAGATGGAAACTCATCGTCTCATAGGGGCGACAGAAGCGGTTTATTGGTAAGGTCTACTCAGTCAGTGGTGAAGTACCCCACCAATCACAATCAGGAGGAAGATAATTGTCATATATAGACAGAAGAAGCAGATTCTTGAAAAAGTCAACTCAGTCACCTCGACTGCACTGTGGTTTGCCGAAGAGCTTCTCCAGTGTCTAACAGGAAGACTATGATCGTCCAATATAGCACACAGAAGAGAGTTCTGGGAGAAGTTAACTCAGTCAAATCGACTGTACTGCGGAGACCCGAAGAACCGCTCCAGTGACAAACAAGATGATGGTCATCTTGTAATAGACACGACAGAAAGCGATTATGGGACGGTGAACTCAGTCAACTTGACTGTGCTGTGAGGAGCCGAAGAACTGGTTTCAAGTCAAAGAACGGTTAAGCCCGAAGCACAGTTTTGTAAACTCAGTCACCTTGACTGTATTGTGCTTGACCGAAGTACCCTCCAGTAACAAACCGGAGGAAGACCATCATCCAATAGACGCGGCAGGAGAGGATTCTTGGAAAAGCAAACTCAATCATCTCGAGTGTCCTGTGGTTGACTGAAGAAACCCTGCAGTGACTATCCGGAGAAAGATCATCATCTCGTGGAGGCGGCAGAAACGGAATCTTGGTGAGGTCTACTCGTTCATCTGGACGGTACTGTGGGTAGCCGTTGAACACCTTCATGACATACAAGAGTAAGATCATCGACCAATAGAGGCGGCAGAAGCAGATTCTTGGAGACGTTAACTTAGTCACCTCGACTGCGCTGTGCATAGCCGAAGAACCCCACCAGTGACAATCAGGAGGAATATCATCGTCCAACCGATGTGGTGGAAGAGGATTTTGGGAGAACTCAATACGGTCACCTCAACTGCACTGTGGGTAGCCAGAGAACTCCTCCAGTGACAAACAGGAGGAAGATCTTCGTCCAGTAGTGGCGGCAGGAGAGGATTCTGCCGGAGGTCTACTCAGTGACATCGACTGTACTGTGGGGAACCAAAGAATTGTGGCAAAGAGGAGTTAAGCTCTGTACACGGAGATGTAATCTAAGTCACTTCGACTGTACTGTTGGTAGCCGACGAATCCCTTCAGTGACAACAAGAGGAAGGTAATCGACCATTAGAGGCGAGAGAAATGGATTCTGTGAGAACTCAACTCAGTCATCTCGACTGCACTGTGGCTAGCCGAAGAACCTCTCCAGTGGCAAGTAGGAGGACGATTATCATACAAAAGAGGCGGTTGAAGAGGATTATGGGAGGAGACAACTCAGTCTCCTTGACTGTATTGTGTGTAGCTCAAGAACCCCACCAGTAACAATCAGGAGGAAGATAATCGTCCAATCGAGGAGCTGGAAGGGGATTCTAGGAGAAGTCAATACTGTCACCTAAACTGCAATATGGCTGGCCTAAGACCCCTCCAGTGAAAACAAAGGAGAATGATCATCGTCCAATAGTTGAGGCAGACGAGGATTCTGTGCGAGGTCTACTCAGTCACCTCGATTGTACTGTGGGGAGCCGAAGAACTGGTGCCAAACAGCGGCTAAGCCCGAATCAAGGAAAAGGAAAACTCAGTCACCTCGACTGTATGCTGGTTGGTCGAAGATAAGCAGGATGGAGATCACCGTCCAATAGTGGCGGCAGGAGCAGAATAAAGGAGAAGTCAACTCAGTCACCTCGACTGTACTGGGCGACATGGAAGAACCCCTCCAGCGCCAAACAGGGGGAAGATCATTGTCCAATCGAGGAGGCGGAAGAGGATTCTGCGGGTAATCAACACAGTCACCTCGACTCTTCTGCGGGTAGACTACGAAGCCCCCCCCCCCCCCCACCAGTGACAAACAGTGGAAGCTCATGGCTGAGGAGCTGAACAGGTTTTTTGGGTCAGTCTTCACAGTGGAGGACACAAATAACATGCCAATGACTGATGGAAATAAGGATATGATAGGTGAGGACCTTGAGATGATTGTAATCACTAAGGAGGCAGTATTGGGCAAGCTAATGGGGCTAAAGGTAGACAAGTCTCCTGGCCCTGATGGGATGCATCCCAGAGTGTTAAAAGAGATGGCTAGGGAAATTGTAAACGCACTAGTGATAATTTATCATCACTAGACTCTGGGGTAGTCCCAGAGGATTGGAAAGTAGCAAACGTGACACCACTGTTTAAAAAAGGAGGTCGGCAGAAAGCAGGTAATTATAGGCCGATAAGCTTAACTTCGGTTGTAGGGAAAATGCTGGAATCGATCATTCAGGAGGAAATAGCGGGGCACTTGGAAGGGAATTGTCCCATTGGGCAGACGCAGCATGTGTTCACAAAGGGTCTGTCGTGTCTGACTAATTTGGTAGAATTTTTTGAGGACGTTACCAGTGCAGTAGATAACGGGGAGCCAATGGATGTGGTATATCTGGATTTCCAGAAAGCTTTTGACAAGGTGCCACACAAACGGTTGCTGCATAAACTAAAGATGCATGGCATTGAGGGTAAAGTGGTAGCATGGGTAGAGGATTGGTTAACTAACAGAAAGCAGAGAGTGGGGATAAATGGGTGTTTCTCTGGTTGGCAACCTGTAACTAGTGGGGTCCCTCAAGGATCAGTGTTGGGCCCGCAATTGTTCACAATTCACATAGACGATTTAGAGTTGGGGACCAAGTGCAATGTGTCAAAGTTTGCAGACGACACTAAGATGAGTGGTAAAGCAAAAAGTGCAGAGGATACCGGAAGTCTGCAGAAGGATTTGGATAGGTTAGGTGAATGGGCTAGGGTCTGGCAGATGGAATTCAATGTTGCCAAGTGTGAGGCTATCCATTTTGGGAGGAATAAAAGCAGAATGGATTATTATTTAAACGGTAAGATGTTAAAACATGCTGCTGTGCAGAGGGACCTGGGTGTGCTGGTGCATGAGTCGCAAAATGTTGGTGTGCAGGTGCAACAGGTGATTAGGAAGGCTAATCGAGTTTTGTCATTCATTGCTAGAGGGATGGAGTTCAAGTCTAGTGAGGTTCTGCTGCAATTGTATAGGGTATTGGTGAGGCCGCATCTGGACTATTGTGTTCAGTTTTGGTCTCCTTACCTGAGAAAGGACATATTGGCACTGGAGGGAGTGCAGAGGGGATTCACTAGGTTGATCCCAGAGTTGAGGGGATTAGAATATGACGAGAGGTTGAGTAGACTGGGACTGTACTCATTGGAGTTTAGAAGGATGCGGGGCGGGGGGGGGGGGGGGGGATCTTATTGAGACATATAAAATTATGAAGGGAATAGATGGGATAGATGCGGGCTGGTTGTTTCCACTAGTTGGGGAAAGCAGAACTAGGGGGGCATAGCCTCAAAATAAGGGGACGTATATTAAGGACGGAGTGTAGGAGGAACTTCCTCACCCAAAGGGTTGTGAATCTCTGGAATTCCTTGCCCAGTGAAGCAGCTGAGGCTCCGTCTTTAAACGTTTTTAAGAAAAAGATAGATACCTTTCTAAAGAATAAAGGGATTTGGGGATATGGTGTACGGGCCGGAGAGCGGAGCTGAGTCCACAAAGATCAGCCATGATCTCATTAAATGGCGGAGCAGGCTCGAGGGGCCAGATGGCCTACTCCTTTTCCGAGTTCTTATGTTCTTATGTCCAAAAGAGGGGGCAGATCATGATTCTGAGAGAGATCATATCGTCACCTCGACTGTACTGTGGTGAGCCACAAAACTGGTGTCAAAGCACGGTTATGCCTGAAACACGGATAAGTAAATTTAGACACCACGACTGTACTGTGGGAAGCCGAAGAACCACTCCAATGACAAACAGGAGCAAGATCATTGTCCAATAAAGCGGCAGAAGTGGATTCTGGGTTAAGTCATATCAGTCATCTCGACTGTTCGGTTGGGAGCCGAAACAACCTTCCAGTGACAAATAGGGAGGATATCATTGTCCAATAGAGGCGGCAGAAGAGAATTCAGGGAGTGGTCAATTCAGTCACTTCACATGTACTGTGTGTAGCCGAAGAACCCACCACTGGCAAACTGGAGGAAAATGACCGTCCAATAGAGGCGGCAGAAGAGCTGTCGCGGGGAAGTTAACTCAGTTTTCTCGACTGTAGTGTGGGTAGTCAAAAAACAGCTCCAGTGACAAACTGGAGGAATATCATCGTCCAAATTGTGGAGATGCCGGCGTTGGACTGGGGTGAGCACAGTAAGAAGTCTTACAACACCAGGTTAAAGTCCAACAGGTTTGTTTCAAACACAAGCTTTCGGAGCACTGCTCCTTCCTCAGATTAATGAAGAGGTATGTGGTATATATGGTATATATAGAGATATACCGTCGAAATTAGGCGGCGGAAAAGGATTCGGAGAGAGGTCACCTCAGTCACATTGACTGTAAAGTGGCGAGCTGAAGAATGTGTGTCAAAGAGCGGTTAAGCCCGAGACATGGATAAGTAAACTTAGTTATCCCGACTGTACTGTGGTTGGCCGTAGAACCCCTCCAGTGCCGGACAGGAGTAATATCATCGTGCAATGCAGACGAGAGAAGAGGATTCTGGGGAAAAACAAACTCAGTCATCTCGACTGTATTGTGGGTAGCCGAAGAATCACTCCAGTGACAAACAGAAGGAAGAACATCGTCCAATAAAGGCGGCAGAATTAGATTCCGGTTAAAGTCAAATCAGCCATCTCGACTGTCCTGTGGGTAGCTGAGGAACCACTGCAGTGAAAAACAGGAGGACGATATTCGTCCAATAGAGCAGGCAGAATAGGATCCTGGGGAAGTCAACTCAGTCTCTTCCAATGTTCTGTGGGGAGTCGAAAAACCCTCCAGTGACAAACAGGAGGAAATTTGTCTTCCAATAGAGAGGGCAGAAGAGAATCCAGGAGACGTGTATTCAGTCACCTTGACTGTACTGTGAATAGCTGAAGAACCCCTCCAGTGACAAAAAGATCATCATCCAATAGAGGCGCCAGAAGTGGATTCTGGGTAATCTTAAATCAGTCATCTCGACTATCCTGTGGGTAGCTGAGGAGCCGCTCCAGTGATAAAGCGGAGGCAGATGATCGTCCAATTGAGGCGGAAAATTAGGATCCTGGGAGATGTTAATACAGTCTCTTCGAAAGTTCTGTGGGGAGCCTAAAAATCCTCCAGTGACAAACAGGATTAGGTTTCTCATCCAATAGAGGTGGCAGAAGAGTATTCAGGGAGAAGTCAACACAGTCACCACGATTGCACTGTGAGTATCCGATGACCCCTCCAGTGATAAACCGGAGGAAAGTTATCGCCAATCGAGGCATCCGATGTGGATTCTGGGAGAAATCAACTCAATCACCCCGACTGTACTGTGGGTAGCAGAAGACCCCCTCCAGTAACAAACAGGACGATGGTTATCGTCCAATAGAGGAAGCAGAAGAGGGTTCTGGGACAAAGAACCTCAGTCACTTCGTCTGTACTGTGGATAGCAGAAGAACTGGTGTCAAAGCGCGGCTAAAACTCAAACTCGGAGCAGTAAACTCAGTCACGTCGACTGTACTGTGATTGGGCGAAGAACCCTTCCGGTGACAAGCAGGAGAAGGATCAGTGTCCAATAGATGTGGCAGAAGTGGATTATGAAAAGGTCTACTACGTCACCTCGACTGGACAGTGGGGAGCCGAAGAACCTCCACAATTACAAACAGGGCGAGGAGCATCGTCCAATAGAGGCAGCAGAAGAGGATTCTGAGAGAAGTAAACTCAGTCACCTCGACTTTGTGGTGCGGAGCCGAAGAAGCACTGCAGTGAGAAACAGGAGCGAGATCATCACCCAATCGAGGAAACGGATGAGGAATCTGGGAGACGTCATCACGGTCACCGCGACTGTACTTTGGGTAGCATAAGAACCTCTTGAGTGACAAATAGGAGGAAGATCATTGGCCAATAGAGGCGGAAGAAACGAATTAAGGGAGAAGCAAAGTCAGTCATCTCGACTGTCCTGCGGGGGCCCGAAGAACCACTCCACTGTGAAACAGGAGGAGGCTCATCGTCCAATAGAGGCTGCAGAAGAGGATTCCGGAAAAAGCAAACTCACTCATCTCGATTGTACTATGGGGAGTCGAAGAACTGGTGTCAAAGAGCGGGTAAACCCGAAACACGGAGCAGCAAACTCAATCACCTCGACTGTACTGTGCTTGGCCGAAGAACCCCTCAAGTGATACACATGATCAAGATCATCGTGCAATAAGGCCCAGAAGCGGATTAAAGGAGAAGTCAACTCAATCACCTCGACCGTACTGGAGAAGAACCCTTCCAGTGACAAACAGGAGAAATATCATCGTCCAATAGAGGTGGCATAAGAGGTTGCTGGGAAAAGCGAACTCAATCATCTCGCCGGACTGTTGATAGACGAAGAACCCCTCCAGTGAAGAACAGGAGAAAGATCATCGTGCAATAGAGGCAGCAGAGGAGAATTCTGGGAGAAGTCAACTCAGTCACGTCGACTGTACTGTGGATAGCCAAAGAACCCCTCCAGTGAAAAATGGGAGGAAAATCGTCATCCGATAGAGGTGAATGGAGTGGTTTCTGGGTGAAATAAAATCAGTCATCTCATCGTCCTCTGGGTAGTTGAGGAGCCGTTCCGGTGGCAAAAAGGAGACAGATGCTCGTCCAATATAGGCGGCAGAAGTGGTTTCTGGGAGAAGTCAACTCAGTCTCTTCGACTGTTCTGTGGGGAACCGAAAAACCTCCAGTGATAAACAGGAGGAAGATGATCGGCAATAGAGGCGTCACGGTTCCGGGAGAAGTCAATCCAGTCATCTCGACTGGACTGGGGTGAGTCGAAAACACACTCCAGTAAAAACAGGAGGATGATCACCGTACAATAGAGGCAGCAGAAGAGGATTCAGGGAGAATGCAACTCAGTCGCCTCGTCTGTAATGTGGGGAGCAGAATAACTGGTGTCAAAGAGCGGTTAAGCCCGAAACTCGGAGCAGTCAACTCAGCCACCTCAACTGTACTGTGCATAGCCGAAGAACCACTCCAGTGAAAACCTGGACGAAGATCATCTTCCAATCGAGGAGGCGGAAGTGGATTCTGGAAGATTTCAACACTGTCACCTCGACTGAACTGTGGACTGTACATCTCCAGTGACAAACAGGAGGAAGATCATCCTCCAATGGAGGCGGCTGGTGTGGATTAAGGGAGAAGCAAACTTAGCCATCTCGACTGTACCGTGAGTTGTCGAAGAACGCCTGCAATGATATATTGGGGGAAGTTCATCGCCCAATAGAAAAAACAGTGGTGAATTATGTGTCAAAAAGTGGTTAAGCCCGAAAGACGGAGAAGTAAACTCAGCCATATCGACTGTACTTTGGGTAGCCGAAGAACCTCTCCAGTGACAAACAGGAGAACGATGATTGTTCAATAGAGGCGGCAGGAGAGGATTCTGGGAGAAGTAAACTCAGTAACTTGGACTGTACAGTGGGGAGCCTAACAATCACCCCAGTGGTATACCGGTGGTGGATCATCGTTTAATAGAGGCGGCAGAGGTGAATTCCGAAAGAAGTCAACTCAGTCACTTCGACTGTACTGCGGATAGCCGAAGAACCACTCCAGTGAAAACAGGAGGATGGTCATCGTCCAACAGAAGCGCCCCAAGGGGATTCTGTGCGACGTCAACTCTGTCACATCGTCCAATTGAGATGGCAGAAGGGGATTATGGGTGATGTGAACGCAGTCACCCTGACTGTACTGTGGCAACCTATGAACTCCACCAGTGACAAGCAGTTGGAAGACCGTCGTTAAAAAGTGGCGGCAGAAGGGGATTCGGTGAGAATTAAACTCATTTAACTCAACTCTACTGTGGGGAGCTGAAGATCGTCACCAGTGACAAACAGGAGGAAGATCATCCAATTGGGGTGGCAGAAGAGGATTCTTCTGGATAGTAGAGGATTGTCAGAGGAGAGAGCAACGTATAAACGTGTTGGTGTCTTGGGCGGAGAAATGGTAGACGGGGTTTAATTCTGACAAGTGTGAGGTAATGCATTTTGGAAGGTCCAAAGCATGTAGGAATTGCACAGTAAATGGCAGAACACTTGCGAGTTTCGACAGACAGAGATATGTGGGCGTGCATGACACCGATTCCTGAATGTGGCAGTGCATTTGGATCAGGTAGTCAAGAGGGAATAGAGCATGGTGGCCTTCATCTTTCGGTGTATTTACAATAAAAATTGGCAAGTGATGTTGCAGCTGTACAGGACCTAAGATAGGCCTCAATTGTAATATTGTGTACTATGCTGGACTCCCCAATACCAGCCGTATGTGGCTTCAATGGAGAGGGCACAGTAGAGGTTCACCAGGGTGTTGCCTGGTATGGAGGGCATTAGATATGAGGAGAAGTTATATATATTCGGCCTGTTCTCATGGAACGACAGAGCTTGAGAGGCAAGCTGATCGAGGTCTACAAGATTATGAGTGGCATGGACAGACTGATTAGTCAAATGCTCTTTCCTCGGGTAGGGGAGTCAAATACGAGGTGACATAGTTTTAACGTGCGCAGGGAAAAATTTAGAAAAGATGTGTGAGGCACGTTTTTTACCCAGAGGGTGGTAAATATATGGAATGTACTGCCTGGGGTGGAGATACGATAACGGCATTTAAAGGGAATCTTGACAAATATATGAACATAGTAAGTGCATACGGTTTTACTTTACGCAGCACCATGTTCGCCGCAGGGTTGGAGGGCCTGTTCATGTTATTTTCATGACTCACAAGTTGAAGGAGCTGCGCTCGGAATGCTAGTAATTCTAAACAAAACTGTTGGACGTTAACCTCGTGTTATAAGGCTTCTGACTGTGCCACCCCACATTCTGGCAATAGGACGTTACAACCATTGTTTTACGACTGTGTGTGTGTTTTTTTCAGGAGAATGGCATTAATACTCTAACTCCTGAATTGGCCAAAGATTCCTACATGTGTGCAATGAAAAGGCTTTGATTTTTCAAAGCAGGCAGTTGATAGAAAGTTTACAGATAGAATATTAGGGAATTTAGAATTTACTTTCCTTTATCAATCAAATCTTGTTTCGCTTTGAAAGTTCTGCAGGTAATAACAATGGTGGTAAATATATTATTCTTATAATTATTGTTATTGTTCATATTATTCGAATAGTTAAGCAAGTGAGTTCCGATTAGCACAAATAAAAAGAAAAACCTTCAATCCCAGACTGGCTGTGACAGTGTCGGTCGGCTGTAATTATTGGCAATGACGAATTAAATACAATTCCTGTAAAATAACTATGAGAATATAAAATGCTGGGTGAAGCTGTGCTTTATTAATCCATAAACTTAAGTGGCTCAAAGCTTTGTCAGAACACAGGTGGTGGAGTACCGAAAGATGCACTGGCGAATCCCTGTCGGATTCACCCCAGTAAATTGTCTCACAGCACAGAAAGCAAAAGCGGTCACTTGCCCTTGACGATCTGATTGACTTGGCAGCATTCAAACTAAGCAATGTACGTTGCAGACTTTGAATCGTTCCGCCAGTCTCGTGCGAATATTTGCACATAAAAGGTAGAATTTTTTGTTTTATCTTCAAGATTACATGTAATCACTTTAATCACCAAGGCCGATCTCCAAATGGAACAGCCTCAGACCCCAATCCCAGAGGTGACTCCCCGCCAGATATTGAACTGATCCCGGGTTGGGATCCGCCCCAAACTACTGGAATTCCGACCGGACGCGCGATCCGGGCCCCAACCGACCTGTGATGCCGAGACTCACGGCGACCTCTGCCACATCCACCGATGCCTCCACCCCCCCCCCAACAACCTGACCTCGGACACAAAAAAGCACACCACCAAGTAACTGGGCGTCTATCCCTTACCTCTCCAGCCGACATCTGGCGCAACAGCCGGACGTCCGGACTCCCCCACCAGCATCAAGGAGGCCTGTCGCAAGAGCCCATCTGTGTCGACTGTTCACCGGCGTCCCACACAGCTTTGTCAGATCAAAATTCCCAAACGTCCCTTCTCCATCCACAAAACTCAACAGCCCACGACGTCCAATCTATCCAGAGAACCAACTCCGTTGGACAACTGTATCCCCACCGGCCGAATCTAAGATCCATCCACAATCATCAGTTACCCTTCTATAATCTACGAATGCCGGCACTCAATTGCGACCACCAACCCACGCCAGCCTAACCACAGGCATCATATTCATATACCTTCTCGGTGGATGCCAATTTCGCTGTGCCAAGTAAAATTGTCTAACGTCTAACCGCCTGACCAAAAATAGGGAGGGGGCAGACTTTTTGAATGAGTCGTAGGGAGCTAATACGCACACCCTCGAGATACCTGCTATTGCACTTACAAAGCAGCTCCAGATTAGAGGCTGTTTGTGCTGTTTTCAAGAAAAACGAAGTATACAGTATGTCTTTACATTCCAGCGGGCCTTCCAAAGTTCGTTGGCAGTCACGTACCAGCTAAGGAAGTAATCAAAACGGATTCAGTAGCAGGCTCCGATAGTTATTTGATCTATATTCGACAAGGTTGACCAAATGATATTCAGCTGCAGAACACGGACGAGGGCCAATTGATTACAAGTTTTGAAAGTGCAAACAAGTGATCGAGCGAAGTGAATGGTATCCTGCTGTAATCTGTGATTCTTGGAATTTATTGTATTGAATTAATCCTGACACAATAGATAGTTTCGGTACAATTTAAGGGCAACTTTCCAAATTAGTTACAGAACTGGCTCAGTGGTAGAAGACAGATAGTAGTGGCAGACGGCTGTTTGTGGAACTGGAGGCCGGTGACTAATGGCACATCACATGGATTATGGTGAGAATACGGGAGCGGGAGAGTGGAGCTGGGTAAATTTGAGGATACGCGGAAAGTTGGCAGTTGCCTAGTAGTGATGGAGAATGCCTCACATTGCAGGAAGACGTGTACAGTTTGTTAAGATAGGAAGATCAACACCATTTGATATTTAACCCTGAGATGTGAGTGGCGATGTACCTTGGACGACTAACAAGAAAATTGAAAACGCGTTGAACGGCAGGACACACTAGGAAGCTCAGAGGAACAAAGCGATATTTGGGGAGCTGGTGTACAGCTCACCGAGGCGGTACGTGAGGTAATCGGGTGGTTAAGAACGCAAACTGCAGACTAGCCTTGATAAGACGTGGCAAAGATTAAAAGTGCAGATGCGTTATGCTGCAGTTGTATATAGCCTGGTGTTGGTCCCTGCTGTAGCACTCCGTGACGTTCTGGTCACGACACTGCAGAAAAATGTCATTACCCTGGAGAAGGCGCAGAGAGGCTTCAGGGAGACATTATTTGTGATCGTATAGTTTAGCTGTGATGATAAGTTGGATAGGCTCAATTAACTTTCTTCAGAGCTGTGAAGGCTGACGTAAGAGCAGATTGCGGAACATAAAATTATGAGGGGTAGACAGGAAGCAACAGTAGTTGAAGGGCCTATAACGAGGGGCCATCGCCTTTAAGGTGCGGGGCAGACGATTTAGAGGTTATTGCATGAAAACTGTTTTCACCCAGATGCATGTGGGAGTCTGGAAAGCACTGCCTAGGAGGATAGTAGAGAAATAAATCTCACAATGTTTAGGAATCAAGTGGAATAGGTTTTTGAACGTCACGATATGCAAGTGATCGACGAAGTGCTGGAAAGTTTTATTGCTGTTGATTTAGTGTGGTTTCCTAGGTGTAGATACGGCCTTTTCAGTACTGTTTGTCTTTCCGATTCTATGACTGAATGCTGAAAGGAACCATCTTTAAGAGCTGCGCGTACAGTGTAATTGATTTGTTGGAGTTCGAATTGCAGCATCATTCAAACAGATATTGAAAATAAGCATCAAATGGAATAGATTGTGATGCGCTGGAGGGCAATTACAACATTTTTCAAAGTTATCTTTAAAATATATATATTCTCGAAGGATATTTAGCAATCACTTCCTCACCGTATTTCACATCACGTCGTCGTTCATCTAGAATAATGAGATAAGTGGAACTGAGACTTGTCAGAGTATAGTTACATTTGGTACAATGGCAATCACTTGCGGGATAGTACATTTCAGTTGAAGTAGAAGTTAAACTATCTTATCTGACTCAGTACCTTTCATGAAAATATTGAATTCTTAGTTATTTGTCAGCAGTTAGCAGTCCTGAATGTTGCATATGCTTTTCATATAGTGTAAAACAATCCTTTGGCAGGAAATAGAACTATACATATATAGAGAGAGCAATTCCATAAACAACGATACAGATTAAGTCCATGGATCCTCAGGGTCATCAGGAAGGAGCACTGTGCTGTCCAAAATGCTAGTCTCAGTTATTCTATAACTTCAAATACCACGTGTTCTCATTGGTGGGTGCAAGAAAGTGCATTCTACTATACTATGTGGCAGTTAAAGGCGCTATATTATTTGTGTTTACTGTTTTGTGGAATGTGATCACCGTATAGTCGATGATGAGAATTAAGGATTGCAAGTAAAGGACAGATGTTGATATGTTACAAGCACTTTCCTGGCAAAAGGTGCAAATAGTTAAAATGTGAGGTTTTAGTCAACATATACAATGCCATGGAGTTAAGCGCTGCAGGACGAATGCGACATTTTGTACGCCACTGGCAGAATACACTTTTGTCATCTTTCAATTCACAGAACCAATTAAAACTGCCAATCGGGTTTCATGTATGATGGGCAGTCAATGAAACACTGAGAAATTTCGTTGAAAAACAGGCTACATGGAATCTGGAGATAGTTTGAGGCTGCGAAACAAACTCACTGCAGAATTTAAGTTGGCCAAGAAACCTTACATTTTTAGACTTATTGTCAACTAATGGAACCTTGATTGGTTAATTTAAAATCAATAAAACTCTAATGAAGCTGTATGCATATTTTAACACACATTTAGCGTTGGGTGAATGATGTTTTTGCAATTTCATTAAACGACAGTGATACAGTTGAAAATGAGCAAAAGCGGTTTATATGAATTTGCCAACAGCTGAGCGATATTGGTTGCTATGATCAGTTATTCATCCTTCATGTTTTTCTTTGCAAAGGATGAAACAAGGCGGTGACGGGACTTTTGCGTTAAAAGGTTATATACCTTGAGAATAAAGAAACACAGAACGTTTCCAAGTTTTTCGGGCAGATGGATGGTGAAAGCAATTTCAAGTCACATTGATGGGTTCAGCTGAAGAATGCTGATGGAGATTTATCTGGAGCTTTAACAAAGATGTGAAACTATTGGACTTATAGTCCGTTTTCGCTGTTGTAAGAGTCCTACAGTGAAAAGTAATTTATTATGTTGTTAATATTATGCATCTCAACCAATGTATATGTTTAGGAGCTGATTAATCACGATATCTATCATCTTTTTCTTCAGAACAAGTTGCTCTGACCATTCCTCTCCACAAAATGCCAAATTTTAAACGAATAAATTCAAAGCTCGTCCAAACCTTAAGCTACGTACCATCGGTTCTGCATTTATCGTCCATTACTCAGGGTATGAGAAGCACAGAAAAGGCCGTTCTCATGAAGACTTAAATTGCACTAATTAAAATCATACATTTACGCCTTGCATTGCTCTCAGAAAGTCCAGAAATGTACTGCTGAGGCTGTACAAGGCTCTGGGCGGACGCCATTTGGAGTATTGTGAGCCGTTTTCGGCCCCGTATCTAAGCAAGGGTATGCTAACCTTGGAAAAGATCTAGAAGAGATTCACAAGAATGATCCCTGGAATGACCAGCTTGTCGTATGAGGAACGGTTGAGTACGTTGTGTCTGCACTCGTTGGAGTTTAAAAGAATGAGGAGAGAATCTTATTGTAATTTACAGGATACTGCGAAGCCTGAATAGAGTGGAAGTGGAGAGCATGTTTTCACTTGTAGGAAAAACAAGAAGCCGAGGACACCATCTCAAACTAAAGGGACGATCCGTTAAAACAGAGATGAGGAGGAAAGTCTTGAGCCAGAGCGTGGTGAATTTGTAGAACACTTTGGCGCAGAAGGCTGTGGACACTAAATCACTTAGTGTCCCTTTAAGAAAGAGATAGATAGGTTCTTGATTAATAAGGGGATCCGGGGTTATGTGGAGAAGGCAGGAGAATGGAGATCAGAAAAATATCAGCCATGATTGAATGGCGGAGTAGACTCGATGGGCCGAGGGGACTAATTTTGCTCCTATCATAGATAATCATAGACTTTACAGTGTAGAAGGAGGCCATTGTCTTATGGTCTTATGTCTTATGGTCTTATGATCGCGTTCTGTAACATTAACGCAGCTATTTCCATTCACTTGCTTTGTTCCCTGCGCATCATACATTCTGAAATGTATACCTGAGAACTTCTCCAAGCCATTACTGAACCTGGCTCCAACAGAAGCACTGCCAAGGCATTTCGGATCTTAAACTTTCTGGAAATATGTTACTTGTAGTTTCATGTTCACACGATCAGTTGCTTCCAGTTGGAACAGTTTCATGTGAATAGACCGGCGTTCAACCCCGGAACTGACTTGGTTGGATTGCATTTCCATCTACATGCGCAATGAGTCATGGCTCCATGTAGCAGTCCGACCCTCGGCCAGAGAACTGAACACGTACACCGCATTAAACAGGACATCCTTTATGTGGACTTGTAGATACTTCCTCAAAACGTTTCTAGGTTTAGCTACGTTAATAAGAATGCTGATATCCCTCCATTATTCGTGTTTGCATTCAAATGAATGCAAATTTCCTCCTACATATGGACTGTTTTTTGACCACCAATGTTTAATTGTCAGAACTGTGACTTGAACGAATTTAGGAAAATATATTTGCAGCAAAACGTGAAAAAATATTTGAAAGTAATTCACCTTTCGTACACTGGTTCAGCCTATCCTCTCCAAAAAGTAAGAAATTAAATAAATAAATCAACAAACCAACATACATATGAATAAAGACATAAGAAATAAATAAATAACGAAATAAATCAATAAAGGAATAAGGAATCAAATAAATACGTGCATACAACATACGTAAAAATGTAAATCTCAATTTCTGTGAGATCAGTTGCATGTGGCACATCATGAGTGCACAGAATTTGTTAATCTTGAAACTACTCCAACGTTTATATTAAATAGAAGTACATCTCACAGGTGTATCTTATAGCGGGTTCATGGTTCTTTACTGTTCTTGCTCCGGAAAGCCTGTTACAATCTGAGATTTGCTAATCGTTGAGAAAGGCAATATAGCATTTTGGAGTAAAACAACGAAGTCCTCAGCAGGGATTGTCTGAACTGTTCTGCAGATTGAACTATTCGTTAGTCTTGTTCTCAATAATTTGATTTAGACGTAGCCAAATAAACCGAAGTACGCATCTTGGATGATGAAAATAATTAAATGAAAGGTGTGTTCAATAGTGGAATTGATATATGATAGTCCGGGCTCTGGGTCAAATCATTATACAATATGCAAGGCTACATTGACTCGTGGAGCTAAATGGAACACAAATAAGCAAATTCATTCAGCTTCAATAATTGACATAATTGGATTAACATGGTTGGGATCCGATTTCACAGAGATTGGCAGTTATTTCCATCGAGCCTTTGCAAATTACTCAATGCATCCCTTACTGGATCGCTGTACAATAAGAATATTCGCCGTTTCGCTCGTCATCAGAAATGGCTGACATAACATAGAAGACTACTTCACTTCCTGCTCTCTCCACCGCTCCCTGCCACACGTCGCTCCCTGTTTTATTCGGCTACCAAGTAATCAACGCGTGTTAACTGCTCCAAACACTTTCCCAAACATTTCCTTAAGCGTGACTCTTCGTCATGCGCCCGTCGCAGCTCCCTTCGTCTTCTTAAGCTCTTTTTGTATACTTTGCTCTCTCCAACGGTATCTCCCAGCATCAGTTCCCGCTCTCCTCCTTGTCTGCCTGGTATCGGGGCTGGTTTTGCACACTGGGCTAAATCACTGGTTTTGAAAGCTGACCAAGCAGGCCAGCAGCGCGGTTCAATTCCCGTACCAGCCTCCCCGAACAGGCGCCGGAATGTGGCGTCTAGGGGATTTTCACAGTAACTTCATTGAAGCCTAATTGTGACAATAAGCGATTTTCATTTCATTCGAGAATACGCTTACGGGCTTTTCGAGAGGGTGTAAATGCGGGAAATTGCATCGAAAAGAACTGAGGTATGCAGGGATGAGCAGCGCTGAGACTGCTTGTTACCGCTGGAAGAGGAATGTAAGGATGAACCGAGTAGAGAAAGGCATGGCAAACAAATGGATGAACTAAACAGCAAGAGACACTATATGGAGTTGGAATTCTCTTCCGCTCCCTGGTCCTGTGCTCGAGTTAGTTCCTTCAAACGTATCTTCGACTATTTGGGGTATGGGCGTGTCTGGCAGGTGGGACCCATTATCACAAAAATATTCTCACAGCACAGGGAGAGGAAACCTAATGCACCAAGAATCAAGCCCACAAAATCATGCCGCACGACGTCTCCCCATACGTCTGTATATTTCTCTCTTTACAGATAATAATCAGCTTTATCCTTGAACAACTTGAATAAAGATCACTTCATAGGACACTAAATTCCAACGCACGGCTGAGTTTGTTCATAAATGCCCCGCCTTGTTCCTCGCCTCAGGTGTGGTGATTGACAACCTAAATCAGTTTTCGTAGTCAAAGGGAAAAGCAGCCGATGGTCATCTGGGACTAAGACGACTTGACTATTGGTCGACACGGTGGCACAGTTCTACTTCACAGCGCCAGGGACCTGAGTTCGATTCCGACCAGGAGTGACTGCCTGTGCGGAGTTTGCGTGGGTTGCCTCCGGTTTTCTCCCACAGTACAAAATGTGCAGGTTAGGTCGATTGGCCATGCTAAAATGCCCCTTCGAGTGGGGCTGCTAGAAAAGGTGAGCTACTGGGCTGGTCTTTCCAAGGGTCTGGGCAGACTGGATCCTAATGGCCTTCCACTGTACTGTGAGGATTCCATTGTCACTTGGTTTACTTCGTTGATCAATAGCTAGATGATACAATAATTTACCACCAGAACTCAAAACATACAGCGGACAATATTTCCTTCATTCACCTGTTTCTCTGAGAACCACCCTCTCTTAGTTTAATTCTGCACAGAAAAATGCAAGACTCCTCAAGTGAAGTTGCTCAGGGTATAAAAATACACACACATTATGTATGAACATTAATGCTGTGTCATAAGGTAAACATGCAACTTCACATTCTGCTGGCCAATGCCGCGCCGTCAATGAAACATTTCATGTGCCGATCGCTGGTTTTGAAAAGCTTCAGGAAGCAATTTGTTTGCCTCATTTTACACACTCAGTTCGCGTTTTCATTTCAAAAGCATTTCACCCGAAAAAATACAACTGGAGCGCGCTGCGGTTAATCAAAAGCACAAGATATATTCAAGTATCCATTCAACCACCGCCCGCACCCCCCCCCCCCCCCCCACCACCACCACCACCCGTCCGTAACCGTCTGCCATGGCGTTCTGTTCCTTCCTGGATCCACAGTAAAAACATATAGGTCATGTCGCACAACAGGGTCACCGTATTGTGGTTCATTCAAATCTGCGTTCACCACTTTGTCCGGAAACACAACGTAATTGTGTCTGTCTCTATTCCTCTGTTGGTCTGTAAGCTTACTCTTCTTCAGTAGCGCAAATGAAATTAACCTCCTTGAAATTCAGGAAATTCCCGGGCGTGGGTGCGCTGCCGGAAAACGAAGAATTCCGGCAGTGGACAATCTTGTCAAGGATTTGTTCTGTTCCAATCCTTCAATCAGTAATCACCTGAAATGGTTTGTTGTTTAAAACCTTGCATCATGAGTACCGACATCCAGGTGTACGATTCATTCCCGTTTATTTATTTTGTTGCCATTTTCTTTTTTAATATTTTAATTAGTGGAGCCACAACTGGATCGTGCACTTAAGCAATGGGCAGAACGTGAAGCAGGCTGCCTCTCAGGGCATTGTGTTCGAGTGTTTGCATTTCAGGTGGGAGAAATCAGAAGCTTCCGTGCTGAGTAGATCTGAGGAGGCGGCTATGGAGAAGTCGGTTCGATTGATTGACTGGCAACCTGCGATTGGCCAGGGATATTCTTCTGTTTGACAACGCAGTGATTAGTTCCAGCGAGAGGCGATTTGAGAGAACTGAGGAGACGTGTGTAGGCATTAAAAGTGAAAAGGACAGGTTATCTATTGCCGGTGAGGGAAATGTATGATTTATTGTTCTAAAACCAGTGAATTTTTGGCACACCTTCGTTGTAAAACTGAAATGAACCTGCATCTACAAAGAAAATAGACAGCTTTGCCAAAGAAATCCACCACAAACATAGATGGAAAAAGTACCGAAACCTGAACCTCAGAAAGAGACTATCGACATGTCATCCCTATGCATCAACTTTCCTGTATCCTTTTATTTTCATAAAGTTGTAATTAATTCTCAAACACCTTTCCCCCATTGTGTTGTCTGGCTGCGTGCGTGGAGAGAAAGTGCGGTTAGTTAACAAGGGGGAATATGTGCGAATAAATATTAGATACACTGTTGTATTTATTTTGCGCATTTAATTGTAATTCTTTACGTAATAAAAGGCAACTTATCTTAAAGCTATAAGCTATAAGCAGTTTGTCGGGCTGAGCTCAGTATTTCAAAATATCATGTAATTTCACTTGTGTTGCGCCTCCGGGACACGTGAGGCTGTGATTGCCCGGGCACCAGCCCAGTGTACCATAACATTATTTGCCGGCTCGGCCCTGGGGTCATTGAAATGGTGGAAAAGGGAGATACGGGGGACAAGGTATATATTCAACAGCTACCAGGATTGTAATCGCATAACGGGATGGGTATAGAAGCTGCGAAAGCCTTACTTCAGTTGGAGGACATGTCGTCGATGTATGTACACGTGCTTCGAAACAAGAAGTTAATTGATTTGGCAATTTAACTAAAAGTAGAGGTGCCGGTTTAAACTATAAAATTAGAGACATATGATATATTAGTTGAGCCCGTGGGTTTGTTCGAAACAGGAGAGGCCAAGACACAAAAGTCCAGGTGGAGCAGCATGACAAGCACTTGATGGTGGAGAAACCGACCTGGGGAGAATTCGATTACCGTTCGTGAATTAGAGGCAATTTAAATTAATATAGATGCACGGAAATAGAAACAGAGTAGTACTCATGTGCCACTTAATTATGTTCCAAAATATCATCGCACGGAAGAAGATTGGGATGGTAGGAGGAGTGGCACGGGACAATTATGGTAAGAGTGAGGCAGTGAAAGAGGTGCGCAGTTCACAGAGCGATCCCCCTGCTTACGATGAACGAATGTGATAATACTAGGATACGAGACCATTATTGACTTTGCATGTTTAAACAAAGAGCGCGGGCAGCACAGTGGGGCAATAGTCAGCACTGCTGCCTCACGACACCGAGGCCCCAGGTTCGATCCCGGCTCTGGGTCACTGTCCGTGAGGAGTTTGCACATTCTCCCCGTGTTTGCGTGGGTTTCGCCCCCACAACCCAAAGTTGTGCACGCTAGGTGGATTGGCCACGCTAAATTGCCCCTTAATTGGAAAAAATAAATTGAGTACTCTAAATTTATAAAAAGAAAAAAATGTTGAAACATGGGCGACAAATTTGCCTGGATTAAATTCTATTTGCCATTTTTCTGCCCAAGTCTCAAACCTACCTATGGCCTGCTGTAACTTCTGACATTTCTCAATATAATCTGCCACTCCCACAACCTTGATTTCTTCCGCGAACTTACTAATCAGTCCAGCTACACTTACCCCCAAATCGTTTATGTATGCTGGAAACAACAAAGGCCCGTGCACAGATCCCGATGGGGCACCAGTAGTTAAAAACTTTCATTCAGAAAACACCTTTCCGCAGCTACCCTGTGTGACCGAGCCAGTTCTGTATTTTTCTTGCCACCTCACCACTGATCTCGTGTGACTTCACCTTTGTACCAGTCTGTCCTGAGGTACCTTTTCAAAGGCTGTTCTGAAGTCCATGTAAACAACATCCTCTGTCCTTCCGCCGTCAATCATCTTTGTCACGTCCTCAAAAAACTCGATGAAGTTAGTGAGGCACGCCTCACCTTCACAAAACCACGCAATCTATCGCTAATGTGTCCAATTCTTTCCAAATGGTTAGACATGCTGTCCCTGAGAATTGTTTTGAATAATAGAATCATTGAATCCCTCCAGTGCAGAAGAAGTCGATTCGTCCCATCGAGTCTGTACCCGGAGTTCAGAGAATGGCACTCAACATAGGCCCACCCCCTTGCAACCCCATAACTCCACATGATTTGCATGTTGAGGGATAATGCATTGCCGATCAATCTAACCTGCCCATATTTGGACTGTGGTAATAAACCCACGCAGACACGGGGTGCTCCACACAGACAGTCACCCAAGGCCGGAATTGAACAGAGGCCCCTTGCGCTGTGCAGCAGAAGTGCTAACCACTGTGCCACCGTGCTATCCTTTTCCTATCATTGCTACTAAAATATTATTTACCTCTCAGCCACGCTTTTTCATCTGTATTGTTTGTTTAGCTGCCTGTATTTGTAGAGAGTGGGGGCCATTCGAAAACGGGAGAAGGGGAGGATATGCAGGAGTGTTAGACACATAATTTTTTGTCTGTTGAATTGAAATAGGGCACACAATAAAATGATTAGTTGTGTTGTTATTACAAAACTGGAGACTGCAGTTTATTGGCTTTAACCAAGGTCGTCAAGTATATTTAACTGGCTTGTCGCTTGTTGTGCGATTCTCCGACAAGTAGGGATGTAATTCCCACGCACGAGTCAGTATTGTAGTGACACAGGGTAGTTTATCTCGGGGTACTCTGTGGATGCGGTATTCACCAGTATCGCCAGATGCGCCCACATTACAAGGTTTTTTTGTTAACTGTATTGCTCCTCAGATTAAAATGTACCACCTCCCTATTATCTATGTTGACATCTGGAGAATAAATGAACATAAATTGAAGTTGTAATTTTACCTTTTTCACATGCGTTACGTTTCTCATCTGTTAGGCAAAATAGTTGTAAATTACTAAGGGAGCAAAGAAAATTACTACATTTTAGCGAGATAGTTTGTCGCCATGTGATCACTTAATATTAATATTAACAAATGTAATGAAACATGACACGAGTGTTAAATATGACATTTGCCACTCTAACGCTAGCTGAACAAGCTGGATAGTTTGACAAAGTGATGCCTCTTTCAACCCTCCAAGGTCACTAATTTCTTCGGGTAATGGCGGTAGGTATTACGTCCCGTAACACTTAGACTTTAGCCACTATCTCAAATACTACAGTATTTATGAAGAGGAACAGAATATCCAACCAATATCTTTACGTAAATGTGCATTTATCAAACGCGTTTAACCACACCGCTTTTGCGATACTTTATAGCTTTCTGCTGTCATTTTTAGGTTGGACTGGAGGCTACATGTAGTTCCATTGTTTTCACGCTGTTGAATACTACTCACCGCAACTTTCGAAAAATTTGCCAGGACCTAATGAGACGAAAATACACTCGCGATGATGTGAATGAACGCTTCCGAATCAATGCAGCTGGAATCATGATCAGAGAAAATAACAAAAAATTCTGTAAAATTACTGTGATAAAATGTATTGCATTGCTTGTTTAACGGGCGGCACGGTCGCAGAATGGTTAGCATTTTTGCGTCAGTGTGCCAGGCTTGATTCCCAGCTTGGGTCCCGGTCTGTGCGGAGTCTACAGGTCCTTTCAGTGTCTGCGTGAATTTCCTCCAGGTCCTGCGGTTTCCTCCAAGAAGTCCCGAAAGGCGTGCTTTTTGGCAATTTGGAAATTATGAATTCCCCCTCCGTGTACTCGAACAGACGCCGAGATATTGCGACGTGTGGCTTTTCACGGTAACTCCATTGCAGTATTAATATAAGCCTACTTGTGACAATAAAAAGTATTTTTTAAAAATTCATTTTATTTGTCAATATCTGTCAAGTCAATAATACTGCATTTCAGTCCACGATATCCTAATACTTCTGCAAAGGATAATCCTCAGCTGTCGGCCAATTTGGCTCAAAGTTGACGCACATTTCTCTGTCGATGCATTATTGAAAAAGAAGAATAATTTGTCCAACATTTGCTTGCATCAAACTTTGGGAAGGGCAAGAAATGTATTCGACAGTGACACATGCCTTCTGCATATTTCACATTCGTTGAATATTTTGAGGACATTACCAATGCGGTAGATAACGGGGAGCCAATGGATGTGGTATATCTGGATTTCCAGAAAGCCTTTGACAAGGTGTCACACAAAAGGTTGCTGCATAAGATAAAGATGCATGGCATTAACGGTAAAGTAGTAGCATGGATAGGGGATTGGCAAATTAATAGAAAGCAAAGAGTGGGGATTAATGGCTGCTTCTCTGGTTGGCAATCATTAGCTAGTGGTGTCCCTCAGGGATCAGTGTTGGGCCCACAATTGTTCACAATTTACATAGATGATTTGGAGTTGGGGACCAAGGGCAATGTGTCCAAGTTTGCAGATGACACTAAGATGAGTGGTAACGGAAAAAGTACAGAGGATACTGGAAGTCTGCAGAGGGATTTAGATAGGTTAAGTGAATGGGCTAGGGTCTGGCAGATGGAATACAATGTTGAAAAATATGAGGTTATCCATTTTGGTGGGAATAAAAGCAAAACTGGTTAATATTTAAATGATAAAATATTAAAATATGCTGCTGTGCGGAGAGACCTGTGTGTGCTAGTGCATGGGTCGCAAAAAGTTGGTTTACAGCTGCAACAGGTGATTAAGAAGGCAAATGGAATGTTGTCCTTCGTGCTGAGGGATGGAGGTTAAGACTAGCGAGATTATGCTGCAATTGTAGAAGGTGTTAGCGTAGCCACGCCTGGAGTATTGTATTCCGTTTTGGTCTCGTTACTTGAGAAGGGACGTAACGGCACTGGAGGGTGTGCAGAGGAGATTCACTAGCTTAATCCCAGAGCTGAAAGGGTTGGATTACGAGGAGAGGTTGAGTAGACTGGGACTGTACTCGTTGGAATTTAGAAGGATGAGGGGGGATCTTATCGAAACATATACAATTATAAAGGAAATAGATAGCATAGATGCGGGCAGGTTGTTTCCACTGGTGAGTGAAAGCAGAACTAGGGGCATAGCCTCAAAATAAGGGGAAGTAGATTTAGGATTGAGTTTAGGAGGAACGTCTTCACCCAAAGGTTTGTGAATCTATGGAATTCATTGCCCAGTGAAGCAGGAGACGCTCCTTCATTAAATGTTTTTAAGATAAAGACAGATAATTCTTTGAAGAAAAAAAGAGATTAAGGGTTCTGGTGTTCGGTCCGGAAAGTGGAGCTGAGTCCACAAATAATCAGCCATGAGCTCATTGAATGGCGGAGCAGGCTCGAGGGGCCAGATGGCCTACTCCTGCTCCTAGTTCTTATGTTCTTATGCGCAGGTGCGAAACCTTACCAGCCAGAATGCGTTAGATATGATGAAACTGGCAAACGCATAATAGCACACGATGTGTGTGGCAATGTTCTCGCGCTGCAAAAGCAGCTAATGTCCAAACAGACACAATTACTCACATTTGCCTTCCAAAGCGTTCTTCAATTTCCGAATTCCTGGAAGAAGTAAAGTCCTCTAACAGATCTGCCATGATCTTGTCAGGTCAGCAATGGCGACATTGAATGCCGGAGCAGGCTGGATAAAACGAATGGCCGTGTCTGTTCCTGATTTCTGTTGTTTCTGACATTATCTGAGTCTCTTCCAAGGAAATAAGTATTTCATGTCTCTTGGATTTTTCTACTTTATTCTCTTTCTTTCTGGCATTCATCTTTCTGTTAAACATTGACATTTTATACTTTCCCACCAAATGTCCAGCAAATTTCCAGTCTCGGTTTGGTACTGAAGTTACTTCTGACCAATGTCAATGATGTTACCGCTTCATTTTCGGTATCAGCGTTAATTTTATTACACTTTCAACAACTCTTACGCTCCGATCCTTTTGTGCTATTTGATGTCACTTTACCATATTACACTTGGTAACAGACCTGTAGTGTCATTGCGGAAAAGGAGGCAATATGGTCCCATAATCACGCGCCTCCTCCCAGAAGGAGAACAGAGGCAGAAATGTGCCCCAACTCTAGTCTCTGGCTCTGCAAGATAATATATTTTTATTCGATAACCGTTGGCTTTTTCGATCTCATTCATGTTCCTTTCTTCCATGTATCTTGCGCACGCCTCAACAGGCAAACGGTAATCTCCATTATCACCAGCATTATATCCCTGGCCGAAAAAAATATATACAGATAACCTTAGTCATCAACATTCAGCCACTGGGGTGACACGCATTTTTTCCTCGTCTACGGTATCCATAGGTACCTTATGCATCGGACAGCACGGTGGCGCAGTGAATAGCACTGCTGCCTCACGGCGCCGATGTCCCAGGTACGGTCTCGGCTCTGGGTCATTGTCCGTGTGAAGTTTGCACATTCTCCCCGTGTTTGTGTGGGTTTCGCCCCCACAACTCAAAGATGTGCAGTCGATGGCTTGACCACGCTAAATTGCTCCTCATTTGGAAAAAGTGAATTGGGTAATCTAAATTTATTTTTAAAAATAAATAAAAATGTATCTTGTGCATCAATGTTCCTGCACAATATATTGTTCCTTAATGATAAGTCTCTCGTCGTCTCAAATCTAACCTTACAACTGGTCCCGCTAACTACTGGAACCATTCTGCTAATCCTCCTTCATACTCCAGGAACTCTCACATCCTGAAAGGATTGCCCCAAGGTCACCTCCATTGATCTTAAATAAGCAAACGATTGGGCATTGTGGTCCGCTACATCGAAAAGATAATTTCCCGCTGCATTGACTGACCACTTGGTTGGCTGGTTCACTAAATATTCTGGCTGATAAGGAATCCACATAAACTGAGGCTGATGTAGTTGACATTCATAATATGTTTAACTGCCACAAAGAGTTAGCGTTACACACGTATTGGTGGAGGATTTGAGATATGTTGTTCGTTAACGTCCAGCGAGTTGCATGAGGTTGTGGTCTCATGGAATTAATAATTAGTATTCTGGCCAAATTGACTGAATTATATGGAGATAAATCAACGCGCATTCTATCCATCCAGCGCCGACACATTGCGGCAGCAAGATACACTGCAGGAACTCAATAAATCTTACTCTGCAGCATGTTCGCGACCTTTGACTGCTGCCAAATGGAATGTCAAGTTGAGCAGACACGTGCAATCGCCATCAGCTGAACATTTCCATGGAAGCCTCTGGCTCGATATTTGGATATATATTGCGGCCACTGCTTAATCAAAGGCACGGAACTCATTACCTAACAATGCTGGGTTGGTTCGTAAATCATATGGGCTAGAGATCACCAAGGAAGCAGGTCTGCACGATATTTGTAGGGACATTAGGAATGGAACATGATTGATGGTCATGTCCATGATGCCCATATTTATTTGTCAACTAATCCAATGAATAACATTTTACTTCTTGTGGAATCAATTTTCTCTGATATCTGATATTACGCAAATACAACTGAACTGAGAAGCACTCAGTGAAGTTATTCAATTTGACCTTGTGATAAGAGATGAATAAAGCAGAGTATTATGGATAAAACACAGCCGTGGGCTATGCAGCTCTTCTACCCACTAGTGCTCAAAATGTAATTGCCCTAATCGATCATTTGCATCTCTTTATGTACTGTCCATTTTGCCCAAATCTACTTCCAGCAAACTTTGAATATACTCGCGGATTTGAGAACCAGTCATATGTTTTGTGTTTGTAATGCCTGAGACTGACAGCCCCACATGCAAACGTGTGTTTCGTTATCTCAGTCCTAAATGACCGTCCAGTTGTTCTAAAACGATTATACTTAGTTCTCGATTTGGTTAGCCAGCAGTTAAGTTTCTCAAATCAATGTTGTGAAGAACACTAACATGTTATGTGAATAGGATTGCATTTTATTGTTTAGATTTCATGAAATGTATCTGCATTG
This sequence comes from Scyliorhinus torazame, assembly GCF_047496885.1. Lineage (NCBI taxonomy): Eukaryota > Metazoa > Chordata > Chondrichthyes > Carcharhiniformes > Scyliorhinidae > Scyliorhinus > Scyliorhinus torazame. The sequence continues at coordinate 106,706,836 of NC_092718.1, read as the reverse complement.
CTCCCATCTCAGCAAGGAATCCATGCAGTAATCGTGTTTGTGCAAGCACACGGCCAAGATACAGATGTTGATCAGCATCTTGCGCTGCCATAATTGGCCTCAAAGAAGCAACATCATCTTCACTCTTATTGCTCGGTGCAGATAGCAAGCATTTGAAAACGTACAATATCACAATAGGCTTGCAGCTAAAGCTGTGGGCGTACGTTTAATGGCGTTAGTATTTACCCTTTTCCTTTACGAGTAATGATGCAGCTGTGAAGAAATATAAAGCAATATTATTAAATATGCTGAAGAGGAATAATTTTAGTAGGACGTTCAGTGGACTTAATATGTGGGCGAAACATATAATAAACGATGATTACGAAAATGTGTTCGCTATTAAGAGCATTTTCGTATCGCTAAAATAGGAATCTGTAATATATAAATATATGGTAGGTCATGTTCATTTCACCATTCAAACTGTGCACTTGTATTGATATGCAAAAGTATCAGCAAATGGCCTCATGTTGTGACAGGTCCGTGAGCGACAAATACAGCAAAATGTGAGGAGCCTGATGATTTCATCGTTCGACAACATAAATACTGAAGAAGATGCGTTAATGCAACCTATTATCTCTGTGCTGGATTCTTGGAAGGGCGAATTTGCTGAGGCACACATCTGGATCGTTTATCTTTCTACTGGAACTCTACAATGTTTTCAACGTTAAAGAAGTTTCCAAATCCGACCTGAGATTAGTTTCTGAATCAATCTTCCAAAACACATGTCGCCAACATTGTGAAATGTAATAATGATAAGAAAAGTAATGGATTATTAATAATGCACTCCGAATAATCTGGAATGATATTTTATTCATCTCCCCTCGATCATTTCCCAATATTCGAAGCGTTTGTTTTATATAGAGACGTTTCAAATAGCAGCAGTTGCGGCCATTCCACCCCGAGGTTCTGCTACCATTCAGTTCCGTTGTGCTTGATCTACTGCATAGCTGCTTTGCCGCCACATTATAACATTAAACAGTGGAAATGTATCGCTGCCGGAAATTACTAAATAACTGAGCATCCAAAACTCACTGGGCCCCATAATTCCAAAGACCGATAGAGTTCAGAGTGAAATCTTCCTCCTTCTGTCAGTGGTGAATATTATGCCTCGTCTACTGAGGCGATGGGCCCTTTTACAGATCAGTAACTCAAGGGTAACATTCTTGCAATATAAGCTGTGTAAGGCCCTGTATTATTAAGTACGGTGCGACGAGGACACCTTTTATTCATCAAATATCTTTAGAACAGAAGCCCCACCTTATCAATCCATCGTGGTAGGGAAATTACCAGTATCTGTCCAGTAACAGTTTGCTGCTCATCGCCAATGCTTCCCTGCGGCAGGTAAGGCGACAAAGTCTGCGCTCTATACTCGAAGTGTTATATCGCTAAGGCTCTGTAGAATTGCTGCAGTCGTTTTTTACCTCCGTACAAAATATTTTTCAAGTGAACGAAATCATTTCACTTGCCATTCTAATTACCTGCTGAACTGACATGCTACCTGACAGTATGCAATGGTGAAGTACTCCATGAATAAATGCCTTCAAATATGAAAATAAAGCGTTTATTCCCAATTGGTTAATTCCTGATCGTTTAACAATACTCATGCCGTTCGAAAATATTCGCCGAATGTGCCATAATGTATGTTTATAATCTCCTACCTGTTCTTTTATTCCAAATTCAAATGCACAACATGCATTTTTTCCGGCGTAATTATTCTGCTGATTACAGCGTCAGAAAGTGAAATATTTTTGATCAACATTTCGCCGTAATAAACCCATATTAATGCGACCTTATCTTGTAATTATTTTCTAATTGTCCAGGTATCCGATTTTCTTCATGCAATCCACCATTTTCCGCATTACGGATCTCAGTCAAAGAGCTTTTTCATTCCACGCTTTCTTCCTCTCCCCCTGTGTAATCATGGCGCTAGATTTATTGCGTTCCAAGTACCACAATATTTTTATTTTCATTCTATTTGGGATGTGTATTTTGGTGGTGCGACCAACATTTACGCGCCATCGGTATTTGTGTTTGTGGAGGACGTGGTGAAACGATCTTTCGCTACTCACCAGACTATAATTTGTGAGAAGATGCACAGTGCTTTTCGTTATACTGTTTCATGAGTTTAAAACAGCGCCAATGAAGAAATGAAATTAAAAGTTCCATGCGGGATGTGTGAATTGAAGGCGAATACGGTGAACCAACTCACTGGCAGCTTCTTCACTTGTCATGCTCGGTGGCAGCATTGCAATTATTGTGCGAATTAAGGGTCTCTGGTGTCTCTCTGAAGCGCATCTTGTACATGTTGTACACTGATCCAATTGCGCGAGAGACAAGTAATGGTGGTGTAATTTTTGCTATTCAAAGAGAGACTTTGTTTTACATGATGCACCGCTACTTTCATCCTGCTGGAACTGCATTAATCGAGGAAATCCGAAGTTTTCAATCGCATTATTGGTTTGAAGAAAAGTTTTGGCGAGTTACACGTCGCAGCATTCGGTCTCATTGAACTTCTTTTATGACCGCTGTATTTATATGGCTGGTATAGTTTACTTTCTTCCCAACGGAATGTCCACAAATGTATCATCAATTCGACAGTCAAGTTTCCAAAAGTTCTGGCGTATTGACCTCTATTTAGAGGAAATATATCAACGTTTAACTCATAAGAATACGTTTTTGCTCCGTATTCACCCTACATTTCTGGTGGTTAGTATTCTTGGAATGTGACTGTGAGTTTTTTTTTCGTGGGTACAGTCCCAAAGTATTTATTTAGTTTAAATCAGTTTCCTTACTTTCAATTTAACATTTATCCATCAGTTCCTACAATCGGATCGAATTTGTTTTTGCCTGTAAACATTCCTTGTGTAATGGTTCTTCCAGTTAATTCTCCGTTTATTCCCTCATTACATCTTTCTTTATTTTTGCTGATGCACTTTTCATCTATGGTGGACGGAGAGACATCTCACTTGAAGGCAAACAGCCTATGATAAATATGTGACTTTGACTGAACCATCATAACCCGGAAGGCAGTGCTGGCTCTGGTGAACTAACAGGATGTAGCGCTTAGACCCGATTGAAAGTGGCATTTAAAATTAAAGTACTGGGCAATTGAAAACAAACCTAGTTGCTCGAGCACAGCCTTATGCGAATTTGGATTGGCCTAGTTCAATACACTAGAGGCCAGACAGGCTGTCAAGACATGTCCCGGTCTGCCCTGTCAATCGGCCATTGAGCTATAATCGATCCGATTGATATGCCGCAGCCAATTGTTGCAAACCCAGGCCGTGTCTGCCTCTCCAGCGCCTAATGATTCCGCAGATCCCTTATTTAGCAAGGTGAAGTACAAACACAGCTACTGAAAATGGACACCTGGGAAGATCTGTCAATGGGACATCAATTGGATCATTGGATACTAAAAGCCCGGTTCGATACTCCATCGATAAAAGACAACTGGAAGTGGTAAAAGGATGCGAAACCATAAGAGGATAAAAACAGGCATATTGGACCCCTCGCCAGCAAAACCCTGGCGTGGGGTTTGACCTTGACTAGACCCCAGAACTGAAGACCCGACAGGAAGGAAGCATTTGGTTGGCTAAGATTGTTTCCTTAGAGTAGAGGAGATTGAACGCTGACCTGATAAGTTGTACAAAATGATGAGAAGCATGGATAGGATATACAGGAAATGCATGTTTCCTCGAGTGGAATGCTCCCCTGGAAGTGAGAGGATTCGGGGGTGTCCTTGCCAAGTTAAGTCTGCGCCTTTACAGTCGTTTCGCTGAACTTCGAAGTCAATGTTTTTATTTCGTTGTTAATGTTTGTGAGTAACCATGGTCGTAAAACTGTCTGCAATCTCCGAAGATTTATATAGTTGTCATTGTCCCACCTCCGCACAGTTGTGCTAACGACCTGTTCCTTCTGGACAATTTCTAGACAAACCGTTACCTAGGAACTTCCAGGAGAGTTTCACAGAACCATTTTTGGTCGTCGCAGCACTTGTTTGACTACAGGCCATTTGTTGTGATTAATTAGTTATCATTCATTTTTCATAAGGAGACACAATTATTTATTCAAATCAATTTCCCTTCATAATTATGGGATGCCACCTTGGCGATGTTGGAAATATAACACGTGAAAGGTACTGATATTCGTCATCACCATTATGTTATTTCTTCACCTCTCTTTATTAGTTCTTGCTTCAGATTTTCATTTTCTCTGAAATAAAAGAAAGCAGTATCTGATTAATGCCGCTTAATGGCAGTCTGGGTTCCGAATGAAACCAGTAAGTTACAATAAGTAAGAGGTTAAGATGATGTAGGGCAGAACATATTAATGTGGAACATATATCGTTAAAAAGTACACCGTTGCTGTTTGTTTTTTGCTGGGTGATAGTTTTTTTTATCTTCCTTCCAAGTGGTGGCAAGAGTTTTGGAGATTTGTTCTTATGCATTAAGTATGGTGAAATCAAGCGAGGAGAATTAGAACAATTGATTCGAAGTATGCTCACGCTGCTCGCCCTCTTTCACCCTGACCTAAACATGTACCACGGTGCTGTCAGCTGCACTATTTTAATTGATTGAATTATGTAACCTTCCTCTTTATATCTACACAAACTGACGATTGAAAACCAACGTCAAGAATGTTTTTTGTAAATAAATTTCGTTTAACTAACATTTAAGTAGCCAATTAAGCAGACAACTACCGTATCTGGCACTCAAACCTACAAAACACAGATTCGTGACATTTGAGATTAGCAATTTATTTTTAATGTTTCACGCTTTCCTTGATCAGATGTACATTCTCCTCGATATTTACCGATGTGTGTTTAACGGGAGATAAATTGTGTGTCGTTGAATTTCAAATCCCCATTTATTTGGTGGTCTTATGAAAAGCTTCTTCACTTCCAAAATTCACTGCTTCTCTTCCTCGGCGAATGTACAGTACGCGTTTTAAAATTGCATTTGTCACACTTTCGCTCCGGCAAAATACTGAAATTTCCTCCCTAACAGCACATTGACTGTTCCTGCACACCAGGGACAGCAATTGCTTAAGAAGGCAATTTACCATCACATTCTGAAGGACAACTAGGAATGGATAATAAATGCTTGCATTAGCAGCGACGCCCACATCCTTTAAATTAATTTAAAAATAATGCAATAGTAATCTTTATGTATTTGTCTAATTAGCAAGGATCGATAGAGATCATGAACCTCATGAAAATCATGTAATTGATTGAAACATTTGCACTCTTCTTACGAGAAATATGCAGCGGACAAGATTCTCAAGTCCCCAAGCCCGTTTTACTCGGCAGAATTACATGTGAACACCAACTATTCTAGACCTTATTTCTCCGACTTTTGCTATTCTCTGATCCCGCAAGCAGAGGATCCCCACGCGCGTATTTCCTGATGGAGTAGAATGGCTTTAGGTCTCCTGGCGGGATAAGCCAGTCTATCGAACCGCGTGTTTCTCCACCGGGCGCCATTCGCAGGCGACGAGATTTGAAATTTTTCGCCCATCACCTCCACCCCCATCCCCGGTTTCTCAATGTAACCACCACACAACGGCAATCCGTTGCTGATCGCAATCCGTTGCTAGCGGGAAAAATGAACAACCGGCAAATGCCAGCATTAATCTTTTTGTTGATTTACGTATAAGTCAATTAATTAGGCTAAATCCGAAATTTCCCCGCCCGAATCAGTTGTTAACGGCTCACAGGAAATTAAATTGAAGCTGTTATTCGGGAAATAAGCTTCTGCAAGTGTGTTCTGCAAATTCGGGCAGCAAACTACTTGGTTAGAAAAATGCAAGTTCCTGTTCGTGGGTGACAGCATACGGAGGAATTTTTAAAACGCACTCTGCAGCATCGCGCAAGAATCCTGAAAACGGTGGTCGGGATTCTCCAATACCATTGCTAAGTGTTGACGCCGGAGTAAACACCGGAGTGCTTCACGCTGGCGTGAACGGGCCTCTTGGTCCAGCGATTCTGCATGCCACCAGGGGCCAGCACGGGCACAGCGGGAAGCGCGGGGGCAAGGCCGCAGACTGGTGTCAGAGAAGTGGTGCCGCGTAATCGACAGGGCGCTGCTGCGCGCGCAAATAATAGACACGACCCCGACACACAGCATATGGATTAAGATGGAATCCCGCAGAACAGCGCTGCGGTTCATGGACCATGACATACAGACGCTACTGAACACACTCGAGATGAGAAGGAGTCATCTTTACACCGGATCGGGCCAGAGGGTCGCCACCAATGTCGCCCGGAATAGATGGAGGAAGGTGGGCGAGGCCATCAGTGCAGTCATGCTGACACCCAGGTGAGGAGTGCAGTGCCGAAAGAAGCTCAACGACCTTCTGAGGCCAGCCAGGGTGAATACCCAGCACTGTGCCCCCTAGCCTCCACATATGTGACGCAGCCCTCCCCTCCCCAGGGGGATGGTACAACCCGAGCCGTGAATCACATGGCTGCACCAACCGTGCCAGTCGCATTGGCCGGGTGCACTGTGCATCCATGCCATCATAGATCCAACTGACGGGCTGCATGCGTCTGACAGCGTAACAATGCTGATGTGTGCCCCCCCCCCACCCCCTCCCACCCCTCCACGCACCCCAGGACAAGAGCGCCCATCACTGTCGAGAGCGGACTAAACCGGCGATGGTGCACTTGACTTGCACCCCCTCACCATTCACGAACAGAGGGCACTGCCCATAGCTAGAGGACCCGAGGACCGGAAGGTTGCCCATACCGAGATCGAGGGCGCACCACCAAGTGAGACCCCCCGGCCTTATCTCAGTTCCCCCTAAGCCCACTCCTCATCTCAGTCATCCCTCACCCCGCCCCTCACTTCACTAACCCCTCACCTCACCTGACTCAACTCTCAGCCACCCCTCACCTCACTCACCACTCACCCCACCCCTCACCTCACTCACCCCTCACCCCTCACCTCACTCACCCCTCACCCCACCTCTCACCTTACTCACCACTCACCCCACCCCTCACCTCACTCACCTCTCACCGCACACCTCACCACACGCCCACCCCGGTCCCACTGCCTAAACAAGCATGGTGTATTGTGTCTAGCAGCAGAACCGGCGTTCGGTCCGTCCCACCTGGCGGACCCCGCCTCTGGCCAAGCCAGGGCGGGCACCCCGTAGGGATTAAACGGGCACATCTGGCGATAACCGCCTCCGGCCAGCCCCAGTGTGGCCACCCGACAGGGAATTCCACAGCGACGTGGAGGGCACGCGCAACAACAGGCCTCCGTCCTAGCCGGGCCACAAAACCACGACCTAGGGGGGGTCAACGGTCAGGACATAGACGGACAGGACATCACGACCCAGCGGACCAACACCCAGGACACAGACGGACATGAAGCCACAACACAGGATACCAGCACACGGGAGACGGACGCAGCTGACAACTCACTCCAGCGGATCCCCAAATACGGGTCCGAGGACAACACCGACTTTCCATCACAGATGTCTCCTGTACCCTCCGTCATCGCAGAAACTCTCACCTCAGTTAGGCTCTTTAGCGACGTGGCTCCTGCGACGCTCACTGGTGAGCACCACACAGCCGCTCTGGTACAGCAGGTGGAGGTAAGAGCAGCCGACGGGCCGGACGGTCGGAAGTCAGACCAGCCACAGCAACCAGCTGCCGCCCAGACGGTTTCCGGGTTCCTGGCCATTAAAGCCACCAGTTATCAATCCCCTGGGCTCCATGCGTCGAACCGTGTAACACCATCGTTTTCCACGTTTCACCTTCCCCAACTCACCCCCCGCCCCCCACCACCCCCCCCCCCCCCCGCCCCCCACCCCCAGGAGAAGGCAGCCTATAACAACCGGAAGCATGAGAGGACTGGAGACTTGTGGCCCCGCACCATGGCAGAGCACAGAACCCTGGACGTGGTGTCCGTCTCGGAGGGAATGGAAGTCGCTAGGGTGGAGTTCAGCCACGGGCGACGAAGAGAGACCCTGCTGTGTTGTGCTTCCAGGTGACTTGTGTGTGACAACCGCAAAACCATCTCTACATCACAGGTATCCCCACACTCTCCCCACACAACAATCATCCACACACCAAGCTCACCGCCACCCTCAAGCTACACTAACCCGCACCCCCCACCACCGTCTCCCTCACACCCACCCTCACCCCCACTCTACCATCAACCCCACCCACGCCCTACACCGACCGAACCTCACCACTTACTGCCCCTACCCAAACGTTCACCCCTCCGACCCCAATTCCGCCTGAGCCGCATGCCAATCATGCCTCTTGTCTTGTGTCGCGCAGGACTGGCTGGAGATGGGGCTGAACCATTTGGTGTCCGCCGCCCTCAGCCACTGCGTCATGTTCAGCTCTCCCTACGTGAGCCGAGCAGCGTCGAGATTGCAGCCCAAACACTAGCCCTCCTCCCGAGATGCAGGACACCCCACAGCTCGAGTCTGAGTATGACCATCCAAGAGACATTCACCTGGCTTGGCCACATGAGTGCATAGGTTCCTGGGACACTATCTGATGCGCACCACACAGCCGATGTGGTAGAGCTCGTAGACTTTGAACACCCGAGGGGTGGAATGTCGGACGGCAAGCCGACGCCAGGATCGAGCTCCTGTCCAGATGGGATTTAGGCTTCTCGAACGGACCGTCCCATCGATTGTGAAGGTGTCATTGCAGAGTCAGAGACTATGTAAGGAGTTATCGGGGAGCATCCATTACCAGTAGATTTCTTTGGAGGATCCCCAATGCCCGCATTAGCAGGAGGTAGTGCCGACTTTGCGTTCCACCAAGGACAACACTGTATGGGTTGTGTTCCGCGGAGGAGGCATTGGGGGGATGGATTTGGCTATGCATCAGCAAGACCAACGCCGAAGGTATTCTGTGCAGGCGTTAGCTGAGTCCCAGGACAGAGTTACCACCACACAGGAAACATGTTCCACCTGGACATTACTGCACGCTTCTAAGTTTGGCACATTATCAGCAGGCCATAGATCGGATCGACCGTGCCATTGCCCAGACGCTTCCCGACGTGGCACAGGCACTGTTAGAGGTGAAACTGTCACAGAGGGAGTTTGCTGAGTCACTGTCTGATGTAACAGAAACCCAGAAGGTGGTGGCACAGTCAATGGTCGATGTGGCACAGTCCAGATTTAGATGGTGCATGAAGACCCAGATTGAGACCAGAGCAGGCCGACTGGACTGGAGGTGCCAGATGACGGGCAGGCTCATGAGTTAGACCTAGTCATAACCCTGTCCCATGGAGTAGCCCGGGTACCATCTGGCACCCGAAGGAGGAGGAGGGAGGAGGAGGTGATGGGGCACGTGCTGGTGACTCCCACAGGGGAGGGGCGGAACACCGCAGTACGCCAGAATCCCCCTCTTGTCGCTCGTGTATCTGGTGGTCAGTGGGCAAAACATTGTGCCATCACGCCACCTGGAACAAACAAGAATCAAGTGGGCCCATCCAGATCCAGTCACCCCAGAAGACACCCACCAACTGGGCCCCAGGTCGCATGGCGGGAGTCACATAGACGATCTCCACTCCCCCGCTACCATCTGAGTATCCACCAAGGGTTAGCGTTAGCAACCAAAGGCCAGGAAGTTAGAAACTAATTAGGCTGGCACGAATGCAGGCAATAGTTTCGTTATAGGGCCTAGGGTACAAAGCTCGGTCTACATTGTTGCATTAATCACCTGTTCACACTGTTATAACCTGCCTCAATGCTTGGTCAGGTTATTGCATGGCGTGGGCTGACGTAGTCTGTCCAGAGATGGGGTGGGATGCCCATAAGATATAGGGGGGGAGCAGTCGCGAACATTGTGAATGCCTTGCGACCCCCTCCTCCCCATTCCTGATCATCTCCACCGACGAGACTCCAGGGATTCGAATGGACCCTGTGATCTAATGGACAGCTCGTGTGCAGTGATCACCCAGGTGGATGGTGGAAAGTGCTACTGTGAGCAGGAGCCAGACATTGTCAAACGAAGTGCAGGATCAGAGCTCACTGCATTGTGGGTTGTCATCGTCCTCCATCCAAAGGAACAGATCCGGTGTTACTGCCATCCCAGGCTCTGCAACACGTGTGCGGCAGGTATTTATTACAGAGCGCATTGCAGGAGAGGGGATGGCTGGTGGGGGCTCTGGGGTTGGGATGCGGTGTCCGTACCCTTGCTAGTTTCCCCCGCCCAGTTGTGAACCTGGAGCTGGTCATACCGTCCACTGCACGTTGGCCCTGCCACATGTCATGATACCTCCTGTGCCTGCCTGTGCGCCATGTCGTGCTCATCCTCCCTCTCACCCGCATCTTCCTCGTCGGACGAGGACTGGCATTCATCCTTCTGGACCAGCACGTCATGCCTCTGCTTCGCAATGTTGTGGATATCTCAGCAGGCCGCCACGATGCGAACAGCCCTCTCAGCGTCATGCCGGAGAGCAGCTCTCGGGCAGTCCATGTACCTGAACTGCATCTTCAGGATGCCGAAGCACCAGTCGATCACACCCCCAGTCACAATATTAACGTTGTTGTAGCTTGCCTCGGCGTTCATCTCCAGACCACGGATAGGCATAATCAGCCATGACCTTAGTGGATAAACGTTGGAGCCAAACCCCCAGCCAGGAGTGTGCCTTGAACATGTGAGGAATCCTCGAGGGTACCAGGCATCATTCGCACTGCACATGCATCGGGCACAGATGGGTACAATGTGCAGTTGATGGTTTTCTTGAAAGCGACCCCTCAGATGGGCCTTTACGGGGTCCCTGGTCATGCACTCAGATCCTGCGCGCAGCAGCTGGCAGATGTGTTACAGACATCTTCAACATCTCCTTTCTCCGTTCTGAGCTCCCCACCTGCTTCAAGACCACCATCTTACCGGTGCCAAAGAAGAACCAGGCAACTTGCCTCAATGATCTCACCTCGTCATAATGAATTTCTTAGAGAGGCTGGTCATGAAACACATCAACTCCATACAACCAGAATACATAGATCCATTGTAATTCGCATACCTCCGCAACCAATCCAGAGCATACACCATCTCCCTGGCCCTACGTTCATCCCTGGAGCATTTCGACAACAAGTACTTCTGCATCAGAATCCTACATACTGACTACAGCTCTGTCTTCAACGCCATTATTCCAGCCAAGCTCATATCAAGACTCCAAAAGCAAGGAATTGGCTCCTCACTCTGCAACTGGATCACCGACTTCCTGATCCATTGGCCACAGTAAGAAGAAGCAACAACACCTCCTGCACGATGGTCCTCAATACTGAGGCCCAGGAAGCTGCATCAAAGCCCTCTAATATACTTCCTATGCACACACGACTACATGAAAAAATGAGGTTCCAACTCCACCAACACGTTTGCTGACGATACGACCGTTGTGGGTCGGATCTTGAACAAAGATGAGTCAGAATACAGGAGGGAGATTAAGAACCGAGTTCAATGGTGTAACGACAACAATACAGTCCTCAATGTCAGCAAAACGAAACCGCCGGTCATTCACTTCAGGAAGCAAAGCCCTGCACACACCCTTGTCCGAATCAAAGGGCCCGAGGTGGAGATGGTTGACAGCTTCAAATTCGTAGGTGTCCACATCACCAAACATCTGTCCTGGTCTTCGCACATCAATGCTACGACCAAGAAATCACAACAGCTCCTATGCATCCTCTTGAAACGATGGAAATTCGCCATGTCCCACATTGACTCTTACCTACTTTTATAGGTGCACAATAGAAAACATCCCATATGTCTGCATCACAGCCTGGTTTGGCATCTGCTTAGTTCAAGACGGCTAGAAACTGCAGAGAGTCGTGAACATCACCCTGTCCATCAAAAAACCTGCCTCCAATCCATTGAGTCTGTGTTCAACTCCCGCTGCCTTGGGAAATCAAGCAGCAAAATCAAAGGCACCTCCTTCCCCTCATACTCACCCGTCCAACTTCTTCCATCGGGCGACAGTTACAAACGTCTCAGAACACGCACTAACAAATTCAACAACAAATCTTCCCCGCTGATTCCAGACTCCTAACCAACCCTCTTATAGATTGATGGACTGATCTGATCTCTTCACAAATCTTCACCCGCTGCCTGCATCTATGTATTTACATTAAGAATTTTAAGTTTGCCCCGTGGTGTATGTTTTTTAATGTACGGACTGATCCTTTTGAGCTGCACGCAGAACAATTATTTTCACTGTACCTCGGTACACATGAAAATATACCAATCCAATCTAATCCAATATCAGCTGCACGTTCATCCAGTGGCACAACGGTCGTGTCGTTTTTGCAGATCGGCCTTTCACCTGCAGGTGGTCGTAGGGCGACATACATCCCGTCAATCACCTTCTAAACACGTGGCACCCCGTCAATGGCGGCGATCCACGCTGCCCAGCATCCTTGTGGGTTCGGTCATTTTTGCACCAACTTGGCATATCGGGCCGCATGGGTCTGCTTGATGGCGACCGTCATCTTGACATTTTCCGGTTGCGGGTGTCCTCCCCTATTCCCCCGTGGTTCAAGGTCTCCCATCATTTGGTAGATATGGTACACTGTTTCCGAGCTCGACAGGAGTACCCAACGCATGCCCTATCTGACAGGTCCTCGAATGACAGGCGCTGCTGGTACACGCGGGGCCTCATGCGGCGTTTCATTGGTCCCTCCTCCTCCCTGGCCTGTTATGCGGCGTTTCTCCATCCTGATCCCATACTGCATGCTCGGTTGATGCAGGCTCCACTTCTGCAGCTCCTCCTCCACCTCAGGCAGTGCCAACTCCTACAGGTGCAGGTCACCCCAGGGCTTCTGCCACAAGCAAAAATGCCACAATTGTTGGATGTATGCCAAGTTTCATTTTCTGCAGGGGGAGAAAGGTCAACATGTTAGCATGCTCCATTCCCTCGTGCCCAACCAGGTCCATTGGGAGACACCTGGCGGCGGATGACACTGTGCGCTCTTCCCCCGGATGACCCCCTACTATCCCCACTCATCTGGCCCCATCAGTGGCCAGCACTGTGGAGGGCTGCACCCCGAGCGCCTGTCCCTGATGTGAGGGGTACAGTCAGCTGGCATTGCCATTGCCACCTGCATGCCCCGCGGGCCCTGCCCGCCACGTGCTGCTCTGGGTGTTTCCCTAGAGTGGCCACCTGAGGCCCTGCTGGTGGCTGAAGGTCGCTTAGGTGTTTCGGGGTAAAGCGGGGTGTGGGGTGTGGGGTGCGGGGTTGGGGACACATTGATGGTATCCATGCGGCCGGTGTCATTCCGCAGAACCAGGAGCAAATGTGGGTAGTAAGTGGGTTGTGCAGGAAGATGACTCCACTGCACCGTGCAGAAATGGCGTCCCATGCCTGGACCTCGCACCGATATCAAGGAGTGTCACCCTGGTCACTCAGTCTGGTCTCCATTACCCCGATTCTCCCCACGGTCCTAGAAGGGCCGCACCCACCCCATCCAACTGTGCTCTTTTCCGGCCTGGCAGTCCAGGCTCACGCATCACTGTGTCCCACCCCCTCTCTCTCCCTCATCAGCCACGACGTCAGATTCACGATTTAGAAAAGCACAAGTGAGCCATGCCATTGGGAATTCAGCCCATCGCAGGTGGAGAATCACAGAAGCTCCAATGACTACCGGATCGGACCCGCTAATGACATGAAAACCATTTTTACTGTACACGCATTTTGGACCGAAATAAGGCCGATCACGAGGCGATGGATAATTGCGATTTGGCCGAGTTGGCTGAGGAGAGCCCCGAGGGGAAAGGGGTGGTTTTCAGCCACAGCCTGCAAGGCAGCCATCTTTCTGCGCACCACAGTGTCCACCCACCTTGGTCCATGGTTCTGCAGTGTGCCATCGGCCTTATGAGTACCCCACCCCCACCCTTCACCCGACCATCCGCCATAAACCTCCCCACTCGACCCCTACCCATCGGTGGCCTACCCAGTGCACCGCCCACAGAATCCTCTACGGGGGTGCCTGCCGTGGTCCACGGAGTATACCACTGGCAAAGGCAGCACCAGCCGATAATAGCCTTATCATGAGGGACTGCGGCAGGGCCATATGACCGCACGGTTCAGACAACTATGATACTAGTGAGGTGGTCAGGGGCGTGCATGCGTGCGCAGTGCCCGCAGTGCCAAACAGTGTAGCAGCCTGTTGGAACTGGTTGGCACACAGTTCGTCTTTTCCTCCACTGCATACAATGGAATTTTGAATTCAACCAGCAATGGTAGCCTTCCCGATAGTTGCGAAAGACCTGGGGGATACCCTGTGGCTTTACAAGCTGCAGCAGCTCGAAGCAGATGAAGATGCAGCGGCGGAGCGTGCTGCAGCGGATCCGGGCACAGTCGAACAGGAGGAAGCTGCACAGGTTCGAGAGTCGGCTATCCCACAGGCCAGGGAGGAGGCTATGCAAAAGTGGCACTGCATGAGGCTCGTGTGTGTCAGCAGTACCTGTCATACGAAGACCTGACGGACACGGCATGCCATCAAAATCTCCATCTGAGCAGGGAGCCGGTGCAACATATCTGCCAGTTCATGGCGCACCTGACATGGGGCATTAGGGGCACCCACTCCCAGTTGCTGTCAAGGTGGTAGTATATCTGAACGTTTAAATGTAGTCTAATTTGGATATTTGCGACGTTATCCATTTTTGGTTGCAAAAACAATGAGACTGACTATTATCTGAACAGCCATGAATTAGGAGAGGGGAACGTGCAACGAGACCTTGGTGTCCTCCTGCGCCAATCACTTAAGGTAAGCTTGCAGCTGCAGGCCATCTGCACATGTTCATTGCGAGAAGATACGAGTCCAGGAGCAGGAATGTCTTGCTGCAATTATACAGGACATTGGTAAGGCAACACGGAATATTGTGTTCAGTTTAGGTCTCCTTAACTGAGGAAGGATGTTCTAGCTATGGAAGGAGTGTAGCAAAACATACTGATGCCTGGGGTGCCAATACTGGTGGACGATTAGAAAGTAAATTGGTTAGATTGTACTCACTGGAGCTTGAAGAGTGAAGGGGGGAGGGAGGGATCTCGTCGAGGCCGATACGATTCTAACAGGGCTAGACAGGGTTGATGCAGGAAGCATGTTCCCGATGATGGCTGTGTCCAGTCTGAGAATTAAAGGGAGACAATTTTGGACAGAGATGAGGAGAACTTTCTTCAGCCAGAGAATGGTGAGGCTGTTGAAAAGGTTACCACAGCAGGTAGTTGAGTGGAAAACATTGCATGGTTTCAAGAGCAGTTAGATACTGCACTTAGTGCGAAAACGATCAAAGGATCTGGGGGACATCGGGATTAGGATATTGAGTTGGATAAGCAATCATGATTACAATGAATGACGGAGCGGGCTTGAAGGGTCGAAAGGCCTCCTCCTGCTTCTATTTTTCTATGTTTCTCTCATGTCGTCTCTTGTTCTAGTTGGGCATTGCAAGATACGTGCAATCGGCATGAACGGTAATTACCATTTTGCAGGTCAAGTCTAAATATGGTTCTGGTCTTGCTGCATATGATGTTGAATGGTATTAATACACTAGTAGTTGTGACTTGGGCTGAACGTTGTACAATCCTCCGCAGGAGCCACAATATTCTCTTTTTTCCGATTGAAGTAAAATTATTGATAACACAGTTGGAACTGTTTGGACCCAGGAAAGTAATCAGAGGAACTCAGACTATCTACGTTTTGCCACCTCAGATTGACCACCAGCAGCCACAGGCATCTTAACTATTTTCCATTATGCGATACATTGGTCCAAGCATTGCCGAGTTTACACCTCGACTAAGCTAACTTATGGTTTGCTACTGCTTCTTGATTGCCCGCTCGTTCACACGCTGCATTGCGGTTCAGTTTAGTTGCCACTTGCCGTCGCTATTCGCTCCAAGCCTCCAAGTTTCTGCCAAGGCTCTAATGAGATCAGGCAGAGATTGGCCGAAGGAAACCCCAAACTGCACATCAATGCGTATGTTATTGTTGAGCTGATTGATGTTTGTTGGCACCGTTGATAGAACTCTCTATCAAGTCGGTGACCACCAATAATGGAATAATTGGACGGTAAATGCCGCTGCCGGAATTGTTTCTATATCGACAGGACAAACCTTGACAATTTCTACACTGTCACCTACCTGTCCATAATTTGTTTGCAAGGGAACAGCTTGGCGAGTGTTGTGGCAAGTCCTGGAGCAACAGGCGTCAACACCATTGTCTTAATGTTGTCATCAGCTACAGCCTTTGCAATGTGCAGTGCCACCAGTTTTTTCTGATATTCACTATTGGAGAATCAAACTGGCACGTTGAGAAGTCCAATTATCACTGCAATTCAGACCAGAATTGGACATTAGCCTCGGTTCACAACGGTGGTTAAACATTATCCTCCTTTCCTCTATCGTTTCAAACTAGAGATCATAATTTGAAACTTTGTTTTTACTTCGGCTACATGCGGAAGATGAATATAGTGTTCGTGAATTCATCTACGTTGGTAAGTTGGCAGATGATCCAATTCTGCTATAAAGATATGATTAAGTGAGAAAATTAACGTTGTTTTATTAATCGTCTGCTAGCGCCTGGAATGCACTACATTAAATCTAATCGATGTGGTGCGGCCAGGACCGAATTTCAAGCGGATCTGTACAATAACTGGAAATTGATCCGTGCCAATAACAGTTAAAATCAAAATGAAAGAACGAAGAATAGATTACTTTAAAAAATAGCTATCAAGGTATTCCAAACCATTGCAAGTTTTACAACCGATATACAAATTTTCGCACCAAACACTTTATGAACTTATTTTACTTATTCGAGAGAAAATTTCACAATGTACCATGCACGAATAAGAAATACACAAGATGTATATAATACTGATGCATATAAATATAACTTGAGATGGAAAATGACTCAAATACCATTGTTACCTAATTGACATTTAACCAAGGTATTTTCTGGAAAAGTAAACGAAGCGAACATGATTCGTTAAAGAGAGCAGGAACACTATTAACTTGAAATATCCTACGTAATCTGGTGCAGCTGACAACAAAGTGAATTGGCCGTTTGAGTTTCGCATTTTCTGTACGTTAATGTATTCGAGGATAATGAGCTTAATTTGTTTTGCAGAGAAGGAAATTTGTTTTGGGGAATCTGCAGACAAATGCCGTACAATTTGTGCAATGAGTGCGTGATGCAATTCCACATTTTTAAGCGGAAACGCATTGGTGACTAAGAATGATCTAGATTATTCTCATTTGTGATTACGAATGGTTCAATTTCAATATGATTGGCATGCGTCGGGAAAGCGACATGAAAACAAAATATGAATCATGTGTAGTAAAATGGTAATTACACTTCCATGTAATTGAGCCAATCTAAGTTGGTTATGTACATATCGCAATGAAATCACAAAATCACAAAGGTAATTTATTGTCCAAATATTGTAGTATGTCAAAAATCATGTAGATTTAGATTTATCATCACGTGTAATGAGGTACAGTGAAAACAATTGTTCTACTTCCAATCCAGGCAGTACATTTCACACATGAAAAACATAGAGCATGCGTTAAATACACAAGGTAAATACATGGATGCAGAGACCGGGTGACGCATATGGACTATAATACGACAACGGTGGAAACGATGCTGAGAGAGATCAGTTCAATCCATAAGAGGGTCACTCAGGAGTCTGACAACAGCCGGGGTGAAGCTGTTTTTGAATCTGTTTGTGCATATTCTCAGAATCTTTTACACTCTGCCCCATGGAAGGGATAGAAGAAGGAATACGCCGGGTACGAAGGTGTTTTGATTATGCTTTCCCAATGCAGCAGGGCAGTGTAAATGGATGGACAGTTCGGGTGATGGACTGGGCTTTGTTCAGGACTCTCTGTAGTTTGACAAATTCTAATAAGCACACAAAGCTTTCCACAACAGCAACATCGTGACAACGATTCCGACGTTTCCCGTATTTTGCTTGGTTAGTGGCATGTGTCTGATTGGGCGAATTTGCAAATGATTAGCACACGATTGCCGTTTCTGGAAAAGGCGAGGACGCATCGATTTAATTATTCTTTTGCAAAATAAACAGAGTCAAATATTGGCAGGGAGGAAACACATTAGGTTTTGTTAACCACTTTTTTCCGCATTTTTATTGACTCATTTCCTTCTGGAATGCAAATTGACCCTGTCAGCATCTGACTCAGAGCCAGATGTGTTCCGAACTCAGCATATGTGTATACTCGTAGCGAAAATGAGGAGACCATGCGCCATCGCAACTGCTGTTAAACAGAGTGGATGACAGTCTATTTACTAGTAATCAGGCCGTGGAGAATTGAGATTCGCTTTACCTACTGAACAGAGTTTAAGCATTTCTGCAAGGTATTTCAACAGAAGACCATGGTGCATCGCGTCACAGGCTAATTTTCATCGCCGTTGAAAGTCTTCTACCGCTTTTAATGTAACGTTTGGAAGGTGGGAAATACATTTAAACAATTATCTTTATTGTCAGAAGTAGGCTTATGTTGCAATAAAGTTGGTGAAAATCCACTTGTCGCCACATTCGCGTGCCTGTTCAGGTACACAGAGGGAGAATTCAGAATGTCCAAATTACCTAACAGCACGTCTTTCAGAACAAGTGGGAGGAAACGGGAGCACTTGGAGAGACCCACGCACACACGGGGAGAATACACAGGCTCCGCTCAAACAGTGACCCAGCCAGGAATCGAACCTGGGGCCCTAACGCTGGGAAGCCACAGTGCTAACCACTGTGCTGCCATGTTGCGCGTGCATGGCGTACCGTGAATGCAGCGCATATCAATAGAAGAAGACAAATCAACCTGCAAGGATGTCAGTATACCGTTTACCAAAAAGCGAAGTTCATCCGGTCCTTTTTCCACGTTCTGTCATTTTTTTGTTGTACTATTTTCTCGCCCTTCCTCTCTGAATCGGAAGTCTATTTGCCTACCTCCAACTAGACAGACGTTATGCAATAAACTGACTGAGGTGCCTCGCGTAATGAAGAGACACAGCTAACCCTTACAGCATCGGCCCACAGCTTACGCAGAATGGCAATTTCCGGCGGACTGTCACTCTTGACATACTTTACAACGTAACAATACAAAAGCTCCAGGGCTTCAGGAGCCCTGAAGTGATCACAAGGCTTAATCGCCATCGAGAAATTACGAAGCAGAGAGGATAGTAGTCTCTTCGGTAAGGAAGGCATATAAAAGGACAATTGATGTAAACAGGTACGTTTCAGAGGGAAGTAGCTCGGATTGAAGAAAGAGAGAAAAACAAAGGGAATAACAGAATGGCGCATTGGAGGGTAGGGATGGAAGGGGGCGGTAACGACAGGGTGAGGGAGTCCTCCACAAGTTTGGGGACGGGGTGTGGTCAAAAGAAGGAGGCGTTTTGCAACGAATGTGTCGGGGTGCTGTGAACCTCGGACTGAATGGGGTGGCGTGTCCGACAAAGGACGCATGTCGGACAAATAGAAGTGGATGGTCAGGAATTGGGTTTTGTAAGCTCGCTCCGTGAGACGGCGTCACAGCAGGCCGGAGACGTGCCTTGAAGGGACTCGGTTACATCGGCGGCGAGTTCAGACCGGAAGAGCGGGGCGCACCGCGGGTGAGGACTTCAGTCCGGGAGGAAGTGAATCAGTCCGGGAGTGGGGGCTCTGACATGGAGCGGAGCAGTGACGTGTCGCATCGAGAGACGGTTTAGTGGGGTCGGGCCCCAAAATCGTTGTCTGGACAGGTCATATCAGGCCGGGATGAGGTCTTGTGTATTTGGTGTTGGTGGTCCCCTGACGCATCGTGTGTGGAGGGCATTTTCCGTGTGACGCTGGCTCCGAGTGTTTCAATTATTGCCCCGTTGATAGAGCTAATTGCGTTTTGTTCCTTAAATTCTTTCTGCGTCATTATCAAGGTACAACTGCCAAGATATTTTCAAGTTAACGATTTCTGATGGATGGTTCCTATTCCTGCACAATCGACCAGAGGAAGATAGCCCTTTGGGGCAATAAACCGTTCAGTGGATATTTCCGAGAGAAATTCCCAGCTCATTATAGGGTCCACCATAACATCGGCGGTATTGTACCAGGATGCTATTGACCATTATCTTTACGATAGGATTGATGCTTACACCAGGTGGTTCCCATCAGAAAGCAAAATAAGTCGTATTTTTGCGGAGGATCTCGGACCTTATCTGTGTTTGCATGAATATTTAGCTCTCAACCGACAACACAGGTACAATAATATTTTCCACATCACTATTATTAATGGTTCGTTTCCTTCTTTGATAGTGAAGTATGTAATATTGCTTCACACATTCGAATGATTAAAAAATGGGCACTCTCCATCTTTTTGTTTTCAACTTTATTTTATTCACTTGCCGCACAACTGCGAATGATGTCACAATTACTACCCATTTGAGAGTGGGGGATGTTTCTCATGTAAGGACGTGACTGAGAACTCAATTGGAAATACAGTTGAGATTGTTAGAAGTATCCTGATGATCAATTACGCCCATTCCAGAGCCTCATAACATATTCAAATCTCCTTTCCCAGCCTGATGTATTCCAAATAACTTCAACGTCAATCGACATAATGTGAACGCGTATTCCTGTTGTAATTTAGGATTGGTGGCAAGCACATTATACACAGCAGCGTCCGGCAATCAGAAAACCTAAAATGTCAGTACGTGATCGACTTCAGTCTTGTTGCTTGCAAGTTGCAGATTGTTCAGGTCAAAATGTGGAAACAGTCTGCCTTGTTAAAAATAGCTGATTATTCTATTTTGCAACCATTTAACAAAGCAGAACAACCCTTACCTGTTGTACCAGTTCAGGAATGTGATGAAGGAGAGTGTTGCTCTTCTTCAGTACTGCGAATTCTGACAGCAAAGATGAGTTGCGTTGTTCCAGGTTTAGCTCAATTTAAAGTACCCAACACTTTCCTTCCAGTTAAGGAGAAATTCAGTGTGAAATCCACCTACCCTGCTTTGGCTGTACGGGTGAAACCCACGCAGACATGGAGCGGGGGGGGGGGGGGGGGAGTGGTGCGCCAACTCCACACGGACAGTGACCCGGGTCAGAGGTGGAACCAGGCTCCTCGGCGCTGTGAGGCAGTAGTGCGAATCACGGCGCCACCGTACCGCCCTTGCTGCGTTTATTCCTGAAGTGCAATTTGCACTTAATTATATCTGATTCCAATCGGTGGGAATTGAAATACGGCACAATCCTGCATGTGTAGTTAATTCGTCTTCATTCAAGCTGATCCATCATGAGACTGAAGGATTCGAAGACATCTGTGCAAGGTCTTGTCCAGTGTGACGGAATTCACCAACTTTTGTGATGCCAATTTTATTTCTAATTGATATCTGCAGAGTGTTACTTGTGCAGGCAATACCTTCGTAATTCTAATATCTCCATTGCATTCTAACAAGCATAAGTAAACAATCGAATCTCTTTGGGGCAAAATAATTCCATTCGGCCTGTCGAATCTACACTGCACAGACTGTCGGAAACACCTCGGCTCATTCCCGTGATCCCTCCAAACCTTCACATTCCGGGAGAAAAGTTACGTTTTTCTTATCATGGCCAATCTACCGAAACTGCACATCTTTGGAATGTGGGAGAAAGCCGGAGTAACACCAGGCTGTCAGGGGGAGAAGGTAAAAATCTCACACAGCCAACCGAGGCCGGAAATGAACTTGCTCCATGAGAGGTGCTGAGGGATTGCACTGCAAACCGCTGTCCCTGCGTGGAGCCTATTATGGGGGGGGGGGGGGGGCAGTAATGATTTAACATAAAATTAAAATGAGTGAGGAACCGCAATTTCCGCAGAATTAATGCAATATATGTGAGCTGTTTTGCTCAGGAAGAAACTGAGTTTTTCTCAGGAAGAAACGGACTGCTAAAGATAAGAAATGGAACGAGCACATGCTAAGTAAAAACAAAGAGCTTCCAGTTGAAATGATTGGAGAGGGAAAGCTGATTTCTGCACAATGGCTGCTGAATTGAATATGTCCGGACTTTCAAACATGACTGAAAGTTAACATCGAGTTCATTACCTCACCTGCACGTTTGAGGTCTTTCAAAATTTTGCTCCGTTCTGCAATTCCAGGTCATTGTTCTTAGATGTTTGTTCAGCATAGAACATAGAACGATACAACGCAGTACAGGCCCTTCGGCCCACGATGTTGCACCGAAACAAAAGCCATCTAAACTACACTATGCCATTATCATCCATATGTTTATCCAATAAACTTTTAAATTCCCTCAATGTTGGCGAGTTCATTACTGTTGCAGGTCGGGCATTTCACGGCCTCACCACTCTTTGCGTGAAGAACCTACCTCTGACCTCTGTCCTATATCTATTACCCCTCAGTTTAAAGCTATGTCCCCTCGTGCAAGCCATTTCCATCCGGGGGAGAAGGCTCTCACTGTCCACCCTATCTAACCCCCTGATCATTTTGTATGCCTCTATTAAGTCTCCTCTTAACCTTCTTCTCTTGAACGAAAACAACCTCAAGTCCATCAGCCTTTCCTCATAAGATTTTCCCTCCATACTAGGCAACATCCTGGTGAATCTCCTCTGCACCCGTTCCAAAGCTTCCACATCCTTCCTATAATGAGGTGACCAGAACTGTACGCAATACTCCAAATGCGGCCGGACCAGAGTTTTGTACAGCTGCTACATGACTTCATGACTCCGGAACTCAATCCCTCTACCAATAAAGGCCAACACTCCATAGGCCTTCTTCACAACCCTATCAACCTGGGTGGCAACTTTCAGGGCTCTATGTACATGGACACCTAGATCCCTCTGCTCATCCACACTTCCAAGAACTTTACCATTAGCCAAATATTCTGCATTCCTGTTATTCCGTCCAAAGTGAATAATTTCACACTTCTCTACATTAAACTCCATTTGCCACCTCTCAGCCCAACTCTGCAGCTTATCTATGTCCCTCTGTAACCTGCTACATCCTTCCGCAGTGTCGACAACACCACCGACTTTAATGTCGTCTGCAAATTTACTCACCCACCCTTCTGCGCCCTCCTCTAGGTCGTTGATAAAAATGACAAAAAGCAACGGCCCCAGAACAGATCCTTGTGGTACACCACCTGTAACTGAACTCCATTCTGAACATTTCCCATCAACCACCAGATTCTGTCTTCTTTCAGCTAGCCAATTTCTGATCCACATCTCTAAATCACCCTCAATCCCCAGCCTCCGTATTTTCTGCAATAGACTACCGTGGGGAACCTTATCAAATGCTTTACTGAAATCCATATACACCATATCAACTGCTCTACCCTCGTCTACCTGTTCAGTCACCTTCTCAAAGAACTCGATAAGGTTTGTGAGGCATGACCTACCCTTCACAAAGCCATGCTGACTATCCCTGATCATATTATTCCTATCTAGATGATTATAAATCTTGTCTCTTATAATCCCCTCCAAGACTTTACCCACAACAGACGTGAGGCTCACCGGTCTATAGTTGCCGGGGGTTGTCTCTACTCCCCTTTTTGAACAAAGGGACCACATTGGCTATCCTCCAGTCCTCTGGCACTATTCCTGTAGCCAATGATGACATAAAAATCAAAGCCAAAGGCCCAGCAATCTCCTCCCTGGCTTCCCAGAGAATCATAGGATAAATCCCATCAGGCCCCAGGGACTTATCTATTTTCAGCCTGTCCACAATTGCCAACACCTCTTCCCTACGTACCTCAATGCCATCTATTCTAATAGCCTGGGCCTCAGCATTCTCCTCCACAACATTATCTTTTTCCTGAGTGAATACTGACGAAAAATATTCATTTAGTATCTCGCCTATCTGTTCAGACTCCACACACAACTTCCCATCCCTGTCCTTGACTGGCCCTACTCTTACCCTAGTCATTCTTTTATTCCTGACATACCAAGAAAGCTTTTGGGTTTTCCTTGATCCTACCTGCCAAATACTTCTCATGTCCCCTCCTTGCTCGTCTTAGCTCTCTCTTTAGATCCTTCCTCGCTACCTTGTAACTATCAATCACCCCAACTGAAAATTCACACCTCATCTTCACATTGGCCTCCTTCTTCCTCTTAACTAGAGATTCCACTTCTTTGGTAAACCACGGTTCCCTCGCTCGATGCCTTCCTCCCTGCCTGACCAGTACGTACTTATCAAGAACACGCAGTAGCTGTTCCTTGAACAAGCTCCACTTATCCAGTGTGCCCAACACTTGCAGCCTACTTCTCCAACCTATCCCCCCCCCCCAAGTCTTGTCTAATGGCATCAGAATTGCCCTTCCCCCAGCAATAACTCTTGCCCTGCGGTGTATACTTCTCCCTTTCCATCACTAACGTAAACGTCACTGAATTGTGGTCACTGTCCCCAAAGTGCTCTCCTACCTCCAAATCCAACACCTGGCCTGGTTCATTACCCAAAACCAATCCAAAGTGGCCTCGCCTCTTGTTGGCCTGTCAACATATTGTGTCAGGAAAACCTACTGCACATATTGTACAAAAAACGACCCATCTAATGTACTCGAACTATATATTTTCCAGTCAATATTTGGAAAGTCAAAGTCTCCCATAATAACTAACCTGTTACTTTCGCTCATATCCAGAATCATCTTCGTCATCCTTTCCTCGACATCCCAAGAACTATTTGGAGGCCTATAGAAAACTCCCAACAGGGTGACCTCTCCTTTCTTGTTTCTAACCTCAGCCCATAGTACCTCGTAAGAAGAGTCCCCATCTAGCATCCTCTCCGCCATCGTAATGCTGCTCTTGACTAGCAGCGCCACACCTCCCCCTCTTTTGCCTCCTTCTCTGAGCTTACTAAAACACCTAAACCCCGGAACCTGCAACATCCATTCCTGTCCCTGCTCTATCCATGTCTCCGAAATGGCCACAACATCGAAGCCCCAGGTACCAACCCATGCTGCCAGTTCCCCTACCTTATTTCGTATACTGCTGGCATTGAAGTAGACACACTTCAAACCATCTACCTGAACACTGGCCCCCTCCTGCAAAGTCAAATCTGTGCTCCTGACCTCTATACTCTCATTCTCCCGTACCCTAAAACTACAATCCAGGTTCCCATGCCCCTGCTGCATTAGTTTAAATCACCCCCCCCCCCAAAGAGCACTAACAAATCTCCCCCCCCCCCCCCAGGATAATTGTGCCCCTCATGTTCAGATGTAGACCATCCTGTCTGAAGAGGTCCCACCTTCCCCAGAAAGAGCCCCAGTTGTCCAGAAATCGGAATCCCTCCCGCCTTCACCATCCCTGTAGCCACGTGTTTAATTGTTCACTCTCCCTATTCCTCATCTCATTATCACGTGGCACGGGCAACAACCCAGAGATAACAACTCTGTTTGTTCTCGTTCAGAGCTTCCATCCTATCTCCCTGAAAGCCTGCCTGGCATCCTTGTCCCCTTTCCTACCTATGTCGTTAGTGCCAATGTGGACCACGACTTGGGGCTGCTCCCCCTCCCCCTTAGGGACCCGGAAAACACGATCCGAGACATCACCTACCCTTGCACCTGGGAGGCAACATACCAAACGTGAGTCTCTCTCGCTCCCACAAAATCTCCTATCTGTGCCCCTGACTATCGAGTCCCCAATTACTAATGCTCTGCTGCTCTCCCCCCTTCCCTTCTGAGCAATAGGGACAGACTCCGTGCCAGAGGCCCGTACCCCATGGCTTACCCCTGGTAAGTGCCCCCCCCCCCCACAAGTATCCAAAGCGGTATACTTGTTACTCAGGGGAACGACCGCAGGGGATCCTTGCACTGACTGCTTCTTCCCAGTCCCTCTTACAGTTACCCATCTATCTCCAATCTTTGGTGTAACTAATTCCCTGAAGCTGCTATCTATGACCCCCTCTGCCTCCCGAATGATTCGAAGTTTATCCAACTCCAGCTCCAGTTGCCTAACTCGGTCTTGGAGGAGCTGGAGATGGCTGCACTTCCTGCAGGTAAAATCAGCAGGGCCACTAACGGCATCCCTCACCTCAAACATCCTGCAGGAGGAACATTGCACTCCCTTCCCTGTCATCCCTCTAACTTCCAACCAAGATCAGGCTAATCAGTAAATTTAAAAAAAAAGAAAAAATAATATAATATGGCACTTACCTCACACCAATGGATCTTATTATTAGGTTAGAGGAGGAGGGTGGGTGGGAGACACTACACGTGTAGTGTCTCGGGTTTCCTCTCCACCAGGATTTATTGGTTGGGGGGAGGGGCTTCCCAGAAGTCCGGGGTCGAAAAAAAAACTTCTTTGTTGTAGAACTTGTAAGCGTTTTTTCTCCACGTTTGTCTCCCTCAAAAACGAACATAGTCTAATATGACACACGTATACCAGACAAGATGATATCAAACTACAAAGTTATTAATAAAGTCAATCATATTTTGGAGTTTATGCCGCTGGCCACATACACACGTCACTATCAAAAGTGGACAAAAAATGCCAAATGGGCCAGGTAAGACTACATATGATGCCTCACCTATTATAAGATTCACCAGGCACACAGCGAAAACTAATCAAATCTCGATTCAAGATATCACGAATATTACGCGCAAAATGCAACAAAATAATCTCATACATCGGAAGGAGCATTAAAACAAGCAAGGAGCCCGTAGCTCTGCAGGGTGAGCAGGAGATCTGTCTGTCTGAAACCTTCTTTTCACAGTCCTCGAATTCCCGAACTATCAGAAAATCGCAGAACACAAACAGCATTTGAGTCGCAATTACCTAGACCGTTTAAAAATAAATCCTACAGTGTTGCTGGCTTAATAGCAGGTATTCCTACCGAAACCACGTCCGTAATTTAGCCACTGATCAAAGGGATACCAAAGTGCTCCAGAGCCGAAGAGCAAAATAACACGCCAAGTTGGAAAGCCATCAGTGAGCAGAGTTGTCTCTTCAGATATACCTTGAGGGCAGTGATATTCGACAGGGCAACGACCACGTTTGGGATGTTAAATATATATCCGAAGAAGCCGTTGTTAAATGTGGAGCAGAAACGTTTCCAAATTGGCTGTGAAGAAGGGCGGAAGGTGCCCCTGCTAGTCGGTAAGCCATCTGGAATACGAGGTGCGGAAGAGCATCTCTGAAAGGTAAGGAGGAAAAAATGAAGACGACCACAAAGAAGGCAGAGGCTGCAGAAATCATGGGGAGAATAGCGAGAAAACCCAGGCCGCAGTAACTGTTGCGATCCCGATGGAAAGAAACACGCTTTAATGCACAATATATGCTGAATTGTTGAAATAATCACGAAAAGCAAAGTGATGGATTCCGAATTCACAGTAAAGGTGGAAGTCAGAGTACTATCCATTGACTTCCGAGCAATTAGAAGTAAAACATATCAATGCTGAGCATTCGAGCTCAGTGCCAGAGCCAAGCTAATTTGCATAGTAATCTGTCTCAAAAAGAAACCTATTGCCAGCAATAATGGAGAAACCAGACAAGTAAAACAGCCAAACTAAGTTGATAATACTTAGACAACCGACACGTTAAGGAGCTGGCTGGAGCCCCGACAGAAGATGATTCGAAGATAAATAACTATGAGACTGTCATACAAAAATGAGTTTCAAACGGAAAATGAATCTAACCAACCGCTTGAAAACAGAAACGAACAAGCACTTCAACGATGTTTCGAGGGCCTTATTAAAAATATGCAATTCTCAAATGGGTTTCGACCTCGACACGGGTTTCCGAAACCTTTTGAGCTGCGCTACCCCGAATGGGTTCGGAAAGACTTTCAGGCACCCCAAGCATTTTCATAATGTCGACGTCCAATTAATTTTCCTGGAAATAGGTGCGAACAGATAAATCAAATGTAAACAATATTTTTCTAGACGTGAGTATGCATATGTTAATATTTTTGAAACAACACACACTACCCCTCTCGAACAGATTATCTACCGCACAGTCACCGTTCTACCTCATGCACACTCTCCGTCCACTCCCACTCACTCACCCCGTCACACATACTCGCTTCTATCACACATACTCATTCCTTCGCTAAGACACAATCTTTTTTTTTGTTATAAATTTAGAATACCCAATTCATTATTCTAATTAAGGAGCAATTGAGCGTGTTCAATCCCCACCTAGTTTGCACATTTTTGGATTGTGGGGACGAAACCCATGAAAACACGGGGAGAATGTGCAAACTCCACACGGACAGTGACCCAGAGCCGGGATCGAACCTGGGACCGCGGCGCCGTGAAGCCGCAGTGCTAACCCACTGCGCCACCGTGCTTCCCACTAAGACGCAATCTTAGCTCTCTCTCACATCCCGAGTCCTGCTCTGAGCACCCGCTTCGGAACTCACTTTGTGGTCGGCACTTCCCCGACTCCATCTGGATCGCTTTGCTACCGCAGCGGCCAGAGGACCGTTTTGCTCTCGTCCCCGAGGGATATTAGTTCACCCGAAAACAAGGCCCGCTTTGCTGTCCACAGGCCATATCTGCCCCAAACCAATACGTGCTCTCCCGACCCTCGTCTCGCAAGCGGTTATTCTCGCCAGGACACCCGTTGTGCCCTCCACCGAGATCCTCACCGCTGAACGTTGCCGTCTGCTCCCCCTTCAAGGTCTGCTCCTTAGATTCAAGATGAGCTCTGTACTTCCTCTGTTCAGGTGCCCGTGCTGCGAGTTTCATTCCGAGGCACTGTCATCCGAGCACTCTTCTGTCTTAGCTCGTCGAATAAAAAGCTGTCTCCTTAAATGCCGTCCTCTGATTTCAGAAGCAGTCCTGCAGCATGCCCCAAATGTGTCCGCAATTTCACGGGCCCCTGGAGGCTCCCCGCATTCCACAGACCACAGTTTCGTAACACTTGATGCAGGCTAACTGCATTTGTGTTTTTTTTCAATGGTTGTCATTTCTAATGAAAGCAGAATGCATCTGGTTTCATTTATGTGAAGATGAGAAATATCATGATGGGGGATCAAACGATTAAATAATCTACGGGCATTTTGCGCTTTAAAAGAGATTTTGTTTTATGCACCAATAAGCAATTTCGAACGTCGAAATTATGAGAAACTGTTTTCAGACATTGTGAAATTCTTGCGTGGATGACTTAAATTTATGCAATGGTTCAAATGTCGCACCTCATTCTCTTCAGGGATAAGTTAAAATCGCTGGTTGACGTCCTTACTCTCCTGCGGAGATAATGCAAATTGATTATCATCTCAAAGAACAAAGAAAATACAGCACAGGAACAGGCCCTTCGGCCCTCCAAGCGCGTGCCGACCATGATGCCCGACTAAACTACAATCTTCTACACTTCCTAGGTCCGTATCCCTCTATTCCCATCCTATTCATGCATTTGTCAAGATGCCCTTTAAATGTCACTATCGTCCCTACTTCCACCACCTCCTCCGGCAGTGAGATCCAGACACTCATTACCCTCTGTGTAAAAAACTTGCCTCGTACATCTACTCTAAACCTTGCCCCTCGCACTTTAAACGTATGCCCGCTAGTAATTGACCCCTCTACCCTGGGGAAAAGCCTCTAACTATCCATTCTTTCTATGCCCCTCATAATTTTGTACACCTCTATCAGGTCACCCCTGAACCTCTGTCGTTCCAGTGAGAACAAATCGAGTTTATTCAACTGCTCCTCATAACTAATGCCCTCCATACCAGGCAACATTCTGGTAAATCTCTTCTGCACCCTCTCTAAAGCCTCCACATCCTTCTGGTAGTGTGGCGACCAGAATTGAACACTATATTCCAAGTGTGGCCTAACAAAGGTTCTATACAGCTGCAACATGACTTGTCAATTCTTATACTCAATGCCTCGGCCAATGAAGGCAAGCATGCCATCTGCCATATTGGCTACCTTCTGCACCTGTGTTGCCCCTTTCAGTGACCTGTGGACCTGTACACCTAGATCTCTCTGACTTTCAATACTTTTGAGGGTTCGACCATTCACTGTATATTCCCGACCTGCATTAGACCTTCCAAAATGCATTACCTCACATTTGTCCGGATTAAACTCCATCTGCCATCTCTCCGCCCAAGTCTCCAAACAATCTAAATCCTGCTGTATCCTCCGATAGTCCTCATCGCTATCCGCAATTGGACCAAACATTTGTGTTGTCTGCAAACTTACTAATCAGACCAGTGACATTTTCCTCCAAAGCATTTATATATACTACAAACAGCAAGGGTCCCAGCACTGATCCTTGCGGAACACCACTAGTCACAGCCCTCCAATTAGAAAAGCATCCTTCCATTGCTACTCTCTGCCATCTATTACCTAGCCAGTTCTGTATCCACCTTGCCAGCTCACCCCTGATCCCGTGTGACTTCACCATTTGTACTAGTCTAACATGAGGGATCTTGTCAAAGGCCTTACTGAAGTCCATATAGACAACATCCACTGCCCTACCTGCATCAATCATCTTTGTGACCTCTTCGAAAAACTCTATAATGTTAGTGTGAGACGACCTCCCCTTCACAAAACCATGCTGTCTCTCACTAATACGTCCATTTGCTTCCAAATGGGAGTAGATCCTGTCTCGAAGAATTCTCTCCAGTAATTTCCCTACCACTGACGTAAGGCTCACCAGCCTGTAGTTCCCTGGATTATCCTTGCTACCCTTCTTAAACAAAGGAACAACATTGGCTATTCTCCAGTCCTCCAGGACATCACCTGAAGACAGTGAGGATCCAAAGATCTCTGTCAAGGCCTCAGCAATTTCCTCTCTCGCCTCCTTCAGTATTCTGGGGTAGATCCCATCAGGCCCTGGGGACATTTCTACCTTAATATGTTTCAACACGCCCAACACCTCGTCTTTTTGGATCTCAATGTGACCCAGGCTATCTACATACCCTTCTCCAGACTCAACAACCACCAATTCCTTCTCTTTGATGAATACTGATGCAAAGTATTCATTTAATACTTCGCCCATTTCCTCTTGCTCCACACATAGAATCCCTTGCCTATCCTTCAGTGCGCCAACACTTTCCCTGGCTACACTCTTGCTTTTTATGTACGTGTAAAAAGCCTTGCGATTTCCTTAACCCTATTTGCCAATGACTTTTCATGACTCCTTCTAGCCCTTCTGACTCCTTGCTTAAGTTCCTTCCTACTTTCCTTATATTCCGCACAGGCTTTGTCTGTTCCCAGCCTTTCAGCCCTGACAAATGACTCCTTTTTCTTTTTGACGAGGCCTACAATATCTCTCGTTATCCAAGGTTCGCGAAAATTGCCGTATTTATCCTTCTTCCTCACAGGAACATGCCAGTCCTGAATTCCTTTCAACTGACACTTGAAAGCCTCCCACTTGTCAGATGTTGATTTATCCTCAAACTTCCGCCCCCAATCTACGTTCTTCAGTTCCCGCCTAATATTGATCTAATTAGCCTTCCCCCAATTTAACACATTCACCCTAGGACCACTCTTATCCTTGTCCACCAGCACTTACTGAATTGTGGTCACTTCCCGAAATGCTCCCCTACTGAAACTTCTACTACCTGGCCGGGCTCATTCCCCAATACCAGGTCCAGTACAGCCCCTTCCCTAGTTGGACTGTCTACATATTGTTTTAAGAAGCCCTCCTGGATGCTCCTTACAAACTCTGCCCCGTCTAAGCCCCTGGCACTAAGTGAGTCCCAATCATAACAACCCTGTGGTTTTTACTCTTTTCCAAAATCTGTCTACCTATCTGCTCCTGCATCTCCCGCTGGCTGCTAGGAGGCCTGTAGCAAACCCCCGACATTGTGACTGCACCTTCGTATTCCTGATCTCTACCCATATAGCCTCACTGCCCTCTGAGGTGTACTCCCGTAGTACAGCTGTGATATTCTCCCTAACCAGTAGCGCAACTCCGCCCCCCCCCCCTTTTACATCCCCCGTATCCCACCTGAAACATCCAAATCCTGGAACGTTTAGCTGCCAATCCTGCCCTTCCCTCAACCAGGTCTCTGTGATGGCAACAACATCATAGTTCCAAGTACTAGTCCAAGCTCTAAGTTCATCTGCCTCACCCGTAATACTTCTTGCATTAAAACATACGCACTCCAGGCCACCGGACCCGCTGTGTTCAGCACTTCTCCCTGTCTGGTCTGCCTCAGAGCCAGACTGGCCATATTCCATAGTTCTCCCTCAATGCTCTCACCTTCTGACCTATTGCTCACGTGCCCACCGCCCTGCCATACTAGTTTAAACCCTACCATGTGACACCCACACACATCGCGGCCAGGATATTTATGCCTCTCTAGTTTGGATGCAACCCGTCCTTCTTATATAGGTCACACATGCCCCGGAAGAGCTCCCAGTAGTCCAGATAACGGAAACCCTCACTCCTACACCAGCTGTTTAGCCACGTATTTAGCTGCTCTATCTTCCTATTTCTAGCCTCACTGGCACGTGGCACAGGGCGTAATCCCGAGATTACAACCCTAGAGGTCCTGTCTTTTAACTGTCTGCCTAGCTTCCTGAACTCCTGCTGTGGGACCTCATGCACCTTCCTGCCTATGTCGTTAGTACCAATATGTACAACGACCTCTGCCTGTTTGCCCTCCCCCTTCAGGATGCCCGCTACCCGTTCGGAGACATCCTGGACCCTGGCACCAGGGAGGCAACATGCCAGCCTGGAGTCTCTTTCACGTCCACAGAAGCGCCTATCTGTGCCCCTGACTATACAGTCCCATATGATTATTGCTCTTCTGCGCTTTGACCCTCCCTTCTGAACATCAGAGCCAGCCGTGGTGCCACTGCTCTGGCTGTTTCTGTTTTCCCCTGATAGGCTACCCCCCCCCCTCGCCCCCGACAGTATCCAAAGGGGTATACGTGTTTGAGAGGGGATTCCTGCACTGACTGCCTGCCCTTTCTGGTGGTCACCCATTTCTCTGCCTGCACGTTGGGTGTGACCACAGTTATATAACTACTATCTATGACGCTTTCTGCCACCTGCATGCTCCTAAGTACATCCGACTGCTGCTCCAACCGAACCATGCGGTCTGTGAGGAGCTCCAGTCGGGTGTACTTTCTGCAGATGAGGCCATCCGGGATGCTGGAAGCCTCCCGGACCTGCCACATCTCAGCACTGCACCCCACTAGTTGACATTGCGTCAATTAATTAGTAAATTAAATTTAAAAGTTAAAAAAACAAGTTACTGTTAACTATATGTTTCATAGCACTAGATTTCTACTATAAATGTGAAAGCTAAATACAGTACTCTCCGATCTCTGGCTTAGATACCCCTGTAAATTACAGTTAAGTAATTATGTTTAATTAGTTTAACAACGCTTATTTTTTTAATTTACTGTAGATTCCCAACCAGCCAATCAGGTCATAGCTTTTCTGTGATGTCACTTCAGCCGCCACCCCCCGCCCCCCCCCCCCCCCCCCCACACACACACACACTATTTCAAAAGGTAATAAAAGTAAAAATGAGTAAAAATCACTTACTTACCTTCCGAGGGTCTCGGATGCTCTCTGGTTCTCTCCCTGCAGAGTAAAAGTTACAGGCCAGAAGAAAGAGAGAGAACAAAACAGTAGGGAAATAGCACCTTCTCCCACTCTGCACCGAATTACCTCACTGCACAAAATTACGAAGTTCCAAATTCCCACTCTGGCTATGTCTCACTCCGGCTGTCTCCTTCACGTGCGCAAAGCTGACTGAGTGCGCTTTGTGTCTGTCTTTTATACAGACTTCAGCTGACCAGGGTGACTCACACTACTTAAACTTCAAAGAGAAGAATTAAATGTGCAACTTTGTGCCCCTAAACAGGCCTCAGGTGACTGACAGATAACTGACTCTCAGTAATTAGGGTGGTGGCAGCTTCAGCCACTCAGACACTAATCTACACACTGCACTGAAAAACAGCAGAATTAGACTTACCACTTACCTTTCTTGATTACCTCACAGCACCAAATTACCAAGTTCCAAATCTGGATATGTTTCACTCGGGCTGTGTCTCCTTCACTTGCGCAAAGCTCATGCATGATCGAAACACCCTGCCACTTATGTTGCAACACTAGCTGCGGTTCCTCACTTTCCAGTGATACGCAGGAGACGGTGACTAGATGCCAGCTGCAAATACTGTCATTCTGGGCGACTTCTTCGTTTGAGACACAATAACATTGGCCTGCAGCAGTGTCAGCTGCACAGCCGAGCAACTCCCGCCCGACCGCACGCCCACCCTCGAGTCCCCACCCACCACTGCCAGGCATACGCAGGTAGAAACACACAAACATGCACAATGGGCGGCATAGTGGCGCAGTGGTTAGCACCGGACCCTCACAGCGCCGAGGACACAGGTTTTATACCGGCTCCGGGTCACTGTCCGTGTTGACTTTTTCCATTTTCCCCGAGTTTGCGTCAGGTCTCGCCCCCACAACCCAAAAAATGTGCCTGGTAGGTGAATTGGCCAAACTAAATTGACCCTAATTGGAAAAAAAAGAATTGAGTACTCTGAATGTGTGTTAAAAAAAAGAAAACACACACGCACGCATCCGTTAAGACAGCACAAACATGCTCTCCTCTGTCATTCACTGGGACACTTCTCGGTCTCTTTGATTGATGGAAGCAAGAAACGACCGAAAGGTCGCGTCTAAAATCAAAGAAGAAGAATTTATCTGAAGTACCGTTTCAGCAAGAAATACGTTTTCCTTTGACACCATTCCGATTTCTAAGCTTTGTGAACGTATGATGGGTTTTATTATTATTTTAGTGTTGCATTAACTCATGCACTGACACGTTCACTCAACAAAACCGCGATAAATCAAATGCACTTAAAACATAAATATACTCGGCCTGAGGAAAATATTTCTGCAGGGGAAGGCAATATTTTCATTAGATATTGTTGCGTACAATTGAGGGGCCTGGATTATGATTGAGGGCAGGGGGTGGGGGTCATTCATTTTAACCAGTATGTATAGAAATTCGGGTGACTTCGTGTTTGGAATGTAGCAATTTCGAAGTCCTATCGAGAATGTTCCCAGACTAGGAACGGACGGCAATTTAAGAGATTTTGTTCGGGGCAAAACATTGGGAACTCTCTTGAGACAGCAATCATAACACCTTGTGTCGGTGGAATCATGCAAGACATGGACTGCAACAGTTCAACAACAAAACACACACACATTCCTTCAAAGTGAATCATTTGAGAAAATGAATTCTGACCTAGAAATCGACCTCCACCTATTTTGAACAGTTGATGTATAAAACTGCAATAACGATTCAACTCCATTTTGCTTACACTACGCATCTTATCGGGGAAAACGGGAAAAATCGAATCGATTTTTCACATTTTTCAAAACAGTAATCTCGTGGAAATATTTGAGGTTTAAACAATTAGAATTTAATTTTTTGCCATATTAATTTAACCGAAAGCATTTTAAAAAAATAACTTCAGAGTATCCAGCTCATTTTTCCAATTAAGGGGCAATTTAGCTACCCGACACATCTTTTGGGTTGTGGGGGCAAAACCCACGCAAACACGGGGAGAATGTGCAAACTCCACACGGACAGTGACCACGAGCTGGGATCGAACCTGGGACCTCGGCGCCATGGAGCAGCAATGCTAATCACTGCGCCAGCGTGTTGCACTGGCTGAAAGCATTTTTGCACATGTATTTCGAGTCAATTACGTCCCCTTGTAGATCCATTCTAACTGAATACAAATAATTTAATTGATTGTTGAAATACCTTCCGGTGCAGCCACATTGTTTCATTTCTCCAGATCTATTTGTTTGACTTCGTAATGATTGTTACATCGTCATGTATTCTTTGAACTATATTTTCATTGTTTGTTTTTAAGCTGAATCAAGGATTTTCTATGTTCTTTTATCCGCAATGTCTTCTGCCCCGAAATCTACATGTTACTTAAATCTATGGTCTCTTTCGTCATAAGACCCCCCACCCCCACCCCCCACCCCTCCCCGCGCCACTCTCCTCCTCTATTTTATGCCCTGGCCAGTCTGCGTAGCATCTTTCTACTTCTCTATGATACTTCTCTATGATCCACTGTTAGAAATGTGTTAATGTGCTCAGAATGTCACCACGAATCACCGTTGTCTTCCAATTATAATATCCAATACTTCTGCATCCAGTGCCCCTCCTGAATGTGCTCTGACAGTCACATTTGCATTGACAATTTATTATTTTCTCATCGCCAGCAAATGTGAACGTCGTCAACCACCAACTCTTTCGAATCAAGCAAAAATATTCCTCCTGAACACGGAACTTTGCTGTAGGACAGGAAACCACCTATCAGAAGATCCAATCGAAGGGCAGCACGGCGGCGCAGTGGTTAGCACTGATGCCTCAAGGCGCCGAGGCCCCTGGTTTGATCACGGCTCTGGGTCACTGTCGCTGTGGAGTTTGCACATTCTGCCGTTTTTGCGTGGGTTTTCTCCCCCAAAACCCAAAGATGTGTCGGGTAGGTGTATTGGCCCCACTGAATTGCCCCATAATTGGACAAAATGAATTATGTTATGGGCGAGGCGTTTTCAGAACCCCACAATGTATCATGGAGTTCAACCAACCTCACCCTTTAATGGATTTGTAGGCTTTTTCCCTAGGTGTGGGATTACAATTATGGACACAAAACACTGTTTATTCCATGAACTCAACTTAAGATCTTAAATAAACAGTGGATCTCTTAACAATCCTTACTTCAAAGATAACTCAGAAAATATTGCAACATTAAATAACTCCTTAAAATGTTCCCTCAAACTTTCAAGAGATTGAACACCTTTAAACAGTATCTCATCAGGTTAAAATATATATTTTTTTTCTGTAGAATGGCAGAGATATTAGCTTGGTTGACTTCAGCTCCAACACCTTGCTTTCTTCTCAAAACTTGCAGCTCTCTGGAAACACACAGACACTCCCACACTGCTTTTTAAACTGGCTTTCTCCCTTCAAGCAACTCACAGCAAACCAGAACTTCTCAAGCTACTGTCTCAAACTGTTTTTTTCCTTTTAATCAGCTCACAGCAAAACAGCCAGGCCCTTTTAAACTGCTCTCAGCAAAACCAGCCAGGCACTTTTTAAACTACAAAACCAAAACAAAATGGCTGAACTGAGCTGAGCTCCATCCACTCTATGACATCATACATTGCTTAAACATCCAGTTCTTAAAGGTACCCTCACATGACAATTTGGTACTCTCAATCTTTACAAGAAAAGAGATAACAAATGTATAACGTGTCAAGAAATGACAATAGGTATTTTGAGCAGTTTCTCAATAGCCACCTGTTCTTCGCAGGTTTAGTAATGAACAAATTAGCTTTCCACAATCTTCCTAAATCTGTCATTTTTATTCTTCAATGTAGTATGTTTTCCACCATGGAGAATCGATTCTGACACCAAAACAGTGGCAGGCGCAAATTCGACGCCAAATCGCAATTCCATGTCACCTCCACAGTGGCGTCAACGGGTTCTGGTACGCATTTACCGGCATTCTCTGGGGCCTCCACAATTATCCCCTTTGATAGATGGAGGGATAGAGTCTCCGTTTCAGCGGCTAAGTGCCCACTGAAACGGAGAATTCCGGGGCCTTTACGACGCCAAAATTTCCACAGAACCGATTCTGCCACCTTTCTGGGGCCAGCAGCTGCGCCGGATCAAATTCCCGCCTCCCGCACGAAAGACTGCCGGAGAATCGCCTGGTTTGTGGCCACGCATGCACACCGCGATGACCTGCAACGGTTGCGGGATCAACATGCCGTCGGCTGCAACCGGCAGACCCGCGCCAACAAATGCGGCCCCACAGGCCAACATCTGGCAAGCCCACTGAAGTAGCGAATGTCCAGCGGTACGGATCCTGGCCGAGTGTGACGCAGTGTGCAACGAACTGCTCAGACCACACGACAACCGTGCAGTCGGGAACTCGGCCCAACTGGGAAGGAGTATCACGGAAGGACCTTTCGATAACTCGCCGATGCCGTTTCACCGGCGTGCGACGTGATTCCGCCATTCTGGAGTGGACAGACACTCGATAACCAGCATCAAACCGGCGCCGCCCAAGATTTAGGCGTCGGAACGGATTGTCCGCCCGATCACCGAGTACAAAATCGGCGTCAGGCAACGGAATATCCAGTGTTCCATGCAGCGCGCTACACTTGTACATTTAATAATTGAGAAACCGGCAGCCGAGAGAGAGAGGGTCGGGCACTGAGAGCTGCGACTATGGGATGCCGGGCTGAGCACTAGCGAAGCTGCCTGGGGAGTCGGGGGCCTTTTAAGGGCCGGGGAGGGGGGGTGCGCTAAGAGGGGAATAGGCCGAGTGGCTGGGGATAAAACACCACAGTATTTATGTGGTCCCCAAGCGTGGACGCCATGACCGCAGCCATCTTTCTGCACTGGTCCTGCCGAGTGAGACCAACTGTATGGGAAGCCCAGGACCTCCAGCCACGCACCCCACCGTCCACCACACCCTCCTTCACCCCCTGGCTGCTACCCACCAAAGGCCCACCCAGTGCAGCACATACAATAGCCTCTTCGGGGACTGTGGTGCATACCTTTGGCGGGAGGAGTGCCAGCTGACGATACAAGTGGCATCAAGGGCGAACGCCAAGGCCAGAGGGCCCCTCAAAAACGGCGACCAACTGGGCCAGGAGTCTGGGGATTGGCAGAGAGGGACATATGGGGGCAGAGCCCGCTGTGCCAACCGGGATAATCATGTTGCCCATTGCACCTGGTTGGGGACGGAGGTACACACCATGCTAACATGACGGCCTTTCACCCTCTGCAGACAATGGATATTGGAATTCAACCAGCAATGGTGGCTTTCCTGTTGTTTGCTGGAGCCCTGGAGGATGCCATCTGGCAGTACGAGATGGTGCTGCTCGAGGAGGAGGAGGAAGATGCAAGAACCGATTGTGCAGCAGCGTAAAGTGCCACAGAGGGACAGTTGCAGCCGCCCAGGACTGGGAACAGGCCGCCCAAAAAGCCGAGGAGGAGGAGGTGCCAAGGAAGTGCCGCATAAGACCTCCTGTACACCAGCACCACCTATCATTCGAGGGTTTGCCGGACTGGGAACTCCATCAAAGACTCTATCTGGGCAGAGAGGCAGTATGACCTATCTGTCAGATGGTGGCACACCTTGGTATATGGGGAAGTACAGCTGCTCTTGGTGACTGCCACAGTGATCGTCACCCTCAAACTTTACGCAACGAGGTCCTTCCAGGAGCCAGGTGGCGACCTCTCTGAGACCTGTCAGACCATGGTGCACAGGTTCATACGTGCCGTCATGGGGGCCCTATTTGCACAGGCGGCTCAATACATCCATTTCAATGTGATCCGAGCCCGCCAGGCTGCCGGGGCGATGGTATGCGTCGCCATTACCAGGACACCCTGGATCCAGGGAGTGATTAGCATGATGCATGTCCTGCTACGAGCAGCAGCAGGTGACACACCACTCTATACAAACCAGAAGGGGCTCCCCTCGACAAACATGCTGCTGATATATGAGCATCAGCTGTACATCATTCACCTGTACATCCGATAACCGGGCAGTGTCCATGGCTCCTTCACCCTGGCATATTCGATGATTGCTGACATTTTGGAGACGCCACACCCCACCCCCCCATCACCGGTGGGCGGTTGGCTCCAGTGTGACAGGGGTAAACCAGTGCTGCCTTGGCTGATGACACTTATACGGAGGCCACAGACCAACGACAGTACCCGCTACAACGACGCTCATACTGCGACCTGGAGTGAGATCAAGCGGTGCTTCAACCTCCTGAAGATGCGGCTCAGTTTCCTCTACCGGTCTGGACGGGACCTCCAGTATGATACTCAGAATCTGAGAAGGTCGCCCGCATTGTCGGTGCGATATCCACAACATTGCGCTGCAGAGGGCTGACGTTCTGAAGGTGGGTGAGGAATACGAGGCCTAGTGCAGCGAGGAGAATGCAGACAAGGGCTTGGATGGGTAGCACATGGGGCCCAGGCAGGCACGGCAGGCTGCACGACGTGTGCGCCAGGGCCATCTCCCATGGAACGTTCGAATCGCCTCCAGTTTCACCAACTAGAGGGTTGCAGGAGGAGCAAATGACAAGGACACCAAATGGCTCCACCCCCCAAGCACTCACTCCCCCACTGCTTCCCCCCCCCCTCCCCCCCCCCCCCTCCCCGGCCATCACCCACCTGCAACCCCCTCTGTGGCACATACCAGTTGCAATATGGATTCGCAGTAAAAGCGGGTCTGGTCCATGGGATGGAGGATGATGACAACCCGCTCTGCGATAAGCTCTGGTGCTCTTCATCGTTTGACATTGTCTGACTCCTGCCCACAATAGCACATTCCACAGACCACCTGGTGACCACCTGGTGTCAGCGGCACAGGTCCCAGCATCTCC
Organism: Scyliorhinus torazame; assembly: GCF_047496885.1. Taxonomy (NCBI): domain Eukaryota; kingdom Metazoa; phylum Chordata; class Chondrichthyes; order Carcharhiniformes; family Scyliorhinidae; genus Scyliorhinus; species Scyliorhinus torazame. The sequence continues at coordinate 106,666,496 of NC_092718.1, read as the reverse complement.
TCCACCGCAAGGTGCGCAATGGTCTCCCAGGCAACTCCATAGGACTTATTCCCCTTTCCCCACCACCAACATCCCGACATTCCACCCCCCATCTAGTCCAAAACTGCCCACTACTAACGCCCACCTGACAGTGCACGGAGACACATTGTAACTGTGGTAACAGATGTTTATTGTGAACAAATTCATGCAGATTTGTCCCCAAGCCCCGATACCTAAACTCTGCCATGCACCCGTGCCAACTGAACTGATGTATAACTTTCAGGCCTCATGGGCCCGAATGCTGTCCCTCGGTGGTTCCCCACAGATGGTAAAGCAGGAGTGGAGCCAATCTGCTGTGATTCCAGCCCTGTGGCCTGGGTCCCAGTTGGTGGGCATCTTAAAGGCCGACAGGGACCGGATGGGCCTGAGTGCTACTTGGATGTCCCGGGTCACAAGGTTCTACGCACTGTGGACCAGTTGCATCAGGGACAGAAGGGGGAGTCCGAGGTGTTGCGGTGTTCCGACACTCCACTATGGGTGAGTCACCGGCACACGCCCTATCACCTCCACATCCCTCTAGGTGACAGACAGCCCTCTGGGATCCTCCATTTGACGAGGATTTGAGTGGAGCTGTCCTTTGAGGCATGTGGCACTGCCAGCACTGCAGCTGATCTGGTCTTGTTCAGGGTTCGCCCGCTCACAGCCGTGGAGCACAGGGACTGGATATCTCCATTTGGTATTCTGTCGGTTCACTCATTGACTGTGCCACCAACTGCTGGATTAACATCACGTCAGTCAGTAACTGTGCCATCTCCCTCTCTAATTGGGCCACCTCCCGCTGTATCTGTGCCACGTCGGCCAGCGCCAGGGCATTGAAGCCACGTTGGCAGGTATGGCGTGCTGTGTTTGGGCCTTGCTGAGCAGTGCCGCTGTGATGTCCAAGTGACACTGGCACATGGTTAGCAGTGAGACGGCTACACTTTCCTGGGATTCGGCCAGTGCCCACACAGAATTCGACAGTATTGGACATGCTGATCCATAGCCACAACCATCGCCCCCAATTCCTTCATCGTGGATGCCATCTACGTGGTGTTGGCCTGGGTGTGAATGCATTGTCAACGCAACCTCCTCCTCATGTGTGTGGTTGGTCTCCTCTAACTGCAAATGCAGATGCTGGGTGCTCGTCTCCAGACCCATCTGGACGGCAGCGAGTTCCAGCGGTCGGCCCGCCCTCCAACCATTTGCCCCCTCGGATTTTCCTACCTCCACCTGCTGTACAGGAGCAGTTGTGTGGTGCTCACGAGATAATGTCCCAGGAATCTCTTCAATAGCATCTCCAGCTGAGATGAGAGTCTATGGGTTGTGGGAGGTGTTGGAGATAGTTGTGGCGAACTCCGGGGTCTCCTGACTCGCGGGATGATGGCTGGTGTTCAGGCTGATGTCCCCGTCACTCCTCTGCTCAAAGGGGGAGAAGGCCCAGGCTGTGGCACTTGCTGGAGACGGGGGTCACAGGATGGACCCGCCCCATTCCCAGCAGTTCTTGCAAGTCACAAGAGAACATGTCTGATTAGACAGCTGTCCGGGGGATGGGGAGGGGGGGGTAGATGGGCGTGTGGGTGGTGAGGGGGGTGGAGGTAGCGTGGGGGTGAGGGTGGGTTAGGGTAACGTGGAAGTAAGGTTGGGGGGTGTGGTGATGGTGTGCGGTTGGCGTGGGGTGAGGATGGTGTTGGGGTAAGGGTGGGCTTGGAGTGTGGGTGGTGTGAGGAAGGGGTCGACACACGTGTGATTGGGAATTGCAACTCATTGGGGGCTCACTTTCTCAACTGCGGCCGAGCTCCACCTCAGGGACTTCCCATTCCGCTGCGACGCTGACCACGTCCAGGTTCATCTACTCCGCAATGATGTGGTGCCGCAGATGTGGAAGTCGCCCATCTCTTTTCTCCCACTCCCAGCGGTTGGGCGCGGTTTTCTCGTGAGTGGGCATGGGAAACAGAAAACGACAGCTGTAGATATGCCGAGTCAGCAGCCCATGGGGTGGGTAACTGATGACTTCATTGGCCTGGGCTCCTGGTCATGGTGGGCAATATGGGTACTGGCACGTGGCGCATGGTGGTGGTTTGTCCGGCTACCGGGTTGGGAGGGGGAGGTGTGTATGGTGGGGGTTGGTGCCAAGGGGACAGTGCTGTTACACATCATGAACGCCCTGAGGAGGCCATGCAGGTTTTATTCTGCACTGCTGTCCAGTCCTTACTACATTGCCCACGGCCCTCTACCGCCTGCTTGAACGGCAGCGGGGCAGCCTTCTTCCCGGCCTGTGTTACAGGCTCAACCTCCTCTCCTGCATGGCGTCCAGGGGGGGTCTACAGCTCGGCGTCCGCGGCATGTGAGGCTGTGAATCTTACTGCCACCTTGTTGGCTGGCATGGTGTGTTTTGGGAGTGAAGTGTATATATGCGGATGCAGCTTGTCAGTGCCTCCTGATTGTGAATCATCAATCTGGCGAACGCAGCACAATATCAGAATCGGTCCAGGTGTGGTGACAGTTTTTCTATCGTGAATGTCCATAGAGTCTGTGATGGCGTCAACACTGCGTGCTAAATTGTCCGATTGCCGACTCCAAAATCGCATTCAGTGATTGATACCGAAATCAAGGGTGGTGCCTGTTTTCGGGTGCTACACCCCTCCAAAACGGCGTCATCAGTCAGAATGCTGCACGCCATTGGGGCGGCCTCAGGACATCACCTGAAGACCCTTCCCCGATGCTCCGCTTACGATGGGCACACTTCCCGACGGCGTGGAACACTTGTGGCCTGAGGATTCGGCAACCTCACAGGGTTGCTGCGGACTGTGTCCAGCGTCGCCACAGTCGAGGGGGGGAGACGTTCAACTGGCTGCTGACATCGGTGGGGACTGGGGGAACTGGTGGGGGTGCTCCGGGTTTAGCGAAGGCGGTTATAGGTGGCACTATCTGTCAGGCTGTGTCCGCACGATGGTGGCACCATGTTCTATCGTGCAACCACTCCAGGTTGCTGCCATGCTCATGCGCAGTCATGGACCCAGCAATTCCCCATCCACATTTGTATGTAAAGCCTGGGATTTTGCATTGCGTGGTTGCCAACCCCCACCAGGCGGAGCATTGTTGGCGGGGCGCCGCCGACATTTTGATCCGAATACGAAACGCAGGACATCGCCTCAAAATTGGAGAATCGAGTACTTAGTCTCAGAAACAGAGAATGCCTTGGCATGTTTCTTCTGTAGAAGCGATCCGGCATTTTTATCACAATTCGCAGGTGATTCTCATACTCCTGGCTCCTAACATGCAAAACAAAACAATGTCACTGAGCAGACATAGCTGCCACCAATACGTCCGATCATACGGACGTACACTTTTTTTTATCTGATCGTAAAAGAGACACCCCATCCTCAATATTTCATTCGAGTTAACATCTCTCAAATTTGATATCAGCCTGGAAATCATTGTTTGGACCTTCGACAGTCCCGCTGTGCCACAGTTGGAAAGAGAAAAAGAATTTATATTGCATGGGAAGGTATTTAGTTTGGGGGGGGGGGGGGGGGTATGCTTCCATTAGACAGGAGCTGAGTAGCATAAAGTGGGAACTGTTGTTCTCAGGGAAATGCACAACAGTAATGTGTGGGTTGTTTAAGGAGCACTTGCTGTGAGTGTCAGATAGTTTTGCCCCACTGAGACGAGGACGGGATGTTAAGGTGAAGGAATGTTGGATGACATGAGAAGTTGAGCTTCTAGTCAAGAGGAAGAAGGAAGCTTATGTACGGTTGAGGAAGCATGAAAAAGCCCTGGTGGGAAGGATTAGGGAAAACCCCAAGGCGTTCTTCACTTATGTGAGAAACAAGAGGATGATCAAAGTGAACGTAGGGCCGATCGGGGAAAGTGGAGGGAACTTGTGTCCAGAATCTGATGAGATTGGAGAGGCCCTAAATGAATATTTTGCTTCAGTATTTGCTGGACAGAGGGACCTTGTTGCTCGTGAGAACAGCGTGAACGAAGTTAATAGACACATACAGGTAAATATAAAGAAGGAGGATGTGCTGGTAATTTTGAAAAGGATCAGGATAAATTTGTCCCCTGGGCCTGACTGGATATGCCCAAGGTTAGTACATGAAGCAACGGAGGATATTGCTGCACCGCTGGCGATGATCTTTGCATCCTCACTCTCCAAACTGGATGATTGGAGGGAGGAGAATGTTGTTCTCCTGTTCAAGAAAGGCAATAGGGAAAGCCCTGGGCATTACAGTCCAGTCAGTCTTACATCTGTGGTGAGCAAAATATTGGAAAGGATTCTGCGAGATAGGATTTATGATCATTTAGAACAACATAATTTGATTAAAAATTGTCAGCATGGCTTTGTGAGGGGCATATCCTGCCTCACAAGCCTGATGGAATTCTTTGAGGATGTGACGAGACACATTGATGAAGGTCGGGCAGTGGATGTGGTGTGTATGGGTTCCAGTAAGGCACTTGATATGTTTCCCCATGGTTGACTCATTCAGAAAGTTAGGGGGCATGGGAGACAGGGAAATTTGGCTGTCAGGACGCAGAATTGGTTGGCCAAAGAAGGCAGCGAGTAGTAGTGGATGGAAAGTATTCCACCTGGAAGTCGGTGACCAGTAGTGTGCCACAGGGTTGTGTTTGTGACCTCAGCTCTTTATGTTTTTTAGAAATGATTTGGACGAGGAAGTGGAAGGATGGGTTAGTAACGTTGGCGGTGAAACGAAGGTTTGTGGAGTTGTTGATAGTGTCGAGGGCTGTTGCAGGTTACAACAGGGCATTGACAGGATGCAAAGCTGGGCTGCGACGTGGCAGATGGAGTTCAACCTAGATAAATGTGAAGTGATTAATTTTGGAAAGTTGATTTTGAATGCTGAATACAGGATTAAAGGCAGGATTCTTGGAAGTGTGGAAGAACAGAGGGACCATTGGGATCCACGTAAATCGATCCCTCAAAGTTCCCACCCAGGTTGATAGGGTTGTTAAGAAAGTGTATGGTGTGTTGGCTTTCATTAACGGAGGGGACTGAGTTTAAGAGCCACGAGGTTTTGCTGCAGTTTCATAAAACCCTGGTTTGACCACACTTGGAATATTGTGTCCCGTTCTGGTCGCCTCATTTTCGGAAGGATGTTGATGCTTTGGAGAGGATGCAGAGGAGATTTCCCAGGATGCTGCCTGGACAGGAGGGCTTGTCTTATGAAGAATGGTTGTTGGAGCTAGGGCTTTTCTCACTGCAGCGAAGAAGGAAGAGAGGTGACTTGATAGAGTGTACAAGGTGATGAGAGGCATGGATAGAGTGGGTAGCCAGAGACTTTTTCCAAGGGCGGAAATGGCTGTCACCAGAGGACATACTTTAAGGTGTTTGTAGGAAGCTAGAGGGGAGATGTCAGAGGTAGCTCCTTTACACAGAGAGGGGTGGGTGCGTGGAATGCACTACCAGCAGAGAGTTGTGGAGTCCGAGTCATTAGGGACATTTAAGTGACTCTTGGACAGGCACATGGACAACAGTGAATTGAAGGGGTGTAGATTGAGTAGAACTTAGATTCGGATAAATGATCGGCACAACATCATGGGCCGAAGTGCTTGGACTGTAGTTCTATGTTCTACCTGGTGTATGTTAACGTTAGTTCTTCTGCAGCTAATGAACGGGGCAAGGGTGGGGTTGGTGGGTGGTGGGTGGAGGTGAGCTACCGACAATCCAGAGGCCGCAATTTTGATTCTGAATGAAACTGCAATGGGAACTGCATCATGGATTCTATAGGCATGTGGAGATCTCCAAGTGTGATTATGATTAATTTAGTTAATCAAATAAAGAAAGACACCTTAATATTTGGCCAATTGCTATCGTCTTATCCATTTCACGGACGAATTAAACTAGCAACGTTTAATACTAAGGTAACAGTTTCACGATTTTTAGAAATTTGAAGAAAATACGTATTTACCAAACTCAAAATGTTATTGGTACATTTATTGTCTGGTGGAGATGTATTTCCGTTTCTTAATCTTTATTAATGGGGGCAGCACGGTGGCACAGTCGTTAGTACTGCTGCCTCGGGTGCCGAGGACCCAGGTTCGATGCGAGCCCTGGGTCACCGTCTGTGTGGAGTTTACGAATTCTCGCCCTGTCTGCGTGGGTTTCACCCCCCACAACCTAAAGATGAGCATGTTAGGTGGATTGGTCATGATAAATGGCCCCTTAATTGATTGGGAAAAATAATTGGGTGCGCTAACGTTTTTGTGAACATGAATTTTTATTAATTCACAGAATGTGGGTAATCTCGCAACGCTCTGCATTTACTGCCTTCGCGAAGGCGACGGTAATCTGTATTCACAAAGCATTGTAGATTGTGTGATGAAGATGCATTTTATGCCCTGATGTGGACTGGGATTGGCACAATAAGAAGTCGTACAACACCAGATTAAAGTCCAACACGTTTATTTGGAATCACTTGCTTTCAGAGTGTAGCTCATTCATCAGCTGAATCACCAGATGAACGAGCTAGTGATTCCTAACAAACCTGTTGAACTGTAAACTGATGTTGTAAGACTTCTTACTGTGCTCGTTTTCTGACCCGTATTGATTTTCTGGGCCATTGCAGAACCTGCTAACAATGAAGCACCATTGGCCCGGTGTGGTAAATAGGCAAGCAGAGGACAATTCGTTTTCGCGAACTGGCGTTCAAACATATATTATTTTTTGTTTACTGAACGTGTAATTTGTTTTTAGTTGTTGGTGACCAGAATGTATGACCAATATTGGAAATGGAGTAAATTGAACTCGACGTATTACATATCCCCTTTAAGCACAACGTGCTGGGATCTCCGATCTTCAACCTCCGTATTTCCCGAGGCACGCCGGTCGCTCGCGGCGGGATTATATCCCCCCGCCGCTGGTCAATGTGATTTCCATTCTAACCCACTCGGCACCGCTGGGAAATTCGCAGGCAGGGTTGAATTCCCGACGTGAGAGTGAATCCGAACGGCCGGAAAATCGTTACGCTGCACGGTAGTGTAAAATAAATTGACTTGTTCATTAATTTATCATTGACTGTATAGGCCCACAAACTAAGCAAAACAATTATATTAAAAGGAAACCCCGCATTTTGGCAACTACGCTCAACTCTATGGTCTATTTTTTCTGAATCGATTAAATGTAACCGCTATAGGATTTACTGTGGTTTACATTCCAGGCGCCATTCCAGAACAAACATAATCATAATTTCGCCACATGAATCGGTAACTTTGTTTCTCTCGCCAAATATGCTTGCAGAAATATATTTACGTTTTAGACGCAGCGACAAACTATTACCATGTGCATAATATTGGGAAATTTACCGGGAGTGTTATCGATCTGCGAAAAATCTGTAAATCGAAAGAAATCACAGTAAAAAGACTGCGTGACAACATTCAAGAGCCGAATTCGTGCTGCCCATCATGCAAGAACCATTTTTCAGATAACTAAATCCTAAAGTAGCTTAATTCAGCTGGCCGATTCCAAACACATGGCAACCTGTTCTCTTTGGCCGTGACATAGCCTGGAAAGAACTCTGCAATCGATGAAGCGTTTAATAGAAAAATAGAACACAGCACGAAACAATAACGTAAAAATACCATACATGTGATTCTTTCCATAACAATCAATTTAATATAATGACGCACGTATTAATCCAGTCTGCATTGTCCGCTGAAAGTGATGCTCAATGACAGTTGAATTTTGACCAACCAGAGGACGCACTCTTGTTTACGTTCCAGGATCAATACATTATTTTAACGTAAAGAGGTAAAACATGACAGGAGAGGTCCAGGCTGTGCTTCACTCTTCTTGGACCATGTGGGCGACCAGGAACATTTCCAGTCCCCAGTACCAGCATGTCTGCAGGATGTGCGTACAGGTGCACCCATTGGAGGCGCACGATTCAGAGCTGCAGCGGCGTTTGGGAATAGCCGTGGAACATCGAATTTGGAGGCCAAGGGCAAATATAGAAACATAGAATATAGAAGCAGGAAGATTCCATTCGGTCCTTCGAGCCCGTTCCACCATTTATGATGATGATGGCTAATCGTCAAGAACAATACACTGATACCAACCTCCCCTATATCCGAAAATGCTGGAAATTCGCAGCAAGTCTGGCAACATCTAGGAGAGAAAAGAGGTAACTTTTGGAGTGCAGATGACCCTTTGTTAAAGCATTGACAAATGGTCGCTGGAGTCGAAACGTTCGCTCTTTCCCCTCCCTACATATTCTGAGCTTTTCCAATATATTCTTTTTTGCTTTTAGATACCAGCATCAGCAGTAATTAGCTTTATTTCCACATTATCCCTTTTTTGATTATCCCCAAGAGCCATATCTACTTCCTTCCTGAAATTACACAACGATTGCCTGAACTACTCCCTCTGGTAATGAATTCCACAGAATCGCTACTCTCAGCGTGAAAAACTTTCAGGTCACCTCAGGTTTACCCTTTGTCCTTAGACGGCGGCCCATAGACTCCACCACCATGAAGAACATTATCTCTGAATCTACCCTATTTAATCCTGTCAGAATTTCTAAGGTTCTATTCGATCTCCTCGCACTCTTCGAAACCCCAATGAGTATAATCTTAACCGACTAAGTCTCTTCTTATTTGACAGTCCTGCCACCCAAGGAATAGACCTGGTAAACCTTAGCTGCCCTCCCTCCATAGCAAGAACATTATTACTCAGATAACGGCACCTCAACTTTACACAATACCCCAGATGTGGTCTCACCAATTCCCGATAACGTTTCACTGACACATTTGTATTCCTAAAGTCAAATCCTCTCGCTATGAAGGCCAACTTACCATTTGGCTTCTTTACTCCCTGTGAAACTTGCATGCTATCTTTCAGGGACTGATGCATGAGGTCACCAAGGTCTTGCTGAGTATTCACCTGTCTCTATTTACGCCCATTGAAATAATAATCTGCCTTCCTATCTTTGCTACCAAATTGGATAACCTCACATTCATCCACGTTATACGGCATCCACCATGCATGCACCCACTCACTCTGCCTGTGGAAATCCTGCTGAAGCATCTCTGCATCCTCCTCTCAGCTTAACCTCACAGACAATGTTATATTATCTGCAAATCAGGAAATAATACATTCAATGCGTTCGTCCAAATAATTGATGTATGATGTGAACAGTTGGGGTCCTCGTAGAGATTCTTGTAGTACCCGACCATTTACTGCCTGCCAATCAGAAGAACAAAACATTGATTTTAACTGTTTTGCTTTCTGTCTGCAAATCAGCATTCTATCCATCTCAAAATACTGATGGTAAGACCATGCCCTTTAACTTTTCATTTCAGCTTCTATGTGACAACTGGTCGAAAGCCTTCTGAAAGTCGAAATAAACCACATTCACCAATTCTCCCTGGTCGACTCTATTGGTTATATCTTCAAAGAATTCTTGTAGATTTTTCAAACATTATTTTCTGTTGGTAAATCAAAGAACATAGAACATTACAGCACAGTACAGGCCCTTCGGCCCTCAATGTTGCGCCGACCTGTGAAACCACTCTAAAGCCCATCTACACTATTCCCTTATCGTCCATATGTCTATTCAATGACCATTTGAATGCCCTTAGTGTTTGCGAGTCCACTACTGTTGCAGGCAGGACAGTCCACGCCCTTACTACTCTCTGAGTAAAGAACCTACCTCTGACATCTGTCTTATATCTATGCTGACTTAGTCTGATTAAACGATTCCTTTCAAAATTCAGTGGTATGAAATCCGTGACAATGAACTCCACCAACTTCCCTACGACCGACGTTAGGGTCACTGGTCTATAGTTCCCCATTTTCTCTCTACCTCTCCTTTTGAATAGCGGGTTTACTTTTGCTAACTTCTAATCTGCAGGAAACATTAAATGGTGCAAACAATATTGGGAGTATGACTAATAATGGATCAATCATTTCTATGGTGGACTCTGATCGCGAATTGCAGATTGAGGGTGGCGACGCAGCACAAATTCGTACCCCAAAAGAAGGAAGGAAATAGATGACTGTCAGACAGAGCAAGAGGGCTGGGCAGGCAGTCCAGTAATAACCTATGGCTATTCACCTGCAAAACGGAACAGATATAACTTTATGGACATTGTTCCGGGAGGGGAGGGGGTGACCTGTCAGGAGAATGCAGTAGCAGCCACGTCCGTGGTACCGCAGTTTCGTCTATGAGACAGCAAGGGAGGAAATGCCTGCAGCGAACAAAAATGGTGGGGCATTCAATAGTGCGCAGAAGTGACAGGCATTTCCGTGGCCACAAACATGAACATAGAACATAGAACATAGAAAATACAGCACAGAACAGGCCCTTCGGCCCACGATGTTTTGCCGAACCTTTGTCCTAGATTAATCATAGATTATCATTGAATTTACAGTGCAGAAGGAGGCCATTCGGCCCTTTGAGTCTGCACCGGTTCTTGGAAAGAGCACCCTACCCAAACTCAACACCTCCACCCAACACCAAGGGCAATTTGGACATTAAGTGCAATTTGTCATTGGCCAATTCACCTAACCCGCACATCTTTGGACTGTGGGAGGAAACCGGAGCACCCGGAGGAAACCCACGCAGACATGGGGAGGACGTGCAGACTCCGCACAGACAGTGACCCAAGCCGGAATCGAACCTGGGACCCTGGAGCTGTGAAGCAATTGTGCTATCCACAATGCTACTGTGCTGCCCTTGAGAACAAATAAATCTACACTATATCATTTTACCGTAATCCATGTACCTATCCAATAGCTGCTTGAAGGTCCCTAATGTTTCCGACTCAACTACTTCCACAGGCAGTGCATTCCATGTCCATGACTCAGCATGGATTGTCACCACATATGTTCCACGGTCATGATGTCAGAGCGGAGCTTCATGACATTCTGAAAGGCGAGGGTGATTAGCCAAAGGGTATTGTGCACTTTTTTGCAGATGGCACCAGGATAAAGAAGGATAAGTTTCTGCATCGTGAATTTAGAGGGTAAGGCAGAAGGTTAAACTAAGACTTCGAAGGTTGCGATATTTGGGTTGCTCCCTGTGCCATGCGTGAGTGAACATCAATAAAGGATGAATGGTCAGATAAACGGGTGTCCTGATGGATGGCGAAGTAGGGAAGACTTTAGGTACTTGGGTCATTGGGATTGTTTCTAGGGCAGAAGGGATCTGTATAAGCGGGATTGGTGTCATCTGCATGGGGGGGGGGGGGGTATCATTACAGGGAGGCTTGCTTTTGCCACGGAATATGGTTCAAACTAATTTGGAACGGGGAATGTGATCGACGTTTACAGTACAGTGGGTGAGAAGGTTAAATCCAATACAGAAGAAAAATAAGGCAAGTCAAATGGGCAGAACAGACACGGGTATGATAAGGCACATGGGAGAAGTGGCTGGAAAAACTGCATTTATCTCAATTCAGACAGACAGCCAGGTAAGTCTGATGAATTCTGTGTGTTGACCAAGAAATGGAATTGTGACATTCTTAGAGTAACTTGGTTGAATGAAGTGCAGGGTTTACAGTTGGACATCTCAGGTGGTAGAAATTTCAGTCGTGATAGAGGGAGAGGAAAGAAGAGATGTTTTTCATTATTGATTAGGGAGAAGATCGTGGCAGTACTCAGAATAATATCCCAGCAACATCCTCAAATTAGTCCTTATGCTAGAACTTAGTGACAAAACCTAGACGGTCAAATTTCGGCGAATTTACCATCGCTCCCGAAACTGTCAGGGAGAGATATGTGGGCAGATATTTGGGCAGAGTTCTGAGGATTGTAAGAAAACCGCGTTGGGTGTTTAAACTCCACCAACAAAAAAGTGTGAAATGTTCAAAAGAGCAACCCACCTCACCCGCCACCCAATGCGTCGCAGGCTCTACAAGGGAGGAGGCGGTGTTGTATCTAGTTTTGGTGATCAATGCCGGGCAAGTGGTTGAACATTCATTGGGGACCTTTTTGGAACAGTGAACATAACACAGCAGATTTTAAGGTAATTTTGTAAAGGGACAAACATAGAATGGAAATTAAAGTAGTGAATTAGAGAAGGCTAAATTTTAATTAAATACGTAAGGCACCGTTTCGTAGTGGTTACGACGGCTGCACCACGGCGTACAGCATCCTGGTTCGATCTCTGCATAGGTCACTGTCTGTGCGGAGTTTGCACATTCTCACCGTGTTTGCGCCCACAACACAAAATGTCTTAGAATCAATGAATTAACATTGCAGAAGGGGGCCATTCGGCTCAGCGAGTTTGCGCTGACATTGGAAACAGCACTCTACTTAAGCCCACACTTGCCCACTATCCCCGTAACCAAGTAACCCCATCTAACCTTTTTGGACACTAAGGGCAACGTGGCATAGCCAATCCACCTGACCTGCACATCTTTGTACTGTGGGAGGAAACCGGAGTAACCGGAGGAAGCCCACACAGACACGGGAAGAACAATGATCCAAGCCTGGAATCGAACCCATGCCCCTGGCGCTGTGAAGCAACAGTACTAACCAATGATGTGCAGGGTAAATAGATTGGTCACAGTAAGTTGCCCCTAAATTGGAAAAAATCTAAACCAATAGATGAACAAATTAAGACAGGACCAGTCCAACGCTATTGGGAGCAGCTACTTGTCGGACTTCTGATTCAGAATAGTGGGATTCATTCAACAAACAAATAGAAAACCTACAGGCCAATCATTCCCCATGATATTGAAGGGTGGGACCAATAACTTCAGAGACACCTGCATGTAAAAGATATACAGGGTTGGAAAAATAAATAAAAATAGGCTTATTGCAACTCCAGAGGGCTCAAAACAACGGAAACCTCAGAGAAGAATAGAAAGTGCAAGGGATTACTGATATAAAAAATTTGGAAATGGACGACGGGGCATGGATTAGCATTTGGTGGATGGAAGAAATGAGTATTGAATGGAATTTAATGAGTATGTTAAGAGAAGAACGTTGACGAGGGAAAAAGTCGGACTATTAGGGGACATCATGGCAATTGATTTATGGATCTGGGAGTCAAGGGGGATTTTCATGAGTACTGTGCATTCCTGTTCATAAAGAGATGGATTATTTAGCTGCAGAAATCAATGACGTGCATTGTGATTTAATTGCACAACTTAGCATTGACAAGGAGGAAGCATTAAAAGTTTTAATGGGCCGTAAGTTGATAAATAACCGAGCCAGGTGATAGCTATGTCAGTTTGCTTTATGAGGCAACAGAGAAGTTTGCAGAGACGGTGACAAAAACATCAAATATCATCCTCACACAGGAGAGGTCCCTGGCACATTCTTCCCGTGTTTGCGTGTTTCGCCCCCACAACACAAAGATGTGCAGGGTAGATGGATTGGCCCCACTGATTTTCCCCTTACTTGGAAAAAAAGAATTGGGTACTCTAAATTTATAAACAAAAAGGAGAGGTTCACGGACGGTTGGGCAATAGCTAATCTTCGCCACTGTTCGACGAGGGAATTACAGGACACTGAGTCTAGCTTTAGCGGTAGGGAAACTACAGAAATAAATAGTGGGGGGAAGCTAATGTAAATTCTGCACTGTAAATTCAATGATAATCTATGATTAATCTAGTACAAAGGTTCGGCACAACATCGTGGGCCGAAGGGCCTGTTCTGTGCTGTATTTTCGATGTTCTATGTTCTAATCTCCACTTGGAAAGAAAAGGTTCAATCATAGAACCATCATAGAATTTACAGTGCAGAAGGAGGTGCTTCAGCCTGTAGAGTCTGCACCGCCCCCTGGAAAGATCACCCGACTTAACCCCACACCTCTACCCTGTCCCCGTAACCCAATGACCCCACCTAACATATTGTGGACACAAAGGGCCATTTAGCATGGCCAATCCACTTAACCTGCACATCTTCGGACCGTGGGAGGAAAGCGAAGCGCCTGGAGGAAACACACGCAGACACGGTAAGAACGTGCAGACTCCACAAAGACAGTGACTGAAGCCTGAAATCGAACCTGTGAACCCTGGCACTGTGACGCAACACTGATGACCACTGTGCTATCGTGCAGCTCACCACAGTGCTACCGGGCCGTCCACTACTGTATTACCGTGCCGCTCAGCAGTATGCTACCGTGATTATTGAGTATAGTCTGCTGGTCCCAAAGGGAGATCATGCTTTACATTTATGATTGAATTTTGAGAGAATGTGACTATGTAGCAGGGGGTCGTTTGGTTGATGTAGTTAGTTAAGCTTCTGACATGGTCCTGCCTGAGAGATGGATGGGGAAATTTGTGGAACTGGATTCAAGACAGCCCAGTGGAGTGACGTGCGGGGAATGGAGCGGTGTATAAATGGAGTGACATGTGGGAAATGGGGCAGTGTTTAAATGGAGTGACGTGTGGAAAATTGGGCAGTGTATAAATAGGATGATGTCTGGGAAATAGGGCGGTGTATAAATGTATAATTGCAATGATGTGTGGGAAATGGGGCCGTGTTTAAATGGAGGGGCATGCAGGAATTGGGGTGTGTTTTCATGGAGAGACGTGTGGCAAATAGGGTGGTGTTTAAATGGAGTGACGGACTCGATCTGGGGTGGTGTATAAATGGAGTGGCATGTGGGAAATAGGGTGGGTTATAAATGGAGTGACATGTGGGTAATAGGGCGTGTCTAAGTGGAGCGATGTCAGGAAATGGGGCGGTGTATAGCTGGAGTGAAGTGTGAGAAATGGTGTGGTGTATAAATGGAGTGGCGTGTGGGAAATGGGGCAATGTATAAAAGTACAAAGGGAATGCGTGTGGGAAATATGGCGGAATTTAAATGAAATGACGTGCGGGAAATGGGGCGGTGTATAAATGTATAAATGGAGTGCCGTGTGGGAAATGGGGCGGTGTTTAACGGAATTGACATGCGGGAAATCGGGCGGTGTTTAATCAGAGTGACATGTGGGAAATGGGGCGGTGTATAACTGTATAATTGGAGTGTCGTACGGGAAATGGTGTGACGTATTAATGGAGTGAATGCGGGAAATGTCGCGGTGTTCTTATGGAGTGACGTGCGGGAAATCGGGTGGTGGTTAAATGGAGTAACGGGCGGGAAATGAGGCGGTGTACAAATGGAATGATGTCAGAAAATGGAACGGTGTATAAATGGAGTGATGTCAGGAAAGGGGCGGTGTATAAATAGAGTGACTTAGGAAACATTGGCGAAGTATAAATGGAGTGATGTCAGGAAATGGGGCGGTGTATAAGTGGAGTGACGTGTGAGAAATAGGCAGTGTATAAATGGAGTGACGTGTGCGAAATGGAGCGATGTATGAATGGAGTGACATATGGGAAACGGGGTGAAATATAAATGTATAAATCGAGTGATATGTGGGAAATGGAGCGCTGTTTAAATGGTGTGATGTGCAGAAAATGTGCTGTTGTTTAAATGGAGTGACGTGCGGGAAAGGGGACGGTGAATACATTTATAAATGGAGTGCCGTGTGGGAAATGGGGCGATGTTTAAATGGAGTGACGTGTGGGAAATGGGGCAGTGTATAAATGTATAAATGGAGTGACTTGTGGGAAATGGGGCTGTGTTTAAATGGAGTGACGTGCGGAAAACGTGCCGTTGTTTAAATGGAGTGACGTGCAGGAAATGGGACCGTTTATAAATTTATAACTGGAGAGTCACGTGGGACATGGGGCGTTGTTTAAATGGAGTGACCTGTGGGAAATGGGGCAGTGTATAAATTTATCAATGGAGTGACGTGTGGGAAATGGGACGGTGTTTAAATGGTGTGACGTGTGGAAAATGGGGTAGTGTTCACATGTATAAATGGAGTGACGTGTGGCAAATGGGCTGGTGTTTAACTGAAGTGACATGTGGGAACTGGGGCAGTGAATAAATTGATTGGCTTGTGGGAAATGGGGCAGTGTAAAAATGTACAAATGGAGTGATGTGTGGGAAATGGGACAGTATTTAAATGGAGAGTAATGTGGGGAATGGGGTGGTGTATAAATGGAGTGGCTTGTGGGAAAGGGGGCAGTGTATAAATAGAGTGACGTGTGGGAAATGGGGCTTAGTATAAATGGAGTGGTCTGTGGGAAATGGGGCGGTATATAAATGTGTAAATAGAGTGACGTATCGGGAATGGGGTGGTGTATAAATTGAATGACGTGTGGGAAATAGGGTGGGGTATAAATGGAGTGACAGGCGGGAATTAGGGCGGTGTATAAATGGAGTGATATCAGGAAATGGGGTGGCGCATATAAATGGAGTGACATGTGGGAAATGGGGTGGTGTTTAAATGGAGTGCCATGTGGGAAATGTGTGGGGGGTGTATAAAAGTATAAAGGCTGTGACGTGTGGGAAATGGGGCTGTGTTTAAATGGAGAGATGTCTGGGAAACGGGGCAGTGTATAAAAGGAGTGATGTTTGGGAAATGGGACTGTGTTCAAATGGAGTGACGTGCGGGAAATGGGGCCGTGGATAAATGAAGTGACGTCTGGGAAATAGGGTGGGGTTTAAATGGAGTAACATGTGGGTAATAGGGCAGTGTATAAATGGAGTGATGTCAGGAAACGGGGCGGTGTATAATTGGAGTGAAGTGTGGGAAATGGTGTGGTGTATAAATGGAGTGGCGTGTGGGAAATGGGGCAATGTATAAAAGTATAACGGCAATGCGTGTGGGAAATGTGGTGTTATTTAAATGGAGTGATGTGCGGGAAATGGGGCGATGTATAAATTTATAAATGGAGTGCTGTGTGGGTAATGGGGCGATGTTTAAACGGAGTGACGTGCGGAAAACGTGCCATTGTTTAAATGGAGTGACGTGCGGGAAATGGGACGGTGGAGAAATTTATAAATGGATATCCGTGTGGGAAATGGGGGATGTTTAAATGGAGTGATGTGTGGGAAATGGGGCAGTGTATAACTGTATAAATGGAGTGACGTGTGGGAAATGGGGCTGTTTTTAAATGGAGTGACGTGTGGGAATGGGCCGGTGTTTAACTGAAGTGACATGTGGGATCTGGGCCGGTGAATAAATGGAGTGGCAGTGTACAAATGTATAAATTGAGTGATGTGTGGGAAATGGGGCGGTGTTCAAATGGACTGAAATGTGGGGAATGGGGCGGTGTATAAATGGAGTAACATGTGGGAAATGGGGCAGTGTACAAATGTATAAATGGAGCAATGTGTGGAAATGGGGTGGTGTTTAACTGGAGTGACATGCGGGAAATCGGGCGGTGTTTAATGAGAGTGACGTTTGGGGAATGGGGCGGTGTATAAATGGATAATTGGAGTGGCGTGCAGGAAATGGTGTGGCGTATAAATGGAGTGAGTGCGGAAATGGCATGATGTTCCAACGGAGTGACGTGCGGGAAATCGGGTGGTGATTAAATGGAGTAACGGGTGGAAAGTGGAGACATGTATGAATGGAGTGACATATGGGAAACGGCGTGGAATATAAATCTGTAAATCGAGTGATCTGTGGGAAATGGAGCGCTGTTTAAATGGAGTGATGTGCTGAAAATGTGCCGTTGTTTATATGGAGTGACGTGCGGGAAATCGGACGGTGAATGAATTTATAAATGGAGTGCCATGTGTGAAATGGGGCGATGTTTAAATGGAGTGACGTGTGGGAAATGGGGCAGTGTATAAATGTATAAATGGAGTGACATGTGGGAAATGGGGCTGTGTTTAAATGGAGTGACATGTGGAAAACATGCCGTTGTTTAAACGGAGTGATGTGCGGGAAATGGGACGGTGTATACATTTATAAATGGAGAGCCGTGTGAAAAATGGGGCGATGTTTAAATGGAGTGATGTGTGGAAATGGGGTGGTGTTTAAATGGTGTGACGTGTGGGAAATGGGGTGGTGTACAAATGTATAAATAAAGTGATGTGTGGGAATGGGCCGGTGTTTAATGTGGTAACTGGGGCGGTGAATTGATGGGGTGGTCTCTGGGAAATGGGGCAGTATACAAATGTATAAATGCAGTGATGTGTGGGAAATGGGGCGGTGTTTAAATGGAGTGAAATGTGGGGAATGGGGTGGTTTATAAATGGAGTGGGCTGTGGGAAATGGGGCGCTGTATAAATGTGTAAATAGAGTGACGTTTGTGAAATGGGGCGCTGTATAAATAGAGTCACGTGTGGGAAATAGGGCGGGGTATAAATGGAGTGACTTGCGGGAAATAGGGCAGTGTATAAATGGAGTGATATCAGGAAATGGGGCGGTGCATATAAATGGAGTGACATGTGGGAATTGGGGTGGTGTTTAAACGTATAAAGGGTTGAATGTGTGGGAAATGGGGCTGTGTTTAAATGGAGTGATGTCTGGGTAATGGGGCATTGCATAAATGTATAAATGGAGTGCCATGTGGGAAATTGGGCGATGTTTAAATGGAGTGACGTGGGGGAAATGGCGCAGTGTATACATGTATAAATGGAGTGACATGTGGCAAATGGGGTGGTGTTTCAATGGAGTGGCGTGCAGAAAATGTGCCGTTAATTGAATGGAGTGACGTGTGGAAAATGGGGCAATGTCTAAATGTATAAATGGAGTGACTTGAGGGAAATGGGGCGGTGTTCAAATGGAGTGGCCTGTGGGAAATGGGGCAGTGTACAAATGTATAAATGGAGTGATGTGTGGGAAATGAGGCAGTGTCTAAGTGTGTAAATGGAGTGACGTGTGGGAAATGGGGCAATGTCTAAATGTTTAAATGGAGTGAAATGTGGGGAATGGGACGGTGTATAAATGGAGTGGCCTGTGGGAAATGAGGCAGTGTATAAATGTGTAAATGGAGTGACGTGTGGGAAATGGAGCGGTGTATAAATGGAGCGGCCTGTCTGAAATGAGGCAGTGTATAAATGTGTAAATTGAGTGACGTGTGGGAAATCATGCGGTGTATAAATGGAGTGGCCTGTGGGAAATGGGGCGGTGTATAAATGTATAAATAGATTGACGCATGGAAATGGGCAGTGCATAAATGGAGTGACGTGTGGGAAATAGGGCATTGTATAAATGGAGCGATATCAGGAAATGGGGCGTTGCATATAAATGGAGTGACATGTGGGAAATGGGGCGGCCCTTAAATGAAGTGACATATGGGAAATGTGTGGGCGGTGTATAAAAGTACTAAGGGTGTGACGTGTGGGAAATGGGGCTGTGTTTAAATGGAGTGACGTGCGGGAAATGGGGCCGTGTATAAATGGAGTGACGTATGGGGAATGTGGTGGTTTATAAATGGATAAATGGAGTGACGTGTGGGAAATAGGGCTGTGTATAAATTAGTGATGTCAGGAAATGGGCGGAGTGTAAATGGAGTTACGTCTGGGAAATGGCGTGAGGTATAAATGGAGTGACGTGTGGGAAATAGGGTAGTTCATAAATGGAGTGATGTCACAAAATGGGGCGGTATATAAATGGAGTGATACGGAGTGTTGTCAGGAAATGGGGCAGGGTATCAATGAAGTGACGTCTGGGAAATGAGGTGGTGTTTTAATGGAGTAACATGTGGAAATTGGGTGGTGTATAAATTGAGTCATGTCAGGAAATAGGGCTGTGTACAAGTGGAGTGACATGTGAGAAATAGGCGTCGTATACATGGAGTGAAGTGTGCAAAATGGGGCAGGGTATGAATGGAGTGACATGTGGGAAACGGATCAGTATATAAATGTATAAATGCAGTGACCTGTGAGAAATGGAGCAGTGCTTAAATGGAGTGACGTGCGGGAAACGTGGCGGTGTTTAAGTGGAGTGACGGGTGGAAAATGGAGCGGTGTATAAATGCATGAATGGAGTGCAATGTGGGAAATGGGGTGGTTTTAAATGGATTGATGTGTGGGAAATGGGGCAGTGTATAAAGGGAGCGATGTTTGGAAATGGGGCGGTGTTTAAATGAAGTGACCTGTGGGATACGGGGCGGTGTTTAAATGGCGTGAAGTGCGGTGAATGGAGCAGTGTACAAATTGAGTGAATTGCGGGTAATCGGGCGGTGTTTAAATAGAGTGACGGGCGGGAAATGGGTCGATGTATAAATGGAGTGACGTGTGGGAAATGGGGCCGTGTTTAAATGGAGTGGATGTGTGGGAAATGGGGCAGTTTATAAATGTATAAATGGAGTGACGGGTGGAAAACGGGGCGGTGTTTTAATGGAGTGAATTGCGGGAATTTGGGCGGTGTTTAAATAGAGTGACGGGCGGGAAATGGGGCGGTGTATAAAGGGAGTGATATGTGGGAAATGGGGTGGTGTTTAAATGGGGTAACGTGTGGGAAATGGGGCGGTGTACAAATGTATAAATGGAGTGATGTGTGGGAAATATGTGGGCGGTGTATAAAAGTATTAAGGATGTGACGTGTGGGAAATGCGGCTGTGTTTAAATGGAGGGATGTCTGGCAAATGGGGAGGTGCATCAAAGAGTTACGTGCGGTAATTGGGGCGGTGTACAAATGGAGTGACGTGTGGGAAATGTGTGGGCGGTGTATAAAAGTATAAAGGCTGTGCGTGTGGGAAATGGGTCTGTGTTTAAATGGAGTGATGTCTGGGAAATGGGGCGGTGTATAAAAGGAGTGATGTGTGGGAAATGGGACTGTGTTTAAATGGAGTGACGTGTGGGAAATGGGGACGTGTATAAATGGGGTGGCCTGTGGGAAATGGGGCGGTGTATAAATATATAAATGGTGTGATGTATGGGGAATAGGGCGGTGTATAAAAGTATAAATGGAGTGATGTGTGGGAAATGCGGCAGTGTATAAATGGAGTGACGTGTGGGAAATAGGGTGGGGTTTAAATGGAGTGAATTCAGGAAATGAGGCAGTGAAAAACTGGACTGAAGTGTGGGAAACGGTGTGGTGTATAAATGAAGTGGCGTGAGGCAAATGGGGCAATGTATAAAAGTATAATGGTAATGCGTTTGGAAATGTGGCGTTATTTAAATGGAGTGCTGTGCGAAAATTGGGGCGATGTATAAATTTATAAATGGAGTGCCGTGTGCGAAATGGGGCGATGTTTAAATGGAGTGACGTGCAGAAAATGTGCCGTTTGTTTAATTGGAGTGGCGTGCGGAAATGGGACGGTGTATACATTTATAAATGGAGATCCGTGTGGGAAGTGGAGCGATGTTTATGGAGTGACATGTGGGAAATGGGGCAGTGTATAAATGGAGTGACGTGTGCAAAATGGAGCGGTGTATGAATGGAGTGACATATAGGAAACGGGGACGTATATAAATGTATAAATCGAGTGACCTGTGGGAAATGGAGCGCTGTTTAAATGGAGTGATGTGCGGAAAATGGGGCAATGTATAAATGTATAAATGGAGTGACGTGTGGGAAATGGGGTGGTTTTTAAATTGAGTGACGTGTTGGCAATGCGGTGGTGTACACATGTATAAATAAAGTGATGTGTGGGAATGGGCCGGTGTTTAACTGAAGTGACATGTGGGAACTGGGGTGGAGAATAAATGGAGTGGCCTGTGGAAAATGGGGCAGTGTACATACGTATAAATGGAGTGATGTTCGGAAAATGGCACGGAGTTTAAATGGAGTGAAATATGGGGAAAGGGGTGGTGTATCAATGGAGTGACGTGTGGGAAATAGGGCGGGGTATAAATGGAGTGATATGCAGGAAATAGGGTCGTGTATAAATGGAGTGATGTCAGGAAATGGGGCGTAGTATAACTGGAATGAATTATGGGAAATGGTATGGTGTGTAAATAGTGTGGCGTGTGGGAAATGGGGCAATGTTAAAAAGTATAATGGGAATGCGTGTGGGAAATGTGGCGATGTCTAAATGGAGTGACGTGAGGGAATTGGGGCATTGTATAAATTTATAAATGGAGTGCCGTGTGGGAAATGGGGTGGTGTACACATGTATAAATCGAGTGACGTGTGGGAATGAGCCGTTGTTTAACTGAAGTGACATGAGGTAACTGGGGCGGTGAATTGATGGGGTGGTCTCTGGGAAATGGGGCAGTATACAAATGTATAAATGCAGTGATGTGTGGGAAATGGGGCGGTGTTTAAATGGAGTGAAATGTGGGGAATGGGGTGGTTTATAAATGGAGTGGGCTGTGGGAAATGGGGCGCTGTATAAATGTGTAAATAGAGTGACGTTTGTGAAATGGGGCGCTGTATAAATAGAGTCACGTCTGGGAAATAGGGCGGGGTATAAATGGAGTGACTTGCGGGAAATAGGGCAGTGTATAAATGGAGTGATATCAGGAAATGGGGCGGTGCATATAAATGGAGTGACATGTGGGAATTGGGGTGGTGTTTAAAAGTATAAAGGGTTGAATGTGGGGGAAATGGGGCTGTGTTTAAATGGAGTGATGTCTGGGTAATGGGACGGTGTATTAATGTAGTGATGTGTGGGAAATGGGACTGTTTAAATGGAGTGACGTGCGGGAAACGGGGCAGTGTATAACTGGAGTTGCCTGTGGGAACTGGGGCAGTGTATAAATGTGTAAATGGAGTGACGAAGGGAAATAGGGTGGGTTACAAATGGAATGACATGTGGGTAATAGGGCGGTGTATAAAAGGAGTGATGTCAGGAAATGGGGCATTGCATAAATGTATAAATGGAGTGCCATGTGGGAAATTGGGCGATGTTTAAATGGAGTGACGTGGGGGAAATGGCGCAGTGTATACATGTATAAATGGAGTGACATGTGGCAAATGGGGTGGTGTTTCAATGGAGTGGCGTGCAGAAAATGTGCCGTTAATTGAATGGAGTGACGTGTGGAAAATGGGGCAATGTCTAAATGTATAAATGGAGTGACTTGAGGGAAATGGGGCGGTGTTCAAATGGAGTGGCCTGTGGGAAATGGGGCAGTGTACAAATGTATAAATGGAGTGATGTGTGGGAAATGAGGCAGTGTCTAAGTGTGTAAATGGAGTGACGTGTGGGAAATGGGGCAATGTCTAAATGTTTAAATGGAGTGAAATGTGGGGAATGGGACGGTGTATAAATGGAGTGGCCTGTGGGAAATGAGGCAGTGTATAAATGTGTAAATGGAGTGACGTGTGGGAAATGGAGCGGTGTATAAATGGAGCGGCCTGTCTGAAATGAGGCAGTGTATAAATGTGTAAATGGAGTGACGTGTGGGAAATCATGCGGTGTATAAATGGAGTGGCCTGTGGGAAATGGGGCGGTGTATAAATGTATAAATAGATTGACGCATGGAAATGGGCAGTGCATAAATGGAGTGACGTGTGGGAAATAGGGCATTGTATAAATGGAGCGATATCAGGAAATGGGGCGTTGCATATAAATGGAGTGACATGTGGGAAATGGGGAGGTCCTTAAATGAAGTGACATATGGGAAATGTGTGGGCGGTGTATAAAAGTACTAAGGGTGTGACGTGTGGGAAATGGGGCTGTGTTTAAATGGAGTGACGTGCGGGAAATGGGGCCGTGTATAAATGGAGTGACGTATGGGGAATGTAGTGGTTTATAGATGGACAAATGGAGTGACGTGTGGGAAATAGGGCTGTGTATAAATTAGTGATGTCAGGAAATGGGCGGAGTGTAAATGGAGTTACGTCTGGGAAATGGCGTGAGGTATAAATGGAGTGACGTGTGGGAAATAGGGTGGTTCATAAATGGAGTGATGTCACAAAATGGGGCGGTATATAAATGGAGTGATACGGAGTGTTGTCAGGAAATGGGGCAGGGTATCAATGAAGTGACGTCTGGGAAATGAGGCGGTGTTTTAATGGAGTAACATGTGGAAATTGGGTGGTGTATAAATTGAGTCATGTCAGGAAATAGGGCTGTGTACAAGTGGAGTGACATGTGAGAAATAGGCGTCGTATACATGGAGTGAAGTGTGCAAAATGGGGCAGGGTATGAATGGAGTGACATGTGGGAAACGGATCAGTATATAAATGTATAAATGCAGTGACCTGTGAGAAATGGAGCAGTGCTTAAATGGAGTGACGTGCGGGAAACGTGGCGGTGTTTAAGTGGAGTGACGGGTGGAAAATGGAGCGGTGTATAAATGCATGAATGGAGTGCGATGTGGGAAATGGGGTGGTTTTAAATGGATTGATGTGTGGGAAATGGGGCAGTGTATAAAGGGAGCGATGTTTGGAAATGGGGCGGTGTTTAAATGGAGTGACCTGTGGGATACGGGGCGGTGTTTAAATGGCGTGAAGTGCGGTGAATGGAGCAGTGTACAAATTGAGTGAATTGCGGGTAATCGGGCGGTGTTTAAATAGAGTGACGTGCGGGAAATGGGTCGATGTATAAATGGAGTGACGTGTGGGAAATGGGGCTGTGTTTAAATGGAGTGGATGTGTGGGAAATGGGGCAGTTTATAAATGTATAAATGGAGTGACGGGTGGAAAACGGGGCGGTGTTTTAATGGAGTGAGTTGCGGGAATTTGGGCGGTGTTTAAATAGAGTGACGGGCGGGAAATGGGGCGGTGTATAAGGGAGTGATATGTGGGAAATGGGGTGGTGTTTAAATGGGGTAACGTGTGGGAAATGGGGCGGTGTACAAATGTATAAATGGAGTGATGTGTGGGAAATATGTGGGCGGTGTATAAAAGTATCAAGGATGTGACGTGTGGGAAATGCGGCTGTGTTTAAATGGAGTGATGTCTGGCAAATGGGGAGGTGCATCAAAGAGTTACGTGCGGTAATTGGGGCGGTGTACAAATGGAGTGACGTGTGGGAAATGTGTGGGCGGTGTATAAAAGTATAAAGGCTGTGCGTGTGGGAAATGGGTCTGTGTTTAAATGGAGTGATGTCTGGGAAATGGGGCGGTGTATAAAAGGAGTGATGTGTGGGAAATGGGACTGTGTTTAAATGGAGTGACGTGTGGGAAATGGGGACGTGTATAAATGGGGTGGCCTGTGGGAAATGGGGCGGTGTATAAATATATAAATGGTGTGATGTATGGGGAATAGGGCGGTGTATAAAAGTATAAATAGAGTGATGTGTGGGAAATGCGGCAGTGTATAAATGGAGTGACGTGTGGGAAATAGGGTGGGGTTTAAATGGAGTGATGTCAGGAAATGAGGCAGTGAAAAACTGGACTGAAGTGTGGGAAACGGTGTGGTGTATAAATGAAGTGGCGTGAGGGAAATGGGGCAATGTATAAAAGTATAATGGTAATGCGTTTGGAAATGTGGCGTTATTTAAATGGAGTGCCGTGCGAAAATTGGGGCGATGTATAAATTTATAAATGGAGTGCCGTGTGCAAAATGGGGCGATGTTTAAATGGAGTGACGTGCAGAAAATGTGCCGTTTGTTTAATTGGAGTGGCGTGCGGAAATGGGACGGTGTATACATTTATAAATGGAGATCCGTGTGGGAAGTGGGGCGATGTTTATGGAGTGACATGTGGGAAATGGGGCAGTGTATAAATGGAGTGACGTGTGCAAAATGGAGCGGTGTATGAATGGAGTGACATATAGGAAACGGGGAGGAATATAAATGTATAAATCGAGTGACCTGTGGGAAATGGAGCGCTGTTTAAATGGAGTGATGTGCGGAAAATGGGGCAATGTATAAATGTATAAATGGAGTGACGTGTGGGAAATGGGGTGGTTTTTAAATTGAGTGACGTGTTAGCAATGCGGTGGTGTACACATGTATAAATAAAGTGATGTGTGGGAATGCGCCGGTGTTTAACTGAAGTGACATGTGGGAACTGGGGCGGTGAATAAATGGAGTGGCCTGTGCGAAATGGGGCAGTGTACAAACGTATAAATGGAGTGATGTGTGGGAAATGGGGCATTGTTTAAATGGAGTGAAATGTGGGGAATGGGGCGGTGTGTAAATGGAGTGACATGTGGGAAAAAGGGCAGCGTAAAAATGTATAAATGGAGCAACGTGTGAAAATGGGCACTGTTGAACTGGAGTGGGGGATAAATGGAGTGACATGCGGGAAAGGGGGCGGTGTTTAAATAGAGAGGCGTGCGGAAAATGCGCCGTTGTTTGAATGGAGTGACTTGTGGGAAAGGGGGCAATGCTTAATTGTATAATTGGAGTGACGTGTGGGAAATGGGGCGGTGTTTAAATGGAGTGACGTGTGGGAAATTGGGTGGTGTAATCATGAATAAATGGAATGACGTGTGGGAAATGGGCTGGTGTTTAAACGAAATGACATGTGGCATTTGGAGCGGTGAATAAATGGAGTGGCCTGTGGGAATTGGGGCAGTGTACAAATGTGTAAATGGAATGACGTGTAGGAAATGGTGCGGTGTATAAATGGAGTGGCCCATGGCAAATGAGGCAGTGTATAAATGGGTAAATGGAGTGACGTGTGGGAAATGGGGTAGTGTAGAAATGGAGTCGCCTGTGGGAAATGAGGCTGTGTATAAATGTGCAAATAAAGTGACGTTTGTGATGTGAGGCGGTGTACAATGGAGTGATGTCAGGAAATGGGTCGGTGCATAAATGTATAAATGGAGTGCTGTGTGGGAAATGGGGCGGTGTTTAACTGGAGTGACATGTGGGAACTGGGGCGGGGAATAAATGGAGTGGCCTGTGGGAATTGGGGCAGCGTACAAATGTATAAATGGAGTGACGTGTGGGAAGTGCGGCAGTGTATAAATGGAGTGGCCTTTGGGAAGTGGGACGGTGTATAAATGTGTAAATAGAGACAAATATTTGAAATGGGGTTGTGTATAAATGGGGTGACGTGTGGGAAATAGGGCGGGATAAAATGGAGTGACGTGCGGGAAATAGGGCGGTGTATAAATGGAGTGATATCAGGAAATGGGGCGGCGCATATAAATGGAGTGACATGTGGGAAATGGAGGGGTGTTTAAATGGAGTGACATGTGGGAAATGTGTGGGCGGTGTATAAAAGTATTAAGGCTGTGATGTGTGGGAAATGGGGCTCTGTTTAAATGGAGTGATGTCTGGGAATTGGGGCTGTGTATAAATGGAGTGGCATGTGGGAAATGGGGCAGTGTATGAATGGAGTGGCCTGTGGGAAATGGGACGGTGTATAAATGTGTAAATAGAGACACATATTTGAAATGGGGTTGTGTATAAATGGGGTGACGTGTGGGAAATAGGGTGGGGTAAAATGGAGTGATATCAGGAAATCGGGCAGTGCATATAAATGGAGTGACATGTGGGAAATGGCGCGGTGTTTAAATGGAGTGACACGTGGGAAATGTGTGGGTGGTGTACAAAAGTATAAAGGGTATGAAGTGTGGGAAATGGGGCTGTGTTTAAATTGAGTGATGTCTGGGAAATGGGACTGTGTTTAAATGGAGTGATGTGCGGGAAATGGGGCCATGTATAAATGGAGTGGCGTGTGGGAAATGGGGCGGTGTTTAAATGGAGTGACGTGCGGGAAATTAGGTGGTGTTTAAATCGAATGACGTGTGGGAAATGGAACGGTGTTTAAATGGTGTTATGTGCAGGAAATAGGGCGGTGCATAAATGTAGTGATATCTGGGAAATGGGGCGGTGCATATAAATGGAGTGATATCAGGAAATGGGGCGGTGCATATAAATGGAGTGACATGTGGGAAATGGCGCGGTGTTTAAATGGAGTGACACGTGGGAAATATGTGGGTGGTGTATAAAAGTATAAAGGGTATGAAGTGTGGGAAATGGGGCTGTGTTTAAATTGAGTGATGTCTGGGAAATGGGGAAGCGTATAAATGGAGTGACGTGTGGGAAATGGGACTGTGTTTAAATGGAGTGATGTGCTGGAAATGGGGCCATGTATAAAAGGAGTGGCGTGTGGGAAATGGGGCGGTGTTTAAATGGAGTGACGTGCGGGAAATTAGGTGGTGTTTAAATCGAGTGACGTGTGGGAAATGGAGCGGTGTTTAAATGGTGTTATGTGCAGGAAATAGGGCGGTGTATAAATGGAGTGATATCTGGGAAATGGGCCGGTGTATAAATGGAGTGATGACTGGGAAATGGGCCGGTGTATTAATGGAGCGATGTCTGGGAAATGGGGCGGTGTTTAAATTAAGTGACGTGTGGGAAATTGGACGGTGCATAAATGGAGTGACTTGTGGGAAATAAGGCAGTTTATAAATGAAGTGATGTCATAAAATAGGGCGGTAAATAAAAGGAGAGATATGGAACCATGTCAGGAAATGGGGCAGTGTATAAATGGAGTGACGTGCGGGAAATGTGACAATGTTTAAATGGAGTGACGAACGGGCAATGGGGTGGTGTTTAAATGCAGCGACATGCGGGAAATGGGGTGGTGCATAAATGGAATGACGTGTGGGAATTGGGCGTGTTTGCATGGAGAGACGAGCAAATATGTTGGTCCTTAAATGGAGTGATGTGCGGGAAATGGGGTGGTGTTTTAATGGAGTACCATGTGGGGGATGGGGCGGTGTGTAAGTGGAGTCGCCTCTGGGAAATGGGGCATTGTATAAATGTGTTAAT
The DNA here is from genome assembly GCF_047496885.1 of Scyliorhinus torazame. Taxonomy (NCBI): domain Eukaryota; kingdom Metazoa; phylum Chordata; class Chondrichthyes; order Carcharhiniformes; family Scyliorhinidae; genus Scyliorhinus; species Scyliorhinus torazame. The sequence goes on along the minus strand of NC_092718.1, from coordinate 106,638,148 downwards.
GGTTTGAAGTGTGGGAAACGGGGTTGTGTATAAATGGACTGGCCTGTGGCAAATGGGACGGTGTATAAAGGGGTAAATAGAGTGACATATGGGAAATGGGATGGGGTATAAATGGAATGACGTGCGGGAAATAGGGCTTTGTATTAATGGAGTGATATCAGGAAATGGGGTGATGCATATAAATGGAGTGACATGTGGGAATTAGGGTGGTATTTAAGTCGAGTCACATGCGGGAAATGTGTGGGTGGTGTATACAAGAAAAAAGGGTGTGACGTGAGGGAAATGGGGCTGTGTTTATATGGAGTGATGTCTGGGAAATGGGGCGGTGCATAAAAGGAGTGATGTGTGGGAAATAGGGCGGGAGATAAATGGAGTGACATGCGGGAAATGGGGCGGTGTTTAAATAGAGTGACGTGCGGAAAATGCGCCGTTGTTTGAATGGAGTGACTTGTGGGAAAGAGGGCAATGCCTAATTGTATAATTGGAGTGACGTGTGGGAAATGGGGCGGTGTTTAAATGGAGTGACGTGTGGGAAATTGGGTGGTGTAATCATGAATAAATGGAGTGACGTGTGGTAAATGGGCTGGTGTTTAAACAAAATGACATGTGGGATTTGGAGCGGTGAATAAATGGAGTGGCCTGTGGGAAATGGGGCAGTGTACAAATGTGTAAATGGAGTGACGTGTGGGAAATGGGGCGGTGTATAAATGGAGTGGCTCATGGCAAATGAGGCAGTGTATAAATGGGTAAATGGAGTGACGTGTGGGAAATGGGGTGGTGTAGAAATGGAGTCGCCTGTGTGAAATGAGGCTGTGTATAAATGTGCAAATAAAGTGACGTTTGTGATGTGAGGCGGTGTACAATGGAGTGATGTCAGGAAATCGGTCGGTGCATAAATGTATAAATGGAGTGCCGTGTGGGAAATGGGGCTGTGTTTAACTGGAGTGACATGTGGGAACTGGGGTGGGGAATAAATGGAGTGGCTGTGGAAATTGGGGCAGCGTACAAATGTATAAATGGAGTAACGTGTGGGAAGTGCGGTGGTGTATAAATGGAGTGGCCTTTGGGAAGTGGGGCGATGTATGAATGGAGTGGCCTGTGGGAAATGGGACGGTATATAAATGTGTAAATAGAGACACATATTTGAAATGGGGTTGTGTATAAATGGGGTGACGTGTGGGAAATAGGGCGGGGTAAAATGGATTGACGTGCGGGAAATAGGGCGGTGTATAAATGGAGTGATATCAGGAAATGGGGCGGTGCATATAAATGGAGTGACATGTGGGAAATGGCGCGGTGTTTAAATGGAGTGACATGTGGGAAATGTGTGGGCGGTGTATAAAAGTATTAAGGCTGTGACGTGTGGGAAATCGGGCTGTGTTTAAATGGAGTGATGTCTGGGTATTGGGGCCGTGTATAAATGGAGTGGCCTGTGGGAAATGGGGTGGTGTATGAATGGAGTGCCCTGTGGGAAATGGGACGGTGTATAAATGTGGAAATAGAGACACATATTTGAAATGGGGTTGTGTATAAATGGGGTGACGTGTGGGAAATAGGGTGGGGTAAATTGGAGTGACATGTGGGAAATAGGGCGGTGTATAAATGGAGTGATATCAGGAATGGGGTGGTGCATATAAATGGAGTGACATGTGGGAAATGGCGCGGTGTTTAAATGGAGTGACATGTGGGAAATGTGTGGGTGGTGTATAAAAGTATAAAGGGTTTGAAATGTGGGAAATGGGGCTGTGTTTAAATTGAGTGATGTCTGGGAAATGGGGAGGCGTATAAATGGAGTGACATGTGGGAAATGGATGGGTGTATAAATGGAGTGTTGACTGGGAAGTGGGCCAGTGTATAAATGGAGTGATGTCTGGGAAATGGGGCGGTGTTTAAATTAAGCGACATGTGGGAAATTGGGCGGTGCATAAATGGAGTGACTTGTGGGAAATAGGGCAGTTTATAAATGGAGTGATGTCATAAAAAGGGCGGTAAATAAAAGGAGAGATATGGAACAATGTCAGGAAATGGTGCAGTGTATAAATGGAGTGACGTGCGGGAAATGGGACGATGTTTAAATGGAGTGACGAACGGGCATAGGGGTGGTGCATAAATGGAATGACGTGTGGGAACTGGGCGTGTTTGCATGGAGAGACGGGCAAATATGTGGGTCTTTAAATGGAGTGATGTGCGGGAAATGGGGTGGTGTTTTAATGGAGTGGCCTGTGGGAAATGGGGCAGTGCACAAATGTATAAATGGAGTGACGTGTGGGAAATGGGGCGGTGTTTTAATCGAGTACCATGTGGGGGATGGGTCGGTGTGTAAGTGGAGTCGCCTCTGGGAAATGGGACATTGTATAAATGTGTTAATGGTTTGAAGTGTGGGAAATGGGGTGGTGTATAAATGGACTGGCCTGTGGCAAATGGGACGGTGTATAAAGGGGTAAATAGAGTGACATATGGGAAATGGGATGGGGTATAAATGGAATGACGTGGGGGAAATAGGGCTTTGTATTAATGGAGTGATATCAGGAAATGGGGCGGTGCATATAAATGGAGTGACATGCGGGAATTGGGGTGGTATTTAAGTTGAGACACATGCGGGAAATGTGTGGGTGGTGTATACAAGTATAAAGGGTGTGACGTGAGGGAAATGGGGCTGTGTTTAAATGGAATGATGTCTGGGAAATGGGGCGGTGTATAAAAGGAGTGATGTGTGGGAAATAGGGCGGGGGATAAATGGAGTGACATGCGGGAAATGGGGTGATGTTTAAATAGAGTGACGTGCGGAAAATGCGCCGTTGTTTGAATGGAGTGACTTGTGGGAAAGGGGGCAATGCCTAATTGTATAATTGGAGTGACGTGTGGGAAATGGGGCGGTGTTTAAATGGAGTGACGTGTGGGAAATTGGGTGGTGTAATCATGAATAAATGGAGTGACGTGTGGGACATGGGCTGGTGTTTAAACAAAATGAGATGTGGGATTTGGAGCGGTGAATAAATGGAGTGGCCTGTGGGAAATGGGGCAGTGTACAAATGTGTAAATGGAGTGATGTGTGGGAAATGGGGCAGTGTACAAATGTGTAAATGGAGTGACGTGTGGGAAATGGGGCAGTGTACAAATGTGTAAATGAAGTGGCCCATGACAAATGAGGCAGTGTATAAATGGGTAAATGGAGTGACGTGTGGGAAATGGGGAGGTGTAGAAATGGAGTCGCCTGTGGGAAATGAGGCTGTGTATGAATGGGTAAATGGAGTGACGTGTGGGAAATGGGGTGGTGTAGAAATGGAGTCGCCTGTGGGAAATGAGGCTGTGTATAAATGTGCAAATAAAGTGACGTTTGTGATGTGAGGCGGTGTACAATTGAGTGATGTCAGGAAATGGGTCGGTGCATAAATGTATAAATGGAGTGCCGTGTGGGAAATGGGGCGGTGTTTAACTGGAGTGACATGTGGGAACTGAGGTGGGGAATAAATGGAGAGGCCTGTGGGAATTGGGGCAGCGTACAAATGTATAAATGGAGTGACGTGTGGGAAGTGCGGCAGTGTATAAATGGAGTGGCCTGTGGGTTGTGGCGCGGTGTATGAATGGAGTGGCCTGTGGGAAATGGGACGGTGTTTAAATGTGTAAATAGAGACACATATTTGAAATGGGGTTGTGTATAAATGGAGTGACATGTGGGAAATGGCACGGTGTTTAAATGGAGTGACATGTGGGAAATGTGTGGGCGGTGTATAAAAGTATTAAGGCTGTGACGTGTGGGAAATGGGGCTGTGTTTAAATGGAGTGATGTCTGGGAATTGGGGCCGTGTATAAATGGAGTGGCCTGTGGGAAATGGGGCGGTGTATGAATGGAGTGGCATGTGGGAAATGGGACGGTGTATAAATAGAGTGGCGTGTGGGAAATAGGGCGGTGTATAAATGGAGTGACATCTGGGAAATGGGCCGGTGTATAAATGGAGTACTGTCTGGGAAATGGGACAGTGTTTAAATTAAGCGACATGTGGGAAATTGGGCGGTGCTTAAATGGAGTGACTTGTGGGAAATAGGGCAGTTTATAAATGGAGTGATGTCATAAAATGGAGCGGGAAATAAAAGTAGAGATATGGAACAATGTCAGGAAATGGGGCAGCGTGTAAATGGAGTGACGTGCGGGAAATGGGACGATGTTTAAATGGGGTGACGAATGGTCAATGGGGTGGTGTTTAAATGCAGCGACGTGCGGGAAATGGGGTGGTGCATAAATGGAATGACGTGTGGGAATTGGGCGTGTTTGCATGGAGAGACGAGCAAATATCTTGGTCTTTAAATGGAATGATGTGCGGGAAATGGGGTGGTGTTTTAATGGAGTGGCCTGTGGGAATTGGGACAGTGCACAAATGTATAAATGGAGTGACGTGTGGGAAATGGGGTGGTGTTTTAATGGAGTACCATGTGGGGGATGGGGCGGTGTGTAAGTGGAGTCGCCTCTGGGAAATGGGGCATTGTATAAATGTGTTAATGGTTTGAAGTGTGGGAAATGGGGTGGTGTATATATGGAGTGGCCTGTGGCAAATGGGACGGTGTATAAAGGGGTAAATAGATTGACATATGGGAAATGGGATGGGGTATAAATGGAATGACGTGGGGGAAATAGGGCTTTGTATTAATGGAGTGATATCAGGAAATGGGGCGGTGCATATAAATGGAGTGACATGCGGGAATTGGGGTGGTATTTAAGTCGAGACACATGCGGGAAATGTGTGGGTGGTGTATACAAGTATAAAGGGTGTGACGTGAGGGAAATGGGGCTGTGTTTAAATGGAGTGATGTCTGGGAAATGGGGCGGTGTATAAAAGGAGTGATGTCTGGGAAATAGGGCGGGGGATAAATGGAGTGACATGCGGGAAATGGGGCGATGTTTAAATAGAGTGACGTGCGGAAAATGCGCCGTTGTTTGAATGGAGTGACTTGTGGGAAAGGGGGCAATGCCTCATTGTATAATTGGAGTGACGTGTGGGAAATGGGGCGGTGTTTAAATGGAGTGACGTGTGGGAAATTGGGTGGTGTAATCATGAATAAATGGAGAGACGTGTGGGAAATGGGCTGGTGTTTAAACGAAATGACATGTGGGATTTGGAGCGGTGAATAAATGGAGTGGCCTGTGGGAAATGGGGCAATGTACAAATGTGTAAATGGAGTGACGTGTGGGAAATGGGGTGGTGTAGAAATGGAGTCGCCTGTGGGAAATGAGGCTGTGTATAAATGTGCAAATAAAGTGATGTTTGTAATGTGAGGCGGTGTACAATGGAATGATGTCAGGAAATGGGTCGGTGCATAAATGTATAAATGGAGTGCCGTGTGGGAAATGGGGCGGTGTTTAACTGGAGTGACATGTAGGAACTGGGGTGGGGAATAAATGGAGAGGCCTGTGGGAATTGGGGCAGCGTACAAATGTATAAATGGAGTGACGTGTGGGAAGTGCGGCAGTGTATAAATGGAGTGGACTGTGGGATGTGGGGCGGTGTATGAATGGAGTGGCCTGTGGGAAATGGGACGGTGTTTAAATGTGTAAATAGAGACACATATTTGAAATGGGGTTGTGTATAAATGGAGTGACATGTGGGAAATGGGGCGGTGTTCAAATGGAGTGACATGTGGGAAATGTGTGGGCGGTGTATAAAAGTATTAAGGCTGCGACGTGTGGGAAATGGGGCTGTGTTTAAATGGAGTGATGTCTGGGAATTGGGGCTGTGTATAAATGGAGTGGCCTGTGGGAAATGGGACGGTGTTTAAATGTGTAAATAGAGACACATATTTGAAATGGGGTTGTGTATAAATGGAGTGACATGTGGGAAATGGCGCGGTGTTCAAATGGAGTGACATGTGGGAAATGTGTGGGCGGTGTATAAAAGTATTAAGGCTGCGACGTGTGGGAAATGGGGCTGTGTTTTAATGGAGTGATGTCTGGGAATTGGGGCCATGTATAAATGGAGTGGCCTGTGGGAAATGGGGCGGTGTATGAATGGAGTGGCCTGTGGGAAATGGGACGGTGTATAAATGTGTAAATAGAGACACATATTTGAAATGGGGTTGTGTATAAATGGGGTGACGTGTGGGAAATACGGCAGGGGAAAATGGAGTGATGTGCGGGAAATAGGGCGGTGTATAAATGGAGTGACATCAGGAAATGGGGCGGTGCATATAAATGGAGTGACATGTGGGAAATGGCGTGGTGTTTAAATGGGGTGACACGTGGGAAATGTGTGGGTGGTGTATAAAAGTAAAAAGGGTATGAAGTGTGGGAAATGGGGCTGTGTTTAAATTGATTGATGTCTGGGAAATGGGGAAGCGTATAAATGGAGTGACGTGTGGGAAATGGGACTGTGTTTAAATGGAGTGATGTGCGGGAAATGGGGCCATGTATAAATGGAGTGGCGTGTGGGAAATGGGGCGGTGTTTCAATGGAGTGACGTGCGGGAAATTAGGTAGTGTTTAAATCGAGTGACGTTTGGGAAATGGAGCGGTGTTTAAATGGTGTTATGTGCGGGAAATAGGGCGGTGTATAAATGGAGTGACATCTGGGAAATGGGCCGGTGTATAAATGGAGTGTTGACTGGGAAATGGGCCGGTGTATAAATGGAGTGCTGTCTGGGAAATGGGGCGGTGTTTAAATTAAGCGACGTGTGGGAAATTGGGCGGTGCTTAAATGGAGTGACTTGTGGGAAATAGGGCAGTTTATAAATGGAGTGATGTCATAAAATGGAGCGGGAAATAAAAGGAGAGATATGGAACAATGTCAGGAAATGGGGCAGTGTATAAATGGAGTGACGTGCAGGAAATGGTACGATGTTTAAATGGGGTGACGAATGGTCAATGGGGTGGTGTTTAAATGCAGCGACGTGCGGGAAATGGGGTAGTGCATAAATGGAATGACGTGTGGGAATTGGGCGTGTTTGCATGGAGAGACGAGCAAATATCTTGGTCTTTAAATGGAGTGATGTGCGGGAAATGGGGTGGTGTTTTAATGGAGTGGCCTGTGGGAATTGGGACAGTGCACAAATGTATAAATGGAGTGACGTGTGGGAAATGGGGTGGTGTTTTAATGGAGTACCATGTGGGGGATGGGGCGGTGTGTAAGTGGAGTCGCCTCTGGGAAATGGGGCATTGTATAAATGTGTTAATGGTTTGAAGTGTGGGAAATGGGGTGGTGTATAAATGGACTGGCCTGTGGCAAATGGGACGGTGTGTAAAGGGATAAATAGAGTGACATATGGGAAATGGGATGGGGTATAAATGGAATGACGTGCGGGAAATAGGGCTTTGTATTAATGGAGTGATATCAGGAAATGGGGCGGTGCATATAAATGGAGTGACATATGGGAATTAGCGTGGTATTTATGTCGAGTCACATGCGAGAAATGTGTGGGTGGTGTATACAAGTATAAAGGGTGTAACATGAGGGAAATGGGGCTGTGTTTAAATGGAGTGATGTCTGGGAAATGGGGCGGTGTATAAAAGGAGTGACATGCGGGAAATGGGGTGGTGTTTAAATGGAGTGACGTGTGGAAAATGCGCCGCTGTTTGAATGGAGTGACTTGTGGGAAAGGGGGCAATGCCTAATTGTATAATTGGAGTGACGTGTGGGAAATGGGGCGGTGTTTAAATGGAGTGACGTGTGGGAAATTGGGTGGTGTAATCATGAATGAATGGAGTGACGTGTGGGAAATGGGCTGGTGTTTAAACAAAATGACATGTGAGATTTGGAGCGGTGAATAAATGGAGTGGCCTGTGGGAAATGGGGCAGTGTACAAATGTGTCAATGGAGTGACGAGTGGGAAATGGGGCGGTGTATAAATGGAGTGGCCCATGGCAAATGAGGCAGTGTATAAATGGGTAAATGGAGTGACGTGTGGGAAATGGAGTGGTGTAGAAATGGAGTCGCCTGTGAGAAATGAGGCTGTGTATAAATGTGCAAACAAAGTGACGCTTGTGATGTGAGGCGGTGTACAATGGAGTGATGTCAGGAAATGGGTCGGTGCATAAATGTATAAATGGAGTGCCATGTGGGAAATGGGGCGGTGTTTATCTGGAGTGACATGTGGGAACTGGCGTGGGGAATAAATGGAGTGGCCTGTGGGAATTGGGGCAGCATACAAATGTATAAATGGAGTGACGTGTGGGAAGTGCGGCGGTGTATAAATGGAGTGGCCTGTGGGAAGTAGGGCGGTGTATGAATGGAGTGGCCTGTGGGAAATGGGACGGTGTATAAATGTGTAAATAGAGACATATTTCAAATGCGGTTGTGTATAAATGGGGTGACGTGTGGGAAATAGGGCGTGGTAAAATGGAGTGACGTGCGGCAAATAGGGCGGTGTATAAATGGAGTGATATCAGGAAATGGGGCGGTGCATATAAATGGAGTGACACGTGGGAAATGTGTGGGTGGTGTATAAAAGTATAAAGGGTATGAAGTGTGGGAAGTGGGGCTGTGTTTAAATTGAGTGATGTCTGGGAAATGGGGAAGCGTATAAATGGAGTGACATGTGGGAAATGGGACTGTGTTTAAATGGAGTGATGTGCGGGAAATGGGGCCATGTATCAATGGAGTGGCGTGTGGGAAATGGGGCGGTGTTTAAATGGAGTGACGTGCGGGAAATTAGGTGGTGTTTAAATCGAGTGACGTGTGGGAAATGGAGCGGTGTTTAAATGATGTTATGTGCGGGAAATAGGGTGGTGTATAAATGGAGTGACATCTGGGAAATAGGGCAGTTTATAAATGGAGTGATGTCATAAAATGGGGCGGAAAATAAAAGGAGAGATATGGAACAATGTCAGGAAATGCGGCAGTGTATAAATGGAGTGACATGCGGGAAATGGGACGATGTTTAAATGGAGTGACGAACAGGAAATGGGGTGTTGTTTAAATGCAGCGACGTGCGGGAAATGGGGTGGTGCATGACTGGAATGACGTGTGGGAATTGGGCATGTTTGCATGGAGAGACGGGCAAATATGGGGGTCTTTAAATAGAGTGATGTGCGGGAAATGGGGTGGTGTTTTATTGCAGTGGCCTGTGGGAATTGGGACAGTGCACAAATGTATAAATGGAGTGACGTGTGGGAAATGGGGTGGTGTTTTAATGGAGTACCATGTGGGGGATGGGGCGGTGTGTAAGTGGAGTCGCCTCTGGGAAATGGGGCATTGTATAAATGTGTTAATGGTTTGAAGTGTGGGAAATGGGGTGGTGTATAAATGGACTGGCCTGTGGCAAATGGGACGGTGTGTAAAGGGATAAATAGAGTGACATATGGGAAATGGGATGGGGTATAAATGGAATGACATGCGGGAAATAGGGCTTTGTATTAATGGAGTGATATCTGGAAATGGGGCGGTGCATATAAATGGAGTGACATATGGGAATTAGCGTGGTATTTATGTCGAGTCACTTGCGAGAAATGTGTGGGTGGTGTATACAAGTATAAAGGGTGTAACATGAGGGAAATGGGGCTGTGTTTAAATGGAGTGATGTCTGGGAAATGGGGCGGTGTATAAAAGGAGTGACATGCGGGAAATGGGGTGGTGTTTAAATGGAGTGACGTGCGGAAAATGCGCCGTTGTTTGAATGGAGTGACTTGTGGGAAAGGGGGCAATGGCTAATTGTATAATTGGAGTGACGTGTGGGAAATGGGGCGGTGTTTAAATGGAGTGACGTGTGGGAAATTGGGTGGTGTAATCATGAATGAATGGAGTGACGTGTGGGAAATGGGCTGGTGTTTAAACAAAATGACATGTGAGATTTGGAGCGGTGAATAAATGGAGTGGCCTGTGGGAAATGGGGCAGTGTACAAATGTGTAAATGGAGTGACGAGTGGGAAATGGAGTGGTGTAGAAATGGAGTCGCCTGTGGGAAATGAGGCTGTGTATAAATGTGCAAACAAAGTGACGTTTGTGATGTGAGGCGGTGTACAATGGAGTGATGTCAGGAAATGGGTCGGTGCCTAAATGTATAAATGGAGTGCCGTGTGGGAAATGGGGCGGTGTTTAACTGGAGTGACATGTGGGAACTGGCGTGGGGAATAAATGGAGTGCCTGTGGGAATTGGGGCAGCATACAAATGTATAAATGGGGTGAGTGACGTGTGGGAAGTGCGGCGGTGTATAAATGGAGTGGCCTGTGGGAAGTAGGGCGGTGTATGAATGGAGTGGCCTGTGGGAAATGGGACAGTGTATAAATGTGTAAATAGAGACATATTTGAAATGAGGTTGTGTATAAATGGGGTGACGTGTGGGAAATAGGGCGGGGTAAAATGGAGTGACGTGCGGGAAATAGGGCGGTGTATAAATGGAGTGATATCAGGAAATGGGGCGGTGCATATAAATGGAGTGACACGTGGGAAATGTGTGGGTGGTGTATAAAAGTATAAACGGTATGAAGTGTGGGAAGTGGGGCTCTGTTTAAATTGAGTGATGTCTGGGAAATGGGGAGGCGTATAAATGGAGTGACGTGTGGGAAATGGGACTGTGTTTAAATGGAGTGATGTGCGGGAAATGGGGCCATGTATCAATGGAGTGGCGTGTGGGAAATGGGGCGGTGTTTAAATGGAGTGACGTGTGGGAAACGGGGCGGAGTTGCAAATGGATTGAGGTGTGGGAAATGGGGCGCTGCTTAAATGTAGTCGCATGTGGGAAATGGTGCGTTGAATAAATTGAGTGACGTGTGGGAAATGTGGCAGTGTTTAAATAGAGTGACATATGGGAAATGGGACGTTGTATAAAAAGAGTGGCGTGTGGGAAATGGTGCAGTGTGTAAAAGTATAATGGGAGTGATGTGTGAGAAATTGGGCGGTGTTTAAATGGAGTGAAATGTGGGAAATGGGGCAGTGTATAAATGGAGTGGCGTGTGGGAAATGGGGCAGTGTTTAAATGGAGTGACGTGTGGGAAACGGGGCGGTGTTGCAAATGGATTGAGGTGTGGGAAATGGGGCGCTGCTTAAATGTAGTCGCATGTGGGAAATGGTGCGTTGAATAAATTGAGTGACGTGTGGGAAATGTGGCAGTGTTTAAATAGAGTGACATATGGGAAATGGGACGTTGTATAAAAAGAGTGGCGTGTGTGAAATGGTGCAGTGTATAAAAGTATAATGGGAGTGATGTGTGAGAAATTGGGCGGTGTTTAAATGGAGTGAAATGTGGGGAATGGGGCAGTGTATAAATGGAGAGGCCTGTGGGAAATGGGGCAGTGTATAAATGTGTAAATAGAGTGACGTGTGGAAAATGGGGCGGTGTATAAATGGAATGGCCTGTGGGAAATGGGGCGGTGTATAAATGTGTAAATAGAGTGACGTATGGGAAATGGCGTGGTGTATAAATGGAGTGACATGTGGGAAATAGGGCGGGGTATAAATAGAGTGACTTGCGGGAAATAGGGTGGTGTATAAATGAGTGATATCAGGAAATCGGGCAATGCATATAAATGGAGTGACATATGGGAATTGGGGTGGTGTTTAAATCGAGTCACATGTGGGAAATGTGTGGGCGGTGTATACAAGTATAAAAGGTGTGACTTGTGGTAAATGGGGCTGTGTTTAAATGGTGTGATGTCTGGGAAATTGGGCGGTGCATAAATGGAGTGACTTGTGGGAAATAGGGCAGTTTATAAATGGAGTGATGTCATAAAAAGGGCGGTAAATAAAAGGAGAGATATGGAACAATGTCAGGAAATGGGGCAGTGTATAAATGGAGTGACGTGCGGGAAATGGGACGATGTTTAAATGGAGTGACGAACGGGCAATGGGGTGGTGCATAAATGGAATGACGTGTGGGAACTGGGCGTGTTTGCATGGAGAGACGGGCAAATATGGGGGTCTTTAAATGGAGTGATGTGCGGGAAATGGGGTGGTGTTTTAATGGAGTGGCCTGTGGGAAATGGGGCAGTGCACAAATGTATAAATGGAGTGACGTGTGGGAAATGGGGCGGTGTTTTAATGGAGTACCATGTGGGGGATGGGTCGGTGTGTAAGTGGAGTCGCCTCTGGGAAATGGGACATTGTATAAATGTGTTAATGGTTTGAAGTGTGGGAAATGGGGTGGTGTATAAATGGACTGGCCTGTGGCAAATGGGACGGTGTATAAAGGGGTAAATAGAGTGACATATGGGAAATGGGATGGGGTATAAATGGAATGACGTGCGGGAAATAGGGCTTTGTATTAATGGAGTGATATCAGGAAATGGGGCGGTGCATTTAAATGGAGTGACATATGGGAATTAGCGTGGTATTTATGTCGAGTCACATGTGAGAAATGTGTGGGTGGTGTATACAAGTATAAAGGGTGTAACCTGAGGGAAATGGGGCTGTGTTTAAATGGAGTGATGTCTGGGAAATGGGGCAGTGTATAAAAGGAGTGACATGCGGGAAATGGGACGGTGTTTAAATGGAGTGACGTGCGGAAAATGCGCCGTTGTTTGAATGGAGTGACTTGTGGGAAAGGGGGCAATGCCTAATTGTATAATTGGAGTGACGTGTGGGAAATGGGGCGGTGTTTAAATGGAGTGACGTGTGGGAAATTGGGTGGTGTAATCATGAATGAATGGAGTGACGTGTGGGAAATGGGCTGGTGTTTAAACAAAATGACATGTGAGATTTGGAGCGGTGAATAAATGGAGTGGCCTGTGGGAAATGGGGCAGTGTACAAATGTGTAAATGGAGTGACGAGTGGGAAATGGGGCGGTGTATAAATGGAGTGGCCTGTGGCAAATGAGGCAGTGTATAAATGGGTAAATGGAGTGACGTGTGGGAAATGGAGTGGTGTAGAAATGGAGTCGCCTGTGGGAAATGAGGCTGTGTATAAATGTGCAAACAAAGTGACGTTTGTGATGTGAGGCGGTGTACAATGGAGTGATGTCAGGAAATGGGTTGGTGCATAAATGTATAAATGGAATGCCGTGTGGGAAATGGAGCGGTGTTTAACTAGAGTGACATGTGGGAACTGGCGTGGGGAATAAATGGAGCGGCCTGTGGGAATTGGGGCAGCGTAAAAATGTATAAATGGAGTGACGTGTGGAAAGTGCGGCAGTGTATAAATGGAGTGGCCTGTGGGAAGTGGGGCGGTGTATGAATGGAGTGGCCAGTGGGAAATGGGATGGTGTATAAATGTGTAAATAGAGACACATATTTGAAATGGGGTTGTGTATAAATGGGGTGACGTGTGGGAAATAGGGTGGGGTAAAATGGAGTGACGTGCGGGAAATAGGGCGGTGTATAAATGGAGTGATACCAGGAAATGGGGCGGTGCATATAAATGGAATGACATGTGGGAAATGGCGCGGTGTTTAAATGGAGTGACATGTGGGAAATGTGTGGGCGGTGTATTAAAGTATTAAGGCTGTGACGTGTGGGGAATGGGGCTGTGTTTAAATGGATTGATGTCTGGGAATTGGGGCCGTGTATAAATGGAGTGGCCTGTGGGAAATGGGGCGGTGTATAAATATGTAAATGGCGTGATGTATGGGGAATAGGGCGGCGTATAAATTTATAAATGGAATGACGTGTGGGAAATGGGGTGGGGTTTAAATGGAGTGACTAGTGGATAATAGGGCGGTGAAAAAATGGAGTGATGTCCGGACATGGGCAGTGTCTAACTGGAGTGAAGTGTGGGAAATGGTGTGGTGTATAAATGGAGTGGCGTGTGGGAAGTGGGGCAATGTATAAAAGTATAATGGGAATGCGTGTGGAAAATGGGGCGATGTTTGAATAGAGTGACATGCGGAAAACATGCCGTTGTTTAAATGGAGTGACGTGCGGGAAATGGGACGGTGTATGAATTTATAAATGGAGAGCCGTGCGGGAAATGGGGCGATGTTTAAGTGGAGTGACGTGTGGGAAATGGGGCAGTGTATAAATGTATAAATGGAGTGACGTGTGGGACATGGGGTGGTTTTTAAATGGAGTGATGTGTGGGAAATGGGGTGGTGTACACATGAATAAATAGAGTGACGTGTGGGAATGGGCCGGTGTTTAACTGAAGTGACATGTGGGAACTGGGGTGGTGAATAAGTGGAGTTGCCTGTGGGAAATGGGGCTGTATACAAATGTATAAATGCAGTGATGTGTGGGAAATGGGGTGGTGTTTAAATGGAGTGAAATGTAGGGAATGGGGCAGTGTATAAATGGAGAGGCGTGTGGGAAATGGGGCAGTGTATAAATGTGTAAATAGAGTGACGTGTGGGAAATGGGGCGGTGTATAAATGGAATGGCCTGTGGGAAATGGGGCGGTGTATAAATGTGTAAATAGAGTGACGTATGGGAAATGGCATAGTGTATCAATGGAGTCGCCTGTGGGAAATGAGGCTGTGTATAAATGTGCAAATAGAGTGACGTTTGTGAGGTGAGGCGGTGTACAATGGAGTAATGTCAGGAAATGGGGCGGTGTTTAACTGGAGTGACATGTGGGAACTGGCGTGGTGTATAAATGGAGTGACATGTGGGAAATAGGGCAGGGTCTGAATGGAGTGACATGCGGGAAATAGAACGGTGTGTAAATGGAGTGATATCAGGAAATCGGGCAATGCATATAAATGGAGTGACATATGGGAATTGGGGTGGTGTTTAAATCGAGTCACATGTGGGAAATGTGTGGGCAGTGTCTACAAGTATAAAAGGTGTGACGTGTGGTAAATGGGGCTGTGTTTAAATGGAGTGATGTCGGGGAAGTGGGGCGGTTTATAAAAGGAGTGATGTCTGGGAAATGGGGCCATGTATAAATGGAGTGGCATGTGGGAAATGGGGCGGTGTATAAATATGTAAATGGAGTCACGTATGGGGAATAGGGCGGTGTATAAATGTATAAATGGAGTGACGTGTGCAAAATGCGGCGGTGTAGAAATGGAGTGACGTGTGGGAAATGCGGCGGTGTATAAATGGAGTAACGTGTGGGGTGTGGGAAATGGGGTGGTGTTTAAATGGAGTGACATGTGGGTAAATGGGCGGTGGGAAATGGGGCGGTGTATGAATGTGTAAATGGAGTGACGTATGGGAACTAGGGCAGTGTTTAAATGTAGAAGTGAAGTGACGTGTGGGAAATGCAGCGGCATATAAATGGAGTGACATGTGGGAAATAGGGTGGGGTATAAACAGATTGACATGTGGGTGATAGTTCAGTGTATAAATGGAGTGATGTCAGGAAATGGGGCGTAGTATAACTGGAGTGAAGTGTGGGAAATGGTGTGGTGTATAAATGGAGTGGCGTGTGGGAAATGGGGCAATGTATAAAAGTACAAAGGGAATGCATGTGGGAAATGTGGAGTTATTTAAATGGAGTGACTTTCGGGAAATGGGGCGGTGTATAAATGTATAAATGGAGTGCCGTGTGGGAAATGGGGCATTTATTAAATGGAGTGACATGTGGGAAATGGGGCAGTGTATTCATGTATAAATGGAATGTCATGTGGGAAATGGGGCGGTGTTTAAATAGAGTGACGTGCGGAAAATGTGCCGTTGTTTGAATGAAGTGATTTGTGGGAAAGGGGGCAATGTCTAATTGTATAATTGGAGAGCCGTGTGGGAAATGGGGCGGTGTTTAAATGAAATGACATGTGGGATTTGTAGCGGTGAATAAATGGAGTGGCCTGTGGGAAATGGGGCAATGTATAAATGTGTAAATGGAGTGACGTGTGGGAAATGGGGCGGTGTATAAATGGAGTGGCCCATGGCAACTGAGGCAGTGTTTAAATGGGTAAATGGAGTGACGTGTGGGAAATGGGGCGGTGTATAAATGGAGTCGCCTGTGGGAAATGAGGCTGTGTATAAATGTGCAAATAAAGTGACGTTTGTGATGTGAGGCAGTGTACAATGGAGTGATGTCAGGAAGTGGGTCGGTGCATAAATGTATAAATGGAGTGCCGTGTGGGAAATGGGGCGGTGTTTAACTGGAGTGACATGTGGGAACTGGGGTGGGGAATAAATGGAGTGGCCTGTGGGAATTGGGGCAGCGTACAAATGTATAAATGGAGTGACGTGTGGGAAATGCGGCGGTGTATAAATGTGTAAATAGAGACACATATTTGAAATGGGGTTGTGTATAAATGGGGTGACATGTGGGAAATAGGGCGGGGTAAAATGGGGTGACGTACGGGAAATAGGGCGGTGTATAAATGGAGTGATATCAGGAAATGGGGCGGTGCATATAAATGGAGTGACATGTGTGAAATGGCGCGGTGTTTAAATGGAGTGACACGTGGGAAATGTGTGGGTGGTGTATAAAAGTATAAAGGGTATGAAGTGTGGGAAATGGGGCTGTGTTTAAATTGAGTGATGTGTGGGAAATGGGGAGGCGTTTAAATGGAGTGACGGGTGGGGAATGGGACTGGGTTTAAATGCAGCGACGTGCGGGAAATGGGGTGGTGCATAAATGGAATGACGAGTGGGAATTGGGCGTGTTTGCATGGAGAGACGGGCAAATTTGGTGGTCTTTAAATGGAGTGATGTGCGGGAAATGGGGTGGTGTTTTAATGGAGTGGCCTGTGGGAAATGGGGCAGTGCAAAAATGTATAAATGGAGTGACGTGTGGGAAATGGGGCGGTGTTTTAATGGAGTACCATGTGGGGGATGGGGTGGTGTGTAAGTGGAGTCGCCTCTGGGAAATGGGGCATTGTATAAATTTGTTAATGGATTAAAGTGTGGGAAATGGAGTGGCCTGTGGGAAATGTGGCGTATAAATATGTAAATAGCGTGATGTATGGGGAATAGGGCGGTGTATAAATTTATAAATGGAGTGACGTGTGGGAAATGGGGTGGGGTTTAAATGGAGTGACTAGTGGGTAATAGGGCGGTGAAAAAATGGAGTGATTTCCGGACATGGGCGGTGTCTAACTGGAGTGAAGTGTGGGAAACGGTGTGGTGTATAAATGGAGTGGCGTGTGGGAAGTGGGGCAATGTATAAAAGTATAATGGGAATGCGTGTGGGAAATGGGGCGATGTTTAAAATGAGTGACATGCGGAAACATGCCGTTGTTTAAATGGAGTGACGTTCGGGAAATGGGACGGTGTATAAATTTATAAATGGAGAGCCGTGCGGAAAATGGGGCGATGTTTAAGTGGAGTGACGTGTGGGAAATGGGGCAGTGTTTCAATGTATAAATGGAGTGACGTGTGGGACATGGGGTGGTTTTTAAATGGAGTGACGTGTGGGAAATGGGGTGGTGTACACATGTATAAATAGAGTGATGTGTGGGAATGGGCCGGTGTTTAACTGAAGTGACATGTAGGAAATGGGGTGGTGAATAAGTGGAGTTGCCTGTGGGAAATGGGGCAGTATGCAAATGTTAAATGCAGTGATGTGTGGGAAATGGGGTGGTGGTTAAATGGAGTGAAATGTGGGGAATGGGGCAGTGTATAAATGGAGAGGCCTGTGGGAAATGGGGCAGTGTATAAATGTGTAAATAGAGTGACGTATGGGAAATGATGTGGTGTATAAATGGAGTGACATGTGGGAAATAGGGCGGGGTATAAATAGAGTGACTTGCGGGAAATAGGGTGGTGTATAAATGGAGTGATATCAGGAAATCGGGCAATGCATATAAATGGAGTGACATATGGGAATTGGGGTGGTGTTTAAATCGAGTCACATGTGGGAAATGTGTCGGCGGTGTATACAAGTACAAAAGGTGTGACTTGTGGTAAATAGGGCTGTGTTTAAATGGATTGATGTCTGGGAAATGTGGGCCGTGTATAAATGGAGTGGCCTGTGGGAAATGGGGCGGTGTATAAATATGTAAATAGCGTGATGTATGGGGAATAGGGCGGTGTATAAATTTATAAATGGAGTGACGTGTGGGAAATGGGGTGGGGTTTAAATGGAGTGACTAGTAGGTAATAGGGCGGTGAAAAAATGGAGTGATTTCCGGACATGGGCGGTGTCTAACTGGAGTGAAGTGTGGGAAATGGTGTGGTGTATAAATGGAGTGGCGTGTGGGAAGTGGGGCAATGTATAAAAGTATAATGGGAAAGCGTGTGGGAAATGGGGCAATGTTTAAAATGAGTGACATGCGGAAACATGCCGTTGTTTAAATGGAGTGACGTGCGGGAAATGGGACGGTGTATAAATTTATAAATGGAGAGCCGTGCGGAAAATGGGGCGATGTTTAAGTGGAGTGACGTGTGGGAAATGGGGCAGTGTTTCAATGTATAAATGGAGTGACGTGTGGGACATGGGGTGGTTTTTAAATGGAGTGACGTGTGGGAAATGGGGTGGTGTACACATGTATAAATAGAGTGACGTGTGGGAATGGTCCAGTGTTTAACTGAAGTGACATGTGGGAACTGGGGTGGTGAATAAGTGGAGTTGCCTGTGGGAAATGGGGCAGTATGCAAATGTATAAATGCAGTGATGTGTGGGAAATGGGGTGGTGTTTAAATGGAGTGAAATGTGGGGAATGGGGCAGTGTATAAATGGAGAGGCCTGTGGGAAATGGGGCAGTGTATAAATGTGTAAATAGAGTGACGTGTGGAAAATGGGGCGGTGTATAAATGGAATGGCCTGTGGGAAATGGGGCGGTGTATAAATGTGTAAATAGAGTGACGTATGGGAAATGGCGTGGTGTATAAATGGAGTGACATGTGGGAAATAGGGCGGGGCATAAATAGAGTGACTTGCGGGAAATAGGGTGGTGTATAAATGAGTGATATCAGGAAATCGGGCAATGCATATAAATGGAGTGACATATGGGAATTGGGGTGGTGTTTAAATCGAGTCACATGTGGGAAATGTGTGGGCGGTGTATACAAGTATAAAAGGTGTGACTTGTGGTAAATGGGGCTGTGTTTAAATGGTGTGATGTCTGGGAAGTGGGGCGGTGTATAAAAGGAGTGATGTCTGGGAAATGGGGCCGTGTATAAATGGAGTGGCATGTGGGAAATGGGGCGGTGTATAAATGTGTAAATGGAGTCACGTATGGGGAATAGGGTGGTGTATAAATGTATAAATGGAGTGACGTGTGCAAAATACGGCGGTGTATAAATGGATTGACGTGTGGGAAATGCGGCGGTGTATAAATGGAGTAACGTGTGGTGTGTGGAAAATAGGGTGGTGTTTAAATGGAGTGACATGTGGGTAAATGGGCGGTGGGAAATGGGGTGGTGTATAAATGGAGTGACGTGTGGGCAATTGGGTGGTATACTCATGAATAAATGGAGTGAAGTGTGGGAAATGGGCTGGTGTTTAAATGAAATGACATGTGGGATTTGGAGCGGTGAATAAATGGAGTGGCCTGTGGGAAATGGGGCAGTGTACAAATGTGTAAATGCAGTGACGTGTGGGAAATGGAGCGGTGTATAAATGGAGTGGCCCATGGCAACTGAGGCAGTGTTTAAATGTGTAAATGGAGTGACGTGTGGGAAATGGGGCAGTGTATAAATATGCAAATAGAGTGACGTTTGTGAGGTGAGGGGGTGTACAATGGAGTAATGTCAGGAAATGGGGTGGTGTTTAACTGGAGTGACATGTGGGAACTGGGGTGGGGAATAAACGGAGTGGCCTGTGGGAATTGGGGCAGCGTACAAATGTATAAATGGAGTGACGTGTGGGAAATGCGGCGGTGTATGAATGGAGTGGCCTGTGGGAAATGGGACGGTGTATAAATGTGTAAATAGAGACTAATATTTGAAATGGGGTTATGTATAAATGGGGTGACGTGTGGGAAATAGGGAGGGGTAAAATGGAGTCACGTGCGGGAAATAGGGCGGTGTATGAATGGAGTGATATAAGGAAATGGGGCGGTGCATATAAATGGAGTGACATATGGGAAATGGGGCGGTGTTTAAATGGAGTGACACGTGGGAAATGTGTGGGTGGTGTATAAAAGTATAAAGGGTATGAAGTGTGGGAAATGGGGCTGTGTTTAAATTGAGTGATGTCTGGGAAATGGGGAGGCATATAAATGGAGTGACGTGTGGGAAATGGGACTGTGTTTAAATGGAGTGATCTGCGGGAAATTGGGCGGTGTTTAAATGGAATGACGTGTGGGAATTATGCGTGTTTGCATGGAGAGACGGGCAAATATGGTGGTCTTTAAATGGAGTGATGTGCGGGAAATGGGGTGGTGTTTTAATGGAGTGGCCTGTGGGAAATGGGGCAGTGCACAAATGTATAAATGGAGTGACGTGTGGGAAATGGGGCGGTGTTTTAATGGAGTGACATGCGGGAAATCAGGCGGTGTTTAAATAGAGTGATGGGCGGGAAATGGGTGGTGTATGAATGGAGTATCGTGCGGGAAATGGTGTGGTGTATAAATGGAGTGACGTGTGGGAAATGGGACTGTGTTTAAATGGAGTGATCTGCGGGAAATTGGGCGGTGTTTAAATGGAATGACGTGTGGGAATTATGCGTGTTTGCATGGAGAGACGGGCAAATATGGTGGTCTTTAAATGGAGTGATGTGCGGGAAATGGGGTGGTGTTTTAATGGAGTGGCCTGTGGGAAATGGGGCAGTGCACAAATGTATAAATGGAGTGACGTGTGGGAAATGGGGCGGTGTTTTAATGGAGTGACATGCGGGAAATCAGGCGGTGTTTAAATAGAGTGATGGGCGGGAAATGGGTGGTGTATGAATGGAGTATCGTGCGGGAAATGGTGTGGTGTATAAATGAGTGACGTGTGGGAAGTGGGGCGGTATGTAAATGGAGTGACGTGCCCGAAATAGGGTGGGGCATAAATGGAGTGACATGTGGGAAATAGGGTGATGTATAAATGGAGTGATGTCAGGAAATGGGGTGGTGTATAAATAAAGTGACGTGTGGGAAATGCGGCAGTGTTTAAATGGAGTGACGTGTGGGAAATGGGGCGGTGTTGCAAATGGATTGAGGTGTGGGAAATGGGTCGCTGCTTAAATGTAGTGGCATGTGGGAAATGGGAGTTGAATAAATGGACTGGCGTGTGGGAAATGGGGCGGTGTTTAAATGGAGTGATGTGAGGGAAATGGTGCGGTGTTTAAACAGAGTGACACATGGGAAATGGGACGTTGTACAAATGGAGTGGCATGTGGGAAATGGGGTGGTGTATAAAAGTATAATGGGAGTGACGTGTGAGAAATTGGGCGGTGTTTAAATTTAGTGACACATGGGAAATGGGCGTTGTATAAATGGAGTGGCGTGTGGGAAATGGGGCGGTGTTTAAATTTCATGATATATGGGAAATGGGGCTTTCTTTCAATGGAATGACATGTGGGATATTTGGGCGGTGTATAAATGTCGTGACGTGTGGCAAATAGGCAGTGTATAAATGGAGTGACGTGTGCAAAATTGGGCAGTGTATGAATGGAGTGACATGCGGCAAATATAGCCGGGTATAAATGGAGTGACGTGTGTGAAATATTGCGAGGTATAAATGGAGTGACATCTGGGAAATAGACCAGCATATAAATGGAGTAATGTCAGGTAATGGGGTGGTGTATAAATAGAGTGACGTGTGGGAAATGGGGCAGTGTTTAAATGGAGTGATGTGTGGGAAACGGGGCGGTGTTGCAAATGGATTTAGGTGTGGGAAATGGGGCGCTGCTTAAATGTAGTCGCATGTGGGAAATGGTGCGTTGAATAAATTGAGTGACGTGTGGGAAATGCGGCAGTGTTTAAATGGAGTGACGTGTGGGAAATGGGGCGGTGTTGCAAATGGATTGAGGTGTGGGAAATGGGTCGCTGCTTAAATGTAGTGGCATGTGGGAAATGGGAGTTGAATAAATGGACTGGCGTGTGGGAAATGGGGCGGTCTTTAAATGGAGTGATGTGAGGGAAATGGTGCGGTGTTTAAACAGAGTGACACATGGGAAATGGGACGTTGTATAAATGGAGTGGCATGTGGGAAATGGCGTGGTGCATAAAAGTATAATGGGAGTGACGTGTGAGAAATTGGGCGGTGTTTAAATTTAGTGGCACATGGGAAATGGGGCGTTGTATAAATGGAGTGGCGTGTGGGAAATGGGGCGGTGTTTAAATTTCATGATATCTGGGAAATGGGGCTTTCTTTAAATGGAATGACATGTGGGATATTTGGGCGGTGTATAAATGTCGTGACGTGTGGCAAATAGGCAGTGTATAAATGGAGTGACGTGTGCAAAATTGGGCAGTGTATGAATGGAGTGACATGCGGCAAATATAGCCGGGTATAAATGGAGTGACGTGTGTGAAATATTGCGAGGTATAAATGGAGTGACATCTGGGAAATAGACCAGCATATAAATGGAGTAATGTCAGGTAATGGGGTGGTGTATAAATAGAGTGACGTGTGGGAAATGGGGCAGTGTTTAAATGGAGTGACGTGTGGGAAACGGGGCGGTGTTGCAAATGGATTTAGGTGTGGGAAATGGGGCGCTGCTTAAATGTAGTCGCATGTGAGAAATGGTGCGTTGAATAAATTGAGTGACGTGTGGGAAATGTGGCAGTGTTTAAATAGAGTGACATATGGGAAATGGGACGTTGTATAAAAAGAGTGGCGTGTGGGAAATGGTGCGGTGTATAAAAGTATAATGGGAGTGATGTGTGAGAAATTGGGCGGTGTTTAAATTTAGTGATGTCTGGGAAATGGGGCGTTGTATATGTGGAGTGATTTCTTGGACATGCTGCAGTGTATAAATGGAGTGACGTCTGGGAAATTAGGTGAGGTATAAATGGAGTGACGTGTGGGAAATAGGGCGGTGCATGAATGGAGTCGTGTCAGGAAATATGCCGGTCTATAAATGGGTGGTGATTAAATGGAGTGAGGTCAGGAAATAGTGCGGTTTATAAATTGAGTGATATCAGAAAATGGGGCGGTGTATAAATGGAGTGATGTGTGGGAAATGAGGCGGTGTATAAATTGAGTGATGTCAGGAAAAGGGGCGGTGTATAAGTGTCGTGTGAAGAAGAGGCGGTATTGAAATGGAGTGACGTGTGCGAAATGGGGCAATGTATGAATGGAGTGAAATGCAGGAAACAGGGCTGAATATAAATGTATAAATGGACTGACCTGTAGGAAATGGAGCGGCGTCTACCTGGAGTGACGTGCGGAAACCATGGCGGCATTTAAAATGAGTGACATGCGGGAAATGGGACGGTGTGTAAATTTATAAATGGAGTGCCGTGTGGGAAATGGGGCAGTGTACAAATGGAGTGATGTGTGGGAGAAGGAAAATGTGTGAGAAATGGGGTGGTGTCTAAATGGTGTGGTGTGATGGAAATGGGGCGTTGTTTAAATGGAGTGGTGTGCGGGATTTAGGGCAATGTTTTAATAGTAATGTGCGGGAAATGGGATGATGTTTAAATGGAGTGACGAACGGGAAATGGGTGGTGTACAAATATATGAATGGAGTGACATGTGGGAAATGGGGTCATGTATAAATGGAGTGGCCTGTGGGAAATAGGGCGGGGTATAAATGGAGTGACGTGTGGGAAATAGGGCCGTGTATAAAAGGAGTGATGTCAGGAAGAAGGGCATGGTATTAAAGGAGTGACGTGGGGGAATAACGGCGGTGTATAAATGGACTGATGTCAGGAAATCGGACAGTGTATAAATGGAGTGACGTGTGGGAAATGGGGCGGTGTTTGAATGGAGCGACGTGAGGGAAATGGGGCGGTGCTTAAATTGAGTGACAAATGGGAAATGGGGCGGTGTTGCAAATGGATTGAGGTGTGGGAAATGGGTCGCTGCTTAAATGTAGTGGCATGTGGGAAATGGGAGTTGAATAAATGGACTGGCGTGTGGGAAATGGGGCGGTGTTTAAATGGAGTGACGTGAGGGAAATGGTGCAGTGTTTAAATAGAGTGACACATGGGAAATGGGACGTTGTATAAATGGAGTGGCGTGTGGGAAATGGGACGTTGTATAAATGGAGTAGCGTGTGGGAAATGGGGCGGTGTATAAAAGTATAATGGGAGTGACGTGTGAGAAATTGGGCGGTGTTTAAATTTAGTGACACATGGGAAATGGGGCGTTGTATAAATGGAGTGGCGTGTGGGAAATGGGGAGGTGTTTAAATTTCATGATATCTGGGAAATGGGGCGTTCTTTAAATGGAATGATATGTGGGATATTTGGGCGGTGTATAAATGTCGTGACGTGTGGGAAATGTGGCAGGGTCTAAATGGAGTGACGTGTGGCAAATAGGCAGTGTATAAATGGAGTGACGTGTGCAAAATTGGGCAGTGTATGAATGGAGTGACATGCGGCAAATATAGCCGGGTATAAATGGAGTGATGTGTGTGAAATATTGCGAGGTATAAATGGAGTGACATCTGGGAAAAAGAGCAGCATATAAATGGAGTAATGTCAGGTAATGGGGTGGTGTATAAATAGAGTGACGTGTGGGAAATGGGGCGGTGTTGCAAATGGATTGAGGTGTGGGAAATGGGGCGCTGCTTAAATGTAGTCGCATGTGGGAAATGGGGCGTTGAATAAATGGAGTGACGTGTGGGAAATGTGGCAGTGTTTAAATAGAGTGACACATGGGAAATGGGACGATGTATAAATAGAGTGGCGTGTGGGAAATGGTGCGGTGTATAAAAGTATAATGGGAGTGACGTGTGAGAAATTGGGTGGTGTTTAAATTTAGTGATGTCTGGGAAATGGGGCGTTGTATATGTGGAGTGATTTCTTGGACATGCTGCGGTGTATAAATGGAGTGACGTCTGGGAAATTAGGTGAGGTATAAATGGAGTGACGTGTGGGAAACAGGGCGGTGCATGAATGGAGTCGTGTCAGGAAATATGCCGGTCTATAAATGGAGTGACGTGTGGGAAATAGGGCGGTGATTAAATGGAGTGAGGTCAGGAAATGGTGCGGTTTATAAATTGAGTGATGTCAGAAAATGGGGCGGTGTATAAATGGAGTGACGTGTGGGAAATGAGGTGGTGTATAAATTGAGTGATGTCAGGAAAGGGGCGGTGTATACGTGGAGTGTCGTGTGAGGAAGAGGCGGTATTGAAATGGAGTGACGTGTGCGAAATGGGCGGTGTATGAATGGAGTGACATGCGGGAAACGGGCTGAATATAAATGTACAAATTAAGTGACCTGTGGGAAATGAAGCGGTGCATAAATGTATAAATGGAGTGCCGTGTAGGAAATTTTTGTAAGGGCCACGAAGAATCCAGCAGGAGTTTAAGGATACAAAGTAATAACATTTATTTACAATAACATATATATATAGCAGCAGCAGCAACTTCCCTTGCTGCACACTCCTTCCTGCTGGTTCCTAAACTGGCCAGCTTTATTTATACTTGGAGTTTACTAATGGTTTCTCCGCCCCCCTCATTGGGGAAGCTCATACTCCCACAGGATTGTGGGATTGTCATTAATCCCCAGCCAATGGTAAGCAGTCAGGTTATAACAGAAATGTAGCGATGTTTAAATGGAGTGACGTGGGGGAAATGGAGCGGTGTATAAATTTATAAATGGAGTGCTGTGTGGGAAATGGGGCGATGTTAAAATGGAGTGATGAGTGAGAAATGGGGCAGTGCATAAACGTATAAATGGAGTGCCACGTAGGAAATGGTGCGGTGTTCAAATGGAGTGGCCTGCGGGGAATGGCACAGTGTATGAATGTATAAATGGAGTGATGTGTGGAAAATAGTGCGGTGTATAAATGGAGTGACCTGGGAAATGGTGCGGTGAATAAATGATGTGGCGTGTGGGAAATGGGGCGGAATATAAAAGTACAAAGGGAGTGATGTGTGGGACATGGGACGGTGTTTAAATGGAGTGACGTGCGGGAAATGGGACGGAGCATAAATGGAGTGAGGTGTGGGAAGTTGGGCGGTGTTTAAATGAAGTGGCGTGTGGGGAATGGGGTGGTGTATAGATGTATAAATGGAGTGACGTCTGGGAAATGGTGCGCTGTACAAAAGATTGATGTATGGGCAATGTGGTGGTGCATAAATGGAGTGACGTGTGGGAAACAGGGCGGTGTATAAATGGAGTGACGTGTGCCAAATGGAGTGGCATGTTGGAAATGTGGCGGTGTATAAAAGAATAAAGAGAGTGACGTGGCAGAAATGGGGTAGTGATTAAATGGAGTGATGTCTGGGAAATGGGGCGGTGTATAAATGAAATGACGTGTGGGAAATGGGATGGTGTTTAAATGGAGTGATGTATGGGAAATGGGGCAGTGTATGAACCGAGTGATTTGTGGGAAATGTGGCGGTGTTTAATTGGAGTGACGTGCGAGATATTGGGCGGTGATTAAATGAAGTAACGAGTGGGGAATGGGGCAGTGTTTAAATGGAGTGAGCTGTGGGAAATGGGGCTGAGTTTAAATGGAGTGACGTGTGGGAAATTGGGCGGTGTTTAAATGATGTAACGAGTGGGGAATGGGGCTGTGTAGAGATGTATAAATGAAGTGAAGTGGGGGAAATGGGGCGGTGTATAAATGCATTGATGTGTGGGAAATTGGGCGGTGTTTAAATCAAGTGACGTGTGGGGAATGGGGCGGTGTGTTGACGTGTGGGAAATGTGGTGGTGTATAAATGGATAGGTATGTGGGAAATGGTGCGGTGCATAAATGGAGTGACATGTGGGAAATAGGGCAGTGTATAAATGGGTAGACATGTGGGAAATAGGGCAGTGTATAAATGGAGTGATGTGGGCAAATGGGGCGGTGTATAAATGGATTGATGTGTGGGAAATTGGGTGGTGTTTCAATGAAGTGACGTGTGGGGAATGGGGCGGTGTATAGATGTATGAATGGAGTGACGTGTGCAAAATAGGGCGGTGTATAAATATGTGATGCAGGAAATGGCAGTGTGTAAATGAAGTGATGTGTGGGATATGGGCTGGGGTACAAATAGCGTGACTTGAGGGAAATAGGGTGGTTTATAAATGAAGTGATGTCAGGAAATGGGGAGGTTTGTAAATGGAGTCGCGTGTCGGAAAAACGGTGGTGTATAAATGGAGTGAGTTTAGGAAATGGTGCGGTTTATCAATGGAGTATTGTCAGAAAATGGGGTGGTGTTTAAATTGAGTGACATGTGGGAAATGGGGTGGTGTTTAAATGGAGTGATGAACGATACATGGGCGGTGTTTAAATGCAATGACAAGCGGGAAATGGGGCGGAGTCCTGATGGAGTGACTTGCGGGAAATAGGGAAGTGTTTAAATGGAGTGAGGAATGGGAAATGGGTGGTGTTTAAATGCAATGAAGTGCGGGAAATGGGGCGGTGAATGAATGGACTGACGTGCGGGAAATTGGGCGGTGTTTTAATGGAATGACGGGTGGGAAATGTGGTTGTGTATAAATGGAGTGACGTGTGGGAAATGGGGCGGTGTTTAAACGGAGTGACCTGTGGGAAATAGTGCAGTGCATAAATGGAGTGGCATGTCGGAAATGTGGGGGTGTATAAAAGAATAAAGGGAGTGACCTGTCGGAAATAGGGCAGTGTTTAAATGGAATGATGGCTGGGAAATGGAGCGGTGTATAAGTGGAGTGACGAGCGGGAAATAGGGCAGTGTATAAATGGAGTGACATTTGGGAAATTGGGCGGTGTTTAAATGAAGTGACATGTGGGGAATGGGGCTGTGTATAGATGTATAAATGGAGACATGTGGGGGAAATGGGGCGGTGTATAAATGGATTCATGTGTGGGAAATTGGGCGGTGTTTAAATGAAGTGACGTGTGGGGAGTGGGGCGGTGTGTAGATGTATAAATGGAGTGACATCTGGGAAACAGGGCGGAGTATAAATATGTGATGCAGGAAATGGCAGTGTGTAAATGAAGTGATGTGTGGGAAATGGGCTGCGGTACAAATGGCGTGACTTGAGGGAAATAGGGTGTTTTATAAATGAAGTGATGTCAGGAAATGGGAGGTTTGTAAATGGAGTCACGTGTCGGAAAAACGGTGGTGGAAAATGAAGTGAGTTTAGGAAATGGTGCGGTTTATCAATGGAGTATTGTCAGAAAATGGGATGGTGTTTAAATCGAGTGACATGTGGGAAATGGGGTGGTGTTTAAATGGAGTGACGAGTGGGAAATAGGGCAGTGTATAGATGGAGTGACGTTTGGGAAATTTGGCGGTGTTTAAATGAAGTGACATGTGGGGAATGGGGCTGTGTATAGATGTTTAAATGGAGAGAAGTCTGGGAAATGGTGCGCTGTACAAAAGATTGATGTATGGGAAATGT
Source organism: Scyliorhinus torazame (assembly GCF_047496885.1). Lineage (NCBI taxonomy): Eukaryota > Metazoa > Chordata > Chondrichthyes > Carcharhiniformes > Scyliorhinidae > Scyliorhinus > Scyliorhinus torazame. The sequence goes on along the minus strand of NC_092718.1, from coordinate 106,610,039 downwards.
GGTGGTGCATAAATGGAGTGACGTGTGGGAAACAGGGCGGTGTATAAATGGACTGACGTGTGCCAAATAGGGCAATGTATAAATGGAATGACGTGTGCAAAATCGGGTGTTGTATATATGTGGAATGTCAGGAAATGGCGGTGTGTAAATGGAGTGACGTGAGGGAACTAGGGCGGTATATAAATGGAGTGATGAGTGGGAAATGGTGCAGTGTGTAAATGTATGAATCGAGTGACACGTGGGAAATGGGGCGTTGTTCAAATGGAGGGGCCTGTGGGGAATGGCGCTGCGAATGAATGTATAAATGGAGTGGCGTGTGGCAAATGGGGCGGTGTATAAATGGAAAAACGTGTGGGAAAAGGTGCGGTGTATAAATGGAGTGCCATGTCGGAAATGTGGCTGTGAGTTGAAGTATAAAGGGAGTGACGTGTCAGAAATGGTGCGGTGTTTAAATGGAGTGATGTCTGGGAAGTGGGTCGGTGTTCAAATGGAGTGACATGCGGGGAATGGGGTGGTGTATAAATTAAGTGATGTGTGGGGAATGGGGCTGTGTATAGATGTATAAATGGAGTGGCATGTTGGAAATGTGGCGGTGTATAAAAGAATAAAGAGAGTGACGTGGCGGAAATGGGGTAGTGATTAAATGGAGTGATGTCTGGGAAATGGGGCGGTGTATAAATGGAATGATGTGTGGGAAATGGGATGGTGTTTAAATGGAGTGACGTGTGGGAAATGGGGCAGTGTATAGACCGAGTGATGTGTGGGAAATGTGACGGTGTTTAATTGGAGAGACGTGCGGGAAATTGGGCGGTGATTAAATGAAGTAACAAGTGGGGAATGGGGCGGTGTTTAAATGGAGTGAGCTGTGGGAACTGGGGCGGAGTTTAAATGGAGTGACGTGTGGGAAATTGGGCGGTGTTTAAATGATGTAACGAGTGGGGAATGGGGCTGTGTATAGATGTATAAATGAAGTGACGTGGGGGAAATGGGGCGGTGTATAAATGGATTGATGTGTGGGAAATTGGGCGGTGTTTAAATCAAGTGACGTGTGGGGAATGGGGCGGTGTGTTGAGGTTTGGGAAATGTGGCGGTGTATAAATGGATAGGTATGTGGGAAATGGTGCTGTGTATAAATGGAGTGACATGTGCAAAATAGAGCGGTGTATAAATATGTGATGCAGGAAATGGCAGTGTGTAAATGAAGTGATGTGTGGGATATGGGCTGGGGTACAAATGGCGTGACTTGAGGGAAATAGGGTGGTTTATAAATGAAGTGACGTCAGGAAATGGGGAGGTTTGTAAATGGAGTCGCGTGTCGGAAAAACGGCAGTGTATGGAGTGAGTTTAGGAAATGGTGCGGTTTATCAATGGAGTATTGTCAGAAAATGGGGTGGTGTTTAAATCGAGTGACATGTGGGAAATGGGGTGGTGTTTAAATGGAGCGATGAACGGTACATGGGCGGTGTTTAAATGCAATGACAAGTGGGAAATGGGGCGGAGTCCTGATGGAGTGACTTGCGTGAAATAGGGAAGTGTTTAAATGGAGTGAGGAGCGGGAAATGGGTGGTGTTTAAATGCAATGACGTGCGGGAAATGGGGCGGTCAATGAATGGACTGACGTGCGGGAAATTGGGCGGTGTTTTAATGGAATGACGGGTGGGAAATGTGGTTGTGTATAAATGGAGTGACGTGTGGGAAATGGGGCGGTGTTTAAATGGAGTTACGTGTAGGAAATGGGGCGCTGTATAAATGGAGTGATGTCTGGGAAATGGGGCAGTGTTTAAATAGAGTGACGTGCGGGAAATGTGGCGATGTATAAATGGAGTGATGTGTGGGAAATGGAAAGGTGTATAAATGGTGTGATGTCAGGAAAGGGGCGGTGTATAAATTGAGTGACCTGTGGGAAATTGGGCGGTGTATAAATGGAGCGATGTGAGGAAATGGGGCGGTGCATATGTGGAGTGATGTATGAGAAATAGGTGGTGCATAAATGGAGTGACGTGTGCGGAAAGGGCGGTGTATGAATGGAGTGACATGCGGGAAACGGGGCTGGAAAAAAAATGTACAAATTAAGTGACCTGTGGGAAATGGAGTGGTGTATAAATGTATAAATGGAGTGCAGTTTGGGAAATGGGTGGTGTTTAAATGGAGCGACGTGTGGGAAATGCGGTGGTGCATAAATGGAGTGACATGTGGGAACTGGGGTGTTTGAATGGAGTGATGTGCGGGGAATGCGACGGAGTATAAATGGGGTCATGTGTGGGAAGTTCGGCGGTGTTTAAATTAAGTGGCAAGTGGGGAATGGGGTGGTGTATAGATGTATAAATGGAGTGACGTCTGGGAAATGGTGCGGTGTATAAATGGATTGATGTATGGGAAATGTGGCAGTGTATAAATGGAGCGATGTGTGGGAAATAGGGCGGTGTAGAAATGGAGTGACGTGTGCGAAATAGGGCAGTGTATAAAGGGAGTGACGTGTGCAAAATAAGGCGATGTATATATGTGTAATGTCAGGAAATGGAGTGACGTGTGGGAAATGGAGTGGGGTATAAATGGAGTGACGTGAGGGTAATAGGGCGGTATATAAATGGAGTGATGTCAGGAAATGGGGCGTTTTTTAAATGGAGTGGCATGTCGGAAATAGGGCTGTGTATAAATGGAATGATATGGAGTGATGTCAATAAGTGGGGCAGGGTATAAATGGAGTTAAGTGTGGGAATTGAGGAGGTGTATAAATGGAGTGATGCCAGGAAATGGAACAGTGTATGAATGGAATGATGTCAGGAAAGGGGCGGTGCATAAATGGAGTGACCTGTGGGAAATTGGGCGGTGTTTGAATGGCGTGATGTGTGGGAAATGGGGCAATGTACAAATGTATAAATGGAGTGACATGTGGGAAATTAGAAGGTTTTTAAATGGAGTGTCATGCGGGGAAATGGGGCCGTGTTTTAATCGTGTGACATGCGGGAAATGGGGCACTGTATAAGTGGAGTGACAAACGGGAAATGGGGCGGTGTTTAAATGCAATGAGGTGCGGGAAATGGGACGGTAAATAAACTGAATGACGGGCGAGAAATTGGGTGGTGCTTAAATGGAGTGACGTGCAGGAAATGGGGTGCCGTATAAAAGGAGGGATGTCTGCGAAATGGGATGGTTTATAAATGTATGAATGGAGTGATGTCAGGAAATGGGACGGTGTATCAATGGAGTGACGCACGGTAAATGGGCGGTATATTAATGGACTGATGTGTGGAAAATAGGGAGGTATGTAAATGGAGTGACTTGTGGGAAATGGGACAGTGTATAAATGGGGTGACGAACGGGAAATGGGTCGCTGCTTAAATGGAGTGATGTGTGGGAACTGGGGCGGTGAATAAATGGAATGACTTGCGGGAAATGGGGCGGTGTATAAAGGAGTGACTTGGGGATATTGAGTGGTGTTTAAAAGGAGTGATGAGCGGGAAATGGGGTGGAGTTTACATGAAGTGACGTATGGGAAATATGGCCATGTATAAATGGAATGACATGTGGGAAATGGGACACTGTATAAATGGAGTGATCTCAGTAGATGGAGCGGTGGATAAATGGAGTGATGTCAGGAAAGAGGATGATGTATAAACGGAGTGACGTGTGGGAAATAGGAGGTGTAGAAATGGAGTGACGTGTGGGAAATAGGGAAGTGTACAAATGGAGTGATGTGCAGGAAGTGGGGTGCTGTATAGATGTGAAAATGGAGTGACGTATGAGAAATTAGAAAGTTTTTTAATGGAGTGGCATGCGGGAAATGGGGCCGTGTTTTAATCGTGTGACGTGCGGGAAATGGGGCGCCGTATAAGTGGAGTGACTAACGGGAAATGGGGCGTTGTTTAAATGCAATGAGGTGCGGGAAATGGGACGGTAAATAAATGGAATGATGTGCGAGAAATTGGGTGGTGCTTAAATGGAGTGACGTGCAGGAAATGGGGTGCCGTATAAAAGGAGGGACGTGTGCGAAATGGGATGGTTTATAAATGTATGAATGGAGTGACTAACAGGAAATGGGGCGGTGTTGTTTAAATGCAATGAGGTGTGGGAAATGGGGCGGTAAATAAATGGAATGATGTGCAAAAAATGAGGCGGTGCTTAAATGGAGCGACGTGCAGTAAATGGGGCGCCGTATAAATGGAGGGACATTAAGGAAATAGGGTGGTACATAAATGTATGAATGGAGTGATGTCAGGGAATGGGGCAGTGTATAAATGGAGTGACGTGTGGTAAATGGGCAGTGTATTAATGGACTGATGTGTGAGAAATAGGGTGGTGTGTAAATGAAGCGACTTGTGGGAAATGGGAAAATGTATAAATGGGGTGATGAACGGGAAATGGGGCGGTGCTTAAATGGAGTGATGTGCGGGAACTGCGGCGGTGAATAAATGGAATGACGTGCGGGAAATGGGGTGCTGTATAAGTGGAATGATGAATGGGAAATGGGGCGGTGTTTAAATGCAATGACGTGCGGGAAATGGGGCGCTAAATAAATTGAATGACGTGCGAGAAATGGGGCGGTGCTTAAATTGAGTGCCGTGCGCTAAATGGGGAGGTGTATAATGAAGTGACGTGTGGGAAACCGGGTGGTGTTTAAATGGAGTGACGTGCAGGAAGTGGGATGCTGTATAGATGTGGAAATGGAGTGACGTATGGAAAATGGGGCGGAGTTTACAAGGAGTGACTTGTGGGAAATGGGGCTGCGTTTAAATGGAGTGACATTTGGGAAATGGGGCAGTGTATAAATATATAAATGGAGTGATGTGTGGGAAATTGGCCGTGTTTAAATAAAGTGACACGAGGGAAATTAAGCGATTTTTAAATTGAGTGGCGTGCGTGAAATGGGGAAGTGTATAATGAAGTGATGTATGGGAAATGGGGCGGTGTTTAAATGGAGTGATGTGTGGGAAATGGGGTGGTGTCTAAATGTATAAATGGAGTGTGTAATTGATAATATGGAAAGATGTGTCATTTGAAACATGGAAGTCTGGCAATATCTGGTCTGAGCGAAACATGATAGGATACAGGGAAAGATCCCACAAAGCAGCTGCCAGGGAAGGATTGTAAAATGCAGATATCCTTGGTCAAGCAGGCTGAGCAAACAAGACAAACAGGATTTTGAATGAAGCCAAAATCAATGCCTCACACCTTCATTGAAAGTAACTAACTTAGTAAGGATCTGAAAAAGAATGGATGAGGTTCTAGGTGTGAAAATTTGCTAATACCAGGTTTATCAGTCTACGGTGGTGGTTGATGGGAAATGTTCAGAATCGAGTTCAGTTACAAGTGGAGTACCACAAGGATTTGTTCTGGGGCCGTTGCTGTTTGTCATTTTTATCAATGACCTAGAGGAAGGCGCAGAAGGGTGGGTGAGTAAATTTGCAGACGATACTAAAGTCGGTGGTGTTGTCGATAGTGTGGAAGGATGTAGCAGGTTACAGAGGGATATAGATAAGCTGCAGAGCTGGGCTGAGAGGTGGCAAATGGAGTTTAATGTAGAGAAGTGTGAGGTGATTCACTTTGGAAGGAATAACAGGAATGCGGAATATTTGGCTAATGGTAAAGTTCTTGGAAGTGTGGATGAGCAGAGGGATCTAGGTGTCCATGTACATAGATCCCTGAAAGTTGCCACCCAGGTTGATAGGGTTGTGAAGAAGGCCTATGGAGTGTTGGCCTTTATTGGTAGAGGGATTGAGTTCCAGAGTCAGGAGGTCATGTTGCAGCTGTACAGAACTCTGGTACGGCCGCATTTGGAGTATTGCGTACAGTTCTGGTCACCGCATTATAGGAAGGACGTGGAGGCTTTGCAGCGGGTGCAGAGGAGATTTACCAGGATGTTGACTGGTATGGAGGGAAAATCTTATGAGGAAAGGCTGATGGACTTGAGGTTGTTTTCGTTGGAGAGAAGAAGGTTAAGAGGAGACTTAATAGAGGCATACAAAATGATCAGGGGGTTAGATAGGGTGGACAGTGAGAGCCTTCTCCCGCGGATGGAAATGGCTGGCACGAGGGGACATAGCTTGAAACTGAGGGGTAATAGATATAGGACAGAGGTCAGAGGTAGGTTCTTTACGCAAAGAATAGTGAGGCCGTGGAATGCCCTACCTTCTACAGTAGTGAACTCGCCAACATTGAGGGCATTTAAAAGTTTATTGGATAAACATATGGATGCTCATGGCATAGTGTAGGTTAGATGGCTTTTGTTTCGGTGCAACATCATGGGCCGAAGGGCCTGTACTGTGCTGTATCGTTCTATGTTCTATGTTCTATGTAATCACCGTGCACCCAAGAGAGAGAGAGACCCTATGTGGCTGCCTTTTATACCCCTGTTGGTCCGGCCCTTTAGGGGTGCTACTGATGACACATTAACCCCTTGTGTACATGCATACATAGAGATCACTACATCCCCCCTGTTCTATAAAAGGGGCGGTGTTCAAATGGAGTGACATGTCGGAAATGGGGTGGTGTATAAATAGTGTGATGTGTGGGAATGGGGTGGTGTATAAATGGTGTGACGTTTGGGAAAAGGGGCGGTGTATAAATGCAGATGGGTGAGGGAAATGGGTCGGTCAGGAAAAGACAGTGTGTAAATGGAGTGACATGTGGGAAATGGGGTGGTGGATCAATGGAATGATGTCAGAAAATGGGGCGGTGTATAAATGGAGTGATGTGTCGGAAGTGGGGCGATGTATAAATGGAGTGACGTGTGGGAAATAGGGTGGTGTATAAACAAAGTGACGTGTGTGTAATGGGGCGGAGTAAAAATGGAGTGAAGTCAGGAAATGGGTCAGTGTATAAATGGAGTGATGTGTGGAAAATGGGGCGGGGTATTAATGGAGTGACGTCTGGGAAACAGGGCGGTAGATAAATGGAGTGACGTGCGGGAAATAGGACGATGTTTAAATGGAGTGATGAATGGGAAATGGGGCGGTGTTCAAATGCAGTGACGTGGGAGATATTGGGTGGTGAATAAATGGAATAATCTGTGGGAAATGGGGCGGTGTTTAAATGGAGAGTCGTGCAGGAAATGGGCCGGTGCATAAATATATAAAGGGAGTGACGTGTAGGAATTGGGGCAATGTTTATGTGGGGTGACGTGTGGGAAATGGGGTGGTGTATAAATGGAGTGAAGTGCGCGAAATTGGGCGGTGTATGAATGGGGTGACCTGTGCGAACTTCGGGGGTGTATAAATGTATTAATGGAGTGACATGTGGGAAAGGGGTGACGTATAAATGGAGTGACATCAGGAAATGGGGCGGTGTATGAATGGAGTGAAGTGTGGGGAATACAGCGGTGTATAAATGGAGTAACGTGTGGGAAATAGGGCGGTGAACAAATGCATTGACGTGTGGGAAATGGGGCAGTGTATAAATGGAGTGACATCTGTGAAATTCGGCGGTGTATAAATGGAGTTTCATGTGGGAAATGGGGCGCTATATAAATGGAGTGATTTCAGGAAATGGGGCGGTGTATAAATTTAGTGACGTGTGGGAAATGGGGCAGTGTATAAATGTATTAATGGAGTGACGTGTGGGAAACGGGTGGCGTATAAATGGAGTGACAGGTGTATGAATGGAGTGACATGCGGGAAATGGGGCGGTGTATAAATGAAGTGAAGTGCGGGAAATACGGCGGTGTATAAATGGAGTGATATCAGGAGATGGGACGGTGTTTGAATCTATAAATGGGGTGACGTGTGGGAAATGGGACGGTGTTTAAATGGAGTGTCATTTGGGAAATAGGGCGTCGTATAAATGGAGTGACGTGTGGGAAATAGGGCAGGTATAAATGGAGTGGCGTGTGAAAAATGAGGCGGAGCATGAATGGAGTGATGTCAGGAAATGGGGCACAGGGATGGAGGGAGCTGATGTGTTTGACTTGGGCATTTTTCTGTTTTATAATCTGGGATTTGGATCGGGATTTTTATATGAAAATGTTAATAGTGCATCTGATGTGCATATCACTCCCTATGACATTCTGGAAAGTGTTTGGATATGTGGGGATCATTTTGTGTGAGAGTGTGAATGTTTATATGTATGTATGTGTGTGTTTGTCTGTTTCTATACATGTGTGCATGAGCTTAAATTAGTGTGTATATCATCATTTCATAGAATCATAGAATTTACAGTGCAGAAGGAGGTCATTTGGCCCATCGAGTCTGCACTGGCTCTTGGAAAGAGCACCCTACCCAAGCCCATACACCCACCCTATCCCCATTACCCAGTAACCCCACCCAACACTAAGGGCAATTTTGGATACTAAGGACAATTTATCATGGGCAATCCACCTAGCCCGCACATCTTTGGACTGTGGGAGGAAACCGGAGCACCCGGAGGAAATCCACGCACACACAGGGAGAACGTGCAGACACCGCACAGACAGTGACCCAAGTCGGGAATCGAACCTGGGACCCTGGAGCTGTGAAGCAATTCTGCTAACCACAATGCTACCGTGCTGCCCTAAATTTGTATTTGTATTTGTGTGATTGCATGTGTGTGCATTGTGTATGTTTGTGCTTTTATATGTATATGTGTGCGCGTATGAGTTTGTGTGTGTGCATGTGTGCATTTCTGTGTGTGTATTTATGTCTGTCTGTTTGTACGTGTGTGTGCATGCATATTTGTTTTGTCTGTGTGTATTTGTGTGTGCATTTGTGTTCATGTGTGTTTTGTGTTTGTGTTTGTATATGTGTGTGCTGTAGCCACTTAAATTGGCCAACTCCCGATTCAAAATGGCGAATGGCAAAGGCTGATGGGAAAGTCAGCCAACAAGACCAAAACCAGTAGCTGCAGGTTGGCTGTGTATTTACCTCTGGAAAGGCCAGACAATATTGATACCACTAGCCATCAGCATAACAAAGCAACAGGCATCTGCATACTAATGAGCAACCCCAGGGAACAATAAGCAACATTTGGACACACAAAGCAAAACCAGACTCTTCGGCGCCAGCAGGAGCCTACACAAAAGGTGAACGAGCACCTCAAGACCGCCCATCGATCAGGGAACAGCTCCAGCATTGGAGAAAATCGAACCAAGCGATTGGGACAAAGTCCAATCACTTGGGACCAGGTACAGGGTCCGCCCCGAAAGGCGGGAAGCCCCTGGGGACTATAAGAATTGAGCCCCAAGTTCAAATCATTCTCTTCTTCACCTCTTCGCTCTCTTCACGCTCTTCTTCCTGCCCGGGTCACCCAGCAACAACTAACCAGCATTGACCGTGACCGGAGCAGTGATCATCCAACTCGTAAGTCTTAATTCAATGCTCGCTACGAGATAGGCGCTCCTAGCTACCAATCCGTACCAACTTCGAATCCCGCAGGCTCAGAACCCGAACGAAAGGCCATTTGTTTCCCTGACCTGGTGGGCCAGTCCAAAGTTAAGTACAGGCCTGTTAGTTGTAGAAGTAGCTCAGACGTAGAATTTGTGCATGAGTAGCGATTACTGTGTATAATAAATGTGCTTTGATTTAAATCTTACTAATCGGTGTATTGGATTATTGATCATTACTCGGACTTGAACCTCGTGGTATCATAAAGATACCTGGTGACTCGAGAGCAAAGGGAATAAAACAGAGCAATTGAACCAAGGCAAAGTTAGCAACAGTGCATGCATGTGTATTTGTGTGACTGTATGCTTGTGTGTATGAACATGCATTTCTATGTGTTTGTGTGTGTCAGTGTGCGTATTTGATTGTGTGTGATACCACAAAGGACACTGACACCAATAACTGTGACAATGATGACATCATCCAAATGGAACACTCATTGAGTGCAACAGCAACAACGAAAACAACATGCAGCGCAACAAGAGCAACAACAACAACACAAAGCTCTGCAGAAACAAGAACAACGACAGCAACATCAAAAACTACAAGCACAACAACAAAACCAACAAGAACAACAACAAACACAACAAGAAGCATAACAAAAACAGAAACAATGAGCACGACGAGAAAAACAACAACAGCGAAAAAAACAAAAACGGAAATGAGCATGACAGAAATAACAACAAGAACGACAACCATAAAAACGACAACAAAAACGAAAAAGACAGAAATGACAACAATGATAGAGCGACCTGTACAACATGGTACAACTCTGCACATGATGAACAATGCCACAGCACACTGCAAAACAATGGCAAGAGTGCAAACATGCCATGGCATGGCAACAAATCTCACAAATTCATATTTGCTCCACAACAAACAAGCAAACCAGCTTTCAAGAAAGATGACATACAGAATCAACACCACAAACACAGGAAAAAGTCTAGGTCAGACAACAAAGATGTAACACAGTATTGTTACCACAAGCATAGAAAAAAAAAACAAGCATAAAGCAGACAAGAAAGTGATTCGACCATTCAAATACCTGATTGATGACTTCTTGGCTACTTAAACACAGGAACACTGACGACGTTCACAAACAAATAACAACATCAACATCACCACTTCAAAAGCAGAAGAAAGCAACTCGACCGAACAAACTCATAAAGTATGGACTCACAAAAAATGTTTTTATTAAGACTGGACTCATAAATATTAATTGGCTTTATATAATCGTCACGATCATCACAACTTGTACATAACATAATTTGTCTACCTATTTCACAAAAGCAAAACAAAACTTAAGAGACTAAATGTATTAGCATTTGACGGACTAACTCATGGATTTTATGCAATGCCTTTGCAAATGCATCCATTATGTTTGTTCAATTTTCTTTACAACATACAGAAAATATGTAACACAAAAAAGGGGGGATGTAGTGATCTCTATGTATGCATGTACACAAGGGGTTAATGTGTCATCAGTAGCACCCCTAAAGGGCCGGACCAACAGGGGTATAAAAGGCAGCCACATAGGGTCTCTCTCTCTCTTGGGTGCACGGTGATTACATAGAACATAGAACATAGAACTATACAGTGCAGTACAGGCCCATCGGCCCACGATGTTGCACCAAAACAAAAGTCATCTAACCAAAAACTATGCCATTATCATCCATATGCTTATCCAATAAACTTTTAAATGCCCTCAATGTTGCCGAGTTCACTACTGTTGCAGGTAGGACTTTCCACGGCCTCACCACTCTTTGCGTAAAGAACCTACCTCTGACCTCTGTCCTATATCTATTACCCCTCAGTTTAAAGCTATGTCCCCTAGTGCTAGCCATTTCCATCCACGGGAGAAGGCTCTCACTGTCCACCCTATCTAACCTCCTGATCATTTTGTATGCCTCTATTAAGTCTCCTCTTAACCTTCTTCTCTCTAACGAAAACAACCTCAAGTCCATCTGCCTTTCCTCATCAGATTTTCCCTCCATACCCGGCAACATCCTGGTAAATCTCCTCTGCACCCGCTCCAAAGCTTCCACGTCCTTCCTATAATGCGGTGACCAGTACTGGATGCAATACTCCAAATGCGGCCGTACCAGAGTTTTGTACAGCTGCAACATGACCTCATGACTCCGGAACTCAATCCCTCTACCAATAAAGGCCAACACTCCCTAGACCTTCTTCACAACCCTATCAACCTGGGTGGCAACTTTCAGGGATCTATGTACATGGACACCTAGATCCCTCTGCTCATCCACACTTCCAAGAACTTTACCATTAGCCAAATATTCCGCATTCCTGTTATTCCTTCCAAAGTGAATCACCTCACACTTTTCTACATTAAACTCCATTTGCCACCTCTCATCCCAGTTCTGCAGCTTATCTATGTCCCTCTGTAACCTGCTACATCCTTCCGCACTGTCGACAACACCACCGACTTTAGTGTCGTCTGCAAATTTACTCACCCACCCTTTTGCGCCCTCCTCTAGGTCATTGATGAAAATGACAAACAGCAGCGGCCCCAGAACAGATCCTTGTGGTACTCCACTTGTAACTGAACTCCATTCTGAACATTTCCCATCAACCACCATCCTCTGTCTTCTTTCAGCTAGCCAATTTCTGATCCATATCTCAAAATCACCCTCAATCCCCAGCCTCCGTATTTTCTGCAATAGCCTACCGTGGGGAACCTTATCAAACGCTTTACTGAAATCCATATACACCACATCAACTGCTCTACCCTCGTCTACCTGTTCAGCCACCTTCTCAAAGAACTCGATAAGGTTTGTGAGGCATGACCTACCCTTCACAAAGCCATGCTGACTATCCCTGATCATATTATTCCTATCTAGATGATTATAAATCTTGTCTCTTATAATCCCCTCCAAGACTTTACCCACAACAGACGTGAGGCTCACCGGTCTATAATTGCCGGGGTTGTCTCTACTCCCCTTCTTGAACAAAGGGACCACATTTGCTATCCTCCAGTCCTCTGGCACTATTCCTGTAGCCAATGATGACATAAAAATCAAAGCCAAAGGCCCAGCAATCTCTTCCCTGGCTTCCCAGAGAATCCTAGGATAAATCCCATCAGGCCCCGGGGACTTATCTATTTTCAGCCTGTCCAGAATTGCCAACGCCTCTTCCCTACGTACCTCAATGCCATCTATTCTAATAGCCTGGGTCTCAGCATTCTCCTCCACAACATTATCTTTTTCCTGAGTGAATACTGACGAAAAATATTCATTTAGTATCTCGCCTATCTCTTCAGACTCCACACACAACTTCCCATCCCTGTCCTTGACTGGCCCTACTCTTACCCTAGCCATTCTTTTATTCCTGACATACCTATAGAAAGCTTTTGGGTTTTCCTTGATCCTACCTGCCAAATACTTCTCATGTCCCCTCCTTGCTCATCTTAGCTCTCTCTTTAGATCCTTCCTCGCTACCTTGTAATCGCCCCAACTGAAACTTCACACCTCATCTTCACATAGGCCTCCTTCTTCCTCTTAACAAGAGTTTCCACTTCTTTGGTAAACCACGGTTCCCTCGCTCGACGCCTTGCACCCTGCCTGACCAGTACGTACTTATCAAGAACACGCAGTAGCTGTTCCTTGAACAAGCTCCACTTATCCAGTGTGCCCAACACTTGTAGCCTACTTCTCCAACCTATCCCCCCCAAGTCATGTCTAATGGCATCATAATTGCCCTTCCCCCAGCTATAACTCTTGTCCTGCGGTGTATACTTATCCCTTTCCATCATTAACGTAAACGTCACCGAATTGTGGTCACTGTCCCCAAAGTGCTCTCCTACCTCCAAATCTAACACCTGGCCTGGTTCATTACCCAAAACCAAATCCAAAGTGGCCTTGTCTCTTGTTGGCCTGTCAACATATTGTGTCAGGAAACCCTCCTGCACACATTGTACAAATAACGACCCATCTAATGTACTCGAACTATATCTTTTCCAGTCAATATTTGGAAAGTTAAAGTCTCCCATAAGAACTACCGTGTTACTTTCGCTCTTATCCAGAATCATCTTCGCCATCCTTTCCTCTACATCCCTAGAACTATTTGGAGGCCTATAGAAAACTCCCAACAGGGTGGCCTCTCCTTTCCTGTTTCTAACCTCAGCCCATACTACCTCGGAAGAAGAGTCCCCATCTCGCATCCTCTCCGCCACCGTAATACTGTTCTTGACTAGCAGCGCCACACCTCCCCCTCTTTTGCCTCCTTCTCTGAGCTTACTAAAACACCTAAACCCCGGAACCTGCAACATCCATTCCTGTCCCTGCTCTATCCATGTCACCGAAATGGCCACAACATCGAAGTCCCAGGTACCAACCCATGCTGCCAGTTCCCCTACCTTATTTCGTATACTCCTTGCATTGAAGTAGACACACTTCAAACCACCTACCTGAACACTGGCCCCCTTCTGCGAAGTCAAATCTGTGCTCCTGACCTCTATATTCTCATTCTCCCGTACCCTAAAACTACAATCCAGGTTCCCATGCCCCTGCTGCATTAATTTAAACCCCCCCAAAGAGCACTAACAAATCTCCCCCCCAGGATATTTGTGCCCCTCAGGTTCAGATGTAGACCATCCTGTCTGTAGAGGTTCCACCTTCCCCAGAAAGAGCCCCAGTTATCCAGAAATCTGAATCCCTCCCGCCTGCACCATCCCTGTAGCCACATGTTTAATTGCTCTCTCTCCCTATTCCTCATCTCATTATCACGTGGCACGGGCAACAACCCAGAGATAACAACTCTATTTGTTCTAGTTCTGAGCTTCCATCCTAGCTCCCTGAAAGCCTGCCTGACATCCTTGTCCCCTTTCCTACCTATGTCCTTAGTGCCAATGTGGACCACGACATGGGGCTGCTCCCCCTCCCCCTAAGGACCCAGAAAACACAATCCGAGACATCACGTACCCTTGCACCTGGGAGGCAACATACCAAACGTGAGTCTCTCTCGCTCCCACAAAATCTCCTATCTGTGCCCCTGACTATCGAGTCCCCAATTACTAATGCTCTGCTCCTCTCCCCCCTTCCCTTCTGAGCAACAGGGACAGACTCCGTGCCAGAGGCCCGTACCCCATGGCTTACCCCTGGTAAGTCCCCCCCCCCACAAGTATCCAAAGCGGTATACTTGTTACTCAGGGGAACAACCGCAGGGGATCCCTGCACTAACTGTTTCTTACCATCCCTCTTACAGTTACCCATCTATCTCCAATCTTTGGTGTAACTAATTCCCTGAAGCTGCTATCTATGACCCCCTCTGCTTCCCGAATGATCCGAAGTTCATCCAACTCCAGCTCCAGTTCCCTAACTCGGTCTTGGAGGAGCTGGAGATGGCTGCACTTCCTGCAGGTAAAATCGGCAGGGACACTAACAGCATTCCTCACCTCAAACATCCTGCAGGAGGATTATTGCACTCCCTTCCCTGCCATCCCTCTAACTTCCAACCAAGATCTGGTTAATAAATTAAAAAATGTTTTTTTAATAATATTAATATAATATGGCACTTACCTCACACCAATGGATTTTATTATTAGGTTAGAGGAGGAGGGCGGGTGGGAGACACTACATGTGTAGTGTCTCGGGTTTCCTCTCCACCAGAATTTATTGGGGGGGGGGGGGGGCGGGTGGGGGGACCTTCCCAGAAGTCCGTGGATCGAATTTCCGGTTCCCGCCTTAAAAAATAAAATAAAAAATAAAACAGAAAAGAACAGACAGGGGACCACGTAAGTGATTTTAAACTCAAATACTCAGCTCCCAGAAGGCCCCTGCATGCCGCTCCGACCGAAATTCAAAGTGCTGCTCCTGCAAGGTAAGTGATTTTAAACTCAAATACTCAGCTCCCAGAAGGCCCCTGCACGCCGCTCCCGCTGAAATTCAAAGATTAAAGCAACAGCAGACTAGTTTAGATAGCCAGTGGAGTTACGTATAGTTTCCATAGTTAGATCTTATTAACCTTATCATTAGTATCAAACTTAAAGTAAAGAACTCATGTAAATATTGGTGTAGTTCCTCAATAAACCTTTTGTTACTACTGGAAGAGTTTGAATCTTCTTCATCGGGATTCAGAATACCTCATCACTAACCAAGGTTTGAGTAGCACATGTTACCTACCAGACAGGTAACAAAACATATGTATGTGTGTGCCTGTTTGTACATATGTGTCCATGAATTGAATTTGTGTGTGTACCTTTGTTTGTATGTGTGTTTCTGTGTGTGTGCATGTTTGAATGAATGTGTGTGTGTTTGTGTGTGATTGTGTGCATTTGTCTGTGAGTATGTGTGTTTGTATGTGTTTCTGTGTTTTTTCTGTGTGTCTGTGTTTGTATTGTAGCCACTTCCAGACTTAAAATGGAGGTCATCAAAGAATGCAGGGAAATTCAGTCAAGCCAGGAAAAACAAGCAGGTGCACAGTTTCCTGTGTATTAGAACTTGCAGAAACCCAGACAGCACTGAAACTAGCAATCATCTGCATATTAATGAGCGATCCCCGAGAACAATTGAAACATTTAAGGTGAATAAGGAACGCCTTATGAACCTGACTCCTCGGTGCCAGCAGGAGCCAAGACAAAGGAAGGCCAACGGACACTCAGGAACCGCCCAGCGATCAGGGAACGGCTCCAGTATTGGAGACATTGATCGAAGTGATCGGAACGTAGTCCAATCACTTGGAACCAGATACGGGGTCAGCCCAGAACGGCGCGAAGCCCCTGGGGACTATAAAGAAGAGTCCCCAAGTCCAATTCGTCCTTCTTGGCAGGGTCACTCAGCAGCTCAAGACAACCCTTGACAGTGACTTGCCTAGCTGCCGCATCAACCAAGTAAGTCTCCAGTCAACGCACGTTACGAGATAGGCGCTCCTAGCTACCAGTCCATACCAGCTTTTGAATCCTGCAGACTCAGAACCCGAACAAAAGACTATTTGTTCCCCTGACCTGGTGGGCCAGTTCCGAAGCTAAGTATAGGCTATAGTGTTAGAGATAGTCTACTATGTAGAGTTTTATGCATGAGTAGTGATTGACTGTGTATAATAAATATGTTTTGATTTGAATCTTACTAATTGGTGTATTGAGTTATTGATCAGCACTTGAACTTGAACATCGCGGCGGTACCATAAAGATACCTGCCGACTCTAGAGCAAAGGTTATAGAAACAGAGCAAATTAAGTCAAGACGCAACGGGCAACAAATTAAGAGCCAACCAAAGTTAGCAACATTTACTGGCGAAATTCTGATGGGACCCAACTTAGAAGTGGCCTAACCACTCCGGGAGAACCCAAAATTTGAATTAAGAATCCAAGTGGGAACAGAAATACCACAAGTGTTCAAGCAGTTCTGATCAATCCTCATAATTCGGAAGCGTGTTAATGCATGCGTAACCAACAGGGATATAAAGTAAAACTGATAGATTTTTTTGTTGCGAGAAACTGTCGGGAGTTTGTATGCCGGAAAGTAGCGAACGCTGTACCCGTGTTTACAGCACCGTCTTAGTACCCCTCATTCCAAATTTTAAATGAGCATTCAGATAGAGAAAATGGCAATGAAGGCAGTGGAACGCCTTATGAACCCCCAGGAATTCAAGGTCGCAGCAACCGGCAATAGAGTAGGACAGTGTCCCGTTTGGGAAGAAGAGATCAGAAAATATCTCAAAGGGAAAGGATTCACCCCTTTGGAGTGAATTCTGTGATAATGAGGAAACAGTACCCGGGCGAATAGGACATACTTGGTGGGAGAACCTGTCGGAAATCCATAAAAAGAGCTGAGGGAAAGCTCGCAAGCCGATGGCAATCGTGTCCTGTCTGGCAGAATTGCGAGGCACAGAGGAGGTCGTTCGGATGCTCCGCAAATAGATAGAAGAGGGACATCGAATGAGCAAGGTCGATGTTCGTGAGATCGAGAGAGAGAATATAGATTTAAGAAGGAAGTTGGCAGCAAAAGAAGGAGAGGTGGATGATGCCAAGTGGGCACACCAGTCTTGTCTAGCGCACCTGAGCAGCTTACAAACTCAATACGAGAAGGCCTATCAGGACATGCAATGTGCAGTCCTGGTAAGAGAAGAGACAGAGAAACAGGTAGAGGCATTACAAAGGCAGTGCAGTGATCTAAAAGCAGCGTTAAGAGCACTCCATGCTGCCACCATGGAGCACAGACAAAGCTCAGTGGATCATGCGAAATGCAGGAAGCAGATTGCGGAACTGCAGTCTTTGTTTTCAGTGCAAAATGGGTTTCAAAGCACCTTTGGATCCCAGTTAGATGAAGAAGACGGCCTTGATTGGCAAGAACTAAACAAAACCGCGCAGAGATATGTACAGGGAACATGCGCGCAAGGAAAGCCCCAAAGGAGAAAAGCACCCCAACCCTCCACAGAGCAGATAGATCAGGTACCCATGAATCCAGTCACTACCCACCACACAGTCACATCGGAAGGAGACGAGGAATTCCTTGACACCACCCCCTTAACCGTGACCCAATTATGGGATGCGTGCGAAAAGATCACACCGTTCCTCCCACCTCAGACTCCCACCACTTCTTTGCTAGAGTGAAGCAGCAGGCGACCATGTACGGCCTGGATGAGCATGAGCAAGTGAAGCTCACAGTTTTAAGCTGAGACCCTTCTGTTGTAGCAGCCCTTCCCGACCCACAGAATGTAGGAGGAGGCACCCTTGCAGAGATGCACACTGCGATCCTAGACATGATTGGCTATAACAGAAGTGACCCAGTAGAAGGCCTGAATAAGTGCAGGCAGAAGAAAACCAAACACCCCACAGCGTTTGCTGGACGCCTGTGGATCCATTTTCCAGCTTTTTTCGGGAACTTAGACCACGCCCATTTGTCCCCAGACAACATGGCCAAATGGACCCGCACCCTTGACTCCCATGCCACAGAGGCAGGACAAAAAGCTTGTACCAATTATGACCCCTCGGAAGAAGCGCACAACGAAAAGTGGGTTTTAAAAAGGTTGTCCCGCTTCCTGGGAGCAATCAGTCCACAACAACCCCGCGATTAAAAAACCTGAAGAACAGCAGGCAGAGGCAGATATCCAAGCAGTTAAAGCGCACCAGAACCTCGCATGGGTGAACGAAGGCATGAACAGCTCCCCACAGAAACCACAGGAGTGTTACAACTGTGGACAATTAGGCCACTTTGCACGAGAGTGCAATTCCCCACGAAAGCCACATAGAGCCCAGCAGGCAGGCACACTGAATAATAACAGGACAAAGCCCATACATATTGTAATCACCCGTTCAGACCAGACAGACATAAATGGAACTGAGTGACGGTGTTCGGGCTTCCACACTTGGGTCTGCGACACCCTTTGGGATACGTCAAGCTGACCAGTCGTTGCAGCGAAAATACGGGGACAGCCCATCGAATTTCTCTGGGACACAGGAGGGTCCCGCACCACAATTATTTCCTCCGCCATGTTCCAAAAAGACATGTGGCCCACTACAGCCACAATCACCCTAAGCGGCTTCACAGGCCACTCACAACAGGGACACATCACAGCCCCTGTACCCATTCAAATTGGCCACATTACAACTAAACACCCCATAGTTTTGGTTGATCTGCCCCACACAGCAGAACACATTTTGGGCACTGGTTTCATGAACTCCCACAACCTTTCATTTGACCCAGTAAATCAATGTGTCTGGAAAATGACAAAGTCAGCAAGAGCCCCCCACAACGCTCACAGTAGGTGAGTATGCTAATAAGATTAGCGCAGTCGGCGATTTTTGGTTTGACCCGACCACGATTAGTGGAGGCAAACAGGTTAGGGCAGTTCTTCAGAAGAAGAGGACCCCATTTGCAAGTCATAAACAGGACTGCGGCAGGGTGGTTGGTTCGGTTCAAATAACAGGACCTGACCCTAGACCCCAGAAGCAATATGGATTTCCCCAAGAGGCAGAGGGAGAAATCTCAAAAGTTATCAATAGCTTATTAGAACAAGGCATACTTAGATCAGTAGCCTCTACTAATAATGCCACGATTTGGCCAGTGAGAAAGCCCGATGGATCATGGCGACTGACCATCGATTACTGGGAACTCAACAAAGTCACCCCTGCAGCAGCACGCACGGTAGCCACAAGTCCCGAGACCATACTCAACCAGGGACTCAACTCACTATATTTTACGGTTTTGGACATCAGTAACGGATTCTGGTCCATTCCATTGGCAAATGCGTGCCAGTACAAATTTGCCTTCACTTTTAAAGGTCAACAGTACACGTGGACATGCCTTCCACAAGGATTCCACAACTCCCCATTCATTTTCCACCGACAGCTGGCCAATGGTTTATCAAAATGTTCTCGCCCCGAATGTCTGGTCCAGTATGTAGACGACCTATTACTGCAGACAGACACCAAGGCAGAGCACATCGCGCTTCTGGCCGAACTCCTGGGACTCCTGCAGCAAATTGGATGCAAAGTGAACCCCAACAAGGCCCAAATTTTGGAAAACACAGTGGTATATTTGGGAACGATTATCACGCATGGTAAACGCGAGATCGAGCATAAAAGAATTGACTTGATTGTCAAATTGCCCCTTCCACAGAATGTTTCCGCCCTCCGGTTGTTTTTAGGACTGGTTGGCTACTGCCGAAACCATATTGACGGTTTCGCCACCAAAGCAACACCCCTCTCGGAACTCCTAAAGAAAGGAGCCCCTTGGGAATGGCTTCCGCAGCACACGGATGCTGTAGATGTTTTAAAACGCACACTCATTGCAGCCCCCATACTCCAGGTTCCAGACCCTCTTTCCCCCTATGCTATAGAGATAGCTAGCACAGATCGCACCCTTTCAGCCGTGCTCCTCCAGGAACGGCACAAACAGTTAAGACCCTCCAGAGTTTTAGATCCTGTGGAGCAGGGATTTTCGGCCTGTGAGAGGCACCTGCTCGCAGTTTTCTGGTCAGTTCAATACTTTTCATATATCACCGGACTAAACCCCATCACAATCCTCATGGAACACATCCCCACCCAACTTTTACTAGACGGACGACTTAAGGGCGGTACAGTAAGATGTGCAGGTTAGGTGGATTGGTCATGCTAAATTGCCTTAGTGTCAAAATTGCCCTTAGTGTTGGGTGGGGTCACTGGGTTCCGGGGATAGGGTGGAGGTGTGGACCTTGGGTAGGGTGCTCTTTCCAAGAGCCGGTGCAGACTCGATGGGCCGAATGGCCTCCTTCTGCACTGTAAATTCTATGATAAGTAAGCCAGATCAGAGCAGCCAGGTGGACCCTTCTTTTGCAGGGATGGGACATCACTGTTAAAAGGACCAAGACCCACACTTTCCTAGACGACAACCTTCGGTACCCAGGCACCCCACACGAGTGTGAAATCATCTCACTGCACCACAACACAGGCCCCTTTATCGCGAAACCCCCCCCCCCCACAATAGATAGGTAGTTCACCCCAGAGGCCCCAGTACACAGACACGTGCGCACCTTTGAGAATATATGTGGATGGTTCTTCCACTGTATTAAACGGGAAGCGCATTACAGGATGCGGCATCTATGTTGAGGATGCGCAGGGACGCACCCCAGAAGAAATCTCCTTAAAACTGCCAGGACACTTAGGCGCGCAGACGGCAGAACTAGCAGCCATTGCGTACATAATAGATCACCCAGATTCCTTCCCCAGCCCAGCAGACATATACTCGGACAGCCTCTATGTCTGCAACAGCCTCACAGAATTCCTACCCCTGTGGAAAACAAGAGGATTTGTTTCCGCGGACGGAAAACCCCTCCCTTCAGCCCCATTGCTCCGGCACATTTTGGACAAAGCACAGGACAGGATATTTGGCATTATTAAAGTCCGAAGTCGCCACCGTTCCTCCCCACCTGGAAACGTAAAAGCCGGCGCACTGGCTAAAGCAGGTTCCAGACATGGGCATTTTTGGAGCCCCCCCCGAAAGCGCCCCAGTGAATGCAGTTCAAGTCTCACAGACTAATATCGAGGATTTATTGCAGGCCCAGAAGCAGGATAGTTATCACAGGGAGATTTTAAAAGGAAACTTTACAGCTCCAGACGATAGCTTTAAAAATGCACTGATCACACATGACGGTGTGATCCTAAAAGTCACCCTTTATGTGGTTCCTGAACAGGACAGGAATCAGCTTATTTGTTTGTTCCATGATAGTCATGGGCATCAGGGAATTGACCCCACTACAGCCCACCTCAGGCAGCTCTGTTGGTGGCCGAATTTAAAGGAAGACGTCACGCACTATGTGGAAAATTGCCTTATCTGTGCCCAAAACAATCCGGACAGATATGCAAAGAAAGCTCAGCTTAGCCACAACCGCCCTGTTAATGGCCCCTGGACTAACCTCCAGATTGATTTTATAGGACCATTGCCCACTAGCAGGAATGGTCACAAGTATGTGTTAGTTGTGATAGACACGTTTACGAAATGCGTAGAAGCATTCCCATCTAGAACAAACATGGCAAAGACTACCGCTAAGATTTTAACCCACCACATCTTTACGAGATGGGGACTCCCCCGCAACATTGTATCTGACCAAGCTTCCCATTTTACGGGACGTGTCATGAAGCACGTCCAAACGATATTTGGCATTACCCAAAAATTCCACATCGCATACCACCTCCAGTCAAGTGGTATCGTGGAGCAAATTAATCGGACCCGAAAGGCAACCCTTTGAAAAATGGTCCAACAGAACAGCACCACTTGGGATTCAGTCCTCCCTTTTGCACTAATGTTTTTACATAACACTGTTTCGACATCCACAGGATACACCCAACACACTCTCATGACCGGACGCCCCATGAAAGGCACAGAATTTTATTAGGACTTGAATTGACCAGCCCCGAAGTGATGGCCCTCACACATGAGAACGCAGTGAAACAACTAGTTGAGAATGTAAAAATGGCTCAGCTGGCAGCCGCAGTAAAATTAGGCACCAGGAAGAAACAGAGCAAGGCCTGTTTCGACAAGACAGTACATGCGACTGAGTTTGAAGTAGGACAGCAGGTCATGCCCTCCATCTACAACCCCAGCACGCTCCTGTCACCAAAGTATTCGGGTCCGTACTCCGTTGCGGACAAAGTAAGCACCTCCGTTTATAAAATTAAGTACCCCAATGGGAAGACCGCGTGGTTTCATATAAACCAGCTCAAGGCATATGGCTCACAGTCTAGCCATGCACACCACGTCATGCTCGACGCAGCAGACCACACCCCACCCACAGCCAACGTATCCCTACCCTCCCTCAACACATCCACCCCATCCACGGACTCACCCTCGACTCCACCCCCGAACTCTAGATTCCGCCCCAGAACGCCCACATACAGCAGCAGCAGCAACAGCGACTGTGACACAGGCATTAGCCACAGCACGCCTCCCGACTATCCCCATGCAACAGGACCCACACCCAGGGAATCTGAACACAATTCGAGTGATCCCTTCCTGATCACATTCCTCAACAAACCTCACCAAAGACAACCGCCCTACGATGACGACCCTGACTACATCCCCACAGAATTAGACACCGCTATTTGGCACCGTGACAATTCATCCAGGCTCGTCCGAAATGACGAGATGGACCCTCAGTCACACCATGCAGCTATAGCAACCCTCATCCATTCAAGGGTATGGCATCCGGGAGAAGCTGATGACATTGAGTCTGACTCCCAAAACGAGAACCCCTTTGCGACCCTGTTCGCAACTGATAACTGAGGTGTCCAGATGATGTTTTAAAAAGGAACTGCTTAGGAGAAACTGTGTCCTTTCTGATGGAACCTGCAGCATGTTTGTTCAATGTTCGTTTGTTAATGTTATCATTAAGTGTAGTTTTGTCCCAGACAATAGTTCAGAGGAACTAGTCTGTCAACAGAAAATTGTTCAAGGTACTGGTTTGTCCCAGACAATAGTTCAGAGGAACTAGCTTGTTGACAGAAAATTGGTAAAGGTACAAGTGTGTCCCAGATAATAGTTCAGAGGAACTAGTCTGTCGGCAGACAACAATCATAACTACTCTCCTGATTCGAAGGTAATCACGAGAGGCAGCCCCCAGGACGACCACATTCTTACCCGTTCTTGCCGGTTGCTCAGGCAGTGGAGAAACGGCATTGGTCTCCGCCCTGCCTGAGGACCACCCTCTGGTCAGCTACGCTCGGGTAGAGCACATACGGCACTGATCACCGTCCTACCCGGGGATTCCATCCAGATCTTACCCGCCGCAGCCCATACGCACCCCATTTTGGCTCGATTATGTTCAAAATTCTTTTGTTTGGTTTAGTAACCCTTAGGATTGCTTCCCTATGCAATTTACATCCTCAAACACTAGGATGGTAAATCACACAGGCTGCGAGATGGCTCACAGTACGGCAGCATTTTCTTTGATGTCTAGTCCAAATATTTGGTTTTTAAAAAAAATGAGGGAGTCACATATGGTGACCAATTATAAAGGGAAATTGGCACTAAAAGACAGACATGCTAACGTACAAGATATCAAACAAGATGGTAACAGAAACTATGCTTGATTCCTAGAATTCCAGAAGCTCCAGAAAAAGAGAAGCGACAAAAAGGAAAAGAAGAAAGGAAAAGAAGAGAACAATGAAGACGGCATACGTGTTTTTCATTATAATGTATATGCGGTTATGCACGGACGCGAACCCTATGACCCCAAACCCCCCGGCCATCAATGATTCACTTCCCCATAGCACCCAGAGCCCAGTGACAAGTAACAACACACCATCATGGTGTGATAGGTTTATAACATGGAACTCCCTTTCATACGTAATTGAATCCCTTTTAGTATTGGCGATATTCTGCAGCATTGTGCAGACTATCCGCATGAGGAAATGGCAAAGGAGAGCCTACTGCTCTCGCACCCCAGTATACAGGATGAGATCCTCTATTTTCGGTTTTCACCAGGCCCCCGAACCCCTTGATCTACAATAAAGGATATTAATTTGGCGTCATATTGTGAATAAAGACAACTGAGAGATTGTACAACTCTGAGCTTGACCGCCAAGCCAGAGGGAAATGTGAATGCTGCTACTATTTTTGTATTGTTAGGAAGTTAGTATGATTGGATGTTTAAGTGAGTGTAGTTTATCGAAGATAGTTAGAGGTACCGTTTAAAAAAATGTTTACATGCATGTCCCTGTTGTAACATAGCTCCACTTAGAATTGTCAGTTAAAAATTTATTGCACAGTTATGGTCAGTGTAGAGGCCATGGAAGAGTGCTCGCTGGGTCAGGAAGTGAAGATGACGCAGTTATGTGATCCTTCACGCTTCGCGTTAGGGATCACAAGGAGGGACTGTAGCCACCTGGGTTGGCCACTTCCCGACTTAAAATGGAGGTCCGCAAAGAATGCAGGAAAATTCAGTCAAACCAGGAAAAACAAGCAGGTGCACAGTTTCCTGTGTATTAGAACTTGCAGAAACCCAGACCGCACTGAAACTATCAACCATCCGCATATTAATGAGCGATCCCCGGGAACAATTGAAACATTTAAGGTGAATAAGGCCAAGCCAGAGTCCTCGGCGCCAGCAGGAGCCAAGACAAAGGAAGGCTAACGGACACCCAGGAACCGCCCAGCGATCAGGAAACGGCTCCAGTATTGGAGAAATCGATCGAAGTGATCGGAACGTAGTCCAATCACTTGGAACCCAGATACGGGGTCAGCCCCGAATGGCGCGAAGCCCCTGGGGACTATAAAGTAGAGTCTCCAAGTTCAATTTGTCCTTCTTGGCAGGGTCACTCAGCAGCTCGAAACAACCCTTGACAGTGACCTGCCTAGCTGCTGCATCAACCAAGTCTCCAGTCAACGCACGCTACGAGATAGGCACTCCTAGCTACCAGTCCATACCAGCTTTTGAATCCTGCAGACTCAGAACCCAAACGAAAGGTCATTTGTTCCCCTGACCTGGTGGGCCAGTTCCGAAGCTAAGTATAGGCCTATAGTGTTAGAGATAGTCTAGTTAGTCGAGTTTTATGCATGAGTAGTGATTTACTGTGTATAATAACTGTGTTTTGATTTGAATCTTACTGATTGGTGTATTGAGTGATTGATCAGCACTTGAACTTGAACCTCGTGGTGGTATCATAAAGATACCTGGCGACTCTAGAGCAAAGGTTATAGAAACAGAGCAAATTAAGTAAAGACACAACGGGCAACAAATTAAGAGCCAACCAAAGTTAGCAACAGTATGTAAGTGTGTTTGTGTGTGTGTTTGTTCTTATGTTTGTACTTGAGTGTTTTTGAATATGATTGTTTGCATGCATGTGTGTGCATGTATGTATGTGATTAGGTATCTGTTTGTTGTGCTTGCATGTGTTATTTCTATGTGTGTGTGTTCATGTGTGTTTGTATGTGTTTTTGTGCTTTTATGGGTGAGTGCGTGTTCTTGTATGTGTGTGTTTTTGTGCATGTTTGGCTGTGTGCATCTGCCTGGACGTGTGCGTGTGTATGTTTGGCTGAGTGTCTGCATGTGTGTGTGTCTTTTTGTGTGAGCATGGTGTGTCTTTATATGTATGTGTGGGTGCCTGTTGGTCTGTTTATATGTATGAATGTACTTGTATTAGTGTCTGCATCTTTCTTTGCGTGTTTGTATGTGTGCGCATGTGTGTGTTTGTGCATGAATCTGTGCATGTGTGCATTTCTGCATGTGTGTATGTGAGTGTGTGTGTTTGTAGGTGTATGTGAGTGTATGTTTGTATGTGCACGCGTGTTTTTATGTCTGTAGGTGTGAATGTGTGCATCTGCATTTGTCTGTGCTTATGTGTGACTGTGTGTGTGTTTGTATGTGTGTCTTTTTGTGTTTGTGAGTGTGTTTGCGAATGTGCATTTCTACATGTTTGTATGTGTAAGTTTGCAAGTGCGTGAGCATGTGTGTTCGGTGGATTGGACATTCTGAATTCTCCCTCTATGTACTTGATCAGGCACTGGAGGTTGGAGATATAGTTTTGTTATTTGTGTATACCGTAATGAACCAGTTTTGTTTATTCGTTCATGGGAGGTGAGCATTGCAGGCTGTGCCAGCATTTATTGCCCACCTCTATTTTCCTTTATGGGGGGGGGGGGGCTTGTTAAGGGCCAACCACATTGCTGTGGATCTGGAGTCACATAGAGGCCAGATTTCCTTCCCTAAAGGATATCAGTGAACAAGGTGAGTTTTTATGACAATCGACAATGGTTTCATGGTTATTATTAGCCTGCTTAATTCCAGACATTTTTTATTGAACTCAAATTTCACGATCTGCAGTGGTGGGATTTGAACCTGGGCCCCCAGAGCATTATTCTGGGTCTCTGGTTTACTAGTTGAGTGACATAGAACATACAGTGCAGAAGGAGGACATTCAGTCCATCAAGTCTGCACTGACCTACTTTAAGTCCTCACTTCCACCCTATCCCCGTAACCCAATAACACCTCATAACATTTTTAGAACATGAACATCGAACATACAGTGCAGAAGGAGGCCATTCGGCCCATCTCGTCTGCACCGACCCAATTAAGCCCTCAATTCCCCCATATCCCGGAAACCCAATAACCCCTCCTAACCTTTTTGGACACTAACGGCAATTTATCATGGCCAATCCACCTAACCTGCACGTCTTTGGACTGTGGGAGGAAACCGGAGCACCCGGAGGAAACCC
This sequence comes from Scyliorhinus torazame, assembly GCF_047496885.1. Lineage (NCBI taxonomy): Eukaryota > Metazoa > Chordata > Chondrichthyes > Carcharhiniformes > Scyliorhinidae > Scyliorhinus > Scyliorhinus torazame. Next base: position 106,583,045 of record NC_092718.1, on the reverse strand, counting down.
AGGCGCACACGGGGAAAACGTGCAGACTCCACACAGAGAGTGACCCAGCGGGGAATCGAACCTGCGACACTGGCGCTGTGAAGCCACAGTGCTAACCACTGTTCCACTGTGCTGCCCACAATACCAGTACGCTACCGCCTCCCCTACCGTGCTTTCCTGATGTCTCTCTTGACAGGTTCTACACTGGCGACGAGGGTGAAGTGGAACTGCCGCAGCTGCCATGCGTTATACCGCCAACCTACTTCGTCCACGCCGTCAGAGGCCTCCACTCCGAACGGTGAGTTCGGGGAACTTGAACACATCAAGAAACTTGAACAGCTAGATCCTGGTACCGATGACTGAACCAAGTATGCAGAGCAGATGCAGTATTTTCTTTCGGTCGAACGCAATCGTTGGGAATGAACGACAGACCATTATCCTGCTGACTACAGACAGGGGACTCACCAAAGGGCTTATCAAGAGCCTGACGCATCCAGACAGGCTGGACTCCACGTTTTTTGCTACATTGGTGATCCCGGTTGAGGCAAATCGTAACCTGTAGCATCCAATAATGGGCCGCCTGTTCCATTTCCACATGGCCTCCCAGAATCAAATGGCAAATATTTGGTGCGCTTAAGGACACTCACTGCCTCATGTGTGTTCGAGGCCGCACTGTCAGAATCCTTATGGGATTGTTCCACCTGAAACACCGATACACAAAGGAAACACCTTACAGGAGCCCACTTCACCCTCCAGCGGGTGGTGGACACTGCCATTTCCCAGAAGAGAATGGGGCGCAGGGCCCAAGAGATGCAGGGCTGTCGGTCTGGAACCATGGTCACTGAACCAAGCACTGACTGACTGCTCCCAGGCCTGAATGGTGTGAGCTTCCACAAAGCGTGACCAACTGTGGGACAAAGCGCCTTCGCTATGGCGTACCTGGGCACACCCGGGGTGATTATCCTGAACTGGAACACCAAGGTTACGGCCTCAGGCCACTGGTTTGATGCCGTGAACAGGGCTAGGATGCCAGAGAGGCCCATGAAGGTGCCGTTGCCGAATTAACCCCCCAGACATTACTATTCTCTGCGCCACTTAAAGTTGGATGGCAATGCATCTGACATATGTACCCCCATGGCAGGAAGGAGTGCCTGTAAAGTTTCAAGGAGTTTTTGCTGAACGCTTCAGGACAATAAAAGGCACTGTGGCCAAAATATGTGTGACGAGGACACGCGACCCTGTTATTTCCGCTCCAAACCAGGGTTGATACAGAGCTTAATCAGTTGGAATGCTTGGGCATCATCCGCCCCACCCACTTCGCCGATTAGGCTAAGCAAGTGGTCCCGGTGCTAAAACCTGAGGGTCTAAATGTCTCTGCTGGGACTACAAGATGACAGTGAACCAGGTATTTCGACTTGTCTATTACCCAGTACCACGCATTGAGGACCTGTACGCCAAACTCAGTAGGGGAACAACATTCACGAAGCACGACATGAGCCACATGTACCTACAGTTGGTCTTCATCCTGCCTCTCGGAGGTATATTACAGTTAACACCACAGAGGGCTGTACGAATACACCCGACTGCCTTTTGGGGTTTCATCGGCCTGTTCAATTTTCCAACGTGTGATGGAAAACATCCCAGGAGGGTTACCAAGGGTGGATGTATACCTGTATACATTCATCACTGGGGCCATGGTCAAAGAACATATGGAGAACCTGCCTGAACTCCTCCGGCATTTTGAACAGATAGGCGTCTACCTCCGCAGGGAGAAGTGCGATTCTAACGCCCCCGGAGTCCCCTATTTAGGGTAGCGGTACGACAGGATGGTGCTTCACCTGGTGGAAGACACGGTGTGGGCCATCCGGCAGCTCCCAATACTCAAGGGCCAACTGAACTCTGCTCCTTTCTCGAATTCATCAGCTGCTGCGGGAAATTCAACACTAATTTGGCCACGCTTCTTAGTCTGCCCAACCAGTTGTTAAAAAAGGACACCAGCGGGATTAGAATGCCCACACCAGACGACATTCCAAGAGGTCAAGCAGTAGTTGTCCTTGAGAAGCTGCTGACACACTTCGACCCGGAAAAAACACTTATCCTAACCTGCGACAATTCCCATTATAGCGTTGGAGCTGTTCCCACACACTGGAATCCCGCGGGTCAGACGCCTAATAGCTTTTGACGCTAGTCGACGATGAGCTGAACTATACCCAAATCGAGGTGGAGTGTCTGGCGATTGCAAATGTTGTGAGGAAGTTCCACCAGTATGTCTACAGCCACGCATTGAGAGCCTAAACTGACCACGAACATTAGCCTGGGATATTCAGAGAAGATCATATGGTTCCCCCGATCGTGTCCGCCAGGGTCCAGTGATGGCCGTTACTCAGAGCTCCAGACACGTACAGACAGGAACACCGCCCAGGCACGCGGATCCCACATGCTGACGCACTGAGCAGCTTACCCTTCCCCATAAGACCGCCTCAGCTGCAGAGGTAGTAGCGGCCCTCCACTTCATCGATTCCTTGCCGGGCGTGGTGGCTCGCATAAAAGAGTGGACCCAGACGGACCCACAGCTATCTCAGGTCCAACACATGGTCCAGTAAGAGGACTAACATAGAGCTTTGCCCGACAATCTCCGGGTCTATAAAATGAAGCTCCCGGCAACAGCCCATCTGGGTGAGTTTTTAAACAGAGCACGTCCTTCGAATCACATTTTGTCTGAGAGTCAGTACTGAGGGAGTGCTCCACGGTCAGAGAGTCAGTACTGAGGGAGTGCTGCACTGTCAGAGGAACAAATGGCGGAGAGCTGCCCTGCCAGAGGGTAGTATCAAGGGGCTGCTGTCGGATTGTCAGTATTGAGGGAGTGCTGCACTGTTGGCGGGTTAGTATGAGGGAATGCTGCACTGTCAGAGGGTCAGTACTCAAGGAGTGCTGCATTGTCAGAGGGTCAGTACTAAGGGAGCGCTGCACTGTTGAGGGTTATTATGAGGGAATGCTGCACTGTCAGAGAGTCAGTACTGACAGAGTGCTGCACTGTCAGAGGGTCAGTACTAAGGGAGCGCTGCACCTTTGGAGGGTCAATACTGAGGGAGAGTTGCACTGTCGAAGGGCCAGTACTGAGGGAGTGCTGCACTGTCAGAAGGTCAGTACTGAGGGAGTGCTGCACTGTCAGTGGATCAATATGAGGGAGAGTTGTCTTGTCAGACGGCCATTACTGAGGGAGTGCTGCACTGTTGGAGGGTTAGTACTGAGAGTGTGCTGTACTGTCAGAGGGTCAGTCAGTACTGAGGAGGTGCTGCACTGTCAGAGTATCAAAATGAGGGTGGGTTGCCTTGTCAGAGTGCTGCACTGTCAGAGGGCCAGTACTGAGGGAGTGCTGCACTGTCAGAGGGCCAGTACTGAGGGAGTGCTGCACTGTCAGAAGGGTCAGTATCAAGGGAGTGATGCACTATCAGAGAGTGTGTACTGAAGAGTGACCTGTTGGAGGGTGAGTACTGAGGGAGTGCTGCACTGTAAGAGGGTCAGTATCAAGGGAGTGCTGCACTGTCAGAGGGTGAATACTGAAGGAATAGTGCCCCATCGGAGGGTCAGTATTTAGGGAGTGCTGCACTGTCAGAGGGTCAGTTTTAAGGGGTGCTGCAAGGTCGGAGGGTCAGTATTTAGGGAGTGCTGCTCTATCAGAGAGTCAGTGCTGAAGGAGAGTTGCACTTTTGGAGGCTCAGTACTGAGTGAGCGTTGCACTGTCTGAGAGTAAGTGCTGAGGGGGCGCTGCACTGTCAGACGGTTAATACTGAGGGACTGCTGCACTGTCAGAGGGTCAGTACTGAGGGGGTGCTGCACTTTCAAAAGGTCCATGTTATGGGAGCGCAGCCTTGCCGTAAGTGGGCTGTAGGGAGGGAAAGCTTAATTTCCAGTTAATTAGTTCTGCTGCACAGTTAGAGGGTCAGTAGTGAGGGAACGCTACTCTTTCAGAAGGTCAGTACTGATGAAGAGCTGCATTGTTGGTGGGCCAGCACTGAGGGAATCCTGCTCTGTTGATTTTTCAGTTCTACGGGATTACTGCCCTTCTGGAGGCTGCAGGCAGTATGAACAAGTGCAAGCTTTCGTTCAGTCTGAACTGGGGAGCGCAGACCTCTTGGAGCAGATATGCTGAGGGTATTCTGCTTTGTTAGTGTTTTATTACACAAGGAACGCTGTGCTGTCGAATTACCAATAGATAAGCAGTGTCACACTGCCAGAAGTGCAACTGTTCAGGGTGAGATGTGAAACCAATGGTCTATGTGCTCTCTCAGACGTGAGCAATGGAGCATTTTCTGCATGAATTCATATAAAGGCAGGAGTGCTCTCCCTTGAGGCTAGAACTGAATATTTATCATTCAAATAGCATCACTAAAATGCGATTCCATTGTCTGTATCACTTTGTTATTTGGTGGTGATTTCAGAGCACCCATTGCTTGCCCTGTTTATACCACATTTTCCATACTTCACAGGAAGTGAACTGCGATCAGGTGTGCTGGGAAACTTCTGAGATCTGGGAGTGTGAAAAATGAAATTAAAATCGCTTATTGTCACAAGTAGGCTTCAAATGAAGTTACAAATAAAGCCCCTAGTCACCACATTCCAGCACCTGTTCAGGGAGGCTGGTACGGATGTGGTGGCTGGGTATGGGGTGGAGTTTGTAATTCCCGGAAGCATAGAATCTTTGGAGAGCAGAAGGAGGCCACTCGCACATCCAATTTGCACTGGTTATCTGGCAGATGCTTTCACCTTTTCCCATTCCTGTAACCATTCGTCCTTTTCAGATCGCAGTTCAATAACCTTTTGAATAGTTTGATGCTAACTGCCTCCAACACACTCTCAGCAAGTTCGTTCTGGTCGCCAGCGTCAATGGGTGATTCCATTACCTCCGTCCGCCCCTCCCCCCACGTCATGTTTCTTCCTTTTTTCCCCCAATTATTTTCAGTTACAGGTCTTAACGCTCTCATGAATGGGTTGCATTTCTCACTATCTACTCTGTTCCTACCCCTAGGAATCTTGAATGAATCTCTCAAGTCACTTCTCTCCCTTGTATTTGCTCCAATGAAAACAGTGCCAAACTCTTCGAACATTCCTAATATCGACAGTTCCTTATCCGTGGAATCATGCGCAAAACTGGATGTAATACTCCAAATGAGGCCTAATTAGTGTGTTCTCTATGTTCAACAAAACTTCATTAGTCTTATACTCAACTCTCTTATCAATAAAGACTGAGCTTTAGCATTATAAGCTTTAGCAATTGATTTATCAACCAGGCCGTCTATCTTCAATGACTCATTTACAATTACACGGGGATCACACTGTCCATGCAACTCCAGTAGAATTTCCCCCCTTCATTTTAGTCCATGTCTCCATATTCCTCCTGCAAAATTCATTCACCTCACATTTCTCTGCCTTGAACCGAATCTACTTTTCTGATCAATCCACCAACATGTCGATGTCCTTTAGAAGTTCAGTCCTCATCACTGTTGACAATGTTCTCCTGCCTTGGCTCTGAAGCAATGCTCGTGTCTTTTATTTGTACCCTTATCATTGAGTTAGGTTTCTACGCACTTTCTTCCAGACAAGCTGCAAGAGAAGGATTTGGCCTCACACAAGAACTACACGTGGCGCACCTCTGTGTAATGCGCAAATGCAGTGTTATCATGTGAAATCTCACTCAGTGCAACATCTGAAAGCTGCCTGTAACAAAAAGGGCACTGTCCAGTCATGGAACCATAGAACCATAGAAAAGATACAGCATAGAAAGGGGTCATCCAGCCAATCTTGTCCATGCCAGCCCGAGGACACCCAGGAGCTCTTCCTATTTATTTATTTTTAAATAAATTTAGAGTAACCAATTCACTTTTTCCAATTAAGGGGCAATTTAGTGTGGCCAATCCACCTAGCCTGCGCATCTTTGGGTTGTGGGGCGAAACCCACACAAACATGGGGAGAATGTGCAAACTTCACATGGACAGTGACCCAGAGCCGGGATCGAACCTGGGACCTCGTCGAGGTGATACTGCAGTGCTAACCACTGTGCCACCGTGCTGCCCTGCAAAGCTCTTTCTAATCATGCTTTCCTGCACCCGACCCATAGCCCTGCAGCTTACAGCACTTAAAGTGCAGATATAGGTGCTTTACAAAAGAGTTTAGGGTCTCTGTCTCCACCACCAACTCGGCAACGAATTCCCAACACCCACCACCTTCTGCATAAAAAAGGTTCTTCCTCATGTCCCCTCTGCAACTTCTGCCACTCATCTTGAATCAATGTCCACTGGTTCTAGAATTCTCCACCAAGCGAAACAACTTCATGCTGTCTACTTTTTCTCTTCCCCTCATAATTTTGTACGCCTCAATCAAGTCATCCCTCAGTATTCCAATGAAATTAATCCCAATCTCTCCAATCTCTCCTTCGAGTAACATCATTCTAATTCAAGCAACATTATTGTAAAGCTCCTTTGCACTCTCTCCAGAGCAATTGCATCCATCTTGTATGCACAGAAAATCTAATAAACCTTGCAAAGTCGATTCACCGCACAATAAATGTTGAAGTCATTTGAAAAGTGCAGCCATCGCTCCTCCCTACCGGTTAACACCCTGATCTTCACAATGTGACCTGGTTGGATCACTCCTACATGTTCATTCTCAGTTGCTATGGTCACCGATCATTAACCTCCAAGGTCTGTGATTCCTCCCTTGGGCCACTATCCCAGCAGGGAGGTGATCCATTTGTTGGTCAGTGATCCCTGAGAACTATGAATAATTCTGATGATTTCTGGGACCACTAATTCCTTCAGCAGTCAAATATCTCTGGAACAGGGTTGTAACTCTTCCATCAGTTGACCGACAAGGATTGTAATTCCTCATTTGGTCGACCACGCCAGAGTTTGTGATTCCATCCTCCAGTCTCGGGTTCAGTCTGGTGTGACTGTCCCCTTCACACTCACCATTACTTTTTAAAGACATTCCAACTTTGCCCCACCTCCCCTGGACTGGGCCAAAAGGCTGCATGATGGCAGCACACAGAAAAAGTGACACCCCAGGAGCCATGTATGTGTGTGTGTGAAACGTGTTTCTGTGTGTGTGTGTGTTTCTGTGATTGGGTGTGTATATGTCTGTGTTTGTGTTTGTGCATTTTTATATAATAATCTTTATTAGCGTCACAAGTAGGCTTACATTAACATTGCAATGAAGTTGCTGTGAAAATCCCCCAGTCGCCATACTCCAGCACCTGTTCGGGTACACTGAGGGAGAATTCAGAATGTCCAATTCACCCAACAAGAATGTCTTTCGGGACTTGTCGGAGGAAACCGAAAGGCCCAGAGCAAACTCACGCAGACACGGGGAGAACGTGCAGACTCTGAACAGACTGTGACCCAAGCTGGGAATCGAACCCAGGTCCCTGGCACTGTGAAGCAACAATGCTGTGTTTGTATTTGTGAATGTAAATTTTTGAAAGTATTTGTGTTTGTTTGTATGTGTATGTGTGCATTTATGTGTGATTGTGTAACTTTGAATGCATCAGCGTGTGTTTGTATGTACGTTGTATTTGTGTGTATATTTCTGTGTGTTTTGTATGTGTCTGAGTGTATGTGTGTATGAGCTTGTATTTGTATGTCTATCTTCGCGTGTGTGTGATTTTGCATGTTTGTGTGAGTGTTGTCATGTGAGAGTACCTTTAAGACATGGATGTTTAAGCAATGTACCTTTAAGAAAACAGTGATGTCAGAGCGTGGGTGGAGCTGAGGTCAGGTCAGCCATTTTGCAGTTTTTAAATTTGCAATTTAAAAGTGCCTGGCTGTTTTGCTGTGAGCTGATTAAAAGAAGAAAGCCAGTTTGAGACAGCAGTTTGAGAAGTTCTGGTTTGCTGTGAGTTGCTTGAAGGGAGAAAGCCAGTTGGAAAAAGCAGTTTGTGTGTGTCTGTGTGTGCCCAGAGAGCTGCAGGAAGAAAGCAAGGTGCTGGAGCTGAGGTCAACCAAGCTAATATATCTCTGCCATTCTACAGAAAATATGTATATATCCTTTAATCTGATGTGATACTGTTTAAAGATGTTAAGTCTCTTGGAAGTTTGAAGGAACATTTTAAGGAGTTATTTACTATTGCAATATATTATAAGTTATCTTTGAATTAAGGGCTGTTAAGAGATCCAATGATTATTTAAGATGTTAAGTTGAGTTCATGGAATAAACAGTGTTTTGTCTTTAAAAACCCACGTGTCCATAATTGTAATCCCACACCGAGGGAAAAGCCGTGTGCGAGGAAAAACAACAAATCCATTAAAGGGAGAGGTTGGTTGAACTCCATGATACATTTTGGGTTTCTGAAAACACCTCGCCCATAACAATTGGGGGCTCGTCCGGAATAAAAGTCTATCTATTGGATTGGCTTTTGTGAACTTAAAGACAGTGAAGGATTGTTGCTTTTCCGGTGTGGTATTTTAGTTTAAGTGGGGAGAGTGTTGTGAACAATGGCTCTTTCAGAGGCTCAGAGGTTTTTGGGGGTGGAGAATGTTACACGTAATACCTTACGGACAGAAACGAAAGCAAACTGTTAGATTTGGCAAGAACATTACCTGACAAAATGCGAAAAGATGAGGTAATTATGGCAGTGGTTAAGCATTTAAAGTTGCCTGAGATAGAGTTTGACTCTTTGGAAATGGCAAAAACTCAGTTGCAAATTAAACAAATGGAACATGAGAAAGAATTAAAGCGACTGGCATTCGATAGTGAGAGAGGGGAAAGAGAAAGAGAGAGAGAGGAGAAAGAGAGGAAAAAGAAAAGGAGAGAGATGAAAGGAGAAAAGAAAGAATAGCCCTAGCAGAAGAAAAAGAAAGGGAGATACAGATCAGGGAAAAAGATAAAGAGAGGGAGTTTGAACTTCAGAAAGTGGCCATGAAACATGACAATGAGTTAAAATTGGCAAACGTAAAGTGAGACAAACAGTTGGATGTTAGTGATGAGGATAGTGAGAAACAGCGTCATAGCCGAAGGCTTGGTGGGAATCTATTTAAATATGTTCAAGCATTGCCAAGGTTTGATGAGAAGGAAGTGGTAGCCTTTTTCATTTCATTTGAGAAGGTAGATAAACAAATGAAATGGCCACAGGACATGTGGGTGTTACTGATTCAAACAAAGCTGGTAGATGAGCTAGTGAAGTGTTTGCATCACTACCGGAGGAGGTATCTGGAACGTATGAGGAGGTGAAGAAATCTATCTTAAGTGCATATGAGCTAGTGCCTGAAGCTTACAGACAAAGGTTTAGAAATTTAAAGAAAGAATTTGGTCAAACATACATGGAGATTGAAAGGCTCAAACAGAGTAATTTTGATAGGTGGATCAGGGCTTTGAAAATAGACCAAACGTATGAAGCTCTCAGACAAATTATACTTTGGAGGAGTTTAAAAATTCAATTCCTGATGAAGTGAGAACTCATGTGAAAGAACAGAGGGTTAAAACTGCGAGATTATCAGCGGAAATGGCAGATGATTATGAATTAGTTTATAAATCAAAGATTGGTTTCCGACATCAATTTCAGCCGGTGAGGGATAGAAACTGGGGACATGAGAAAGGCTCAAGTGGTAAAGGTAAAGGTGGGCGAGGTGTTATGGGCAAGGTGTTTTCAGAACCCCAAAATGTATCATGGAGTTCAACCAACCTCTCCCTTTAATGGATTTGTTGTTTTTCCTAGCACACGGCTTTTCCCTCGGTGTGGGATTACAATTATGGACACGTGGGTTTTTAAACACAAAACACTGTTTATTCCATGGGAGACAATAAAGAGAGTGTACCTCAGATTAAAAAAGAAATCCAGGAGGGTGGAAAAGAAATGAAAAGTTTCAGATGCTTTCATTGTAATAAACTAGGCCATGTAAAGTCACAGTGTTGGTGATTGAAGAAAAGCACTGGGAAGGCTGATGTGGTAAAACAGGATAAGACAGTGGGGTCTGTTAGAGTTGTAAAGGAAAGCCCAAGGGAAGCGAAGGAGGTACAAATGATTGTACAGCCTGTTCAAGAAATAATTGTTAAGGAGGTGCCAGATGTATTGAAATAATTTACTTGTGTGGGTAAAGTTTACTCATGTGTATCAGGAGGAGCAGGGAAAGAAGTCACAATTTTAAGAGATACAGGGGCTAGTCAATCTTTAATGGTGAGAGATGAGGAATTATGTAGTTTGGGAAGAATGTTGCCAGAAAAGGTGGTGATATGTGGAATTCAGGGTGAGAGGAGTAGTTCCATTATATAAGGTAAGGTTGGAAAGTCCAGTGAAAAGTGGTGAAGTGGTAATATGAGTAATAAATCAACTATCTTGTCCAGGAATACAGTTTATCTTGGGTAATGATATAGCTGGATTGCAGGTGGCAGTGATGCCTACTGTGGTTGATAAGCCAGTGGAAAATCAGACAACTGACGGTATTGAAGGATGAATATCCTGGGATTTTTCCAGATTCTGTAGTAACAAGATCGCAAAGTCACAGGTTAAGACAAGAGGAGAAATCAAAGAGTGAAGATGAAGTTGAAGTGCAATTATCAGAAACGATTTTTGATCAGGTGGTTGAAAAAGAACAAGAACAAGTGGAGGGTGAGGCGGATATTTTTAGTTCAGGAAAATTGGCGGAGTTACAACAGAAAGATGTAGAAATAAAACGTATATATCAGAAAGCATATACGGAAGAGGAATCTGAGCGTATACCAGAATGTTATTACCGTAAAAATGATGTCTTGATGAGAAAATGGAGACCTGTACATATGCAGGCAGATGAAAAGTGGGCAGAGGTTCATCAAGTAGTATTGCCGATAGGGTATAGAAAGGAGGTGTTGCGAGTTGCACATGAGGTACCAGTGGGAGGTAATTTGGGAATAAGGAAAATTCAAGCTTAAAATCCAGAAACATTTTTATTGGCCTGGACTACATAAAGATGTAGTTAAATTTTGTCAATCATGTCACACATGTCAAGTGACAGGGAAACCTCAAGCAGTGATAAAACCTTAATACCCATTCCAGCATTTGAGGAACCTTTTACAATACAGTGTAGATGGGCTTTAGAGTGGTTTCACAGGTCAGCGCAACATCGAGGGCCGAAGGGCCTGTACTGCGCTGTAATGTTCTATGTAATGTTCTATGTTCTAAGGGTTCTAATAGATTGTGTAGGACCGCTTCCTAAAACAAAAAGTGGGAATCAATATCTTTTGACTATAATGGATATATCTACTAGGTTTCAAGAGGCCATTCCAGTACGTAATGTTACAGCTAACAGGGTTGTGGAGGAGTTACTTAAATTTTTTACTAGATATGGACTACCCACAGAAATTCATTCAGATCAAGGAACAAATTTTACTTCAAAGTTATTCAAAGAAGTTATGGATAGCTTAGGAATAAAACAATTTAAATCAACTGCATACCATCCAGAATCGCAGGGAACGTTAGAAAGGTGACATCAGACATTAAAGACAATGTTGAGGGAGTATTGTAAAGATTATCCAGGGGATTGGGATGAAGTAATCCCAATCGTATTATTTGCAATTAGGGATGCACCTAATGAGTCTACCAAATTTGGTCCTTTTGAAATAATTTTTGGTCATGAGGTCAGAGGACCACTTAAATTGATTAAGGAAAAATTGGTGGGTGAGAAATCGGAAATTATGCTGTTGGATTACGTGTCAAATTTTAGGGAACGATTAAATAGAGCTGGTGAATTGGCCAGACAACATTTGAAAGTTGCACAAAATGTGACGAAATGGGTAGCGGATAAGAAATCCAAAGTTCATAGTTTTGCCAGTGGGGATAAAGGTTTAGTTTTGTTACCAGTGGTAGGGGAACCTTTAAAAGCTAGGTTTTGTGGACCATATCAGATTGAAAGGAAATTAAGTGAGGTGAATTATGCGGTAAAAAGACCAGATAGAAGGAAGACTCACCGAGTGTATCATGCAAATATGCTTAAAAGGTACTTTGAAAGGGAAGGAGAGAAAAAGGAGGTTTTAATGACTCTAACTCAAAGTGACGAACCAAATCCAGATGACTGTGAACTTGACATACCTCAAATTAAATTGGAAAATGAGGATGTTCTTAAAAATTGGGATGAATTATTAAGTTACCTTCCAGAGGAAAAACAAACTGACCTGAAAGAGTTATTGATATCACATGGGCAAGTTTGTAGAGATACATTGGGAAGTACTAAAATGGCTATACATGATGTAGGTGTGGGAAATGCTGTTCCTATCAAACAACATCCATATAGACTTAATCCTTTAAAATTGGCACAGGTTAACAAAGAGATTGAGACTATGCTGAAGAATGGTTTAATTGAAGTGGGTTGCAGCCAATGGAGCTCACCCATAGCGGTGGTACGTAGAACAGATGGTACCCAATGGTGATGTGTGGACTATAGAAAGGTGAATGCAGTTACAAGAATGGATTCTTATCCTGTCCCACCATTGAAGGATTGCATTGAGAAATTGGGACAATCTGCTTTTATTTACAACTTCCAGACATGGAAAGAAACTTTAAAACATCGTATGGAGTTCTTCGATCGACTTCAGGAGGCGGGTTTGGTGATGAACCTAGCCAAAAGTTAATTTGGAGAAGCCCGAATCACTTTCCTTGCGGAGTTTCCGTTATCCTCAAGACAAAGGGAAATAATGCGATTTCTTAGCATGAGTGGATTTGATCGAACAGTTGTGCAAAAGTTTTGTGGCGTGATTACTCCACTGATGGCATTGCTAAAGAAACATAAAAAATGTCAATGGACAGCGGACTTTCAACATGCATTTGACTGCCTGAAAGCTGTGGTAACCAATGCCCCTGTATTGGAGAATTGCAAGGAACTCTGTGGTCAGATGGAACTAAAGTATCTGATTCTGAAGTGAAATGCCGAGTAGTAGAGCAATGGATGGATCGTGCAGAGACTTTGTTCAAAGAGACTGTCAATCGAGAAGGATTTCGGTTGGAGGAAGAAGAAAAAAGAAAAATGAACTATATTATTATACTTGTTTGCATGTGTTGTTGTTTTTTTAAAACAAAAAGGTATATTTACTGTGTACATTTGGGTAGGGTGCTCTTTCCAGGAGCCGGTGCAGACTCAAAGGGCCAAATGGCCTCCTTCTGCACTGTAAATTCAATGATAATCTATGATTAATCTAGGACAAAGGTTCGGCACAACATTGTGGGCCGAAGGGCCTGTTCTGTGCTGTATTTTCTATGTTCTATGTTCTATTTCTTAGTGGATGGTGGAAAAGTGAAAAATGAAACCATCTTGAAGTTGAAGGTTTTTTATTTTTCTGGGGGGGAGGTGTCACGTGAGAGTACCTTTCAGACATAGATGTTTAAGCAATGTACCTTTAACAAAACCGTGATGTCAGAGAGTGCATGGAGCTGAGGTCAGGTCAGCCATTTTGCAGTTTTTAGTTTTGCAGTTTGAAAAGTGTCTGGCTGGTTTTGCTGAGAGAAGTTTAAAAGTGCCTGGCTGTTTTGCTGTGAGCTGATTAAAAGGAGAAAGCCTGTTTGAGACAGCAGCTTGAGATGTTCTGGTTTGCTGTGAGTTGCTTGAAGGGAGAAAGACAGTTGGAAAAAGCAGTTTGTGTGTGTCTGTGTGTGTCCAGAGAGCTGCAGGAAGAAAGCAAGGTGCTGGAGCTGGAGTCAACCAAACTAATATATCTCTGCCGTTCTACAGAAAATATATATATATCCTTTAACCTGATGTGATACTGTTTAAAGGTGTTAAGTCTCTTGGAAGTTTGAAGGAACATTTTAAGGAGTTATTTACTATTGCAATATTTTCTGAGTTATCTTTGAAGATATGTGTTAAGAGATATGTGCGGATGTGTTAAGAGATCCAATGTTTATTTAAGGTGTTAAGTTAAGTTCATGGAATAAACAGTGTTTTGTGTTTAAAATCCCACGTGTCCATAATTTATGTGCAGAGTGCAGAGGCTGCTGGTGGGTGAGTATTGAAGTTTAAGATAACTTACCTTGCAGGAGCAGCTCTTGGAGTTTCAGCGGGAGCGGAGTGCGGGGGCTGCTGGTGGGTGAGTATTTAAGTAAACACTTACCTGGTCCCGTTTCTGTTCCTCTTTGTTGTTGTATTTTTTTTTTTTAATTATTTTTTAAGGCGGGAACAGGAAGTTCGAACTTCTGGGAAGCGGCGTGCAGGTGTTGCCGGTAGGTGAGTATTTAGGTTTAAAATAACTTACCAGAAAGTCGGATCTGAAATTTGGCCACTAGGTGGTACCTGGAATTTAGAAAACTGCACCGCGGCAGAGACAGCCATTTGGTCTCGGAATGCCGGAGCCAAATGGAAGAAATTAATTACCAAATGGCAAAAGGAATCAGACAGACGACACAAACTGCCCTTGTTAATGAGTTGGGAGGACAATGCACGTAGGAGAGGGATTGCTGATTATAAAGACGGAGAAACCAAAGACTGGGAAACGTTGAAATTCGAATGTGAACTATGGGACAGGAAAGTTCCTAAGAATCAAGGGGGGGATAATACTGCATCGGGTGGTAAGCAGGTCGGAATAGCCCATCAGATTAAAAATCAGGAGGATCCTCCCACTACCTCTGGCATGCCGTTGTTTCCCTATTCGATTGATACAGAGGAGGAGGAGGAGGAATTAAATCCCACGATGCCCCCATGGCCACCTCTTCCCACCTCCACGGTACGGCAGCCCCGTTCTCACCCTCCCCCTTGTAACAACCTTGCTGCCGATAATCTCCCTGCTCCTATTACTCCCATTGCAACACGCACTCGCTCAAAAGCACCAACCACCTTCCTCGATCAGCCCGTTACCTCTGTTAATCAGGCTTTCCAAGAATTAACTATCAGTACAGCACCGGTAGAGGAGCCTTTTCCACCACTGCCTCCCCCTGCAAATTTTCCAATCCGACGTCTCGTTAACCCTCGAGCGACTGATGACGACGACCAATTTATTGAGACATGGTAGGCTTTTAAACCTCAGGAGCTCTGTTTGATCATGGCTCACTGTCCGTCACATAAAACGGACCCAGAGGGCTTTACTGAATATCTGAGGAGAACTGCGACTGTGTATGGTGCTACCCCTAGGGATCAGTATTCCCTTATTTTTTCATCCCTTCCCCCAGATTTAGGTGAGAAATGGAAACGAGAATTAGGGGATCATGGAACCACATGGGATGCATTTAAAACCAACAATCCATCAGATGAGGCTCAACTCGCTTTAATGTTCCCAGCACTTAAGCGTGCTCTCCATAAACCTGTAGATATCTCCAAAATTCTTGATTGTACACCCACTCCTAAGGAGGAGGGTCCTGAATTTTTTGACCGCTTTTGTGGAATTTACACTCTTTATTCCGGTGATGAGACTTTTAATGCGGGGTTGAAATCTCCCCAGTTCAATGCGCTGCTTATGCAGGCCGTGCCTGACCGCATAGCAACCAGTATTAAAACTAATAATATGGATTGGTCTGATAGCTCCAAATCCCACATGCGACGTGCTATCTCTTATTACTGGAGCAATGGCCGTGACAGAGAAGCTTTCGGAAGGGACCCTCCTACACCCAAAATAAAGTCGGAGTTTGTCCAGCGACCCCCTCGCAGGAACCCCCCACCCTATGAACGTCACCATGGCTCTCCCCGGCCTTGTCCTCCAACCCGAGACAGTGTCACTTGCTTTAATTGCAGACGGACGGGTCACTACGCTAGGGATTGCCTTGCATCACGCAGAGACAGGGCACCCCCTCCACGGCGGTATGCTCCCTTCACTGACTCCCACCCCTATTGACTGGCCCGCTCCAATTTCCCGGTTCTCTCTGGTGACCACTCTGAGGAACCACAGCTACAATTCACATTGAGGGTATTCCCGTCCCCTTCCTCATTGATACAGGGGCAACTGCTTCTACGTTGAATTTGACGTTGGTTAAACAGTATTGTTTCCTCTCTCAGACGAATATGTGGAACTTTCTGGTTTTATGGGTGAGGGGGCTACATACCAACTCACGAAACCCCTTCTGGTTCAATTTAATGACCGTCAATGTTGTATTCCCTTCACTGTCACGCGTACCCTCGGTGTTAATCTTGCTGGCCATGATCTGTTATGTCCCTTACAAGTTGAGATTGTTTGCCTTGACGACGGCGTCACGATCTCCACGGCTCCACAAGTCCAGCCTCGAAATTTACCCCTTTTTTTCACTCCACAATGGTGTTCCGTTGATTTTGATCCCTCCAATTTTTCACCTCCCTTGCATGTTCCTCATCCACACGTGACCCTTTGCTATGACCACACGGGGTGCTCGCCCGATTTGGAGACCACCTACCAAGACTCCCTCGGGTCCACGGTGGCGGTTACTTTCATCGCTCATGCTGAGGGAAAAGAGGGCTCTGCATTTCTTGTTGAAGTGCCCCTCGTATTCTGGAAACAGTCTGGACTAGTGGCACCTCACGTTACCCTCACTGTCAAGCAGGCTACAGTGCCAGGTCACTGGGCTTTCTGGTTGCTACCCTCCAAGGAAAATGTGATCCTTTTTATACTGGACGACAGACCTTCCCTGAAGGCACGTTACAATATTTTTCACAGCCCTTTTGTGTTGATGGTACATTGAACCACCATCGGACCAACCGTTCCCCATCCCCAGAGATTCCTGCAGACTTATGGGCTGCGTCCAAACACGAAGTTGGTCTTACTAATATGCCTCCAGTTCTCATTAAGGTTAAGTCCGGTGTGCCCCTGCCCTCCATTTCTCAGTACCCTATTCGCCCTGACGCTGAGGAAGGAATCTCCAGCATGATACAGTCCTTCCTTCAACAGGGAATTTTGGTTCTGTGCCAATCGCCCTGCAACACCCCTATTCTTCCGGTTCCTAAGATTGGGCGGCCGTCTGAATGCCGTTTGGTCCAGGACCTCCGCCGTATCAATCAGATCGTTGAACCCTTGCATCCCCTAGTCCCTAACCCGGCTACAATCCTCAGTAATATCCCGCCTGAGGCAGCTGTCTTTACCCTTGTGGACTTACAACACGCCTTTTTTGCGATACCCCTTGCCGCTGAATCCTAGTATTTGTTTGCCTTCACATTCAAAGGGCACCAGTACACTTGGACTAGGCTACCGCAAGGTTTCATTCATTCACCGACACTCTTCTCACAGGCACTGCACTCCCAATTAGCTACTTTGACACCCCCGGGGGGATCTACTATTATACAGTATGTCGATGACTTATTCCTTGCTAGCCCTGGCTTTGCTTCTAACGAACGTGACTCCATTTATCTGCTCACCCGTCTCCATTCCTGGGGATATGTAATACCGCCTAATAAAGTACACAAAGGACAGAGGCAGGTTAAATTTCTGGGCGTTCTGATAAGCGCTACTGAACGTTCCCTTACGCAGGATCGTATTACTCCCATTTTGCAAACTGCACTTCCTACCTCGCCAAAGCAGATGAGAGTCTTTTTAGGTTTAGTGAACATTTGCAGACAATGGATTCCGAATGTTACTGCTCATACTAAGGAGCCTTCACCTTATTCCTCCCAGAATTCACCCCTTAAGTTTGAACTACCCGATTTAGCACAGCAATCTTTTGTTACTCTCAAGAACGCGCTGGCTTCCGCCCCGGCTCTAGGACGACCTCTTTATGACAGGCCCTTCCAGTTGTATGTTAATGTCCTTGACCTACGTGCCACGGGTGTCTTGACACAGGAACATGGTGACCAACGCCGTCCGGTTGCCTATTATTCTACTAAATTGGATCCAGTAGCTTGTGGTTTGCCCCCCTGCACTCAAATTCTCACTGCTGTACATGTGTTAGCTCAGGCAGCCTCTAATCTAACCCTTCATCAGCCCGTGCATGTGTATACCTCACACTCTGTTGTGGCTCTCCTTACATCTCAGCAGACCCAGCATCTGACACAGGCCCGCTTGAGCCGATATGAGGTCTCACTATTACAGAACCCATATCTGTCTTTCCATTACTGTTCCACTTTAAATCCCGCAGCATTCCTCGAACATCCCCCTGATGTACTTGCTGATCCACCACATGATTGTTTGCTTCGGAATCACTTCCTTACCGCACCTCGTCCCGATTTAACTGACCACCCTCTTGATAATCCTGATCTCACTTTTTATGTTGATGGCAGTTCTTCTATTTCCCAAATGGGTGTCCCGCAATCGGGATATGCCATTGTTACAGACACTGACATTCTGGAAGCAGCTGCTTTCCAGATTCCAGTCTCGGCGCAGAAAGCTGAACGATTCGCCCTTACTAGAGCTTGTGTTCTGGCCAAAGACCAAAGTGCGAATGTGTACACAGACTCTAGGTACGCTTTTGGTGTCACCCACGATTTTGGCCGCCTCTGGCAGCAACGTGGATTCCTTACCTCTGCAGGCTCTCCCATTCTAAATGCTCTTTGGGTTAAAAATCTCCTCGTTGCTATTCAACTTCCTCGTTAATTGGCTATCATTAAATGTTCTGCGCACACTTTCGGGGACACTCCTGTGCAATTAGGAAACGCCCGTGCTGATTCAGCCGCTAAGGCAGCGTCTGCATCAGCCTCTATGATTGTTCCCGCAGGGGGTACACAAGCTTTAAATCAGCTACCTATTCTGGCAAAAAAGGGCATGCCAGAGTTAGCTGAAATTCAAAGGTTACAGAGGGACGCCTCTGATTCTGAGCGCACACTATGGAAGTCAATGGGGTGTTCGCACTCGTTGACACAAAACCTCTGGCTTACCCCAGTCGGTCAAGTTTGTGTTCCAGATTCGTTATTGCCGATACTTATTGATTATTTGCATTCTTGTACACATCTTGGCAAGGAGGGAATGGTACAGCTACTTTTGAAAACTTGGTGGCACACAGATCTGAATACAGCAGCACAAATGCGGCTGGAACGATGTCTTATTTGCATGAAAAATAATAAGGGTAAAGGCATTAAATGCCCTCCCGGAACAACCCCCTTGCCAGATGGTCCTTTTGCCTGCATACAGCTTGATTTTATTGAATTACCTAAAGTACAATGCTATAAATATTGTTTCGTGATCATTGATGTATTTAGTAAATGGATTGAAGCCTTCCCCACCACCAACTATACTGCACATACGGTGGTAAAATTACTATTGACAGAAATTATTCCCCGATTTGGGATTCCCAGAATGATGAGCTCAGACAATGGAACACATTTTGTGGCTCGAATCAATTCTGAATTATGCGAAGCACTCAAAATTAAACAACAACTGCACTGCGCGTATCATCCAAAGGCAGCAGGAATTGTAGAAAGAGCAAATGGGACCTTAAAAGAAAAATTATCTAAATTGAGCGAAGAAACTGGATTAAATTGGCTAAAGATATTGCCTTTGGCACTGTTTCACATGAGGGTTACTCCACATTCGCGGTCCGGACTGTCAGCTGCAGAGATAGTCTACGGTCGGCCAAAGAGGACTCCCTGGGATGCCCATGAAGAACCCCTAGAGGGAGTAGACCTCCACGTTATGGAAGATAAAATGCTGAGTTATTTGAAGCAATTAACATTTTCTTTGAAGTTTCTCCACTCGCAGGTAAAACAGGCCCATCTCCCAGCAACAGCTGGAACAAAGATCCCTCGATATCCAGTAGTCAAACCAGGAGACTACGTGCTGATAAAGAATTGGGACAGAGAGAAGTTAGGGCAACGCTGGAGCGGCCCTTTTCAAGTATTGCTGACTACACCGACTGCCGTTAAACTCGAAGGACGTTCGAGTTGGGTACACCTATCGGATTGTAAGAAGATTGGTTCCAGCCCCAACGAGGACGCAGAATGAGTATCTTCATTATCACATTTGGACTATTTGGACTAATTGGTCTTAATGGCCATTCGACAGTAGGTGAACAAACTGACAAAGAGCTGCGTGCTAATAGCTTTCTATATATGTCATATATTTATGCTGACAGATTGAATGTAAGTAACTGTTGGGTTTGTACCCGTATCCCCATCCATTCCAAGGATGGGCTACCTCTCCAATCACTCCCATTCCACTTAGCAGAAACAGTTGAGTGGATACTGCGTCAAAACCGAACACAGGGGTTCGGTGGAGATATGAAAATTTGGAGATCGGCTGGCTATGGGATGACTAGATTTTCAGCCTGGTATCAACCTGGATATCCCCATGTTTCGAATCCCCCTGCCCTTACCATCCCATCGAGCACTGCGCAAGGATCCCTATGTTTTAGTAAATCAGGAGAAGGACCATCAATGGGGCAGAGTAGGTGTAATCTTACAACTGAATGGCAGGGACCGATACCAAACCTCTCCAACAAGGGTATGTTTGTTCTTGATTGGTCCAGGGTGTGGAATAAAACATCAAATAGCTCATGGACGCATAATTCCCAGGTACCCTGGATGACAATGGCTGAGAATTTTACGGCCTATAACGGGACCTATTTCATATGTGGCACCAAAGCATACTCCTGGCTTCCCAGAAATTGGACAGGTTCCTGTTATCTAGGATATGTCGTACCCTGCATGCACCACCTACTCCCCCTTAAACAACACTCCTCACGAATCAGGAGGACCATTAGTAAAACCGAGGAGTTCTTTATGATCGCCTTTCCACAATACGGAACAGGCAAGGCAGCAAACGAACTGATCCTTATGGCCTCGGCATTGGAACAACTGTCGAACATAACAGCAGCAGAATCCCGGGCAACCGGACGGGCACTCGCCGAGGTCTCGGCTGAGCTGGTGGCTGTCCGGACTGTGGCATTACAAAATCGAATGGCTCTGGATTATCTGTTAGCCTCGCAGGGAGGAACGTGTGCCATTATAGGTCAGGAATGCTGTACTTATATCCCAGATGCCTCTGAAAATATTACCAACCTAGCTGACCATATAAGAAGACAGGCGGATCAACTTCAAGAAATTGGCCAAGAATTTCACGATTATAACCCACCAGGTTGGTTAGGTTGGCTGGGACACGGATTGTTCGATTGGATCTTTAAGGCCTTCATATTATTACTATTATTACTATTAGCAATAGGATTGCTTGGATGCTTGTGTCAATGTATTTACACCCGTCTCCTGAATATCCCTATTTGAACAATTGAGTGGTTGTCCTGATGGGACAACAGGAGGGAATGTGAAAGTGTACAAACTCAGCAATAGCATGATGGGAAAAATAGTCAACTTATGTAACCAAGTGTAAGACAGCTGTGTCAGCTCAGTGCCAAGATCAGACCCTGACAAACTAGACAAAGCTAAGAATCCACATAATCGTATCATACAAGGCCAGAAGAGGGAAAATAGTGCCTGACCTTAGTAAAACCTGATAACAAAGCCACGATCTAGGAATGTCCTAATAACACAACCTCCTCATGACCTGGGTCCATCTGCATCAAGGCATCATGAGGGCAGAGGTGAAAAACAAAATAGGACCACGTCTTAAATCCTCTAAAGACAAAATACTGCAAATAAGCCGAGTCAGGGTCTTTCCATGGCAACATGTTTGATCAGAAGTTATGACTGTATTGACATTTTTGAACAAGGTCTGTTTTTGTAAAATGATACAGCTTTTGTATAAATATTGAACGTTTTCTCCATGTCTTTGCGAGCTTGAGAAAGAATGAGCAGGTTTACCTTAACAGCTCTCTCTATCTCTAACCTGTAGCCATCTGCATGCAGACTTTGGTCAATAAAGACGAAGTTAGTTTTATCAAACCAAGGTGTAAAGTTGTTTTTTTCACAGTCTTGAAGTAGGAAAGATTTTAAAAGACGACACTACAGGAACAGTGCCAGATGACTGGAGGATAACAAATGTGGTCCCTTTGTTCAAAAAGGGGAGCAGAGACAACCCCGGCAACTATAGACCGGTGAGCCTCACATCTGTAGTGGGTAAAGTCTTGGAGGGGATTATAAGAGACAAGATTTATAATCATCTAGATAGGAATAATATGATCAGGGATAGTCAGCATGGCTTTGTGAAGGGTAGGTCATGCCTCCCAAACCTTATCAAGTTCTTTGAGAAGGTGACTGAACAGGTAGATGAGGGTAGAGCAGTTGATGTGTATATGGATTTCAGCAAAGCGTTTAATAAGGTTCCCCACGGTAGGCTATTGCAGAAAATATGGAGGCTGGGGATTGAGGGTGATTTAGAGATGTGGATCAGAAATTGGCTAGCTGAAAGAAGACAGAGGGTGGTGGTTGATGGGAAATATTCAGAATGGAGTTCAGTTACAAGTGGCGTACCACAAGGATCTGTTCTGGGGCCGTTGCTGTTTGTCATTTTTATCAATGACCTAGAGGAAGGCGCAGAAGGGTGGGTGAGTAAATTTGCAGACGACACTAAAGTCGGTGGTGTTGTCGACAGCGTGGAAGGATGTAGCAGGTTACAGGGGGACATAGATAAGCTGCAGAGCTGGGCTGAGAGGTGGCAAATGGAGTTCAATGTAGAGAAGTGTGAGGTGATTCACTTTGGAAGGAATAACAGGAATGCGGAATATTTGGCTCATGGTAAAATTCTTGGAAGTGTGAAGGAGCAGAGGGACCTAGGTGTCCATGTACATAGATCCCTGAAAGTTGCCACCCAGGTTGATAGGGTTGTGAAGAAGGCCTATGGAGTGTTGGCCTTTATTGGTAGAGGGATTGAGTTCCGGAGTCATGAGGTCATGTTGCAGCTGTACAAAACTCTGGTACGGCCGCATTTGGAGTATTGCGTACAGTTCTGGTCACCGCATTCCAGGAAGGACGTGGAGGCTTTGGAGCGGGTGCAGAGGAGATTTACCAGGATGTT
Source organism: Scyliorhinus torazame (assembly GCF_047496885.1). Taxonomy (NCBI): domain Eukaryota; kingdom Metazoa; phylum Chordata; class Chondrichthyes; order Carcharhiniformes; family Scyliorhinidae; genus Scyliorhinus; species Scyliorhinus torazame. The sequence goes on along the minus strand of NC_092718.1, from coordinate 106,560,323 downwards.
GCCTGGTATGGAGGGAAAATCTTAAGAGGAAAGGCTGATTGACTTGAGGTTGTTTTCGTTGGAGAGAAGAAGGTTAAGAGGAGACTTAATAGAGGCATACAAAATGATCAGGGGGTTAGATAGATTGGACAGTGAGAGCCTTCTCCCGCGGATGGAAATGGCTGGCAGGAGGGGACATAGCTTTAAACTGAGGGGTAATAGATATAGGACAGAGGTCAGAGGTAGGTTCTTTACGCAAAGAATGGCGAGGCCGTGGAATGCCCTACCTGCAACAGTAGTGAACTCGCCAACATTGAGGGCATTTAAACGTTTATTGGATAAGCATATGGATGATAATGGCATAGTGTAGGTTAGATGGCTTTTGTTTCGGTGCAACATCGTGGGCTGAAGAGCCTGTACTGCGCTGTATCGTTCTATGTTCTATGTTCTAATTGTAATCCCACACCTAGGGGAAAGCCGTGTGCTAAGAAAAGCAACAAATCCATTAAAGGGGGAGGTTGGTTGAACTCCATGATACATTTTGGGGTTCTGAAAACGCCTCGCCCATAACAGTGTGAATGTGTTCAATTCTACATGTGTGTGTATGTGCGTCTTTTGTGTGTTTGTCTACATATGGTGTGTGTGTGCATGTGTGTGCATTTTAGCATGTGAATATGTGCATTTAAATGTGCGATTATGTGTGTGAATGCGTGTATTTGCATGTTTTGTATGTTTGCATTTTTCTGTGTGTTTCTGAGTGTTTGTGTTTCTCTGTGCGTGTGTTAATGTATGCATGTATGTATGTGCAGGTGTGCGTGGTTGTGCATTTGTATCTGTGACTTTGTATATGCGTGTTCATATGTTTGTGTGTGTAGTATGAGCATCTGTGTGTGTGAGCTTGGACGTATGTGTCCGTGCGTGGATTTGTGTGCTTATGTGTATGCGAGAGTGTGTGCATGTGTGTCAGAATGTGTGAGTGCGCGTGTGGGGGTGGCGGCTGGGAATTGTAAGGGCCTTGCATTTAAGCAATGAATCTGCCCCATGCACCATACCTCTGTGATGACACTGGGGTGCATGTTGGATCTTGCTGTCAACAGATTTCCTGCAGTGCTTCCTGCATTGCAACAGTAACGACTCCGCAGCAATAATTAACTGCAAAGCACTCAAAATGGCGTAAAGCTAAATGTTTAACTTGTGTTAATTATTCTTCTAATTTTGATGGTGAAATGAATTTGAGCGTTAAATGATTTTGTCGATTAGTCACCTGAATTCATTTTACTGAGGGTCTCAGTGCAGATATCTGAATGGTCTCAGTTATTGCTGTAGCTCACCCCGATCGAATGCACACCCCGCGCCCCACAGATCGTTCCCCCTCTCTCTGGCATTCGTCGTTATTTTTCATTTGTATGATTGTTTAATTCAAATGCTAGAATATGTACTGGTGTTACTTTCAATGGATGAAAGTTTCTAAACTTTCTCCAATTCGTTCGTTCCTTCCAGCTCCGACTGCAAGCATTGATCAGAGGGGTGGAGGGAGCTGATGTGTTTGATTCGGGTATTTCCCTGTTTTACAATCTGTGATTTGGATCAGGATCTTTATATGAAGATGTTCACAGTGCATCTGATGTGCCTCTCCCTCCCTTTGGCATTATGAAAAGTGTTTGAAATGTGCGGATCATTTTGTGTGAGTGTGTGTATGTATGTGAGGGTCTGCACCACTGGTTTAGCACACGGCTAAAGAGCTGGCTTTGAAAGCAGACTAAGGCAGGCCAGCAGCACGGTTCAAATCCCATACTTGCCTCCCTGAACAGGCACCGGAATGTGGCGACTAGGGGCTTTTCACAGTAACTTCATTTGAAGCCTACTTGTGACAATAAGCAATTTTCATTTCATGTATGTATGTGTGTCTATCTGTTTCTATACATGTGGGCATGGGCTTGAATTTGTGTGTATATCATCATTTTTATTTATGTGTTTACGTGTGTGTGTGTTTGTGCATGTTTGTGTTTTTATATGTGTATCTGCTTGTATATGTGTGCAAGTGTCTGTTTGTGCATGTGTGTTTGTGAGTTTGTGTGTGCATGTGTGCATTTCTGTGTGTGTATTTATGTGTGTGTGTGTTTTGTGTGTCTATCTGTGTGTGTGCATACATGTTTGTTTTGTGTGTTTGTGTGTGTGTGCATGCATGGATGTATGTTTGCTGTGTGGGTGCTTGTGTGTATGAATGTTAAGTTCTATGTGTTTGTGTGTCAGTGTGTGTATTTTATTGTGTATAATTGTGTTTGTATGTCTGTCTATTTGTGTGTTTGTATTCATACATTTGTGTGTCCGTGTGTATATGTTTGAATACATGTGTGCATGGGCTTGAATATGTGTATATACCTTTGTGTGTGTTTGGACGTACCTGTGTTAGTATGCATGTATGTTTGCGTGTGCATGTGTGTGTGTTTGTGTGTAAATGTGAGTGTGTTTGTGTGTGTGCATGCATGTGCACGTCTATGATTTGGGTTTATTTGTATCTGTGTTTGTATGTGTTTGTAGGAGTGTGTGCATGAGTGTCTTTTTATGAGTGTGTGCATGTGTCTTGTATGTATGCATGTGCCTGTTTGTACAGAAGTATCCATTAACTCAATGTGTGTGTGTACCTTTATTTGTGTGTGTCTGTGTGTGTATGTTTGAATGAATGTGTGTGAGTGCCTGTGTGTGATTGTGTGCATTTTTCTGTGAGTATGTGTTTGTACGTTTATGTGTTTTTATGTGTGTGTTTTTTCCGTGTGTATGTTTGTATGTATGTGTGTCTGTGTGTGTGTTTGTTCTTATATGTTTGTACATGAGTGTTTTTGAATGTGATTGTTTGCAAGCATGTGTGTACTTGTGTGTATGTGATTGGGTATTTGTATGTGTATGCTTGCATTTGTATTTCTATGTGTGTGGGTTTATGTGTGTTTATATGAGTGTGTGTTTGTATGGGTGATTGTCTGTTCATGTGTGTGTGTGTTTGTGCATGTTTGTCTTTGTGTGGCTGCTTGAATGTGTTTGCGTGTATGTGTTTGTCTGAGTGTCTGCATGTGTGTCGTTTTGTGTGAGTGTGGTGTGTCTTTATATGTATGTATGTGTGAGTGTGTTGGTTTGTATGTATGTACTTGTATTAGTGTCTGCATCTTTCTGTGTGTGTTTTTTGTGCGTGTTTGTATGTGTGTGCATCTGTGTTTGTGCATGAATCTGTGCATGTGTACATTTCTGCATGTGTATCTGTGAGTGTGTGTTTGTAGTTGTATCTGAGTGTGTGTTTGAATGTGTGTGCATGTATGTTTGTATGTCTGTAGTTGTGTATGTGTGTATGTGCATGTGCATTTGTCTGTGGTTATGTGTGATTGTGTTTTTGTATGTGAGTCTTTTTGTGTTTGTGTGTATGCACATGTGCATTTCTATGTGTGTTTGTGTGTGTGAGTGTGTGTTTATGTGTGTGCATGTTTTGTGTGAGTGTGTCTATTTGTATGTCTGCAAGTTGGTGAGTTTTTGATTGTGTGTTTGTGTGTGTTCATGTATTTTCATGTCTGTGTGTGTTTTCATGTATTTGTATGTCTGTGTGTGTTCATGTGTTTGTATGGCTGAGTGTGTAGTTGCATGTATTTGTATGTTTGTGGATGAGTGCACGTGTGTGTTTTTACATTGTGTGTGTGTGGATGTTTGTATGTATGTGCCTGTGCATGGCGTTACGTGTTTATGTGTATGCCTGCATGTGTGTGTCTGGTATTATGTGTGCCTGTGTCCATGCCCATGGCCTATGGGCGCTACGATAGCACAGTTGTTAGCACTGTTGCTTCACAATGCCAGGGTCCCAGGATCGATTCCCGGCTTGAGTCACTGTCTGTGAGGAGTCTGCGTGGGTTTCCTCTGGGTACTCCGGTTTCCTCCCACAAGTCCCAAGAGACGTGCTGTTAGGTGGATTGGACATTCTGAATTCTCCCTCGCTGGACTCGAACAGGCACTAGAGGGTGGCGACTCAGGAATTTTCACAGTGACTTCATTGCAGTGTTAATGTAAGCCTACTTGTGACAATAAAAAAGATTATAACAGAGAATCATATGATATGTTATATTATGTTATGTGTGCATGAGTGTGTGTGTATGCATGTAGCTTACCATTGACGGGATGGCGGCTGGGATTTATAAGGGTATTCTGTTAATAGTGCATCTGATAGTGCATCGTGGGCAGCACGGTAGCATAAGTGGCTAGCACTGTGGCTTCACAGCGCCAGGGTCCCAGGTTGGATTTGCCACTGGGTCACTGTCTGTGCGGAGTCCACACGTTCTCCCCGTGTGTCTGCGTGGGTTTCTTCTGGGGGCTTCGGTTTCCTCCCACAGTCCAAAGGTGTGCAGGTCAGGTGGACTGGCCTTGCTAAATTGCCCTTAGTGTCCAAACAGGTTAGTAGGGGTACTTGGGTACGGGGATAGGGTGGAAGTGAGGGCTTAAATGGGTCTGTGCAGAATTGATGGGCTGAATGGCCTTCTTCTGCAGTGTATGTTCTACATTCTATGATCTTCCACTTCCTCACTCTGATATTCTGGAAACTGCATAACCTCCAGAAATATCAATGAATGAGTTTAATTGCTGTACTTTTCTCAGAGCTGTTTGCAGCAACACGTCGGATGCAAATGGCTGCAGCATTTCATAGTCAACAATAAGTGCAAGGCTAAAAAAATGACAACCAGTACAGATATTCCTGGTCGGTGCAGTACACCTGTGGTTTAAATTCAGTATTCTGGGGTTTAGATTGGGATATTTCTGCAAATCAGCTTTCAGAATTCTTTGTCTCTCTCTCTCACACACACTCTGTCTCTCCCTATGTGTAACTGATATTGGAGCTCAAGGGAAATTATTGTGCTCACATTTCTATCTGCGTTTCATATTGCTTACAGGTATAAAACATTTTGAAATTGGCTATTGCCAAACATAACATCTCACTGGCATTGCTGAAAAGTCCGATGTCAGAAAATGTTTTAACAAGAGGAAATACTCAGTATAAAACCCTGACCTGTGTGCAGGTCAGGGAGGGTGGCCCTTCGGGGCGAGGAGATATAGTTTTGTTATTTGTGTATGCCATAATGAACCAGTTTTGTGTATTTGTTCATGGGAGGTGAGCATTGCAGGCTGTGGCAGCATTTATTGCCCACCACTAATTTCCCTTTGGGGGGGGGGGGGGGTGAGAGTTGTTCAGGGCGAACCACGTTGCTGTGGATCTGGAGTCACATGGAGGCCAGATTTCCTTCCCCAAAGGATATCAGTGAACCAGGTGAGCTTTTATGACAATCGACAATTGTTTCATGGTTATTATTACGCTTCTTAATTCGAGACATTTTTTATTGAACTCAAAATTCAACATCTGCAGTGGTGGGATTTGAACATAAGAACATAAGAACTAGGAACAGGAGTAGGCCATCTGGCCCCTCGAGCCTGCTCCGCCATTTAATGAGATCATGGCTGATCTTTGTGGACTCAGCTCCGCTCTCCGGCCCGTACAACATATCCCCAAATCCCTTTATTCTTTAGAAAGGTATCTATCTTTTTCTTAAAAACGTTTAAAGACGGAGCCTCAGCTGCTTCACTGGGCAAGGAATTCCAGAGATTCACAACCCTTTGGGTGAAGAAGTTCCTCCTACACTACGTCCTAAAGCTACTTCCCCTTATTTTGAGGCTATGCCCCCTAGTTCTGCTTCACCCGACCAGTGGAAACAACCTGCCCGCATCTATCCTATCTATTCCCTTCATAATTTTATATGTCTCAATAAGATTCCCCCGCATCCTTCTAAACTCCAATGAGTACAGTCCCAGTCTACTCAACCTCTCGTCATAATCTAATCCCCTCAACTCTGGGATCAACCTAGTGAATCTCCTCTGCACTCCCTCCAGTGCCAATATGTCCTTTCTCAGGTAAGGAGACCAAAACTGAACACAATACTCCAGATGCGGCCTCACCAACACCCTATACAATTGCAGCATAACCGCCCTAGTCTTGAACTCCATCCCTCTAGCAATGAAAGACAAAACTCGATGAGCCTTCTTAATCACCTGTTGCACCTGCACACCAACTTTTTGCGACTCGTGCATCAGCACACCCAGGTCCCTCTGCACAGCAATATGTTTTAACATCTTACCGTTTAAATAATAATCCATTCTGCTGTTATTCCTCCCAAAATGGATAGCCTCACACTTGGCAACATTGAATTCCATCTGCCAGACCCTAGCCCATTCACCTAACCTATCCAAATCCTTCTGCAGACTTCCGGTATCCTCTGCACTTTTTGCTTTACCACTCATCTTAGTGTTGTCTGCAAACTTTGACACATTGCACTTGGTCCCCAACTCCAAATCGTCTGTGTAAATTGTGAACAACTGCGGGCCCAACACTGATCCTTGAGGGACCCCACTAGTTACAGGTTGCCAACCAGAGAAACACCCATTTATTTCCACTCTCTTCTTTCTGTTAGTTAACCAATCCTCTACCCATGCTAACACTTTACCCTCAATGCCATGCATCTTTAGTTTATGCAGCAACCTTTTGTGTGGCACCTTGTCAAAAGCTTTCTGGAAATCCAGATATACCACATCCATTGGCTCCCCGTTATCTACTGCACTGGTAACGTCCTCAAAAAATTCTACCAAATTAGTCAGACACGACCTACCCTTTGTGAACCCATGCTGCATCTGCCCAATGGGACAATTTCCCTCCAGGTGCCCCGCTATTTCCTCCTTAATGATAGATTCCAGCATTTTCCCTACAACCGAAGTTAAGCTTACCGGCCTATAATTACCCGCTTTCTGCCGACCTCCTTTTTTAAACAGTGGTGTCACGTTTGCTACTTTCCAATCCTCTGGGACCACTCCAGAGTCTAGTGAATTTTAATAAATTATCACTTGTGCGTTTACAATTTCCCTAGCCATCTCTTTTAACACTCTGGAATGCATCCCATCAGGGCCAGAAGACTTGTCTACCTATAGCCCCATTAGCTTGCCCAATACTGCCTCCTTAGTGATTACAATCATCTCAAGGTCCTCACCTATCATATCTTTATTTCCATCCGTCACTGGCATGTTATTTGTGTCCTCCACTGTGGAGACTGACCCAACAAAACTGTTCAGCTCCTCAGCCATTTCCCCGTCTCCTATTATTAAATCTCCCTTCTCATCTTCCAAAGGACCAATATTTACCTTAGCCACTCTTTTTTATCTTATATATTTGTAGAAGCTTTTACTATCTGCTTTTATGTTCTGAGCCAGTTTACTTTCATAGTCTACCTTACTCTTCTTTATGGCTTTTTTAGTAGCTTTCTGTTGTCCCCTAAAGACTTCCCAGTCCTCTAGTCTCCCACTAATTTTTGCCACTTTGTATGTTTTTTCCTTCAATTTGATACTCTCCCTCACCTCCTTAGATATCCACGGTCGATTTTTCCCCTTTCTACCGTCTTTCGTTTTTGTCGGTATGAACCTTTTCTGAACACTGTGAAAGATCGCTCGGAAGGTTCTCCACTGTTCCTCAACTGCTTCACATGAAGTCTTTGCTCCCAGTCTACCTTAGCTAGTTCTTCTCTCATCCCATTGTAATCGCCTTTGTTTAAGCAGAAAACACTAGTGTTTGATTTTACCTTGTCATCCTCCAACTGTATTTTAAATTCCACCATATTGTGGTCGCTCCTTCCAAGAGGATCCCGAACTATGAGATCATTAATCAATCCTGCCTCATTACTCAGGACCAGATCTAGGACCGTTGTTCCCTTGTAGGTTCCATTACATACTGTTCCAGGAAATTATCCCAGGCACATTCTATAAACTCCTCCTCAAGGCTGCCTTTACCAACCTGGTTAAACCAATCGATATGCAGATTAATATCTCCCATGATAACCGCTGTACCATTTCTACATGCATCCGTTATTTCTTTGCTTATTGCCTGCCCTACCATCCTGTTACTATTTGGTGGCCTATAGACTACTCCTATCAGTGACCTTTTCACCTTACTATTCCTGATTTCCACCCAAATTGATTCAACCTTGTCCTCTATAGCACCAATATCATCCCTTACTATTGCCCGGATACCATCCTTAAACAACAAAGCTACACCACCGCCCTTACCGTCCATTCTATCCTTTCGTATAGTCTGATATCCTTGGATATTTAACTCCCAGTCATGACCATCTTTTAACCATGTTTCAGTAATGGCCACTAAATCATAGTCATTCACGATGATTTGCGCCATCAACTCATTTACCTTATTTCGTATACTACGAGAATTCAGGTAAAGTACACTTATGCTGTTTTTTATGTCTTTGTTATGAATCCTAACACCTTGATGAGTAACTTTTCGCAATTTATTTTTCCTCTTACCCTTTCTCCTAATTTTCCTTGTCTTAGAACCCATATCTCTACGTAATAACCTGTCACGTAACCTACTGCCTTGATCTCCATTAACCATTATACTGTCCATAGCTTTACACTTCCCTTCCCCCCAACTTGCTTGTTTAAAGTCCTTGTGACCAACCTATTTATCCTATTCGCTAGAACATTGGACCCAGAATGGTTCAGGTGAAGACCGTCCCAACGGTACAGGTCCCTCCTGCCCAAGTACTGATGCCAATGCCCCATGAAATGGAATCCCTCTTTCCCGCACCACTCCTTTAGCCACGTGTTAACTTCCCTAATTTTCTCAACCCTATGCCAATTGGCACGTGGCTCGGGTAGTAATCCAGAGATTATAACCCTGGAGGACCTGTTCTTTAATTTAGTCCCTAGTGTTTGATAATCCCCAAACAGGTCCTCTTTCCTAGTCTTACCTATGTTGTTAGTCCCAACGTGGACCACAACAACTGGATCCTCCCCCTCCCTCTCCAAAATCCTTTCAAGCCGATCAGAGATGTCCCTCACCCTGGCACCGGGCAGGCAACATACCATGTGGGACTCTCGATTTGGCTTACAAAGGATGCCATCAATCCCCCTAATTATAGAATCCCCTACAACTACCACTTGTCTTTTTGCTCCCCCCTCTTGAATGGCTTCCTGTACCACGGTGCAGTGGTCAGTCAACGCATCCTCCCTACAACCCCCTTCCTCATTCACACAGGGAGCAAGTACCTCATACCTGTTGGACAAGGTCAAGGGCTGAGGCTCCTCAACTCCTCAACTCAGGATCCCCCTACCTGCCTCCCTTGCAGTCACACCACTCTGTCCCTGACCACTGTCCGAATTAACAGTACTTATTCTACCGGGTGTGACTGCCTCCTGAAACAAGCGTCCAGGTAATTTCCCCCCTCCCTGATGTGCCGCAGTGTGTGCAGCTCGGTTTCCAGCTCATCAATTCTGAGCCGAAGTTCCTCGAGCAGCCAACACTTGCTGCAGATGTGGTCACTTATTGTCTCAATGGGATCCACCAGTTCCATCATCATACAGCAACAGCACATCACCTGTCCAGCCATATTCAGCTAGTTAATTAATATAAATAATTTTTCAAATTTTTTTTAAAGAACCTCAAGGATAAACCCGAATACCAACAAAAACACAGCCCTCTCTCGCCACTCACCCAAACTCAGTCACTCACCTAAATTCAGATGCACTCTGTTCCAATCAGCACTCCGTGTCTAAAGGCACTCCTGCCACACCTTTTGTGCACTCACCTCTCCCAGCACTGTCCCGGCTCTCTCCTCCCGCACTTTTTAAATCTCCCGGCTCTCTCCTCCCGCGCTGTTTTCGCTGTCTCGGCTCTCTCTCCTCTCGCACTGTTTTCGCTGACCCGGCTCTCTCCTCCCGCGCTTTTAAAATCTCCCGGCTCTCTCCTCCCGCGCTGTTTTCGCTGTCCTGGCTCTCTCTCCTCTCGCGCTGTTTTCGCTGTCCCGGCTCTCTCCTCCCACGCTTTTTAAATCTCCCGGCTCTCTCCTCTCGCGCTGTTTTTGCTGAACCTGGGCCCCCAGAGCATTATTCTGGGTCTCTTGTTTACTTGTCGAGTGACATAGAACATACAGTGCAGAAGGAGGCTATTCAGCCCATCAAGTCTGCACCAACCCACTTTAAGCCCTCACTTCCACCCTATCCCCGTAACCCAATAACCCCTCCTAATGTTTTTGGACACTAAGGGCAATTTAGCATGTCCAATCCACCTAACCTGCATGTCTTTAGACTGTGGGAGGAGACCAGAGCACCCATAGGAAACCCACGCAGACATGGGGAGAATGTGCGGAATCCGCACAGACCGTGACCCAGCGGGGAATCGAAGCTGGGACCCTGGCGCTGTGAACCCATGGTGCTAGCCACTGTGCTACTGTGCTGCCCACAATACCAGTACACTACTGTCTCCCCTACCATGCTTTCCTGATGCCTCTCTTGGCAGGTTCTACACTGGCGACAAGGGTGAAGTGGAGCTGCCGTAGCTGCCATGCATTATACCGCCAACCTACTTCGCCCAGGCCATCAGAGGCCTCCACTCCGAACAGTGAGTTTGGGAAACTTGAACACATCAAGGAACTTGAACAGCTGGATACTGGTACCAATGATTGAACCAAGTATGTAGAGCGGATGCGGTATTTTTTTCCGGTCGAACGCAATCGTTGGGAATGAACAACAGACCATTTTCCTGCTGACTACAGGCAGGAGACACACCAATGCGCTCAGCAAGAGCCTGACACACCCACACAGGCTGAACTCCAAGTTTTTGCTGCATTGGTGGCCCCGGTTGAGGCAAATCGTAACCTGCAGCACCCAATAATGGTCCGCCTGTTCCATTTTCACATGGCCTCCCAGAATCAAATGGCAAATATTTGGTGCTCTTAAGGACACTCAGTGCCTCATGTGTGTTCGAGGCCCCACTGTCAGAATTATGGGATTGTTCCACCTGTGGGCTCTGAAATGCCGATACACAAAGGAAACACCTTACAGAGACCCACTTAAACCTCCAGCGGGTGGTGGACACCCCACATTTCCCAGAAGAGATGCGCAGGGCCCAAGAGATGCAGGACTGTCGGTCCGGAACCGTGGTCACTGAACCAAGCACTGACCGACCGCTACCAGGCCTGAATGGAATGAGCTTCTACGAAGCTTGACCAAATGCGGGACAAAAGGCCTTTGCTATGGCGCACCCGGGCACAACCGGGATGATTCTCCTGAATTGGAACACCAAGATTACAGCCTCAGGCCACTGGTTGGATGCCGTCGTGAACATGGCTGGGATACCAGGCAGGCCCGTGAAAGTGCCGTTCCTGACTGAACCCCCCAGGCATTACTATTCTCTGCGCCACTTAAGATTGGATGGCAATGCATCTGACATATGTGCCCCCATGGCAGGAAGGAGGGCTGGTAAAGTTTCCAGGTGTTTTTGCTGAAGGCTTCAGGACAATAAAAGTCACAGTGGCCAAAATCCATGTGGACGAGGACACTCCAGCCCAAGGTGGATGCAGAGCTGGATCAGTTGGAATGTTTGGGGATCATCCGCCCAATCCACTTCACCGATTGGGCTGTGCAAGTAGTCCCGGTGCTAAAACCCGACGGGTCCACATGTCTGTGCCGGAACTACAAGATGACAGTGAACAAGGTAATTCGACTTGTCTATTACCCAGTACCACGCATTGAGGTCCTGTACGCCAAACTCAGTGGGGGAACAACATTCATGAAGCACGACATGAGCCACATGTACCTACAGCTGGTCTTCATCCTGCCTCTCGGAGGTATATTACAGTTAACACCACAGAGGGCTGTACGAATACACCCGACTGCCTTTTGGGGTTTCATTGGCCTGTTCAATTTTCCAACGTGTGATGGAAAACATCCAGCGGGGCTCACCAAGGGTGGATGTATACCTGTAAACACTCATCACTGGGGCCACGGTCAAAGAACATGTGGAAAATGTGGCTGAACTCCTCCGGCATTTTGAACAGAGAGGCATTTACCACCGCAGGGAGAAGTGCATTTTAATGCCCCAGGAGTCACCTATGTTGTGTAGCGTTTTGAAAGGAAGGTGCTTCACCTGGTGGGAGACAAGGTGTGGGCCATCCGGCAGCTCCCAATACTCAAGGCCTTCATTGGGTCTGGTTTAGCACACTGGGCTAAATCGCTGGCTTTTAAAGCAGACCAAGGCAGGTCAACAGCATGGTTCAATTCCCGTACCAGCCTCCCCGAACAGGCGCCGGAATGTGGCGACTAGGGGCTTTTCACAGTAACTTCATTTGAAGCCTACTTGTGACAATAAGCGATTTTCATTTCATTTTATTTCAACTCTGCTCTTTCTTGAATTCATCAGCAACTGCAAGAAATTCATCACTGACTTGGCCATGCTTTTTAGCCTGCTCCACCAGCAGTAGTTGTCCTTGAGAAGCTGCTGACACACTTCAACCCAGAAAAAACACATCCTAACCTGCGACACTTCCCATTATAGCGTTGGAGCTGTTCCCACACGTTGGAATCCCACGGGTCAGAGCGGCCAATAGCTTTTGCTTCACACCATGTACACTAGTCGACGATGAGCTGAACGATACCCAAATCGAGATTGAGTGCCTGGCGGTTGCAAATGTTGTGAGGAAGTTCCACCAGTATGTCTACAGCCACGTATTTAGAGCCTATCTTGACCACAAACCTTTAATGGGATATTCAGAGAAGATCATATGGTTCCCCCGATCGTGCCCGCCAGGGTCCAGTGATGGCCGTTACTCCGAGCTGCAGGCACGTCCAGACTGGAACACCGCCCAGGCACGCGGATCCCACATGCTGACGCACTGAGCCGCTTGCCCCTCTCCACAACACCGCTGGCACCCGCCTCAGCTGCAGAGGTAGTAGCGGCCCTCCACTTCATCGATTCCTTGCCGGGCATGGTGGCTCGCATAAAAGAGAGGACCCAGATGGACCAACAGCTATCTCAGATCCAACACATGGTCCAGTAAAAGGACTAACATAGAGCTTTGCCCGACAATCTCCGGGTATATAAAATGAAGCTCCCGTTAATAGCACATCTGGATGAGTTTTTAAACAGAGCACGTCCTTGGAATCACATATTGTCTTAGAGTCCGTACTGAGGGAGTGCTCCACGGTCAGAGAGTCAGTACTGAGGTAGTGCTGCACTGTCAGAGATCAGTACTGAGGGAGTGCTGCACTGTCAGAGGAACAAATGACGGAGAGCTGCCCTGCCAGAGGGTAGCATCAAGGGACTGCTGTCGGACTGCTGTGGGTCAGTACTAAGGGAGTGCTGCACTGTTGGAGGGTCAGTACTGAGGGAGTACTGCACTCTCAGATGGTCAGTACTGAGGGAGTGCTGCACTGTCAGAGGGTCAATACAGAGGGAGAGCTGCACTGTCAAAGGGTCAGTACTGAGGGAGAGCTGCACTGTCAGAGGGTCAGTACTGGGGGAGAGCTGCAATGTCAGAAGGTCAGTTCTGACGGAGTGCTGCACTGTTGGAGGGTTAGTACTGAGGGGGCGCTGCGCTGTCAGAGGGTCAGTACTGAGGTAGTGCTGCACTGTCAGAGGTTCAATATGAGGGAGGATTGCCTTGTCAGACGGTCAGCGCTGAGGGAGTGCTGCACTGTTGGAGTGTTAGGACTGAGAGGGCGTTGCACTGTCAGAGGGTCAGTTTTGAGGGAGTGCTGCACTGCCAGAGGATCAATATGAGGCGGGGTTGTCTTGTCAGATGGTCAGTACTGAGGGAGTGCTGAACTGCCAGAGGATCAGTATGAAGGGAGTGCTGCATTACCAGAGGGCCAGTACTGAGGGAACGCTGCACTGTCAGAAAGGTCTGTATCAAGGGAGTGATGCACTGTCAGAGGGTGAGTACTGAAGGAATAATGCCCTGTTGGAGGGTGAGTACTGAGGGAGTGCTGCACTGTCAGAGGGTCAGTACTGAGGGACTGCTGCACTGTCAGAGGGTCAGTACTAAGGGGGTGCTGCACTGTTGGAGGGTCAATACAGAGGGAGAGCTGCACTGTCAGAGGGTCAGTACTGAGGGAGAGCTGCAATGTCAGAAGGTAAGTACTGAGGGAGTGCTGCACTGTCAGAAGGTCAGTACTGATGGAGTGCTGCACTGTTGGAGGGTTAATACTGAGGGGGCGCTGTGCTGTCAGAGGGTCAGTACTGAGGGAGAGCTGCACTGTCAGAGGATCAATATGAGGCGGGGTTGCCTTGTCAGATGGTCAGTACTGAGGGAGTGCTGAACTGCCAAAGGATTAGTATCAAGGGAGTGCTGCACTACCTGAGGGTCAGTACTGAGGGAGTGCTGTTCTGTCAGAAAGGTCTGTATCAAGGGAGTGATGCACTGTCAGAGGGTGAGTACTGAAGGAATAATGCCCTGTTGGAGGGTGAGTACTGAGGGAATGCAGCACTGTTGGAGGGTTAGTACTGAGGGGGCTCACCTGAGGAATGAGCAGTGCTCCAAAAGCTAGTGTTTGAAACAAACCTGTTGGACTTTAACCTGATTTTGTAAGACTTCTTACTGTGCACTGTAAGATGGTCAGTATCAAAGGAATGCTGCAATGTCAGAGGGTAAATACTGAAGGAATAGTGCCCTGTCGGACGGTTGGTATTTAGGGAGTGCTGCCCTATCAGAGAGTCCGTGCTGAAGGAGAGTTGCACTTTTGGAGGCTCAGTACTGAGGGAGTGCTGCACTGTCAGAGGGTCAGTACTGAGGGAGTGCTGCACTGTTAGAGGGTCAGTACTGAAGGAGTACTGCACTGTTAGAGAGTCAGTACTGAGGGAGTGCTGCACTGTCAGAGGGTCAGTACTGAGGGAGTGCTGCACTGTCAGAGGGTCAGTACTGAGGGACTGCTACACTGTCAGAGGGTCAGTACTGATGGAGTGCTGCACTGTTGGAGGGTTAATACTGAGGGGGCGCTGCGCTGTCAGAGGGTCAGTACTGAGGGAGTGCCGCACCGTCAGAGGATCAATATGAGGCGGGGTTGCCTTGTCAGATGGTCAGTACTGAGGGAGTGCTGAACTGCCAGAGGATCAGTATCAAGGGAGTGGTGCAATACCAGAGGGTCAGTACTGAGGGAGTGCTGTACTGACAGAAAGGTCTGTATCAAGGGAGTGATGCACTGTCAGAGGGTGAGTACTGAAGGAATAATGCCCTGTTGGAGGGTGAGTACTGAGGGAGTGCAGCACTGTTGGAGGGTTAGTACTGAGGGGGCTCACCTGAGGAAGGAGCAGTGCTCCAAAAGCTAGTGTTTGAAACAAACCTGTTGGGCTTTAACCTGATTTTGTAAGACTTCTTACTGTGCACTGTAAGATGGTCAGTATCAAAGGAATGCTGAAATGTCAGAGGGTAAATACTGAAGGAATAGTGCCCTGTCGGAGGGTTAGTATTTAGGGAGTGCTGCCCTATCAGAGAGTCCGTGCTGAAGGAGAGTTGCACTTTTGGAGGCTCAGTACTGAGGGAGTGCGGCACTGTCAGAGGGTCAGTACTGAGGGAGCGCTGCACTGTCAGAGGGTCAGTACTGAGGGAGTGCTGCACTGTCAGAGGGTCAGTACTCAGGCAGTGCTGCACTGTCAGAGGGTCAGTACTGAGGGACTGCTACACTGTCAGAGGGTCAGTACTGAGGGAGTGTTGCACTGTCAGAGGGTCAGTACTGAGGGAGTGCGGCACTGTCAGTGGGTCAGCACTGAGGGAGTGCTGCACTGTCAGAGGGTCAGTACTGAGGGAGTGCTGCACTGTCAGAGGGTCAGTACTGAGGGAATGTTGCACTGTCAGAGGGTCAGTACTGAAGGCACGCTGCACTTTCAAAAGGTCCATGTTATGGTAGCGCAGCACTGCCGTAAGTGGGCTGTAGGGAGGGAAAGCTTCATTTCCAGATGGTTAGTTCTGCTGCACAGTTAGAAGGTCAGTACTGAGGGAACGCTACTCTTTCAGAAGATCAGTACTGATGAAGAGCTGCATTATTGTTGGGCCAGCACTGAGGGAATCCTGCTCTGTTGATTTCTCAGTCCTATGGGATTACTGCCTTTCTGGTGGCTGCAGGCAGTTTGAACAAGCACTATGCTTTCGTTCAGTCTGAACTGGGGGAGCGCAGACCTCTTGGAGCAGATATACTGAGGGTGTTCTGCTATGTTGGTGTTTTATTACAGAAGGAATGCTGCGCTGTCGAATTGCCAATAGATAAGCAGTGTCACACTGCCAGAAGTGCAATTGTTCAGGGTGAGATGTGAAACCAATGGTCTATTTGCTCTCTCAGGCGCGAGCAATGGAGCCCTTAAGCATGAATTCATGTAAAGGCAGGAGTGCTCTCCCTTAAGGCCGGAACTGAATATTTATCATTCAAACAGCATCACTAAAATGCAATTCCATTGTCTGTATCACTTTATTTGGGGGTTGTGGTGAACGTTTTGCAGTAACCATTCCCCATGTATTTAACTGTGGGCTCCACCTCTGGACCATTGTAAGGTGTTATCTATAATGTATCACGTTGGTGCCCTGTGGGCTCCGCCCCTGGCTCCACCTCTTGAGTGGAGCAAAAAGAGCAGTAGCCCTGTAGGCGGCTCTCACTAGCAGATCTGTTGCAGGCAGGCACTCTTCGAGTTGATTAAAGCCACAGTTTTCTTCTACTCTTGGTTTCGCGTGAATTGATGGTCGCATTAATTTAATCAACTACAACACCACTATGGAATCGACCTTCAAAACTGACCGACTGGAACTCGACCCACAGGCCGCAGAGGCAAAAGAGATTTTTTCGCACTGGCTCCGCTGTTTCAAGGCCTACCTTGCCGCCTCCTCCTCGCCTTCCGTCTCCGACAATCAGAAGCTGAGCCTCCTCCACGCCCGAATGAACCATCTAATCTGTGCAACTCGAGGAAGCCTCCACTTACGCAGATGCCCTCGCAATGCTGGAGCGCCTCTACGTAAGGCCCGTGAACGAGGTATATGTGCGGCATCTCCTCACTACTCACCGCTAACGCCCCGGGGAATCGCTGGAAGAGGACCTACGCGACCTCAAAGTCCTTGCGCGAAGTTGCAACTACCAGGCCGTTACGGCCACTTAACATATGGATCTCGCCATCCGGGACACCCACGTGGCTGGAGCCAGGTCCAACTACGTGAGACAACGCCTACTCGAGAAAGGTGCCCTAGACCTGGAAGAGACGGTAAAGTTAGCCTCCTCTCTAGAAGTAGCATTCCAAAGCATCAACGCGTTCCCATCTGATCACGCAACCCCCTCGTGGACGCCCGACCCAAGAGTACCCCAGGCCTGTGCTGCGCAGCTGCCAACCCACCATGGGGGGCTACCCTGCTATTTCGGTAGCCAGCATCAGCACACCAGGTAGCGCTGCCCGGCCCGGAACGTGAACTGCAGCAACTGAGAGCTCAGGTGGTGGTCGTCAGGACCGGGGAAAAGAACCGGATGGTTGTAGATTACAGCCAAACCATAAACCGGTGCACACACCTCGATGCGTACCCCCTTCCCCAGATCGCAGACATGGTTAACCAGATCGCACACTACCCAAGGCCCTGAAAAGGTGCTTCGGTTTCTTTTCCTATTACGCCCAGTGGGTCCCCAACTATGCGGACAAAGCCCGCCCACTAATCAAGGCCACCATCTTCCCACTGGCGGCTGAGGCCCGCCAGGCCTTCAGCTGCATCATGGCGGATAGCGCCAAAGCCGCGATGCGCGCGATGGATGAGTCCGTCCCCTTCCAGATGGAGAGTGATGCATCAGAGGTCGCCCTCACCGCTACCCTCAATCAGGCAGGCAGGCCTGTAGCATTTTTTTCACGAACCCTCACCGCCTCCGAAATTCAACACTCCTCGGTCGAAAAAAAAGCCCAAGCCATCGTGGAAGCCGTGCGGCACTGGAGGCACTACCTCGCTGGTAGGAGGTTTACGCTCGACATCGACCAACAATCGGTAGCCTTCATGTTCGATAATACGCAGCGGGGCAAGATCAAGAATGATAAGAACTTGAGGTGGAGGATCGAACTCTCCACTTATAATTACGATATAGTATATCGTCCTGGGAAGCTCAACGAGCCCCCAGATACCCTGTCCCACGGCACATGCGCCAGCGCGCAAGATGACCGACTACGAGCTACCCACGATGACCTCTGCCACCCGGGGGTCACCCGGCTTCTCCACTACATCAAAGCCTGCAACCTGCCCTACTCCACTGAGGAGGTCAGAGCCATGACCAGGGACTGCCAAATCTGCGCGGAGTGTAAGCGGCACTTCTATCAACCGGATAAGACCCACTTGGTAAAGGCATCCCGACCCTTTGAGCACCTCAGTATCGATTTCAAAGGACCCCTCCACTCCACCAACCGCAACACATATTTCCTCAACGAGTTCTCCCGCTTCCCCTTTGCAATCCCTTGCCCCGACATGACCGCGGCCACCGTCATTAAAGCCCTACATAGTGTCTTCACCCTGTTTGGTTTCCCCACGTATGTTCACAGTGACCGGAGCT
The DNA here is from genome assembly GCF_047496885.1 of Scyliorhinus torazame. Classification (NCBI taxonomy): domain Eukaryota; kingdom Metazoa; phylum Chordata; class Chondrichthyes; order Carcharhiniformes; family Scyliorhinidae; genus Scyliorhinus; species Scyliorhinus torazame. The sequence goes on along the minus strand of NC_092718.1, from coordinate 106,541,933 downwards.
CATCGTTCATGAGTGACAAACTGCGTCAGTACCTGCTTGGTAAGGGCATCGCCTCGAGCAGGACTACCAGTTATAACCCCCGGGAAAACGGGCAGGTGGAGAGAGAGCAGCACGGTAGCATTGTGGATAGCACAATTGCTTCACAGCTCCAGGGTCCCAGGTTCGATTCCGGCTTGGGTCACTGTCTGTGCGGAGTCTGCACATCCTCCTCGTGTGTGCATGGGTTTCCTCCGGGTGCTCCGGTTTCCTCCCACAGTCCAAAGATGTACAGGTTAGGTGGATTGGCCATGATAAATTGCCCTTAGTGTCCAAAATTGCCCTTAGTGTTGGGTGGAGTTACTGGGTTATGGGGATAGGGTGGAGGTGTTGACCTTGGGTAGGGTGCTCTTTCCAAGAGCCGGTGCAGACTTGATGGGCCGAATGGCCTCCTTCTGCACTGTAAATTCTATGATAATCTATGAGAGAACATGACGGTCTGGAAGATCGTCCTCCTGGCCCTACGGTCTAGGAATCTCCCAGTTCCCCACTGGCAGGAGATCCTCCCCAACGCACTCCACTCTAATTGGTCCCTCCTTTGCACGGCCACAAACGAGACCCCTCATGACCGCCTATTTGTATTCCCCAGGAAATACACCTCCGGGGCCTTGCTTCCATCCTGACTGAAGACACCAGGGCCCGTCCTGCTCCGCAAACATGTCAGGAGCCATAAGTCTGACCCCCTGGTGGAGAGGGTCCAGCTACTACACACCAACCCCCAGTACGCATACATAGAACACCCCGACGGTCGACAGGATACAGTTTCCCTCCGGGACCTGGCACCCGCAGGTTCAACTACCACCGCCACCTCAACTTACCCTGCCCAACCTACGCTGACCAGTGCCCCCACCACTACATGGCACCCGCACCCCCTCCCGCTCTCCATTCCTCCTTCACCGACCCACAGGAATGAAGCTCCAGAAGACACGCTCCCGGAGTCCACGTCTGTGCCCGCACCAGCGACTTCACTATCCATGCCCACATGAATGAGTTCGAAACCCGGGCCAGCTGCGATACCAGAGCTTCGGCGATCACAGTGCACGATCCGTGCGCCGGACAGGCTGTACTTATGAACCCGTCACCCCTGCAGGACTTCATTTTTTTAACAGGGGGTGAATGTGGTGAACGTTTTGCAGTAACCATTCACCATGTATATGACTGTATCACGCTGTTGCCCATGTGGGCTCCACCTATGGACCATTGTAAAGTATTACCTGTAATGCATCATGTTGGTGCCTTGTGGGCTCCGGCCCTGGCCCCACCCCTTACAGAAGGTATAAAGAGCAGTAGCCCTGTAGGTGTCTCTCACTAGCAGGCCAGTCTCAGGCAGGCACTGTTCTAGTTGATTAAAGCCACAGTTTACTACTACTCTTGGTTTCGTGTGAATTGATGGTCACATCAGGGGTGATTTCAGAGCACCCATTGCTTGCCCTGTTTATACCACATTTTCCATTCTTCACAGGAAGTGAACTGCGATCAGGTGTGCTGGGAAACTTCTGAGATCTGGGAGTGTGAAAAATGAAATGAAATGAAAATCACTTATTGTCACAAGTAGGCTTCAAATGAAGTTACTGTGAAAAACCCCTCGTCGCCACATTCCAGCGCCTTTCAGGGAGGCTGGTACGGATGTGGTGGCTGGGTATGGGGGTGGAGTTTGTAATTCCCGGAAGCATAGAATCTTTGGAGAGCAGAAGGAGGCCACTCGCACATCCAATTTGCACTGGTTATCTGGCAGATACTTTCACCTTTTCCCGTTCCTGTAACCTTGCATATTCGTCCTTTTCAGGTAACAATTCAATATTCTTTTGAATAGTTTGATCCTAACTGCCTCCAACACACTCTCAGCAAGTTCTTTCCTTACTCCAACATCAATGGGTGATTCCATTACCTCCATCCGCCCCTCTCCCCACGTCATGTTTCTTCCTTTTTTTCCAATTATATCCAGTTACAGGTCTTAACACTCTCATGCATGGGATGCATTTCTCACTATCTACTCTGTTCCTACCCCTAGGAATCTTGAATGCATCTCTCAAGTCACTACCCTCCCTTTTATTTGCTCCAATGAAAACAGTCCCAACCTCTTCGAACATTCCTAATAGCGACAGTTCCTTATCCCTGGAATCATGCGCAGAACTGGATGTAATACTCCAAAGGAGGTCAAATTAGCGTGTTCTGTTTTTTCAACTCAACCTCCTTAGTCTTATACTCAACTCTCTTATCAATAAAGACTGAGCTTTAGCATTATAAGCTTTAGCAATTGATTTCTCAACCAGGCCGTCTATCTTCAATGACTCATGTACAATTACACGAGGATCACACTGTCCATGCAACTCCAGTAGAATTTCCCCCCTTCATTTTAGTCCATGTCTCCATATCCCTCCTGCAAAATTCATTCACCTCACATTTCTCTGCCTTGATCCTTATCTCATTTTCTGGTAAATCCACCAACATGTTGATATCCTTTAGAAGTTCAGTCCTCATCACTGTTGACAATGTTCTCCTACCTTGGCTCTGTAGCAATGCTCGCGGCTTTGATTTGTACCCTTATCATTGAGTTAGGTTTCAACGCACTTTCTTCCAGACAAGGTGCAAGAGAAGCATTTGGCCTAACAAATGAAATACCACGTGGAGCATCCCTTGCATGATGTGAAAATGCAGTGTTACCGTGTGAAATCTCACTCAGAGCGACATCTGAAAGCTGCCTGTAACAAAGAGGGCACTGTCCAGTCATGGAACCATAGAACCATAGAAACGATACAGCATAGAAAGGGGTCACCCAGCCAATCTTGTCCGTGCCAGCCCGAGGAGAGCCAGGAACTCTTTCTATTTATATATCTTTTTATAAATTTAGAGTACCCAATTCATTTTTTCCAACTAAGGGGCAATTTAGCATGGCCAATCCACGTAGCCTGCACATCTTTGGGTTGTGGGGCGAAACCCACACAAACATGGGGAGAATGTGGAAACTTCACACGGACAGTGACCCAGAGCTGGGATCGAACCTGGGACCTTGTCGCTGTGAGACTGCAGTGCTAACCACTGCGCCACCGTGCTGCCCTGCAGAGCTCTTTCTAATCATGCCTTCCTGCACCCGACCCATAGCCCTGCAGCTTACAGCACTTAAAGTGCAGATATAGGTACTTTACAAAAGAGTTTAGGGTCTCTGCCTCCACCACCAACTCGGCAACGAATTCCCAACACCCACTACCCTCTGCCTAAAAAAGGTTCTTCCTCATGTCCCCTCTGCAATTTCTGCCACTCATCTTGAATCAATGTCCACTGGTTCTAGATTTCTCCAACAAGCGAAACAACTTCATCCTGCCTACTTTAGCCCTTCCCCTCATAATTTTGTACACCTCAATCAAGTCATCCCTCAGTATTCTTTGTTCCAACGAAATTAATCCCAATCTATCCAATCTCTCCTTGGAGTAACATCTTTCTAGTCCAAGCAACATTATTGTAAAGCTCCTCTGCACTCTCTCCAGAGCAATTGCGTCCGTCTTGTACTGAAAGCCGAATAAACCTTGCATTGAAAAAGTCGACTCACCGTTCAGTAAATGTTGAAGTCATTTGAAAAGTGCAGCCATCGCTCCTCCCTACCGGTTAACACCCTGATCTCCACAATGTGACCTGGTTGGATCACTCCTACATGTTCATCCTCAGTTGCTATAGTCACCGATCAACAACCTCCAAGGTCTGTGATTCCTCCATTGGTCCATTCTCCCAGCAGGGAGGTGATCCATTCTTTGGTCGGTGATACCTGAGAACTATGAATAATTCTGATGATTTCTGGGACCACTAATTCCTTCAGCAGTCAAATATCTCTGGAACAGGGTTGTAACTCTTCCAACAGTTGATCTACAAGGATTGTAATTCCCCATTTGGCCGACCACATCAGAGTTTGTGATTCCTTCCTCCGGTCTCGGATTCAGTCTGGTGTGACTGCCCTCTTCACACTCACCATTACTTTTTAAAGACATTTCAACTTTCCCATGCCTCCCCTGGGCGGGGCCAACAGGCTACACGACGGCAGCACTCAGAAAAAGTGACACCCCAGGAGCCACGTATGTGTGTGTGTGAAACGGGGTTCTGTATGTGTGTGTTTCTGTGATTGGATGTTTATATATGTGTGTGTCTGTGCGTTTTTTTGTGTGTGTTTGTGCACTTTTATATAATTATCTTTATTTGTGTCACAAGTAGGCTTACATTAACATTGCAATTAAGTTGCTGTGAAAATCCCCCAGTCGGCATACTCCAGCGCCTGTTCGGGTACACTGAGGGAGAATTCAGAATGTCCAATTTACCCAACAAACATGTCTTTTGGGACTTGTCGGAGGAAACCGGAACGCCCGGAGTAAACCCACGCACACATGGAGGGAACGTGCAGACTCCGAACAGACTGTGACCCAAGCTGGGAATTGAACTCCGGCGCAGTGAAGCAACAATGCTAATCACTGTGCTTGTGTTTGGGAAAGTAAATTTTTGTCAGTATGTGTATTTGTTTGTATGTGTATGTTTGTATTTATGTGTGATTGTGTAACTTTGTGTGCGTCAGCGTGTGTTTGTATGTATGTGTGCATGACCTTCTATTTGTATGTATATTTCTGTGTGTTTTGTCTGTGCCTGTTTTTGTGTGTCTGAGTGTATGAGCTTGTAGTTTTGTGTCTATATTCATGTGTGTGTGATTTTGCATGCTTGTCTGAATGTGAATGTGTTCAATTCTACATGTTTGCGTGTTTGTATGTGGGTCTTCTTTTGTGTGTTTGTCTACATTGTGGTAAACCACTGTGTTCTTATAGTAAGGGTTGTACGGTAGAACCTGCACTACAGGTTCACCTGGGCCCCTGCATGCTAGCTCCGCCCAGGAGCCGGGTTATAAATATGCGTGGCCTCCAGCTCGCAGCCATTTTGTCAGCTGCTGTAGGAGGCCACACATCTGCTACTAACAAAGCCTCAGTTTGAATTCAACTTCGTCTCCAGCCAAATTGATCGTGCCTCAATTTATTAGTATCAGATTCAGAAGATGGACCTCCGGATTAAACCAGATCGCCTGCAGCTGGATCCACATGCAAGCGACTCCAGAAAGGACTTTCAGCACTGGCTAGCTTGTTTTGAAGCGTATATCAACGCGGCGCCGACCACTGTTCCAGAGGCTCAGAAGATTCAAATATTGTACTCCAGACTCAGCTCCAAAGTCTTCCCGCTGATCCAGGATGCGCCCAATTACGCTGATGCCATGACTCGACTCAAAGGAAATTATGAGCAGAAGACGAACACACTCTTCGTCAGACACGCGCTCGCAACACGTACTCAACTACTTGGTGAGTCAATCGAGGACTTCTGGAGGGCCCTGATTCCACTAGTGTGGGACTGTGACTGCCAGGACGTTACAGCTAAGGAGCACTCAGATCTCCTTATGCGGGACGCTTTTGTAACTGGGATCGGGTCTGATGTTATCAGGCAGCGGCTCCGAGAAGGGGCCATGCGCAACCTCGCAGAGACTAAAACACTAGAGCTTTTCATGACGGTCGCCCTGCGCAATGTCCAGTCCTACGCCCCCAACTGTGCGACCCACTCCTCCTACGCTTCATGGGCCCCACAGGCAGCCGCCCCAGCAGGGGCGCTACCCACCCAATACGCCTGCGCTATGCGCCAGCCAGTGATCTCCGGGGGGCCCCGATGCTATTTTTGCGGCCAGCAAAGACACCCCCGCAAACGCTGCCTGGCCTGCGCTGCCCTTTGTAAGGCCTGCAGGAAGAAGGGCCACTATGCAGCGGTGTGCCAGGCCCGCTCAGGGGCAGCGATCGCCCCCACCCCCCCCGGTCATGGACAATGGACGCCGCTATCCTCCCCTCCTCCCTAGGCCATGTGCGAGCAATGGGCATCGCCATCTTCTCCCCCGCACAACACGTGCGTTTCATGGGCGCCGCCATCTTGCTCCACCCCCGCAACGTGCGTTCCATGGGTGCCGCCATTTTGTGATCCCCAGGACCTCCAGGCGCCACCATCTTGCCCACCCCACAGCACATGCATACCAATGGCATTTCAGGACCCCAACTCAACGGCCGCCTCACTATCCGACAATCAACCACGACTCGGATTCATGGCAATCCACCAGTCCCGACCACATACTCTGACCAACGCATCCACCAGCGTGAAAGTCAATGGCCATGTGACCTCCTGCCTACTGGACTCCGGGAGCACCGAGAGCTTTGTACATCCAAATACGGTAATGCGCTGCTCCCTTAAGGTACACCCTACCAATCAAAGTATCTCGCGTAGCGATCCGGTGGTGCACAGTCACGCTCACAGTCCAAGGCGTAGAGTTCCATGGTTTTCGGCTCTACATCGTCCCTAACCTCTGCGCTGCACTTATCCTCGGCCTGGATTTTCAGTGCAACCTCCAGCGCCTGATCCTTAAATTCGGCGGACCCTTACCACCCCTCACTGTGTGCGGCCTCGCGACCCCAAAGGTCGATCCTCCTTCCCTCCTTGCCAATCTAACTCCAGATTGCAAACCCGTCGCCACCAGGAGCAGACGGTACAGCACCCAGGATAAGGCCTTCATCAGGCCCGAGGTCCAGCGGTTGCTTCGGGAGGAAGGCATTGAGGCCAGCACCAGCCCCTGGAGAGCTCAAGTGGTAGTGGTTAAGTCTGGGGAGAAAAACTGAATGGTCATGGACTACAGCCAGACCATCAACAGGTACACGCAGCTCGACGTGTACCCCCTCCCACGCATATCTGACATGGTTAACCAGATTGCACAGTACCGGGTCTTCTCAACAGTGGACCTAAAATCCGCTTACCACCAGCTCTCCATCTGTAAATCGGACCGGCCATACACTGCCTTCGAGGCAGACGGCCGGCTCTCTCACTTCCTTAGGGTCCCCTTCGGCGTCACCAATGGGGTTTCGGTCTTCCAAAGGGAGATGGACCGAATGGTCGACCGGTACGGCTTGCGGGCCACGTTTCCATACCTAGACAATGTGACCATCTGCGGCCACGATCAGCAGGACCACGACGCCAATCTCTCTAAATTTCTCCGCACCGCCACTCTCCTCAACCTCACGTATAACAAGGAGAAGTGTGTGTTCTGTACAAACCGCTTAGCCATCCTCGGCTACGTGGTCCAGAGCGGAGTTCTGGGGCCCGATCCCGATCGCATGCGCCCCCTCATGGAGGTCCCCCCCCCCACTGCCCCAAGGCCCTCAAACGCTGCCTGGGTTTCTTCTCGTATTAAGCACAGTGGGTCCCAAACTATGCAGACAAGGCCCGTCCACGCATACAGTCCACTCATTTCCCCTTGACGGCCGAGGCCCAACAGGCTTTCGCCCGGATCAGAGCTGATATTGCCAAAGCTGGAATGCACGCTGTGGATGAAACACTTCCTTTCCAAGAAGAAAGCGACGCATCGGACGTCGCCCTTGCCGCCACCCTCAACCAGGCAGGCAGGCCCGTGGCATGCTTCTACCGCATCCTCCAAGCCCCCGAAATTCGGCACTCATCCATCGAAAAGGAGGCCCAGGCTATCGTTGAGGCTATGTGACATTGGAGGCATTATTTGGCCGGCAGGAGATTCACTCTCCTCACTGACCAACGGTCGGTAGCCTTCATGTTCAACAACACACAGCGGGGCAAGATCAAAAATGATAAAATCTTGCGGTGGAGAATCGAGCTCTCCACCTATAATTATGAGATTACGTATCGCCCTGGCAAACTCAACGAGCCGTTAAACGCCCTATCCCGAGGTACATGTGCCAGCGCACAGGTAGACCGACTCCGGGCCCTGCACGACAGCCTTTGTCACTCAGGGGTCACTCGGTTGTACCACTTCATTAAGGCCCAAAATTTGCCCTACTCCGTCGAGGAAGTAAGGACGATCACCAAGGACTGCCAGGTCTGTGCAGAGTGCAAGCCGCACTTCTACCGGCCGGACCGTGTGCACCTGGTGAAGTCCTCCCGCCCCTTTGAACACCTCAGCGTGGATTTCAAAGGCCCCCTCCCCGCCTCCGATCGACACACATATTTCCTCAGTGTGATCGATGAATACTCCCGTTTTCCCTTCGCCTTCCCATGCCCCGACATGACATCTGCCACCGTCATTAAAGCCCTTAATTTTATCTTCACTCTGTTCGGCTTCCCCGCCTACATCCACAGTAACAGGGGATCATCATTCATGAATGATGAGCTACGTCAGTTCCTGCTTAGCAGGGGTATCACCTCCAGCAAAACGATGAGCTACAACTCCTGAGGAAACGGACAGGTAGAAAGGGAGAATGGGACAGTATGGAGGGCTGTCCAGCTGGCCCTATAGTCCAGAAATCTCCTGGCCTCCCACTGGCAAGAGGTCCTCCCTGATGCACTACATTCCATTCGCTCATTACTCTGCACTGCTGCTAACAGTACACCGCATGAACATCTTTTTGCCTTCCCCAGGAAGTCCACATCCGGGGTATCGCTCCCAACTTGGCTCCAGCTCCAGGAACCGTGCTTCTCCGTAAACATGTGCAGCTCCACAAGGCGGATCCATTGGTGGAAAGGGTGCACCTGCTCCACGCAAACCCACAGTATGCCTACGTGGCATGCCCTGACGGCTGCCAGGATACCGTCTCCCTCCGGGACCTGGCACCAGCAGGTTCCACCCTCACACCGCCCCTGGCGCCACTCTCCCCTCCGCCGCCGCCCCCATCACCCCCCCTAGCACTGTCCGTCCTCCCCCTGCCCACCCCCGTTGATGAAGAGGATTTTGGCATGCTCCCGGAGTCAACTTCGACCACGACAGCACCAACATCACCGGCTCCACTTCGTCGATCTCAAAGGACGATCACCGCGCCGGACCGGCTGAACGTCTGACCGGCCTGCCGAATGCCCAGAGATATATTTTTTTACTGTTCTGTAAATATTAAAGATTGCTAATTATATAGCTTGTATAAGCTTCGAAAAGTACCTGTTCCAACAGCGCCGGCAGGATAAGGATGAGCCTTTCCAGTCTTATTTAACGCACCTTCCCATCCTCGTGCAGTCCTGCGGCTATGGGCCCACCTCTGACTCCATGATACGTGAACAGATAGTTTTCGGAGTCATGTCGGACACCCTGCACCAGCAGCTCCTTAAAATCAAGCAACTCACCCTAGCGACGGCCATCCAGACCTGCGTCCTGCATGAGAACGCCACCAGCCGGTACTCACACATCCAGGCGGCTGAAACGGCGCGGCAGGGGCCCCACGAGGCGGAGCGGGACCAGCCGATCGAGTACCTCCCAGCCCGCGGCCCAGAGGAGGGTGGCCGTTTTGCGCGCTTTCCAAGGCCTCCCACGCTTGTACACGCCAAAAGAGGGGACGGTGACGCGGAGGAACGCGATGTGCAGGCGCACACTACGCAAGACCGCACTGCGCATGCGTGGTGGCGCAACGAACGCACTGACATCATAACGTGCGGCAACTGTGGCTCCGCCCATTTAAAGCGGCAATGTCCGGCCAAAGCGCGACAATGCCTACACTGTGGCAGGCTTGGCCACTATGCTGCCTGCTGTCGAGCACCTCAGCCCGCCAACTCGCAACAGTCTCGCAGAAATGCTCGGGCAATTCTACCCACGTTCACCGAATGCGATCCTGACATCATACAGACCAGTGACACTGAGGACAGGGAGCCTTTCTGCATTGCTGTCATCAACAAGAACAAGCTGTCCCCGAGTCGAATGCACCATCCACTGTCGGTGCACAACATTGATCCGGACGACGAGTGGTGTGCCACCCTGACGGTCAACCGATCCCAGATCACATTCCGCCTGGACACGGGTGCTTCCGCAAATCTCCTCGCATGGTCAGCACTTCAAACACTGAGGGTCAAGCCAGCAATTCTTCAATCCATCTGTCAACTAGTCGACTATAATGGCAATGGAATCCCTGCCACGGGGTTGTGCCAACTCAAAGTGACGCACAACTCGCGTAAAGCCATCCTACCCTTCGAGATCGTGGGCTCTTCAAAGGACTTTCTGCGAGGCGCACAGGAGTGCAAACTCCTTCACCTCGTTCAGCGATTACACTCTCTCCAGAAGGCACGTCTGACTTCCAAGATGTGGAATTCAGGGCGCAACTAAACTCAATCCTCTCTCACAACCAGGATGCTTTCGAGGGCATCGGTTCACTGCCCTGCACATACAAAATCCTGCTCAAACAGGATGCCACCCCGGTAGTTCATGCACCTCGCAGAGTCCCAGCACCCCTCAAGGACTGCCTCAAGCAGCAGCTGGAGGACGTTCACGACCAAGGAGTACTTTCCCGGGTGACGGAGCCAACTGCACGAGTCAGCTCCATGGTATGAGAAATTAGCATTTTATGTTGTTTTTACATGTATAACTCTGGTTCACAATTAAGATGTCAACAATAGGGCTTGATGGGAAATTAAGATGTCAAGTGAAGTTCTGTCTGAGCCACAGTGAGCAAGTTGTTGTAACTATGTACAGGACTGACCTTCGGGGAGGAACGGGATGTACAATAACAGGACGCAGGTGCAAGCAAGGGGCCTCATTCTTATCTTTTAATTGACGGTCCAAGGATATACCAGGAGCTAACAGAAACCACTCAGCAAGGGGGAAGACAAAATGAACATAAGTCCAAATAAGGAATCACTGATAAGGAAACTGCCCTTTCGGCAGTTTGTGGGATGGGTTTCTCACAGATTGTATATAACAAGTGATGCTGTATGAATTCTTTGTGTCTGCCAATGTTGATGGGCTTCACCCGCTCTTGCAAGATCGATTGAATAAAATACTTCTTCAGAATTTGACTAAGTGTAAATTATTATCAAGTGAGCGGTGTTTCTCACAATTGGGGGCTCGTCCGGGATAGTTTTCATTGATCAAGGGGGGTGGCTCAAGAGGAACCGAGAAGACGCGTCCCGTTATTTAAACGGTCTCGTACTTCGTCTTGAGTAGCTACCCATGGTCAACTGAACACGTTCCTAGAGTAGTCATTCTGAAGAAGCACATAACGGATTATAGTGGCAGGCACGCCGTGAAAGTGAAGGTCAGGCAACTCTGTGCATGGTGCAAGGTAAGAAAAACGACTTTTAAGTTTTTAAGTGGGCAGATTGATGAGAGAAGTACTTTCAGAATTGTGATTGTTTTGACGAACCGGTCATAACTAGACACTTTACATAGAAATAAGTGAAAGTTGATTACATTACAATGGGGAAGTAAAAACTCGAAACAAGGAGACGGCGCCGATAAGAAAATCCCTAAGGATATCCCACCAGAAAGTCCAGTGGGTCGGATGTTAGTGAATTGGGATTTTGAGAGTTGTACAAAAAAATAAGGACAGGAAATCAATGATAAAATTTTGTTGCTTCATATGGATAGAAGAAGCAATCCGTAAACCCTCAGTCTTTTGGCCGAAATACGGTGCCAAATTTTGAATATATATGTCAATGATAAAAGACCCTGTTCCGATAAAGAAGTAAGTTACGCAAGTTGTTGGCTTCCCAGCAGGAACGCCACCCGAATATATCCATTCATCCCACAGGGCGAAGACGTTCCCACAGCCCCTCTTAAACACTGGGACGTCCTAGATAATTTGCCACCCCCTTATAAGAATAGGTCAAATGACAAGGACTCGCCGAATGACCAACAAATGAATAAAGGCAAATCAGAGAAAGTCCCTGAAAAAGAAGGAGAGAGTCAAATGATATTAAGATCCACGAAAGGACAGGGAAAGGAACCAGAAATAACAAAAATGAACCCCCTTCGGGAAGTCCCTATTGGAGGGGGAGAAGTAGGATTTGTAAATTCTCCTTTAAATTCAGGAGAAGTCAGAGCATTCAAAAAAAAAGATATCTATGTACGTTAATGGAAGACCCCTTAGGACTGGCGGAACAATTCAATCAGTTCTTAGGTCCTAATATATACACATGGACTGAATTAATGTCCATTATGAGTATCCTACTCACGGGGGTAGAAAGGGGTATGGGGCGAGATTCTCTGACCCCCCCGCTGGGTCGGAGAATCGCCGGGGGCTGGCGTGAATCCCGCCCCCGCCGGTTGCCGAAGTCTCCGGCACCGGAGATTCAGCGGGGACGGGAATCGCGCCGCGTCGGTTGACGGGCCCCCCGCGCGATTCTCCGGCCCGGATGGGCCGAAGTCCCGCCGCTAAAATGCCTGTCCCGCCGGCGTAAATTAAACCACCTACCTTACTGGCGGGACAAGGCAGCGCGGGCGGGCTCCGGGGTCCGGGGGGGGGGGGCGCGGGGCGATCTGGCCCCAGGGGGTGCTCCTACGGTGGCCTGGCCCGCGATCGGGGCCCACCGATCCGCGTGCGGGCCTGTGCCGTGGGGGCACTCTTTCCCTTCCGCCTTCACCACGGTCTCCACCATGGCGGAGGCGGAAGAGACCCCCTCCACTGCGCATGCGTGGGAAACTGTCAGCGGCCGCTGACGCTCCCGCACATGCGCCGCCCGGAGATGTCATTTCCGCGCCAGCTGGCGGGGCACCAAAGGCCTTTTCCGCCAGCTGGCGGGGCGGAAATTCGTCTGGCGCCGACCTAGCCCCTTAAGATTGTGGCTCGGCCCCCAAAAATGCGGAGCATTCCACACCTTTGGGGTGGCACGATGCCCGTCTGATTTGCGCCGTTTTGGGCGCCAGTCGGCGGACATCGCGCCGTTTCCGGAGAATTTCGCCCACGATTAGAAGAGCAGGCATGCGACTGTGGGAGAATAAACACCCGCCGGGGGAAGCGATAAAGAGAGAGAGAGAGACAGGCAGAGAGAGAGAGATAAAGAGAGAGAGAGACAGAGAGTGACAGAGATAGAGAGAGAGACAGAGACAGAGAGATACAGAGAGAGAGAGAGAGACAGAGAGAGATACACAGACAGACAGCGAGAGATACACAGACAGAGAGAGAGTCAGGGAAGACGAGGAGGATACAAAAATAGTCAACCGGCGGGGTGGTTTAACTGCGGGAGAATGTGTCACTTCAAACGGGACTGCCCGGACAGAGAGAGAGACAGAGAGAGAGAGACAGAGAGAGAGATACAGAGAGAGACAGGCAGAGGGAGAGAGATACAGAGAGAGAGAGACAGAAAGAGAGATACAGAGCGAGACAGAGAGATACAGAGAGACAGAGAGAGACAGAGAGAGAGATACAGAGAGACAGAGAGAGATACAGAGAGAGACAGACAGAGAGATATAGAGAGACAGAGCGAGACAGAGAGATACAGAGAGACAGAGAGAGACAGAGAGAGAGAGACAGAGAGAGAGAGAGAGAGAGACACAGAGACAGAGAGATACAGAGAGACAGAGAGAGACAAAGAGAGATACAGAGAGAGAGAGAGAGACAGGCGGAGAGAGAGAGATACAGAGAGATACAGAGAGACAGAGAGAGAAAGAGACAGAGAGAGAGAACAGAGAGACAGAGAGAGACAGAGAGATACAGAGAGACAGAGAGAGGCAGAGAGAGACAGAGAGAGAGAGAGAGACAGAGAAGGCTGCAACATGCCTGGGGTCACTGTTTCAATACAGAGAGAGAGAGAGCCAGAGACAGAGAAGGCTGCAACATGCCTGGAGTCACTATTTCAATACAGAGAGACAGTTTGTTACAGAGAAGGCTGCAACATGCCTGGAGTCAGTGTTTCAATTCAGAGAGAGAGAGATAGAGAGACAGTTTGTTACAGAGAAGGCTGCAAATACTGAACTATCACCCGTGGGAAGGCTGAAATAAGCTTACCCTATAACCACCGCCACCGCAGGCGGAGTCTCTAAAATCATTCTGGAGCAAATAGTTCCCCGATACGGGTTGGTAGAAAATATAGACTCGGACAGAGGAAGTCACTTTACCTCTAAGGTCTTATCAACCGCAGTGTCAGTTCCCCGTCCGGCAAGTTCCCAATATAGCATACAACCCTGCCAACCGCAGGGGCCCAACAACCAGGCATTTCAAAATAATTATTATAATTAATAAATTAATCAAATTTGATACTACTGATTCAATAACATTTCAATAATAGTATTTCAGCTCAAATTAATCGACTGGGAGTAAAAGTTGGATTGCTGCCAAATTCCCGTTATCAAATGTCTTTGAACGATCTGTTCTTTTTAATCAAAGTTGTTTTGCTTTTTTTAAGACCAGCTTCCACATCATTTTAAGTTTTAACTTCCAGGCTAATTCTAAACATTTATTTTACAATATCAAACACAATAACTTATTAAACATTTAGGTTTTCTGGAGATGAATGCGTCGATTCTATTAAAGAAGGCACTACTAGAAGTTTGGAGATAAATTGGGACTTCCACACTCCTTGGCACCCCCCCTCATCGGGACGGGTGGAAAGGATGAATCAAACTCTTAAAAATCATTTGTCAAAAATAATACTAGAAACTAGGCTCCCCTGGACAAAATGCTTACCGATAGCCCTTCTAAGAAAAGATTTGGGGTTGTCGCCATACGAAATGTTGTTCGGATTGCCATACATTGGAACAATGGGAGAATTGACCATTGCAGAATGTAAAGATATCTATGTAAAGAAATATATACTGGCACTGACTTCCTCATTATCATTCCTCAGGAGACGAGGACTGCTAGCGCAGACACCTCCCCTTGAATTCGCAGTCCACAAATTTAAGCCAGGAGATTAGGTACTGGTGAAATCGTGGAAGGAAACCAAGCTTCCACCCACTTGGGACGGACCATTCCTGGTCTTGTTAACCACAGAGACTGCCATATGAACCGCGGAAAAAGGTTGGACTCATTACAGCAGAACGAAGGGTCCCGTGAAATCACCACCTGAACAGGAACAATGGAATGTGGAGGCCACTGAGGAACCATTAAAGATAAGGTTGCAAAGACACTGAAAATAGGACTAAAATAATATGAAGAGACTACAGCAAAATGGACTATACAATGTATTATAATATTAATAATGTGGGGGGACGGAAACGGTCATATGTTTAAATTAACAATCCCAGAAAGTCGGCACCCTCAGGTAATACGGACTGATCTATGCACCCTCATAGACTGCGAGTCAGCGGGGAATGAAAAGGAGTTTAGGGTGGAGTCTCTTGAGTATTACCGAGGAGGGATGATTACCGAAAGGGGGGGTTGGCTGAAAAGGTTGTGCCAATTGCCCAGAGGGGCACCACCGGTCGTATCCATTCACCAGATTAATGGAAATTCCCCCTCAGCGTGCAAGGCTCGAACTTTTAACCCCGTATACATCACCGTAAAACACATGGCCTGGACCGAGACAGGCAATAAGCATTGTTCACTAAGAAATTAGATGTTCGGGGTAAAAATGAGAAATAGCGAGCCTAAATGCTGTTTCCGTATCTCAATCAACCAGGGGGCAGCTCCCACAAATGGAACTAGGAGAGAAAAAAAAAAGCAAGAAGGACAGGGAGTCAAAATAATAGGAATAAAAGATTTAGAGAAAGCCTTTGAGATAGAAACCAGATATGAGGGACAGAATGCGTGGATTGAGTGGGTGAGGTATTCGGCCCAGACGCTGAAGAAAGACAATTGTTATGCTTGCGCATCAGGTAGACCACACGCCCATCTGGAGCCCTTTCCAATGGGGTGGACAGAAAATAGAGGGAGCATGGAATGCATGATGGCCTTGTACCAAGGTGAGACAGCCTGGGGCAACAAGACCTGCACTGCCCTATCTCTGATGTTTCCTCCTGTTAAGCAGAAACAATCAGCAAACCCTCCCTCCTTCTTGGTTACCGTGACGCATCATAAATCGTGTATAAGTCGTTCTGAGAAGGGGCTAAGTAAAGATATGGGAGAACTCAAGACTTGTATTGAGACTAAGAACGTGACCACCCAGGGCAATTACTCATCACTAAAAATACCACGTGCAGATATATGGTGGTGTTGCGGAGGAAAGATCCTAAGACCCACTCTACCCCCCCCCCCCCCAATGGAAAGGGACATGCGCATTAGTTCAGCTAGCCGTAGCATTCAGTATAGCCTATGAAAGACAAAAGGAGAAGGGGAGTGTAAAAGGGGAACGATCTAAACGAAGCATGCCCACCTCATTTGATGAATGTTTGGGAAATGGAAAGGGTTAATTGTATCCATCATCGTAGTAATAGGAGCAGAAGCTCATCGAAACAGCCTTGACCAAGCAGATGCCGAGGCCAGGAAACAATTTGCCTACTAGAAAGAGGGAAGACTGAAGGAGAGGACGACCCCATAGAAAGAGAGGTTGAGAGGATGTTGGACAATTTTGGGGTAGGCTAGAAGGGGCTACATAGTGTAAAAAGCAACAAGAGTAAAAAGAAAAAAAGGGGGAATTATGAGAAATGAGCATTTTATGTTGTTTTTACATGTATAACTCTGGTTCACAATCAAGATGTCAACAATCGGGCTTGTTGGGAAATTAAGATGTCAAGTGAAGTTCTGTGTGAGCTACAGTGAGCAAGTTGTTGTAACTATGTACAGGACTGACCTTTGGGGAGAAACGGGATGTACAATAACAGGACGCAGGTGCAAGCAGGGGGCCTCATTCGTATCTTTTAATTGACGGTCCAAGGATATACCAGGAGCTAACAGAAACCACTCAGCAAGGGGGAAGACAAAATGAACATAACAAGTCCAAATAAGGATTCACTGATAAGGAAACCGCCCTTTCGGCAGTTTATGGGATGTGTTTCTCACAGATTGTATATAACAAAGTGATGCTGTATGAATTCTTTGTGTCTGCCAATGTTGATGGGCTGCACCCGCTCTTGCAAGATCGATTGAATAAAATACTTCTTCAGAATTTGATTAAGTGTAAATTATTATCAAGTGAGCGGTGTTTCTTACAATGGTGTGCGTCAAGAAGCCTTCTGGCGAGCTCCGGATCTGTATTGACCCGAAAGACTTAAATCGCAATATAATGAGGGAACATTACCCTATACGCAAACGTGAGGAGATCACGTGCGAGATGGCTCGGGCAAAATATTCACCAAGCTTGATGCCTCAAAGGGCTTATGGCAGATTCAATTGGATCAGTCCAGCAGGAAGCTGTGTACCTTCAACACTCCACTTGGCAGATACTGCTACAATAGGATGCCATTTGGAATCATATCGGCCTCTGAAGTTTTCCATCGCATCATGGAACAGATGGTGGAGGGCATCGAAGGCGTTCGCGTCCATGTGGACGATATCATTATTTGGTCTACCACACTGCGGGAGCGTATCAGTCGCCTCCAACGTGTCTTTCAATTGATACGGGACCAGGACCTGCCCAAATGTTCTTTTGGCCAAACCGAGCTCAAGTTCTTGCGGGACCACATCTCCCTGTTGGGTGTGCGGCCGGATGCCGACAAGGTGGCAGCCATCACGGCTATGCAGAAGCCGACAGACAAGAAGGCGGTGCTACGCTTCCTAGGAATGGTCAACTTCCTCCCAAAATTCATCCCTAACCTCGCTTCCCACACCACAGTTCTCCGGCACCTTGTCAGGAAGACAACTGAATTCCAGTGGCTTCCCACCCACCAGCGTGAATGGGAGGAGCTCAAGGTCAAGCTTACCACTGCCCCGGTACTGGCGTTCTTCAATCCTGCAAGGGAGACGAAGATCTCGATTGACGCTAGCCAATCCGGCGTTGGAGTGGTCCTCCTGCAACGAGGTGATGCCTCATCATGGGCCCCTGTCACCTCTGCGTCATGTGCCATGACCCCCACAGAGCAGCACTATGCGCAAATTGAGAAGGAGTGCCTAGGCCTGTTGACTGGCGTTGACAAATTCCACGACTATGTGTATGGGCTTCCCCAGTTCACTGTGGAGACCGACCATCGCCCGCTGGTTGGCATCATCCAAAAGGACTTTAATAACATGACCCCTCGCTTCCAGCGCATTCTGCTCAAACTCCGGATGTATGACATCCAACTTGTATACACCCCGGGTAAGGACCTGATCATAGCAGACGCTCTGTCCAGGGCAGTCGACACTCCGTCCGACCCAGAGGGGTTCATTGGCCAACTCGACGCACATGTAGCCTTCACTTCTGCCAGCCATTGACGAACGCCTTGCCCACATTCGCCGTGAGACTGCGGCTGACCCCCTTCTGCAATGTGTGATGCGCCACATGACAGACGGGTGGCTCAAGGCACAATGCCCACAGTTTTACAACATTCGGGATGACGTGGCAGTCGTGGATGGTGTCCTCCTGAAGCTGGACCGCATTGTGATACCAGACAGCATGCACCGGCTTGTCTTAGAACAGCTGCACGAAGGCCATCTCGGCGTTGAGAAGTGCCGACGGAGAGCCCGAGAGGCTGTATACTGGCCGGGAATAAATGAGGACATTTCCAACACTGTGCTCAATTGCCCCACCTGTCAGCGGTTCCAGCCGGCACAACCACGTGAGACCCTTCAGCCCCATGAGTTGGTCACGTCCCCCTGGTTGAAGGTGGGTGTGGACCTGTTCCATGCGCTTGGCAGGGACTACATCATCATCATCGACTACTTTACCAGCTATCCTGAGGTCATACGCCTGCACAACACCACATCATCGGCTGTTATCCAGGCCTGTAAGGAGACCTTTGCTCGCCACGGCATTCCGCTCACCGTGATGTCAGACAATGGCCCTGCTTCGCGAGTCAGGAACGGTCTTCCTTCGCTAGCGCATACAACTTTGCACACGTGACATCCAGTCCCCTGCACCCTCAGTCAAATGGCAAAGCAGAGAAGGGCGCCACATTGTAAAAAGGCTCCTCTGCAAGGCTGCTGATGCAGGATCTGACTTCTGCCTCGCCTTGCTGGCCTATCGCTCGGCCCCACTGTCCACGGGCCTATCGCCGGCCCAACTGTTTATGGGTCACACCCTCAGGACCACTGTGCCGTCCATTCACGTCCCAGACCTCGACCATGCTCCGGTACTTCGGCGGATGCAACAAGAGCGTGAGCAACACAAGGCGGTTCATGATGCTTGGGCGACTGATCTTCTTGCCCTGGTGCCTGGAGATCATGTTCGCATACATCTTCCGGAGGGTGGCTGGTCGGCAACCGCTGAGGTTCTTAGGTGGCTCCCTGCTCATTTCTGGTTTGTTTGCCTGATGGCTCCATTCGTCGCTGCAATCGGCGTGCCCTTCGTCTGATTGCACACTCGCTACGAAATTCTGCACCGGTGCCACACCCTCCTGTTGTCCCTGACATGGAGTTTGTTGAGCTTCCGGATACCCTGCTTCCTCCTCACTCAACCGTGGCCCAGCCCATTCCTCAGCCGGTGGATCCTGAACCACCCTTGAGGCGGTCAACCCGAATTCATCGCCCACCCCAAAGACTTGATTTATAAACTGTGCACTATTGGACTCACTGACTTGTTCTGCCGTACTGTTTAAGAGTTTTTCATTGTTTGTTAATAGCATTTGTTTCGTTCTTGGTGTAACATAGTTTTCCTCTGCACCTGGCACCTTCCCATGTATATAGCATAGCCACATGTACATATTGGTGTAAATAATGCACACACATGATCAGACACACTCACTACACTTTATTTATTCTCATGTAGGCACATATTCTTTGCGAAAAGGGAGGATGTCATGATGTACATCAGCATATCATGGTACAATCACACACACACTGACACACTGATGGACATGCAGGAGGACCAACCAGCATACACAACATCGCAGCCAATCACCAGTGAGAGCACACGCACTATAAAGAAAGGGGACACCAGAGTTCCAGCAGGCAGCAGGCAGCTCAGAGCACAGAGCTCACAGCCTGCCTCTCAGACATTCACCATGTGCTGAGTGCCTCACCTAGATAGTGATAGGACAGGGTCCACAGATAAGCTGCTAATGCACGTAACCAAGCTTACAGTATGTTATTACAGTTGAGCTTTCAATTAAATAGAGTTACACCATCTCCAGACGTGTTGACCTGTTTGTAGACCAGAACACCCAACACAACAATGTGTATGCATGAGTGTGTGCGTGTTTGTCAGTATGTGTGGGTGCGCGTGTAGGGGTGGCGGCTGGGACTTGTAAGAGCCTTGCAATTAAGGAATGAATCTGCCCCATGCTTCATACCTGTGCGTGTTGGATCTTGCTGTCAACAGAATTCCTGCAGTGCTTCCTGCATTGCAACAGTAACGACTCCGCAGCAATAATTAACTGCAAAGTACTCGAAATGGCATGAAGCTAAATGTTTAACTTGTATCAATTATTCTTCTAATTTTGACAGTGAAATGAATTTGAGCGTGAAATGATTTTATCGATTAGCCACCTGAATTCATTTTACTGAGGGTCTCAGTGCAGATATCTGAACGGTCTCAGTTATTACTGTAGCTCACCCCGATCGAATGCACACCCGCGCCCCACTGATCTTTCCCACTCTCTCTGGCATTCGTCGTTATTTTTCATTTGTATGATTGTTTAATTAAAATGCGAGAATGTGTACTGTTGTTACTTTGAATGGATGAAAGTTTCTGAACATTCTCCAATTCGTTTGTTCCTTCCAGCTCCCACTGCGAGCATTGATCAGAGGAGTGGAGGGAGCTGATGTGTTTGACTCGGGCATTTCCCTGTTTTATAATCTGGGATTTGGATCAGTATCTTTATATGAAGATGTTAATAGAGCATCTGATGTGCCTCTCCCTCCCTTTGGCATTATGAAAAGTGTTTGAATGTGTGTGGATCATTTTGTGTGAGGGTGTGTATGTATGTATGTGTGTCTGTCTGTTTCTATACATGATGTGGAGATGCCAGCGTTGGACTGGGGTGAGCACAGTAAGAAGTCTTACAACACCAGGTTAAAGTCCAACAGGTTTGTTTCAAACACTAGCTTTCGGAGCACTGCTCCTTCCTCAGGTAAATGAAGAGGTAGATTCCAGAAACATATATATAGACAAATTCAAAGATGCAAAACAATGCTTAGAATGCGAGCATTTGCAGTTAATTAAGTGTTTACAGATCCAGAGATAGGGGTAACCCCAGGACATGGATACCACCATTACACGTGAGAACACAACCCACCAGGTACGTGGTACATACTTGTGCGACTCGGCCAACATTGTCTACCTCATACGCTGCAGGAAAGGATGTCCCGAAGCGTGGTACATTGGCGAGACCATGCAGACGCTGCGACAACGAATGAACGGACATCGTGCAACAATCACCAAGCAGGAATGTTCCCTTCCAGTCGGGGAACACTTCAGCAGTCAAGGGCATTCAGCCTCTGATCTCCGGGTAAGCGTTCTCCAAGGCGGCCTTCAGGACGCGCGACAACGCAGAATCGCCGAGCAGAAACTTATAGCCAAGTTCCGCACACATGAGTGCGGCCTCAACTGGGATCTGGGATTCATGTCGCATTACATTCATCCCCCACCATCTGGCCTGGGCTTGCGAAATCCTACCAACTGTCCTGGCTTGAGACAATTCACACCTCTTTTACCTGGAGTCACCCCTATCTCTGGATCTGTAAACACTTAATTAGCTGCAAATGCTCGCATTCTAAGCATTGTCTTGCATCTTTGAATTTGTCTTTATATATGTTTCTGGAACCTACCTCTTCATTCACCTGAGGAAGGAGCAGTGCTCCGAAAGCAAGTGTTTGAAACAAACCTGTTGGACTTTAACCTGGTGTTGTAAGACTTCTTACTGTTTCCATACATGTGTGCATGAGCTTGAATTTGTGTGTATATCATCATTTTTATTGAAGAGAACATGCTGGAAAATCTCAGCAAGTCTGGCAGCAACTGAAGGGAGAGAAAAGAGTTAACGTTTCGAGTCAGATGACTCTTTGTCAAAGCTGAAGTCACAGCTTTGACAAAGAGTCATCGGACTCGAAACGTTAGCTCTTTTCTCTCCCTGCAGATGCTGCCAGACTTGCTGAGATTGACCAGCATTTTCTCTTTCGTTTCAGATTCCAGCATCCGCAGTAATTTGCTTTCATCATTTTTATTTATGTGTTTGCGAGTGTGTGCTTTTCTGCATGTTTGTGTTTTTATATGTGTATATGCTTGTATATGTGTGCAAGTGTGTGTTTGTGCATGTGTGTTTGTGAGTTTGTGTGTGCATGTGTGCATTTCTGTGTGTGTTTCTGTGTGTTTTGTGTGTGTGTGTGCATACATGTTTTGTGTGCGCATGCATGTGTGTTTGCCGTGTGTGTACTTGTGTGTATGAATGTGAATTTCTATGTGTGTGTGTGTGTCAGTGTGTGCATTTGATTGTGTATAATTGTGTTTGTATGTCTGTGTATTTGTGTGTTTGTATGTATACATTTGTGTGTCTGTGTATACCTGTTTCAATACATGTGTGCATTGGCTTGAATTTGTGTATATACCTTTGTGTGTGTTTGGATGTACCTGTGTTAGTATGCATGTATGTTTGTCTGTGCATGTGTGTGTGAATGTCAGTGTGTTTGTTTGTGTGCATGCATGCGCACGTGTGTGAAGTTCTGTGGTTTGGGTTTATTTGTGTATGTGTGTTTCAGTGTTTGCATGAGAGTTTCTTTTTATGAGTATGTGTATGTGTGTTGTGTGTATGTGTGCACCTGTTTGTACATATGCATCCATTAACTAAATTTGTGTGTGTACCTTTGTTTATGTGTGTGTGTCTGTGCGTGTGTATGTTTGAATGAATGTGTGTGAGTGCCTGTGTGCGATTGTGTGCATTTGTCTGTGAGTATGTGTGTTTGTACGTTTATGTGTTTTTATGTGTTTCTGTGTGTTTTTTTTTGTGTGTGTTTGTATGTATGTGTGCCTGTGTGTGTGTTTGTTCTTATATGTTTGTACATGAGTGTTTTTGAATGTGATTGTTTGCAAGCATGTGTGTGCTTGTGTGTGTATGTGATTGGGTATCTGTATGTGTGTGCTTGCATGTGTATTTCTATGTGTGTGTGTTTATATGTGTATGTGTTTGTATGGGTGATTGTATGTTCTTTGTGTGTGTGTGTGTTTGTGCATGTTTGTCTGTGTGTGGCTGCTTAAATATGTTTGTGTGTGTATGTTTGACTGAGAGTTTGCATGTGTGTGTCTTTTTGTGTGAGTGTGGTGTGCCTTTATATGTGTGTGTGAGTGCGTGTTGGTTTGTTTATATGTATGAATGTACATGTATTAGTGTCTGCATCTTTCTGTGTGTGTTTTTATGTGCGTGTTTGTATGTGTGTGCATCTGTGTTTGTGCATGCATGTGCATGTGTGCATTTCTGCATGTGTATCTGCGAGTGTGTGTGTGTTTGTAGTTGTATGTGAGTATGTGTTTGAATGTGTGTGCACGCACGTGTATCTTTGTATGTCTGTAGTTGTGCATGTGTATGCGCATGTGAATTTTTCTGTGCTTATGTGTGATTGTGTGTTTGTATGTATGTGTCTTTTTGTGTTTGTGAGTGTATTTGTGTGTATGCGAATGTGTGCATTTCTACATGTTTCCATGTGTAAGTTTGCAAGTGTGAGTGTGTGTTTGTGTGTATATTTGTATGTGTGTGTGAGTAGGTGCATTTCTACATGTTTTTGTGTGTGTGTGAGAGTGTGTGTGATTGTTTTAACAAGAGAAACTACTCAGTACAAAACCCTGAACTGTGTGCAGGTTATTTGTTATTTGTGTATACCGTAATGACCTAGTTTTGTTTATTCAATCATGGGACATGAGCATTGCAGGCTGTGCCAGCATTTATTGCCCACCCCTAATTTCCCTCGGCGGGGGTGTGTGAAGGGCCAACCACATTGCCGTGGATCTGGAGTCACATGTAGGCCAGACTTCCTTCCCGAAAGGATATTAATGAACCAGGTGAGTTTTTATGATAATCGACAATGGTTTCATTTTTTTTGCTGCATTAGAGGCCCCGGTTGAGGCACATCATAACCTGCAGCACCCAATAATGGTCCGCCAGTTCCATTTTCACATGCCTCCAAGGCCCAAGGAGAATCAAATGGCAAAGATTTGGTGCACTTACGGACACTCACTGCTTCATGTGTGTTTGAGACCCCACTGTCGAATCCTTAAGGAATTGTCCCACCTGTGGGCTGTGAAACACCGTTGCACAAAGGAAACAGCTTACAGAGGCCCACTTAACCTTGCAGCGGGTGGTGGACACCGCCATTTCCCAGAAGAGAACAGAGCGCAGGCCCCAAGAGGTGCAGGGCTGTCAGTTCGGAAGCTTGGTCACTGAACCAAGCACTGACCGACCGCACCCAGGCCTGAATGGCGTGAGCTTCCATGAAGAGTGACCAACTGTGATACAAAATGCCATCGCTATGGTGCATCCGGGCACAACCGGGATGATGCCCCTGAACTGGAACACCAAGATTGCGGCCTCAGGCAGCTGGTAGGATGTCATGAACAGGGCTGGGATGGCAGACAGGCCCGTGAAGGTACTGTTCCCGACTGAACCCCCCCCAGGCATGACTACCCTCTGCCCCACTTAAAGTTGGACTGGCAATGCATCTGCCACATGTACCCCAATGGCCAGAAGGAGTGCCGGCAAAGTTTCCAAGAGTTTTGCCGAAGGCTTCAGAATAATAAAAAGTGGCCAAAATCAGTGTGGACGAGGACACACGACCCTGTTATCTCCGCTCCCACCCAAGGTTGACTCAAAGCTGGATCAGTTGTAATGCTTGGGCATCATCGGCCCCATCCACTTCACCGATTGGGCTGCATAGGTGGTCCCAGTGCTAAACCTGAGGGTCCAAATGTCTGTTCTGGGACTACAAGGTTACAGTGAACCAGATATTTTGACTTGACAATTACCCAGTCCCATGCATTGAGGACCTGTACGCTAAACTCAGCGGGGGAATGATATTCATGAAGCTCTATATGAGCCATGCAGGTCTTAGTCCTGCCTCTCAGATGTATGTTACAGTGAACAGCCACAGAGTGCTGTACGAATACACCTGACTGCCTTTTGGGGTTTTATCAATTTTCCAACGGGTAATGGAAAACATCCTGCGGGGTTTACCAAGGGTGGCTGTATACCTGTATACACTCATCACTGGGGCCTCGGGCAAAGAACACATGGAGAACCTGGCTGAACTCCTCCGGCATTTTGAACAGGCAGGTGTCTACCTCCGCAGGAAGTGTCTGTGTGGAGTCTGCACATTCTCCCCGTGTCTGCGTGGGTTTCCTTCGGGTGCTCCGGTTTCCTCCCACAGTCCAAAGATGTGCGAGTTAGGTGGATTGGCCATGCTAAATTGCCCTTCGTGTCCAAAACATGTTAAGTGGGGGTTACTGGGTTACGGGGATAGGGGAGATACGTGGGCATCAGTAGGGTGCTCTTTGTAAGGGCCAGTGCAGACTCGATGGGCCGAATTGCCTCCTTCTGCACTGTAACCTCTATGACTCTAACGCGCCTATTTAGGGTAGCGGTACGACAGGATGGTGCTTCACCTGGTGGAAGACACGGTGTGGGCCATCCGGCAGCTCCCAATACTCAAGGGCCAACTGAACTCTGCTCCTTTCTCGAATTCATCAGCTGCTGCAGGAAATCCAACATTAACTTGGCCACGCTTCTTCACCTACTCCACCAGCTGTTAAAAAAGGACACCAGCGGGATTGGAGTACCCACACCAGACGACATTCCAAGAGATCCAGCAGTACTTGTCGTCGAGAAGCTGCTGACACACTTCGAGCCAGAAAAAACACTTACCCTAACCTGCGAGACTTCCCATTATAGCGTTGGAGCAGTTCCCACATACTGGAATCCCAGCGGTTCAGAGCGGCTAATAGCTTTTGCATCACACCATGTCCACTAGTCGATGATGAGCTGAACTATGCCCAAATCGAGGGGGAGTGCCTGGTGGTTGCAAATGTTGTGAGAAAGTACCACCAGTATGTCTACAGCCATGCATTTAGAGCCTATACTGACCACAAACCTTTACTTGGCCTATTCAGAGAGGATCATGTGATTCCCCCGATTGCGCCCGCCAGGGTCCAGTGATGGGCATTTCTCCGAGCAGCAGACATGTACACAATGGAACACCACCCGGGCCAGCAGACCCCACATGCTGACGCACTGAGCCGCTCTCCACAAGACCGCTGGCACCCGCCTCAGCTGCAGAGGTAGTGGCGGCCCTCCACTTAATCGATTCCTTGCCAGTCATGGCGGCTCGCATAAAAGAGTGGACCCAGACGGACCCACAGCTACCTCATGGTCCATCACATGGTCCAGTGCGAGCTTTGCCCGACAATCTCCAGTTCCATAAAACAAAGCTCCCGCCGATAGACAATTTGGATGAGTTTCTAAACAGTGCACGTCCCTGGAATCACATATTGTCGCAAGGTCAGTACTGAGGGAGTGCTGCACTGTCAGAGAGTCAGTACTGAGGGAGTGCTGCACTGTCGGAGGGTCACTACTGAGGGGGTGCTGCACTGTCGGAGGGTCACTACTGAGGGAGTGCTCCGCTGTCGGAGATCAGTACTGAGGGAGTGCTGGATTGGCAGAGAACAAATATGAGGGAGAGCTTCCCTGCCAGAGGGCAGTATCAACGGACTGCTGCACTGTCGGATTGTAAGTATTGAGGGAGTGCTGCACTGTTGGAGAGTCAATATGAGGGAACTGAAGGAGTGCTGCACTGTCAGAGGTCAGTACTAAGGGAGTGATGCATTGTTGGAGGGTCTGTACTGAGGGAGAGCTGCACTGTCGGAAGGTCAGTACTGAGGGAGTGCTGCACTGTCGGAGGGTCAATAATGAGGGAGTGCTGCACTGTTGGAGGCTTAGTATTGAGGGAGTTCTGCACTGTCGGAGGATCAGTACTGAGGGTGCATTGCACTGTCAGAGGATCAATATGAGGGAGGGTTGCCTTGTCAGAGGTCAGTACTGAGTGAGTGCTGCACAGTCAGAGAATCGGTATTAGTGGGCGCTGCTGTGACATATGGTCAGTACTGAGGGAATGCTGCAATGTTAGAGGGTAGGTACTGAGGGATTGCTGCACTGCCAGAGGGTCAGTATCAAGGGAGTGCTGC
This sequence comes from Scyliorhinus torazame, assembly GCF_047496885.1. Taxonomy (NCBI): domain Eukaryota; kingdom Metazoa; phylum Chordata; class Chondrichthyes; order Carcharhiniformes; family Scyliorhinidae; genus Scyliorhinus; species Scyliorhinus torazame. The sequence continues at coordinate 106,515,014 of NC_092718.1, read as the reverse complement.
ATGCCAGATTGTCAGTATTGAGGGAGTGCTGCACTGTCAGAGGGTGACTACCGAAGGAATAGTGCCCTGTCGGAGGATGAGCACTGATGGAGTGCTGCGCTGTTCGTGGGTCAGTACTGAGGGAGCGCTGCACTGTCAGAGGGTCAGTTTTGAGGGAGTGCTGCAAGGTCAGAGTGTCAGTATTTAGGGAGTGCTGCACAGTCGGAGGGCCAGTACTGAAGGAATACTGCTGTGTTGAGTGTCAGTACTGAGGGAGTGCTGCCCTATCAGCGAGTCAGTACTGAAGGAGAGTTGCACTTTTGGAGGGTCAGTACTCAGGTTGTGCTGCATGTCAGAGGGTCACTACTGAAGGAGCAATGCATTCTCAGGGGGTCAGTGCAAGTGACTGTTGCGCTGTCAGAGGGTCAATACTGAGGCGGCGCTGCACTGTCAGAGGATCGGTATTGAGGGGGTGCTTCACTGTCAGAGGGTCAGTTTTGAGGGACTGTTGCACTGTCAGAGGGTCAGTACTGAGGGAGTGCTGCACTGTCAGAGGGTCAGTACTGAGGGAACGCTGCACTTTCAAACGTTCCATGTTATGGGAGCGCAGCACTGCCGTAAGTGGGCTGTAAAGTGGGAAAGCTTCACTTCTAGATGGTTAATTCTGAGGAGACGCTGCATTGTTGGTGGGTCAGCACTGAGGAAATCCTGCACTGTTGATTTTTCAGTCCTATGGGATTTCTGACCTTTTGGAGGCTGCAGGCAGTATTAAGAAGTGCTATGCTTTAGGTCAGACCAAACTGGGGGAGCACAGACCTCTTGGTGTAGATATACTGAGGGTGTTCTGCTATGTTAGTGGTTTATTACACAAGGAATACTGCACTGTCGAATTGCCAATAGATCAGCAGTGTCACACTGCCAGAAGTGCAATTTTTCAGGATGAGATCTGAAACCAATGCTCTATGTGCTTTCTCAGGTGCGAGTAATGGAGCCCATTCTGCAAGAATTCACATCAAGCCAGGAGAGCTCTCCCTAAAGGCCTGAACTAAATATTTATCCATGATGTGGAGATGCCGGTGTTGGACTAGGGTGAGCACATTAAGAAGTCTTGCAACAGCAGGTTAAAATCCAACAGGTTTGTTTTGAATCACTAGCTTTCGGAGCACATAGAAAGGCAGCAGTGCTCTCCCTAAAGTGCTCTCACGAAAATGCGATTCCCTCATCTGTATCACATTGTTATTTGGGGGTGATTTCAGAGCACCCATTGTTGCCCTGTTTATTTCACATTTTCCATAATTCACAGGAAGTCAACTGCTATCAGGTATGCTGGGAGTCTTCTGAGATCTGGGAGTGTGGTGGCTGGGTACAGGGTGGAGTTTGTAAATTCTGTAGCCACCTGAGTTGGCCAACTCCCAATGTAAAATGGAGAACAGCAAAGGCTGCAGGGCAATTCAGCCAACTCAGGCAGAAAATACAGGTGCAAGTTTACTGTGTATTAAACTCTGCAAAAGCCCAGACAGCATCGATACAACAGCCATCTGCATAATAATGTAGCAGCCATCTACATACTAATAAGCAATCCCCGGGAACAATCGCAACATTTGGGATAAACAAAGCTAAGCCAGACTCCCCGGCGGCAGCAGGAGCCAACACAAAAGAGGTTAACGGACACCTCAAGACCGCCCATCGATCAGGGAACCGCTCCAATATTGGAGAAATCGAACCAAGTGATTGGAATGAAGTCCAATCACCTAGAACCAGGTATGGGGCCCGCCCCAAAAGGCGGGAAGCCACTGGGGACTATAAAGTTAAGCCCCCAAGTTCAAATCGTTCTTCTTGACCGGGTCACCCAGCAACGTGAACCAACCTTGACCGTGACCGGTTCAACCGCCGGCGAGATCACGTAAGTCTGAAGTCAACGCTCGCTACGAGATAGGCGCTCCTAGCTACCAATCCGTACTAACTTCGAATCCCGCAGACTCAGAATCCGAACAAAGGGCCATTTGTTCCCCTGACCTGGTGGGCCAGTCCGAAGCTAAGTATAGGCCTGTTAATCGTAGAAGTAGCTTAGACATAGAATTTGTGCATGAGTAGCGATTACTGTATATAATAAATGTGCTTTGATTTGAATCTTACGAATCGGTGTATTGAGTTATTGATCATTACTTGGACTTGAACCTCGTGGCGGTATCATAAAGATACCTGGCGACTCGAGAGCAACGGTTATAAAACAGAGCCAATTGAACCAACCAAAAGTTAGCAACATATTACTGGCGACATTCTGACGGGACCCGAACTAGAAGTGGCTTAACCACTCCGGGAGAACCCAAAAATTTGATTTAGAGATCCAATTGGGAACAGAAAACCACAAGTGTTCAAGCAGTTCTGTTCAATCCTCATAATTTAGAAGTGTGTTAAATGCATGCGTAACTAACAGAGCGAGAAGGTAAACTGATCGATTTTTTTGTTGCGACAAAACTGTCGGGAGTTTGTATTTCAGGAATTAGCGAAAGCCGTACCCATATTTACAGCACCGCCTTAGCTCCCCTGTTCCAAATTTAAAAGAAACATTCGGATAAGAAAGATGGCAATGCAGGCAATGCAGCGCCTCATGAACCCAGAAAAATTTGCGGTCGCAGCGACCAGCAGCAGTAGAGTAGGACAGTGTCCCGTATGGGAGTAAGGAATCAGGAAGTATCTCAAAGGGAAAGGATGGCCTCTTTGGAGTGAATTCTGTAGCAATGAAGGTACAGGTCCCGGGAGTATAGGGCATACTTGGTGGGAGAACCTGAGCGAAATTCACAAGAAGAGATTAAGGAAAGCTTGCAAGCCGATGGCAATCGTGTCCTGCTTGGCACAATTGCGAGGCACAGAGAAGGTCATTAGGGCGCTCTGGAAAGAGATAGAAGACATACATCGAATGAGTAAGGTCGATGTAGATGAGGTAGAAAGAGAGAACTTAGAGTTAAGGAGGAAGTTGGCAGCAAAAGACGGAGAGGTGGATGATGCCAAGTGGGCACACCAGTCTTGTCTGGCGCACTTAAGCAGCTTCCAGTCCCAGTATGAAAAGGCCTATCAGGACACGCAACGTGCAGTCCTGGTACGTGAAGAAACTGAGAAACAGGTAGACGCATTGCAGAGGCACTGTAGTGACCTGAAGGCAGCATTAAGAGCACTCCATGCTGCCACCACGGAACAAAGACAAAGCTCATTAGACCACGCAAAGTGCCGGAAGCAGATTGCAGAGCTGCAATCGCTGCTTTCAGTCCAAAAAGGATTCCAGGAAACCTTTGAAGTAAAATTAGTTGAGGAAGACAACCCTGATTGGGAAGAGTGAAATGAAACAGCGCAGAGATATGTTCAGGGAACATGTGTGCAGGAAAGCCACAAAAGAGGAAAGTGCCCCAACCCCCCACCGAGCAGATAGTTCAGGCTCCAATGAACCCTGTAACCACCCACCGCACAGCCACATCGGACAATACGGAATTTCTGTACACCACCCCCTTAACAGTGACCCAATTACGGGGCGTGTGCAAGAAAATCACACCGTTCTTACCCACCTCAGACCCCCACCACTTCTTTGCCAGAGTAAAGCAACAGGTGACCATGTACGGCCTGGATGAGCGAGAGCACGTAAAGCTCACAGTTTTGAGTTCAGACCCTTCGGTCGTAGCAGCCCTTCCCGACCCACAGAATGTAGGAGGAGGCACCCTTGCAGAAATGCATACCGCGGTCCTAGACGCGATCGGGTATAACCGGGGTGACCCCGTAGATGGCCTCAATAAATGCAGGCAAAAGAAAACCAAGCACCCCACAGCGTTTGCTGGACGCCTGTGGATCCACTTTGCAGCAGTTTTTGGAGACTTAGACCGCGCCCAATTGTCCCCAGACGACATGGCCAAATGGACCCGCACCCTTATCTCCCATGCCACAGAAACAGGACAAAAAGCTTGCGCCAATTACGATCCCTCAGAAGAGGATCATAATGAGAAATGGGTCATAAAAAGATTGTCCCGCGCCTGGGAGCAGTCTGTACAAAACAAACCCGCAATTAAAAATCCCGAAGAAAAGCAGGCAGAAGCAGACATACAAGCAGTTAAAACGCACCAGAACCCCGCATGGGTAAATGAAGGAAAGAACAGCCCCCTACAAACGTCACAGGAGTGTTACAACTGTGGACAGTTGGGACACTTTGCAAGAGAGTGCAATGCCCCACGAATGCCACAGAGAGCCCAGCAGACGGGCACTCTAAGTAAGAATAAGACAGAGCCCATACATAGTGTGAGCACTCGTTCAGACCAGACGGACCTGAACGGAATGGACTGACGGTGTTTGGGCTTCCCCAGTTGGGTCTGCAACACCCTTTGGGATAGGTCCGGACGACTGGTAGTTGCAGCGAAAATACGAGGACAGCCCATCGAGTTTCTCTGGGACACAGGAGGGTCCCGTATCACAATAAATTCCTCCACCATGTTCCAAAAGGACACGTGGCCGACTACAGCCACTATCACCCTCAACGGCTTTACAGGCCACTCACAGCAGGGACACATCACAGCCCCTGTATTCAAATCGGCAACATCACCACCAAGCACCCCATAGTTTTAGTTGACCCACACAGCAGAACACATTCTGGGAATAGACTTCATGAACTCCCACCACCTTTCATTTGATCCAGTCAACCAATGTGTCTGGAAAATGGCAAAGTCTGCAAGAGCCCCCGCAATGCTCACAATAGGTGAATACACCAACAAAATTAGCGCAGTAGGCGAATTTTGGTTTAACCCGATGACACTTAGCACGGACAAGCAGTTTAGGGCAGTTTTACAGAAGAACCGGACAGCATTCGCGACCCACAAACACGACTGTGGCCAGATGACTGGTTCAGTACAAATCACAGGACCTGACCCTAGACCCCCAAAACAGTATGGATTTCCCCAAGAGGCAGAGGGAGAAATCGCAAAAGTAATCGAAAGCTTATTAGAGCAGGGCGTACTTAGATCAGTAGCCTCCACTAATAATGCCCCGATTTGGCCAGTGAGAAAGCCCGATGGATCATGGCGACTGACCATCGATTACCGGCAACTCAACAAAATCACCCCCGCAGCAGCCCCCACCATAGCAACAAGTCCCGAGACCATGCTCAAACAATGGATTCTGGTCCATTCCATTGGCAAAGGCGTGCCAGTACAAATTTGCCTTCACCTTTAAAAATCAACAGTACACGTGGACATGCCTTCCACAAGGATTCCACAACTCCCCCTCCATTTTCCACCGACAGCTGGCAAATGGTTTAGCCAAATTTTCTCACCCCGAATGTCTGGTCCAGTACGTAGACGACTTACTACTGCAGACAGACACCAAGGAAGAGCACATCGAGCTTCTGTACGATCTCCTGGAACTCTTACATTCAATTGGTTGTAAAGTTAACCCCAAACAGGCCCAGATTTTGGAAGATAAGGGGCGCGATTCTCCGATCCCCCACCGGGTCGGAGAATCGGCGGGGGCCGGCGTGAATCCCGCCCCCGCTGTGTCCCGAATTCTCCGCCACCGGAGATTTGGCGGGGGTGGGAATCGCGCCGCGCTGGTCGGCGGAAATCCGCCGGCGATTCTCCGTTCCGCGGTAGGCCGAAGTCCCGCTGCTGTCAACCCACGCCAGCCGACGTGGATTGAACCACCTTTCGAACGGCGGGACAAGGCAGCGCGTGCGGGTTCCGGGGTCCTGGGGGGCGTGGGGCGATCTGGCCCCGGGGGGGTGCCACCACGGTGGCCTGGCCCGCGATCGGGGCCCACCGATCCGCGGGCGGGCCTGTGCCGTGGGGGCACTCTGTTCCTTCCGCCTTTGCCACGGTCTCCACTATGGCGGAGGCGGATGAGACCCCCTCCACTGCGCATGCGCGGGGATGCCGTGGGCGCCCGCTGACGCTCGCGTGCATGCGCCGCCCGGCGAAGTCATTTCCGCGCCAGCTGGCGGGCCGGAAATCAGTCCGGCGCGGGCCTAGCCCCTCAAGGTGAGGGCTCGGCCCCCCAAGATGCGGAGAATTCCGCACCTTTGGGGCGGGGCGATGCCGGACTGATTTGCGCCATTTTTGGCGCCGGTCGGCGGACATCGTGCCGATTTCGGATAATCCCGCCAAAGGTTATATATTTGGGTACAATTATCACACATGGTAAACGCGAGATCGAGCACAAACGGATTGACTCGATTGCTAAATTGCCCCTTCCCCAGAACGTTTCAGCCCTCCGGTCGTTTTTAGGGCTGGTTGGCTACTGCCGAAACCACATTGACGGTTTCGCCAGCAAGGCAGCGCCCCTCTCAGACCGCCGAAAGAAAGGAGCCCCCTGGGAATGGTATCCGCAGCATACGGATGCTGTGGACTCTTTGAAACAAGCACTCATAGCAGCCCCCGCACTGCAAGTTCCAGACCCGCCTACCCCCCATGCTATAGAGGTAGCAAGTACAGACCGCACCCTTTCGGCCATGCTCCTTCAGGAACGGCACGAACAGTTAAGGCCCGTGGCTTACGCCTCCAGAGCTTTAGATGCTGTGGACCAGGGATTTTCAGCCTGTGAAAGGCACCTGCTCGCAGTATTCTGGGCAGTACAGTATTTTTCGTACATTACCGGACTGAACCCCATCACCATCCTCACGGGCACCCCCACCCAACTTTTACTGGACGGACGACTCAAGGACGGTACAGTTAGTCAGATAAGAGCAGCTAGATGGACCCTTCTTTTGCAGGGACGGGACATCACTGTTGAAAGGACAAAGACCCACATTTTTTTAGCCGACAGCTTACAGTACCCCGGAACCCCCCATGAATGTGAAATTATCTCCCCACACCACAACACAGACCCCTTTATTGCTAAAACACCCCCCAGAAAGACAGGTAGTTCAACCCAGAGCCCCAAGCACACAGACACGTGCGAACCCATAGAGATATATGTGGATGGATCTTGCACAATATGAGAAGAGAAGCGCATAACAGGATGCGGTATTTACGTCGAGGACGCACAGGGACACGCCCGAGAAGAAATAGCAATAAAACTTCCAGGACACTTAGGCGCGCAGGCAGCAGAACTTGCGGCCATCGCATACATAGTGGAACACCCAGATTCCTTCCCCAGCCCAGCAGCCATATACTCGGACAGCCTCTATGTCTGCAACAGCCTTATGGAATTCCTACACCTGTGGAAAGCAAGAGGATTTGTTTCCGCAGACGGAAAATCCCTCCCTTCAGCCCCATTGCTCCGTCACAGTTTAGTGCGAGCACAGAACAGGACATTTGGGATAGTCAAAGCTCGAAGTCACCATTGTTCCCCCCCCCCCCCCCCCCGGAAATGTAAAAGCCGACACACTGGCTAAAGCAGGTTCGAGGCATGGATATTTTTGGACACCCGCCGAAAGCGCACCACAGGTCTCACAGACTAAGATCAAGGATTTAGTGCAGGCCCAGAAGCAGGACAGCAATCTCAGGGAGATTTTGAAAGGAAACTATCCAGCACCCTATGAGAGGTTTAAGAATGCTCTGACCACACATGACGGTGTGGTGTTAAAAGACACCCTTTATGTGGTTCCTGAACAGGACAGGAATCAATGATTTGTTTATTCCATGACGGTCATTGACATCAGGGAATCGATCCCACTACAGCCCACCTCAGGCAGCTGTGCTGGTGGCCGAGTTTAAAGGACGATATAAATCACTACATTGAGAATTGTCTTATCTGTGCCCAGAACAACCCGGACAGATACGCCAAAAAGGTTCAGCTCTGTCACACCCGACCCGTTAATGGCCCCTGGACTAACCTCCAGATTGATTATATAGGACCATTACCCCCTTGCAGGAATGGTTATAAATATGTACTTGTGGTGATAGACACGTTTACAAAATGGGTGGAAGCATTCCCATCCAGAACAAACACGGCAAAGACCACAGCCAAGATCCTCACCCACCACATCTTTACGAGATGGGGACTCCCCCGCAGCATTGAATCCGACCGAGACTCCCATTTTACGGGACGTGTGATGAAGAACGTCCTCACGATATTTGGCATTATCCAAAAATTCCACATTGCACACCACGCCCAGTCAAGTGGTATCGTGGAGCGCATAAATCGGACCCTAAAATCCACCCTCAGAAAAATGGTCCAGCAAAACAACACCACTTGGGACTCAATCCTTCCCTTTGCGCTGATGTTTTTGTGAAACACGGTTTCCACATCCACGGGTTGCACCCCACACACCCTCATGACCAGATGCCCCATGAAAGGCACAGAATTTTTATTAGGCTTAGACTTGACCAGACCCAAAGTGACGGCCCTCACACACGAGAATGCAGTCAGTCAATTAGTGGAGAATGTTAAAATGGCTCAGCTAGCAGCCGCAGTGAAATTGGGCACAAGAAAGAAACAGAGCAAGGCCTGTTTCGATAAGACAGTGCATGCGACTGAGTTCAGTGTAGGACAGCAAGTCATACTCTCCGTCTCCAACCCCAGCACATTCCTGTCACCTAAGTACTCGGGTCCATACTCCATTGCGGACAAAGTAAGCCCTTCCGTCTACAAAATAAAGTGCCCCAATGGAAAGACTGCGTGGTTCCATATAACCAGATGAAGGTATAAGGAACACAGTCTAACCATGCACACCACGTCATGCTCGACGCAGCAGACCATGCCCCGCCCACAGCCAACGTAACCCTCCCCTCCCCCAACACATCCAGCCCAGCCACGGTCTCAATCTCAACTTCACCCCTGAAATACACACTCCGCCCCGGAACGCCCACAGACTGCAGCAGCAGCGACAGCGACTGTGACTCGGACAATAGCCACAGCACACCTCCCTCCTATCCTCATGCAACAAGACCGACACCCAGCGAATCTGACCACGATTCGAGTGATCCCTTCGTGATCACTTTCCTAAACAAACCCCACCACCGACCACTGACATACAATGACGACCCCGATTCCGTCCCCACTGAACTAGACACCACCTATTGGCACAGAGATAATTCGTACAGACTCGTCCGGAACGACGAGAGCGATCCAAAATCACACCATGCAGCCCTATCAGCCCTGATACACTCGAGAGTTTGGCATCCGGGAGAAGATGACGACCATGAGTCTGACTCCCAAAACGAGAACCCCTTTGCGACCCTGTTCACAACCGATAACTGAGGTGTCCAGATGATGTTTTAAAAGGAACCGCGTGGGAGAAACGGTGTCCTTTCTGATGGAACCTGCAGCATGTTTGATGCATGCCACTGTTATACATAGCGCCCCTCAGAATTGTTAGTTAAAGATTTTTTGCATAGTTATGGTCAGTGTAGAGGCCATAGAAGAGTGCTCGCCGGGTCAGGGAATGGAAAGCAACGCAGTTATGTGATCCTTCACGCTTCGCGTTAGGATTACAAGGAGGGAGTGTAGCCACCTGAGTTGGCCAACTCCCGATGTAAAATGGAGAACAGCAAAGGCTGCAGGGCAATTCAGCCAACTCAGGCAGAAAATACAGGTGCAAGTTTACTGTGTATTAAACTCTGCAAAAGCCCAGGCAGCATCGATACAAGCAGCCATCTGCATAATAATGTAGCAGCCATCTACATACTAATATGCAATCCCCGGGAACAATCGCAACATCTGGGACAAACAAAGCTAAGCCAGACTCCCTGGCGCCAGCAGGAGCCAACACAAAAGAGATTAACGGACACCTCAAGACCGCCCATCAATCAGGGAACCGCTCCAGTATTGGGGAAATCAAACCAAGTGATTGGAATGAAGTCCAATCACCTAGAACCAGGTACAGGGTCCGCCCCGAAAGGCGGGAAGCCCCTGGGGACTATAAAGTTAAGCCCCCAAGATCAAATCGTTCTTCTTGATCGGGTCACCCAGCAACTCGAACCAACCTTGACCGTGACCGGTTCAACTGCCGCCGAGATCCCGTAAGTCTTAAGTCAATGCTCGCTACGAGATAGGCGCTCCTAGCTACCAATCCATACCAACTTCGAATCCCGCAGACTCAAAACCCGAACGAAGGGCCATTTGTTCCCCTGACCTGGTGGGCCAGTCCGAAGCTAAGTATAGGCCTGTTAGTCGTAGAAGTAGCTTAGACGTAGAATTTGTGCATGAGTAGCGATTACTGTGTATAATAAATGTGCTTTGATTTGAATCTCACTAATCGGTGTATTGAGTTATTGATCATTACTTGGACTTGAACCTCGTGGCGGTATCATAAAGATACCTGGCAACTCGAGAGCAACGGTTATAAAACAGAGCCAATTGAACCAACCAAAAGTTAGCAACAATTCCAGAAGCATAGAATCTTTGGAGAGCATGAGGCCTCTCGCCCATCCAATTTGCACTGGTTATCTGACAGATACTTTCACCTTTTCCCACTCCTGCAACCTTACGCATTTGTGCTTTTCAGTTAGGAATTCAATATCCTTTTGAATAGTTCGATCCAAACTGCCTCCAACACTCGTTTGGGTCTCCAAATGAGGTCCAATTAGTGTGTTCTCCATGTTCAACAAAACCTCCTAAGTCTTATACTCAACTCGCTTATCAATAAAGACTGAGGCATTATAAGCTTTAGCAATTGATTTCTCAACCAGCCCATTTATCTTCAATGACTCATGTACAATTACACAGGGATCACACTGTCCATGCAACTCCAATAGAATTTCCCACCTTCATTTAAGTCTATCTCTTCATATTCCTCCTGCAAAATTCATTCACCTCACATTTCTCTGCCTTGATCCTTATCTACTTTTCTGATAAATCCACCAACATGTTGATATCCTTTAGAAGTTTAGTCCTCATCACTGTTGACAATGTTCCCCTGCCTTGGCTCTGAAGCATTGCTCGCGTCTTCGATTTGTACCCTTATCATTGAGTCAGGTTATACGCACATTCTTCCAGACAAGTTGCAAGAGAAGGATTTGGCCTAACAAAAGAACTACCACATGATGCATTACCTGCACAATGCACAAATGTAGTGTTATCGTGCAAAATCTCACTCAGAGCGACATCTGAAAGCTGCCTGTAACAAAGAGGGCACTGTCCAGACTTGGAACGATAGAACCATAGAAAAGATACAGCATAGAAAGGGGTTATCCAGCCAATCTTGTCAATGCCAACCTGAGGACACCCAGGGGTTCTTTCTGCCCAAGAAAGGGGCAATTTATTATGGCCAATCCACCTAGCCTGCACATCTTTTAGGTCTGGGGGCGAAAGCCACGCAAACACGGGGAGAATGTGCAAACTTCACATGGACAGTGACCCAGAGCCAGGATCGAACCTGGGACCTCAGTGTCGTGAGACAGCAGTGCTAACCACTCCACCACCGTGCTGCCCTGTGGAGCTCTTTCTAATCATGTCTTCCTGCACCCGGCCCATAACACTGCAGCTTACAGCACTTGAAGTGCAGATACTTTTCAAAAGAGTTTCTGGTCTCTGCCTCCACCACCAACGCGGCAACTAATTCCCGACACCCACTACCCTCTGCGTAAAAAGGGTTCTTCCTCATGTCCCCTATACAACTTCTGCCACTCATCTTGAATCAATGTCCCCTGTTTCTAGAATTCTCCACCAATGGAAACAACTTCATCCTGTCCACTCCAGCTCTTACCCTCACAATTTTGTACACCTCAGCATTCTTTCTTCCAACAAAATTAATCCCAACCTATCCAATCTCTCCTTGGAGTAACATGTCCCTAGTCCTGACAACGTTATTGTAAATCTCCTCTGCACTCTCTCCAGAGAAATTGCATCCGTCTTGGACAGAAAATCGAATAAACCTTGCATTGGCAAAGTCGACTCACCGCACAGTAAGTGTTAAAGTCATTTGAAAAGTGCAGCCATCGCTCCTCCCTACTCCTTCACACCCTGATCTCCACAATGTGATCCGGTTGGATCACTACTACAAGTTCATTCCCAGTTGCTATTATCACCGATCAATAAACTCCAAGGTCTGTGATTCCTCCCTTGGTCCATTGTCCCAGGGATGTGATCCATTCTTTGGTCGACGATCCCTGAGAACTATGGATACTTCCTCGGTCGATGGTTTCTGGATCTCTACATCCTTCAGCAGTCGAATATCTCAGAACAGGGTTGTAACTCTTCCATCAGTTGATCTACAAGGATTGTGATTCCTCATTTGGTCAACCACTTCAGAGTTTGTGATTCCTTCCTCCGGTCTTGTGGTTCAGTCTGGTGTGACTGCCCCCTTCGCACAAACCATTATTTTTTAAAGAAATTCCAACTTTCCCCCGCGTTTCTTGGACTGGGCCAACAGGCTGCATGATGACAGCATTCAGAAAAAGTGACACCCCTGGAGCCATGTATGTGTGTGTTGTGAGAGGAGGTTCTGTGGTGTATGATTCTGTGGGTGGGTGTTTATACAATAATCTTTGTTATTATCACAAATAGGCTTTCATTAACACTGCAATGAAGTTACTGTGAAAAGCCCCTACTCGCCACATTCCGGTGTCTGTTCGCGTACAGAGGGAGAATTCAGAATTCTCAGCTGGTACGGGAATTGAACCCACCCTGCTGGCCTTATTCTGTATCACAAACCAGCTGTCTAGCCCACTAAGCTAAACCAGCACGTGTGTGTGTGTGTGTGTTTGTGCATTTTTATATAATAATCTTTATTAGTGTCACAAGACGGCTCACATTAACATTGCAATTAAGTTACTGTGAAAATCCCCCAGTCGCCATACTCTGGCGCCTGTTCGGGTACACTGAGGGAGAATTCAGAATGTCCAATTCACCCAACAAACATGTCTTTCGGGACTTGTCGGATGAAACCGAAACGCCCGGAGTTACCCACATGGACATGGGGAGAATGTGTAGACTTTAGAGATGTGGAGGCTTTAGAGAGGGTGCAGAAGAGATTTACCAGAATGTTGCCTGGTATGGAGGGCATAAGCTATGAGGAGCGATTGAATAAACTCGGTTTGTTCTCACTGGAACGAAGGAGGTTGAGGGGCGACCTGATAGAGGTATACAAAATTATGAGGGGCATAGACAGAGTGGATAGTCAGAGGCTTTTCCCCAGGGTAGAGGGGTCAATTACTAGGGGGCATAGGTTTAAGGTGAGAGGGGCAAAGTTTAGAGTAGATGTACGAGGCAAGTTTTTTACACAGAGGGTAGTGGGTGCCTGGAACTCACTACCGGAGGTGGTAGTGGAGGCAGGGACGATAGGGACATTTAAGGGGCATCTTGACAAATATATGAATAGGATGGGAATAGAAGGATGCGGACCCAGGAAGTGTAGAAGATTGTAGTTTAGTCGGGCAGTATGGTCGGCACGGGCTTGGAGGGCCGAAGGGCCTGTTCCTGTGCTGTACATTTCTTTGTTCTTTGTTCTTTGTTCTGAACAGACCGTGACCCAAGCCAAGAATCAAACCCGGATCCCTGGCGCTGTGAAGCTACAATGCTAACCACTGTGCTTTTGGTTGTGAATGTAAATTTTTGTCAGTATGTGTGTTTGTTTGTATGTGTGCATGACCTTGTATTTGTGTGTATATTTTTGTGTGTCTTTTGTCTGTGTTTGTTTCTGTATCTGAGTGTATGTGTGTATGAGCCTGTATTTGTGTGTGTAACTTCGTGTGTGTGTGATTTCTACATGTTTCTTCATGTGTTTGCATGTTTGTATGTGCATGTCTTCTTTTGTGTGGGTGTTTTTGGATATATGCGTGCATGTGTGCATGCATTTGTGTGTGTGAATATGTGCATCTATATGTGCGACTATGTGCAAATGTGTGTATTTGCATGTTTTGTGTGTTTGCATTTGTGTGTGTTTTTGAGTGTTTGTGCTTCTATGTGTGTGTGTTAATGTGTTTGTTTGTATGTCTGTGTGTGCAGGTGTGCGTGGTTGTGGGTTTGTATCTGTAACTGTGTATGTGTGTTCATATGTTTGTGTGTAGTGTGAGCATCTGTATGTGTCTCTGCGTGTATGTATGTGTCTGTGTGTGTGTTTATGTGTATGCATGAGTGTTTGCGTGTTTGTCAGTATGTGTGAGTGCTCTTGTATGTTTGTAGCGTGCTATTCGGGGTGGCGGTTGGGACTTGTAAGGGCCTTGCGTTTAAGGAATGAATCTGCCCCATGCTCCATACCTCTGTGATGATGCTGGTGCATGTTGGATCTTGCGATCAACAGATTTCCTGCAGTGCTTCCTGCATTGCAACAGTAACAACACTGCAGCAATAATTAGCTGCAAAGCAATCGAAACGGCGTGAAGCTAAATGTTTACCTTGTGATTAATATTATTCTAATTTCAATAGTGAAATGAATTTGAGCGTTAAATGATTTTGTCGATTATCCACCTGAATTCATTTAACTGAGGGTCTCAGTGCAGATGTCTGGACAGTCTGTTATTACCGTAGCTTACCCCGAACGAATGCACACCACGCGCCCCACAGATCTCCAATTTGTTCCTTCCAGCTCCGACTGCGAGGTTTGATCAGAGGAGTGGAGGGAGCTGATGTGTTTGACTCGGGCCTTTCCCTGTTTTATAATCTGGGATTTGGATCAGGATCTTTATATGAAGATGTTAATAGAGCATCTGATGTGCCTCTCCCTCCCTTTGGCATTATGAAGAGTGTTTGAATGTGTGTGGATCATTTTGTGTGAGGGTGTGCGTGTATGTATGTATGTATGTGTGTGTATTTGTCGGTTTCAATATAAGTGTGCATGAGCTTGAATTTGTGTGTATTTCGTCATTTGTATATATGTGTTTCCATGTGTGTGTGTTTGTGCGTGTTTGTGTGTTTTTATATGTGCATATGCTTTTATGTGTGTTTGTGCGTGCATGATTGTGAGTTTGTGTGTGTGAATGTCTGTGTGTATTTATATGTGTGTGTTGACTGTCTGTGTGTGTGAAGGCATGTTTGTGTGTGTGCATTTGTGTTTTGTGTCTGAGTTTGTGTGTGTGCATATGTGTGTGCATGCAAGTTGTTTTGTGTGTCTTCATGCTTGTGTATATGAATGTGCATTTCTATGTGTTTGTGTATGTCAGTGTGTATTTGATTGTGTTTGTATTTGTGTGTATTTGTATGTTTGTATGTGTAATGTGTGTTCATGTGTGTCTGTTTGAATACATGTGTCCATTGGCTTGAATTTGTGTGTATATCTTTTTGTGTGTTTGAAATGAAATGAAATGAAAATGAAATGAAATTCGCTTATTGTCACAAGTAGGCTTCAAATGAAGTTACTGTGAAAAGCCACTAGTCGCCACATTCCGGCGCCTGTTCGGGGAGGCTGGTACGGGATTTGAACCGTGCTGCTGGCCTGCCTTGGTCTGCTTTCAAAGCCAGCGATTTAGCCGTGCGCTAAACAGCCCCTGCATGTGTGGACATGCATGTGTTTGTGTGCATGTATGTTTGTGTGTGCATGCGTGTGTTTGTGTTGTATGTGAGTGTGTTTGCATGTGTGCAGTTCTATGATTTGGGTTTATTTGTATATGTGTGTTTGTCTGTATGTTTTTGTCTGAGTGTTTGCATGAGTGTGTCTTTTTATGTGTGTGAAGTTCTATGATTTGGGTTTATTTGTATATGTGTATTTGTATGAGTGTTTGCATGACTGTGTCTTTTTATGTGAGTATGTGAATGTGTGCATTTCTGTATTTGTGTGTTTATGTGTGTCTGGTAGTATGTGTGTGTGCATGCATGTGTGTTTTGTGTGTGTTTGTGTGTGTGTACATTTGTATTTTTTAAAATGTTTTTTATCACTGGGCGGGATTCTCCCCTACACGGCGGGGCGGGCGGTCCTGGCGCCGAGGAGTGGCGTGAACCACTCCGCCGTCGGGCCGGCCGGAAGGTGCAGAATCCTCCGCACCTTCAGAGGCTAGGCCGGGACCAGCGGGGTTGGCGCAGTGCCAACCGGCGCTGAAGGGCCTCTGCCAGCTGGCGCGTGTTGGCGCATGCGCAGGAGCGCCAGCATGTGCTGGCTTCATCCCAGCGCATGCGCAGGGGGTTCGTCTCCGTACCAGCTATGGCGGAGGTCCACAGCAGCTGTTGAGGAGCGAAAGAGCACAGGCCCACCCGCGGATCGGTGGGCCCCAATCGCGGACCAGGCCACCGTGGGGGCACCCACCGGGGCCAGATCCCCCCGCGCCCCCCCGAGGACCCCAGAGGCCGCCCGCAGAGTCAGGTCCCACCAGTAAGTACCAGGTCTAATTTATGCCGGTGGGACCGGCCCAGAACGGGCGCCGCTCAACCCATCGCGGGCTGCAGAATCGCCGGGGAGGGCGCTGCCAGTGGCCACTGAGGCCCGATTCCCGCCCCCGCCAAAACCGCGGCGCCGGAGAATTCGGCAGCTGGCGGGGGGGGGGGGGGGCGGGGGGGGGGGGGTTCACGCCGCTCCCGGGCGATTCTCCGGCCCTCCGGGTGGTCTGAGAATCCCGCCCACTATATAAATAAGAAACCACAAAAATTAAAAACCATGGGGTGGGAAAGTAAAACAGGGGAAGTGTATATACATAGAAGCATTGGAGAGACAATTGCATTATTGAGAGTGGGAGGGAACCCCCCACGCCCCCATCCTTCTTTTCTCATGTCTTTTTTTAAGAAAGAGAGTACATACAACATCAGCAACACACAATAAAACTGGGTGCAGGGGGTGCTGGGCAATGCCCCTGGTGATGCTTGCTTCTCCTGGTCGGTTTTCGCTGTTGAGTGTTTACCTCCGTTTCAGCCATCCGTCGTTCCTTCCTCCTGTACTTTCTTACTCTCAGTTGCCCTGCTGTGTTTGTTATTGTAGTTGTCATCTCCCATGCTCTCCTTCCAGTTTGTGTTCCCTCGCCTCTTTCCCTCCCCGCAGCTCCCCTTTCTTTTCTGTTGTGTTTGGTTACCCCCTCTTGCACTGTCCCTGCCCCCACCAGGGTCTTTCCCTCCTTCCTTTTCTTTTCTCATGTTTTGGCTACTTTCCCCTGGCTCTTGGCTACTTGATTATTTATTTGTTTGTTCGTTGGCCACAAACAGGTCCCGGAACAGGTGGGTGAATGGCTCCCATGTTCTGAAGAAGCCATCTTCCTTCCTGGATGGCAAATTTAATTTTCTCCATTTGGAGAAATTCCGATACATTGGACAGCCAGTCTGCAGCTTTGGGTGGTGCTGCGGACCGCCAGCCGAGCAGGATTCTACAACGGGCGATCAAAGAGGCAAAGGCAAGGGTGTACGTCCTCCTCCCCAGAAGAGATCTGGCTGGTCTGACACACTGATGACTGCCACTTACGTGCACGACTCCACCCTCATCCCTACCACTTTGGACATTGTCTCAAAGAAGGCTGTCCAGTACCCAACAAGTCTGGGGCAAGACCAGAACATGTGGGCATGGTTGGCCAAGCTTCCTTGGCATCGCTCACATTTGTCCTCCACCTCCGGGAAGAACCTGCTCATTCGGGTTTTTGTTAAGTGGGCTCTATGTACCACCGTTAGTCACATTAGGTTAAGTCTTGCACACGATGAGGTGGAGTTGACCCTATGTAGTGCTTCACTCGAGAGTCCCCACCCTATTTCGAGCCACAGGTCTTCCTCCCATTTCTTCCTTGTTGCGTCCAGTACGTGTCGGCCCTCTCTACCAGTCGTTCGTACATGTCGCGACAGTTTCCTTTCCCTCAAATGTTTGGGTCCAGTAACTCCTCTAGTAGTGTCTGTCGTGGTGGTTGTGGCTACGTCCTTGTCTCCTTCTGTTGGAAGTTTTTAAGCTGCAGGTACCTGAGTTTGTTGCTCTTAGCTAGCTGAAATCTCTGTCAGTTTGTCCAGTGTTGTGACCCTGCCGTCAGTGTATAGGTCCCTGACAGTGAGTGTCCCCCCGTCCTGTCTCCACCTTTTAAAGGTGGCGTCGGTGAGTGCTGGTGATAACCTATGATTGTTGCAGATGGGGGCTTTGTCAGACATTTCGGTCACGCCAAATTTCTGCCATAATTGGTTCCAGGTCTGATGGTAGCTACCACCACTGGGCTGCTGGAGAGTTTTTTGGGTGGGGATGGGAGTGCCGCCATGGAGAGGCTCCAGAGAGACCTTCTCTGTGCGCACCCACTCGGCCTCTGGCTCCTTTATCCATCCCATCACTCTTTCAGCCGTCGATGCCCAGTGGTAGTATTGTAAGTTTGGGAGGGCTAGCCCTCCCCTGGACTTTATTTTTTGTCGGACCTTCTTTGAGATCCTAGCTTTTTTCCCCCCACCCCCCATATAAACGTCATGATTAATTTGTCCGGTGAGTTGGGGCCTTGGGGATATAGATCAGGATTGATCTAAGTAGGAAGAGGTACCTGGGCAGCACGTTCATTTTGATCGTCTGCACTCTCCCCGCGAGGGAGAGCAGGAGTGTGTTTCATCTTTGCAGTTCCTTTTTGACTTCCAGTCAGACCGGTCAGGTTCCACTTGTGAACCCCGCCCAGTCGTGTGCGATTTGGATCCCCAGTTAGCTGAATTTGCGTTGGGCTTGTTTAAATGGCAGTCACCTCAGCATTGCCCCTCCCCCTTGCGGGTTCAACGGGAAGATCTCGATTTTGCTCATATTGAGTTTGTAGCCCATGATGTACCGTCCCCCTGGGTCCGTAACCGGCTTCATTGCCTTAAATATCACCCTCTTGGAGATCAATATTGCCACCCCCCCGGCCCTCGTCCTGTAACAGGAATGGTAGGTTTGTCCCACCCAGCCCTTTCTTACCCGCAGTCGGTCCTGTTCTCTTAGGTGTGTCTCTTGGAGAAAGGCGATGTCGGCTTTCATGTTTCTAAGGTTGGTGAAGACTCTGGATCTTTTCACTGGGCCGTTGAGTCCCCTGACATTACAGGTGAATATACTGGTGGGGGTCTTCTGTCTCCCAGCACCTTTGGGATTGACTATACTTACCTGGTGGACGTGCCTCTGTACTCGGGGTTTCCCTTTGTTTGGGGGTCATCCAAGATGGGCACTGCCACTGCTCTCCCCATGTGGTTGGATCACTGCACTCCGGGGTCTCCCTTTGTCCAGGGGGCACCCAACATGGCCACCAACTGTGCGTCTGCTATGTGGGTGGGCCCCTGCACTCCTGGGTCACCCTTCGCCCATAGGCCGTACTGGATGTTTACTTGCAGTATTTCTGGTTGCGGCCCTTTGTAACCTTATTGCTGCTCTCGCTCTAGTCCTATTTTCCCCCTACTCCCCATGTTCCTCCCAACCCCAGGTCCCTCCCTTTCCCCCTCCCTTTATCTTCCCTTTCCCGTGTTCCCCTCTTTTGTCCCCCTTCTCCCAGCTCTTATACCCATTTGCTCCCCCGTCCTATTTGTGTGTTCCCCCCCCCCCCCCCACCCCCGGCCTGGTGCCGTCCCCCCTATTTGATCTGCTGCAAAACCCCGGTGCTAGATTTGCTGCTATTGCAGTGACACCCCTCCCATGAGGTACTGTCTCGCTTCTCCCTGGCTCACTCTCTGCAGTTACTGCTCCTTCTTTCCCAGTCTTACCCTGCACTCCTCTCGCTTGCCACTTCAGTTTCCCTTCTCCGCTGCACTCGTTCTTTCGTTACAGGTCACGATTTCCCACGTGAGGCGTTCCCTCGGGCAGTGGTTTGCCTTTTGTAGTTCAGGGTGTGCTTTGTAGGGGGGGGGGGTCGAGAGGAGTTACCTCACCTCCCCCCCCCCCCCCCCCGTCAACTTGTCAGCGTGCTGCTGCTCCTTGTTAGGGGGCCCTTAATCGCTTTCCCTGATTGGTGAGAAAATTTAAGCGAAGTGCATGGCAAAGGTGCGCTGAAGTATAAGATGCCAATGGCCGTAGTGTGCTGCTTGGCGCAATTGTTAGGAACCGAGGAGGTCCTAGCGACCGCCCGCTGGCAGTTAACGGAGAAAAAAAGAGGAAACAAAGAAATTGAAGGAAAAAATGCAGATGCAAGCCGACAACCTAAAAGAGAAGCATCAGGGCAAACTATCCCAGATAATAGCCAACAAGGAGAGGGAAATTGCTGATCTTAGGTGTGCCCACCAGGCTAACATTGTTCATTTAAGCAGTTTATTACAAATCCATTGCGATAAAGCCTATCAAGACACACAACGTGCTGTCTTGGTACGAGAGGACGCAGAACATAAGGTCACTCGACTAGAAAAGTTAAATGTACAAATTACAGGCAGCATTAAAAGCACTCCACCAGTCCACCAAGGAGTAGAGACAGTGCCAGCGAGAAATTAATAAACTCAAATCCTTACTATCGGTCCAGGAAGGATTTATGTGCACCTTCGGGACAGGAGAGGAAGAGGAAGGCGAGATGGCAGATTGGTCAGAGTTTCAGGAAAGTGCTAAAATGTTATGCGAACTGAGAGTTTACAGCAACCACCCACCCCCAGTAATAAACGCACCAGCTGCGCCAGCCACCCCAGTCGCACAGGTCACACCGAATGCAGCGCCCCAGATCCCGGTGATTGTTGTGACCATCCCAGTGCCGATGAATCCGGTCACCACAGAAAGGAGGATAGGGGATGCCTTGGTCCCCGCTATCACTTACACACTCACCCGCTCACAGTGACCCAACTTAACTATGCATGCAACAAAATCACCACCTTCGACCCACTGCTAATCCACACTGCTTCTTCTAAGAAATTCGGCAGCAGAAGATCATATATGGGCTCGATGAGAGAGAGGAGGTTAAGCTAATAGTAATGTGCCTGAGCCATCACCCCAAAACGTGGGAATGGGGCCCCTAGATGAAATGAAAGAGGTCATACTAACTGCCATAGGGGATCTCGTGGATGGTTTAAATAAATGTAGACAGAGGGAAGGAGAACACCCTTTGCCAGTCGCCTCTTTATATATTTCAATGCAGTTTATGGGGAATTGGAGCGCGCCGATTTGGATGATGCCAAACTGGCAGATGTCCTGTCTTTTAACTTTCTGCCTAGATCCCTGAACTCCTGCTGCAGGAACTCATGCCCCTTCCTGCCTATGTCGTTAGTATCAATGTGTACAACGACCTCTGCCTGTCTGCTCTCTCCCTTCAGGGTGCCCGCTACCCGTTCTGAGACATCTTGGACCCTGGCACCAGGGAGGCAACATACTACCCTGGAGTCTCTTTCACGTCCACAGAAGCACCTATCTGTGCCCCTGACTATAGAGTCCCCTATGACTATTGCTCTTCTGCGCTTTGTCCCTCCCTTCTGAACATCAGAGCCAGCCGTGGTGCCACTGCTCTGGCTGCTGCTGTTTTCCCCTGATAGGTTATCCCCCCCATCAGTAGCCAAAGGGGTACACCTGTTCGAGAAGGGGACAACCACAGGGGATTCCTGCACTGACTGCCTGCCCTTTCTGATGGTCATCCATTTCTCTGCCTGCACCTTGGGTGTGACCACATTTATATAACTGCTATCTATGACGCTTTCTGTGGGAAGCTTGCAGTGGAGCTGGGCTGTCTGTCAGCTTTTAGTTTCACTTTGAGAAAAGCTTGGGTGTGTCTGTGGTTTTTTTGGTTTCGTTTCAGTGTTGGAGCTGAAGCCAGACAAAGCAGGTGTACTGTTGTTCTCTCTGCCATGAAAAGACTATCTCTTGATCATTTGGTGAATTCAGAATTATAAATGTTCTCAATAGTGAATTTAAACCTGATCTTTGTGTTAAAAGGGTCTTTTGTCTTCTGAATGTTGTTTGGGAATTTATTAAGGATTTCCTAGTGTTGTATTCTTTGGGGGTTGTATTTCAATTAATGGTTGCTGAGATGTTCACTGTATGTTTTAAAAAGGTTAACTTGAGTTCATAGAATAAACATTGTTTTGCTTTAAAAAATACTTTTCCATTTCTGCTGTACCACACCTGCAGAGTGGGTCGTGTGCTCCCCATACCACAATCTATTAAAAGTTGTGGGTCAGGTGAACTCCATGATACACTTTGGGGTTCTCTAAACCCTGGCCCATAACAATAGATACTACCATAGATCACCAGAAAACCTTGTCTGGTTGCCTGAATTAAGGGAAGATGTGACCCATTACATAGAGAACTGCCTCATCTGCACTCAGAACAACCCCGATCGTTATGCCAGGAAGGAACAGTTAAGGCACACCGGTCCTGTAGAAGGCCCCTGGACAAATCTCCAGGTGGATTACGTTGGCCCCTTCCCACCGTGTAGAAATGTCTTTAAATATGTCCTGGTCATCATTGACACGTTTACCAAATGGGTCAAGGCCTTTCCCACTCGCACTAACAGAGCAAAAGCCACCACTAAGACTTTAACCCATCAGATATTCACACGCTGGGGTCTTCCCCGCAGTATAGAGTCGGATCAAAGGACCCACTTCACTGGCAGGGTAATGCAGAATATAATGTGTATGTTTGGAATCAAGCAGAATTTCCACATAGCAAACTACCCCACCTAAACACTCGTCTTGTTTTTAACACTCGGATAGTGGAGTAACGTCATTCCCCCGCCCTACCTGGGGACCCCCATACAAAATAAAACTGGTCAGGAAATGCTTGGGTAGTGGAGTAACGGCCTGCTCTGCGCAGGGACACCACCCATCCGTCACCCGCCGCGGACCATACGCACCTCCCTCATCCTAATCACACAGACTGGCTGGAATAGCTCTTTCCACACAAAATGGACCTGGACAGGTCTTAATCTTCTTCACAACTCTACTCCAAACTTCACGGTTGGTTGTGGGATGAATAATGCACTTAGCTCTGTGCCCAACCTTCCGGTTACAAACTTTTCTCTTTTCCCCTTTCTTCCAGGCCCCTTTGGGCCACTCCCAAATGTTCTTTCCACTTACACACCCATTGGTGATCGCTGCTGCTATGAAATAAGGGCTGCACTAAAATTCGGCCCTTTTAAGTCGGGATCTCTGTGTCAAAATGAAAACCTCTGTGCTCCCAAGATAAAATTCTATAAAACTGGGCACCCTAAAGTTCGGCTGGTTAAGACATACCTCAACCGCTGCATGGTTGTGATAAAGATGGAGTTGGTTGAAGACAGTTTCTAATGACTCCAAGCCTCAGCCAAAAAGGCTGTGAGAAGAAAAGCATATTTTGAAAAGAAAAAGATGACGCATTGTGTCAACATAATTATGGAATGGCATCTGAAATAAAATACAGAAAGTGAATGTACTATAATAATAGACACTATGGTTGACCTCCCTAGACACCCACGGACGACAAACATGAAAGCCTCAGGATGACCCTGGAATCATCATCATCACAACCTTCATTGCCGGAATTGCCGGACTCAAACCACAGAACAATACAAACTTTCTGTACCCAAGGTATCTATGGTTTGCACCACCTTGTGCCACCTTGACGCCGGTGTCAAAAATGGCGCGAACCACTCCGGCGTCGGGCTGACCGGAAGTTGCGGAATTTTCCACACTTCCGGGGGTTAGGCTGGCGGCGAAGGGATTGGCGCTGCGCCAGCCGGGGACGAAGGGACTGAGCAAATTTTTAAAAATAAATTTAGAATACCCAATTAATTTTTTCCAATTAAGGGGCAATTTATCATGGCCAATCCAACTATCGTGCACATCTTTGGGGTGTGGGGGCAAAACCCACACAAACACGGGGAGAATGTGCAAACTCCACACGGACAGTGACCCAGAGCCGGGATCGAACCTGGGACCTCGGAGCCGTGAGGCAGCAAGGCTATCTCACTGCTCCACCGTGCTGCCCCGGGACTGAGCAAGTTAGCGCATGCACAGAACCGCCGGCGTGATTCGCCGCATGTGCAGACCACCCGGCCTATTCTGGCGCAAGCGCAGGGGGGTGTCATCTCCGCGCCGGCCATGGCGGAGGCCTAAAGGGGCCGGCGCGGAAGGAAGAACTGTCCCCACGGCATTGGCCCGCCTGCAGATCGGTGGGCCCCGATCGCAGGACAGGCCACTGTTGGGGGCCCCCACAGGGCCGGATCCACCCCGCCCCCCTGAGGACCACAGCAGCTGGCCTACCAGCCAGGTCCTGCCGTGTGGGACCATGTCCAATGCACGACGGCAGGACTGGCCAGAAACTGACAGCCGCTTGGCCCATCGGGGCCTGGAGATTTGGGGGGGTACCGCTGCCAACGCCCCCCGACCGGCGTGATCCCCATCCCCGCCCGGAATCCAGTGCCAGAGAATACGGCAGCCGGCGTCAGAGTGGCGGGATTCACGCCGCCCCCCTGGGGATTCTCCGACTGGCGAGGGATCGGAGAAACCCGCCTCAGGTATTTGAGGTAGAAAACATAGGAATAATTAACAACGACGTCTGGATAGGACATGCCGGGACCTCATCATATGCACTGGGGAAGGAATGGAGGCTTATAGGCACCACTCTAAATAGATGTCCGCAAACTGACAAGATACTCGCATGCCCCCACCCAGTCTATTTGAACGAGCATGCTACGTGTGGCTTCCGAACAAACACAACTTTAAATTGTATCATAGAGGCACACAGCCTGGACACAGACATCACTCGGGTAACTTACAAGGGAGCAGGGGAGTACTGCTTGACCGCCTCCCTAAAACAATACCAGTATGGCTTAGCACAGTGACATCAACAATGAGACCTTCTGCATAAAACCGGACATTCCGGCCAGATGGACATCAATGACACTGACGAACTCCAGCAAAACCTGGGGGATTATTATGAAAAACACGACACTGAACTTAGACCCCTACCTGAGGAACTGCACCAAATTAGGCCAAAATTGGCCACGGCTCACAGAACATTCGCCAAATTAATTCAGCAGACCCAGGATATCACCTGGCAAGGGCCTGATTTAGCTCACTGGGCTAAATCGCTGGCTTTTAAAGCAGACCAAGGCAGGCCAGCAGCACGGTTCAATTCCTGTACCAGCTTCCCCGAACAGGCACCGGAATGTGGCGACTAGGGGCTTTTCACAGTAACTTCATTGAAGCCTACTCGTGACAATAAGCGATTTTCATTTTTTTTTTTCAAATTGCAGAAATCAAGGCCACCACTTGGTGGGATGATTTCTGGGAGTGGGGTTCTAACCCTCAGGTCCACCCCATGATGTGCCTCATCTCCCACCTGGCTGTAGTCCTCATCCTGATTACATTAATTTATTTTGGCATCCTCATAGTCCAGTTCCGTAGGTGGAAAGCAAAAATCACTAGATGTCGGGACTTGGGACCTATGTTTACAACCCGAGCCCCTTTACTTCAGACAAACTAGAGATTCCCTGGGTCTCGTACTCAATTACACTAAATGCCCAAGTTTACATGTGCCTGCTGTTAAATGGGTCATCCAGGCCCCTTTGTGTTGAGATTTTTAATTCTGTATGTCAATTTTAATATTGTGTAATTTGATGCTGATGCTTTAAATCTCTGTACTGTTTACTTGTTTTGTAATTTTATAAGGAAGTAGGATGACTGTGGTAGGATAAGATTATTTTATGTTTTAATAGTATACATGTGTGAAGTTAGGTCATATTGTAATGTATTATGTAGCATGTGTTTGAATAGTAGAGTTAGGGCCTTACTTGACCGACAGGTGACTGGGGATGCAGGGCAGGTATTAGTCCGAGTCTGTGATCCACCATGCTTCACGTTCAGGATCAAAAGGAGAGATATGTGGCCATCTAAAATGGCCACCCGCAGAGATTAATTTGAAATTCGGCCAAGCCTGAGCACAGACAGGCTGAAGCCTGCAAATATACAAAGCTGCAGCTCAGACGTATGAAGAAACTAACATCGGAAAAAGGTTACGGACAATGGGCTCCCCGTAGAAACTGACAATAAGTGGCAGACTCAGTGGAGCCTGCTTTCCTTATTTGGGAAGGCCTACGTGCCTGACACTAACGGCTATGGCTGACCCACCCAGCCATCAAGGCATCTGCCCCCAATTGGTTCAGATCGATCCGGGTGATCAAGACCAAATCGATCCATTGGACCGTCACCTGGGACCGCCCAAAAGAGCGCAAAAACCTCAGGGTTAAAAGGTACTGCGCAGCCCGCCACTCGTTCTCTCGACTGCAGCCCTCTTGACTACAACTTCGACAGCCAACAAGAGGAAGACCATCCATGCAATCCACAGAGGGACCACAGCCAAGGACACAGACGATCAGCGACAAGAACTCCAGCACTGCCAGACTACAAGATTACAGATAAGGGGCTGGATTCTCCGTTAGCCGATGCCGAAATCGCGAAACGCGATCGGGCAGAGAATAGCTTCCGACGCCGAAATCGAGCCATTTTCACGCCAGATCAGGATTCCCTGGCCCCCTAAAACGATGAAATCGCGCAGCCCACCACGCGGCCTGCAAGTACAGTAGGCATATCATTAGCGGTCCTGACGACAGATTCTCCAGGGCCTCAACGATTCAGCGCCTCAGATAGGCTGATTTCCCGATGGCATGTTTTTAATGAGCTATAAAAATTTGTGAATCTGACGTGCTGGCTGCGGCGGTGGAGAGAGGAGGTAGGAAGTGGCTTGGGGTGACTGCGGGCTGCCAGCTCGGACACCGGGTGTGCTGGCTGCGGGGTGGGGTCCCAGCCAGGGCCTGGGGAGTGAGTGGAGGAGAAGGGGAGAGGAAGACAGGCCGAGCAGCCGGGGAGCCCTCCAACAGGAAAGGGATGGTGCCAAGGCACAGACGGCCATTACAGTGGCCATCTTGCTGGCCACACACCCTGGCCTCCGGGTGCACGTAGAGAAAATGGCTATCTGGATGACCCCCCCCAGCAGCCCCCCCCCCCCCCCCCCCCCCCGCCTGCACTCCCCCCCCCCCCCCCGCCTCCCCCAGACCACCCCGCCCAACCGGCAGACACCCACCGGGGGCCAACCAGGGCCACACCGACGGCAGCCCCCAGTGAGGGCAGGGCCATCCAACGGTGCCCCTGGCAGCAGTGACAGGTGCCAGGACCGGGGGCACTGACGGGGCCAGGATGCGGGGGTGGTGGACCAGCATGGTTGGTGCCCGTGGTGCCAACCGGGAGCAGATGTCCTCCCCCATACCCCTGCAGTGTAGCCCACGGCCCCTGGTTGGGCACAGGAGTATGTGCCATGATAACATGTTTGCTTTTCACACCCTGCATTATTGCGTTTGGACATCAACCTGCGATGCTGGCTGCTGTGGCGATGGCCTCTGTCCTGCATGAAGCCCTGTGGCAGTATGAGCGGGGGCCGCTCAGAGAGGAGGCAGAGGCTGCAGCAGAGGTACGCAGAGGGGCAGATGGCAGCTGCTCAGGCTGGAGGGCCAGTCGCCCAACAGGACGAGTAGGCGGAGGAGGAACCAAGGAGGCGCAGGATGAGGCCACGAGTGTACCGCACGCCATTTGAGGAACTTCCAGACCAGGCATGCAGACGGAGACTGCGCATGAGCAGAGAGACATTGCGACAAATCTGCTTGATTATGGCATACTTGGCACTGCAGGGATATGGGGGAGGACATCTGCTCCCGGTGAACGTCAAGTCGCGCTGAACTTTTATGCCTGGTGCACAGGTGCATCCGCTCCATCACGGAAGCCCCATATGCCGAGGTGGATCGGTGCATTGACTACCCTATGCACCACGCCCAACAGAATGCCCGGGCAGCGGGGATCGCAGCTATCGCCGGGATGCCCGGGTCCAGGGAGTCATAGAATCATAGAATCATAGAAGTTTACAGCATGGAAACAGGCCCTTCGGCCCAACCAGTCCATGCCGCCCAGTTTTTACCATTAAGCTAGTCCCAGTTGCCCGCACTTGGCCCATAACCCTCTATACCCATCTTACCCATGTAACCATCTAAATGCTTTTTGAAAGACACAATTGTACCCGCCTCTACTACTACCTCTGGCAGCCCATTCCAGACACTCACTACCCTCTGAGTGAAGAAATTGCCCCTCTGGGCCCTTCTGAATCTCTCCCCTCTCACCTTAAACCTATGCCCTCTAGTTTTAGACTCCCCTACCTTTGGGAAAAGATGTTGACTATCTACCTTATCTATGCCCCTCATTATTTTATAGACCTCTATAAGATCACCCCTAAGCCTCCTACGCTCCAGGGAAAAAAGTCCCAGTCTATCCAGCCTCTCCTTATAACTCAAACCATCAAGTCCCGGCAACATCCTAGTAAATCTTTTCTGCACTCTTTCTAGTTTAATAATATCCTTTCTATAATAGGGTGACCAGAACTGCACACAGTATTCCAAGTGTGGCCGTACCAATGTCTTGTACAACTTCAACAAGACGTCCCAACTCCTATATTCAATGTTCTGACCAATGAAACCAAGCATGCCGAATGCCTTCTTCACCACCCTGTCCACCTGCGACTCCACCTTCAAGGAGCTATGAACCTGTACTCCTAGATCTCTTTGTTCTATAACTCTCCCCAACGCCATACCATTAACTGAGTAGGTCCTGGCCTGATTCGATCTGCCAAAATGCATCACCTCACATTTATCTAAATTAAACTCCATCTGCCATTCGTCGGCCCACTGGCCTAATTGATCAAGATCCCGTTGCAATCCTAGATAACCTTCTTCACTATCCACTGTGCCACCAATCTTGGTGTCATCTGCAAACTTACTAACCATGCCTCCTAAATTCTCATCCAAATCATTAATATAAATCACAAATAACAGTGGACCCAGCACCGATCCCTGAGGCACACCACTGGTCACAGGCCTCCAGTTTGAAAAACAACCCTCTACAACCACCCTCTGCCTTCTGTCGTCCAGCCAATTTTGAATCCAATTGGCAACCTCACCCTGGATCCCGTGAGCTTTAACCTTCTGCAACAACCTACCATGCGGTACCTTGTCAAAGGCTTTGCTAAAGTCCATGTAGACAACGTCTACTGCACTGCCCTCATCTACCTTCTTGGTCACCCCCTCAAAAAACTCAATCAAATTTGTGAGACATGATTTTCCACGCACAAAGCCATGCTGACTGCCCCGAATCAGTCCTTGCCTCTCTAAATGCTTGTAGATCCTGTCTCTCAGAATACCTTCTAGCAACTTACCTACTACAGACGTTAGGCTCACCGGTCTGTAGTTCCCAGGCTTTTCCCTGCTGCCCTTCTTAAACAAGGGCACAACATTCGCCACTCATCAATGGCATGCATGTCGCCCTGCGCCCACAGGCGAGTAACAGGCCACTGTTCACGAATAGAAACAGCATGGAATATACAGGTGGTGTGCGATCATCAGATGCGCATTCTTCACGTCTGCACCCGATACCGGAGCAGTGTACATGACTCCTTCATACTAGGCACTAAGAGATCCCCGAATGTTCGTGGGACAACCCCCTGGCTGTGGGGCTGGTTGCTGGGCAACAGGGGTTACCCATTGCGGTCGTGGCTGATGACGCCTATACAGAGGCCATAGACACACTACAACGATGTCCATTCAGCGACCAGGGGTGTGATCGAGAGGTGCTTTGGGGTCTTGAAGATGCACCTCAGGTGCCTAGACCGCTCAGGAGACGCCCTCCAGTACGAGGCCAGGAGGGTCGCCCGCATCTTGGTGGTCTGCTGTGTCCTCCACAACATTGCGCAGCAGAGGGGCGATGTGCTGGAAGAGGATGAAGAAGAAGGGCAGGCTTCGTCAGATGAGGAGGATGATGGGGAGGGGGATAATGAGCGGGGCATGGGGCCTGGCAAGGCACGGGAGGCTGCACAACGATATCGCCTAACACTACTCCTAGGTGATTCCCCAGGTACAGCAGAAGTGGAGGAGGCCTTCTGTGACTCCTGTCTGCGACGAGGGTCCCCGTTGGCGCACGTCTCTTGGGGCGGCCCTGATTGGATCGGTGTGGTAAACCACTGTTACACCTGTTTTAGGTAATGTAAGGTAGGACCTGTACTACAGGTTCACCGGTAGCCCCTGCCTGATGGCTCCGCCCTGTAGGAGGAGTATAAATATGCGTGTCCTCTATTCAGCAGCCATTTCACCAGCTGCTGTGGGAGGCCACACATCTTACTGCAATAAAGCCACAGTTGTATCCAACCTGAGTCTTTGTACAATTGATCGTGCATCAATTTATTGCAGTAAGAATTTCTAGAAGATGGACCTACGAATCAAACCAGATCGCCTGCAGCTGGATCCGCGGTCTAGCGACGCCAGAAATGACTTTAATCACTGGCAAGCCTGCTTCAGGGCCTATATCAACTCAGCGGCCACCCCTCTGACAGAGGCTCAGAAGATACAGATCCTGTACTCAAGGTTGAGCTCCAGTGTGTTTCCGCTGATCCAGGACGCCCCGAGCTGCGCGGACGCCATGGCGCTCCTCAAAGAAAACTTCGCACAGAAAGCGAACACACTCTTCACCAGGCATGTACTCGCCACTCGCTCTCAACTCCCTGGCGAGTCCATCAAAGACTTCTGGCGGGCTCTAATCCCACTTGTCCAGGACTGTGACTGTCAGGCCGTTACGTCCACCGAACATTCTCACCTTCTTATGCGCGATGCTTTTGTAACGGGGATTAGGTAAGACCTCATTCGCCAAAGGCTGCTTGAAGCAGCCACACTCGACCTAGCGGGGTCTAAGAAGCTAGCACTCTCCATGACGGTTGCCTCAAGTAATACTCAGGCCTACCCCTCCGGCCGCGCGGCCCACCCCTCCTATCCCTCGTGGACACCACAAACGGCCGCCCCAGCCGGGGCTTTACCCAGCCTATACGCCTGCACCACACGCCACTCCGCACACCCCGAGGGTCCCCGATGTTACTTCTGTGGCCAGCAGAAGCACCCTCGCCAACGCTGCCCTACCCACGCTGCCATTTGCAAGGCTTGCAGCAAAAAGGGCCACTTTGCCGCGGTGTGCCAGGCCCACGCACTCGCCGCTATCGTCCACTCCCCCCTGACCCACACACAATGGGCGTCGCCTTCTTCATCCAGGATCATGCGCGGCCAGTGGGCGCCGCCACCTTCACCTTCCAGGGCCACGCGCGGCCAGTGGGCGCCGCCATCTTCACCTCTCGGGGCCGCGAGCAGCCAGTGGGTGCTGCCATCTCCCCCCCCTGCAGTCCATGTGCGACCCATGGGCGCCGCCATCTTCACCTCCTGGGGCCGCAAGCGGCCAGTGGGTGCCGCTATCTTCCCACCCGCAGTCCACGTGCGGCCCATGGGCGCCGCCATCTTGTCCAGGACCCGCAACATGCAGCCCATGGGCGCCACCATTTTGCCTTCTCCACGGCGCATGGACGCTGGCAACATTCCAGGACCTGGGCCCCTCACCTCTCCATCTTTGGACGCCAGCAACGACCAACCGCAGCTCGCCTCAATGACGCTCGACTAGTCTCGTCCACACAACCTGGCCACCGCTTCGACTACGGTGAAAATCAACGGCCACGTGACCTCTTACCTGCTGGACTCCGGGAGCACCGAAAGCTTCATCCACCCGGATACGGTAAGGCGCTGTTCCCTCGCCGTCCATCCCGCCAATCAAAGAATCTCCCTGGCCTCCGGTAGGGGTGGCCCCTACCACCCCTCACTGTGTGCGGCCTAGTGACCCTAAAGATCAACTCACCCTCCCTCTTTGCCAATCTAACTTCGGATTGCAAACCCGTTGCCACCAGGAGCAGACGGTACAGCACCCAGGACAAGACCTTCATCAGGTCCGAGGTCCAGCGGCTGCTTCGGGCAGGCATCATCGAGGCTAGCAACAGGCCCTGGAGAGCTCAAGTCATCGTCGTTATAACTGGGGAGAAGCACAGAATGGTCGTGGACTCCAGCCAGACCATTAATCGGTACACACAGCTCGACGCGTACCCCCTCCCACGCATATCTGATATGGTCAATCAGATTGCGCAGTACCGGGTCTTCTCAACGATAGACCTAAAATCCGTCTACCACCAGCTCCCCATTCATAAATCGGGCCATCCATACACTGCCTTCGAGGCGGACGGTAATCTCTATCACTTCCTACTTCCTCAGAGTTCTCTTTGGCGTCACTAACTGGGTCTCGGTCTTCCAAAGGGAGATGGACCGAACGGTCGACCGGTACGGTTTGCAGGCCATGTTCCCGTACATAGACAACGTCATCATCTGCGGTCATGATCAGCAGGACCACGATGCCAACCTTGCTAAATTCCTCCGCACCACCACTCTCCTCAACCTCACCTACAACAAGGAGAAGTGCGTGTTCAGCACAACCCGCCTAGCCATCCTCGGCTATGTGGTCCAGGACGGAATTCTGGGGCCCGATCCCGACTGCATGCGTCCTCTCATGGAGCTTCCCCTCCCCCACTGCCCCAAGGCCCTCAAACGCTGCCTGGGATTCGTCTCCTACTTTGCCCAGTGGGTCCCAAACTACATAGAAAAGGCCCGCCCACCCATTCAGTCCACCCACTTTCCCCTCACAGCCGAGGCGCAACAGGCCTTCGCCCGTATCAGAGCTGATACAGCCAAGGCCGGGATGCATGCAGTAGACGAGACACTACCCTTCCAAGTAGAAGGCGACGCATCAGACGTCGCTCTTGCCGCCACCCTCAACCAGGCAGGCAGACCCACGGCATTCTTTTCCCGCACCCTTCATGCCTCAGAGATTCGGCACTCGTCCGTCGAAAAATAGGCCCAAGCTACCATTGAAGCTGTGCGGCATTGGCGGCATTACCTGGCCAGCAGGAGATTCACCCTCCTCACTGACCAATGGTCGGTAGCCTTCATGTTCAACAACACGCAGCGGGGCAAGATCAAAAATGATAAAATCTTGCGCTGCAGAATCGAGCTCTCCAGCTATAATTACGAGATTCTGTATTGCCCCGGCAAGCTCAACGAGCCCCCAGACGCCCTATCCCGAGGAACATGTGCCAGCGCACAAGTAGACCGACTCCGGGCCCTACACGACAGCCTTTGCCACCCAGGGGTCGCACGGTTGTACCATCTTGTCAAGGCTCGCAATCTGCCCTACTCCATCGAGGAAGTACGGACAGTCACCAGGGACTGCCAGGTCTGTGCAGGGTGCAAGCCGCACTTCTACCAGCCGGACGGAGCACGCCTGGTGAAAGCCTCCCGCCCCTTTAAATGCCTCAGCGAGGTTTTCAAAGGACCCCTCCCCTCCACCAACCGTAACACGTATATTCTCAGTGTGGTCGATGAGTACTCCAGGTTCCCCTTCGCCATCCCCTGCCCCGATATGACGTCTGCCACCGTCATCAAGACCCTCAACACAATCTTCACTCTGGTCGGCTTCCCCACCTACAGGGGATCCTCATTCATGAGTGATGAGCTGCGTCAGTTCCTGCTCAGCAGGGGTATCGCCTCCAGCAGGACGACCAGCTATAACCCCCGGGGAAATGGGCAGGTAGAGAGGGAGAACGGGACAGTTTGGAGGGCCGTCCAACTGGCCCTACGGTCCAGGAACCGCCCAGCCTCTCGCTGGCAGGAGGTCCTCCCTGATGCACTACACTCCATCCGGTCACTACTGTGCACCGCTACAAATAACACACCCCATGAACGTCTTTTTGGCTTCTTAGGTAGTCCACTTCCGGGGTGTCGCTCCCGAATTGGCTCGCAGCTCCAGGACCGGTCCTGATCCGTAGGCACGTCCGACTCCACAAGGCGGACCCATTGGTGGATAGGGTACACTTGCTCCATGCCAACCCCCAGTATGCCTATGTGGTCTACCTCGACGGCCGCCAAGATACTGTCTCCCTCAGAGACCTGACACCAGCAGATTCCACTCATACATACTTCCCTGGCCCGGCGCCACCCTCCCCTCCCCCGGCGCTCCCAACATTAACCCCACCAGGACCATCCCTCCTTCCCTTGCCCACGCAAGAGGATGAAGAGGATTTCGGCACGCTCCCGGGGTCACCCGACATCAGACCAGCACCGATGTCGCCAGCATCGACATCTCCGCCACTGTTACGTCGCTCCCAGCGAAACATCAAGGCATCAGACCGGTTGAATCTCTAACTGGCACCGGACTTTCAAAAGACATTTTTTTTCTCTCCTAATAAAACACTGTACATAAATTCACTACAGTATATAGTTCTCCACCACCCCTGTCGGACTCATTTTTAACAGGGGGTTAATGTGGTAAACCACTGTTACACCTGTATTAGGTGATGTAAGGTAGGACCTGTACTACAGGTTCGTCGGTAGCCCCTGCCTGCTGGGTCCGCCCAGTAGGAGGAGTAGAAATATGCTTGTCCTCTATTCAGCAGCCATTTTGCCAGCTGCTGTGGGAGGCCACACATCTTACTGCAATAAAGCCACAGTTGTATCCAACCTGAGTCTTTGAACAATTGATCGTGCATGAATGGGCCCGGCTGCTCCTCAGGCATCCCGGGTAGCATGGTGCCAACCTGTTCTGCCAGCTGCCCACCAGGTGCGCCAGGGACAGGGGGGAGGGGTCCGAGGTGCTGCTCTGTTCCGGCACCTCCCCTGTGGGGGCCACTGGCACGGGCCCCAGCACCTCCACCTCCCTTGGGGTGCCCAATGGCCCCTTGGGCTACTACATGGGATGGGGGTGAGAGTGGAGCCACCCCTGAAGCCCCTCCGACCCCTGCCGCTGCCAGTCCTGGAGGTCCGCTCTGGTCTCGACAAGGATCTGCATGTTTGCAGCCATAGAGCACAGGGAGTGGCCCATCTCCATACAGGACTGCACCACATCACTGTGCGACTGTGCAACTACCCTGAGGATCTGTGCCACATCAGCCAGTGAGTGGGTCGCGTCACTCAGGGTGTGGGCCACGACCCTTGGGGTGTGGGCCACATCAGCAGTGAGTTGGACACCTCCCTCTGGGACTGGGTGACCTGCCTCTGAGTCTGTGCCACGCAGGCCTGCACCTGGGCAATTCCACCTATGCTCTCAGCAATGGCCTGCTATGACTGGACCATGCTGAGGAGCGCCGCTGCAATCTCCAGGTGGCTCTGGCACATGGTTGCCGGTGAGAGGGCAGCCCTGTCCTGGGCCTCGGCCCCCGCCTGCACAGAATGTCCCAGATCTCGCACATTCTGACCCATATCTGACACCGTCGCCCCCATTGCCTGCACCGCGGACGCCACCTGTAGTCTCTGGGGCCCTATCTGCATCTGCATTGTGGGTGGGACTAGATGTTCCAGGAGCCCGGGACCATCTGGGTGGAGGTGGTTCCTGGGGCTGGATTTCCCTCCGACCGTCCAACCCCTCGGCTCCTCCTACCTCCACCTGCTGTACCAGATCGACTGTGTGGTATGCACCAGATTGTGTCCCAGGAGCCTCTTCACTAGTTTGCCCAACCGAGGTATAATCTCTGGGATGGTAGAATGTGTTGGAGACAGCAGTGACGAAAAGTCAGTTTCCTCCTCCGACCCGAACTCCGGGTTTCCTGAGTTTCGGGCAGAGGGCTGGTGTTCAAGATGCTCTCCCCATCGGTGCTCTGCCATCCGGGGGGCACCGGCTCTGGGACTGACTGGGGGCAGGGGGCCCAGGATAGCCCAGGCCCACCTCCGGCAGGTCTGGTCAGACAGCTAGACGGGGTTAAGGCATGAGAGTGAGGGGTGTGGTCAGGGGGTGGGGAGGGTGTGCTGCAGGGTGTGAGGAGGGTGAGGGGTGTGATGAGGGTGTGGGGGTGTGAGGGCGGTGAGGGTTGTCGTGAGAATGGTGGGGCGGTGAGGGTTGTGATGAGGGGGTGGGGGAATGAGGGGATGAGGGTTGTGTTGAGAATGGTGGGGGGGTGAGGGGTGTGATCAAGGGGGTGGGGGATGAGGGGATGTGGGCTGTGGTGATGGGGGTGATGAGGGGTGTGATGAGGGGGGTGAGGGTGGTGAGGGGGGTGTGGTGATGGGGTGGGTGGGTGAGGGGGGTGAGGCATGTGATGAGAGGGGATGAGGGGGGAACACATGTGTCATGAGGATCCACAACTAGACATGGGGTCTCCCATCGTCGCCCACCGCCGTCCTCCGCCTCGGCCATCTCCCTCTCCAGCAGACTGCCAACCATGTCCAGTGCCCTCTGCTCGGGCATGGTGAGGGGCCGCAGGTCTGGTGGTCCCTCTCCGGTCTTCTCCCATTCCTGGTGGTTGTGTACGTCCTTGTCCTGGGGGGGGGGGGGGGGAGGCAAATAACAACACTGTTAGATAGTCCGGCGCATGCAGCCCAGGGGTTGGGTAGATGATGGCATCAGTGGCCAAGGCAACCGGCCATTGTATCTCACATGGGTGCTGTCATGTGGGGCGGGGTGGGTGTCCGGCCATCCCCCGGGGAGGGTGGGGGAGAGAGGGGGTCTGGGTCACATGTGTATGGGGGGCAGGGGTGTTGGTGCCATGGACTCAGCGCATGGCTACTTACCCTGGCCGCCATGAGGAGGTTGTGCTGTTATTTTCTGCACTGGATGGCAGTACAGGCGACTTTGCTGACGGTGACTGCCACCTGCGCCCAGGCACGGTGAACGGTGGCGCCTGGCAACCTTCCTCCTGGGCCAGGGTACAGCATCATCCAGCCCAAGGCCATATCTGCGCTGTACTTGATAGTCACCTGGAAGTTAAGTTAAGGTCGTTTTAATGTATTAATTTAGAGTCCAACATGCAAGTGTGTGTGATTGATCAGTATTAACCTTGTATGTATATTAATAAAATATTATTGTATTAAGCAACTTGTGTGATCATTTGTCCATCGTATATGGGTTAAATACACATTGTGGATCAAAAGGTGCAACAGTGTGCATTCATGAGTCTTTGTGTGTCTGTGTGCTTGTGTGTATGAATGTGCATTTCTATGTGTTTGGGTGTGTCAGTGTGTGTATTTGATTGTGTATGATTGTTTTTGTATGTTTGTGTGTTTGTATGTGTACATTAGTGTGTTTGTGCGTATCTGTTTGAATACGTGTGTGCATTAGCTTGAATTTGTGTGTATATCTTTGTGTATGTTTGGACACGTGCGCATGTGAGTGTTTGTGTGTGTTTGTGAGAGTGCATGCGTGTGTGTGTTTGAACTTCTATGATTTGGATTTATTTGTGTGTGTGTGTCCGTCTGTGTGTGTTTGCATAAGTGTTTGCATCAGTGTGTCTTTTTCTGTGAGTCTGTGTATGTGTGTTGTATGTATGTGTGTGCCTGTTTGTACATATGTGTACAAAGTCAAATTTTTTTGTGTGTGTATTTCTGTGCATGTGTATGTTTGAATGTATGTGTGTGAGTGTCTGTGTGTGATTGTGTGCATTTATCTGTGAGTATGTGTGTTTGTATGTGTAATAATATTATAATAATCGCTTATTGTCATAAGTAGGCTTCAATGAAGTTACTGTGAAAAGCCCCTCGTCGCCACATTCCGGCGTCTGTTCGAGGAGGCCGGTACGGGAATTGAACCCATGCTGCTGGCCTTGTTCTGTGTTACAAGCCTGCTGTTTAGCTCATTATGCTAAACCAGCCCCAAGTGTGTATGTTTGTATGTGTTTCTGTGTGTGATTTTCTGTGTGTGCGTTTGTATGTGCTAGTCCATATATGTTTGTACATGAGTGTTTTTGAATGTGATTGTTTGCATGCATGTGTGTGCTTGTGTGTATGTGATTGGGTATGTGTATGTGTGCTTGTGTGTGTTTGTATGAGTGGGGGTTTGTATGTGTGGTTGTCTGTTCTTGTATGTGTATGTGTTTGTGCATGTTTGTGTGTCTGTTTGAATGTGTGTGTTTGAATGTTTGCATGTATGCATGTCTTTATGTGTGTGTGGTGTGTGTTATATGTATGTGTGTGTGTGAGTGGGTGTCAGTTTGTTTATATATATGCATGTACTTGTATTAGTGTGTGCAGCTTTGTGTGGGAGTGTTTGTATGTGCATGTTTGTGAGTGTGTGTTTGTGCATATGTGTCCATGTGTGCACTTCTGCAAATTTGTTTGTGAGTTTTTGTGTATGTGAGTGTATTTGTATGTATGTCAGTGTGTGTTTGTATATGTGTGCATGCACGTGCGTGTTTTACGTCTGTCTGTTTGTGGGTGTGAATGTGTGTGTATCTGTGCATTTGTGTGTGCTTATGTGTGATTGTGTGTTTGTATGTGTGTGTGTCTTTTTGTGCTTGTGTGTGCTAGTGTCCATTTGTGTGTATTTGTGTGTCTGCGAATGTGTGCATTTCTACATGTTTGCATGTGTATGTTTGAGTGTGTGTGTTTGTGTGTATTTATATGTGTTTGTGTGAGTATGTGTATTTCTACATGTGTTTGTGTGTGTGAGTGCGTGTGATTGTGTGTATGTATATGATTTGTGTGAATGTGTGCATTTATGTCTGCAAGTATGTGAGGTTTTTGATTGTGTGTGTGGCTTCATGTGTTTGTACATCTGTGTGTGCATGGTTGCATGTGTTTGTATGTTTGTGTGCATGAGTGCATGTGTGTTTGTTTATATATGTGTGTGTATGTTTGTCTGTCTGAGTGTGAGTGTTTGTTTTTATGTGTCTGTGCATGGCTTTGTGTTTATTTGTATGCTTGCATGTGTGTGTTGGACTTATGTATGCCTACATCTATGCCTATGGCCTATGAGTGGAACGCCAGCACAATGGCGAGCACTGTTGCTTCACGCCTCCAGGGTCCCAGGTTCAATTCCCGGCTTGGGTCACTATCTGCGCGGAGTCTACACGTTCTCCCCATGTCTACATGGGTTTCCTCCGGGTGCTCTGGTTTCCTCACACAAGTCCCGAAAGACGTACTGTTATTGGACATTCTGAATTCTCCCTCTACGTAACCGAACAGGCACCGGCCTGTGGCAACTAGGGGATTTTCAGTGACTTCATTTCAGTGTTTATGTAAGCCTACTTGTGACGATAATAAAGATTATATCATAGAATCATATCATATCTTATATTATGTTATGTGTGCGTGAGTGCGTACCATTGGGGGGATGGCGGCTGGGACTTGTAAGGGTATTCTGTTAATAGTGCATCTAATCTTCCTCTTCCTCACTCTGATATTCTGGAAACTGCATAACCTCCAGAACCATCAATGAATGAGTTTAATTCCAGTATTTTTCTCAGAGCTGTTTGTAGGGACACGTTGGATGCAAATTGCTGCAGCATTTCGTAGTTGATGCACGAACAATTGCACGAAGACTAAAGTTGGGTACAACTGTGGCTTTATTACAGTCAGATGTGTGGCCTCCTGCTGCAGCTGGCAAAATGGCAGGGCACTGGAGGTCATGCATATTTATACAGTTCTCCGTAGGCGGAGCCAGCCGGCAGGATCTACCGGCGAACCTGTAGTGCAGGTCCAACCTTACATCTCCTATTACAGTGGTTCACCACATTCACCCCCTGTTAAAAATGAGTCCGGCGGGGGTGACGTGAAACTACATACAATTAGTGCAATTATGTACAGTGGCAGGGAAAGAAAAGTCTATGTTGACGGTCCGGAGTCCGTCAAAGGTTCAGCCGGTCCGGTGCTTTGGTGCTTCGTTGGGAGCGGCGTAACGGTGGCGGCGAAGTCGGTGCTGGCAGTGGTGGAGATGGCAGTGGTGGCGGTGCTGATGCTGGCCAGTCGATCTGCACACCCCAGGGTGCCCGCTGCTACTTCTGCGGTCAGCAGAAGCACCCCCACCAACACTGCCCGGCCCGCACTGCAGTTTGTAAAGCCTGCAGTAAAAAGGGCCTCTTCGCGGCTGTGTGCCAGGCTCGCGCAGTCGCTGCGATCGCGCCCGCTATCGCCCCCTCCCCCATGCCAGATGCACAATGGGAGCCACCATCATCTCCTCCCGGGTCCATGTGCGACCAATGGGCGCCGCCATCTTTTCTTGACCCCGCAATGTGCGCACCATGGGCGGCGCCATCCTGTCCCGACCCCGCAATGTGCGCACCATGGGTACTGCCACCTTGTTGCCCACAGGGTCCCCGGACATGCCGACATCGGAACTGCACACGCTCGCCACCCGAAGCATCCGATGGCTACCCACAGCTCGCTTCGATGACGCTGGACCAATCTCGCCCACACAACCTGGCCACCGCATCGACGAAGGTTAAAATCAACGACCACGTGACCTCGTGCCTGCTGGACTCCGGGAGCACCGAAAGCTTCGTTCACCCAGATACGGTAAGGCACTGCTCCTTCGCGCTCCACCCTGCCAATCAAAGGATCTCCCTCGCATCCGGATCCCACTCCGTTCCGATCCGAGGCTTTTGTACAGTCACCCTCACGGTCCAGGGCATAGAATTTAGTAACTTCTGCCTCTATGTCCTTCCTAATCTATGAGCTGCACTCCTGTTGGGCCTGGACTTCCAGTGAAACCTCCAGAGCCTCACCCTCAAATTCGGCGGGCCCTTACCCCCTCTTACCGTTTGCAGCCTCGCGACACTCAAGGTCGATCCCCCCTCCCTTTTTGCCAGTCTAACTGCGGATTGAAAGCCCGTTGCCACTAGGAGCAGACGGTACAGCACCCAGGACAAGACCTTCATCAGGTCCGAAGTCCAGTGGCTGCTTAAGGAGGGTACTATCAAGGCCAGCAACAGCCCCTGGAGAGCCCAAGTGGTAGTGGTTAAAACTGGGGAGAAACACAGGATGGTCGTGGACTCCAGCCAGACCATCAATCGGTACACGCAGCTCGACGCATACCCCCTCCCACGCATATCTGATATGGTCAATCAGATTGCGCAGTACCGGGTCTTCTCAACAATTGACCTGAAATCCGTCTACCACCAGCTCCCCATCCGGAAGTCGGACCGGCCATACACTGCGTTCGAGGCGGACGGTCGCTTCTACCACTTCCTTAGGGTCCCTTTCGGTGTCACAAATGGGGTCTCGGTTTTCCAAAGAGAGATGGATCGAATGGTCGACCAGTACGGTTTGTGGGCCACCTTTCCGTACTTAGATAATGTCACCATCTGTGGCCATGACCAGCAGGACCACGATGCCAACCTCGATAAATTCCTCCGCACTGCCACTCTTCTCAACCTGACCTATAACAAAGAGAAGTGTGTGTTCAGCACGACCCGGTTAGCCATTCTCGGCTATATAGTCCAAGACGGACTTCTTGGGCTCGACCCCGAGCGCATGCGCCCCCGCATGGAACTTCCTCTCCCCCACTGCCCCAAGGCCCTCAAACGCTGCCTGGGGTTCTTTTCCTACTACGCTCAGTGGGTCCCAAACTATGCGTACAAGGCCCGCCCATTCATCCAATTCCCCTTCGCAGCTGAGGCACAACATGCTTTCGCCCGCATCAGAGCAGACATCGCCAAGGTCGGGATGCGTGCAGTGGACGAGTCGCTGCCTTTCCAAGTAGAAAGCAATGCTTCAGACGTCGCCCTTGCCGCCACTCTAAACCAGGCAGGCAGACCCGTGGCATTCTTTTCCCGCACTCTTCATGCCTCTTAAATTCGACACTCATCCGTCGAAAAGGAGGCCCAAGCTATCGTTGAAGCTGTGCGGCATTGGAGGCATTACCTGGCCGGGAAGAGATTCACTCTCCTTATGTACCAACAATGTGGTAGCCTTCATGTTCAATAACACACAGCGGGGCAAGATCAAAAATGAGAAAATCTTGCGGTGCGGAATCGAGTTCTCCTCCTATAATTATGAGATCTTGTATCGCCCCGGTAAACTGAACGAGCCCCCAGATGCCCTCTCCCGAGGTACATGTGCCAGCACACAAGTGGACCAACTCCGGGCCCTACACGACAGCCTTTGTCACCCAGGGGTCACTCGATTGTGCCATCTGATCAAAGCTCGCAATCTGCCCTACTCCGTCGAGGAAGTAAGGACAGTCACCAGCCTCCCTAGATGTTTACATGTTCATTTTTATCCCTTTCGAGAACTCTGAGAATCTTTATGTCTGCCGCCCTTGTCCCCCACCATCCAGCACCCCGCACCCCCCCCCCCCGTCATTCACTCCGCTCTCTGACTATCTCATTCAGCCCTTCATTCACCCTATGTCCAGCTCATCATATCCCACAGTCCTTCTGTTCTATGATCTCCAAAGCGTTTTGTCTCTATTTACCTCAGTTTCCTCTTGATATTTTTCTCCATGAATAGCTACACGCCTTTCATTATATTTCTAGCCCTGCATCTCTCTCTCTCATTCTCAGATTTTTGTATCTCTGCATCCCTCTCCTTTGCATGCCTCTGCTTTCTATTAAGCTGTGTACTCCCATCTCACTTTGTATCTCCGAACACTCAACATTTTCCAACTCTCCCCCTCTGTGAATTCCTCTGTATCTGTATCGCTGTTGGCTTATCCATTTCCACTCTACATATTTCTACATATTCAGCACTCCATTCCTACATCTGTTGCTCTCCAACTTCCCTTCTCTCATGGCATTTCCACTCTTAGTTCCGATCCCTGGTTTCTGGTTCCCCACTTGCATCTGTTATTTCCAATGTCCTTTTTCTCTATTCTTCGCTTAATGATCTGACTCACTTGGAAATCTCTGCCTTCTGTCTCTCAGTCTCTTTTTGAGAGTTGGATTTGTCGCCGTGGAGTTCTGCAGGTGATAATAACCTGAAATTTTCTTCCATTTCAGCTCTTGTGAATTTACATTCCTTTGGTGTAAGAAATAGGGGAGGGATGAGAATGTAGTGGCTGGTTGACACGCAGGCTGTTTGCACTATTTAATCAGGTCCAAATCTAGCACAGTGTTTATTTCTCCCTTGATACATTTTCTCCCTGACTGTTTTGGCCTCTGTATTGTGAATGTATGGAGTAAAGGTACATAACATCCATTATCTAAGCTTGTTATGACAGGCAGGAAGGGCTGGCTGCTTTTTTGTCTTCCTGCAGCATGTCAAGAAAAATCGTGATAACATGAAAAATCACAGAAATCCAGAACATTGGACTGTTCTGTGGCTTATAGATATATTATAAATTTGGATAAAATGATTTAATGGCAGAAACAGTTTGCCTAGGTTAATGGAATTAGTGCATTCCATGTTTTGATGAGCATAGTAATAAATGTTTACATAAGGCAAGTTGGTAACAATGGGGAATCAAGGACGTCAATACAATGTCAGAGGTTCAAATGAGGAGACAAGGTGTGAACTTTGCAATTACATCCTAAAAAGCAGACTCATGAAATGATAGCAATTAAGATTGATTTTAGAAGAGGTTAGTTCAGATGAGGAACAATCAAAATGAAAAATTATCAAAAGCGGATGCAGGAAGGGTTGTTTTTCTGACATTGATCACAAAATTTATAGTTGTCTGAACTTCCACAAGCCTTGACTGTGAAGAAAGCCTGCTTGAAAATATTGTTTTGTTTTTCTCCTGCATGAGGCCAACCCCAAAAGATATAACTAACTGGTGTGGTAACTATTACTGGACTTTGCTCATTATTTTCAAAAATGTATAATATATTCATTGGGGAGAATTATCTTTGAATTAGGGAAATAAAAGCATTTGGAACTGGTAAAGCAAGAGATAATGTGTAAATCCATTGATTTAATTAAGTGTACTTCTAGTTGAATTTATTTTATTGTTGAATAAACATTTACTGTCCTTGAAATCATCACAAAGCTGTCTGAAACATCATTCTCTGGTTCTCAAATCTTTTCTCATATTAAATCAAATTGCAAAATACAGTTGAGGGTATGTTTTCAAGTTTCATTTCTCGGATTTTGAATAACCCAGCTTTTATCATCAGGCTTGCTGTACACAATCAATGGACATATCCAATTGGTCCTTCTCTGTTCAGGGGAAAGGTCACTGAGCCTGGTTATGTTTAATTTTTACTGCTGGGGAGCAGTGAAATGTCTTTCAGTAATTGTCTAGGGATGGGGTCATCCTGTATCTAAAGGGTCAGAATTGCAGTCACCCTCTGCGTAACCATGTTGAATGTTGACTGAGGTTTAGCTGGATATGGAGCCAGTTTGTGCTGTGCGCAGAACGAGCAAATGCACAGAGTTCCAGCTGCTGATCAGGAGAGGAATTAAAGTTAATTTAATATATTGCTGAGATACACCCAGACCTTGGAAATAAATTTACTCTGGTGGCAAAAAGCATTTCACTTTACATGGAAGGCATAGATGGGTGGGGGGCGGGGAGGGGGATCACATGGGGAGTTGGAGCATTTGGGTTATGGGGCGAATAAACAGACGGTTATTCACAAGGAAGCAAATACAGCTAACAATGGGGATGTGTCATGTGTTTGTTGCATGGAGGCCTGCGCAGATCCAACGTATTAAAGGAGATGGATCTCACTCGACTCCACGCATTTCCACATGTCTCAGATTGCATAGGCA
This sequence comes from Scyliorhinus torazame, assembly GCF_047496885.1. NCBI lineage: Eukaryota > Metazoa > Chordata > Chondrichthyes > Carcharhiniformes > Scyliorhinidae > Scyliorhinus > Scyliorhinus torazame. The sequence goes on along the minus strand of NC_092718.1, from coordinate 106,471,050 downwards.
AGATACGTCAGCACTTATTTTAGTTAGGGGAATGGAAGGCATGGATTTCAAAAGATGCTTATTTTCTACAGGATACAGAAAGCAGAGGCTTTGACAAATAGGGGCTTCATAATGCTTCAGAGAACTCCGGTGAATACATTATTTGCAGAGGAGAGCATGAAATGGAACACGAGAGAAGGTGCAAATGACAATAGACCAGCAGCTGACATACATTGAGACACACAAATGCTGCATAAACATAGAATGATTGGAAGATGGATCAAAAGCAGGTTAAGATATTTGTCATAATCATCTTGGAAAGAGGCAATTTAGGGAGACTCTTTGAAAGCTTTCACAGAGTCATACAGACTCGAAACGTTAGCTCCCTTCTTTCTCCACAGATGCGGTCAGATCTGCTGAGATTGTCCAGTATTTTCTGTTTTTGTTTCAGATTCCAGCATCCAAATAATTTGCTTGTAATATTCAGTTACACCCGGCAATTTAAATCGCATGCATAACATAGGCAAGCACATAGACCTAGCGAACTGTGTAATCAAAATTTGCAAAGGCCTGCTTGATATCCCAAAAATAGAGTTAACCTTGCAGGTCAATGACTTTCTGGCCATCTCCAGTGTTTTCTGAGAAAATTTCCAATGTGTCATGTGCCTTTAAGAAATAGATGTGTAAGCAATGTACCTTTAAGAAGACAGTGATGTCAGAGAGTGGGTGGCACTCAGCTCAGTTCAGCCATTTCGCAGTTTGGGTCTCAGTTTTAAGAAGCAGCTTGTGTCTGTGTGTTTCCAGAGAACTGCAAGTTTGAAAAGAGCTTGGGTGTGTGTCTGTGTTTGCAGGGAGCTGGATTTCTGTCATGAAAGACTATCTCTGGATCATTTGGGGGATTTAAAGTAAAGCCTTTAACCTGATGCAATTTTGTTTAAAGGTGTTAAGTCTCTTGGAAGTTTGAAGGAACATTTTAAGAAAGTATTTACTGTTACAATATTTTCTGAGTTATCTTTGAAGTAAGGGGTGTTAAGAAATCCAATGTTTATTTAAGATGTTAAGTTGAGTTCATGGAATAAACAGTGTTTTGTGTTTAAAAACCCACGTGTAATCCCACAATTAGGGAAAAAGCCGTGTGCTCAGAAAAGCAATAAATCCATTAAAGGGAGAGAGTGGTTGAACTCCATGATACATTTTGGGGTTCTGAAAACGCCTCACCCATAACGAATGTCCAACATTTGCTGCATTGTGGCTTTGTAGGAACAGGAGTGGGAGTTGCAAAAGATGCAAATCAAACAGTTATGCATTCCTTTCTGGCACAAAGACCCAATCGGACATGTGGTCCAACCGTGGCTAACTAAATCAATTAAGGACAGTATTGGATCCAAAGAGGACTCCTCTAAAGTTGCTGAATAAAATTATGAGGAAAGGATTGGGAACAGTTCAAAATTCAGCAAAGGAGGACAAAGAGATTGATTCTGAGGGGAGAAATACAGTGTGCGAGGAAACAAAAAATAGGAGCAGGGAGGCCATTCAGCCCTTCAAGCCTGCTCCTCCATTCATTATGATCATGGCTAATCATACAACTCAATAGCCTAATCCCGCATTCCCCCCATATCCTTTGAACCCCATTTGTCCCAAGTGTTCTATCTAACTGCTTCTTGAAAAAATACAATGTTTTGGCCTCAACTACTTCCTGTGGTAACAAATTCCATAGGCTCGCTACTGTCTGTGTGAAGAAATTTTCCTAAACTCTGCCCTAAATGGTCTACCTCATATCTTCACAATGTGACCCCTGGTTCTGGACACCTCCACCATTGGGAACAACCTTCTTGCATCTATCCTGTCTAATCCTGTAATAATTTATAGGTTCCATAAGATCCCCTCCTCATTCTTCTGAACTCCAGCGAATACAATCCTAACCGACTAAATCTTTCCTCATACGTCAGTCCCATCATCCCAGGAATCAGTCTGGTAAACCTTCGCTGCATACTCTCCCTAGGAGGAACATGCTTCCTCAGATAAGAAGGAAACTGCACACAATATTCCAGGTGTGGCCTCACAAAGGCCCTGTATTGGAGCAAAAAATCCATGCTTCTGCACTCGAACCCTCTCACAATGAAGGCCAGCATACTATTTGCCTTCTTTACCGCCTGCAGTACCTGCATGCTTTACTTCAGCAACTGTTGTATGAGGACAACCAGGTCTGGTTGCACATTCCCCTGTCCTAATTTATGGTCATTCAGATAATAGTCTGCCTTCCCATTTTTGCTTCCAAAGTGGATGAACTCACACTTATCCAAATTATACTGCATTCATTCGCCCACTCACTCAACTTGTCTAAATCACACTGGAGGATCTCTGCATCCTCCTCACAGCTCACCCTCGCACTAAACTGTCATCTCGAAATTTGGAGATATTGCATTTTGTTCCTTCATCTAAATCATTAATATATACTGTGAATGGCTGGGGTCCAAGCACCGATTCCTGCTGCCACTTTGAAAATTCCTGTTAATTCCTATTCGTTCTTTCCTCGGCTGCCAACGAGTTTTCTATCCATCTCAATACATTGCCCCCAATCCCATGCACTTTAACTTTACACACTAATCTCTTAAGTGGGACTTTGCAAAAGACTGATAAAATTCCAAATAAACCACATCCATTGGTTCCCCCTCCTCAACTGAACTGGTTACATCCCCGAAGAATTCCAGTAGATTTGTCAAGCATGATTTCCCCTTCATGAATGCATGCTGATTCTGTCTGATTCTGCCACTGTTTTCTACGTTCTTGCTATAACATCTTTGATAATGGACTCTAGAATTTTCTTCACTACCGATGTCAGGCTGGCTGGTCTATAATTCTGTGTTTTCTCTCTGCTTCCCTTTTTAAGTAGTGGAGTTACATTAGCTACTCACTAATCTGTAGGAATTATTCCAGACTCATGCACTAGCACACCCAGGTCTCTCTGCACAGCAGCATGTTTTAATATTTTATCATTTAAATTATAATCCCTTTTGCTGTTATTCCTACCAAAATGGATAACCACACATTTGTCAACATTGTATTCCATCTACCAGAACCTAACCCATTCATTTAGCCTATCCAAATCCCACTGCAGACTTCCGGTATCCTCTGCACTTTTTGCTTTACCACTCATCTTCGTGTCGGCTGCAAACTTGGACACATTGCCCTTTCTCCCCAACTCCAAATCATCTTGTCATGTGAGAGTACCTTTAAGACATGGATGTTTAAGCAATGTACCTTTCAGAAAACAGTGATGTCAGAGACTGGGTGGAGCTGAGGTCAGGTCAGCCATTTTGCAGTTTAGTTTTGCAGTTTGAAAAAGCAGCTTGTGTGTGTCTGTGTGTTTCCAGAGAGCTGTAGGTTTGAAAAAGTGCTTGTGTGTGTCTGTGTGTTTCCAGAGAGCTGCACTTTGGAGAAAAATAGCTTGGGGGTGTCTGTGTTCACAGTGAGCTGGATCTTTGCCATGAAAGACTATCTCTGGATCATTTGAGCGATTTAAACTCATAATAGTAAAGCCTTTAACCTTATGTGATTCTGTTTAAAGGTGTTAAGTCTCTTGCAAGTTTGAAGGAACATTTTGAGGAATTATTTACTGTTGCAATATCTTCTGAGTTATCTTTGAAGTAAGGGGTTTTAAAAGATCCAATGTTTATTTAAGATGTTCATTTGAGTTCATGGAATAAACAGTGTTTTGTGTTTAAAAACCCACGTGACCATTATTGTAATCCCACACCTAAGGAACAAGCCGTATGCTAGGAAAAGCAACAAATACATTAAAGGGAGAGGTTGGTTGAACTCCATGATACATTTTGGGGTTCTGAAAACGCCTCACCAATAACAATTGGGGGCTTGAGGGGGATAAAAGGCTATCTGTTAGATTGGCTTTTGTGAAATTAAAGACAGTGAAGGATTGTTGCTTTTCTGGTGTGGTATTTTAGTTTAAGTGGGGAGAGTGTTGCGAACAATGGCTCTTTCAGAGGCCCAGAAGTTATTTGGGGTGGACACGAAAACATGTGATACCTTACGGACAGAGATGAAAAGCAGACTGTTAGATTTGGCAAGAACATTGCAGTTAACATTACCTGACAAAATGCGAAAAGATGAGGTAATTATGGCGATGGTTAAGCATTTAAAGTTGCCTGAGATAGAGTTTGACTCATTGTAAATGGCAAAAATTCAGTTGCAAATTAAACAAATGGAACATGAGAAAGAATTAAAGCAGCTTGAATATGAGAGTGAGAGAGAGGAAAGAGAAAGAGCGAGAGAGGAAAAAGAAAAGGAGAAACAAAAGAATAGCCCTAGCAGAACAAAATGAAAAAGAAAGAGAGATACAGATCAGGAAAAAAGATAAAGAGAGGGAGTTTGAACTTCAGAAAATGGCAATGAAACATGACAATCAATTAAAATTGGCAGGCGTAAAGGGAAACGTACAGTTGGATGTTAGTGATGAGGATAGTGAGAAAGAGCGTCATAGTCTAAGGCTTGGTGGGAATCTATTTAAATATGTCCAAGCATTGCCAAGGTTTGACGAAAAGGAAGTGGAAGCCTTTTTCATTTCATTTGAGAAGGTAGCTATACAAATGAAATGGCCACAGGACATGTGGGTGTTACTGATTCAAACAAAGCTGGTAGGTAGCGCTCGTGAAGTGTTTGCATCAGTACCAGAGGAGGTATCTGGAACGTATGAGGAGATGAGGAAATCCATCTGAAATGCATATGAGCTAGTGCTTGAAGCTTACAGACAAAGGTTTAGAAATTTAAGGAAAGAATTTGGTCAAACATACATGGAGCTTTAAAGGCTCAAACCGAGTAATTTTGATAGGTGGATAAGGGCTTTGAAAATAGACCAAATGTATGAAGCTCTCAGAGAAATTATACTTTTGAAGGAGTTTAAAAATTCAATTCCTGACGTAGTGAGAACTCATGTGGAAGAACAGAGGGTTAAAACTGCGAGTTTAACTGCCATTACAGAGACCTGGTTGAGGGAAGGGCAGGATTGGCAGCTAAACGTTCCAGGATTTAGATGTTTCAGGCGGGATAGAGGGGGATGTAAAAGGGGAGGCGGAGTTGCGCTACTTGTTCGGGATAATATCACAGCTATACTGCGAGAGGACACCTCAGAGGGCAGTGAGGCTATATGGGTAGAGATCAGGAATAAGAAGGGTGCAGTCACAATGTTGGGGGTATACTACAGGCCTCCCAACAGCCAGCGGGAGATAGAGGAGCAGATAGGTAGACAGATTTTGGAAAAGAGTAAAAACAACAGGGTTGTGGTGATGGGAGACTTCAACTTCCCCAATATTGACTGGGACTCACTTAGTGCCAGGGGCTTAGACGGGGCGGAGTTTGTAAGGAGCATCCAGGAGGGCTTCTTAAAACAATATGTAAACAGTCCAACTAGGGAAGGGGCAGTACTGGACCTGGTATTGGGGAATGAGCCCGGCCAGGTGGTAGATGTTTCAGTAGGGGAGCATTTCGGTAACAGTGACCACAATTCAGTAAGTTTTAAAGTACTGGTGGACAAGGATAAGAGTGGTCCGAGGATGAATGTGCTAAATTGGGGGAAGGCTAATTATGACAATATTAGGCGGGAACTGAAGAACATAGATTGGGGGCGGATGTTTGAGGGCAAATCAACATCTGACCTGTGGGAGGCTTTCAAGTGTCAGTTGAAAGGAATACAGGACAGGCATGTTCCTGTGAGGAAGAAAGATAAATACGGCAATTTTCGGGAACCTTGGATGACGAGTGATATTGTAGGCCTCGTCAAAAAGAAAAAGGAGGCATTTGTCAGGGCTAAAAGGCTGGAACAGACGAAGCCTGTGTGGCATATAAGGAAAGTAGGAAGGAACTTAAGCAAGGAGTCAGGAGGGCTAGAAGGGGTCATGAAAAGTCATTGGCAAATAGGGTTAAGGAAAATCCCAAGGCTTTTTACACGTACATAAAAAGCAAGAGGGTAGCCAGGGAAAGGGTTGGCCCACTGAAGGATAGGCAAGGGAATCTATGTGTGGAGCCAGAGGAAATGGGCGAGGTACTAAATGAATACTTTGCATCAGTATTCACCAAAGAGAAGGAATTGGTAGATTTTGAGTCTGGAGAAGGGGGTGTAGATAGCCTGGGTCACATTGTCATCCAAAAAGACGAGGTGTTGGGTGTCTTAAAAAATATTAAGGTAGATAAGTCCCCAGGGCCTGATGGGATCTACCCCAGAATACTGAAGGAGGCTGGAGAGGAAATTGCTGAGGCCTTGACAGAAATCTTTGGATCCTCGCTGTCTTCAGGGGATGTCCCGGAGGACTGGAGAATAGCCAATGTTGTTCCTCTGTTTAAGAAGGGTAGCAAGGATAATCCCGGGAACTACAGGCCGGTGAGCCTTACTTCAGTGGTAGGGAAATTACTGGAGAGAATTCTTCGAGACAGGATCTACTCCCATTTGGAAGCAAATGGACGTATTAGTGAGAGGCAGCACGGTTTTGTGAAGGGGAGGTCGTGTCTCACTAACTTGATAGAGTTTTTCGAGGAGGTCACTAAGATGATTGATGCAGGTAGGGCAGTAGATGTTGTCTATATGGACTTCAGTAAGGCCTTTGACAAGGTCCCTCATGGTAGACTAGTACAAAAGGTGAAGTCACACGGGATCAGGGGTGAACTGGCAAGGTGGATACAGAACTGGCTAGGCCATAGAAGGCAGAGGGTAGCAATGGAGGGATGCTTTTCTAATTGGAGGGCTGTGACCAGTGGTGTTCCACAGGGATCAGTGCTGGGACCTTTGCTCTTTGTAGTATGTATAAATGATTTGGAGGAAAATGTAACTGGTCTGATTAGTAAGTTTGCAGACGACACAAAGGTTGGTGGAATTGCGGATAGCGATGAGGACTGTCTGAGGATACAGCAGGATTTAGATTGTCTGGAGACTTGGGCGGAGAGATGGCAGATGGAGTTTAATCCGGACAGATGTGAGGTAATGCATTTTGGAAGGGCTAATGCAGGTAGGGAATATACAGTGAATGGTAGAACCCTCAAGAGTATTGAAAGTCAAAGAGATCTAGGAGTACAGGTCCACAGGTCATTGAAAGGGGCAACACAGGTGGAGAAGGTAGTCAAGAAGGCATACGGCATGCTTGCCTTCATTGGCCGGGGCATTGAGTATAAGAATTGGCAAGTCATGTTGCAGCTGTATAGAACCTTAGTTAGGCCACACTTGGAGTATAGTGTTCAATTCTGGTCGCCACACTACCAGAAGGATGTGGAGGCTTTAGAGAGGGTGCAGAAGAGATTTACCAGAATGTTGCCTGGTATGGAGGGCATAAGCTATGAGGAGCGATTGAATAAACTCGGTTTGTTCTCACTGGAACGAAGGAGGTTAAGGGGAGACCTGATAGAGGTATACAAAATTATGAGGGGCATAGACAGAGTGGATAGTCAGAGGCTTTTCCCCAGGGTAGAGGGGTCAATTACTAGGGGGCATAGGTTTAAGGTGAGAGGGGCAAGGTTTAGAGTAGATGTACGAGGCAAGTTTTTTACGCAGAGGGTAGTGGGTGCCTGGAACTCACTACCGGAGGAGGTAGTGGAAGCAGGGACGATAGGGACATTTAAGGGGCATCTTGACAAATATATGAATAGGATGGGAATAGAAGGATACGGACCCAGGAAGTGTAGAAGATTGTAGTTTAGTCGGGCAGTATGGTCGGCACGGGCTTGGAGGGCCGAAGGGCCTGTTCCTGTGCTGTACATTTCTTTGTTCTTTGAGATTAGCAGCGAAAATGGCAGATGATTATGAATTAGTTCAAAAATCAAACATTGGTTTCCGACATCAGTTTCAGATGGTGAGGGATAGAAACTGGGGACATGAGAAATACTCAAGTGGTAAAGGTAAAAGTGATCTGATGAGAGACAATAAAGAGAGTGTACCTCAGATTAAAAAAGAAATCCAGGAGGGTGGAAAAGAAATGAAAAGTTTCAGATGTTTTCACTGTAATAAACTAGGCCATGTAAAGTCACAGTGTTGGTGGTTGAAGAAAAGCACTGAAAAGGCTGATGTGGTAAAACAGGATAAGACAGTGGGGTTTGTTATAGTGGTAAAGGAAAGCCCAAGGGAAACGAAGGAGGTGCAAACGATTGCACAGCCTATTCAAGAAGTAATTGTTAAGAAGGTGCCAGATGTCTTCAAAGAATTTACTTGTGTGGGTAAAGTTTACTCATGTGTATCAGGAGCAGCAGGTAAAGAAGTCACAATTTTAAGAGATACAGGTGCTAGTCAATCTTTAATGGTAAGAGATGAGGAATTATGTAGTTTGGGAAGAATGTTGCCAGAAAAGGTGGAGATATGTGGAATTCAGTGTGAGAGGAGTCGTGTTTCATTATATAAGGTAAGGTTGGAAAGTCCAGTGAAGAGTGGTGAAGTGGTAGTAGGAGTAATAGATAAACTATCTTGTCCAGGAATACAGTTTATCTTGGGAAATGATATAGCTGGATCACAGGTGGGAGTTATGCCTACAGTGGTTGACAAGCCATCGGAAAATCAGTCAACTGAATTGTTGATAGAACGAATAGCCTGGGATTTGTCCGGTTTGTGTAGTAACAAGGTCGCAAAGTCACAGGTTAAGACAAGAGGAGAAATCAAAGAGTGAAGATGAAGTTGAAGTGCAATTATCAGAAATGATTTTTGATCAGATGGTTCAAAAAGAACAACAGGTGGAGGATGAGGCGGATATTTTTAGTTCAGGAAAATTGGCGGAGTTACAACAGAAAGATGTAGAAATAAAACGGATATATCAGAAAGCATATAGGGAAGAGGAATCTGACAGTATACCAGAGTGTTATTACCGTAAAAATCATATCTTGATGAGAAAATGGAGACCTGTACATATGCAGGTGGATGAAAAATGGGCAGAAGTTCATCAAGTAGTATTGCCGGTAGGGTATAGAATGGAGGTGTCACGAGTTGGACATGAGGTACCAGTGGGAGGTCATTTGGGAATAAGGAAAACTCAAGCTAAAATCCGGAAACATTTTATTGACCTGGACTACAGAAAGATGTAGTTAAATTTTGTCAATCATGTCACACATGTCAAATGATAGGAAAACCTCAAGCAGTGATAAAACCAGCGCCCTTTATACCCATTCCAGCATTTGACGAACCTTTTACAAGGGTCCTAATCGATTGTGTAGGACCGCTTCCTAAAACAAAAAGTAGGAATCAATATCTTTTGACTGTAATGAATGTGTCTACTAGGTTTTGTTGCTAACTTTTGGTTGATTCTTAATTTGGCTCTATTTAATCACGTTTGCTCAAGAGTCGCCAGGTATCTTTCGACACTGGCACAAGGTTCAGAACCGAATACTGATCAATGACTCGATACACCAGTTAGTAAGTTCAAAAGCAATGCTCATTTATTTACACACAGTCAAATCTACTCATGCATAAACTCTACAAACTAAACTACCACTATTACTAAAGCCGATACTTAGCTTTGGGCACCCACTCAGTCAGAGTTGCTCGGATCTGAGGCTGCTGGGTTGAGCTGTTTACAGGGTAGCAACTAGGAGCGTCTATCTCATAGCGTGCGTTGACTTGGGACTTACTTGGTCTGATGTAGCTGCTAGGCAGGTCTCTCTCTTCGGTGAGAGCCAAAGCCAAAGGAGGAAGATTCTCTCTTGGGTGATCCCTCTTACACTGCAAAGGGCTTCGCGCTCTTTTGGGTGGGCCTTGAACTTGGCCTCAACTAATTGGGTCTTTCCCAATCATCTGTATTGATTTATTTTCCTCCAGTAGAGGGGTGGTTCCCTGATCGCTGGGCGTGTCCTGGTGACTGTCAGTCTGCTTTGTCTTAGCTTCTTCTGGCGCCGGGAAGTCTGTCCTGACATTGTGTATCTAAATGTTTCCCTTTTGTCCCCGGAGATGGCTCATTAGTATGTAAATTGTTTGGTAGTTTCTGTCCTGTCTGAGCGTTTAAGGTTCTAATCAACAGACAGAGCTTGCACTTGCTTGTTTCTTAGTATTGTCCAATTTTCCCTGCATTCTTTGCGGGTGTCCATTTTGTAATCGGGACGTGGCCATCCCAGATGGCTACACATCCTCCTTGTGATCCTCAACACGAAGCGTGAAGTATCACATTACTATGGCCATTTCATCCTCTGATCCCCGGGCACCCATGCTTAGGCTCTACACTGTCCTATCCTATGCAACACAATTTTACCTAAACCATTTTAAATACATTCATTATCAAAACAATTCTAGGGGGCGCTATGACATTAATACATGCATTACAGAAAAATAAAAAAACTGGAACATCTAACTATTCTCAATAAACTATCCTCATTTAAACAATCCAAAAATAATCTATACCTCTTAAACTGTACAAAATAGCAGCACACAATGGCAGTCAGACACAGAGGTTTACATCTCTTTATTCCATAGAGTACCTTAAACAAAATGGATGCTCTTTAATCCATCCCAATGGGTTCGGGAGTCTGGTGAAATCCGAAAATGGGGGACCTAAATCTGTATACCGGGGTGCGAGATCGATATGCTCTGTTTCACCATTTCCTGACTCTAAACGTTTGCACAACACTGCAAAGTATCGCCATCACTACGAGTGCTTTGACTACATATGGGAGTGAGTACCAGGTGACAAACTTATCACACCAGGTCGGGGTATTGCTAGCTGTCACTGGGTTAGTTATCTCGGTGTTCCGTGTATTGCAGGGGTGAGAGTCATTTCCGGTTCGTGTGGTAGGGGTCAGGGGGGTAGCGTTCGTGCGCAACTGAAGGGATCCTGCTAAGATCCATGTGAACACGAAGGCTGCCTTCATTTTTGTCGGACTTCTTTGTCTTCCTCAGGGGTTCCTGGAGTTCTGTGAACACAAGCATAATTTCTGTTATTATCTTGCTTAAGATCTCGTATGTCTGTCTGTCCTTTACTGCCAAGTTCCCTTTATAATTGGTCACCATCTGAGACTCCCTCATTTTTCTTTTTAAACCGAATATTTGGACAAGACATCTAAGAAAATACTCCCGTACTGCGAGCCGTCTCGCAGCCTATAGGGTTGTCAAAACCAAACAAAAGAATTTTTAACATAACGAGCCAAAATGGGGTGCGTATGTGCCGCAGCGGGTAGGAAATGGGTGGAGTTCCTGGGTAGGTCGGTGATCGATACCGTATGGGCTCTACCCGAGCGTAGCTGATCAGAGGGGGGTCCTCAGGCAGGGCGGGGACCAATGCCGTTTCTCCACTGCCTGGGCAACCGGCAAGAACGGGTAAGAATGTGGTCGTCGTGGGGGGCTGCCTCTCGGATTAGGAGAGCAACTATGAGTCAGGTTCTGTCGACAAACTAGTTCCTCTGAACTATTGTCTGGGACAGACTTGTACCTTTAACAAGGTTCTGGTGACAAACTAGTTCCTCTGAACTATTGTCTGGGACAAACTAGTTCCTCTAACAGCCATTGGGCATCAAAGGGGGTGGTGACGTGGGGCCGTGAAAAAACTTTCCGAGTTTACACACAACACTTAAAGGTAACACTAACAAACAAACATTCAACAAACATGGTGCAGGTTCCATCAGAAAGGACACCGTATCTCTCCATCGGTTCTTTTTTCTGCATCATCGGGACACCTCACTGCTCAATAGCGAACAGGGGCGCAAAGGGATTTGTTTGGTGGGAGTCAGACTCTAAGTCATCATCTTCTCCCGGCTGCCAAACTCTTGTCTGTAGTAACTGTGCTAAAGCTGCTTGTGGCGAATTGGGGTGCATCTCATCATTCCGGATGAGCCTGAACGAATTGTCTCGGTGCCAGAATCGTGTGTCGAGGTTGGAGCTACTATGCTTCAATCCGTAATCGTCGGGTGGTTGGGCTGGGTCAGGGGCTTTGATATAAGTGATCTCAAATGGGTCGGTAGAATCATACTCAGAGTCACTGGGAGTGGGGCCTGGTGCAGGGGTGTAGTTGTATCGTGGTGTGCTGTGGCTGTCGTCATCTTGATCGCTATCACTGTCGCTGTTACTGCTGGCTGAGGGAAGGGAGAGGCGGAGTCGTGCCTCTGGGGGCGGAGTTGAAGGCGTGTCTGAGAATGGGCTGGAGTGGTTGGGGGAGGATAGGAATGCGTCATCTGTGGGCGGGGCGGGATCGTCTGCTGCTGCGAGCAGGATGTGGTGTGTGTGGTTATTCTGTGAGTCGTAAGCCTTGAGCTGGTTTATATGAAACCACGCAGACTTACCATTGGGATAGGTTATTTTGTATACTGAGAGGCTGACTTTGTCCGAAATGGAGTATGGTCTGGAAAATTTTGAGGAGAGGAAGGAACTGGGGTTGTAGAGGGAAAGCATAACTTGTTGCCCTACTGTAAACTCAGTGGTGTGTACTGTTTTGTTGAAACAAGCCTTGCTCTGTTTCTTCCTGGTTCCAAGTCTCACTGCTGCAGCGAGTTGGGCTGCCTTTATGTTCTGTACTAGTTGTGAAACCGCATTTTCATGCGTGAGGGCTGTAACTGCGGGGCTGGCCAAATCCAGTCCTAATAAATACTCAGTGTGTTTCATGGGGCGTCCGGTCATGAGGGTGTGGGGGGTGTAACCTGTGGATGTAGATACCGTGTTTCTTAAAAACATCAAAGCAAATGGGAGTACTGAATCCCAGGTGCTGTTATTCTGCTGTACCATTTTCCTGAGGGTGGCTTTCAATGTCCTATTCATTGGTTCCACAATACCACTTGACTGGGGGTGGTATGCGATATGGAACTTTTGTCTAATTCCGAAAATCGTGAGGACGTTTTTCATTACACGTCCGGTGAAATGGGAGCCTTGGTCGGACTCTATGCTGCGTGGGAGGCCCTATCTTGTGAAGATGTGGTGTGTTAATATTTTAGCAATCATCTTGGCCATATTAGTTTGTGACGGAAATGCTTCCACCCATTTTGTGAAGGTGTCTATGACCACCAATATATACTTCTAACCATTTTTGCACGGGGGTAGGGGTCCTATATAGTCGATCTGGAGATTTGTCCAGGGTCCATTAACAGGGCGGGTATGGCTAAGTTGAGCCTTTTTCGCATATGCGTCTGGATTTTTCTGGGCACAGAATAAACAATTCTCTACGTAGTGTGTGACATCGATTTTTAAATCAGGCCACCAGCAAAGCGGTCTGAGGTGGGCTAGGGTGGGTTCAATTCCTTGGTGTCCATGATTGTCATGGAACTGACAAATTATTTAGTTCCTGTCCTGGCTGGGAATATAAAGGCCATCCTTTAAAATCACACCGTCGTGTGTGGTGATTGCGTTTTTATATTTATCATGCGGGGCTGGGAAGGTTCCCTTTAAAACTTCCCTTAGTTTCCCGTCCGTTTTCTGGGCCTTCGCTAAGTCCTGAATGTTGGTCTGTGAGACCTGCGTGTGCTGGGGTGCTTTCGGGGATTTCCAAAAATAACCATGCCTGGAGCCTGTCTTCACTAGGGCGTCTGCTTTAACGTTACCGGGAGGGAAGAACGGTGATGACTGCGAACCTTAATTATGCCGTATTTCCTATCCTTCACTGTCTCTAAGATATGGCGGAGTAATGGGGCTGAGGGTAGGGGTTTACCGTCCGCGGAAACAAATCCTCTTGTTTCCCAGAGTGGTAGGAACTCTGTCAAACTATTACAGACATACAAGCTATCTGAATAGACGTCTGCTGGGGTTGGGAATGAGTCTGGGTGGTCTACAATATATTCTATTGCTGCCATCTCTGCTGCCTGCGAGCCTAAGTCTCCTGGCAACTTCAAGGAAATTTTGGCGCGCCCTCGAAATATATACCGCAACCGGTGATTCTCTGTCCGTTTAACACTGTGGATGAGCCATCCACATTAATCCTTGGGGATGCGCACGTGTCTGTGGGCTGGGTCTCTGGGGTGAATTACCTGTTTTCCTGGGGGGGGGGTTTGGGAATCAATGGGCCTGTGTTGTGTTTTGTGGTGATGATCTCACATTCATGAGGGGTGCCTGCATACTGCAAATTATCGGCAAGGAAGGTATGGGCTTTGGTTCTTTTTACCGTGATGTCCCGTCCCTGTAAAAGAAGGGTCCAACGGCCTGCGTGAATTTGGCTGACTGTGCCATCTTTAAGTCGGCCGTCCTACAATAGCTGTGTCGGTGGGTGTTCTGTGAGGATGGTGATGGGGTTGAGTCCTGTAATGTAGGCGAAGTATTGTGCTGCCCAAAAACCTGCGAGCAGGTGCCTTTCACAGGCAGAAAATCCTTGCTCTACGGGTCTAACATGCGTGAGGCATATGCTATGGGTCGTAACTGGTCGTGGCGTTCCTGGAGGAGCACGGCTGAAAGGGTTTCGTCGTGCTTGCTACCTCAATAACGTACGGGGAATGTGGATCTGGGACCTGTAGTGCTCTTTTTAAAGTGTCCATGGCATCTGGATGCTGTGGAAGCCATTCCCAAGGTGCCTGCTTCTTGAGAAGTTCGGAAAGGGGCACTGCTTCAGTGGCGAAACAGTCAATATGGTTTTGGCAGTAACCAACTAGTCCTAAAAATGACCGGCGGGCTGAGACATTGTGGGGAAGGAGCAATTTGACGATCAAGTCAATTCTCTTGTGCTCGATCTCACGTTTACCATGAGTGATCGCTGTTCCTGAGTAAATCACTTTTTCCTTCAGAATCTGGGCCTTCTTGAGGTTGACTTTACAACCAATTTCTTTTAGGAGTGCGGGGAGCTCGGCGAGAAGCAAAATGTGCTCTCCCTTTGTGTCTGTCTGTAGTAACAAGTCGTCTACATACTGGACCAGACAATCGGGGCGGGAAAATTATGCTAAACCATTTGCCAGCTGTCGGTGGAAAATGGAGGGGGAGTTGTGGAAGCCTTGTGGAAGGCACGTCCACGTGTATTGTTGCCTTGGAATGTAAAGGCGAATTTGTACTGGCACACTTTAGCCAATGGAATGGACCAGAAGCCATTACTAATGCCCAAAACCGAAAAACATTTTGACTGGAGTCCCTGTTGAGTATGGTCTCGGGACTCGTGGCTGCGGTGGGGGCTGCTGCTGGGGTTATTTTGTTCAGTTCCCGGTAATCAATGGTTAGTCGCCATGATCCATCCGGTTTCCTGATGGGCCAAATTGGTGCGTTGTTTGTGGAGGCTACTGATCTGAGTACGCCTTGATCCAACAAACTCTCTATTACTTTGGAGATTTCTCCCTCTGCTTCCTGGGGAAATCCATACTGCTTCTGGCGTTTAGGGTCTGGGCCTGTAACGTTCACAATGCCAGTCAAACTGCCACAGTCATGCATGTGCTGTGCAAATGCTGCTTAATGTTCCTGCAGGACTGCCCTAACCTGTTTGTGTGCACTAATGGCCTGAGGGTCGAACCAGAAGTCTTCTACTGAGCTAATCCTATTTACGTATTCTCCTACTGTGAGCGTGGCGGGGGCTCGTGCTGCCTTTGCCATTTTCCAAACACACTTGTTAACTGGATCAAAAGCAAGGTTATGGGAGCTCATGAAATCGATCCCAAGGATATGTTCTGCTGTCTGGGGCAGATCAACTAAAACTACGGGGTGCTTAGTCATTGTAGCGCAACAATTACTCACTCAAGTCGAGAAGTGATGAAGTCAATCGAGGCTTTATTAAGCAAGACTTGTTCGCCAGCAGCTCAGTTACAGAATGCGGCTGCTGGGAGAACCCGGCTCTTATACTCCGCCTTTCTGGGCAGAGCCAACAGGCAGCAGATTCAACCAGGACCCGGGACCTGTCAGCCAATAGCCTCTCGGCTTCACAGGTACCGTACTACCCCAATACGTACCACCACATTCACCCCTTGTTGAAAAAGAACCCGGCGGGGTGGTGGTTCGCATGGTGGTAGGGGTTTACAAGGCTGGTCCTGGAACTAATTTTGTACAGTGGCTATGCATTTAGCCCAACAGTTAACTATATACAGGTTTTGTCAGAATTATTTACAGATTTTTGTCACGCGGATTCCACGAGTCGAGCTGGTGCCCTGGTCGTCCTTGTCGATCGCCTCAGCCCCGGTGGTGGTGCAGGTGCTGGCTCAGGCACTGTCGTCTCTGGGAGCGGTGTGCTGTTCATCCCTGTTTCTTTACTCCTGGGCAGGCACGGGAGGAGGACCGATCCACCCGGGAAGGGAGCGGTCGTGGGGTGCGCCGGTGGGAGAGAGAGGGTGATCGGTGTTGGGGATGTGTGTGTGTTTCCGGCGGGCGCCAGGTCCCACAGGGAGACCGTGTCCTGTCGGCCATCAGGGTACGCCACGTAGGCGTACTGAGGGTTTGCGTGGAGAAGGTGTACCATCTCGACCAACGGGTCCGATTTGTGCGCCCGCACATGCTTTCGGAGCAAGATGGGTCCTGGGGCTGCCAGCCAGGTCGGCAGCGACGTTCCGGAGGAGGACTTCCTAGGGAAGACAAGGAGGCGCTCGTGAGGCGTTTGGTTAGTGGTGGTACACAGCAGCGAACGGATGGAGTAGAGGGCATCCGGGAGGACTTCCTGCCACCGGGAAACTGGGAGATTTCTGGACCGTAGGGCCAGTAGGATGGTCTTCCAGACCGTACTGTTCTCCCTCTCTACCTGACCGTTCCCCCGGGGGTTGTAACTGGTCGTCCTGCTTGAGGCAATGCCCTTGCTGAGCAGGAACTGACGCAATTCGTTGCTCATGAAGGAGGATCCCCTGTCGCTATGGATGTACGCGGGGAAACCGAACAGTGTAAAGATGGTGCCGAGGGCTTTGATGACTGTGGCCGCTGTCATGTCGGGGCAGGGGATGGCGAAGGGGAAGCGGGAGTACTCGTCCACCACGTTTAGGAAGTATGCATTGCGGTCGGTGGAGGGGAGGGGGCCTTTGAAATCCAAACTGAGGCGTTCAAAGGGATGGGAAGCCTTTATCAGGTGCGCTCTATCTGGCCTGAAAAAGTGCGGTTTGCACTCTGCGCAGATTTGGCAGTTCCTGGTGGCTGTACGGACATCCTCAACAGAGTAGGGGAGGTTGCGGGACTTCACAAAATGGTAAAATCGAGTGACCCCCGGGTGGCAGAGGTCATCGTGGAGGGCTTGGAGGCGGTCTACTTGTGCGTTGGCACATGTGCCGCGGAATAGGGCATCGGACGGCTTGTTCAGCTTTCCGGGACGATACAAGATCTCATAATTGTAGGTGGAGAGCTCAATCCTCCACCTCAAGATCTTGTCAATCTTGATTTTGCCCCGCTGTGCATTATCGAACATAAAGGCTACCGACCGTTGGTCAGTGAGGAGAGTGAATCTCCTGCCGGCCAGGTAATGCCTCCAATGTCGCACAGCTTCCACTATGTCTTGGGCTTCCTTTTCCACTGAGGGGTGGCAGATTTCTGAGGCATGGAGGGTCCGGGAGAAAACGGCCATGGGTCTGCCCGCTTAGTTGAGGGTGGCCGCCAGAGCTACATCGGATGCGTCGCTCTCGACCTGGAAGGGGAGGGACTCGTCGATTGCGTGCATTGTGGTTTTTGCGATATCCGCTTTGATGCGGCTGAAGGCCTGGCGGGCCTCTGTCGACAGGGGGAAGGTAGTGGACTGGATTAACGGGCGGGCCTTGTCTGCGTACTGGGGAACCCACTGAGCGTAGTATGAAAAGAAGCCTAGGCAGCGTTTCAGGGCTTTGGAGCAGTGGGGGAGGGGAAATTCCATAAGGGGGCGCATGCGTTCGGGGTCGGGGCCTATCACTCCATTGCGCACTGCTTAACCCAGGATGGCCAGACGGTTGGTGCTAAAAACGCATTTTTCCTCGTTGTTATAGGTGAGGTTCAGGGCGTTAGAGGTCTGGAGGAATTTGCGGAGGTTGGCGTCGTGGTCCTGCTGGTCATGGCCGCAGATGGTTACATTGTCGAGGTATGGGAACGTGGCCCGCAAACCGTGCTGGTCAACCATTCGGTCCATCTCCCGTTGGACGACCGAGACTCCGTTCGTGACGCCAAATGGGACCCTTAAAAAATGGTAGAGCCGCCCGTCTGCCTCCAAGGCCGTGTACTCGGGCGGTCACTCGGGCGGATGGGGAGCTGGTGGTATGCGGACTTGAGGTCCACGGTGGAAAAGACCTTGTACTGTGCAATCCAATTGACCATGTCGGATATGCGGGGGAGAGGGTACACATCGAGCTGCGTGTACCTATTGATGATCTGACTATAGTCTACGACTCTGCATCTCCCCGGTCTTCACAACTACCACCTGGGCTCTCCAGGGACTATTGCTGGCCTGGATTATGCCTTCCTTCAGCAGCCGCTGGACTTCAGACCGGATAAACGTCCGGTCCTGGGCGCTGTATCGTCTGCTCCTAGTGGCGACGGGTATGCCATCCGGGGTGAGGTTCGCAAACAAGGAAGGCGGTTCAACCTTGAGGGTTGCGAGGCTGCAGATAGTGAGTGGGGGTATTGGGCCGCCGAATTGAAACGTTAGGCTCTGGAGGTTACACTGGAAATCTAACCCTAAGAGTGTGGGAGCGCAGAGTTGGGGAAGGACGTAAAGCCTATAATTCTGAAATTCCCTCCCTTGCACCGTTAGGCTCGCGATGCAGAACCCTTTGATCTCTACGGAATGGGATCCCGCTGCCAGGAAAACTTTTGGGTGCTCGGACAAATGGAAAGAAAACAGTGTCTTACCGTATCCGGGTGGATAAAACTTTCCGTGCTCCCAGAGTCGATCAGGCATGGCGTCTCGTACCCGTTGGCCAGCACCGTTGTTGTTGCCGTTTGGAGCGTCCGGGGCCGCGATTGGTCCAGGGTCACTGAAGCCAGTCTTGGTTGTTGCATCGCTGCGTTTTCTTCAGACCCTGTGGAGTCGTCTAAGCTGGGGTCCTTGGCTATCAGCCAAGGTGGCGGCGTCCATGGATCGCACGCGGTCGGGGGTGGACAAAATGGCCACCATGGATTGCACCACGCTCAATTGACCATGGGTGTCACAAGATGGCGGCGCCCATCCTCCCCACGTGGTGTCCGGGACCCAAAATGGCGGCGCCCGCGGGCCGCACATGGATCATTGGGGAGGTTGAGTCTGCTGTCCCCGTTCTACCCCGGAGATAGCGGCGACCCCCCGGGACTGGCACACCACTGCGTAATGCCCCTTTTTGCCGCAGCTCTTACAGATAGCTGAGCGGGCCGGGCAGCGCTGCCGGGGGTGTTTCGCCTGCCCGCAAAAATATCAGCGGGGCCCACCGGGATGGTCTGGTGCTCTAGCCGCGCAGGCCTGCGGGGGGGGCGGGGGGGGGGGGGTACCGGAGAGTCGGTCGCCACGGAGCCCAAGGGGCTGCCGCGCGGTCGGGGCCATAGGCGCGGACATTTTGGGAGGCCACGTCGAGGGAGGCCGCAAGGGCCCATGCCTCTGCGAGTCCTAATGAGTCTCTCTCTAACAGACTTTGGCAAATTTGAGAAGAAGTCATACCTGCCACAAAAGCATCCCTGATTAGGAGCTCCGTGTGCTCATTTGCGCTCACCGACGGGCAGTTGCAGTTCCTTTCCAAAATCAACAGTGCGCTGTAGAACACATCGAGCGATTCTCCAGGGATTTGCCGTCTCGTCGCGAGTAGGTGGCGTGCGTAGACCTGGTTCATGGGCCGAATGTAGACTCCTTTCAGCATGGTGAGCGCCGTCGGGAAATCCTCCGCGTCTTCGATGAGCGTGTAGATCTCCGGGCTCACCCTGGAATGCAGGACCTGCATTTTCTGATCTTCCGTGGTCCAGCCGGGGGCCGTTCGAAGGTAACCTTCGAAACATGCTAGCCAGTGTTTAAACACGGCCGCCGAGTTTGCTGCATGGGGGCTGATTCGCAGACACTCTGGGGCGATCTGGAGCTCCATAGTCTTTTTAAGCTTGCTTAATAAATTGTAGCGCAACAATTACTCACTCAAGTCGAGAAGTGATGAAGTCAATCGAGGCTTGATTAAGCAAGACCTGTTCCCCAGCAGCTCAGTTACAGAATGCGGCTGCTGATAGAACCCGGGCTCTTATACGCCGCCTTTCTGGGTGGAGCCAGCAGGCAGCAGATCCAACCAGGACCCGGGACCAGTCAGCCAATAGCCTCTCGGCTTCACAGGTACCATACTACCCCTAATACACACCACCACAGTCGTGATGTTCCTTATCTGTATTGCGAGAGGGGCTGTGATGTGCCCCTGTTGTAAATGGCCTGTAAAGACGCTGAGTGTAATGGTGTCTGTTGTGGGCCACGTGTCTCACTGGAACATCGTGGAGGAATTGAGTGTGGTGCAGGACCCTCCTGTGTCCCAAAGAAATTCCACGGGTTGTCCCCCAACTTTGCCTGCTACTACCGGTCTACCGGACTTGTCCCAAAGGGTGTCGCAGACCCAAGTTGGGGAGCCCGAACACTGTCAGTCGGTGCCGTTCATGTCTGTACTCTCTGAACGGGCGCTAACGCTATGGATCGGCTTTGCCCTATTCTTGTTTAGGGTGCCTGTCTGTTGTTTCTCTGCTGCTTCTGGGGTGCTGGACAATCTCGTGCAAAGTGTCCTAGCTGTCCACAATGAGAAGATTCCTGAGTTTTGGGCTGGGGTTGGCTGTTCCTGCCCTCATTTACCCATGCGGGGTTCTGGTGTGCCTTAACTGGGTTCATTTCAACCTGCTCTTCATTGGGTGTTGTAAATGCGGTTTTGCCTCCAATTGATTGCTCCCAAGCGCGGGACAATCTCTTCAAAACCCATTTTTCATTGTGGGCCTCATCTGAGGGGTCATAATTTGTGCAAGCTTTTCGTCCTGCTTCTGTGGCGTGGGAGACTAGAATTCTGGTCCATTTGGCCATATTATCTGTGGACAAATGGGCACGGGCTAACTCTCCAAAAAGTGCGGTGAAGTGAATCCGCAAACGCTGTGGGGTGCTCTGTCTTCTTTTGCCTACACTTATTTAGGCCTTCTACGGGGTCTCCTCTGTTAAAGCCGATCGCATCAAGGATCGCTGTGTGCATGTCTTGGAGTGTGCCTCCTCCTACATTCTGTGGGTCGGGAAGGGCTGCTACGACTGAAGGGTCGAGGCTTAAAACTGTGAGCTTCACTTGCTCCTTTTCGTCCAGGCCGTACATGGTTGCCTGTTGTCTGACTTTCGGGAAAAATTGGTGGGGGTCTGAAGTGGGAAGGAACGGTGTAATTTTTACACACGCGTCCCGTAATTGGGTCACGGTTAACAGGGTTGTGTAAGGGAAATCTGCTTCTCCTTCTCCTGCGGCCCTGCGGTCTGTGGTCACAGGATTCATGGGGTGTGTTCTGCCTGTTCGGTTGGGGCGCTTTCCTTTTCTGGGGTTTTTCCTGCATACATGTCCCATGTACGTATCAATGGGTAGTATCGTTCAATTCCTGCCAATCGGGGCCATTTTCTTGATCTATTTGGGGTCCGATTGTACTCTGAAATCCATTTTGCATGAACAGCAGAGATTGCAATTCCGCAATTTGCTTCCGGCACTTTGCATGGTCTACTGAGCTCTGCCTTTGTTCCGTTGTGGAAGTATGGAGTGCTCTTAAATTGGGCTGCTTTTAGATTATTGCACTGTTTTTGCAATTTCTCAACTTGCTGTTCTGTTTCTTGTCTTACCAAGACCGCACGTTGCGTGTCCTGGTAGGCCTTATCGTATTGTGCCTGAAAACTGTTCAAGTGTGCGAGACAAGACTGATGTGCCCTCTTGGCATCATCCACCTCTCTGCCCCTCACTGCTAACTTCTCTTTCAGATCTCGATTCTGTTTCTCTACCTCACTCACGTCTACCTCACTACTTCTGTCTCTCTCCTCTATCTCTCTACGGAGCGTCCTAATGACCTCCTCTGTGCCTCGCAATTGTGCCAAACAGGACATGATTGCCATCGGCTTGCGAGCTTTTCCCAAGCTCTTCTTGTGGATCTCTGACAGGTTCTCCCACCAAGTATGTCCTATACTCCCGGGTCCTGTTTCCTCATTATCACAGAATTCACTCCAAAGGTGCTATCCCTTTGAGATATTTCCTGATCTCTTCTTCCCAAACGGGACACTGTCCTACTCTACTGCTGGTCGCTGCGACCTTGAATTCCTGGGGGTTCATAAGGCGTTCCATTGCCTTCATTGCCATTTTCTCCACTAGGATCTCTACCGAATTTGGAACAGGGGGTGATAAAGCACTGATACAGACACGGGTACGGCTTACGCCAATTTCCGGCCTACAAAACTCCCGACAGTTTTTCGCCACAAAATCTCTCAGGTTTACCTTATATCCCTTTTAGTACGCATATATTAACACACTTCCGAATCTCAGCGTCTTGATCAGTACTGTTTTGACGCTTGTGGTTTTCTGTTCCCAATTGGATTCTCAATAGAAATTTTGGGTTCTCTCGGAGTGGTTAGGCCACTTCTAAATCGAGTCCCGTCAGATGTCGCCAGTAAACGTTGGTAACCTTTGGTTGGTTCTTAATTTGGCTCTATTTAATCACGTTTGCTCAAGAGTCGTCGGGTATCTTTCGACACCGCCACAAGGTTCAGAACCGAATACTGATCAATGACTCGATACACCAGTTAGTAAGTTCAAAAGCAATGCTCATTTATTTACACACAGTCAAATCTACTCATGCATAAACTCGACAAACTAAACTACCACTATTACTAAAGCCTATACTTAGCTTCTGGCGCCCACTCAGTCAGAGGAACAATGGCTGTTGCTCGGTTCTGAGGCTGCTGCGTTGAGCTGTTTACAGGGTAGCATCTATCTCGTACTGTGCGTTGACTTGGGACTTACTTGGTCTGATGTAGCTGCTAGGCAGGTCTCTCTCTTCGGTGAGAGCCAAAGCCAAAGAAGGAAGATTCTCCCTTGGGTGATACCTCTTACACTGCAAGGGGCTTCCCGCTCTTTTGGGCGGGCTTTGAACTTGGCCTCAACTAATTGGGTCTTTTCCAATCATCTGTTTCGATTTTCCTCCAATGGAGGGATGATTTCCTGATCGCTGGGCGTGTCCTGGTGACTGTCAGTCTGCTTTGTCTTAGCTTCTTCTGGTGCCGGGGAGTCTGCCCTAACATTGTGTATCTAAATGTTTCCCTTTTGTCCCCGGAGATGGCTCATTAGTAAGTAAATCGTTTGGTAGTTTCTGTCCTGTCTGAGCATTTAATTTTCTAATCAACAGACAGAGCTTGCACCTGCTTGTTTCGCAGCATTGTCCAATTTTCCCTGCATTCTTTGCGGGTGTCCATTTTGTAATCGGGACGTGGCCATCCCAGATGGCTACAGTTTCCAGAGGCCATTCCAGTACATAATATTACAGCTAAAAGGATTATGGAGGAGTTACTTAAATTCTTTACGAGATATGGACTACCCACAGAAATTCAATCGGATCAAGGATCGAATTTTACTTCGAAGTTATTCAAAGAAGTTTTGGATAGTTTAGGAATAAAACAATTTAAATCAACTGTGCACCATCCAGAATCGCAGGGAGCATTGGAAAGGTGGCATCAGACATTAAAGACAATGTTGAGGGCATATTGTCAAGATTATCCAGAGGATTGGGGTAAAGGAATTCCATTCGTATTGTTTACAATTAGGGATGCGCCTAATGAGTCTACCAAATTTAGTCCTTTTGAACTAATTTTTGGTCATGAGGTAAGAGGACCACTTAAATTGATTAAGGAAAAATTGGTGGGTGAGAAATCGAAATTAAACTATTGGATTACGTGTCAAATTTTAGGGAACGATTAAATAGAGCAGGTGAATTGGCTAGACAACATTTGAAAGTTGCACAAAATGTGATGAAACGGGTAGCGGACAAGAAATTCAAAGTTCGTAGTGGGGATAAAATTTTAGTGTTGCTACCAGTGGTAGGGGCCCCTTAAAAAGCTAGGTTTTGTGGACCGTATCAGATTGAAAGGAAATTAAGTGAGGTGAATTATGTGGTAAAAACACCAGATAGAAGGAAGACTCAGAGTGTGTCATGTGAATATGCTTCGAAGGTACTTTAAAAGGGAAGGAGAGAAAAAGGAGGTTTTAATGACTCTAACTCAAAGGGATGAACCAAATCCAGTTGACTGTGAATTTGACATACCTCAAATTAAATTGGAAAATGAGGATGTTCTTAAAAATTGGGATGAATTGTAAAGTTACCTTCCAGAGGAAAAACGAACTGACCTGAAAGGGTGATTGATATCACATGGGCAAGTTTGTAGAGATTGGCAAGTTCTAAAATGGCTATACATGATGTAGATGTAGGAAATGCTGTTCCTATCAAACAACATCCATATAGACTTAATCCTTTAAAATTGGCACAGGTTAACAGAGAGATTGAGAGTATGCTGAAGAATGGCATAATTGAAGTGGGTTGCAGCCAATGGAGCTCACCCATAGTGATGGTACCTAAACCAGACGGTACCCAACGGTTGCGTGTGGACTATCGAAAGGTGAATGCCGTTACAAGAACGGACTCTTATTCTATCCCACGTTTGAAGGATTGCTTTGCGATATTGGGACAATCTGCTTTTATTTCCACTTTCCAGACATGGAAAGAACATTTAAAACATCGTATTGAGTTCTTCGCTCGACTTCAGGAGGCGGGTTTGGTGATGAACCTAGCCAAAAGTGAAGTTGGAGCAGGCCGAATCACTTTCCTTGCGGAGTTTCCGATACCCTCAAGACAAAGGGAAATAATGTGATTTCTTAGCATGAATGGCTTTGATCGAACAGTTATGCAAAAGTTTTGTGGCGTGATTACTCCACTGATGGAATTGCTGAAGAAACGTAAAAAATTTCAATGGACAGCGGACTTTCAACAGGCATTTGACTGCCTGAAAGCTGTGATCACCAATGCTCCTGTATTGGAGAATTGCAAGGGACTCTGTGGTCAGATTGAACTAACTTATCTGATTCTAAAGAGAAATGCCGAGGAGTAGAGGAATGAATGGATCGTGCAGAGATTTTGTTCAAAGAGACTGTCAATCGAGAAGGATTTTGTTTGGAGGAAGAAGAACAACGAAAAATGGACAATATTATTATACCTGTTTGCGTGAGTTGTTTTTTTTTAAACGAAAAGGTATATTTACTGTGTACATTTCTTAGTGGATGGTACAAAAGTGAAAAATGAAACCATCTTGAAGTTGATGGTTTATTTTTTTTTCTTGGGGGGAGGTGGCATGTGAGAGTATCTTTAAGACATGGATGTTTAAGCAATGTACCTTTAAAAAAACAGTGACGTCAGAGACTGGGTGGAGCTGAGGTCAGGTCAGCAATTTTGCAGTTTAGATTTGCAGTTTGAAAATGCAGCTTGTCTGTGTCTGTGTGTTTCCAGAGATCTGCAGGTTTGAAAACGAGCTTGTGTGTGTCTGTGTGCTTCCAGAGAGCTTCAGTTTGGAGAAAAAGAGCTTGGGGAGTGTCTGTGTTTGCAGTGAGCTGGATCTCTGCCATGAAAGACTATCTCTGGATAATTTGGGTGATTTAAACTCATAATAGTAAAGCCTTTAACCTGATGTGATTTTGTTTAAAGGTGTTAAGTCTCTTGTAAGTTTGAAGGAACATTTTAAGGAATTATTTAGTGTTGCAATATTTTCTGAGTTATCTTTGAAGTAAGGGGTGCTAAGAGATCCAATGTTTATTTAAGATGTTAATTTGAGTTCAATGAATAAAAATTGTTTTGTGTTTAAAAACCCAAATGACCATAATTGTAATCCCACACCAAGGGAACAAGCTGTGTGCTCGGAAAAGCAACAAATACATTAAAGGGAAAGGTTGGTTGAACTCCATGATACATTTTGGGGTTCTGAAAATGCGTCGTCCATAACAATCTATGTAAATTGTGAACAATTGTGGGCCCAACACTGATCCCTGAGGGACACCACTAGCTACTGATTGCCAACCAGAGAAACACCCACTAATCCCCACTCTTTGCTTTCTATTAATTAACCAATCCTCTATCCATGCTACCACTTTACCCTTAATGCCATGCATCTTTATCTTCAGCAACAACCTTTTGTGTGGCACCTTGTCAAAGGCTTTCTGGATATACCACATCCATTGGCTCCCCGTTATCTACCGCACTCGTAATGTCCTCAATAAATTCCACTAAATTAGTTAGGCATGACCTGCCCTTTTTGAACCCTTGCTGCATCTGCCCAATGGGACAATTTCCATCCAGATGCCTTGCTATTTCTTCCTTGATGATAGATTCCAGCATCTTCTCTACTACCGAAGTTAAGCTCACTAGCCTATAATTACCCGCTTTTTGCCTACCTCCTTTTTTAAACAGTGGTGTCACGTTTGCTCATTTCCAATCCGCTGGGACCATCCCAGAGTCTAGTGAATTTTGGTAAATTATCACTAGTGCAATTGCAATTTCCCTAGCCATCTCTTTTAGCACTCTGGGATGCATTCTATCAGGGCCAGAAGACTTGTCTACCTTTAGCCCCATTAGCTTGCCCATCACTACCTCCTTAGTGATAACAATCTTCTCAAGGTCCCTTGTAAGTCTTGGATTGACTACCTTTCCTGTTTTACTTTTGTGCCAGACAGAAATAAATAATTGTTGCACTTTCACCCTGTGTTCCTTGACTGTTTGCCATTGCCTACCCACAGTCACCCTTTAAGTAACATTTCCCAATAGCCAAATCACACCTCAAATCATCGTAGTTTTCTTTATTAAGATTCAGGACCCTCATCTCAGAATCAACTACTTCACTCTCCATCATGATGAACAATTCCATCATGTTATGGTAGCGCATCTCCAAGGGATCTCGCACAACTAGATTACAATGATTCCGTTCTCATTACATTGTACTATGTCAAGGATGGCCTTTCTCTAGTTGGCTCCTCAACATATTGGCACAGAAAACCACCCATATGCAGTCCAGGAATTCCTCCTCTACAGTATTGTGGTTAATTTGATTTGCCCAATCTACATGCAGATTAAAATCACCCACAATATAGATGTTCCTTTATCGCATGAGTCTCTAATTTCCTATGTAATGTCATTCCCAACATCAGCACTCCAGTTTGGGGGTCTATACACAACACCCATTCATGTTTTGTGTTCTTTGGTGTTTCTCCGCTCTATCCACCCAGGTTCCACATTATCAGAAATAATATTCTTCTTGTTATGTTAATTCCCTCTTTCACCAGAACTGCAACGCCACCACCTTTTCTTTGTTGTCTATCCTTCCTAAATACCCCAGGACGTTCAGTTCCCACCTGGGGTCATCCTGCAGCCATATCTCCGTTACCCCGATTATATCACATCCATTATCGTTCATTTGCACGATTAGTTCATCCGCTTTATTGTGAATGATCCATGTGTTCAGATACAAAGCTTGTCTTTTTAACATTGATATGGAGATGCCGGAGTTGGACTGGGGTGAGCACAGTAAGAAGTCTTACAACACCAGGTTAAAGTCCAACAGGTTTGTTTCGAA
The DNA here is from genome assembly GCF_047496885.1 of Scyliorhinus torazame. Classification (NCBI taxonomy): domain Eukaryota; kingdom Metazoa; phylum Chordata; class Chondrichthyes; order Carcharhiniformes; family Scyliorhinidae; genus Scyliorhinus; species Scyliorhinus torazame. Next base: position 106,443,685 of record NC_092718.1, on the reverse strand, counting down.
TCACTAGCTTTTGGAGCACTGCTGAGGAAGGAGCAGTGCTCCAAAAGCTAATGATTTGAAACAAACCTGTTGGACTTTAACCTGGTGGTGTAAGACTTCTTACTTTTTAACATTACTTGTCTTGCTTTCATATTTTTCACTGTTTGAATCTGGCCCTTCGTTTCTCTGTCTATCAATTTTCTTATTCCAATTTCTGGCTTTTATTTTTGTCCTTGTTGCCTCCTCCTCTGACTCATTGCATAGGTTCCCATCCCCCTGGCCTTTTAGTTTCAAATAAATAACTTCCAACTGACATAAAAGTGGACTCGAAAAGCTTTTATAAATATGCAAAAGGAAAACAATTGAAAATGGTAATTGTAGGTCCCTCACAGTTCGATTCAAGAGAATTTATAAGAGAGAACAAGGAAATGGCAGAGCATTTGAACAACTACTTTAGTTCTGTCTTCATTGAGAAAGATGCAAATAACTTCCCAGAAATGGTAGGGAATCAAGGTCCTAGTCAGGAGGAGGAAGAGAAGTCATATTGCATTACTGGAAAAAAGTGCGGGAAAAATTAATGGAATTGAAAACAAATAAATTCCCTGGGCCGAATAATTTACATTCCAGGGTATGAAATGAAGTGCCATGGACGTAACAAATTTGTTGGTTGTCATCTACCAAACCTCTGCAGATTCTGTAATCGGCCCCACAAATGTAAAGCCGCTATTGTTTTTTCAAAAGGAGGGAGGAACAGGAAATTGCAGACCGGTTAGCCTAACATCAGTAGAAGGGAAAAGCTAGAGTCATAATAAAGGATGGGTGAGCAGGACACTTAGAAAATATCATCGGGATTTGACAAAGTCAAATTGGCTTTATGAAAGTGAAATCATGTTTCACAAACCTACTGCATTTTTTTTGAGGACTCAATGAGCAGAATAGATAAGGGAACACCAGTGGATGTGATGCATTTGGATTTTCAGAAAACTTGTCCCACCGAAGAGGTTATTGTGTAGAATGAAAGCACACTAGATTGGGGGTAATGTATTGGCAAGGATGGAGTAATGGTTAGAAGACAGGAAACAGAGTGCAGGAATAAATAATTATTTTTCAAAGTGGAAGGCAGTGACTAGTGGGGTTCTGCAGGGATCAGTGCTTGGGCTTAGGTATTCACAATATATATCAATAATTTGGAGGAGGGGCCCAAATGTAATATTTCCAACTTAGCTAATGACACGAAACCTGGTGGGAACGTGAATGGTGAGGATGATGTCAAGAGGCTTCAGAGTCATTTGACAAGCTGACTGAATAGACATATACTTTTATTTTTAAATTTAGAGTATCCAATTCATTTTTTCCAATTAAGGGGCAATTTAGCGTGACCAATCCACCTATCCTGCATATCTTTTGGGTTGTGGGGACAACACAGGGAGAATGTGCAAACTCCACATGGACAGTGACACAGAGCCGGGATCGAACCTGTGACCTCGGCAATGTGAAGCAACCATGCTAACCACTTGCACCACCATGCTGCCCTTGAATGGACATATACATGGCAGATGCATTAAACACGGATAAGTGTGAAGTTATTCACTTCCGACAAAGGAACAGGATAGCAGTGTATTTTTAAAATAGTGATAGATTGCAAAATTTGGAGACAAAAAGAGAGATGGGTGCTCTGGTACACCAGTTAGTGAAAGCAAGCATGCATGTACAGCAAGAAGTGAGGAAGGAAAATGGTGTGTTGATGTTCCTTGCAAGAGGACTGAAGTATTGGGACAAGAATGTCTTACTGCAGCTGTACAAGGCCTTGGTGAAACCACAGGTCGAGTATTGTACAGTTTTGAACTCCTTGCCTAAGAATTGATATACCTTCCAGAGAAGGAGTACAGGGAAGGTTCATCATAGATTTCTGGGATATCCTGAGAATAAGGTGAAGTAGGCCATTTTCCAAGATCATATTTTTATCTCATCTCATCAAACATTCTTCATTCATTGGACTGTTTTATTGGACCGATTGGCACCGTTTATAATGTGCCCACAATGCAGAAGGGGACACCCGGATGGACATTCGTTTAAATCCCCTTCTGCACAGCTGAGAGACCTTTAATTCAAAATTGATGGAAGACCCTTGTTCTGCCCAGCAACAGCACGAGGCTGCATCTTAAAACGGCCCCCTGGCCAGGAGATCTGGAAATCTGCGAGTCAAGACCCTAGCAGTGGGATATATGGCACAACTGTATTGCAAAGATTTATGAAAGAATGAAATAATATATTAATAAAATGGCCAAGGCAGGCAAAGAAACCAGAATAGGAGGAATAAAAGAAATGTATAAATTAGATTAGCGTCCCCCACACACACAGCAGGACAAAGATGACATTAACACCTCATCTAGCAAACACAGAAATAAACGCATAGCACAGCTACAGACATCGGAGGTCGATTTAGTTAAGGAGACACATCAGGGGGATAATGGGAAACACATTAAAGAAGGGAAGGACACTCGGAGCAAGCACAGATCATCTCATCAACACGAACGCACTCCATACAGATGCAAATTGACAAGGGAGGGACGCTCGGAGCAAGCACAGATAATCTCATCAACACGAACACACTCCATACAGATGCAAATTGACAAATGAGGGACACTCGGAGCAAGCACAGATAATCTCATCAACACGAACACACACCATACAGATGCAAATTGACAAAGATGCATATTCTCAGTTTAAACCTGTCTGAGAGATCTAAATCAAAACTACCCTTTAACTATTATGTATGAGCAAATGTTCCCGCTCAAATTTGGATTCCTATAAAAATGTGTAATTGTTGAGATCAACATGGGCCAAGCCACTGTTTGAGCCGGCTGCGTGGGTCTCCCTGAAGGCTTCAGTAATTGTACAATAAAGAACAATGCTTTGAACCTTGCCTTGAGACTCGGCCTCTTGGCTGCACTGGTACAAGGGATTTTTCCCTACAACATAAGGGTAGGACATTTAGGGCTGAGATGAGGAGACATTTCTTCACTCAGAAGATTTGCTACAACAGAAATTCGGTGAGGCCAAATATTATGGGCTGGATCCTCCGTCGGCGAGATCCTCTGTTTCACCGGCAGCACACTCACGCCCGCAGATTTCCTGGCGGCATGAGGGTGCTCACAATAGGAAAACCCATTGGCTGGCTGCCAGGAAGGAGGATCCCATTGCCAGCACGGGCAAAAACGGGTGCGGCGGTTGGAGAATCCCGCCCTACATGTTTTCAAGAAGCATTTTGATATAACACTTGGAGCAAAGGAAATCAAAGGATATGGGGCGGAAAACGGGATCAGGCTATTGAATTGAATGATCAGCTACGATAATGAGGACTGGCAGAGCAGGCTCAAAGGACTGAATGGCCTTCTCCTGCTCTTATTCTCTATGTTTCCATGTCCAGATATTATATGAGAGAGATTGGGTTGACTGGGCTTCCCTTCATTGGAAGCTATAAAACTGCAAGGGAATGTAATTGAACAATATAAAATTCTTTTTTTTCAAAAAAAAAATATCTTTATTAAAGTTTTTTAACACAATTTTTCACCCTTACAAACAATAACCCCCCCGTAACAAAAAAACGAGAAATCGCGCAGAGCAAGTAATATACATGGCAAAATGATATATCTACACAGCTTTGTACACTGGCCCTCTCCCGTACGTGCCAGTTTCCCCAACCCTTCATGTTATCTCTTGCTCACCCACCCTCCCAGGACGTCCCCCCAAGGTTGCTGCTGCTGCTGACCGACCTTCCTCTAACGCTCCGCGAGATAGTCTAGGAACAGTTGCCACCACCTGTAGAACCCCTGCGCAGACCCTTTCAAGGCAAACTTAATCATCTCCAACTTTATGAACCCAGCCATATCATTTATCCAGGCCTCCAGGCTGGGGGGCTTCGCCTCCTTCCACATTAGCAAGATCCTTCGCCGGGCTACTAGGGACGCAAAGGCCAGAATTCCGGCCTCTTTCGCCTCCTGCACTCCCGGTCATCCACTACTCCAAATATTGCTAGCCCCCAACCTGGCTTGACCTGGACTTTCACCACCTGAGATATCATCACTCCTCTCCAGAACCCCTCCAGTGCCGGGCATGACCAAAACATATGGACATGGTTCGCCGGGCTCCCTGCGCACCTTCCACATCTGTCCTCTACTCAACCTCGCCCCCGTCAAGTGCGCTCTGTGAACCAACTTAAATTGTATCAGGCTGAGCCTGGCACACGAGGAGGAGGAATTAACCCTACCCAGGGCCTCAGCCCACAGCCCTTCCTCGATCTCCTCCCCCAGCTCCTCCTCCCATTTACCCTTCAACTCTTCTACTAGCACTTCCCCCTCTTCTTTCATCTCTTGGTGTATTTCCGACACCTTGCCCTCCCCGACCCATACCCCCGAGATCACCCGATCTTGAACTTGTGCCGGGAGCAACGGGAATTCCCTCAGCTGTCGCGCACAAAAGCCCTCACCTGCATATATCTAAAGGCATTTCCCGGGGGTAACTCAAACTTTTCCTCCAATGCCCCTAGGCTCGCAAACGTCACGTCGATGAACAGGTCCCCCATTCTTCCAATCCCCGCCCGATGCCAGCTCTGGAACCTCCCGTCCATCTTCCCCGGGACATACCGGTGGTTACCCCTGATCGGGGACCACACCGATGCTCCCATTGCACCCTGGTACCATCTCCACTGGCCCCAGATCTTTAGCGTTGCCGCCACCACCGGGCTCGTGGTATACTTTGTCGGCGAGAGCGGCAGCAGTGCCGTCACCAACGCCCCCAGGCTCGTTCCTTTTCAGGACGCCATCTCCATCCTCTTCCATGCCGCCCCCTCTCCCTCCATAACCCACTTGCGGATTATTGCCACATTTGCAGCCCAGTAGTAGCTCCCCAGGTTGAGCAGCGCCAACCCTCCTCGGTCCCTACTGCGTTCCAGAAACCCTCTCCTTACTCTCGGGGTCTTATTCGCCCACACAAACCCCATAATACTCCGACCTCCTCTCTTAAAAAAGGCCTTAGTGATCACGATGGGAAGGCACTGAAAGACAAACAGAAACCTCAGAAGGACCACCATTATGACCGACTGCACTCTACCCGCCAGCGAGAGCGGTAACATGTCCCATCTTTTGAAATCCTCCTCCATTTGCTCCACCAACCTCTTCAGATTCAGTTTATGTAGGGTCCCCCAACTCCTGGCTATCTGGATCCCCAGATACCGAAAGCTCCCCTCCGCCCTCCTCAGCGGTAGGTCCCCTATCCCTCTTTCTTGGTCCCCCGCCTGTAGTACAAAGAGCTCACTCTTCCCTACATTGCGCTTATAGCCCGAAAACTCCCCAAACTCCCTTCGAGTCTGCATGACCTCCACCATCCCCTCCATTGGATCCGCCACGTACAGCAACAGGTCATCCGCATATAGCGACACCCGATGCACTTCTCCCTCTCTGACCACCCCCCTCCATTTATTAGACTCCCTCAATGACATGGCCAATGGTTTGATCGCCAATGCGAACAGCAGGGGGGACAGGGGGCACCCCTGCCTCGTCCCTCGGTACAATTGAAAGTACTCCGACCTCCGCCGGTTCGCCACTACACTCGCCATCGGGGCTCTGTAAAGGAGCTTAACCCAACTGATAAACCCTCCCCCGAACCCAAACCTACGCAGCACCTCCCAGAGGTACTCCCACTCTACTCGGTCAAAGGCCTTCTCCGCGTCCATAGCTGCCACTATCTCCGCCTCTCCCTCCTCCGATGGCATCATCATCATGTTTAAGAGCCGCCGCACGTTAGTGTTTAATTGCCTGCCCTTTACGAATCCCGTCTGGTCTTCATGGATCATCCCCGGGACACAGTCCTCGATCCTCGTGGCCAGCACTTTTGCCAGCAACTTTGCATCCACATTGAGGAGCGAGATCGGCCTGTACGATCCACATTGCAGTGGGTCCTTGTCCCGCTTTAGGATCAAAGAAATTGTCGCTTCCGACATTGTCGGGGGCAGGGTCCCCTCCTCTCTTGCCTCCTTAAAGGTCCTCATCAGTAGCGGGGCCAACAGGTCTACGTACTTCCTGTAGAACCCCACCGGGAATCCGTCCGGTCCCGGGGCCTTCCCCGCCTGCATACTCCCCAAACCCTTGCTCAGCTCCTCCAACCCAATTGGTGCCCCCAAACCAGCCACCTCCTGCTCCTCCACCCTCGGGAATCTCAGTTGATCTAGGAATCGTCTCATCCCCTTTTCCCCCGCTGGGGGCTGGCATCTGTACAGCTCTTCATAAAAGAGCTTAAATATCTTGTTTATTTTTGTGGCAATCCGAACCGTGGCTCCCCTTCCATCTTTGACTCCCCCTATTTCCCTTGCTGCCATCCTCTTACGGAGCTGGTGTGCCAGCATCCGACTAGCCTTTTCCCTACACTCGTATGTCGCCCCCTGCGCTTTCCTCCACTGTGCCTCCACCTTCCCTGTGGTCAACAGGTCAAACTCCGTCTGGAGCCGTCGTCTTTCCCCAAGTAATCTTTCCTCCGGGGCCTCTGCGTATCTCCTGTCCACTCTCAAAATCTCCCCCACTAACCTCGCCCTTTCCATACCCTCTGTCTTCTCCGTATGAGCCCGAATGGAGATTAGCTCTCCCCTGATCACCGCCTTCAACGCCTCCCATACCACCCCCACCCGCACCTCCCCGTTGTCGTTGGCCTCCAAGTACCTTTCGATACACCCCCTCACCTTCCCACACACCACCTCGCCCGCCAGCAGTCCCACATCCAGCCACCACCACGGGCGTTGGTCCCTCTCCTCTCCCAGCTCCAGTTCCACCCAGTGCAGGGCATGGTCCGAAACGGCTATGGCCGAATACTCCGTCCCCTCCACCCTTGGGATGAGCGCCCTACCCAGAACAAAAAAATCTATCCGGGAGTAGGCTTTGTGTACATGGGAGAAGAAAGAAAATTCCCTGGCCTGCGGCCTTGCAAACCGCCATGGGTCCACTCCCCCCATCTGATCCATAAACCCCCTAAGTACCTTGGCTGCCGCCGGCCACTTTCCAGTCCTTGATTTGGAGAGGTCCAGTGCTGGATCCAATACTGTATTGAAGTCCCCTCCCATTTTCAGGCCTCCTATCTCCAGGTCCGGAATGCGCCTCAACATGCGCTTCGTGAATCCTGCATCATCCCAGTTCGGGGCGTATACGTTTACCAACACCACCCACGTCCCTTGCAGCCTACCGCTCACCATTACATATCACCCTCCATTGTTCACTACAATAGTCTTGGCCTCAAATGACATCCGCTTTCCCACCAATATTGCCACCCCTCTATTCTTCGCGTCCAGTCCTGAGTGGAATACCTGTCCTACCCATCCCTTTCTTAACCTGACCTAGTCCGCCACCTTCAGGTGTGTCTCTTGGAGCATGACCACGTCCGCCTTCAGTCCCTTTAAGTGCGCGAACACTCGAGCCCTCTTCACCGGCCCATTCAGGCCCCTCACATTCCACGTTATCAGCCGGATTGGAGGGGCTCTCACCCCCCTGCCGACTAGCCATCTCCTTTTCTGGGCCAGTCCCGTGTCCACGCCTCCCTCACCCTCCAGTCACCCAAATGAGGGACCCCCGTCCCGACCACCTCTTCAGTGTCCCATTCCCTTTCGGCCAGTGCAGCAGCAACCCTTTTTCCCCCCACCTTCCCCCCATGCCCTCCACCCCGCTAGACCCCTGTCTAGCTTTTTTGCTCCCCCATGTCACTCCCGTAAGTCAGCTGGCGCCTGCTGACCCCGGCTTCCCCCACCGTCCCATTGACTTCCCCGTGTGGGAGTCTCCCAATCAATATGCATTCCTTTGTTCCCTTCCCGCCTTTCTTCCCGCGCACGGGAAAAAACCCCGCGCTTTCCAAAGCCCGCGCGCCGCCCCCTCTGGCACAGCTCCTGTCGAGCCTTGTGTCTCTCCCCCAGCCCATGTAACATTTCCTGCGCGTGATTGACCCCCTATATACAACAACCATCACACATCAAACCTCAAACATCCCCCCCACCCTCACAAACCCTCAGTTAGAGTTCAACTTTTCGGCTTGTACAAAGGTCCACGCCTCTTCAGGCGTTTCAAAGTAATAGTGTTGGCCCTTGTATGTGACCCACAGTCGCGCTGGCTGCAGCATTCCGAATTTCACTTCTCTCTGGTACAACGCCGCTTTGGCCCGGTTGAAACCCGCTCTCCGCTTTGCAACCTCCGTGCTCCAGTCCGGGTATATTCGGATCTCTGCATTGTCCCACTTACTGCTCCGCTCCTTCTTGGCCCATCTCAGGACCCACTCTCTGTCCGTGAACCGGTGAAACCTCACCACCATCGCCCTTGGCGGCTCATTTGCCTGTGGCTTCCTCGCTAGCATCCGATGTGCCCCGTCCAACTCCAGCGGCCTTGAAGGGGCCTTCATGCCCATCTTCGCCTCGAGCATCGTGCTTGCGTATGCCCCAGCATCGGCCCCCTCCACTCCCTCAGGGAGACGCAGGATCCGCAGATTCTTTCTCCTCGACCTGTTCTCCAGGTCTTCGAGTCTTCCCGCCCACCTCTTGTGTAGCGCCTCTTTCTGCTCCACTCTCACCGTCAGGCCCACGAGCTCGTCCTTGTTCTGACTGACTCTTTTCTGTACCTCCTGGATCTTAACTTCGTGGGCCTTCTGGGTGACCCCGAGTCCTTCGATTGCCGAACGCATAGGCGCCAACATCTCCTTGCGCATCTCCTCAAAGCAGTGCTTGATGAACTCCTGCAGCTCCCCTTTGTCCCTGGCCGCCGCCATTTTGTTTTCCTTCCCTCGCTTCTCCCGTTGCTCCAGTGCCGCTCCTTTTGCCGCTGCACTTCTGGTCCGTTTCATAAAAGTTGGAGGGGGACCTCTCTCTTCCCTTCCCCACTGGTTGCGTCAAAAAAAAGTTCCGTTGGGGCTCCTCTTGCGAGCCCGAAAGTCCGTGGTAGCGGGAGCTGCCGAATTGTGCGGCTTAGCTCAGCATAGCCGCAACCGGAAGTCAGAATATAAAATTCTGTTGGAGCTAAGCCAGGTGGATACCTGGATATTGTTTCAACTAGCTGGAGGGCTAACAGTCTCAGGATATGGGGTCGGGCATTTAGGACTGAGATGGGGAGAAGCATCTTCATTCAGAGGGTGGTGAACATTTTGAATTCTCTACCACAGAAGACTGAGGAGGCCAAGCCACTGTATGTATTGAAAAAGGGAATATGTAAACTTCTCAACTTGAAAGGCATCACAGAGTATGGGGGAGAGTGTGAGGGCATGGTGTTGCGATAAAGGATTGGTTATGTTCGTAAAGAATGATGAAGCAGGCTCGAATGGCTGACTGCCTTACTCCTGCTCCCATATACTATGCTTCTATTTTATTCAACTATAATAACTGATTATTAACCCTTTCCAAGCCAAAAGTCCAGGTGGGCATGATCAGTTTCTAATTTGCTTCTCGAGTGTGATGGTCATCACTTGCGTGCCGGGAGTGGAGAGGAGCCGGACTTGTGAGGGATGCCTCTACTGGGACAGAGGATAAATGCATCGTGAGGCTCGGGGCCTTCATTTGCCTTCCAGGAATGGAGAGGAGCCAGGTGAGAGACCCTTTGTTGTTTCAGAATTTGAAAAAAAACGTAAAGCGACGTCACAGGAGATTGTGAACTGATTGGCTAAAAGGGAGACTGGGCTAAATTTGAAAATCTGTTGAGTTACTGATTTGAATTATTATTTTTAATTTGATTTCAGATCACGGGGGATAAATAATAAGTTTTAAAAATAGAAAATCTAATTGAATACTATAGGAGGCTTTGGATATAATCTGAAACAAAACCTCTTTCAAAAGTTTAATTTAAAGGGATAAGGCATGACAGGAGGGCTCAAAGCCGTGGTTTGCTCCTCTTGCTCCATGTGGTAGGCTGGGGACAGTTCCAGTCCACAGAATCAGCTTTTGTGCAGGAAGAGTCTCCATTACAGCTCCTGGAAGCTCAAGTTTCAGAGCTGGAGCGGTGCCTGGAGACACTGTGGAGCATCCGCGAGTCGGAGAACATTGTGGGTAGCACGTATAGAGAGGTGGTCACACCGCAGGCTTAGACTCCACAGGCAGAAAGGGAATGGGTGACCACCAGACAGAGCAAGAGAGCTACTCAGCTTGTGCAGGAATCTCCTGTGGCCATTCCCCTGCAAAACAGACATACCATTTTGGATACTGTTGAGGAGAATGGCCTCTCAGGGGAAAACAGCAACAGCCAAACTCGTGGCACCAAGGTTGGTTCTGCTGCAGTGGGGAGGGGGGATAAGTGTGCCAGTGCACTAGTTATAGGGGACTCAATTGTAAGGGGAATAGACAGGCGTTTCTGTCGCCGCAAACAAGACTCCAGGATGGTATGTTGCCTCCCTGGTGCTGCAGTCAAGGATTTCTTGGAGGGGGCACAGGACATTTTGGAGGGGGAGGGTGAACAGCCAGTGGTCGTGGTACACATCGGTACAAACGACATAGGTAAAAAAAGGGATGAGGTCCTAAAAGCAGAATACAGGGAGCTCGGAAGGAAGTTAAGAAATCGCACCTCAAAGGTAGTGACCTCATGATTACTACCGGTGCCACGTGCTAGACAGAGTAGAAATGACAGGATATATAGGATGAATACGTGGCTGAAAAGATGGTGTCAGGGGGAGGGTTTCAGATTCCTGGGGCATTGGGACCGGTACTGGGGGAGGTGGGACCTGTACAAACTGGACGGATTACACTTGGGCAGGACTGGGACTGATGTCTTAGGGAGACTGTTTGCTCGAGCGCGTGGGGAGAGTTTAAGCTCATACGCCAAGGGGATAGGAACCTATGTAAGAAGTCAGGGACAGAGGGAGCAAGGACAAAAACAAAAGGTAGAAAAGAGAATAGGAAAAGTGGCAGGCAGAGAAACCAAGGGCAAAATTCAAACAGGGCAAAAGAGAAAACTATTGGGAGCAAGACAAACAATGTGAAAAATACAAACTTAAAGGTTCTGTGCCTGAATGAACAGAGCATTTGCAATAAAGTGGATGAACTAATCGCGCAGATAGAGATAAATGGGTATGATATAATTGGGATTATGGAGACATGGCTGCACGGTGACCAGGGATGGGAACTGAATGTCCCAGGATCTTCAGTCTTTAAGAAGGACAGGCATAAAATGGAAAAATGAAAATCGCTTATTGTCACGAGTAGGCTTAAATGAAGTTACTGTGAAAAGCCCCTAGTCGCCACATTCCGGCACCTGTTCAGGGAGGCTGGTACGGGAATTGATCCGCACTGCTCCTTCCTCAGCTGACTGAATAGATAGTTTCCAGAAACAGTTATATGCAAGACTATACTTTGAATGCAAGCATTTGCAGGTAATTAAGTCTTTACAGAGCCAGAGAGAGGGGTAACCACAGATTAAAGAGGTGTGAATTGTCTCAAGCCATGACAGTTGGTAGGATTTCGCAAGCCCAGGCCAGATGGTTGGGTGTGAATGTAATGCGACATGAATCCAAGGTCCCGGTTGAGACCGTACTCATGTGTGCGGAACATAGCTATAAGAATCTGCTCGACGATTTTGCATTGTCACGCATCCTGGAGGCTGCCTTGGAGAACGCTTACCCGAAGATCAGACGCTGAATGCCCTTGACTGCTGAAGTGTTTCCCAATTGGGAGGGAACATTCCTGCCTGGCAATTGTCGCGCAATGTCCATTCATCTGTTGTCGCAGCGTCTGCATGGTCTCGCCAATGTACCACGCTTCGGGACATCCTTTCATGCAGTGTCTGAGGTAGACAACGTTGGCCGAGTCGCACGAGGATGTACCACGTACCTGATGGATGATGTTCTCACGTGTAATGGTGGTACCCATGTCGATGATCTGGCATGTTTTGCAGAGATTGCCATGGCAGGGTTGTGTGGTGCTGTGGTCGCTGTTCTGAAGGCTGGGTAGTTTGCTGCAAACAATAGTTTGTTTGAGGTTGCGCGGTTGTTTGAAGGCAAGTAGTGGGGGTGTGGGGATGATCTTGGCAAGATGTTCGTCTTCATCGATGACGTGTTGAAAGCTGCGAAAAAGATGTTGTAGTTTCTCCGCTCCGGGGAAGTACTGGACGACGAAGGGTACTCTGTCGGTGGATAACCTCTGGGATACCTCTGTTGGAGATATGTGGAGAAACCAACTAGAGAGCGAGCCAGCTTAGACTGGGTACTGTGTAATGAGAAGGGAATCATTGCCAATCTGGTTGTGCGAGATCCCTTGGGGATGAGTGACATTAACATTATAGAATTTGTTTATCAAGATGGACAGTGAAGTAATTGTTTCCGAGAGTAGGGTGCTGAATCTTAACAAATAAAACTATGAAGCTCTGAGGTGTGAATTGTCCTTGATAGATTGGGGAGGGTTACTGAAAGGGATGACAGTGGATGGCAAACATTTAAGGAGCGCATGGCGGAACTGCAGCAACTGTTCATTCCTGTCTGACACAAAAGCAAAATGGGTAAGAGGGCCAATCCATGGTTTACAAAGGAAATTAAAAATATTATCCAACACAAGTAAGAAGCCTACAGATTGGCCAAGAAAAATAATAGGTCTGAGGATTGGGAGCAGTTTAGAATTCAGCAAAGAAGGACCAAGGAATTGATTAAGAAGGGGAAAATACAGTACGAAAGTAAGCTTGCAGGGAACATAAAGACTGACACTAAGAGTTTCTATAGATATATGAAGAGAAAGAGATTGGTAAAGACAAATGTAGGCCCCCTACAGACAGAAACAGGGGAATGTATAATAAGGGAAAAAGAAATGTCTGAGCAATTGAATACATACTTTGGTTCTGTCTTCACAAAACGGGACGCAAATCAGTTACCAGAAATGTTGGAGAATGAAAGTTTACTGAGAGGGAGCTCAATATTAGTAGTGAAATGATGCTGGGAAAATTGATGGGATTGAAGGCGGGTAAATCCCCAGGAACTGATAATTAGCACCCCAGATAATCAGCATCCCAGGGTGTTTAAGGAGGTGGCTCTGGAAATAGTGGATGCATTGGTGGTCACCTTCTGGGATTCTATAGGCTTTGGAACAGTCCCTGCAGATTGGAGTGTAGCTAATGTCATAAGAACATAAGAACATAAGAATTAGGAACAGGAGTAGGCCATCTGGCCCCTCGAGCCTGCTCCGCCATTTAATGAGATCATGGCTGATCTTTGTGGACTCAGCTCCACTTTAAGGCCCGTACACGATATCCCCGAATCCCTTTATTCTTTCGAAAGGCATCTACCTTTTTCTTAAAAACGTTTAAAGAAGGAGCCTCAACTGCTTCACTGGGCAAGGAATTCCAGAGATTCACAACCCTTTGGGTGAAGGAATTCCTCCTACATTCCGTCCTAAATCTACCTCCCCTTATTTTGAGGCTATGCCCCCTAGTTCTGCTTTCCCCGACCAGTGGAAACAACCTGCCCGCATCTATCCTATCTATTCCCTTAATAATTTTATATGTCTCAATAAGATCCCCCCGCATCCTTCTAAACTCCAATGAGTACAGTCCCAGTCTACTCAACCTCTCGTCATAATCTAATCCCCTCAACTCTGGGATCAACCTAGTGAATCTCCTCTGCACTCCCTCCAGTGCCAATATTTCCTTTCTCAGGTAAGGAGACCAAAACTGAACACAATACTCCAGATGCGGCCTCACCAACACCTTATACAATTGCAGCATAACCTCACTAGTCTTGAACTCCATCCCTCTAGCAATGAAAGACAAAACTTGATTAGCCTTCTTAATCACCTGTTGCAGGAGAGAGTTGCAGGGGAGAGTTTAAACTAATGTGGCAGGGGGATGGGAACCGATGCAGGAAGTTGGAAGGTATTAAAACAGGGACAGAAATAAAAGGCAGTAAGGGGGAAAGTGTAAGGCAGAGAAGCCATAGTCAAAAATCAAAAAGGGCGACAGTACAAGGTACAGTGACTGAGGGGAGCTCAGTGAATAGGACCAGGAATACTAAAAGAAATAAAACGGGAAGTGAAAACATGAATGGTAAGCGATACGGCAGGTTGTTACAGGAAGATGTGGGTTCGACGACGAGGAAAATTAGGAGAAAGGTTAAGAGGAAATATAACTTAGGAGAGGTTACTGATCGAGGTGTTAAGATTAAGAACAGAGGTAAAAAAGCCAACATAAGTGTACTTTACCTGAATGCTCGTAGTATTCGGAATAAGGTAAATGAGTTGATGGCGCAAATCATCGTGAATGACTATGATTTAGTGGCCATTACTGAAACATGGTTAAAGGATGGTCACGACTGGGAGTTAAATATCCAAGGGTATCAAACTTTTCGGAAGGACAGAGTGGATGGTAAGGGAGGTGGTGCAGCTCTGTTATTTAAGGATGACATCCGGGCAACAGTAAGGGATGACATCGGTGCTATGGAGGATAAGGTTGAATCCATTTGGGTGGAAATCAGGAATAGTAAGGCGAAAAAGTCACTGATAGGAGTAATCTATAGGCCACCAAATAGTAACATTATGGTGGGGCAGGCAATAAACAAAGAAATAACAGATGCATGTAGAAATGGTACAGCAGTTATCATGGGGGATTTTAATCTTCATGTTGATTGGTTTAACCAGGTCGGTCAAGGCAGCCTTGAGGAGGAGTTTATAGAATGTATCCGCGATAGTTTCCTCGAACAGTATGTAATGGAACCTACGAGGGAACAAGCGGTCCTAGATCTGGTCCTGTGTAATGAGACAGGATTGATTCAGGATCTCAGAGTTAGGGATCCTCTCGGAAGGAGCGATCATCATATCATCATAGAATTTACAGTACAGAAGGAGGCCATTCGGCCCATCGAGTCTGCACCGGCTCTTGGAAAGAGCACCCTACCCAAGGTCAACACCGCCACCCTATCCCCATAACCCAGTAAACCCACCCAACACTAAGGGCAATTTTGGACACTAAGGACAATTTATCATGGCCAATCCACCTAACCTGCACATCTTTGGACTGTGGGAGGAAACCGGAGCACCCGGAGGAAACCCACGCACACACGGGGAGGACGTGCAGACTCCGCACAGACAGTGACCCAAGCCGGAATCGAACCTGGGACCCTGGAGCTGTGAAGCAACTGTGCTATCCACAAGGCTACCATGCATATTGATCACAATATGGTGGAATTTAAAATACAGATGGAGGGTGAGAAGGTAAAATCAAGCACTGGTGTTTTGTGCTTAAACAAAGGAGATTACAATGGGATGAGAGAAGAACTAGCTAAGGTAGACTGGGAGCAAAGACTTTATGGTGAAACAGTTGAGGAACAGTGGAGAACCTTCCAAGTGATTTTTCACAGTGTCCAGCAAAGGTTTACACCAACAAAAAGGAAGGGCGGTAAAAAGAGGGAAAATCGACCGTGGATATCTAAGGAAATAAGGGCGAGTATCAAATTGAAGGAAAAAACATACAAAGTAGCAAAGATCAGTGGGAGACTAGAGGACTGGGAAATCTTTAGGGGGCAACAGAAAGCTACTAAAAAAGCTATAAAGAAGAGTAAGATAGATTATGAGAGTAAACTTGCTCAGAATATAAAAACAGATAGTAAAAGTTTCTACAAATACATACAGCAAAAAAGAGTGGCTAAGGTAAATATTGGTCCTTTAGAGGATGAGAACGGAGATTTAATAATGGGAGATGAGGAAATGGCTGAGGAACTGAACAGGTTTTTTGGGTCGGTCTTCACAGTGGAAGACACAAATAACATGCCAGTGACTGATGGAAATGAGGCTATGACAGGTGAGGACCTTGAGAGGATTGATATCGCCAAGGAGGTAGTGATGGGCAAGCTAATGGGGCGAAAGGTAGACAAGTCTCCTGGCCCTGTTGGAATGCATCCCAGAGTGCTAAAAGAGATGGCTAGGGAAATTGAAAATGCGCTAGTGATAATTTACCAAAATTCACTAGACTCTGGGGTGGTCCCGGCAGATTGGAAATTAGCAAACATGACACCACTGTTTAAAAAAGGAGGTAGGCAGAAAGTGGGTAATTATAGGCCAGTGAGCTTAACTTCGGTAGTAGGGAAGATGCTGGAATCTATAATCAAGGAAGAAATAGCGAGGCATCTGGGTGGAAATTGTCCCATTGGGCAGACGCAGCATGGGTTCATAAAGGGCAGGTCGTGCCTAACTAATTTAGTGGAATTTTTTGAGGACATTAACAGTGCGGTAGATAACATAGGCAATAAACAAATAGGAAGTAGTTGAGTCGGAAACATTAGGGACCTTCAAGCAGCTATTGGATAGGTACATGGATTACGGTAAAATGATATAGTGTAGATTTATTTGTTCTTAAGGGCAGCACGGTAGCATTGTGGCTAGCACAATTGCTTCACAGCTCCAGGGTCCCAAGTTCGATTCCGGCTTGGATCACTGTCTGTGCGGAGTCTGCACATCCTCCCCGTGTCTGCGTGGGTTTCCTCCGGGTGCTCCGGTTTCCTCCCACAGTCCAAAGATGTGCAGGTTAGGTGGATTGGCTATGATAAATTGCCCTTAGCATCCAAAATTGCCCTTGGTGTTGGGTGGAGGTGTTGAGTTTGGGTAGGGTGCTCTTTCCAAGAGCCGGTGCAGACTCAAAGGGCCGAATGGCCTCCTTCTGCACAGTAAATTCAATGATAATCTATGATTAATCTAGGACAAAGGTTCTGCACAACATCGTGGGCCGAAGGGCCTGTTCTGTGCTGTATTTTCTATGTTCTATGTTCTAAAGCACATAGGGTTGGGGGAAGTGTATTGAGATGGATAGAAAACTAGTTAGAGAGGAAACAAAGAATAGGAATTAATGGGTTCTTTTCAAATTGGAAGACATTAACTAGTAGGGTGCCACAGGGATCGGTGCTGGGACCCAAACTATTCACAATATATATTAATTATTTGGATGAGGGAACAAAAAGTAACATCTCAAATTTGCAGATGATACCAAGTTGGGTGGGAGGGTGAACTATGATGAGGATGCAGAGACCCTATAGCATGATCTGGACAGGTTGGGTGAGTGGGCAAATCAATGGCAGGTACAGTATCATTTGGATAAGTGTGAGGTTATTCACTTTGGAAGCAAAACCAGGAAGGCAGATTACTACCTGAACGGTTGTAAATTGGGAGAGAGGAGTGTGCAGCGGGATCTGGGTGTCCTTGTGCCCCACTCGCTGAAGGTAAGCATGCATGTGCAGCAGGGGGTAAAGAAGGCTAATGATATGTTGTCCTTCATTGCAAGAAGTTTCGAGTACAGGAGCAGGGATGTGTTGTTGCAATTATACAGGCCTAGGTGAGGCCACACCGAGAATATTGTATGCAGTTTTGGTCTCCTTTTCTGAGGAAAGATGTCCTTGCTCTCGAGGGAGTGCAGCAAAGGTTTGCCAGACTGATTCATCCAGGGATGGCAGGACTGTCATATGAGGAGAGATTGACTAGGTTAGGATTGTTCTCGCTGGAGTTCAGAAGAATGAAGGGGGATCTCATAGAGACTTATACAATTCTAACAGGACAAGACAGTGTAGATGCAGGGAAGATATTACCGATGGTGGGTGTGTCCAGAACATGGGGTTACTGTCTGAGGATTCAGCGTAAACCATTTGGGACAGAGATGAGGAGACATTTCTTCACCCAAAGAGTGGTGAGCCTGTGGAATTCATTACCACAGGGGGTAGTTGATGCTAAAACATTGAATACATTCAAGAGTTGGCTAAATATAGCACTTGGGGTAAATGGGATCAAATGTTATGGGGAGAAAGCAGGATTAGGATACTGGGTTGGATGATCAACCATGAACTTGATAAATGGTGGACAGGTTCGAAGGGCCAAAAGGCCTCCTCCTGCTCGTATGTTCTATGTATTTATATATCTATAGATCTATTTTCCTATAATCCTCCGATTGGCCCTCTAAGATATCAATTGCTTGTGGGACCATCCCACTAATTGAAGTTCGTTTCAGCTACCTCTTGCTCAGATTCAAAGATGTTTTGTGATATCCTCATTTCCCGTTTGTTCAGGGTGGGGAGGAAGAATGCTGCCTTTTCCATAGAAATGGTGCCTTGAGCGCATGGTCTTGGGATTTGTTTCATGAGTGCAAGCTCCTCATTGAGTCAAATCCTTATCAGTGACAATTTTAAAGGCCCCATCCCTCTCTCGGTAGGTGTTGGGTCTTAGAAGGAGTCACTTTAATGTTGGAACAAAGAATACATTGACAAAGTTGCTTACAACTTAAAAGGCTGTATAGGGAGACTTCTGGTTGCGGCTATGCCAAGGTAGGTCGCACGTTCGGCAGCTCCCGCCGAGAATGGACTTTTGGGCTCACTAGAGGGGCCCCAACGGCAATTGTTCGACGGCTTCCAGTGTGGGAAGGTGACAGCAGGGTCCCCCTGACATTATATGGATTGGACCAGGAGTGGAGCGGTGAAAGAAGTGATCTTGGAGCAGCGAAAAGTGAGAGGGAGAAAAAGCAAGATGGCGGCGGGTGGAGACCAAGCAGCATGGGCGCTGTGGTCGCAGGAGCAGCAGGGGTTTCTCAGACGCTGCTTTGAGGAGCTGAAAACCGAAATGCTAGCACCAATGAAGGCTGCGATTGAGAAATTAGTGGAGACCCAGAAGGCCCAGGGGGCGGCGATCCGGGAGGTGCGGCAAAAAGCCTCGGAGAATGAGGATGAGGTCTTGGTCCTGGCGGTGAAGGTGGAGGCGCACGAGGCGCTGCACAAGAGGTGGGCGGAAAGATTTGAGGACCTGGAAAATAGGTCGAGGAGGAAGAATCTTCGGATTCTGGGTCTCCCTGAAGGAGTTGAGGGGTCCGATACCGGGACCTATGTGAGCACGATGCTCAATTCGCTGATGGGTGCGAGAGCCTTCCCGAGCCCCCTGGAGCTAGATGGGGCTCACCGGGTCCTGGAGAGGAAACCCACGGCCAACGAGCCGCCAAGGGCTGTAGTGGTGAGGTTTCACCGCTTTATGGACAGAGAGTGTGTTTTGCGATGGGCCAAGAAAGGACGGAGCAGCAGGTGGGAGAACACGGAGATCCGAATTTACCAGGAATGGAGCGCGGAGGTGGCCAAGAAGAGAGCTGGCTTTAACCGGGCCAAGGCGGTGCTACATCGGAAGGGGGTGAAGTTCGGTATGCTGCAGCCAGCGCGATTGTGGGTCACATTCCAAGATCGACACCACTATTTTGAAAACCCGAGGAGGCTTGGAGATTCATACAGGCAGAAAAGTTGGACTCAAATTGAGAGTCTGGGGTTGTGGAGGGGATGTCTGCTGTCTATATATATGGTTTTAACTGCTTGTGGGAATGTTCAGTTGGTTGGGT
The DNA here is from genome assembly GCF_047496885.1 of Scyliorhinus torazame. NCBI lineage: Eukaryota > Metazoa > Chordata > Chondrichthyes > Carcharhiniformes > Scyliorhinidae > Scyliorhinus > Scyliorhinus torazame. The sequence goes on along the minus strand of NC_092718.1, from coordinate 106,424,375 downwards.
GCTGGATGGGGATGGGTGAAGGGATTTGATGGAGAGGCTGTGGGAGAGCGTGGGCGCCGGTGGTGGAGGGAGGGGAGGCTCGGGGAAGGGGGAATTGAGATAAGGCCGCAAAAAGAGCTGCGCCAGAGGGGGCAGGGTCGGCTCAGGAAAGCGCGGGCTTTTTCCCGCGCTAGGGAAGGAAGGCGGTGGGGGTTGGAGGAGCGCACACTGACTGAGGGGGAAGGGGGGATTCTCACACTGGGGGGTCGATGGGAAGGCGGGAGAGGCCGGGGTCAGCAGGAGTCAGCTGACTTACGGGAGTGATTTGGGGGGAGCAAAAGAGCGAGATACGGATCTAGCGGGGGGGGGCACGTATAGGGTTGCTGCTGCATTGGCCAATGGGGAACTGGAAATAGGAGAGGTGGTCGGGGCGAGGGTCCAACGTCTGGGGGACTGGAGGGTGCGGGAGGCGCGGGCACGTGACTGGCCTAAAAAAGGAGATGGCTAGTCGGCAGGGGGGAGGGGGGGGTGAAAGCTCCCCAATCCGGCTGATAACTTGGAATGTGAGGGGCCTGAATGGGCCGATCAAGAGGGCCCGGGTGTTCGCGCACTTAAAAGGCAGACGTGGTCATGCTTCAGGAGACACATTTGAAGGTGGCAGACCAGGTCAGGTTGAGAAAGGGATGGGTACGACAGGTATTCCACTCGGGGCTGGACGCAAAGAACAGAGGGGTTGCAAAACTGGTGGGGAAGCGGGTGTCGTTTGAGGCCAAGAATATTGCAGTGGATAATGGAGGTCGATACATGATGGTGAGCGGTAGGTTGCAGGGGGTGTGGGTGGTACTGGTAAACGTATATGCCCCGAACTGGGATGATGCCGGATTTATGAAGCGCATGCTGGGTCGGATTCTGGACCTGGAGGCAGGAAGCTTGATAATGGGGGGGATTTCAACACGGTGCTGGATCCAGCATTATAGAATCATAGAAGTTTACAGCATGGAAACAGGCCCTTCGGCCCAACCAGTCCATGCCGCCCAGTTTTTACCATTAAGCTAGTCTCAGTTGCCCGCACTTGGCCCATAACCCTCTATACCCATCTTACCCATGTAACTATCTAAATGCTTTATAGAATCATTAGATCGCTCCAGATCCAGGACGGGGAAGAGGCCGGTTGTGGCCAAGGTGCTTAGAGGGTTTATGGATCAGATGGGGGGAGTGGATCCATGGAGGTTTGCTAGACCCCTGGCCAGGGAATTCTCATTCTTTTCCCATGTTATTCCCGGATAGATTTTTTTGTTTTGAGTAGGGCGCTAATCCCGAAAGTGGAAGGAACGGAGTATTCGGCCATAGCCATTTCGGACCACGCCCCACAGTGGGTGGAGTTAGAGTTAGGAGAGGAGAGGGACCAGAGCCCGCTGTGGCATCTTGATGTGGGATTACTGGCGGATGAGGAGATGTGCGGAAGGGTGCGGGGGTGCATTGAGAGATACTTGGAGGCCAATGACAATGGAGAGGTGCAAGTGGGGGTAGACTGGGAGGCATTGAAGGTGGTGATCAGGGGAGAGTTAATCTCCATTAGGGCCTACAGGGAGAAGAGAGAGGGCAGGGAGAGGGAGAGGCTGGTGGGGGAGATCTTAAGAGTGGACAGGAGATATGCAGAGGCCCCCGAGGAGGGGCTACTTAGGGAGCGACGAAGCCTCCAGACGGAGTTTGATCTGTTGACCACAGGGAAAGCAGCGGCACAGTGGAGGAAAGCAAAGGGGGCGACGTACGAGTATGGGGAGAAGGCGAGACGGATGCTGGCACACCAGCTTCGTAAGTGGTTGGCAGCGAGGGAGATAGGTGGAGTTAAGGATTGCAGGGGAAATACTGTGTGGAGTGCGGCGAGAGTGAATGAGGTATTTAAGGACTTCTATGAGGAGCTGTATAGATCTGAGCCCCCAGCGGGGGAAGAGGGGATGCAACGATTTCTGGATCAACTGAGGTTCCCGAAGGTAGAGGAGCAAGAGGTGGCTGGTTTAGGGGCGCCAATTGGGCTGGAGGAGCTGATTAAAGGATTGGGGAACATGCAGGCGGGGAAGGCCCTGGGGCCTGATGGGTTCCCGGTTACGTTTTATAGGAAGTAAGTGGACCTGCTAGGCCCGTTGTTAGTAAGGACTTTCAATGAGGCAGGGGAGGGGGGACCCTGCCCCCGACAATGTCCGGGGCGCTGATCTCGCTGATTCTGAAGAGGTAGAGGGACCCACTGCAATGTGGGTCGTATAGATCGATCTTGCTCCTCAATGTGGATGCTAAGTTGCTGGCACAAGTGCTGCCCACGAGAATTGAGGACTGTGTCCCTGGGGTGATTCATGAGGACCAGACTGGATTTGTAAAGGGCAGGCAGCTAAACACCAATGTGCAGAGGCTCCTCAACGTGATTATGATGCCATCAGTGGAGGGAGAGGCGGAGGTAGTGGCGGCTATGGACGCGGAGAAGGCCTTCGACCGGGTGGAGTGGAAGTATCTGTGGGAAGTGTTGCGGAGGTTGGGTTTGCGGAGGGGTTTATCAGGTGGGTCAGGCTCCTATATAGAGCCCCGGTGGCGAGTGTGGCTACGAATCGGCGGAGGTCGGAGTATTTTCGGCTGTACTGAGGGACGAGGCAGTGGTGCCCCCTGTCATAAGAACATAAGAACATAAGAACTAGGAAGAGGAGTAGGCCATCTGGCCCGTCGAGCCTGCTCCGCCATTTAATGAGATCATGGCTAATCTTTGTGGACTCAGCTCCACTCTCCGGCCCGTACACCATATCCCCGAATCCCTTTATTCTTTAGAAAGGTATCTATCTTTTTCTTAAAAACGTTTAAAGAAGGAGCCTCAACTGCTTCACTGGGCAAGGAATTCCAGAGACTCACAACCCTTTGGGTGAAGAAGTTCCTCCTAAACCCGGTCCTAAATCTACTTCCCCTTATTTTGAGGCTATGCCCCCTAGTTCTGCTTTCCCCGACCAGTGGAAACAACCTGCCCGCATCTATCCTATCTATTCCCTTCATAATTTTATATGTTTCAATAAGATCCCCCCGCATCTTTCCAAACTCCAATGAGTACAGTCCCAGTATACTCAAACTCTCGTCTTAATCTAATCCCCTCAACTCTGGGATCAACCTAGTGAATCTCCTCTGCACTCCCTCCAGTGCCAATATGTCCTTTCTCAGGTAAGGAGACCAAAACTGAACACAATACTCCAGATGCGGCCTCACCAACACCCTATACAATTGCAGCATACCCTCCCTAGTCTTGAACTCCATCCCTCTAGCAATGAAAGACAAAACTCGATTAGCCTTCTTAATCACCTGTTGCACCTGCACACCAACTTTTTGCAACTCGTGCGCCAGCACACCCAGGTCCCTCTGCACAGCAGCATGTTTTAACATCTTACCGTTTAAATAAGTACTCGCCTTCTGCCGACCTCCTTTTTTAAACAGTGGTGTCACGTTTGCTACTTTCCAATCCTCTGGGACCACCCCAGAGTCTAGTGAATTTTGATAAATTATCACTAGTGCGTTTACAATTTCCCTAGCCATCTCTTTTAACACTCTGGGATGCATCCCTTCAGGGCCAGGAGACTTGTCTACCTTTAGCCCCATTAGCTTGCCCAATACTGCCTCCTTAGTGATTACAATCATCTCAAGGTCCTCACCTATCATATCTTTATTTCCATCAGTCACTGGCATGTTATTTGTGTCCTCCACTGTGAAGACTGACCCAAAAAGCCTGTTCAGCTCCTCAGCCATTTCCCCGTCTCCTATTATTAAATCTCCCTTCTCATCTTCCAAAGGACCAATATTTACCTTCGCCACTCTTTTTTGTCTTTCTATTTGTAGAAGCTTTTACTATCTGCTTTTATGTTCTGAGCCAGTTTACTTTCATAGTCTACCTTACTCTTCTTTATAGCTTTTTTAGTAGCTTTCTGTTGTCCCCTAAAGACTTCCCAGTCCTCTAGTCTCCCACTAATTTTTGCCACTTTGTTTTTTCCTTCAATTTGATACTCTCCCTCACCTCCTTAGATAGCCACAGTCGATTTTTCCCCTTTCTACTGTCTTTCTTTTTTGTCGGTATGAACCTTTTCTGAACACTGTGAAAGATCGCTCGGAAGGTTCTCCACTGTTCCTCAACTGCTTCACCATGAAGTCTTTTCTCCCAGTCTACCTTAGCTAGTTCTTCTCTCATCCCATTGTAATCGCCTTTGTTTAAGCACAAAATACTAGTGTTTGATTTTACCTTGCCATCCTCCAACTGTATTTTAAATTCCACCATATTGTGGTCGCTCCTTCCAAGAGGATCCCGAACTATGAGATCATTAATCAATCCTGCCTCATTACTCAGGACCAGATCTAGGACCGCTTGTTCCCTTGAAGGTTCTCCACTGTTCCTCAACTGCTTCACCATGAAGTCTTTTCTCCCAGTCTACCTTAGCTAGTTCTTCTCTCATCCCATTGTAATCGCCTTTGTTTAAGCACAAAACACTAGTGTTTGATTTTACCTTGCCATCCTCCAACTGTATTTTAAATTCCACCATATTGTGGTCGCTCCTTCCAAGAGGATCCCGAACTATGAGATCATTAATCAATCCTGCCTCATTACTCAGGACCAGATCTAGGACCGCTTGTTCCCTTGAAGGTTCCATTACATACTGTTCCAGGAAATTATCCCGGGCACATTCGATAAACTCCTCCTCAAGGCTGCCTTTACCAACCTGGTTAGACCAATCGATATGCAGATTAAAACTCCCATGATAACCACTGTACCATTTCTACATGCATCCGTTATTTCTTTGCTTATTGCCTGCCCTACCATCCTGTTACTATTTGGTGGCCTATAGACTACTCCTATCAGTGACCTTTTCGCCTTACTATTCCTGATTTCCACCCAAATTGATTCAACCTTGTCCTTCATAGCACCAATATCATCCCTTACTATTGCCCGGATGCCATCCTTAAACAACAAAGCTACACCACCGCCCTTACCGTCCATTCTATCCTTTCGTATAGTCTGATACCCTTGGATATTTAACTCCCAGTCGTGACCATCTTTTAACCACGTTTCAGTAATGGCCGCTAAATCATCGTCATTCACGATGATTTGCGCCATCAACTCATTTACCTTATTTCGCATACGACGAGCATTCAGGTAAAGTACACTTATGCTGTTTTTTATGTCTTTGTTATGAATCCTAACACCTTGATCGGTAACTTTTCGCAATTTATTTTTTCTTTTACCCTTTCTCCTAATTTTCCTTGTCTTTGAACCCATATCTCTACATAATAACCTGTCACGTAACCTGCTGCCTTGATCTCCATTAACCATTATACTGTCCATAGCTTTACACTTCCCTTCCCCCCAACTTACTATTTTAAAGTCCTTGTGACCAACCTATTTATCCTATTCGCCAGAACACTGGTCCCAGAATGGTTCAGGTGAAGACCGTCCCAACGGTACAGGTCCCTCCTGCCCCAGTACTGATGCCAATGCCCCATGAAATGGAATCCCTCTTTCCCGCACCATTCCTTTAGCCACGTGTTAACTTCCCTAATTTTCTCAACCCTATGCCAATTGGCACGTGGCTCGGGTAGTAATCCAGAGATTATAACCCTGGAGGACCTGTTCTTTAATTTAGTCCCGAGTGTTTGATAATCCCCAAACAGGTCCTCTTTCCTAGTCTTACCTATGTTGTTAGTCCCAACGTGGACCACAACAACTGGATCCTCCCCCTCCCTCTCCAAAATCATTTCAAGCCGATCAGAGATGTCCCTCACCCTGGCGGCTGGCAACATACCATGCGGGACTCTCAATCTGGCTTACAAAGGATGCCATCAATCCCCCTAATTATAGAATCCCCTGCAACTACCACTTGTCTTTTTGCTCCCCCCTCTTGAATGGCTTCCTGTACCACGGTGCAGTGGTCAGTCAATGCATCCTCCCTACAGCCCTCTTCCTCATCCACACAGGGAGCAAGTACCTCATACCTGTTGGACAAGGTCAAGGGCTGAGGCTCCTCAACTCCTAAACTCAGGACCCCCTACCTGCCACTCTTGCAGTCGCACCACTCTGTCCCTGACCACTGTCCGAATTAACAGTACTTATTCTACCGGGTGTGGCTGCCTCCTGAAACAAGTGTCCAGGTAATGTTCCCCCTCCCTGATGTGCCGCAGTGTGTGCAGCTCGGTCTCCAGCTCATCAATTCTGAGCCGAAGTTCCCCGAGCAGCCAACACTTGCTGCAGATGTGGTCACTGACGGTCTCAATGGGATCCACCAGTTCCATCATCATACAACAACAGCACATCACCTGTCCAGCCATAGTTAATTAATTTAAATAATTTTTAAAAAAAAATTTTTTTTATAGAACCTCAAGGATAAACCCGAACACCAACAAAAACACAGCCCTCTCTCGCCACTCACCCGAACTCAGTCACTCACCTAAACTCAGATGCACTCTGTTCCAATGAGCACTCAGTCACTCACCTAAACTCAGATGCACTCTGTTCCAATCAACACTCAGTCACTCACCTAAACTCAGATGCACTCTCTTCCAATCAGCACTCCGTGTCTAAAGGCACTCCTGCCACACCTTTTGTGCACTCACCTCTCCCAGCACTGTCCCGGCTCTCTCTCCTCCAGCGCTTTTTAAATCTCCCGGCTCTCTCCTCCCGCGCTGTTTTCGCTGTCCCGGCTCTCTCTCCTCTCGCGCTGTTTTCGCTGTCCCGGCTCTCTCTCCTCTCGCGCTGTTTTCGCTGTCCCGACTCTCTCCTCCCGCGCTGTTTTCACTGTCCCAGCTCTCTCTCCTCTCGTGCTGTTTTCGCTGTCCCGGCTCTCTCCTCCCGCGCTTTTTAAATCTCCCGGCTCTCTCCTCCCGCGCTGTTTTCGCTGTCCCGGCTCTCTCTCCTCTCGCGCTGTTTTCGCTGTCCCGGCTCTCTCTCCTCTCGCGCTGTTTCCGCTGTCCCGGCTCTCTCTCCTCTCGCGCTGTTTTTGCTGTCCCGGCTCTGTCTCCTGTCGCGCTGTTTTCGCTGTCCCGGCTCTCTCTCCTCTCGCGCTTTTTTCGCTGTTGTTCGCGGTAGCATTCGAGCCTTTGGCCATGGCACTAAGGGAGTCCAGGAAATGGAGGGGGTTGGTTTGCGAGGGTGAGGAACACCGGGTGTCGCTGTATGCGGACGACCTGTTGCTGTATGTGGCAGATCCAGTGGAGGGGATGGTGGACGTCATGCGGATCCTAAGGGAGTTTGGGGACTTTTCGGGCTATAAGCTTAACATAGGGAAAAGTGAACTCTTTGTGGTGCATCCAGGGGACCAGGGAAGGGGGATAGATGACCTACCATTGAAGAGGGCGGAAAGGAACATTCGGTACTTAGGTATTCAGGTGGCGGGGAGCTGGGGGGCACTGCACAAGCTCAATTTGACGCGGTTCGTAGAGCACATAGAGGAGGATTTCAAAAGATGAGATGTGCTGCCACTCTCGTTAGCGGGTAGGGTACAGTCGGTTAAAATGATGGTCCTCCCGAGGTTTCTTTTTGTGTTCCAGTGCCTTCCCATTATGATTACCAAGGCCTTTTTTAAACGGTAGGTAGGAGCATCATGGGTTTCGTGTGGGCAAATGAGACCCCGAGGGTAAAGATGGTGTTTCTGGAGCGTAGCAGGGACATGGGAGGGCTGGCGCTGACGAACCTGTGTGGCTACTACTGGGCAGCCAACGTGGCGATGATCCGTAAGTGGGTAATGGAGGGAGAGGGGGCAGCGTGGAAGAGGCTGGAGATGGAGACCTGCAGGGGCACGAGCATGAGGGCGCTGGTGACGGCACCGCTGCCGCTTTCGCCGACAAGGTACACCACGAGTCCGGTGGTGGCGGCAACGTTGAAGATCTAGGGGCAGTGGAGACGGCATAGGGGCGAGATGGGAGCCTCGGTTTGCTCCGCGATTCGGGAGAACCATCGGTTCGTCTCGGGAAGGATGGATGGGGGGTTTCGGAGCTGGCATCAGGCATGGATCAGAAGAATGGGGGACCTGTTTATAGATGGGACGTTTGCGAGTCTAGGGGTGCTGGAGGAGAAGTTTAGGTTACCCCCGGGAAATGCGTTCAGGTATATGCAAGTGAGGGCGTTTGTGAGGCGGCAGGTGAGGGAATTCCTGTTGCTCCCGGCACAGAGGATTCAGGACAGGGTGATTTCGGGTGTATGGGTCGGAGAAGGCAAGGTTTCGGTGATCTATCAAGAGATGAAAGAAGAGGAGGAGGTTTCGGTAGAGGTGCTAAAGGGCAGGTGGGAGGAGGAGCTTGGGGAGGAGATTGATGAGGGTCTGTGGGCTGATGCCCTGAGTAGGGTTAATTCTTCCTCCTCTTGCACCAGGCTCAGCCTAATACAATTCAAGGTTGTTCACAGAGCGCATATGACAGGGGCGAGGATGAGTAGGTTCTTTAGGGTGGAGGACAGGTGTGGGAGGTGCTCGGGGAGTCCGGCAAATCACGTCCACATGTTCTGGTCGTGCCCGGCACTGGAGGGGTTTTGGAGGGGTCTTGCGAGGACTATGTCCAAGGTGGTGAAAGTCCAGGTCAAGCCGAGTTGAGGGTTGGCATTATTTGGGATAACGGACGAGCCGGGTGTGCAGGAGGCAAAAGAGGCCGGTATCCTGGCCTTTGCATCCCTGCTAGCCCGGCGGAGGATCTTGTTATTATGGAGAGACGCGAAGCCCCCCAGCATGGAAGCCTGGATAAATGACATGGCAGAGTTCATTAAATTGGAGAGGATAAAGTTTGCCTTACGAGGGTCTGTACAGGGGTTCTTCAGGCAGTGGCAACCCATTCCTAGACTATCTAGCGGAGCGTTAGGAGGAGGTCAGCAGCAGCAGCAACCCGGGGGGGATGCCTCTTTTGGGGGGGGGGGTATTTGGGCGGGGGGGGTGGTCCCCCAAGGGTACTGTTGAAGGTTATATGGAGGGAGTAATATATGTGTGAGGAACCCAAGGTATATGTAGTTTATTATTTTTGAATGTGGGGTTTGTGTTCTTTCTTCCTTTTGTTTTTTGGGGGGGGGTTTGTTTGTTATTAAAAAGTGTTGGAAAAATTTGAATAAAAATATATATTTTTAAAAAGGCTGTATAGCAAATACAGAAAGTTACAATGAAAGTTGTACTTAACGTTATACAGAGTGTTAGGGGTGCAATGGCACAGTGGTTAACATTGCTGCCTCACAGTGCGAGGAACCCGGGTCCAATTGCAGCCTTGGTTAACTGTTTGTGTGGAGTTTGAGCTTTCTCCCCATGTCTGTGTGGGTTTGTTCCGGTCTTCTCCCACAGTCCAAAAGATGTGCAGGTTAAGTGGGGTTACAGGGCTAGGGAGGGATGTTGGCCAAGACAATTAGGCCTCCCTCAGTAGGGAGCTCTTTCAGGCGATTGGTGCAGACTCAATGGGCCGAATGGTCTCCTTCTGTAGGAATTCAACGATAAGTGCATAGCAACAGTCACTGTTTAAAGTGAGATGTTTTATACCAGTTTCAATACATTTAGTTAATACTGTTGAATAATAATGATCTAAATAATTGTACTATTATAAGTATTACTGTCATAAAGTGTAACCCTAATACAAAGATAAAGGTAATTGCTTCTTATCAGTGAAACTGATGTAAGGAACATCTGCTGTTATCCTTCCCCCCCTGTACCCATAAGTTCCTGATAGCCTTCCTTTTGTTGAAACAAATGTGAGCTGTCCATTCAACTTGAAGATGACAAATTCCTGCAGTAATGTACAACAGGGCTTCTTCAGCGGTTCCCTGTGATTAGCTCATCCATAGGTAGTTTTATTCTGCCTAAAATCCCAAGGTGCAATGTCCTGTCGAGTGAAGCCAGGAATAGTCACATGATGTTAAAACTAAAATCCACTACCAGTGCAATCAGATTCATGTCGTAGTATGTCGATTCATTATTACACTAAACTAAAACTATTCATGTGACATCTAATTTACCTACAATACAGCCGATTTACGGCAACACAATCAGGATGTTGTTAAAGTAAGCACCCCTTGTGGTAAACCTGATGCCTCCTTTATATATCATTCACAATTTTCAAACACCAATGTAAGAAATGGACAAGAGTCAATTAAAATAATTTAAAAAAGGGAATGAAATTCTGGTAGTAGGTAGAATGTGGGATTGAGAGATCGCATAAGTTTTGGGACGGCTGGCAATTGCAAATTCAACCTCAGTCTGGCCTGCCACCTCTGCCTCTTTCTGACATGGGTGTTAGCACATTCTTGTTCAAAATAATTTCAACACATTGTACGTGCCAAGCTAATTTAGAGGACTTGTTATTGTGCTGACGAATGTGATATAAAATAGTTACTTTAGAGATATTAGTTAATGTAATGTAGAGATAGGCCAGTCTAATCCTGGTGAGTTCACAGACAAAGGATTTCAGACCGCATGGCAAAGCAAAGGAACAGGTGTGTCCACCAAAGAAGGAGAAAAGGATGCTGGGTAATAGGGGCCAGAGGAAGGGATTGGAAGTGAGCAAATTAGAGTGTATGGATAGGTCAGGAGGGGTATAGGATGACCTATGGGAATCGTGTCTGTGAAACTTGATGCCATTTGAATGTATCAGTAGAGACTTCTTTGTTCTACAGACTCACTTGATTCCAGAGGTGTACGAAGCAAGATGTGCTTTGTACCGCTGTGAACTGAGTCAGGCTTGCAAGCCAAATAAAATAACTAATGCTGTACCTGCAAATCCATCTCGACTTTTATTGAGGCCAGACTGACGGGTAAAGAAATTTGGAATTTGTCATTTGGTGCCGAAACCCGGGATTTCTCAAGACGGTTCTGACCAACTGCGAAATCAGAATTAGACTGATTATGAACAAGAGGATGGGAAAAAGGGGCCCATAATGTACAGCTGGAAAATGACCGTGCATTGATTTTTCCCCTCTTCTTATCGTCTGATTAGTCTGGTCACTCGCGGTTGGTACGGAAAGATCGTCTCGACAAAATCAAAGGTCAGTCTGGGGATTAGAAATTTAATTGATGGGATTTCATATTGTTGATTCGGCTTGGGTTAGGTTTTGGGTTGATGGGACATCTAAAAGATGATTCAATTCGAAGTATAAGTGTTTTATGGCTGATGTGACTTCAGTAGATGGAGGTTCAGTTAAGTAAGTGTTTTTAGGGCTGATGGGACTTCAGTAGATGAAGGTTCACTTCAATAAGTGTTTTTAAATCTGAAGATGATTCAATTCCATGTGTGAGTGTTTTAAATCTATAGTTGATTAAGCTAAAATTGTACCCTTGGACTGTAGTGGCGAAAAACGCAGTTCTGAGGACTAGTTGAGATTATGGGGAATTCCTTGGACAGCACAAATGATCCAGGCATGCCACTGCAAATATTATGCGATATGTATCCGGATAAAGCAAAAGATTTCAGGAAAATGTCAGCAACGTTAAGGAGTAAAATGGGGGATGAATGGCCACCAGGGGGCACCAAAGACCTAGAGATTATTACGAAAATTCAGGGACACATCTGGAAAGCAAAAGAATTAATTGGATTATGGAGACAATATTGTCAAGAGGAAAGAGATAAGATCATGTTATCAAGTTGGCAGGACAATGCCCTTAAAATGGGAATTCCAATTAGTGAACAGGGTAACCAAAAAACATTACAGGTCTTGAAAAAGGAATGTGCATTCAAAAAACGCGCAAGTAAAGACAGGAAAGGCTCGGGTCAAACAAAAGATGGGCTACGTAGTTCAATGGCTGGCCTTGAATTGACAGAAAATGATCAATTCGATAATTTAAAAATGTCAGTAAAAGTTCCGACTGCACCTGTAGCATTGTCTGCACTAATTCCAGAACCACCAGAGTATAATAATTTATATCCAGTCACTGCTCCCCAGATTCCAATCATGCCAGTAACTCCAGCCCTTTAGGTTGATAGTGTGGGTCCCGATTTACCATCTTCACGATCAGTAGGGGAAGAGGAGCTCTGTTCCGCAAGCCCAGTTAGCTCTAGGACCAGATCTCGGACAGCGAGAGAAGGGCTTGATCCTAACCAGAAACAATTAAGCAAACCACCTAAATCCCTCCAGACCAAGGGGAAACCGCAAATTTCGAGAACAAAGGGAGATGCAACAGATGTTTTTGAAGAGAAAGAACTCCCTCTAGTGACAGGAAGGGATGTCGAAGTCTTGGAAGAACCAGAGGAAATAGCTAGAGTGGCCCCTGGTGAGACTCGGAGACAGTTGCCGATTAGGAAGATACCAAACCCGGACGCGGTGACTGCCGGGGCGCAGCCCACGATAGTCGTTTACTTCCCATGGACACCCAGTGAGATGATGGTTTTATGGCTACAATCCCAGATAGAAAAAAAATCTCCTGCTGCTTTCGTGGATTCCTTGAGAACTACCATCTCAATTTATCACACTGATTCTAGGGACCTCTGGGCCCTAGTCCAGCAGGTTTTAACCCCAGCAGAGTACCGCAATTATCTTAATCACTTGAATTATGCTAGCCACGCCGCACTTCAGCAAGACCATGCGTTAGACGATGATAGACGGACACAGATCCTGAATGCGTTGAATAGCACATTTCAAAAGCCCATATATATTTCTGCTATCTTAGACCTAAAACCTAAGAAGATTGAAGAGCCAGAGGAATTTCTGGAGGTTTTTAATGAAATCTACCGTGGGCAGTCAGGCGACTTGCCATATCAAAATGGTCAGAATTCCCCTCAATATTGTGCTATGTTAATGCATTGCCTACCACCTTCTGTGGCTACTGCTGTGAAATGCAATAACATGAATTGGACAGAGAACGACCCTTCCCAGATGGCAAGGGCAGTCAGATTTTATTGGAAGGAGGGTGTAGGCCAGGAAGGAGGCTCAGTTACAAAGGTTAAGACTGAGTATGTAATGAAAAAGGATGATGTGCGACCCCAACAAGCGGCAGAAATGGTAGCTTACCAGCAGAAGCCCCGATATTGTGACTTTGGGTGGGTGGATCAGCGAGGGGGAGGATATCAAACCCACCCAAAGGGACCCTCAGCTCCTTTTTATGGCCCACCGTATGCATCAACAGGTTTACAACCGCCGCCCCCTCTGAGGGGCCATTGGTCTACTGGGAGACGAGGACGGGGCAGATATAGAGGGAGCAATGCATGTTTTAATTGCGGCCGTGCAGATCACTGGCAACAGGAATGCCCCTATAAAAGACAGGCAGCAGAAGGAGATTATCCGACCCAAAGGAGGGGGTACCCACCAAGGGGAGGACAGACGAGATACACTGACTTCTCCCAGGCAAACCCTTTCCCAACACAGGATTGACTAGCTAATTTAGTCATAAGGACAGGGAACCTATTATCTCTCTGCAGATAGGAGATCAACATCACCCATTTGTAATCGACACTGGAGCAGCCATGTCTTCTGTGCAATCAGAACTTCGACTACCATTATCCGACCACACGCAGCAATTGTCAGGGTTCCAAGGACAGGTGTGTGAGTATCCTATTCCTGAACCTGTGACAGTCACTTACGAGAATAAGTCTGCAGATCATCAGTTTGTAGTGACTACTGGATTGGACTGTAACTTGTTGGCTCGAGATTTACTGTGTATATCTTCCAGCTACAGCTAGAGTGCGGAGACAAGGGGGTAACGGTTAAATCATGGAGGATGAGACAACAGTGCTATATTTCTATCACCCCCCAGTGGTGGACATTAGACATTGAACATTCACTGCACCACGTTACCCTGGCCTATGACAGAACCGGACAAAACAGGGAGTTGGAGGACAAATACCGGCCATTAATTGGGACCGAATGGCCAGTCAAGGTTACAGCCACAGTCCCGGGAAAAGAAGGTACAGCCGATTTTGTTACAATACCACCACATTTATGGCCACAGTCAGCTTCGGTAAGCCCTCATATTACACGTCAGGTCCACGACCAGTACCACGCCAGGGATCTGAGGCAAATGGTAAGGAGGGCAGTGGATCATTCGGATCCAACAGAGTACGCACTTCAAGTCATGCCGGACGGCACTGCCATAAAATATTTTGAGGTCCCTGAAACAATTAACACTCAACTGCAGCATCACTGGGGACATGATGTTTTGGAATATGTCAATCCACAGGTCTGGGCGGAATACCCATCACAAGTGGGAAAGACAAATGTTACACCTATTAAGGTAACGATTAAGGATCATGTAAAGCTACCTTCCATTCGGCAATACCCCCTGAAATCCCAAGCTGCTCCGTCTGTAGACAAATTAATTCAAGAGCTGTTGCAACAGGGTATTTTGGTCCCTTGCCAATCAGAATGTAACACCCCCATACTTGCTGTGCCTAAACCAGCCAAACCAGACCAGTACCGATTAGTACAGGATTTACGTTCAATCAATGCCATTGTACAGCCATTACATGCTCTCGTCCCTAACCCTGCCCACATACTGGCTCAAATTCCAGCTCAAGCCCGGGTCTTCGCCATAATTGACCTTCAGCATGCCTTCTTTGCCCTCCCACTTGCAACTGAAAGCCAATATTTGTTTGCCTTCACTTACAATGGACAGCAGTATACCTGGACCCGACTGCCACAGGGGTTCGTCAACTCACCTACACTCTTCTCCAGTTGTCTGCAGACCCAACTCCAGGCCTTGACATTGGAGCATGGTTCCATTCTAGTGCAGTATGTAGATGGCATATTGGTAGCAATTCCTGACGAGCCCAGTAATAGGGATGATGTGATCCAATTATTAAACCACCTATCCTCGTTGGGTTATGTTGTCTCACAAGCAAAGGTCTTGATGGCTCAGAGAAAGGTTAAGTTCTTAGGAGTTTTACTTACAGCCACAGAAAGAAGTCTCGAACCCAGTAGGATTGAACCAATATGCCAATTCCCCGCCCCTACAATAGCCAAGGAGGTCCGTCATTGGCTGGGTATGGTGAATTATTGTCGGCAGTGGATACCAAACATCGCTGTCTATACAAAGCTGCTGACGCCTTACACTAGTGAAGAGGGGAACTTTACTCTCACCACCGAGGCACTCAAGGCTTTCCGTTGCCTGAAGCAGGCCTTGCTACAAGCACCAGCCCTCGGGAGGCCCTTGTACGACCGACCATTCCAGATATACTGTACTGTTCTGGAAGGATGTTCAACAGCGGTATTCACCCAGCAACATGGGGACAAACTACGGGCATCGGCCCGTAGAATATTACTCTTCCAAACTCGACCCAGTGGCGTTGGGCCACCCTGTTTGCACCCAGATCTTGGCAGCGATATACAATAGTTTGCAGGCTGCTGCCAATATAACTCTCCAACAGGATATTACGGTGTATAGCTCCCACTCGGTAATCGCACTATTGGGGCAACTGCAGACTCAGCATCTTACCGCAGCTCATCAGAATAGGTATGAGGTATACCTTTTGAACAATCCACGTCTGACATTTAAATATTGTACCACGATCAATCCAGCCTGTTTTCTTAGCGGTCCCCCTGTCCATGAGGACGCACCTGGTCACGACTGTTTAGCCTTGATTCAGGAAACTACCACAATAAAGGACGATCTGAGTGATATTCCGTTAGAACAACCTGACATGATTATGTATGTTGATGATGTGGAGATGCCGGCGTTGGACTGGGGTGAGCACAGTACGAAGTCTTACAACACCAGGTTAAAGTCCAACAGGTTTGTTTCGATGTCACTAACTTTCGGAGCGCTGCTCCTTCCTCAGGTGAATGAAGAGGTATGTTCCAGAAACATATATATAGACAAATTCAAAGATGCCAAACAATGCTAGGAATGCGACCATTACCAGGTGATTAAATCTTTACAGATCCAGAGATGGGGTAACCCCAGGTTAAAGAGGTGTGAATTGTATCAAGCCAGGTCGATGGTCGCATTCCTAGCATTGTTTGGCATCTTTGAATTTGTCTATATATATGTTTCTGGAACATACCTCTTCATTCACCTGAGGAAGGAGCAGCGCTCCGAAAGCTAGTGACATCGAAACAAACCTGTTGGACTTTAACCTGGTGCTGTAAGACTTCATACTATGTATGTTGATGGCAGTGCATTAGTAAGCCCCACTGGCCGGAGATTGTCTGGTTATGCAATCGTAGAACAAGATGGTCTGATTCTAGAAGCGGCAGCTTTCCAGGCCCCTTATTCAGCTCAACAAGCCGAACGTTTTGCCCTCACCCGTGCATGTATATTTGGGGTAGATCGTCGGGTAAATATTTACACTGACTCCCGATATGCTTTCGGGGTAGTTCATGATATCGGACAACTCTGGAAGAATAGGGGATTCCTTACCTCGGCAGGCACGGAAATATCCCACCGGGGTTTAGTTAATGACCTACTGCAGGCCCTTCTTATGCCCACGCAGATTTCCGTCATTAAATGCGCTGCCCACACAAATGGTAAGACCCCAGTTGACGTTGGTAATGAACAAGCAGATTGTGCAGCGCAGACAGCCACGCAAATTCAGCAGGTGATGGTGCCTAAAATGTTAAGTCAGGCTAAACGATCTACTATAAATATGTCTGCTTCTGACAAGTCAATGCCAACCATCCAAGACGCCATAAGGTTACAGGAGGACGCTCCTGAGAGTGATAAACAAATGTGGAAACGGTTAGGTTGTACATATGATTCTGTTTCCTCTTTATGGACCACGCCAGCACATCAGACTTGTATGTCTGATATACTGGCTTTATGGGTCATCGAATGTGTACACTTTGCAACTCATTGTGGGGCTCGGGGGACTAGTGATTTGTTGCTGGACACTTGGTGGCACCCTAAAATGCAGGGGTTGGCCCAGAGTATCAGTAATCGGTGTTTGATTTGTCAGCAATATAACACCGGAAAAGGTATCCCTTGTGGGATGGGGCAAACCCCGTTGCCCAGTGGTCCCTTTGAGATGCTCCAAATGGATTACATTGAGTTGGAAAGGTGTCAATGTTATAAATATGTTTTGGTCATTGTGGATGTGTTCAGCAGATGGGTCGAGGCGTATCCGACTATCGATAATAAAGCTGCTATTGTGGTTAAAGTTTTGATGCGGGAAATCATTCCCCGGTACGGTATACCAGCTCAGTTAAGTTCTGATAATGGGCCTCATTTTATTGGACAAATTAACAAGGAGTTTTGCTCCCAGTTGGGCATACGCCAGCAGTTACACTGTGCTTACAGACCGCAGGCGGCCGGGTTGGTTGAGAGACACAATCAGACCCTCAAAACTAAATTGGCTAAATTAAGAGCAGACACGGGACTGACATGGCTTAAGTTGCTCCCCGTTGCCCTCTTCCAGCTGCGGGTTACACCTGCGGGACCGGCCCGGCTCTCTCCTGCTGAGATTCTTTATGGCAGGCCTCTTAGAACTCACTGGAGCCTGCATGCTTCCAGACTGGTTCAGTTTCACCATATGACTGAAGAGATGACCACCTATGTTCCAGCCCTCACGCAGGTGCTCAAGGAGCTCCATGGCCAGGTCCGCGCGGCTCACCAGCCACCGCCCCCAGTACTTAGCTCACTTTCAGTCCAGCCCGGCAGTTATGTCATGGTCAAAAATTGGACTAGGAAGGGGTCAGAGCCGCGATGGGACGGGCCCTTCCAAGTTCTCCTTACCACCCCCACAGCAGTTAAAGTGGAGGGGCGAAGTGCTTGGGTCCACCTTCATCACTGTAAATTGTGTCCATCTCCACTACTGTAAAAGGTCGGTTCCTAACCTGCCTCCCTTCTCCAGTGCCATTTTACAGGTGTGGAATATGATGAGGTGGCTACGCACCGCCTGTGTGATCTACGGCCTCACCTCGCTTAGAGTGTTATTGGCGACGGACATGGAAAAGGGGAATATTATCTACATTTGTAACCCCAACCAATCTACAAGGATATTTCACTTATGCAAAGGTGATGTTCTTCGCTGCCCCCATATACGAGGACATGGTATCGACTCATGGAAGGTTGTCAAAGTTAAGGAGAATGCAGGACTCATGAAGGAATTGCCCCGGTCCCGGCGATGGGAAGGGAATATTATATGGACATTGCCTTGTTTTTGGAATACATGTACATTTGATTTTGGATGTGTTAAGATTGGTGCAAGAAAGGTAACATCAGGCCGTCAGGAGAGCGTAGGAAGAGGCTGTGAGAGAGAGAGAGGGACTGGAGAGAGGACGGGACATGTGAGAAGGGAAGTATAGCTAGAACGTAGGTTACCGGGAGATACACTTAATTTAGTTAAAGGCCAAACTGAGGAAAACCTGGGTAGTATGAATCTCTCCTACCAGATTTACCACCGCTTGTATGGCCACGGACGGGTTGTCTGCTACCCGAACCCCGCAGCGGTGTCTAGGTTATTTTCTGTTTCACCCCTTTGGGGCACTCCCCAAACGGTGATTAATTGTCAGCGTTCCGAGCCACCGCCCGAGCAAGTCACTCTTCCTTACGATCCGGGTTCAGCACCACCGGCTATTTGCCTTCCCCTTCCTCGGGATAATTCAAATTCACAGTATGATAGGCTGCAATGGTGGAGGGCGTATATACCTAGCCACTTCACTCCCAATAGGGATTCCCGGTCGTACGAGAATTGTTTCAGCAGTGAAGGATACGGCTGTTTGCTGGTAGAGGTGGAAACGAATATAACATGTCTGTTTCCCACCTGTACGGACAGGAGGTGTCATATCACCCAGGCGTCTGGCCAATGCGTTTGTTACAACACCACTTGCGTTCCATTGAACGCCGGCCTCCAGCTCCTTTGTGGCTGGGCGAATGTCTCTCATATCACTGTTGGGACTAGGGCTTTCCACATTGCTAGGCGGCCCGAATGGGCGTTTCGAAGCTGGATAAACTGGGCTACTGGGGGATCCTTACGCAACCGATATACTGATTGTGATGCTAGCCTGCACACGGAGCAAGGATACTACTTTTTATTTAATGGCACAGCGACCAATGTTTTGTCACCCCCATTTCCCCGCCAAATTGCTATTGGGACTCTAGTCCCTACCACAGTCCCCTGCCCTTCGGCGTGGATGCTGCATAATCAGTTAGCACGCCGGGCAGTCTCGGCTGAATTTTGCGAGAACTGGAAAAAACCTCAGGTTCTCGCACCCAACCGGGGCCACTCAGCCGGATGGGGGATTCCGAGCGTCTTGACACTGGGAGGTGTGGGGGGGTTCCTTGGCTGTCAGCAATAGGAATTATTTTATTTGTGGCCTTACCATCTTGGGAAATGAAACCTTGGGAGCCCTCGGGGCAATAACCAAGGAATTGTCTCAGCTACGGTTGTTTGCAATGCAGAACCGGTATGCTCTTGACTATCTTCTGGACCGTGAGGGTGGGGTATGCGCCATAGTACAGGGCAAGTGTATCATGGGAGTTCAGGACTTGACCGCTAACATCACTAAATTTATGGATCACATACGGGATCACCTGGACGGAATGCAGGATCCTGGCTCTTGGGGTAACTGGGGATTTGGAGGTTGGAAGGACTGGTTGATAAATATGGCCATGTATTTAGTGGTGGCTATCGGCTGCATCTTTGTAGGCCTAGCCATCCTTAAATGTGTGATGGGTAGAATGCGGGGTGCACTGGAACAGATCAACGCCCCTAAAATCTTAGCTGTCAAAATCCATGAGGGTGCAGCAGATGAAGGGGGGCTACGCCAGGAATTGGAAATGCAGCGACGGATCTTTTTAGATGAGGGACCGTAGCCAACGAATGTGATATAAAATCGTTACTTTAGAGATATTAGTTAATGTAATGTAGAGATAGGCCAGTCTAATCCTGGTGAGTTCACAGACAAAGGATTTCAGACCGCATGGCAAAGCAAAGGAAGAGGTGTGTCCACCAAAGGAGGAGAAAAGGATGCTGGGTAATAGGAGCCAGAGGAAGGGATTGGAAGTGAGCCAATTAGAGTGTATGGATAGGTCAGGAGGGATATAGGATGACCTATGGGAATCGTGTATGTGAAACTTGATGCCATTTGAATGTATCAGTAGAGACTTCTTTGTTCTACAGACTCACTTGATTCCAGAGGTGTACGAAGCAAGATGTGCTTTGTACTGTTGTGAACTGAGTCAGGCTTGCAAGCCAAATAAAATAACTAATGCTGTATCTGCAAATCCATCTCGACTTTTATTGAAGCCAGACTGACGGGTAAAGAAATTTGGAATTTGTCAGTGCTGTTCGCATTTCCTCATTGTCTATCAATTGAGGCTCAATACACTCTGGTTAGGAAACAAATCCTTCATTCAATTTTGAAGTCAAGTAGACAAGTGAAATTTAATAAAACTCGCAGATGACATATTAATATTTATGCTGAGGTGTGATATATTTCAGAACACGCTTGAGTGGAAATAATGCATTCAGACAAAGTTAAATGTTAAATTCGACACTGTCTACAAAATTATGAGGGGTCGTCTGCAAAATTATGAGGGGCATAGACAGAGTGGATAGTCAGAGGCTTTTCCCCAGGGTAGAGGGATCAATTACGAGGGGGCATAGGTAAGGTGCGAGGGGCAAGGTTTAGAGTAGATGTACGAGGCAAGTTTTTTACACAGAGGGTAGTGGGTGCCTGGAACTCGCTGCCGGAGGAGGTGGTGGAAGCAGGGACGATAGTGACATTTAAGGGGCATCTTGACAAATACATAAATAGGATGGGAATAGAGGGATAAAGACCCAGGAAGTGTAGAAGATTGTAGTTTAGTCGGGCAGCATGGTCGGCACGGGTTTGGAAGGCCGAAGGGCCTGTTCCTGTGCTGTACTTTTCTTTGTTCTTTGTACAATGGAAATAAACGTTACTGCCCACAACCTTCAAATCTCAAGCAGTGCAGAAAGAGGCCATTAGGCCCATCAAGTCTGCACCGACCCTTGGAAAGAGTACCCGACCTAGGCCCATGCCCCGATCCTATTCCCTTAACCCCACCTAACCTTTTGGACATCACAGGCGATTTAGCATAGCCGATGCACATTTTTGGACTGTGGGAGGAAACTGGATCGCCCAGAGGAAACCCACGCGGACATGGGGAGAAAATACAAACTACACACAGACAGTCAGCCGAGGCCGGAATTGAAACCTGGCACTGTGAGGCAGCAGTACTAACCACTGTGCCACTGTGCCGCCCCGAACTAAGTCGTGTTCATTCATCCCCCCTTTTCACTGATCGATATTGGTTGCCATTTATGATCCAACTTGATTAAAAACATTGTTATTCTTGTTTTGATGTTCATCCATAGTCTCATTTTTCCCTAACTCTGAAATCGATAGTAACCTCATCCCAACTCTGAAATATTCATGTTCCCCCAGTTTTGACTTGTTAAGAATTTCCAATGCTAGTCAGTGTACAGTTGCATGCATCTTTCCACGACTTTTACATCCAAGAGCAAACTGACAGCTTCCCCCTGTCTGGAGTCTCTACTATCCATATTCTTTGTAGCAAAACATAGGGTCAGGAGGCAGCTCAGCAACACTTCGATATGAACTCCTGGTTGGCTCTGAAGCTGTCGGGGGAACCATGTACAAATTAGAGACAGTTTCGCAGGAGTGAATTTACCAAAATTCACTGGACTCTGGGGTGGTCCTGACAAAACATAAATTTCTTTACCCGTCAGTCTGGCCTCAATAAAAGTCGAGATGGATTTGCAGGTATAACATTAGTTATTTTATTTGAGTTGCAAGTCTGATTCATTTCACACAGGCACAGGACACAGAACAAGTCTCCTAGACCCCTGGAAAACGAATGAAGAAGGAGACAAAGGGATTTCTGCAAATACATTCAAATGGCATCACGTTTCACATACACGATTCCCATAGGTCATCCTATACCCCTCCTGACCTGGCCATACATCCTGATTGGCTCACTTCTCATCCCTTCCTCTGGCCTCCTATTACCCAGCATCCTTTTCTCCTCCTTAGCTGGACACCCCTCCCCCTTACTTTGCCATGCGTTCTGAAATCCTTTGTCTGTGAACTAACAGAATCAGACCAGCCTATGTTTACATTACAGTAACTAATATCTCTAAAGTAACTATTTTATATCACATTCGTCATCCCTCCTTTTATCATAACCGAACTATTCAACCCATAGCTACGGTCCCTCATCTAAAAAGATTTGTCGCTGCATTTCCAATTCCTGTAGCAGCCCCCTTCATCCGCTGCACTCTTGTGGATTTTAACAGCCAAGATTTTTGGGGCGTCTATCTGTTCCAGTGCACCCCGCATTCTACCGATCACGCATTTAAGGATGGCTGGGCCCACTAAGATGCAGCCAATAGCCACTGCTAGATTATGCAGCATCCACGCCGAGGGGCAGGGGACTGTGGTAGGGACTAGAGTCCCAATCGCAATTTGGCGGGGAAATGGGGGTGACAAAACATTGGTCGCTGTGCCATTGAATAAAAAGTAGTATCCTTGCTCCGTGTGCAGGCTAGCATCACAATCAGTATATCGGTTGCGCAGGGATCCCCCAGTAGCCCAGTTTATCCAGCTTTGAAATACTCATTCGGGCCGCCTAGCAATGCGGAAAGCCCTAGTCACAACAGTGATATGAGAGACATTCGCCCAGCCACAAAGGAGCTGGAGGCTGGCGTTCAATGGAACGCACGTGGTGTTATAACAAACGTATTGGCCAGACGCCTGGGTGATATGACACCTCCTGTCCGTACAGGTGAGGAACAGACATGTTATATTCGTTTCCACCTCTACCAGCAAACAGCCGTATCCTTCACTGCTGAAACAATTCTCGTACGACCGGGAATTCATATTGGGAGTGAAGTGGCTAGGTATGTACGCCCTCCACCGTTGCAGCCTATCATACTGTGAGTGGGAATTATCCCGAGGAAGGGGAAGGCAAATAGCTGGTGGTGCTGAACCCGGATCGTAAGGAAGAGTGACTTGCTCGGGCGGTGGCTCGGAATGCTGAAAATGAACCAACGTTTGGGGAGTGCCCCAAAGCGGTGAAACAGAAAATAACCTAGACACCGCTGCGGGGTTCGGGTAGCAGACAACCCGTCCCTGGCCATACAAGCGGTGGTAAATCTGGTAAAAGAGATTCATACTACCCGGGTTTTCCTCAGTTTGGCCTCTAAATGAATTCAGTGTATCTCCTGATAACCTACGTTCTAGTTGTACTCCCCTTCTCACATGCTCCGTCCTCTCTCTAGTCCCCCCCTCTCTCCCACAACCTCTTCCTACTCTCTCCTGACGGTCTGATTTTACCTTTATCGCACCAATCTTAACACATCCAAAATCAAATTTACATGTACCCCAAAAACAAGGCAATGTCCATGTAATGTTCCCTTCCCATCGCCGGGACCAGTGCAATTGCTTCATGAGTCCTGCATTTTCCGTTAACCTGATGACCTTCCATGAATCGATACCATGTCCTCGTATATGGAGGCATCGAAGAACATCACCTCTGCATAAACTAAAGATACTTGTAGTTTGGTTGGGGTTACAAATGTAGATAATATGTCCCTTTTCCATGTCCGTCCCCGATGTCACTCCAAGCGAGGTGAGGCCAAAGATCACACAGGCGGTGCGTAGCCACCCCATCATGCTCCACACCTGTAAAATAGCACTGGGGAAGGGAGGCAGGTTAATCTGTCCAAGAAAATGTGGCCCGTTATCAGAACTCAACTGAGCTGGTATACTGTACCGGGGAATGATTTCCCGCATCAGAACTTTAACCACAGTAGCAGCTTTATTATCGATGGTCGGATACACCTCAACCCATCTGCTGAACACATCCACAATAACCAAAACATATTTATAACATTGACATCTTTCCAACTCAATGTACTCCATTTTGAAGCATCTCAAAGGGACCACTGGGCGACGGGGTTTGCCCCATACCACAAGGGATACCTTTGCCGGTGTTATATTGCTGACAGATTAAACACTGATTACTGATACTCTGGGCCAACCCCTGCATGTTAGGGTGCCACCAAGTGTCCAGCAACAAATCACTAGTCCCCCGAGCCCCACAATGAGTTGCAAAGTGTACACATTCGATGACCCATAAAGCCAGTACATCAGACATACAAGTCTGATGTGCTGGCGTGGTCCATAAAGAGGAAACAGAATCATATGTACAACCTAACCGTTTCCACATTTGTTTATCACTCTCAGGAGCGTCCTCCTGTAACCTTATGACATCTTGGATGGTTGGCATTGGGTTGTCAGAAGCAGACATATTTATAGTAGATCGTTTAGTCTGACTTAACATTTTAGGCACCATCACTCGCTGAATTTGCGCGGCTGTCCGCGCTGCACAATCTGCTTGTTCATTACCAACGTCAACTGGGGTCTTACCGTTTGTGTGGGCAGCGCATTTAATGACGGAGATCTGCGCGGGCATAAGGAGGGCCTGTAGTAGGTCATTAACTAAATCCCGGTGGGATATTTGACCACACATAATCATGTCAGGTTGTTCTGACGAAATATCACTCAAATCGTCCCTTATTGTGGTAGTTTCCTGAATCAAGGCTAAACAGTCGTGGCCAGGTGCGTCTTCATGGACAGGGGGACCACTAAGAAAACAGGCTGGATTGATAGTGGTACAGTGTTTAAATGTCAGACGTGGATTGTTCAAAAGGTATATCTCATACCTAATCTGACGAGCTGCGGTAAGATGCTGAGTCTGCAGTTGCCTCTGTAGTGCGATGACCGAGTGGGAGCTATACACCGTAATATCCTGTTGGAGAGTGAGAGCATGTAACGGCTGTGCGATGGCATTGATTGAACGTAAATCCTGTACTAATCGGTACTGGTCTGGCTTGGCTGGTTTAGACACAGCAAGTATGGGGGTGTTACATTCTGATTGGCAAGGGACCAAAATACCCTGTTGCAACAGCTCTCAGATTAATTTGTCTATAGACGGGGCAGCGTGGGGTTTCAGAGGGTATTGCCAAATGGAAGGCAGCTTTACATGGTCCTTAATCGTTACCTTAATAGGTGTAACATTTGTCTTTCCCACTTGTGATGGGTATTCCGCCCAGACCTGTGGATTGACATATTCCAAAACATCACGTTCCCGGTGATGCTGCAGTCGAGTGTTAATCGTTTCAGGAACCTCAAAATATTTTATGGCAGTGCCGTCTGGCGTGACTTGAAGTGCGTACTCTGTTGGATCTGAATGATCCACTGCCCTCCTTACCATAGGCCCCAGATCCCTGGCATGGTACTGGTCGTGGACCTGACGTGTAATATGAGGGCTTACCGAAGCTGACTGTGGCCATAAATGTGGTGGTATTGTAACAAAATCAGCTGTCCCTTCTTTTCCCGTGACTGTGGCTGTAACCTTGACTGGCCATTCAGTCCCAATTAATGGCCGGTATTTGTCCTCCAACTCCCTGTTTTGTCCGGTTCTGTCATAGGCCGAGGTAACGTGGTGCAGTGAATGTTCAATGTCTAACATCCACCACTGGGGGGTGATAGAAATATAGCACTGTTGTCTCATCCTCCATGATTGAACCGTTACCCCTTCGTCTCCGCACTCTAGCTTTAGCTGGAAGATACACAGTAAATCTCGGGCCAACAAGTTACAGTCCAATCCAGTAGTCACTACAAACTGATGATCTGCAGACTTATTCTCGTAAGTGACTGTCACAGGTTCCGAAATAGGATACTCACACACCTGTCCTTGGGACCCCGACAATTGCTGCGTGTGGTCGGATAGTGGTAGTCGAAGTTCTGATTGTACCTAAGACACGGCTGCTCCAGTGTCGATTACAAATGGGTGATGTTGATCTCCTATCTGCAGAGAGATAATAGGTTCCCTGTCCGACTGGAGAGTCCTTATGACTAAATTAGCTAGTCAATCCTGTGTTGGGAAAGGGTTTGCCTGGGAGAGGTCAGTGTACCTCGTCTGTCCTCCCCTTGGTGGTACCCCCTCCTTTGGGTCGGGTAGTCTCCTTCTGCTGCCTGTCTTTTAAAGGGGCATTCCTGTTGCCAGTGATCTGCACGGCCGCAATTAAAACATGCATTGCTCCCTCTATATCTGCCCCGTCCTTTTCTCCCAGTAGACCAATGGCCCCTCAGAGGGGGCGGCGGTTGTAAAGCTGTTGGTACTTACGGTAGGCCATAAAGAGGAGCTGAGGGTCCATTTGGGTGGGTTTGATATCCTCCCCCATGTTGATCCACCCACCCAAGGTCACAATATTGGGGTTCCAGCTGGTAAGCCACCGTTTCTACCGCTGGGTGGGGTCTCAGATCATCCTTTTTCATTCCATACTCAGTCTTAATCTTTGTAACTGAGCTTCCTTCCTGGCCTACAACCTCCTTCCAATAAAATATGACTGCCCTTGCCATCTGGGAAGGGTCGTTCTCTGTCCAATTCATGTTATTACATTTCACGGCAGTAGCCACGGAAGTTGGTAGGCAATGCATTAACATAGCACAATATTGAGGGGAATTCTGACCATTTTGATGTGGCAAGTCGCCTGACTGCCCACGGTATATTTCACTAAAACATTCCAGAAATTCCTCTGGCTCTTCAATCTTTTTAGGTTTGAGGTCTAAGATAGCAGAAATATTTATGGGCTTTTGAAATGTGCTGTTCAACGCTTTCAGGGTTTGTGTCCGTCTATCATCGTCCAATGCATGGGCTTGCTGAAGTGCGGCGTGGCTAGCATAATTCAAGTGATTAAGATGATTGCGGTACTCTTCTGGGGTTAAAACCTGCTGGACTAGGGCCCAGAGGTCCCTAGAATCAGCTTGATAAATTGAGATGGTAGTTCTCAGGTGATCCACGAAAGCAGCAGGAGATTTTTTTTTTCTCTGGGATTGTAGCCATAATAGCCATCATCTCACTGGGTCTCCATGGGAAACAAATGTCTATCGTGGGCTGGGCCACCGTCGTCACAGCGTCAGGGTTTGGTATTTTCCTAATCGGCAACTGTCTCAGAGTCACACTAGGGGGCACTCTAGCTGGTTCCTCTGGCTCTTCCAAGACTTTGACGTCCCTCCCAGTCACTAGAGGGAGCTCCTTCTCCTCAGAACCATCCCTTTCTTCCCCCTTTGTTCTCGGAGTTTTCTATTCCCCCTTATCGGTCTGAAGGGATTTAGGTGGTATGCTTGATTGTTTCTGGATAGGATCAGGCCCTTCTCTCGCTGTCCAAGATTGGGTCCTAGAGCTAATTGGGCTTCTCTCTCAGACAGTGAAGATGGTACCGAAGGGGCTGGGAGGGCTGGCATGATTTGAATCTGGGGAGCAGTGACTGGATATAAATTATGATACTCTGGTGGTTTTGGAATTAGTGCAGACAATGCTACAGGTGCAGTCGGAATCCTAACCGACGTGGTCAAATTGTCCAATTCATCATCTTCTGTCTCTGTCAATGCAAGGCCAGGCATTGAACTACGTAGCCCATTGTTTTGGTTTTTTCCTCTTCACGAATTGGAATCCCCATTTTAAGGGCATTTTCTTGCCAACTTAAGAACATGATCTTATCCCTCTCATGTTGACAATATTGACTCCATAATCTAATTAACTCTTTAGCTTTCATACTTTGGCTCTTTCTTTTTTATTATTATTTATTTATTTTTTATTTGCTTATTTATAACCAATGGCAATTTTTGCTCCTTGGCAAATTATTGAAAAGGTTCTATTCGAGACTTTGACGTCCCTCCCAGTCACTAGAGGGAGCTCCTTCTCCTCAGAACCATCCCTTTCTTCTCCCTTTGTTCTCGGAGTTACAGTGTTCTTTTAAAACTTAAAATGTTTGAAAATTCAAATTGAATTACTGCAACTTGCAAGCTTAGCTCTGATCTCAACTCAGAACTAAATTTACGATTTGCTTAACACAAACTTGTATAACTTTTACAACTTAATTAATTCTTTATCTTTACAATTTTTCTTTCAACAAGTTTTTCTTACATTCACAAAAATGTTGGCTGCTATCAATGAGGGATCAGTTAGCTGCGGTGATGTGTACCAGAGCAAAGTGAACTGTCATTTCCAGATTTACACTTTTTAAAATGGTGTCAGTGTGTTTCTTTAAGTTTCTATTAATTCACAAATAAAATGAGATAAACATTATTTCAAGTAAGTAAAACTTAAGATTCTGGCAATTTCAATCAATTGCTTTCGAAAATAATAACTTTTATCAAAGAGGTGGAGAAACCCACTGGTTTCCTTTAATTCAAAACGTAACTTTGCTGGAGTTCACTGACTCGAAGGAAAGGTATCCAATTACGCCACAAGCTGCCTGTTAACTCAAGCTGCTGTTAACCCTTTGAGAGACTTCTGCTTTAACTAACAGGCAGCATCCAGTTTGTTTTAAAATTCATCATTTCTCGCCACTTCAGTCCAAGGATACAATTTTAGCTTAATCAACTATAGTTTTTAAAACACTCATGGAACTGAACCATCTTTCCGATGTCTCATCAGTTCATCAAAAACACTCGTAGAACTGAACCAACTTCCGATGTCCCATCAGTTCATCAACAACACTCGTAGAACTGAACCATCTTCCGATGTCCCATCAGTTCATCAACAACACAATTAACCAAAAACTGAACTATCAATTATGATATCCCACCAGTTTAATTTTCTGATCCCCAGACTGACCTTTGATTTCGTCGAGACGATCTTTCCGTAACAACCGCGAGTGACCAGACTAATCAGACGATAAGAAGAGGGGAAAAAGCAATGCGCGGTCATTTTCCAGCTGTACATTGTGGGCCCCTTTTTCCACTCTCCTTCTGTCCATAATCAGTCTAATTCTGAGTTCGCAGCTGGCAGATGACCATCTGGAGTAATCCCAGGTTTCCGGCACCAAATGACAAAACATAAATTTCTTTACCCGTCATTCTGACCTCAATAAAAGTCGAGATGGATTTGCAGGTGGAGCATTAGTTATTTTATTTGACTTGCAAGTCTGATTCATTTCACACAGGCACAGGACACAGAACCAGTCTCCTAGACCCCTGGAAAACGAATGAAGAAGGAGACAAAGGGATTTCTGCAAATACATTCAAATGGCATCAAGTTTCACATACACGATTCCCATAGGTCATCCTATACCCCTCCTGACCAGGCCATACATCCTGATTGGCTCACTTCTCATCCCTTCCTCTGGCCTCCTATTACCCAGCATCCTTTTCTCCTCCTTAGCTGGACACCCCTCCCCCTTACTTTGCCATGCGTTCTGAAATCCTTTGTCTGTGAACTAACAGAATCAGACCGGCCTATGTTTACATTACAGTAACTAATATCTCTAAAGTAACTATTTTATATCACATTCGTCAATCCCGGCGGATTGGAAATTAGCAAACGTGACACCACTGTTTAAAAAAGGAGGTAGGCAGAAAGCGGGTAATTATAGGCCAGTGAGCTTAACTTCGGTAGTAGGGAAGATGCTGGAATCTATCATCAAGGAAGAAATAGCGAGGCATCTGGATGGAAATTGTCCCATTGGGCAGACGCAGCATGGGTTCATAAAGGGCAGGTCATGCCTAACTAATTTAGTGGAATTTTTTGAGGACATTAACAGTGCGGTAGATAACAGGGAGCCAATGGATGTGGTATATCTGGATTTCCAGAAAGCCTTTGATAAGGTGCCACACAAAAGGTTGATGCATAAGATAAAGATGCATGGCATTAAGGGGAAAATAGTAGCATGGATAGAGGATTGGTTAATTACTAGAAAGCAAAGAGTGGGGATTAATGGGTGTTTCTCTGGTTGGCAATCAGTAGCTAGTGGTGTCCCTCAGGGATCAGTGTTGGGCCCACAACTGTTCACAATTGACATAGATGATTTGGAGTTGGGGACCAAGGGCAATGTGTCCAAGTTTGCAGACGACACTAAGATAAGTGATAAAGCAAAAAGTGCAGAGGATACTGGAAGTCTGCAGAGGGATTTGGATAGGCTAAGTGAATGGGCTAGGGTCTGGCAGATGGAATACAATGTTGACAAATGTGAGGTTATCCATTTTGGTCGGAATAACAGCAAAAGGGATTATTATTTAAATGATAAAATATTAAAACATGCTGCTGTGCAGAGAGACCTGGGTGTGCTAGTGCATGAGTCGCAAAAAGTTGGTTTACAGGTGCAACAGGTGATTAAGAAGGCAAATGGAATTTTGTCCTTCATTTCTAGAGGGATGGAGTTTAAGATTAGGGAGGTTCTGCTGCAATTGTATAAGGTGTTAGTGAGGCCACACCTGGAGTATTTTGTTCAGTTTTGGTCTCCTTACTTGAGAAAGGACATACTGTGCAGAGGAGATTCACTAGGTTAATCCCAGAGCTGAAGGGGTTGGATTATGAGGAGAGGTTGAGTAGACTGGGACTGTACTCGTTGGAATTTAGAAGGATGAGGGGGGGGGATCTTATAGAAACATATAAGATTATGAAGGGAATAGACAGGATAGATGCGGGCAGGTTGTTTCCACTGGCGGGTGAAAGCAGAACTAGGGGGCATAGCCTTAAAATAAGGGGAAGTAGATTTAGGACTGAGTTTAGGAGAAACTTCTTCACCCAAAGGGTTGCGAATCTATGGAATTGCTTGCCCAGTGAAGCAATTGAGGCTCCTTCATTAAATGTTTTTGAGATAAAGATAGATAGTTTTTTGAAGAATAAAGGGATTAAAGGTTATGGTGTTCAGGCCGGAAAGTGGAGCTGAGTCCACAAAAGATCAGCCATGATCTCATTGAATGTGGAGCAGGCTCGAGGGGCCAGATGGCCTACTCCTGCTCCTAGTTCTTATGTTCTTATGTACCCGTTAAAGATGTTAGAATTTGGGACAACTGTCCACAAATTGCTCCTGTCAATAAATCAGAACAGTGGCAAATGGAAGTTAATGCTGAAAAATATGAGGTGATGCATTTTGGGAGGACTAAAAGGCAAGAGAATACACAATGAATTGTAGGACACTCAGACGTATAGATGATCACAGAGACCTTGGAGTGCATGTCAAAGATCCACAAAGACAGCAAAACAGGTGGATCAGGTGGCTAAGAAGGTATATGGGATAGCTGCCTGTGTTAGCCAAGGCCTAAAATATAAGAACACGGAGGTTATGATGGAGCTGTATAAATGATTCATTGGGCTACATCCAGAGCACTGTGTGCCACCACACTGAAGGAAGGATGTGATTATACCAGAAAAGCTGCAGAGGAGATTCAAAAAGGTGTTTCCTGGGCTGGAGCAATTCAGCTATGAAGAAACACTGGCTCAGCTAGGCTAGGGTTGTTTTGCTTGGAGCAGAGAAGGCTAAGAAGGGAATCTGATTGAGGTGTTCAAAATTATGACGGAGATAGATAAGGTAGGTAGAAATAAGCTTTTCCCTTTAGTAGATGGGTCAATAACTACTGGGCATAGATTTAAGATAAGGGCAGGAGATTTAGTTGGGATTTGAGGAAACCCTTTCTCACTCAGAGGGTGGTAGGAATCTGGAACTCACTGCCTGAAAGGATGGTCGAGGCAGGAACTTTCAAAACATTTTAGAGCATTTTTGGATGACCACTTGAAATGCTACAGCAGAGAAGACCAAGGGTTTGAAAATGGGATTTGAATAGATAGGTGGTTAATGACTGGAATTACACAATAGGCCAAAGGGCCTTTTTCTGTGGCTGAAAAACAAACTCCATGACAAGCAAATCTTCAAATCTGTGATTAACTATATCACACGTCCTTTTGAAATCTAAAAATGATTCCGCCAGCCTTTTCCTCATTGTTACAGTGTGTATTTCTATGGTTGTTTCTCTCTTCTTGATCAGAGCGGCATGGTGGCACAGTGATCAGCACTGTTGCTTCACAGCGCCAGAGACCCGGATTCGATTCTGGCCTTGGGTGATTGTCTCTGTGAAGTTAGCATGTTCACTCTGTGTCTGCGTGGGTTTCCTCTGGGTGCTCCGATTTCCTCCCTCAGTCCAAGATTTGTAAATTAGGTGGATTAGACATGCTAAATTGTTCTTTAGTGTCAAAAGGTTAGGTGGGGTTACAGGAATAGAGTGAGGAATTGGGCCTTGGTCGGCTGCTCTTTCGAAGGGTCAGTGCAGACTCAATGGGCAGAATGGTCTCTGCCTGCACTGTAGGGATCCTATGACAGCAGCAAAACTCTACACATACACAAGTCATTCCATTCTGTTTATTCACGGTAAACAGTTTCTAACCAAGGACTTGTATAATTGCAGCAAAATTCCTTTGCAATACCCCAACATGTCCCGTACGTATGAACACAGGATGTTTGCCCTCAGAGACATCAAGACTGCCTGGTTCATTGGAGGATATTGATTTACATTCATCAGAGTTTTTATATGAAAAATTATCTTCAATAACTGATGCGAATGTCCTCTCCAACCGCACATCCAGCATTGGTTGCCCAAACACAAAGAGAAATCAGAAGCAAAACGCACACAAATACAGTAAAGCGAACGCACCATAATAATCTTCATTATTGTCACAAGTAGGCTTACATTAACATTGCAATGAAGTTACTGTGACAATCCTCTCGTCGCCACACTCTGGCCCCTGTTCAGGTACACAGATGGAGAATTAACAATGTCCAATTCACCTAACAAGCACGTCTTTCGGGACTTGTGGGAGGAAACTGGAGCACCCACGCAGACACGGGGAGAATGTGCAGATTCTGCACAGACAGTGACCCAAGCAGGAATCGAACTCTGGGCCCTGGCGCTGTGAAGCAACAGTGCTAACGTGTCACCAAGACTGCATTTTCATATCAACACACACAAAAATACACACGCGCACACATACACACAGAGGAAAGAGAGAGGCCCACAAAAACACAGATTCACATTCACAAGTTTAGATAGGGAATGCAAACATTTCCCTGTAAGATTTCAGGCTTGTCCAATCATTAAAAAAAACACTGACAGACAGAATACACGTGCTGTAGAAACCTGCCATCAATTGGACACCTAACATTGATGGAATTATGATTCAGACATTGCGGAATAATAAGAATTGAATTAATGGCCATAAGTAGTGATGAATCAACAGTGAAGACCTTGCTAATTAAACACCAGACTCAATTGAATCTGAAAGTGGGGCATCAAAACAGCCACAAGTATTAAAAATATTCCTTCATGATTAATATTGCAACAAAGAACTGGACAATAAATGTCACGCACTTGTGAATCAAGCTCCATGGAATCCAAAATCTAATCACCAGGTTGTTATTGAGCAAGGTAGGATTGACAAACTGAAACGGAATGGATTTTGTTTTTGGAGGCTACAGCTTCCCGTACCGACAGTTCAAATTCAGATAATTATGTTTAATCAAAAAGTGGGGAATTAAAATCTACAGAATTAGTTCAAGTAATAATCAATCACGAATCTGACATTGGAGAATTCTATAAATACATTTAATGCAATAACCAATTAAACTGCGGGGTCCAAATGTGATTTAGTTGTTCGAATGTTCACTTGCCAACGTTTCATCTAATTTAATCTACTACCCTTAAAGTCATTCGCAACCCACTCTCATAGTCATCCCACAGACCACTAAATATCCCAGCGAGTCTTCATCTCTCTCTCTTGGCAAGTCCCCGCATCCAAAAATATCCCAACCTGGTGCCACGAATATCAACAAGTCGGTGGGGTGTTTTGCCTTTATATTTGCTATTCGTTGTTATGTGTGTTTGTTTCGTGCTGTCAACAATAATCAAGTATTATAATTTTACAGACTACCCGACATCTCCATTGATATAACTGCAGCAGAATTATTGAGGAATGTAATTAACTGTGACTCAGGTAATTATCTTTCACCTGTAATTTGGCAGTAACGTTGGAGGCGTGTCACGTCACTTATTATGCGAACCTGTTAATATATAAGGGCAACAGTAACATGGGAAGCGTTAGGTTAAAGTTTAGCTCAGCCCATCGTTGTGCAAATTACCGACCTCCGCTACAGAAAGAAGGTAGTTTGCTGGCAGATCAGTACACTATCTGTGCGAAGTGCAGCAAGGCAGAAAAGAAAATGAGGCTGTTATTTGTTCTTGCCATCGTCTGTGCATCTCTAATTGAAGGTGAGGCTCTTGTCTTTTTTTAAAGTAGTATCACACTGGAGTTGATGGATAAGGCAATAGTTGTCTAAAATGAACAGTGGGGTCTACAATATTCCTACCTATCGCCCAGAACAAAGATTCCTGATGAAGTAAAGAGTTGGGGAGGGGGAGAGGAGAGTGTGGGGGTGGGAGAGGAGAGTGTGGGGGTGGGGGAGGAGAAGGGAGAAGAATCCAAGGTTCCCCAAAAAGTCCTACAGGAAAGAAGAAACATGGGGGGCCTGTACCTCCCAAACCTACAGTGCTACCACTGGCCTGCGACGGAGGAAAGAGTGAAGGAATAGGTGAGGATGGAGGAGAGCTCCGATACAAGGATGACCCTCCAGGCCCTAGCCAAGGCAGCGCTCCCATCTCGACCAGCAAACCCAGTGGTGGTAGCCATGCTTCGAACCTGGAACCAGATGAGGCAGCACTCAGGCTTGAGCGAATGTCCACCATGGTTCCCATCTGAGGCAACCACAAGTTTGCGCAGCTATGCTTGGCTCGACCTTTTAAGAGATGGTGACAGGACAGAGGGACACTGACTGTTAGGGACTTCTACACAGGTGACAGGCTAGCAACTTTAGAGGAACTGACAGACTGCCGCTACCTAACCTGAATGAACTCCGACACCTACAGGCTAAGCAATTTCTCCACAAGGAGACCCATAGACCCTGAGGTGCCCTGGAGGTGATACTGGATGTGGGTAATTTGAGAGCGGGGAACTGCAATGACTGTACGGACAAGGCATGCTCCCCACGGACAACTTAGAATTGGTGTGCTCCCCATTGGACAAAAAATACAGGAGGAAGAAACTAGGATGGAATTAAGAGTGGGGACTCTGAACAGGGCCAACTCCACCTCCACTTGTGCAAGGCTCAGCCTCGTGCAGCTGACAGGTGCACAGAGCACACCTGACAAGAAATCGAATGAGCAGGTTCTTTCGGAAGGTGGAGGACAAATGGGAAGGGTATGCCAGAGACTGTGGCCAGCCCTCTTTGAGGAAATATTCAAGGTTGTGGGGGTAAATGGGTAGAGCCGTGCCTGTGAGGGGAGGGGACACACACGGGAGCCAACGAGACAGTGGGGAACAGAGGGGGTGCAGGGAGAGAGGAGGGGGAGGCAGAAAAACCGCTGCAAAAGACAATAGGGAGCTGAGAGCAAGGTCGCAAAGAACAGAACCCCCAAAGAAACACATTTCTTTGCAGCATGGTAGCATAGTGGTTAGCACAATTGCTTCACAGCACCAGGGTCCCAGGTTTGATTCCCAGCTTGGGCCACTGTCTGTGTGGAGTCTGCACGTTCTCCCCGTGTGTGTGTGGATTTCCTCCAGGTGCTCCGGTTTCCTTCCAAAGATGTGCAGATTAGGTGGATTGGCCATGCTAAATTGCCCTTGGTGTCCAAAATTGCCAATAGTGTTGGGTGGGGTTGCTGGGTTATGGGGATAGGGTGGAGGTGTTGGCTTGGGTAGGGTGCTCTTTCCAAGAGCCGGTGCAGACTCGATGGGCCGACTGGCCTCCTTCTGCATGTAAATTCTATGAAATGGGAGGAGGAGAGGGAGCGGGGAGAATAGCCAATAGACAAAGGAGGGGAAGGGGAAAGAACGACAAGTATGTAAATAGATGACAATCGCCTACTTTGTATAAGACCTATTTAATGCAACAAAAAGGGGGGGAGGGAGCAGATACCAATGGTAGTTCTTGTATATTGTACCCAATACACATACACTTGTCTACTGTACATTATATACAATGGAAAAACTGCAATAAAAACATTTTTTTTAATGTTGTATTAGTCAAATGTATTGAATAGCTGTGACCAGCTGATTTGAGGGTGTGTTCTGGGAGCTCAAAGAACTGCAATACAAATGGTCACCCCAACCCATGGGCGGGTTCAGTAGCACAGTGGTAATACGCATGCCTCCCCACACGAAGCACCCAGTTTCACGTCCAATCTTGGCGGACACTTGAACGTGACTGCATCAATTTCTTCCAGGTGCTCCTGTTTCCTCCCACAGTCCGGTGAGGTGAATTGAACATATTGAATTGCCCCTTAGTGTCCAGAGGTGTGTCGGCTAGGTGGGGCTGTGGGGATAGGGTGGGGAGAGTCGGCTTGGGTAGGGATTGCATGGTTCGATGGGCTCAAGGGACTATCATCTTGAGAGCTCCGCATTTGAAAAGCCTGAGAATTTCTTTCTTTTTTTTTAAAACAGTGCAATCTCTGATCTGCAAGCAATGTGCTGGCAATATCTGCAATCCGGTGAACACTACTTGTGCGGCTAGATGCCAAACCATTTCAACCATATTAAACACAGGTAATGCTACTCACCATAAAGAACCAAAAAAACATTTCAATATTGTATGAAAATGTGATTCTCTGAATTTAGATACATGTTCACTCTTTCTAGGTTGGTAACCCATCGACAGTAATGTAC
The DNA here is from genome assembly GCF_047496885.1 of Scyliorhinus torazame. Taxonomy (NCBI): domain Eukaryota; kingdom Metazoa; phylum Chordata; class Chondrichthyes; order Carcharhiniformes; family Scyliorhinidae; genus Scyliorhinus; species Scyliorhinus torazame. The sequence continues at coordinate 106,387,956 of NC_092718.1, read as the reverse complement.
AAACCATGAATGAAGCTCAGACAGTATGTTGTGCAGTCTATTAATAGAATGTGTGAAGTGCTGGGAGACCAGAAACCTGCCCTGTTATCGGAGATGTTTTCAAAGTTTCTGGATGAACTATATCACTATAATTTAGTTCCAGTGTCAGAAAAGCACACCAAAATGATAAATTTTAAGCCAGGGAAACAAAGGTGAGACCGGGAGACAGATTTATTTAAGAAGAGCAAATTTCTACAATCCTGAATTGCCAATCCCAGAGAGTATTAGCACAGAATCAATAATCAATTTCAAAATTGAATTGGCTGAGTAATTAAAAAGGAACTTGTTGCGGGGCGGCACGGTGGTGCAGTGTGATGGCACGCTGGTTCAGTGGTTTGTACTGAAGCCTCACGGTGCTGAAGACCAAGGTTTGATTCCCCCGTCCCCCTGGTCACTGTGCATGTCGAATTTGCATATTCTCCCTGTGTCTGCGTGGGTCTCACCCCCACAACCCAAATATGTGCAGGGTAGGTGGATTTGTCACACTAAATTGCCCTTAATTGGAAAAATGTAAAAATATGGAACATGTTGCAAGTAAGGGGGTCAGGGCACTGCATATGTGTGCAAAGAATTGATGCAGATCCAAAAAAGCCTTGTGATCTATTTCAATGTTCTGTAATAACTAGGAGTAGGAAATTCAGCCATCACAAGCCTGCTCCACCATTCAAGACTATCATGGCTCGGCCTCAGAGCCACTTTCTTGTCCGTTCTCCATAACCCTTCAACCCATCTCCTCCTTAAATTTATTCTCCTGGCATCCACTGCACTCTGGGGGTAGAGAATTCCACAGATTCACGATCCTTTGAGATGAGTAATCTGCTCCCCTTTATCCTAAAAAGATGACCTCTTGTTCTACATTGCCCCCATAAGAGGAAGTATCCACTCTATATTTAATTTGTCTATATCTTTTATCATCTTGTATACCTCAATTAGATCGCCTCTCATTCTTCTAGACTAGAGAGAGTAAAGGCCTTTATTGCTCAATCGCTTCATAAAACAAACCCCTCATCTCTGGAATCAATCCAGTGAACGTCTTCTGAAGAGTCTCTAATGCAACTATATCCCTGCTCAAATAAAAGGACAAAAACTGTACATGATATTCCAAGTGCAGTCTTACCAATGCCTTTTCCAGTTGCAGCAACATTTCCCTACTTTTATATTTCATCCCTTTAGGTATAAAGGCAAAATTCAGTTTTCTTTCCTTTATTACCTACAGTACCTGCATACTAGTTTTGAGATTCATGCACGAGGACACCCAGGTCCCTCAGCACTGAAGTTTCTCTCCATTCAGATCATTTATCTTGTCATTTTTCAGCCCAAAATGGATAACCTCACATTGATCCAAGTTAAATTCCATCTGCCATTTTTTTTGCCCACTCACCTCACCTATCTATATCCATTTGAGAACGTCTTATTTCCTCATAGCACCTTACTGTCCCACCTATTTTAGCATCGCCTGCAAATTTGGCGAAGTTGAGCACTGGGTGATGGCTAATATAAGCTTTTCAGGTAATTGTCCCGAGAGACCAGGCTTCCATTTCGGGGCAATGGGCAGTAGCCACATATGTTTTCAAGATTTCCAGCTGATAAAAAGGGTTGCTGCTGCACTGGCCGAAAGGGAATGGGACACAGAAGAGGTGGTCGGGACGGGGGTCCCCCTCTGGGGGACTGGAGGGTGAGGGAGGCGTGGACACGGGACTGGCCCAGAAAAGAGATGGCTAGTTGGTGGGGCATGGGGGGGTTGAGAGCCCCTCCAATCCGGCTGATAACGTGGAATGTGAGGGGCCTGAATGGGCTGGTGAAGAAGGTTCGAGTGTTCGCGCACTTAAAGGGACTGAAGGCAGACGTGGCCATGCTCCAAGAGACACACCTGAAGGTGGCGGACCAGGTCAGGTTAAGAAAGGGATGGGTAGGACAGGTATTCCACTCGGGACTGGACGTGAAGAATAGAGGGGTGGCAACATTGGTGGGAAAGCGGGTGTCATTTGAGGCCAAGACTATTCGAGCGGACAATGGAGGGCGATATGTAATGGTGAGCGGTAGGCTGCAAGGGACGTGGGTGGTGTTGGTAAACGTATATGCCCCAAACTGGGATGGTGCAGGATTAATGAAGCGCATGTTGGGGCGCATTCCGGACCTGGAGATAGGAGGCCTGATAATGGGAGGGGACTTCAATACAGTGTTGGATCCAGCACTGGACCTCTCCAAATCAAGGACTGGAAAGAGGCCGGCGGCGGCCAAGGTACTTAGGGGGTTTATGGATCAGATGGGGGGAGTGGACCCATGGCGGTTTGCAAGGCCGCAGGCCAGGGAATTTTCTTTCTTCTCCCATGTACACAAAGCCTACTCCCGGATAGATTTCTTTGTTCTGGGTAGGGCGCTCATCCCGAGGGTGGAGGGGATGGAGTATTCGGCTATAGCCGTTTCGGACCATGCCCCGCACTGGGTGGAACTGGAGCTGGGAGAGGAGAGGGACCAACGCCCGTTGTGGCAGCTGGATGTGGGACTGCTGGCGGACGAGGTGGTGTGTGGGAAGGTGAGGGCGTGTATCGAAAGGTACTTGGAGGCCAACGACAATTGGGAGGTGCGGGTGGGGGTGGTATGGGAGGGGTTGAAGTTGGTGATCAGGAGAGAGCTAATTTCCATTAGGGCTCATAGCGAGAAGACAGAGGATATGGAAAGGGCGAGGTTAGTGGGGGAGATTTTCAGAGTGGACAGGAGATACGCAGAGGCCCCGGAGGAAAGATTACTTGGGGAAAGACGACGGCTCCAGATGGAGTTTGACCTGTTGACCACAGGGAAGGCGGAGGCACAGTGGAGGAAAGCGCAGGGGGCGACCTACGAGTATGGGGAAAAGGCTAGTCGGATGCTGGCACACCAGCTCCGTAAGAGGGTGGCAGCGAGGGAAATACGGGGAGTCAAAGATGGAAGGGGAGCCACGGTTCGGAGTACAACAAAAATAAACGAGGTATTCAAGGCCTTTTATGAAGAGCTGTACAGATCCCAGCCCCCAGTGGGGGAAGAGGGGATGAGACGATTCCTAGATCAGCTGAGATTCCCGAGGGTGGAGGAGCAAGAGGTGGCTGGTTTGGGGGCACCAATTGGGTTGGAGGAGCTGAGCAAGGGTTCGGGGAGCATGCAGGCGGGGAAGGCCCCGGGACTGGACGGATTCCCGGTGGAGTTCTACAGGAAGTACGCAGACCTGTTGGCCCCGCTACTGGTGAGGACCTTTAATGAGGCAAGAGAGGAGGGGACCTTGCCCCCGACAATGTCGGAAGCGACAATTTCTTTGATCCTAAAGCGGGACAAGGACCCACTGTAATGTGGATCGTACAGGCCGATCTCACTCCTCAATGTGGATGCTAAGTTGCTGGCAAAAGTGCTGGCCACGAGGATCGAGGACTGTGTCCCGGGGGTAATCCACGAGGGATTTGTAAAGGGCAGGCAACTAAACACCAATGTGCGGCGGCTCTTAAACGTGATAATGATGCCATCGGAGGAGGGAGAGGCGGAGATAGTGGCAGCTATGGACGCGGAGAAGACCTTTGACCGAGTAGAGTGGGAGTACCTCTGGGAGGTGCTGCGTAGGTTTGTGTTCGGGGTAGGATTTATCAATTGGGTTAAGCTCCTTTTACAGAGCCCCGATGGCGAGTGTAGTGACGAACCGGCGGAGGTCGGAGTACTTTCGACTGTACCGAGGGACGAGGCAGGGGTGCCCCCTGTCCCCCCTGTTGTTCGCATTGGCGATCGAACCATTGGCCATGTCATTGAGGGAGTCTAATAAATGGAGGGGGGGTGATCCGAGGGGGAGAAGAGCATCGGGTGTCACTATATGCGGATGACCTGTTCCTGTACGTGGCAGATCCAATGGAGGGGATGGTGGAGGTCATGCAGACTCTAAGGGAGTTTGGGGAGTTTTCGGGCTATAAGCTCAATGTAGGGAAGAGTGAGCTCTTTGTATTACAGGCGGGGGACCAAGAAAGAGGGATAGGGGATCTACCGCTGAGGAGGGCGGATGGGAGCTTTCGTTATCTGGGGATCCAGATAGCCAGGAGTTGGGGGACCCTACATAAACTGAATCTGACGAGGTTGGTGGAGCAAATGGAGGAGGATTTCAAAAGATGGGACATGTTATCGCTCTCGCTGGCGGGTAGAGTGCAGTCGGTCAAAATGGTGGTCCTTCCGAGGTTTCTGTTTGTGTTTCAGTGCCTTCCCATCGTGATCACTAAGGCCTTTTTTAAGAGTAGGCAGGAGTATTATGGGGTTTGTGTGGGCGAATAAGACCCCGAGAGTAAGGAGAGGGTTCCTGGAACGCAGTAGGGACCGAGGAGGGTTGGCGCTGCCAAACCTGGGGAGCTACTACTGGGCAGCAAATGTGGCGATGATCCACAAGTGGGTTATGGAGGGAGAGGGGGCGGCATGGAAGAGGATGGAGATGGCGTCCTGTAAAGGAACGAGCCTGGCGGCGTTGGTGATGGCACCGCTGCCGCTCTCGCCGACAAAGTATACCACGAGCCCGGTGGTGGCGGCAATGCTAAGGATCTGGGGCCAGTGGAGACGGCACAGGGGGGCAATGGGAGCATCGGTGTGGTCCCCGATCAGGGGTAACCACCGGTTTGTCCCGGGGAAGATGGACGGGGGGTTCCAGAGCTGGCATCGGGCGGGGATTGGAAGAATGGGGGACCTGTTCATCGACGGGACATTTGCGAGCCTAGGGGCACTGGAGGAGAAGTTCGAGTTACCCCCGGGAAATGCCTTTAGATATATGCAAGTGAGGGCTTTTAGATATATGCAGATGAGGGCTTTTGTGAGGCAACAGGTGAGGGAATTCCCGTTGCTCCCGGCACAAGAAGTTCAAGATAGGGTGATCTCGGGTGTATGGGTCGGGGAAGGCAAGGTGTCGGAAATACACCAGGAGTTGAAAGAAGAGGGGGAAGCGCTGGTAAAATAGTTGAAGGGAAAATGGGAGGAGGAGCTGGGGGAGGAGATCGAGGAAGGTCTGTGGGCTGATGCCCTAGGTAGGGTTATTTCCTCCTCCTTGTGTGCCAGGCTCAGCCTGATACAATTTAAGGTGGTCCACAGAGCGCACTTGACGGGGGCGAGGTTGAGTAGGTTCTTTGGGGTAGAGGACAGATGTGGAAGGTGCTCAGGGAGCCCGGCGAACCATGTCCATATGTTTTGGTCATGCCCGGCACTGGAGGGGTTCTGGAGAGGAGTGGCGGGAGCAGTATCTCAGGTGGTGAAAGTCTGGGTCAAGCCAAGCTGGGGGCTAGCAATATTTGGAGTAGTGGACGAACCGGGAGTGCAGGAGGCGAAAGAGGCCGGCATTCTGGCTTTTGCATCCCTAGTAGCCCGGCGAAGGATCTTGCTAATGTGGAAGGTGGCGAAGCCCCCCAGCCTGGAGGCCTGGATAAATGATATGGCTGGGTTCATAAAGTTGGAGAGGATTAAGTTCGCCTTGAGAGGGTCTGCGCAGGGGTTCTACAGGCGGTGGCAACGTTCCTAGACTATATTGCAGAGCGTTAGAGGAAGGTCGGTCAGCAGCAGCCGCAACCTTGGGGGGGGGGGGGGGATGGGGAGTGGAGGGGACGTCCTGGGAGGGGAGGGGGGGGTGAAAGGGGGGACTGCCTGGGAGGGTGGATGAGCAAGAGATAACATGAAGGGTTGGGGAAACTGGCACGTACGGGTGAGGGCCAGTGTACAAAGCTGTGTAAATATATCATTTTGCCATGTATATATCTTGCTCTGTGCGATTTCTCATTTTTGTTTTTGTTATGAGGGGGTTATTGTTTGTAAGGGAGAAAAATTGTGTTAAAAAACTTTAATAAATATATTTTTTTTAAAAAGATTTCCAGCTGATTTCTTGATCCAAAGACCATGGATTTCATTGCGCTCAAAAATGACACTGTAGTGTGGATCCCAGGGACAAGGCCCGTAACTGTGACTTCTGGGCTTCCTTGTGCATCTCATGTGATTTTGCATCTCCGCTGCTGAATTCTGGGTGCAGTCTGCTGGCTGTCTGACTGTACCGATGGTTGAGTGGACAACAATACATGATTCCGCCAACTCTGATGGAGAGCTGTGTCGGAGGTTGGCAGCTCTTTAGGTACTGCAAACAGATGCTCACATGTCCAGGCGTTCTGTCAAAAGTAACTGAAGTTTCAAGACATTTAGAGATGGCTAGGCTAAGAGATCCTGATGGCAACACTTGTTCCAGATTTCCAAACGAAGGGACTGGCGGAACAGTCATCTTCCGAATAGGCATGCTTTAAACCTTCCAGACTTAACATTTGAGTTCATCAACTTCAGACTGTGAACTCTCTCCTCCATCTTCACCACCCCCTTTTTAATTCTTCAACTTTATTTTCATTTCTTCCACTGATTCCGTTTTCATCCCCTTTCATTCCTGATTTTCCCCTACCACCGTCTCCAACCCCAGCCACCCACACCACTGGGGACATCTGTTCCTGAATCCAAATAGGCCTATGAAACACTGCTTACCTTTGTCGTCTTGTTAACACATCTGATCTCTAAATGTGCTACTCTCATCATCCAAGATCACCACCATTTATATTCCCTTTGCCTTTTAGGCCACAGCATCTTTGTCAATCTCACCCCAGCCTCCACCTATCAATGGGCCTCCATCCAACCATTACTGATTTTCTTCCCCCATCCCTACTCCCACTACAGTATAACTCTCATCCTATTTCCAGTTCTTTCCGACTCTGATGAAGAGTCAACCAAATTCAAATGTTCACTCTGTTTCTTCTCCACAGATGCTGTCAGACCGAGATTTTCCAGCATTTCTTGTTTTAGTTCCAGATTCCAGCATCTGCAATAATTTGCTTTAATTTTATGCTGAAGGTGTGTTTGTAGTGGTTTGTGGATTTGGCATGTTGCAGGTGGAACGTGTCATTTTGGCAATTTCCACAGAATTTCTCAGTTGGCCAAGACTGGATGAATGCTAACCTGCTCCACGTCACATCTCAATCCCCGTATTCCTTGATTCCATGGAAAATCTTAAGTATGATTGCCTAAACTTTTACTCACGATGGGGAACACTCAGCTCCCGGAGTTTGAAATTTTTATTAAAAATCACAACGATCTGATGCAATAAATTTTTAAAAATCTAATTTGCAAATGTCTGAAGCTGTGTTGTTGTGTTCAAGATTCTCCAATAGACCACATGGGCAGGATTCTCCAGTCCGCCAGCCACGTATTTCTCGGCTGCGTACCATTCACTGGCGCCGATATTCAACCTTTGCGCCGATTGCCAATGGGATCTCCCATTGCAATCATAAGACCATAAGACATAGGAGCAGAATTAGGCCACTCGGCCCATCAAATCTGCATGGCCAATCAATCATGGCTGATATTTTTCTCATCCTCATTCTCCTGCCTTCTCCCCATAACCCCTGATCTCCGTATTGATTAAGAACCAATCAACCAATGCCACCATGAAACCTGCCGTCGAATGTGCACTGTTGGTGAGAAAATTGAATCACAATGCCAGACATTCTGGCCAAGGCGGGTCAGATTTCCTTCACTGATGTCCACAGGATCATTCCTGTCGCACAAGGTCATCTCATCAACTTGGCATCGCAGTTCTTCCCAAGTTTTCAGCAGTGCTCAACGGGACGACGTAAACATATCAATGAAGACCAGGCCACATGGCCTGCCTCACCAGTCCATAAGATCCTGATAGAATGGATTGTAACCAAACCTCCACATTCCTAGCTACCACACATAACTTTTAAACTCTCCCCCCTCCTGTTCATCAAGAATATAAATGGCTCTGCTTTGAAAAAACCCTCAAGGACAAAGTGGCACAGTGGTTAGTATTGTAGCCTCAAAGCGCCAGGGGCCCAGGTACAATACCAGCCTTGAGTGACTGCATGGAATTTGCATGTTCTCACCGTTTCTTCCGGGTGCTCCTGTTTCCTCCCACATTTCAAAGATTAGCAGGTTAGGTGGCTTGGCCATGCTAAATTGCCCCTTAGTGTCCAGGAATATGTTATGGGGCTGGATAGGGGAGTGAACCAGAGGGCCCTTCCGGAAGGTCGGTGCAGATTTGTTGGACAAATTGACCTCCTTCTGCACTGTGGGACTCTTATGATTCTGTTAGCACAGTGAACCCTTGCCCAGCAGAGCAGGTGAAAAAATTGTAAACGGGAGCCCCATGAGCAGCGGGAGCAAGGGGAAAGATGGTTTCCGAGGGTGCTGCGTGGACAAGGTGAGGAGAAATGGGGAGGGGGGAATGAAAGGTTGATCTGTTGCAGTCTTTTGAATGGATGGAAAGTTCGCAAATTTGAATAAGTGCCATAACTGTTCTGAAACAGTTAATAACCCGTTCAGCACGGTGACTCAGTTGTTACCATTGCTGCCTCATGGTGTCGAGGATCCAAGGTCGATCCCGAAACACTGTCCGTGAGGAGTTTGCACATTCTCCCCGTGTGGAGTTTCACATTCTCCCCATGTCTGCAGGGGTCTCACCCCCACAATCCAAAGATGTGCAGGGTCAGTGGATTGGCCACCGTAAATTGTTCTTTTATTGGGAAAAAAACCCTTAAATTTAACAATTATAAAAACACTAATCTGCCACTCAGACTCTTGACAACAGTGGGGTCTGCACTCTGCTGGCAATAGAAGCAGACAGGAAGACCTCCTGTTTTCTCCTGGGCTCAGTTGCAGGCCAGAAATTGTTTCCTCCACCTTATCATATTGAACAAATTCCAAAAAGAGGAGGATTATTTGTCAAGTTTCAACTCATCTGTATTTCTTTACAGGGATTTCACAAAAGTCAACTCTTGAGCAAGGATGTGAATCAGTGGCTGAACCAGTATCATTTAGCAGTGGTGTTCTAAGCTTCTCCAGCGTAATCCGGTATTGTACAACTGACTGCTGTAATACCCAGCTGACGCCAGGTAATGCTTCCTGTGTGATACTGTAATTGAGAGTCAATGCATTTGTGTAATTGCTGGGTGTTCTTGCACACCCCCTGTTATCACCGCTACACTGTTGCTGTTTTTAGCTCCTCAACCGGGTGGATTCTCTCTCCAAAACTCTTCAACTCTCTCAATTTCATCATCTTGGAACCTCCTGTGATCAAACTTGTGCTTTTCCTATCCAAAAATCTGATTCAGTGATCGTACCAATTGCATTTTTGTCTAACCTCCCACCCACCAACTATGCCCACCTACCCTTGCCCATTCACCACCCTCCCCCCCCAACAACTCACATGCTGATCACCTGGTCAAATCGCTATCACCCTATTGACCACACAATCTCCCAATTGACCACTGACCGCCTGGCCGAATCAGCATCACCGACCATTCTAGCCCCCACTTACCACAAAATCTCGCCAGTGAATATCTCACCCCAGCTTACCATCTGGCCAAATCAGCCGACTAAATACCTGAGCCACACTGAACGCCATTGCTCACACCCCATCACCATCACTGACCATCCCAGCTCTCACTGAGTATCCAATCCCAAGAGTAAACAACTTGCCCACACACTGACACCTGACCGAATCGCCCCACTAACCACCTGAGCCTCATTGAACGCCTAAGCTACCATCGCTGCACAACCAGGCCACGGGCTGGGTTTAGCACAGTGGGCTAAGACAGCTGGCTTGTAATGCAGAACAAGACCAGCAGCGCGGGTTCAATTCCCGTTCCAGCCTCCCCGAACAGGTGCCGGAATGTGGCTTTTCACAGTAACTTCATTGAAGCCTACTTGTAACAATAAGCAATTATTATTACATTGGCCACCCAATTCCCCCCCGTAAAAATGTGACACCAACTAACCACTGGCCGACACGCTAACTACCTGGCTGAATCACTCCACAATTGAAAGCATGCTCCTCCAATTACCGCCCGGCCAGCTGTTTACTTTGCTTCTCATTCCAGATTCTGCAAATACAACCGAAAATGGACTGACATGTATTGGATGTGCCAGCACCACCGCTGCGGATTGCACCAACAATCAGAGAGAAGTGAAGTGTGTGGGCACAGAGACTCAGTGTTTGAGTGCAACTGGCACTCAGTTCATCATCCGTATGTTCAGCAATTATCTTGTCATTATCTTATCTCTATATTCGGGTAGGCAGGGTGGCACAGTGGTTAGTATTGCTGCCTCACAGCACCAGGGACCCGTGTTGGATGACCATCAGTGTGGTCTCCCAAGTCTACATGGGTTTCCTCCGGGTGCTCTGGTTTCCTTCCACTGTCCAAAAGATCTGCAGGTTACGTGGATTGGCCATGCTAAGTTGCCCATCAGCATCTATAGATGTTCAGGTTAGGTGTATTGGCCATGTGTTACAACATCCTGGGCGAGTGAGTGGTCAGTCCACAGACCCAGAGTGCCAACATAAGTGAGTGAACTAATAACTTGTGTTTTTCTATGACCTTTAACCCCGACTGCTCCAATGAGTTACAGACACCAGATTTATAAGTAAAACATTAACAAACTGTTTACTATAAGAGGAAAAGATGAATATGTAAAGAAATAACAGGTCTATCCATCTACATAATCCCCAAACTCTGTCCCACCCAGACACACACAAGACAGAAACACAGTATGGGTAGGGGAGGATTTTTTTAAAACTGAGATTAAAGGAAAAAGTTTGAGATTAATCTTAACTGCTGTGGTTGTGGCCTCTGGGGAATAGATTCATTCAAGTTTCAGGTCCGCCAAGTTCTTTTCCTTGACCACTGGATGGTGTTTCACACGAGTTACAGGTGGGTGCAATTCTGACCTTCTACCAGCAGGTGAAGATTTGCACAGGATACGCTTCCAGCCCTCTACCATCTGATGGAGCCTCTGCCACCGAGATATTACTGTAAGAAGTCTTACAGCACCAGGTTAAAGTTCAACAGGTTTATTTGGAATCATGAGCTTTTGGAACGTAGCTCCTTTATCAGGTGAGTGAAGAGGTAGGTTATACAAACACAGCATATATAAACATTGACAATGATGCAAGATGATACTTTGAATGCAAGGCTTTGCAGGTAATTAAGGCTTTACAGGTTCAGATGGTGTGACTGGAGAGAGGGATAATCACGGGTTAAAGAGTTGTGAATTGTTGACCGTGTTCTTGGATTCAAATCTCACTACATTTAATCACTCGCCATCTGTCCTGAGCTTGTGAAATCCTGCGAACTGGTGAACTGTCTTGGTTTGAGACAATTCACACCTCTTAAACCTGTGATTATCCCTCTCTCGAAAGAGAAAATGCTGGAAAGTCTCAGCAGGCCTGGAAGCATCTGTAGGGAGAGAAAAGAGCTAACGTTTTGAGTCTGGTGACTTTGTCAAAGCCCTCTCTCTCCACTCGCATTGTCTGGACATGTAAAGACTTAATTACCTGCAAAGCTTCACATTCAAAGTATCATCTTGCATCATTGGCTTTGTCTTTATGTACTGTGTTTGTGTAACCTTCCTCTTCACTCACCTAATGAAGGACCTACGCTCCGAAAGTTCATGATTCCAAATAAACCTGTTGGACTTTATCCTGGTGTTGTAAGACTTCTTACTGTGCCCACCCCAGTCCAACAGCAGCATCTCACATCAGAGATTATACTGGGCTTTAAATCGGATGGTTTTCCGACGTTTAGTTTGGCTAATTATCTTTTTTATTCTTTTTAAAATTTAGAGTACCCAATTATTTTTTTTTCCCAATTAAGAGGCAATTTAGCATGGCCAATCCACCTAACAAGCACATCTTTCGGTTGTGGGGATGAAACACACGCAGACATGGGGAGAATGCGGAAACTCCACAAGGATAATGAGTGACCCAGGGCTGGGATTCGAACCCGGGTCCTCAGCATTGCAGTCCCAGTGCTAACCACTGTGCCGCGTGCTACCAATAGTTTAGCTGGTTTTCTGTACAGACTCCAGCTACATTATAAAGAATGCTCTCAGTTTAAGCTTCAATTTGAGCTCCTCCCAGCTCTTGACAAGAGTTAGAATGTTACAGACTTGTCGAAAAATGGCTTGCCCTTTCTCATTCGAGCGATTTCTGGCAGAGTTCTGTTTTTGTTGTGTCTTGTAAACAAGAGAGCCTTCACTGGTCTGATTGGTAGTTTCTAAAAGCCCCTGGCAGTGAGAGAAACGTTTCTCAAAACTGAAGACAAAATGGAGCTCTGCAGATGACTCACCTTCCTCCTAGAAGATTCTGAATGGCTTCACCAATCACAGGCAACAATATGAGATGATTAAAAGTTTTACATTCACCAATCTGCTGCTTGCTAAGCCTATCAAACTGATATCATTGGCTCAGACGCAGAACCAAAGGGGATATCTAGGCCTGGTCCATTAGAACAGGGGTGTTTAGTGTGCCCAAAATCTGTAGTTCAAAGGGAAATCTATGTTGCAGCAGCTAGCAAGAAGATTGTGACACTGGGATAGGGCAGGAGTGTGGGCTCGGTGGAATGCACTTTCGGTGGGTTGGTGCAGACTCAGTGGGCCCAATGGGCTCCTTCTGCATTGTCGGGATTCTATTTCAACCTAGTCCCAGTACTGAATTTTCGATCAAACCCATTCACCACTGGTTATGCCATTAATGCTCGTTCTTGCTGAAATTCTTCCGGCACTGGGGGTAAAAAACTTCTGGTCACCTGAAAACTTTACTGAAACCTAAACCTACATTTGAAAGTGCGATCTGCTGAAATCCCATTGAAGGTGGCTGTAATTTAGGGGGCACTGCTTCACCAACGATGCTTTTCCACATAGAGGCGTGTCGGAAAGAAATATCAGCTGCATATGAGATGATGAAAATTGTATGGAGAGGCATTGAGGACAAAACAAAAGTGCCCAATTCATTTTTTCCTCCAAGGGGCAATTTAGCGTGGCCAGTCCACCTATCCTGCTCATCTTTGATTTGTCCGAGTGAGACCCCCGGACACTGGGAGAATGTAAAAGAAATCCTGAAAGGAAGATCAGAACCCACGCGATTAAAGGGACGGCGAAATAGCTGGTACATAATTCGATGAGGGACGGAGAGCAGATATGGCCACTTAATGCAATTGGTGAAATAATGTAAAGAAAGATGGGCGCAAAAACAACATAATTGTTTGCGGAGCTTTTGGAACGACATAGAAATCCCAACTATTTCGCACGCCACTTGATCTGATCTGTACCTGTTCTAGCGGCCAGCTGTACTGTACATGTTGTCTGTTTCCAGCCTCAGGGACAATTGTCATCAAAGGATGTGCGACTGCGAATCTCTGCAACGGGACACTTAATTTGGGAGCATTTCTCATAACATTGGATACAGGGATGCAATGCAGCGCTGCAACAGGTAATGGCGACATTTTTGCAATGGTGTGTCTCAGTGCTGGATACTAGGAGCAGATAGTGTGCTGGAATTGCAAACTCCCTTCTGTGCAAAATAGCCCTTTGATGGGTGGATAGATAATTCTGGAATATTCCTTCCCTTCTCAGATCTTGGTCATTCTGCAGATTGATTCGTTCGAGTGAAGCAGCACATTTGGCCTGTTAGCCCAATCTTTATAATCCAGTGAACGCCACTGCCCCTGCTTTCCTCCAAATTATCTTTAACATTCCATCCCATCAAATAATTAACAGTTTTCTCAGAATGTTTACCTTTAACCTGCTTAACGATGGAGCATATACAACTTTGGGGGGGGGGGGGCGGTTCGTCAGTTCTGAAGCCAAGGCTGCTGCTGCTCAGGGGGTATGAGCTCAAGTCCCATCACGACAGCTCATGAGTTTTTGAATTCACTAACAAATCTTGAATTGTGGGTTTACCGCAGATACGGCTCACCACTGCCCCTCACGAGAACACTGGCCTCCTCCCGTTGTCTGGCTTGGACATAACTCCAGAATTTCACTCCTAAGAGCACCAGGAAAGACTTGCAGCAGCGCCTAAATCCGATTGGGGAGGGGGGGGGGGGGGGGGACATAGATAAAAACAAAATACTTTGGAAGCTAGACATGTGAAATGAAAACAGGATGCTCAAACTCAGCAGCATCTTCATTCATGCTGTCAAAATCCCACCGCCCTGCTAATTGGTCCCATCTCTGCTTCCACGGGGCCAACGTTTACTTTAGAAATACTCAACCTTGTTCTGGTGCCAACTTAAAAAGAAAACATAATAAACCTCTTAACATGATGCTTATTTTCCTGGTGTGGTTCACATTCATGTTATATTTTTTCCCACTTTATCCCACTTGTTAGTTTCTAAAACATTTCCAATCCTCAAGCTCACTTCATTCTTCGTCACACGAGAAATCTTTTACTATCATGTCACCCTTAACTTCCCCAATGAGCCAAGGATGAATGTTTCCCACTCAGATTCCTTTCACAATTCCTGTGAAACAGGTTTGAGTTCCTTCAGGATTTACCCACTTTTTATCTATCATGTCAATTGCTCAATCAAGCAACCAGTACTCTTGTTCTTACAATTGTAATCGACTCGTTTAAGCATAAGATTATTGCCCGATAATTCGCCACTCTCAAACTTAATCTGGAAATCAATTGTGTCGGACTGAAATATGTCGCACTCAGAATTAATATAGAATTCAATTTCATCACTGCAGACGATTGTTTCCTGTGAAAGTGCTGATTAAACCTGCATCATCACACAATAGAGATTTAAATAGCCCAGTGGGTGGGATTCTACTTTCTCCCGCCGCGTGTTTCTCAGGGATGCGCCCTTCGCTGGTCGCATGATTCAATTTCCTGCTGCTTACATAAACACATGGAAAATAGGAGCAGGAGGAGGCCTTTTGGCCCTTGGAGCCTGCTTCACCATTTATCACGATCATGGTTGATCATCCAACTCAATAGCCTAATCCTGCTTTCTGCCTATAACCTTTGATCCCATTCACCCCAAGTGCTATATCCAGCTGCCTCTTGAATATATTCAATGTTTTAGCATCAACTATTTCCTGTGGTAATGAATTCCACAGGCTCACCACTCTTTGGGTGAAGAAATGTCTCCTAATCTCTGTCCGAAATGGTTTACCATGAACCCTCAGACCGTGATCCCTGGTTCTGGACACACCCAACATCGGGAACATCTGCCCTGGACCCTGTCCAGTCCTGTTAGAATTATATAAGTCTCTATGAGATCCCCAACATTCTTCTGAACTCCAGCGAGAACAATCCTAACCTAGTCAATGTCTCCTCATATGATTGTTATCACAAAGGAAGTAGTGATGGGCAAGCTAATGGGGCTAAAGGTAGACAAGTCTCCTGGCCCTGATGAAATGCATCCTAGAGTGCTAAAAGAGATGGCTAGGGAAATTACAAATGCACTAGTGATAATTTAACAAAATTCACTAGACTCTGGGGTGATCCCGGCGGATTGGAAATTAACACACGTGACACCACTGTTTTAAAAAGGAGGTAGGCAGAAAGCGGATAATTATAGGCCAGTAGCTTAATTTTGGTAGTAAGGAAGATGCTGGGATCCAGCATCAAGGAAGAAATAGTGAGGCATCTGGATGGAAACTGTCCCATTGGGCAGACGCAGTATGCATTCATAAAGGGCAGATCGTGCCTAAGTAATTTAGTGGAATTTCTTGAGGACATTACCAGTGCGGTAGATAACGGGGAGCCAATGGATGTGGTATATCTGGATTTCCAGAAATGGAAATGACATGGTGCCACACAAAAGGTTGCTGCATAAGATAAAGATTCATGGCATTAAGGGGAAAATAGTAGCATGGATAGAGGATTGGTTAATTAATAGAATTCAAAGAGTGAGGATTAATGGATATTTCTCTGGTTGGCAACCAGTAGCGAGTGGTGTCCCTCAGGGATTAGTGTTGGGCCCACAATTGTTCACAATTTACATAGATGATTTGGAGTTGGGGACCAAGTGCAATGTGTCCAAGTTTGCAGATGACACTAAGATGAGTGGTAAAGCAAAAAGTGCAGAGGATGCCGGAAGGCTGCAGAGGGATTTGGATAGGTTAAGTGAATGGGCTAGGGTCTGGCAGATGGAATACAATGTTGACAAATGTGAGGTTATCCATTTTGGTCGGAATAACAGCAAAAGGGATTATTATTTAAATGATAAAATATTAAAACATGCTGCTGTGCAGAGAGACCTGGGTGTGCTAACGCATGCGTCACAAAAGGTTGGTTTACAGGTGATTAAGAAGGCAAATGGAATTTTGTCCTTCATTGCTAGAGGGATGGAGTTTAAGACTAGGGAGGTGATGCTGCAATTGTATAAGGTGTTAGAGAGGCCACACCTGGAGTATTGTGTTCAGTTTTGGTGTCCTTATCTTAGAAAGGACATACTGGAGCTGGGGTGTGTGCAGAGGAGATTCACTATGTTAATCCCAGAGCTGGAGGGGTTGGATTACGAGGAGAGGTTGAGTAGAATTGGACTGTACTCGTTGGAATTCAGAAGGATGCGGGGGGGAGGGGGGGGACCTTATAGAAATGTATAAAATTATGAAGGGAATAGATAGAATAGATCCGGGCAGGTTATTTCCACTGGCGGGTGAGAGCAGAACTCTGGGCATAGCCTCAAAATAAGGGGAAGTAGATTTAATACTGAGCTTTGGAGGAACTTCTTCACCCAAAGGGTTGTGAATCTATGGAATTCCTTGCCCAGTGAAGCAATTGATGCTCCTTCATTGAATGTTTTTAAGATAAAATAGATAATTTTTTGAACAATAAAGGGATTAAGGGTTATGGTGTTCGGGCTGGAAAGTGGAGCGGAGGCCAAAAAAGATCAGCCATGATCTCACTGAATGGCGGAGCAGGCCCGAGGGGCCAGATGGACTACTCCTGCTCCTAGTTCATATGTTCTTATATGATAGCCCCTCCACCCCTGGAATCAGTCTGGGGAACAATCGCTCCACTCCCTTGAGAGCAAGAACATTCTTCCTCAGAAAAGGAGACCAAAATTGCACACAATAGGTGTGCCCTCACCAAGGCCCTGTATAATTGCAACAACACATCCCTGCTCCTGTACTCGCAACCTCTCGCAATGAAGGCCAACAAACCATTAGCCTTCTTTACCTCCTGCTGCATCTGCATGCTTACCTTCAGCGATTGGTGCACGAGGACACCCAGGTCCTGCTGCACACTCCCCTCCCCCAATTTACAACAGTTCAGGTAGTAATCTGCCTTCCTGTTTTTGTTTCCAAAGTGAATAACCTCACACTTATCCAAGTTATACTGCATCTTCCATTGATTTGCCCACTCGCCCAACCTGTCCAGGTCACGCTGTAGGAACGCTGCATCCTCGTCACAGTTCACCCTCCCACCCAACATGGTATCATCGGCAATCTTTAAGATGTTACATTTTGTTCCCTCATCCAAATCATTAGAATATATTGTGAATCGCTGGCTTTCTAGCACCGGTCCCTGTGGCACCCACTTGTTACTGCCTTCCAATTTGAAAATTACTCATTAATTCCTACTCTTTGTTTCCTCTCTGCCAACTAGTTTTCTATCCACCTCAATAAATATCTCCCAATCCCATGCACTTTAATCTTGCACAATAATCCCTTAGGCGGGACTTTGTCAAACGCCTTCCGAAGGTCCAACTATACCACATCGACTGGTTCCCCCTTTTCAACTGTACTAGTTACATCTTCAAAGAATTCCAACAGATTTGTCAAGCATGATTTCCCCTTCATAAATCCATTGCTTTCTAAATGTTCCGCTATAAAGACCTTGATAATGGATTCAAGAATTTTCCCTGCTGCCGATGTTAGGCTGACTGGTCTATAATTCCCTGTTTTCTCTCTATTTCCCTTTTTGAATATTGGAGAGACATGAGTTACCCTCTAATTGGTTGTCAATAGGATTTCCTATGAAGCCATCCCAAGACTTGGGGGGGGGGGGGGGGGGTAACAAACCCACTGGCATGGGTTGGCTGTCAGCGGGAAAAGTGAATGTCGGCGAGTGGAAAATTCCGACAATGTCTCGTTGAATTCAAAGATGGAAGGCGAGATTCTCTGTTGTCAACATCGAAATCGCTTTCGGCATTCGGCCCGAAAATCAACGTGCGTGCCGAAATCGGGCGCAGCATACTCTGGGAGTACGCTAAACGCCATATCAACGGCCTCAGGACGTTGCCTGAGGCCCTCCCCCTATGCTCCGCCCCAGCCCGGCTGAGTTCCCGACGGCATAGGCCTTTCATGCTATTTTTGTCGGGAACTCGGCATAGCTCCTGACTCAGCCCAGCACTGCCAGTCAGGGGAGAGCCGATCGCGGTCAGGGGGTCTTTGGCAGGGGCTGGGACACTGTTGGGGGGTGGTCTGGGGATCGCGAGCTGTCCAAAGTGGGCGCACTATTTGGCAGGCTGGGTCCGCTTGCAGCCGGTGCCATGTTGCATGGTTTCGACTGCTGCAGGCCGCCGCCGTGCGCATGCGCGGCCACGGACCCGGCAATTCTCTGGCCGTATCTGCAGCTAGAGCCGGGTGCTTTATGCTGCCTTGATGCTAGCCCCCAACCAAACACGGAGGATCTGTGGCCGTTTTGCGTTGAATTTTCAGTTGTAAAACACCATTGTTCCCACGTTGGCGACACGACATAGCCTGAAAACTGAGAATCCAGCCTTGAGTTTGTATTTCGGGGCCAAAGGCTTTCTTAACCAAACTGCTTTCCTTGTTTTACCCTAACTCTGAAATTGTTACAATGTTACAATCTACAGCTGCGACCACGACCGAGGCTCCCACCACCACGACCGAGGCTCCCACCACCACGACCGAGGCTCCCACCACCACGACCGAGGCTCCCACCACCACGACCGCGGCTCCCACCACCACGACCGCGGCTCCCACCACCACGACGACCGCATCAAGTAGCGGTGAAAGTAATGAAGCGTCGAGTAACAGCGGAGGGAGTTCAGACTGAAAACATACGGGACTCTGAATCGAGTTTGTTCCAACTGCGGACATTCACTGTGATTGGGCGAGTCCCGAGTGTCTGTTTGAACATGACTGGAATGTACTTACTTCTCTTTTTAATGTGCAACTGTAACAGCCTTAAATTGAATAATTCTGTCCTTTCTTTGTCTCGGAGTTTAAACAGTCCGTAAGAATTACAAGGAATTTCTTTTCTTTATCTATGCATCAATCTGCACCATAGAACCTTTATTAATATCGCAATATTTTAAAAACACGCTTGTATCAATTGAGAACTGAGATGAGGGGAGCTGCAGGATCTGAATAACATGACTGTATTCAAAAACAACCGAATGCTGACACAAATGAATGACTCTTTGCCCTATGATGGTGTCATGAAATGTACATGGGCAGTTCTAACTGATCGCTTTAGGGGAGACAGTAGGTGGCTTGCTGACATAACATGGATACGTTTAAGGGGTTTTATTTTACAGGTGCACAACAAGACAAGGCTAGAAAGACAGTGGGGCAAGACATAATAAAGGAATATGTAAATCGGGCAATAACATCGAAAACTGCCTGGAATTGACTCAGTGTAATTGTAACCTGCCTTTATCCGAATAAATTTGTCCCAGATCTAATATTTCTCGTCACGTGGTATTCCGTTGGCAGTCAATGTGCTAAATCCTCACGTGAACTCAGAAGGTTTACAATCAGCTCCACAATTTACCCTCTATTCTTTCCGGGACCACTTACAATGTCATGCTGGGGTTGGATTGGCGAGTCTATTAAAAGCGGAACTCGCTCGAGATTTTACTGTTTCTGAAAGTAAGGGGGTGCTGTTTTACACACTCGTCTGCTGATTGCGGCCTTTCCACAGCCTCCATCCCCACTCTGAACCCGACCGGATTGAACCCCCCTATAGGAGAAAATATTCAGGAGGAGACCTGTGTCACTCTTTTGAAAATGATGAGTCGCCTGGACAGAGGCCACCGGAAAAAACTGTTTTGAGTGGCAGCGCGGTAGCACAAGTGGTTAGCACGGTGGCTTCACAGCGCCAGGATCCCAGGTTCGATTCCCTGCTGGGTCACTGTCTGTGCGGAGTCTGCACGTTCTCCCCGCGTCTGCGTGAGTTTTCTCCGGGTGCTCCGGTTTCCTCCCACAATCCAAAGACGTGCAGGTTAGGTGGATTGGCCATGATAAATTGCCCTTAGTGACCAAAGGAGGGGTTATTGGGTGACGGGGATAGGGTGGAAGTGAAGGCTTAAGTGGGTCGGTGCAGACACAATGGGCCGAATGGCCTCCTTGGCACTGTATGTTCTATGTTCTAATGGTGGAATGTCAGGAAACACCAACTGAAGATGATGGGGTTAAGACAGCGAATGGTTAGGGTTTGGGATTCACTGCCCGAGGCTGTGTATGGATGGTTCAATCGTGTTTTCCAAAAGAGAATTGGTTTGTTTTATACAGATAAGAAAAAACTGCAGAGAGAAAATCGAAAGTTAATCCATGTAGCTCTTGTTCTCACTATCTCATTATGTCACCACAGTC
Organism: Scyliorhinus torazame; assembly: GCF_047496885.1. Lineage (NCBI taxonomy): Eukaryota > Metazoa > Chordata > Chondrichthyes > Carcharhiniformes > Scyliorhinidae > Scyliorhinus > Scyliorhinus torazame. Next base: position 106,367,526 of record NC_092718.1, on the reverse strand, counting down.
CAAAGATGTGCAGGTTAGGTGGATTGGCCGTTCTAAATTGCCCCTTAGTGTCCAAAAATATGCAGGTTGGGTGGGGCGGCGAGGATATGGTGGGGAAGTGGATTGAGGAAAGGTGCTCTTTTAGAGCATCAGGTCAGACTCGATGGGTCGTCTGGCCTCCTTCTGCACTAAAGCGATTCTGTGATTCTGGGCTCAATTTTCCGGGAAAATTTCTAAACGTGGTAGCGAGCGGAATTGCCGCGAGCTTCCTGGCACTCAGCCCAGCGAGGCCATCAACACAATTCAACGTTATTGGACCACTGAACGAGGCCTCAAGGGCTTCTCGAGGCAAATGAAGGCTCGCCAGCTGATTCACTGGACCGCGCTCGCCAGCCCCTCGCTAACAAGATCAAAGTTAGCCCCCCCCCCGCTAATTTGCTCAGCCAACCCCAGATAGCTCGCAACAGGGGCGCCTAGGAGACTGCAAAATTCAGACTGCTGTGGTGGGAGGCTCCTAGACACGTTGGAAGCCAGGAGGGATGTCCTGTTCTCCCAAGGTTCCCAGAGAGTGAGCCACAAGTCAGCCAGTGCTGCCTAGGATGAGGTGGTGGCAGCAGTCAGCTTGAGGAGTATGATCAGGAGGACTGGCCTTCAGTGCAGGAAGAAGGTCAACGACCTACACTGGGCAGCACAAGTAGACACCCAATGCCCCACAACCCCTCCCCGCCCCCCCCCCCCCCAAGGGAGCATCCACCCTCCAACTCGCCATGTGACCCCAAGCCCTCCCTCCCCCTCCACCCCCCCAACCCCACCTTCACACACCCTTTCCCATCACTGTGAACCATGCTTGTGGCTAACAATGTCCTCGCTGTGTCTCCTCGTGAAATGCTCTCCAATAATCATCGGAGAGGGCCTTGGCTCGTGGAGAGGTGCCAGACATAAGAATCCTCACCTCTGTCGAGGAGTGGGCCTTGGAGGTGACCGGTGTGGCTGAGGGTAGATCGGTCACCAACGCGGAGGCTGGCGGAAGCTGCAGAGGTGAGGAACCACCATTCGCCACCCGGAGGACGTGTCAAACGTGAATAGTTATTGCTTTACTGCCGGACTGACCCATCCCTCCCACTGACCACATGTCCATTCTCCTGCAGGTCCTCCAGGTAATGGCGGCAGCCCATCCCGGGCGGCACCCTCTCCTGACTCTGAGGAGAACACCTCGGGGGAGAGATCCTCAGATGAAACCGTGATTGCGGCACAGCTGTCATCCCCAACCCCCACCATCGCAGATACACACACCTCAGTGAGACAAACTGGTGGACAGGCTTTGGGGGCACAATCTGGTGATCACCACACTGCTGATGATGCACATCAGATGGAGGCAGGAACCCCCAGGTGAGACAGCAGTCAGAGGTCTGCTGGATCCCTGGACCCAGCTGGGTCCCAGCGTGATGTTGAGTCTGTGGTACAGATGGGACTGGAGCTGATGGAGACGATAGGGACCAACCTGGGCATTCAGAGAGAAATGTAAGAGTTACTCCAGTAGATCCATAGCCACGTGGAGTCCCGGAGGAGAGGGGTGCAGGAGATGTCGCCGACAATGTGTGGCACCGAGGCCAAAACTGCAAGGGCGGTGACCACAGTGGAAAGCTGGTGCACGTCGTCGGCACCATTAGTGAAGGTGAACAAGGCTTCACGCAGTCGGTGATGGCCATGGCCGAAAGTCTAGGCAGAATGTTCGACTCGCTGGGCGATGTCACAAAGCACCAGGCCGACCTTGATGAGGTTCTGTGGGACATGTCCCGCTCTTAGACGGGCATGGCCGAGGCGCTGCGGAGTTTGTCCCAATCGCATGAGGGCATGGCCCTGTCACTGAGGCGCATCTCTGAGGGCAATGACGCCATGGTGCAGACCATAGGGAACCTCCAGGGTTGGCAGAGCCAGATGATGCACAGGAAGTCAGGGCTCGAAGCAGCTGGTCCCAAGGTAAACCACAGGGCCCTAAGGGCACCAATCGGGAGGAGGTGGTCACTGGGTGGCAAGCAGGACCCGTCCCATGGAGTGGTGATAGTGGCCACCAACTCCCCCGTCCCATGGAGTGGTGATAGTGGCCACCCCTCTGATATGGTCACGTCTCGCAGTCAGCACATAGGACAGAGCGGCACAGCTGTGCATATCCCGCAGACAAGTGAGCCAGGGCCCTCTGGTCTGAGAGCCCCCAGAGGATGCCCGCCAGGGGCATCAAAGGCCATGGGACGAGATAAGCAGCTGGCTGCCTCCACCTGATGTGCATCCTGGAGAAACACCAAGACGTAGTGGTAGAGCTAGGAGTGCCAAGCACATCGAGGTTCAGAGGGCATCAGGGGAGGGGTGAGGGGGGTAGCTAGGAGAGCGGGGGTGGGGTTGGGAGGTGGGGACCGGCACCATCGGGAGTGGGGTTTGTACAACATATTAAACACCTTTTCGCAAAACTATTATGATGTCTGTCACTTCTGCATTGCAGGCTGACCCCCTTTGCCCATCTCCCCAGCGCACCCCCCCCCACCCTCCACCTCATGGCACCCACCCCTGTGGAACCCACCCCCCCCCCCACCAAGCACTGGGGTGGCAAGCACTGCGCCCCATCTCTTTGCCTGTGAGCAAAGATTACTGCTTACCTCCTCGGTTCCCCACATGAGCACTTCTGCCAGGTTCACGTTTCTGAAAAGGACTACTAATCGGCGCCAGCGTGAGCACCTGCTGGAGAGGCCGTTGAATGATGGGAGTACGTTGGATATGGGGTTGCTCTCGTTAATTGTATGGAAATTAGGCTTAAGTACTGATAATTGGTTTCTCGCCACGCTACAACGAGATCCCGATTTCACCCACGGGATTGGGCCATGTGCATCGCAAACTGTTTGGCATCTGGCGTGAATCTCGTTTTTGGCCTCTCCCGCTATTCATCGGCCTCATTAAGTATGAGCGAGACCATAATGAGGCTGGAGAATCACGCTCTCTGTCTCACATTTCCACTATCTCGCCCTGCCTCTGTGTCAACCTGTCTCTATCTCATGTTTCCTCGATTTCACCCTCTCGCTATCGCACTCTCTATCTCGTCCTGTATCGATCTCATTATCTCAGCCTATCTCTGTCTCAATCCCTCTATTTCGGCCTGTCCCTATCTCATCCTCTATCTATCTCACCGCTCCCTAACTCAGTCTCTTTCCATCACTCCCTCGAGCTCCTTCTCGCTCTCTCTGTATCACATCCGTTTTCGATCTCGCCTTCACTCTATCTCGCCCTCGCTCTATCTTGCCTTCTCTCTATTTTTTCCCTATTTATCTTGCCTTCTCTCTAACCCGTCACCTCTTCAACTCGCCCTCCCTCACTCACTTTCTAACTCGCCCTCTTTTGCCCGCACATTACCTCATCCTCTCTATCTCACCCTCTCTCTGTCTCACCACTAGCTTGCCCACTATCTATCATGCCCCTTCTGTAACTCGCACCCCCGCCCCCCGGTGGTAATCATCTCGTCTCTATCTCAGCAGCTCTCTGTTACTCTCTCTCTATCTCAACTGCTCTCTATCTCAGCTACTCTTTATCTTACCTACCCTCTATCTCACCTGCTTTTTATCTCACGCTCTTTCTATCACGCCTTCTCGTTTCCTCACCCTCTCATTTCCTCACCTTCTCTCTTCCTTGCCCTCTCTCTATTTCAACCCCTTACATCTCACCCTTTCTCTCCTGCTTCCTTATTTGACCACTCCCTATCACCCTCCCTCTACCTTGCCTGCTCTCTTTCTTGCTTTGAATGACTCCCTCTATTGCTCTCTCTCATGCACTATCTGTCATGCCATATCTTGAGCTCAATATCTTCATATCTCACCCTCTCTATCTCACCTGTTCTGTAACTCACATGCTCTCTAACTCACCCACTCTCTTTTTCGCCCGCTTTCTATCTCATGCCCGCTCTGTCTCGCCTGCGCTCTATCCCTCTATCTATTTGCCCTCTTTCTATCCTGCACCCTCTCTATCTCACACTCTATATACCTCTCTAAATCACATTCTCTCAATTTTGCCCCCCTCCATCCCACCCTCTCTTTCTTCTGCTCTCTTTTGGCTCTCTATCACTCCCCCCCCCCCCACACTATCTCACCTGCTCTCTATCTCGCACTGTCTCTCTCTTACCCTGTGTCGATATGTCTTCTCCGTCTCACCTACTATCCCCTTTCTTACCTTCTCTCTATCTCGCCGGCTCTCTATCAAGCCCTAACAGTTTCTCATGCCCTCTATTTTGCTCCCTCTCTATCCTGCCATCTCTCACTCTGTCTCTTATGCCCTCTCTCTATCACACCCATACTCTATCTCTGATGTGGAGATGCCAGTGTTGGACTGGGCTGGGCACAGTAAGAAGACTTACAACACCAGGTTAAAGTCCAACAGGTTTTGTTTTGAATCACTAGCTTTCGGAGCAAAGCTCCTTCATCAGGTGAGTCTCATCATCCAATGAAGGAGCTGTGCTCCGAAAGTTTATGATTCAAAACAAACCTGTTGGACTTTAATCTGGTGTTGTCTTGCTGATTCTCTATCTCGCCCTCTCTTTCACCCTTGTTCTCTCTCGCCGTCTCTCTATCTCACCCTGTTGCTAACTTTTGGTTGGTTCAATTGGCTGTTTTATAACCTTTACTCTCGAGTCGCCAGGTATATTTATGATACCGCCACGAGGTTCAAGTTCAAGTAATGATCATAACTCAATACACCAATTAGTAAGATTCAAATCAAAGCACATTTATTATACACAGTAAATTGCTACTCATGCATAAATTCTACTTCTAAGCTACTTCTACGACTAACAGGCCTATCCTTAGCTTCGGACTGGCCCACCAGGTCAGGGGAACAAATGGCCTTTCGTTCGGGTCCTAAGTCTGCGGCATTCAAAGCTGGTATGGATTGGTAGCTAGGAGCGCCTATCTCGTAGCGAGCGTTGACTTAAAACTTCTCCAATACTGGAACGGTTCCCTGATCGCTGGGCGGTCTTGAGGTGTCCGTTAACCTCTTTTGTGCTGGCTCCGAGGAGTCTGCCTTGGCCTTGTTTATGCCAAATGTTTCGATTGTTCCCGGGGATCGCTCATTAGTATGTAGATGGCTGCTACATTATGATGCAGATGGCTGCTTGTATCGATGCTGTCTGGGCTTTTGCAGAGTTTAATACACAGTAAACCTGCGCCTGCTAGTTTCTGCCTCTGTTGGCTGAATTTCCCTGCAGCCTTTGCTGTTCTCCATTTTACGTCGGGAGTTGGCCAACCCAGGTGGCTGGCTACACTCCCTCCTTGTGCTCCTAACGCGAAGCGTGAAGGATCACATAACTGCATTGTTCTTCATTCCCGACCCGGCGAGCACTCTTCTATGGCCTCTACACTGACCATAACTATGCAAAAAAATTTTTTAACTGACAATTCTGAGGGGCGCTATGTCAAACAGGGACATGTATTACAAAATAAGAAAATCGGAACCTCTAACTATCCTTAATAAACTACACTCACTCAAACATTCCATCACACTAACATCCTAAACAATAGAAACAAAATCATAGCAGTATTATACACATTTTTCTGGCTTGGCGGTCAAGCTCAGGATTGTACAATTGCTCATGAAACATTTCTTTATTCACAATAAAAACGCAAACGAATGCACTTTATTATAGATCGCGGGGGTCGGGGGTCTGGTCATATCCGAAAATAGGGGATCTTATCCTATATACCGGGGTGTAGGCTCTCCTTCTCGATTTTCTCAGGCGAATAGTCTGCACGATGCAGCAGAATATCGCCAATACTAGTAGGGATTCTATCAAGTAGGACAGGGAGTACCAGGTTATAAACCTGTCACACCAAGATGGTGTGGTGTCGCTTGTGACTGGGCTCTGGGTACTATGGAGAAGTGAATCATTAACGGCTGGGGCGAGTTGAGGTCAGGGGGTTCGCGTTCGCGCACAACCAAATGTCAATTATGGTGATGAGCCTCGTGGAGGATGTCCTCATGGTTCTTCTTCTTTCACTTCTCTTCTCTTCTCTGGTCCTGGAGCTTCTGGAGTTCTGTGTGATCAAGCATAGTCTCTGTTACTATCTTGGTTTAATATCTCATATGATAGCCTGTCTGTCCTTTAGTGTCAATTACTCCCTTTATAATTGGTCACTATGTGTGACTCCCTCATTTCTTTTTCAAAAACCGAATTTCAGGACAAGATACACTTACAAATACTGAACCAGTACGAGCCGTCTCGCAGGCCGTGCGGTTTACCATCCTAATGCTTGAGAATGTAAATAGCAGAGGGTTGGTAACCTAAGGGTTACCTAAAAAAACAAAACTTTTTGAACAAAACTTGCCGAAATGAGGTGCATATGGGCCGCGACGGGTAAGATTTGGATGGAGTCCCCGGGTAGGACGGCGACCAATGCCGCGTATGCTCTACCCGAGCATAGCTGACCAGAGGGGGGTTCCCAGGCAGGGCAGGTCCCAATGCCGTTTCTCCACTGCCTGAGCAACCGACAAGAACGGGCAAGAAATGTAGTCATCGTGGGGGATTGTCGTATTGGTTCTTCCTTTGAACCAGAAGGGCAGTTACGAACGGGGGTCTGTGTATCTGTCGACAGACGAGTTCCTCTGAACTGGCGTCTGGAACATTAACAAGTCTCTGTGGACAAACTAATTCCTCTGAACTAGTGTCTGGCCAAACTAGTTTCTCTGACTGCCAGTGGGCGTCAGTAGGGTGGTGGCGTGGGGCCGTGGAAAGAAAAATTCCGGTCTAACATACAACATTTAACAGTACAAGTACAAACAACATCAAACATGCTGCAGGTTCCATTAGAAGGGACACCATTTTCTCCCAAGCGGTTCCTTTTAAACATCATCTGGACACCTCAGTTATCGGTTGCGAACAGGGTCGCAAAGGGGTTCTCGTTTTGGGAGACAGACTCAAAGTCATCATCTTCTCCCGGATGCCAAACTCTCGAGTGTATCAGGGCTGATAGGGCTGCATGGTGTGATTTGGGATCGCTCTCGTCATTCCGGACGAGTCTGTATGAATTATCTCGGTGCAAAAGGTGGTGTCTAGTTCTGTGGGGACGGAATCGAGGTCGTCATTGTAGGTCGGTGGTCGGTGGTGGGGTTTGTGTAGGAAAGTGATTATGAAGGGATCACTCGAATCATGGTCAGATTCGCTGGGTGTGGGTCCTGTTGCATGGGGATAGTAGGGAGGCGTGCTGTGGCTATTGTCCGAGTCACAGTTGCTGTCGCTGCTACTGGGGTCTGTGGGCGTTCCGGGGTGGAGTGTGTAGGTCGGGGTGGAGTTGGGGATGAGTCCGTGGCTGGGCTGGACGTGTTGGGGGAGGGTCGGGTTACGTTGGCTGTGGGCGGGGCGTGGTCTGCTGCGTCGAGCATGACGTGGTCTGCGTGGTTAGACTGTGTTCCATATGCCTTCAGCTGGTTGATATGGAACCACGCAGTGTTTCCGTTGGGATACTTTATCTTGTAGGCAGAAGGGCTTACTTTGTCCGCAATGGAGTACAGACCCGAATACTTAGGTGACAGGAATGTGCTGGGGTTGTATACGGAGAGCATGACTTGCTGTCCTACACTGAACTCAGTTGCATGCACTGTCTTATCGAAATAGGCCTTGCTCTGTTTCTTTCTTGTGCCCAATTTCACTGCGGCTGCTAGCTGAGCCTTTTTTACGTTTTCCACTAACTGATCCACTGCTGTCTCGTGTGTGAGGGCCGTCACTTCGGGGCTGGTCAAATCTAAGCCTAATAAAAATTCTGTGCCTTTCATGGGGCGTCCGGTCATGAGGGTGTGTGGGGTGTAACCTGTGGAAATTGAAACTGTATTTCGCAAAAACATCAGCGCAAAGGGGAGGACTGAATCCCAAGTGGTGTTGTTTTGCTGGACCATTTTTCTGAGGGTTGATTTTAGGGTCCGATTAATTCACTCCACGATACCACTTAACTGGGGGTGGAATGCGATGTGGAATTTTTGGGTAATGCCAAATATCGCGAGGACGTTCTTCATGACACATCCCGTAAAATGGGAGCCTTGGTCGGATTCAATGCTGCGGGGCAGACCCCATCTCGTAAAGAGGTGGTGGGTTAAAATCTTGGCTGTGGTCTTTGCCGTGTTAGTTCTGGATGGGAATGCTTCCACCCATTTTGTAAACGTGTCTATCACCTCGAGTACATATTTATAACCATTTCTGCAAGGGGGCAATGGTCCTATAAAATCAATCTGGAGGTTAGTCCGGGGCCATTAACGGGACGGGTGTGACAGAGCTGAACCTTTTTGGCGTATCTGTCCGGGTTGTTCTGGGCACAGATAAGGCAATTCTCAACGTTGTGAGTTACATCGTCTTTTAAACTCGGCCACCAACAGAGCTGCCTGAGGTGGGCTGTAGTGGGATCGATTCCCTAATGTCCATGACCGTCATGGAACAAACACATGAGCTGATTCCTGTCCTGTTCAGGAACACATAAAGGGTGTCTTTTAACACCACACCGTCATGTGTGGTCAGAGCGTTTTTAAATCTGTCATAGGCGGCTGGATAGTTTCCTTTCAAAATCTCCCTGAGATTGCTGTCCTGCTTCTGGGCCTCCACTAGATTCTCGATCTTTGTCTGTGAGACCTGCACTGCACTCACTGGTGTGCTTTCGGGGGGTATCCAAAAATATCCGTGCCTGGAACCTGCTTTAGCCAGTGCGTCGGCTTTTACATTTCCAGGGGGGGGAGGAACGATGGTGACTGCGAACTTTGACTATCCCAAAAGTCCTGTTCTGTGCTCTCTCTAAAATGTGACGGAGCAATGGGGCTGAAGGGAGGGGTTTTCCGTCTGCAGAAACAAATCCTCTTGCTTTCCACAGGGGTACGAATTCTGTAAGGCAGTTGCAGACATAGAGGCTGTCCGAATATATGTCTGCTGGGCTGGGGGAGGAATCTGGGTGTTCCACTATGTATGCAATGGCCGCAAGTTCTGCCGCCTGCGTGCCTAAGTGTCCTGGAAGTTTTATTGCCATTTCTTCTGGGGCACATCCCTGCACGTCATCGACTAAATGCCGCATCCTGTTATGCGCTTCCCTTCTAATATTGTGGAAGATCCATCCACATATATCCTAATGGGTTTGCACTTGTCTGTGTGCGTGGGGCTCTGGGTTGAACTACCTATCTTTCTGGGGGGTGTTTTGGCAATAAAGGGGCCTGTGTTGTGGTGTGGAGTGATAATTTCACATTCATGGGGGGGTTCCAGGGTACTGTAGGTTGTCGGCTAAAAAAGTGTGGGTCTTTGCCCGTTTCACAGTGGTGTCCCGTCCCTGCAAAAGAAGGGTCCATCTAGCTGCTCTTATTTGACTAACTACCGTCCTTGAGTCGTCCGTCCAGTAAAAGTTGGGTGGGGGTGTGTTCTGTGAGGATTGTGATGGGGCTTAGTCCGGTAATGTAACAAAAATACTGTACTGCCCACAAAATTGCGAACAGGTGTCTTTCACAGGCTGAAAATCCCTGCTCCGCAGCATCTAAAACTCTGGAGCGTAAGCCACGGGCCTTAACTGTTCGTGCCGTTCCTGAAGGAGCACGGCCGAAAGGGTGCGGTCTGTGCTTGCTACCTCTATAGCGTAGGGGGAAAGTGGGTCTGGAACTTGTAGTGCGGGGGCTACTATGAGTGCTCTTTTGAATGAGTCCACAGCATCCGTATGCTGCGGAAGGCATTCCCAGGGGGCTCCTTTCTTTCGGCGGTCTGAGAGGGGTGCTGCCTTGCTGGCGAAACCGTCAATGTGGTTTCGGCAGTAGCCAACCAGTCCTAAAAACGACCAGAGGGCTGAAACGTTCTGGGGAAGGGGCAATTTAGCAATCGAGTCACTCCTTTTATGCTCAATCTCGTGTTTATCGTGCGTGATAATTGTTCCCAAATATATCACCTTGGTTTCCAAAATCTGGGCCTTTCTGGGGTTTACTTTGCATCCAATTGCTTGTAGGAGCGCTGGGAGTTCGGACAGAAGCTCGATGTGCTCTTCCTTGGTGTCTGTCTGTAGTAGTAGGTCGTCTACGTACTGGACCAGACATTCGGGGCGAGAAAATTTTGATAATCCATTTGCCAGCTGTCGGTGGAAAGTGGAGGGGGAGTTGTGGAATCCTTGTGGAAGGCATGCCCACGTGTACTGTTGATTTTTAAAGGTGAAGGCAAATTTGTACTGGCACGCCTTTGCCAATGGAATGGACCAGAATCCATTACTGATATCCAAAACCATAAAGTATCGGGAATTGAGTCCCTGCTTGAGCATGGTCTCGGGACTTGTGGCTACCGTGGGGGCTGCTGCGGGGGTGATTTTGTTAAGTTCCCGGTAATCGATGGTCAATCGCCATGATCCATCGGGCTTTCTCACTGGCCAAATCGGGGCATTATTAGTGGAGGCGACTGATCTAAGTACGCACTGCTTTAATAAGCTGTCGATTACCTTTGAGATTTCTGCCTCTGCCTCTTGGGGAAATCCATATTGCTTTTGGGGTCTAGGGTCAGGTCCTGTGATTTGTACTGAACCAGTCATCTGGCCACAGTCGTGTTTGTGGGTCGCGAATGCTGTCCTGTTCTTTTGTAAAACTGCCCTAACCTGCTTGTCCGTGCTAATTGTAGTCGGGTTAAACGAAAATTCGCCTACTGCGCTAATTTTGTTGGCGTATTCACCTATTGTGAGCATTGCGGGGGCTCTTGCAGATTTTGCCATTCTCCAGACACACTGGTTGACTGGATCAAATGAAAGATGGTGGGTGTTCATAAAGTCAATGCTTAAAATGTGTTCTGCTGTGTTGGGTAGATCGACTAAAACTATGGGGTGCTTGGTGGTGATGTTGCCGATTTGATGTGTCCCTGCTGTGAGTGGCCTGTAAAGCCGCTGAGGGTGAGGGTGGCTGTAGTGGGCCACGTGTCCTTTTGGAACATGGTGGAGGAATTTATTGTGGTGCGGGACCCGCCTGTGTCCCAGAGAAACTCGATGGGCTGTCCCCGTATTTTCGCTGCAACTACCGGTCGTCCGGACCTATCCCAAAGGGTGTCGCAGACCCAACTGGGGGAGCCCGAACACCGTCAGTCCGTTCCGTTCAGGTCCGTCTGATCTGAACGGGTGCTCACACTATGTATGGGCTCTGTCTTATTCTTATTCACGGTGCCTGCCTGCTGTGCTCTCTGTGGCTTTCGTGGGGCATTGTATTCTCTTGCAAAGTGTCCCAACTGTCCACAATTGTAACACTCCTGTGACTTTTGTGGGGGGCTGTTCTTGCCTTCATTTACCCATGTGGGGTTCTGGTGTGTTTTAACTGCTTGTATGTCTGCTTCTGCCTGCTGTTCTTCGGGATTTTTAACTGCGGGTTTGTTTTGTACAGACTGCTCCCAGGCGTGGGACAATCTTTTTATGACCCATTTCTTATGAGGAAAGGCTGATGGACTTGAGGTTGTTTTCGTTGGAGAGAAGAAGGTTAAGAGGAGACTTAATAGAGGCATACAAAATGATCAGGGGGTTGGATAGGGTGGACAGTGAGAGCCTTCGCCCGCGGATGGATATGGCTGGCACGAGGGGACATAACTTTAAACTGAGGGGTAATAGATATAGGACAGAGGTCAGAGGTAGGTTCTTTACGCAAAGAGTAGTGAGGCCGTGGAATGCCCTACCTGCTACAGTAGTGAACTCGCCAACATTGAGGGCATTTAAAAGTTTATTAGATAAACATATGGATGATAATGGCATAGTGTAGGTTAGATGGCTTTTGTTTCGGTGCAACATCGTGGGCCGAAGGGCCTGTACTGCGCTGTATTGTTCTATGTTCTATGTTCTTATTATGAGTCTCCTCTGAGGGATCATAATTCGCACAAGCTTTTTGTCCCGTTTCTGTGGCATGGGAGATAAGGGTGCGGGTCCATTTGGCCATGTTGTCTGGGGACAAATGGGAGCGATCTAAATTTCTGAAAACTGCCGCAAAATGGATCCACAGGCGTCCAGCAAACGCTGTGGGGTGCCACGAGGTTCAAGTTCAAGTAATGATCAATAACTCAATACACCAATTAGTAAGATTCAAATCAAAGCACATTTATTATACACAGTAAATCGCTACTCATGCATAAATTCTACTTCTAAGCTACTTCTATGACTAACAGGCCTATACTTAGCTTCGGACTGGCCCACTAGGTCAGGGGAACAAATGGCCTTTCGTTCGGGTTCTGAGTCTGCGGGATTCAAAGCTGGCATGGATTGGTAGCGAGGAGCGCCTATCTCGTAGCGAGCGTTGACTTAAACTTACTGACTTTTGGCGGCAGCTGAACCGGTCACTGTCAAGGGTTGGTTCGCGTTGCTGAGTGACCTGATCAAGAAGGAAAATTTGAACTTGGGGGCTGAACTTTATAGTCCCCAGGGGCTTCCCACCTTTTGGGGCGGGCCCCATACCTGGTTCCAAGTGATTGGACTTCGTTCCAATCGCTTGGTTCGATTTCTCCAATATTGGAGCGGTTCCCTGATCGATGGGTGGTCTTGAGGTGTTCATTAACCTCTTTTGTGCTGGGTCCTGCTGTCGCCGAGGAGTCTGGCTTGGCCTTGTTTATCCCAAATGTTCCCGGGGATCGCTCATTAGTATGTAGCTGGCTGCTACATTATGATGCAGATGGCTGCTTGTATCGATGCTGTCTGGGCTTTTGCAGAGTTTAATACACAGTAAACCTGCACCTGCTAGTTTCTGCCTCTGTTGGCTGAATTTCCCTGCAGCCTTTGCTGTTCTCCATTTTACGTCGGGAGTTGGCCAACCCAGGTGGCTACAACCCTCTCCCTATTCTACCCTCTCTCTCTTGCCCCCCATCATCCTCTATTTTTCTCCCCCTCACCCTCTCTCTTGCCCTCTATCTCACCCGCTCACGATCACACCCTCTCTCACATTTGCCCTTGCTCTCTATCACCCTTCCTCTCTCTTGCGCACTCACTATCTCACCCTCTCTCTCTCATTCTCTCTTCCCATCTATCTATTTCTCCAGATCTCGATCTTGCCCTCACCCTATCTCATCCTTTTTCTTGCTCACTCTCTCGTTTGCCCTCTCTGACCTTTCTCTTTCATTCTCTCTCTATCCCGCCCTCTCTCTATCTCACCCCCTCTCTATCTCACCCTCTCACTCTCTCTCTATCACGCTCCCTCTGTATTTTGCCCCCTCTCTATTTCAACCGGTCTCTATCTCACCCACTATCTGACATGCCCCCTCTGTATCTCGCCACCTCTCTATCTCACCTGTTCTCTAGCTCAGCTACTCTCTATCTCACCCATTTTCTAACTCACCCCCTCTTTTCCTCACCTCCTAGCTTCCTTTCCCGCTCTGTATTTCACCTCTCTTCATCTTGCCCCCTGTCCTAATCTCTATCTTGACCCCTCTTTATCGCACCCCTTCTATCTCACCTTCTCTCTATCTCACCCACTCTGTAGCCTGGCCTGTGTCTCTCTTGCCCCTTCTCCCTTGCCCTATCTCTCTCACCCTCTCTCTATCTCGCCCACTCTCTCTGACTCCTCATTGACTCCCTCACGTGCCCTCTATCTCGCCCGTGGTCTATCTCACCTTCTGTTGCTCACCCTCTCTCTCTTTTCCCCTCTCTCACCCTTGATTGTTTTAATTTTTTAAAAAAATTTGTTCATGGGAAGTGGGCATCCCATGCTGTGCCAGCATTTATTGTCCATCCCTAAAGGCCCTTGAAGGGGCAGTTAAGAGTGAATCACATTGTTGTGGGTCTGGAGTAACATGCAGGCAAGACCAGGTAAGGACAACAGATTTTCTTCCCTAAAGGACATCAGTGAACCATATGTATTTTTACAACAATCGACAATGGTTTCATGGTCATCATTAGACTTTTAATTTCAGATTTTGATTGAATTCAAATGTCATCATCTGCAGTGGCTGGATATGAACCTGGATCACCAGAGCATTACCTTGGGTTTCTGGTTTACTATTCCAGTGATAATACGACGACATCACTGCCTCCCCGATCATGCTACCTCTCTATCTCAACCTCGTGCCGTCACAAGTTCCTTCTATCTTACCCTCTCTTTATCTCATCTGCTCTCTCTCTCTATCTCATCTGTTCTCTATCTCACCAGCTCTCTATCTCTCTCACTCTCTATCTCACCCACTGTCTATCTCGTCTGCTCTCTCTCTCACCGTCTCTCTATTTTGCATTTGCTCTCTCTCACCTTCTCTCTCTTTTGCCCCCTCTCCCTCACTCTTTCTCTCTCTCTCTCTTAATCTCACTTTATTTTCCTCACTCTATCTCATCCTCTCTCTATCTCGCACTCTCTCGATATCGCCCTCTGTTTCTTTCACTCACTCTCAATTTCGCGCCCTTTCCATCTCCCCCTCTCTCGTGCACACTCTCCATACTGCCCTGTCTCTCGCCCTCTATCTCTCAAAATCTCTCTATCTCACCCACTTTCTATCTCGCCATCTATCTTGCGTTCTCTGTATCTCACCCGCTCACGATCTCACCCTCTCTCACTTTTGCCCTTGCTCTCTATCACCCTTCCTCTCTCTCGCCCACTCACTATCTCACCCTCTCTCTCTCTTCCCAACTATCTATCTCACAATCTCTCTATCTTACCCGCTGTCTATCTTGCCCACTCTCTATCTTGCCCATTGTCTATCTCATCCACTCTCTATCTTGCCCACGGTCTAGCTTGCCCACTCTCTATCTTGCCTGCAGTCTATCTTGCCCACTGTATATCTTGCCCCCATCTATCTTGCCTGCTCTCTATCTCATCCACTCTCTATCTTGCCTGCTGTCTATCTTGCCCGCTGTCTATCTTGCCTGCTTTCTATCTTGCCTTCTGTCCATCTCATCCTCTCTATCTCACCCTCTCTGTTGCCCTCTCGCTATCTCACCCTCTCTATCCCTCCCTCCCTCTCCCTCATCTTTCTATATCTTACTCTCTCTATCTTTCCACTTCTCTACCTTGCCCACTATCTATCTCACACTCTCTCTCTTGCCCTCTCTTTTCTTGTCCTCTATCTCGCCTTCTGTCTATCTCACCCTTTCTCGCTCTTTATCTTTCCCACTATCTATCTTCTCCATTATGTCTCTCTCTCGCCCTCCCTCTACAGAACTATTTCTGTCTCTTGCTCTCTCTCTATCTCACCAGTGCTCTATCCTGACCTCTCTCTCGCCCTCTCTCTCACTCACCCTGTCGCACTCGCTCTATATCTTGCCTTTTTTCTCCCTCCCTCTCTCGCACCCCCTCTCTACCTCACCCACTCTATCTTGCCCACTCTCTATCTCGCCCACCCTTTCTCTCTGTCTCTCTCTATCTCCTCCATCGAGCATAGCTAAGTGCTTCTGAACATCAATATTCAGAAGTTTAAAAAAAATATTGTTCTGCTCCTTGATTTTAATACCAAAGCGAGTCCCCTCACACTTCCTCACATTCGTCACTCTGCAATCTTCTTGCCCATTCCCAAACCTACCATATCTCTTTGCAGCATCTTTGTGTCCTCCTCACCACTTACACTGAGTTTTGATCAAAGAACAAAGAACAAAGAAAAGTAGAGCACAGGAACATGCCCTTCGGCCCTCCAAGCCCGTGCCGACCATGCTGCCCGACTAAACTACAATCTTCTACACTTCCTGGGACCGTATCCCTCTATTCCCATCCTATTCATGTATTTGTCAAGATGTCCATAAATGTCACTATCGTCCCTGCTTCCACCACCTCCTCCGGCAGCGAGTTCCAGGCACCCACTACCCTCTGTGTAAAAAGCTTGCCTCGTACATCTACTCTAAACCTTGCCCCTCGCACTTTAAACCTATGCCTCCTAGTAATTGACCTCTCTACCCTGGGGAAAAGCCTCTGACTATCCATTCTGTCTATGCCCCTCATAATTTTGTAGACCTCTATCAGGTCGCCCCTCAACCTCCGTCGTTCCAGTGAGAACAAATCGAGTTTATTCAACCGCTTCTCATAGCTAATGCCCTCCATACCAGGCAACATCCTGGTAAATCTCTTCTGCACCCTCTCTAAAGCCTCCACATCCTTCTGGTAGTGCGGCAATCAGAATTGAACACCATACTCCAAGTGTGGCCTAACTAAGGTTCTATGCAGCTGCAACATGACTTGCCAATTCTTATATTCAATGACCCGGTCAATGAAGGCAAGCATGCCGTATGCATTCTTGACTACCTTCTCCACCTGTGTTGCCCCTTTCAGTGACTTGTGGACCTGTGCACCTAGATCTCTCTGACTTTCAATACTCTTGAGGGTTCTACCATTCACTGTATATTCCCTACCTGCATTAGACCTTCCAAAATGCATTACCTCACATTTGTCCGGATTAAACTCCATCTGCCATCTCTCCGCCCAAGTCTCCAAACGATCTAAATCCTGCTGTATCCTCTAACAGTCCTCATCGTTATCCGCAATTCCACCAACCTTTGAGTCATCTGCAAACTTACTAACCAGACCAGTTACATTTTCCTCCAAATCATTTTGTATTGTCGTCAATACATTCCTCTTGATCTCTTCATCTAAGTCATTCATTGAGATGGAAAATAGCTGAGGACCCAGCATTGATCCTCGCTGCAATGTAGGAGTCACAACCTACCGAGGTGAAAATACCTCACTTACCCAAACTCTCTCGTGCCTGTGCATTAACCAATTCTTTATACACACACTTTACCAAAAATCCTTGACCATTTTCTTGTGTATCCTTTTTCTGTGGCACCTTGTGAAATACCTTTTAGAAATCCAAGAATGTCACATCAATTGCTTTCCCTTTATCCACTCTGATAATGAACTCAAAACACTCGGTCAGGATAGAAGGAGCACTCATAGGTGAAGGTTCAATATTGAGAAGAGTTTTGCAAAGTCAGAAGGTCAGTACTGAGGGAATGTGCATTTTGGGGAGGTATGGACTGAGCACTTTCAGAGGGTCCATACCAAGGGAGTGCCGTGCTGTCAGAGGCTCAGTACACAGGAGTGCCACATTGCTGGAGGGTCAGTCCTGAGGGAGGTTCAACACTGTCAGAGGTTCAGCACAGAGGGAGTGCTGCACTGTCAGAGGGTCAGTACAGTGGGAGTGCTGCACTGTTGGAGGATCAGTACAGGAGTGCTGCACCGTTGGACGGTCAGTACAGAGGGAGAGGTGAACTGTCAGAGAGTCAGTACTGAGCGAATGCTGCACTTTTGGAGGCTCAGTGCAGAGGTTAGCGCTGCACTTTTTGAGGGGTAAAATTGAGGGAGCATTGCATTATCAAAGGCCCAGTCTTTTGGCCTACTTTCAAACAGAACTGACCTGTACTCTGATATCAACATATTCTACTATTTCGCTTTCAGACAGTCCTGACCATTATTCTGCTACTAACATCTGCTCTGGACCAATGATTTATGTATTTTCTACTATCATTACCTCTCCCTATGTCTTGTGTTCCATGACATCTTTGTCACTTAATTATCCCAGACCTCTCCCAGACATTTTCACTATTTCACCTGTACCCTCGCCGACATTTCTGAATGGTAAAAGACTTACCACATTCCTACCTCCCTTCAATTCCAAAGAGTTGGACTTGAAATCTTAACTTTGTTGCCACAGATGCTGCCAGACCTGCTGAGCTTTTCCAGCACTTCCTGCTTTTATTCCAAGGGGTCTTCTCCTGTTCCTCTGCTCCTGAGGATGAGATAGTTAAATCAGGGCTGCAGTCTACCCTGTTAGGATCCGCATTAGGCAAAAGGACTCATATTCATGCAATGCTCTCACAACAGCCCACTGAGCTTCACAGCCCCTGTGTTAACTAAAGTTGTAGAATAAAGCTTATTTTTGATTAAAGCGCTTAAGGCCTCTGTGGAATAACACCTGAAGGGCAGGCCCTTGTGCTCATCGTAACCCAAATCAATAAACTGTTGTCGATCAGGTGAACTCCAATATAGTTTGGAGTTTTCTAAACCCTGGCCCACAACAGTGGGACTGGATGTTCCAGAAGCCCGGGATCTGGACGGCAACTGGTTCCTGCGGCTGGCCTGTCCTCCGACCATCCAGCCCTTCAGATGCTCCTACCTCCGCCTTGTGCACCGGATGCGATGCGTGGTGCGCAACAGATAGTGTCCCAGGAGCCTCTTCACTAACGTGTCCAACCAAGGTAATGGTCTCTGGGATGCTGGAGACAGCTGTGACGGAAAGTCAGTGTCATCCACCAACCTGAGCTCCGGGGTGTCCTGAGTCTCAGGCGGAGGGCTGGTGTTCGGGCTGCTCTCCCCATCAGTGCTCAGTTGTCTGATGGGGCATGGACTGTGGCACTGGCTCGGGACAGTGGACTCCGGATGGACCGGCTCCATTTCCGGCAGATCCTGTAAGACACAAGACGACATGTATGATTAGTCAGCGAACCTGGTTGGGGGGGGGGGGACGCACTGAGGGAGGTGCTGGTTGAGGGGTGTGCTGAGGGTTGCAGGGGGTGAGGGGCTGTGGGGGGGGGTGGTGTTCACATATCTGTCATGGGGATTTGCGACTAAGCAGGGTCTCACTTGCTCGACCGCCGCCGAACTCCGCCTCGGCAACCTCCCTTTCCTCCAGACCCCAACCACGTCCAGTGCCCTCTGCTCAAGCACGGTGAGGGGCCGCAGTTCTGGTGGTCCCCCTCTGGTCTTCTCCCGCTGCCGGCTGTTGTGGGCGGCTTCCCTGGGAAACACACACACACACACAAACATCACAACCATTAAACTGGCATGGGTGCTGGCATGTGGGGAAGGGTGGGGATCGGTCATCCCCCGGGGGTGGGACCAGCTTGCGGGTATGGGGGGGAGGGTGCTAGTGCCAGGGGCACAGCGCTGCCTAATCTCCCTGGCCGGCCTGATGTGGTCATGGTCGTGTATTGCATGCTAGTCTGGGCGACGTTGTCCACGGCGCTGCCTGCATCTGCCATGCCTGGCGACTTTCCTCCCAGGGTTGGGTTAAAGGGTCTTCCGCCTCTCCTCCACAACGTCCATGAGGGTGTCCAGCTCAGGTTGCCTGAACCGTGGCACTGCTCTCCTTCCAGCCATAATTTTGGCTGAGACGCTGTGTGTGGGGGGGATGGATCGTTTAAGTGTGGCTGCGGCGTGTGAGCCTCATGTGCACCAATCACGTACCCGTCGAATCCGGCACCATTTTCCTTGGAATTGGTTGTGTTCCAGTGGCGATGGTGTGAGCCCTTTTAAAGTAGCTAAATCAGCACAGCCACTGTTTTCATGCCGGCATCAGCCCAAAATGTTAACAGCGCGAGGTGCTCTAGAAACAGGTCACAAGCATCAATACGAAAGAACATTTATTACTAAAAATAATGAGGATGGAAACACATTTCACAATTATATCAGGAGGAATGAACTGGGAAATTTCAACTGAAAAATGAACCCCAGAAATGCCCAGCGTGTGGCCAATCGGTGTTTCACGTCTGATTCAAAATTCAAAATTCGATTATGCAACAAACTTTCCGAAGTGATATAATAGGATTCTCCGAGACCGCGGCGGGGCAGAGAATCGCCGGGGGGAAGTGTGTGTGGCCACGGCGCTGGGCCGCCAATTCTCCGGTCACCAGGGAGTCAGCACCAATCGCGCTGGCGCGGTCGCCGCGGCGCCGGTCAGAGGCCGTTGAAAGCCGCGGCGCCGGTCAGAGGCCGCGGCAATTCCCCGCACTCGAGTCCCGCCGGCGTCGTTCACTTGTGATCCTACCCGGCGTGATCTCGGCATTCTGGCTGCAGGGGCTGTCCTGGTGGGGGCAGGGAGACCTCCATGGTGGCCAGGCCCGCGATCGGGGGCAACCGAACGGCAAGCACGGTCATTCCAGGGGGAGGGCCTATGTTCCTCCGTGCCAGGCCCCTGTAGGGCTCCGCCATGTTTCCCTGGGGCAGGCGCGGAGACGGCTGTTGCGCGCATGCGCAGACCCACGCCGGCTGTGGCGTGGACCCCCGCCGGCTTTCGGCGCCAGAGCAGCGGACAGCACTCTGGCGCCGCGCTAGCCCCTGAGGAAGGGGAGTATGACTGGGCCTGGAGGCCCATTGACGCCGGCGTCACTCGCGCCGGTTTTGGCGTCGACGTCAACACTTAGCCGGGATTTCGGAGAATGCCGACCAGGGTTTTTGAAACCAAATACGGGTCAGACGACTCAGAAGAGGAAGATAATTGTTATGGGCAAGGCGTTTTCAGAACCCAAAATATATCATGAAGTTCAACCAACCTCTCCCTTTAATGGATTGTTGCTTTTGAAGCACGTGGCTTGTTCCCCAGGTGTGATATTACAATTATAGACACGTGGTTTTTAACACAAAACAATGTTTATTCAATGAACTCAACTTAACCTTTTAAATAAACATTGGATCCCTTAACATCCCTTACTTCAAAGATAACCCTGAAAATATTAGAACACTAAATAATCCTTCAGTTATCCCTTTCAACATCCATGAGACTTAACACCTTTAAACAGAAACACATCAGGTTAAAGGCTTTACTATTATGAGTTTAAATCACCCAAATGATCCAGAGATAGTCTTTCATGGCAGAGATCACAGCAGATCCAGCTCACTGCAAATCACAGACACTCCCCAAGCTCTTTTCCTCAAAACTGAAACTTCAAAAATGCTGAACTGAGCTCAGCTCCACCCACTCTCTGACATCACTGTTTTCTTAAAGGTACATTGCTTAAACATCCATTTCTTAAAGGTACTCTCACATGACATACTGACCAAAGAGAAGGCATTGTTTTAGTAACGAGAAGTTTAAGTCCGGTGATGAAGGATCTGGTTGCAGGTCCTTCAATTGTGTCGTACTTGACAGCGGATGTACATCTATAGTATGTGGAATAGGCTGGTTGAGATCTTACCAAGACTCTTTTAAGTGACAAAGATAAGCACAAGGTTGAGGAATTTGGGAGTTCCACGGGTTTCAGATTGGGGATGATAATACACTTAAATCGCTGAGAAGAGTGGTGCTTCCTCATAAAATCACTGGAACGAATCATTTTATTAGCATGGATATCTTCTCCAGCAAAATATCTTTATTATTATTCCGACCATTTGTAAAGAAAGCACAGGTGAAACCTGACATGGAAACGACAACGCCATTATACTTGGAAAAACTGTGGACTTACAGTTTACAGTGTGGACACGATTGTATTCCGCTAATTAATCCTATTTTTTCTTGTACAGAAATTAAGGAGGTACTATTAGCATCAGAGAACAGAAGTCTCGAAAACAAAAGGTTGATTGTGTTAAAGTTACATCGGCAATTTGCCCATCCGTCTTCCCAAAGATTAAACATTTTTCTCAGGCTTGCGGGTATAAGAGATGATGAATTCACCAAACCTGGCTAATTCTGATATATGTAAGAAAAATAGAAGAACACCTTCGCAGCCCGTAGTGAATTTTCCCTTAGCGACAAATTTTAATGAAGTTGTGGATTTTAAGGTGTGGGATAAAGAAAGAACATTTTAATTTTACACTTTACAGACTTGGCAACTGGGTTTAGTCAGTCGACGATTATACGTGGGAAAGAAAATAATGGTGGAATAGGAAGCGGAAAAATGGATAAGGACCAGACTGTGGGGGGGGGGGGGGGGAGGAGGCAGAATGGGAGAGGCATAATTTGCTAATGATGGAGTTCAGGATGTATGTGAGAATATGGGCATAATACTTCTGAATACAGATGGCGAAAGCCGATTTAGTAACAGGGTGTGCGAGACAAATCAAAATTTTGACAGAAAGACCAGATTGTAAATTAACTTTGGCTTTAGCACAGGCAGTCCATGCAAAGAATTCACAACAGATGTTAGGGGACTATAGTACATACCCATATCAGTTGCTTTTTGGTAAAATACCCAAATTCCTTCAGCGATGAATGATCATTCTTCAGCTTGGGAGGGGACAATGATTAGCTCTACCTTTTCTGAGTATTTGAATGCATTAAATCAAGAACTGTTAGATCTGGATTTAGATTTATTGTCACGTGTATGGAGGTACTGTCAAAAGTATTGTTTTGCGTACAGTCCAGACAAATCATTCCATACATGAAAAACATAGGGCATATGATAAATACACAATGTAAATACATAGACTCATAGACACCTAGACATGTTTAAAGGACATCTCATAATAGGGGAGGAGATCAAGCAGGAGCAGTCCAGAATGAGACATAAGGCAGGATTGAGGGGGCAGCTTAACAAGGTCAAGAAATATGGTAGATTAGGAATGCTACATGGTGCAGAAGCCCATATGTTCGAATGGACTTAGTGGCTTCCAACAAATTAGATGATAAATGAAAATATGTAAAACAGCTAGAACTGCAAAGTTGAAAAGAATTTGGGGTGTACATGGAGGTCCCAGATAGGGTGCAACGAGTTTTATTTCATAGATGGATATGCACAGAAAAATTATGGAACTTATAAGGCCAAATCCAAGCTAGTGACACAAGGTTTTGAAGAAAACTTGAATAACCAAGATGTCAGGATAGATTCAACTACAACAGAATAAGTTATTATGAAGATCCTTTTGGCTCTGTTAGCCACAAAGTTTTGGGAATGCAAGTTGATAGATATTAAAGCTGCTTTCTTATATGGGCATCAGCTTCAAAGATAAATTTTTCTTCATCCTCCAAGAGGTGCCATAAACAGAAAGCGTACCCTGGAACTTAAATGTGTATACAGGTTAAGTGACACCTTCAAATGTTGGTATTTGACAGTGAGTTTGGTTTTGGTAAAGTTGGGCTGTCTTCATTTGAAAGCAGACCCTGCAATGTTTTATTGGCACCATGGAGCAAAACCTTCGGGCATCTTCATGGTGTATGAAGATTATTTGTTGTGGGGTGGGACTAGTGAATTTGAAAATACTTTTATTAACAAGATTTGAACGGAGTTCAAGGTTGGAAGTCAGGGAGCATTCAAATACATTCTGTTAGAAATCGTCCAGTTATTCGCATGTCATTCTACATCAGCAGCCGATTTTGGAGAATATTAACCGAAAGCAATTACTCCTGTGGGACTTCACAAAAGGATATGGAGGCTTCTGAAATGGAAAAAGAGAAATTTCGGAGCAGCTGAATTGGTTAGCTAGTCAAACAAGACCAGATGTCAGTTATGATGTTTTAGAACGAAGCACTAAAATTAATGATCCCAAAGTTGAAGAAATTGTTTCAGCAAACAAAACATTGGCTAAATTAAAGTTGGAGAGTTGTGTTTTGAAATTCCCATCTTTAGGTGATATTAGAAACTGAAACTGATTGTTTATTGTGTCAGATCTTATGCTAATCTCTGACAGCTTTTCAAGTGTTATGGGTGAGGCGTTTTCAGAACCCCAAAATGTATTATGGAGTTCAACCAACCTCCCCCTTTAATGTATTGTTGCTTTTCCGAGCACACGGCTTGTTCTCCAGGGGTGGGATTACAATTATGGACACGTGGGTTTTTAAACACAAAACAATGTTTATTCCATGAACTCAACTTAACCTTTTAAAATAAACATTGGATCACTTAACACCCCTTACTTCAAAGATATCCCTGAAAATAATACAACACTAAATAATCCTTCAGTTATTCCTTTCAACATCCAAGAGGCTTAACACCTTTAAGCAGAAACACATCAGGTTAAAGGCATTACTTTTATGAGTTTAAATTACCCAAATGATCCAGAGATAGTCTTTCATGGCAGAGATCACAGCAGATCCAGCTCACTGCAAACACTGACACACACCCAAGCTGTTTTCTAACTGAAACTAAAAAACTGCAAAATGGCCCAGCTCCACCCACACTCTGACATCACTGCTTTCTTAAAGGTTCATTGCTTAAACATCCATTTCTTAAAGGCACTCTCACATGACACAAGGGCGGGAGCTTTTATAACTTTTCACTTGGGGGAGAAAGGTAAACGTTGCCCTTTGGCATTGGGAAACTAAGATACGAAGAGTGGCGAAACGTTCAGTGGCAGCGAAAACACTTGCCTTTTTGTACATCCAGGATCCTGACTGAAATTTTGAATGGAACTTGATATTCGGGAACAATCCGTGGTGTCACATGGACAATACGTCCCTTTGGGAGAATGACCACTCCACGAAAAGCGTCAATGAAAAAAGGTAATGGATTAACATAGCGAGCCTGAAACAGATGCTAGAGAACAGGGAGATTGACAAGATCAAGTGGGTTGATAGCAGTTAGCAATTATCTGACTGTCCGATGAAAAAAGGGGCTAGCTCGAAGACGTTATTAGAAATTGTTAAAGGTGGTCGTCTTTTCCCATGATAAAGAGAATGAGGGTGGAACAAAAATTGAAGGGGGGATAGGGTGCATTTATTGTAGAAAAGAAAACATTTATGTTATTGAAGTTTATGTCAAACTTAAAGATTTTTTTAAGGCAGAATCCATGAGGAAAGAGTGTGGCCGTCTAAAATAGCGCCCGTCAAAGGACACTGGGCAAAATGGCCAAGTTCAAGGACAACCAGGCTGTAGCTCTCATATAAACAAAAAGCTGCAGCTCAGAATTTTGCAAACAGCCCAGGAAAAAGACCATGAAGAGGCCATCCTGGGACAATGGGCTTGGAATGCAAATAGAAATAGTGGTGTCTTGGTGGCGTCTGTTTCCTTATTTGAAAAGGCCTACATGTCTCGGACACCAACGGACATGGCCGATAAGGATACGCCCCACCATCAAGGTGGCAAGTCTTGATTGGACCTAATCAATCAGTGTGATCGAGCCCTGATCGATTGATTGGGTGTACACCTGGAACCGCCCAAAAGGGTGTGAAAATGCTTGGGGATAAAAGGTGCTGCGCAACCCCTCGTTCGCTCTCTCGACAACAACCAACAACGGTGACTCTTCACCGACCGAAGAGGAAGACCATTGTAGCCATGAAAAATGGCTAACTCCCAATTAGAATGGTCAAACCCCGATCTAAAATGGCGAACGGAAGAGGCTGATGGGAAAATCAGCCAACAGGACTCAAACGGACAGCTGCAGGTAAAACAGTGTATTCGCCTCTGGGGAAGTCAGTCCAGACCGATACCTGCAGCCATCAACATCACAACAACCCAGCCATCTGCATATTAAGCAGCCATCCCCGGGAACAATTGCTACAAATTAGCAACATAAAGCCGACCCAGACCTTTCGGCACCAGCAGGGGCTAACACAAAGAAAGGTAAACGACCACCCCCCCAATCAAGGAATCTCTCCAGTATTGGAGAATATCGAACCAAGTGATTGGGACCAAGTCCAATCACTTGGAACCAGGTATAAGGTCCGCCCCGATAGGCGGGAAGCCCCTGGGGACTATAAGAATAGGGGCCAAGTTCAACTCGACCCTTCTCCTCCTGCCCGCAACCTTCAAGACCCTTCTACAAGAAAACGTAAGTTTTACTCCAGCGATCGCTACCAGATAGGCACTCCTGACTATCGACTTGCACCAGCTTTTGAATCCCGCAGGCTCAGAACCAATTCGAAAGACCATTCGTTTCCCTGACCTGTGGGCCATTTCCAAAAGTTAAGTATTGGCCTTTTAGTGGTAGGTAGTAGTCTAGAAGTAGGATTATTGTATAAGTATTAATCGCTGTATATAATAAATGAGCGTTGATTTAACTCTTACTAAGCGGTGCATTGCATTATTAATCATTACTTGGACTTGAACCACGTGGCGGTATCAGAAAGATACCTGGTGACTCATGAGCAAAGGTGACAGAATTAGAGCAAATAAACTAAGGCTAAAACGAGCAATATTTTGGCGACATCCTGACGGGACCCGATCTAGAAGTGGAAAACCACTCAGGGAGAACCCAAGAGATTTTGAATTAGAATCCAATTGGAAACAGAAAACAACAAGTGTTTAAGCAGTTCTGATTAATAGTCATGATACGGACGTGTGTGTATGCATGCGTAACTAACAGGGCTATAAGGTAAAACTGATAGATTTTTGTTGCGTCAAAACTGTCGGAAGTCTGTATTTTCGGAAATTAGCGCAAGCCGTACCTGCATCTACGACACTGCCTTAGCCCCCTGTTCCAAATTTAAACGAAGCAAGCGGATAGGAAAGATGGCCGTGCAGGCAATGCAGCGCCTCCTGAACCCTGAGGAATTTGCGGTTGCAGCGACCAGCAGCAGTAGAGTGGGAGAGCGTCCCATTTGGGATGAGGAAATCCGGAAATATCTCAAGGGCAAAGGATGGCCCATGTGGAATGATTTCTGCGATAATAACGAATCAGGTCCCGGGAGTATAGGGCATACTTGGTGGGAGAACCTGAGCGAGATACATAAAAAGAGCTTAGCGAAAACTCGCAAGCCGATGGCAATCGTGTCCTGTTTGGCACAATTGCGAGGCACAGAGGAGGTCGTCAAGACGCTCCGCAAAGAAGTAGAGGGCAGACATTGGATGAGCAAAGTCGATGTATGCGAGGTTAAGAAAGAAAATTTAGAGTTAAGAAGGAAACTAGCAGTAAAGGATGAAGAGGTGGCTGACGCCAAACGGGGTCACCAGTCTTGTCTGGCGCATTTAAGCAGTTTCCAATCCCAGTACGAAAAGGCCTATCCGGACACGCAGCGCGCAGTCCTGGTAAGGAAAGAGAAAGAAAAGCAGGTGGAGTCGCTACAGAAACAATGCAGTGATCTCAAGGCAGCCTTGAGAGCGCTCCACGCTGCCACCACAGAACAAAGACAGAGCACAATAGATCATGCAAAGTGCCGGAAGCAGATTGCAGACCTGCAGTCACTGCTTTCTGTTCAGAAAGGATTTCAGGAAATCTTTGGGGAAAAGTTAGACCAGGAAGACGGCCCTGATTGGGAAGAGTTACAAGAAACAGTGCAGAGATATGTTCAGGGAACATGTGCGCAGGGAAAGCCCCAAAGAAGAAAAGCACCCCAACCCCCCACACAGCAGGTAGTTCAGGCTCCAATGAACCCTGTAACCACCCACCGCACAGCCACATCGGACGAGGCAGAATTTCTATATTCCACCCCCCTAACAGTGACCCAATTACGGGACTCGTGTGCAAAGATCACACCGTTCCTCCCCGTCGCAGACCCCCACCATTTCTTTGCCACCATCAAACATCAGGCGAACATGTACGGCCTGGATGAGAGAGAGCATGTAAAGCTCATGGTTCTAAGTTTAGATCCATCGGTAGCAGCAGCCCTTCCCGACCCTCAGAACGTAGGAGGAGGCACCCTTGCAGAAATACATACCGCGATCCTGGATGCGATCGGGTATAACCGGGGTGACTCCGTAGATGGCCTCAATAAGTGAAGGCAGAAGAAGTCTGAACACCCCACAGCATTCGCAGGACGCCTGTGGATTCACTTCGCAGCCGTTTTTGGAGATGTAGACCGTGCCCATTTGTCCCCAGACAACATGGCCAAATGGACCCGCACCCTTATCTCCCATGCCACAGATGCAGGACAGAATGCCTATAATAGTTATGATCCCTCAGAAGAGGCTCATAACGAGAAGTGGGTAGTTAAAAGATTGTTCCGCATTTGGGAGTAATCTGTTCAGAGTAAACCCACAGCTAAATCCACCGAAGAAAAGCTAGCTGCCGCAGACATGCAGGCAGTAAAAGCAACCCATCACAACCCCGCCTGGGTAAATGAGGGAAAGAACAGCCCCCCAACAAAGTCACAAGAGTTACAACTGCAGGCAGTTGGGACATTTCGCGAAAGAGTGCAATGGCCCCAAAAAGCCACAGAGAGCCCAACAGACAGGCACTCTGATTAAGAAAAAGACAGAGCCCATCCAAAGCGTTAGCGCCTGGTTGGATCAGACGGACTTGACCGGAACGGACTGACGGTGTACGGGCTCCCCCAGTTGGGTCTGCGACACCCTTTGTGATAGGTCAGGACGACCCGTAGTCGCAGCGAAAATTCAGGGACAGCCTGTCGAATATCTTTGGGACACAGGAGGGTCCCGCACCACCATAAATTCCTCCACCCTTTTTCAAAAAGACACGTGGCCCACTACAGCCACTATCACTCTCAGCGGCTTTACAGGCCACTCACAGCAGGGACACATCACAGCCCCTGTGCCCATTCAAATAGGAACCATCACCACCAAACACCCCGTAGTTTTAGTAGACCCGCCCCACACAGAACACATTCTGGGAATCGACTTTATGAATTCCCACCACCTATCCTTCGATCCAGTCAACCAGTGTGTCTGGAAGATGGCGAAATCCGCTAGAGCTCCCGCAACGCTCAACATAGGGGACTACATTAACAAAATTAGCGCAGTAGGCGAATTTTGGTTCAACCCGACCACGCTTAGCACGGACAAACAGGTTAGGTCAGTCCTGCAAAAGAACAGGGCAGCCTTCGCGACCCACAAGCACGACTGTAGACGGATGACTGGCTCCGTACAAGTAACAGGACCTGACCCTAGACTCCAGAAACAGTGCGGATTCCCCCTAGAAGCAGAGGGAGAAATCCTAAAAGTTATAGAGAGATAATTAGAGCAGGGCGTACTACGATCAGTAGCCTCTACTAATAATGCCCCGATTTGGCCAGTAAGAAAGCCCGACGGATCATGGCGCCTGACCATTGATTGTCGGGAACTCAATAAAGTCACCCCCGCAGCAGCCCCCACCGTAGCAACAAGTCCCGAGACCATGCTCAAGCAGGGACTCAATTCCCGCTACTTCACGGTTTTGGACATCAGTAATGGATTCTGGTCCATTCCATTGGCAAAGGCGTGCCAGTACAAATTTGCCTTCACCTTTAAAGCGCAGCAGTACACGTGTACATGCCTGCCACAAGGCTTCCACAACTCCCCCTCCATTTTCCACCGACAGCTGGCAAATGGACTAGCGAAATTTTCTCGCCCCGAATGTCTGGTACAGAATGTAGATGATCTACTACTGCAGACAGACACTAAGGAAGAGCACATTGAGCTTCAGTCCGAACTCCTGGAATTGTTACATTCCATTGGTTGTAAAGTCAACCCCAAAAAGGCCAAGATTTTGGAAGAAAAAGTGGTATATTTGGGAACAATTATCACGCACGGTAAACGCGAGATCGAGCATAAAAGAATTGACTCGATCGCTAAATTGCCCCTTCCCCAGAATGTTTCAGCCCTCCAGTCGTTGTTAGGACTGGTTGGCTACTGCCGAAACCACATTGACGGTTTTGCCAGCAAGGCAGCGCCCCTCTCAGACCTCCTAAAGAAAGGAGCCCCCTGGGAATGGCTTCCGCAGCATACGGATGCTGTGGACTCTTTAAAACAGGCACTCATAGCAGCCCCCGCACTACTCGTTCCAGAACCGCTTTCCCCTTACGCAATAGAGGTAGCGACCACAGACCGCACCCTTTCAGCTGTGCTCCTCCAGGAACGGCACGACCAGTTAAGACCTGTAGCTTACGCCTCCCGACTTTTAGATGCTGTGGAGCAGGAATTTTCAGCCTGTGAGAGGCACCTGCTCGCAGTTTTCTGGGCAGTCCAGTACTTTTCATACATTACCGGACTGAACCCCATCACGATTCTGACCGAACACACCCTCACCCAACTTTTACTGGACCGATGACTCAAGGGCGGTACCATCAGCCAAATCCGCACTGCTAGGTGGACCCTTCTCTTGCAGGGACGGGACATCACAGTAAAACGGACAAAGACACACACCTACTTAGCCGACAATTTACAGTACCCCGGATCCCCCCATGAATGTGAGATCATCTCTCCACACCATAACACAGGCCCCTTTATAGCAAAAACACACCCCAGAAAGATAGGAAATTCATCTCAGAGCCCCCCGCACACGGACACATGTGAACCCATTAAGATTTATGTGGATGGATCTTCCACAGTCTTAGATGGGAAGCGCATAACAGGTTGCGGGATCTATCTTGAGGACGTGCAGGGACGCGCCCTCGAGGAAATAGCGTTAAAACTACCCGGACACTTAGGCGCGCAGGCAGCAGAGCTTGCGGCCATCGCATACATCGTAGAACACCTTCCCCAGCCCAGCAGACATATACTCGGACAGTCTCTATGTCTGTAACAGCCTTACAGAATTTCTGCCCCTGTGGGAAGCAAGAGGATTTGTTTCCGCAGATTGGAAACCCCTCCCCTCAGCCCCATTACTCCGCCATATTTTAGAGAAAGCCCAGAACAGGACTTTTGGGATCATAAAAGTCCGCAGCCACGATCGTTCCTCCCCCCCTGGAAATGTAAAAGCCGACGCACTGGCTAAGGCAGGTTACAGACATGGGTATTTTTGGAAACCCCCCGAAAGCGCGCCAGTGAGTGCAGTTCAGGTCACACAGACTAGAATAGAGGATCTAGTAGAGGTCCAGAAGCAGGACAGCAATCTCGCGGAGATTGTGAAAGGAAAGTATCCCGCCTCCTACGAGAGGTTCAGAAATACACTGACCACACATGACGGTGTGGTGTTAAAGGACACCCTTTATGTAGTTCCTGAACAGGACAGGAACCAATTGATTTGTTTGTTCCATGATGGTCATGGACATCAGGGAATCGATCCCACTACAGCCCACCTCAAACAGCTTTGTCGGTGGCCAAATCTCAAGGAAGATGTAAGCCATTACATTGAGAATTGCCTTATCTGTGCGCAGAACAACCCCGACATATATGCCAAAAAGGCCTAACTCAGCCACACCCGACCCGTTAACGGCCCCTGGACTAACCTCCAGATTGATTTTATAAGTCCATTGCCCCCTTGCAGGAATGGCTATAAATATGTACTGGTGGTCATAGACACCTTTACAAAATGGATGGAAGCATTTCCAGCCCGCACCAACATCGTGAAAACCACAGCCAAGGTTCTAACCCACCACATTTTACAAGATGGGGACTCCCCCGCAGCATTGAATCGGACCAAGGTTCTCACTTTACGGGATGTGTCATGCAGAACGTCCTCACGATATTTGGCATCACCCAAAAATTCCACATTGCATACCACCCACAGTCGAGTGGTATCGTGGAGCGCATGAATCGGACCCTAAAAACCAGCCTCAGAAAAATGGCCCAGCAGAACAACACCACTTGGGACTCAGTCCTCCCTTTTGCGCTGATGTTTTTGCGTAACACTGTTTCCACTTCCACAGGTTACACCCCACACACTCTCATGACCGGATGCCCCATGAAAGGGACAGAATACTTGTTAGGTTTAGACCTGACCAGCCCCGAAGTAACGGCCCTCACCCACGAGAAAGCCGTGGAGCAATTAGTTGCAAATGTAAAAACGGCTCAGTTAGCAGCCACAGTAAAATTGGGCACCAAAAAGAAACAGATCAAGGCTTGTTTCGATAAGGCAGTACATGCAACGGAGTACGATATCGGCCAGCAAGTGATGCTGTCCGTATATAACCCCAGCACATTCCTGTCACCAAAATACTTGGGTCCGTATTCCATTGCGGATAAAGTAAGCCCAGCTGTTTACAAAATAAAGTACCCGAATGGTAAGACTGCGTGGTTTCATATAAACCAGTTAAAGGCTTATGGAACAGTCGAATCACGCACACCACATCATGCTCGACGCAGCACACCATACCCCGCCCACAGCCAACGTAACCCGACCAACCCCCACCACGTCCAGCGCAGCCACGGACTCGACCTCGACTCCACCCCCGAAATATACACTCTGCCCCAGAACGCCCACAGACTGCAGCAGCAGAGACGTCGACTCGGACGATAGCCACAGCACGCCTCCCTACTATCCCCATGCAACCGGACCCACACCCAGCGACTCCGACTACGATCCAAGTGATCCCTTCCTGATCACTTTTCTAAATAAATCCCACCACCGACCACCGAACCACACAGACGACCCCGATTTTGTCCCCACACAACTCGACACAACTTATTGGCACCGCGACAACTCCTACAGACTCACCCGAAACGACGAGAGCAACCCCAACTCACACCAAGCAGCCCTTTCAGCCCTAATCCACTCCAGAGTTTGGCACCCGGGAGAAGGTGACGACCTCGGGTCTGACTCCCAAACTGCCAACCCCTTTGCGACCCTGTTCGCAACCGAGAACTGAGGTGTCCACATGATGCTTTAAAGGAAATGCTTGGGAAAAGTGTTGTCCTTCCTGATGGAACCTGCAGAATGTTTTATGTTGTTAGTAAGTTTATTTAATGTTGTTTGTCCGACAGGAGAATTTTTTTCTCACTGTCACACGCCCATTCACCTGAAACTTCTGAGCACTTGCCCTCAGAGACCCACCGCTGCCAGGCGCTTGTTCAGCGGAACCAACCTATCTGCAGATACCTGGTCAACAGACCACATGCTTGAACTAGCTTTTCAGCTGCTACTTGTTCGGGTATCAGACGCCCGATCGTAACTGCCCTTCTGGTTCAAGGGATAGAACCACTATGGCAGCCCCACCACGATGACTACATTTTTGCCCGTTCTTGTCGGTTGCTCAGGCAGTGGAGAAACGGCGTGAGACCCGCCCTGCCTGGCGACCCCCCCGTTGGTCAAACACGCTCGGGTAGGGGAGATACGGCATTGGTAGCCGTCCTACCCGGGGTCTCCATCCAAATCTTACCCGTCGCGGCCCATACGCACCTCATTTGACATTTTTCATTTCAAAAGTTTTTTGGTTTGTTTAGGGAACCTTTAGGTTGCCCGCCATCTGCTAGTTACATCCTGGAACATTTGGATGGTAAATCAGCACTGGTCCGTCATTGGGAAGTGTGCCGTGTCCTAAAATTTGTTTTTTTTTAAAAATGAGGGAGTCACACATAGTGACCAATTATAAGGGAATAATTGGCACCAAAGGACAGACACACTAGCATACCGGATATTAAACAAAGATAGTTACAGATACTATGCTTGTTTTACAGAACTCCAGAAGCTCCAGGATCAGTGAAAATAAAGAGAACTCAAAGAAAGAAAAGGAAAGAGGACAGCCACGAGGACTTCCTTCATCGTGATCAACAGTTTTATCTTGGACATTTGGTTGTGCGTGACCGCGAACCCCATGACTTCAAACCTCACAGCCGTTAATGTTTCACTGCTCCGCAGTACCCAGAGCCCAGTCACCAGCGACACTGCATCTTCCTGGTGTGCCAGGTTCATAACCTGGTACTCCCTGTCCTACGTGATCGAAGCACTGTTAGCATTGGCGATACACTGCTGTGTAGTGCAGACTATGCGCCTACGTAAATGGAGAAGGAGAGCGTACCGCGCTCGAACCCCGGTATATAGGATCAGATCCCCTATATTCAGTTACGACCAGACCCCCGACCCCCGCGATCTATAATAAAAACAATAAAGTGCATTCACTTGCGTTATTGCTGTAAATAAAGAGATGTACAAAACTTTTCATGAAAAACATTATATGATCCTGAGCTTGACTGCCAAGCCAGGAAAGATTATGGAATGATGTGATTTTGTTGTACGTTTGAGGAAGATGGGATAATGAAATGTTTAGCGAGTGTAGTGTAATAAGGATAAATTAGAGGTTCCAAGTTTGTTATTTTGTAATGCATGTCCCTGTCTGACATAGCGCCCTTAGAATTGTTAGTTAAAACATTTTTGTGCACAGCTATGGTCAGAGCAGAGGCCATGTAGGAGGTGTCCCCCCCGGGTCAGGGAATGGAAAGTAACAAATTGATGTGATCCTTCACGCTTCGCGTTAGGATCACAAGGAGGGTATGTAGCCATGTAAAATGGCTGACTCCCGATTAGAATGGTCTAACCCCGATCTAAAATGGCGAACGGAAGAGGCTGATGGGAAAATCAGCCAACAGGACTTAAACGGACAGCTGCAGGTAAAACAGTGTATTCTCGCCTCTGGGGAAGTCAGTCCAGACTGATACCTGCAGCCATCAACATCACAACAACCCAGCCATCTGCATATTAAGCAGCCATTCTCGGGAACAATTGCTACAAATTAGCAACATAAAGCCGACCCAGACCTTTTGGTGCCAGCAGGGGCTAACACAAAGAAAGGTAAACGACCACCCCCTGATCAAGGATTCACTCCAGTATTGGAGAATATCGAACCAAGTGATTGGGACCAAGTCCAATCACTTGCAACCAGGTACAAGGTCCACCCCGAGAGGTGGGAAGCCCCTGGGGACTATAAAAATAGGGGCCAAGTTCAACTCGACCCTTCTCCTCCTGCCCGCAACCTTCGAGACCCTTCTACAAGAAAATGTAAGTTTTACTCCAGCGATCGCTACCAGATAGGCACTCCTGACTATCGACTTGTACCAGCTTTTGAATCCCGCAGGCTCAGAACCAATTCGAATGACCATTTGTTTCCCTGACCTGGTGGGCCATTTCCAAAAGTTAAGTATTGGCCTTTTAGTGGTAGGTAGTAGTCTAGAAGTAGAATTATTGTATAAGTATTAATTGCTGTATATAATAAATGAGCGTTGATTTAACTCTTACTAAGCAGTGCGTTGCATTATTAATCATTACTTGGACTTGAACCACGTGGCGGTATCAGGAAGATACCTGGCGACTCATGAGCAAAGGTGACAGAATTAGAGCAAATAAACTAAGGCTAACACGAGCAACACCATCCACACCATTGACGGAAGGACCAGAGCCAAGGACAATAACGACCAGCAACAGACTTTCAACACTGCCAGACTGCGTACTCCAAATAAAGGCCATTTCTGCCCAGTACTTGCCAGTCACTTGAAAGTTAAGTTGAGGTCTTGTGTGTATGAGCTTATAGTTTAACTTGTATGTGTGTGTGATTGAGATAACTTTAACATTGTGCGCCAGCCAATAAATTATATTATTGAATGAAACAACTTGTGGACATTTGTCCATCGTATACGGTTAATGACACACTGTGGTTTAGGCACGACAAGAGTTAACATTCCCCAGTACTTAACTTGGAATTTGAGCTTTAATTATATACATACAAAGGGGATACAGGTGGCACAGTGGGGTTGGAGAAGTGATTGTACAACACAATAAAATCGGAGTGGAAGAAGTCAAGACTTGCTTTAAAGTTGTAATTACAGGGATGCCATAGTAGCTAAATGATAATTGGGCAATAAAAGAATAACACCCTAAGTTCTAGGGCGATGGATGCAATTGATGGTGAGGTCAAGCAGGAGGAGAGATTCCGGGGTTCCACACAGAGAGGCCAGGAAAGCCTCAGGCACAGCCTCAGAAGGGAATGGGTGCAGACTGTTAATGTTGGGATCCTGTTACAATGAAGTGCATGCTTTAGTTTGTAAATGAGACCAGAGTGCAAGGATAGGGAATTACTTTAAGTGTTGAAGAACTGGTAGGAAAAGGGAGTCAGTGCTCATGTGAATGAACTTGTGTCAAAGAACAGACCTTGCTCCAGATTTGTCCTTTGTACAATGGATGAGTAGTGACTTTAACACCAGGCAACCAGGGAAGTCTGCTCCTGGAGTCTGGTCCAAGGTCTGGCAGTAGCGCCACAAGAAGACGGAAGACCTGACGTGGGTGGTCAAGGTTGGTGTAAACATCTCCACACAGCCTCTCTGACCCACCACACTGCAACACCTCTCAACTGCTCACTGTACCACAGCGCATCACTCACTCAGCAGCACTATCCCATGCCCTGTCCAGCTCACAAACCCACCACCCTCACACACTTACCAATGTTGCCTCCAACTACCTGCAGCTATTCGGCTGTGACACATATTTCGACCACAGCACATTACAGCCACTGACAAACCGTCATCAACTCCTGAAAGACAAGGTTACAAGAGGCGATTTACTGAATTTCCTGCTGGGAATGGAGAATATTCGTAATGAAGAAAAACTGGAGTGGCTGGGGTTGTTTACCATGGAAAAGCGGATGCCGAGGGGAGATTTACTTGAGGTGTATAAAATGTTGCGGCGCCTAACTGGAAGGACATATTTCCCTTAACAGGGAGGCCAGTAACCATGGTCCATAGATTTAAAGTAGTTGGTGAGAAGATTGTAAGGAACTGGAGGAGATATTTTTTTGATTTACAAAAGGCATTCAACAAGGTACCACATAAACGGTTATTACACAAGATAAGAGCTCAAGTGGAATGTAGTGATATATTGGTATGGTCAGAGGATTGGCTAACTCATGTGGAAAAAGTGAGAAGCAATTAAAGGGTAATTTTCAACATTAAAAAACTTTAACTAATGGTGTCGCAGAGGGATCATTGCTGGGGCTTTGAGTATTTATGATCTGTTTTAATGATTGAGGTGAAGGGACCACCTTTCTTGTAGTCAAATTTGCTGACAATAAGAAGATAGGTAGGAAAGCAAGTTGTGTTGAGGATACAGAAAGAGTGCAAATTGAATGCATAGAACGCCTACAGTGCAGTAGGGGGCCATTCGGCCCATCGAAAGAGCACCCTACCTAGGCCCATACCCCACCCTAACCCTGTAACCCCACCTAACCTTTTGGACACGTAGGGGCATGGCCAATCCACCTAACCTGCACATCTTTAGATTGTGATAGGAAACCGGAAGAAATCCACACAAATGTTAGCCTCTGGCTGCTGTTGAGTAAAGAGTCAAGAGATCTGCTCCTTTTCCCAAACACCTTTATTTTTCTTTGAACACACTCAGCACCAAACTCTATCATCACATCACATGCTCCAAAGACCACCTGTAGCCTCTTTACATATCAGTGCCAATTATTGGATCAATGAGACATCTAATTGGAATGTTTCTTAACCCATTCCTTAACCGTCTCCCCTTCCTTGGAGAAAAAATAATAATTTTGTGAAAACAAAATTTCCAAGAAACTCAAAAACACACGCAATTTCCCACCTTTTTCTTTGTTGGAAAAAAAAACAAAGTCACAGAAACAGGCGCCCTTCATTAACAATATCCAAAAGTTTCTGTGAACTAGCCCCTTTTTTCATTAAACAGTCGGACAATTGATAGCTACTGTCGATCCATTTAATTTTTGCTATCTCCCCTCTGTCCAACATTTGCTTCAAACTTGCGATGTCTATCCTTAGTCTTTTCTCACTGACACTTTTGTAGCGTGCACATTTTCCCACAGGGATTTATTGTCATGTGACACTCAATGGGTATGTTACCCAAAATGTCTGTCAATATCTGAGATATATAAAAGGTCATATCCACCGCCTCATCAAGGCTTAAAGTCTCAGCAGCCAAAGTGCTTTTGACCACTTTCCTTATTTTCTTTGTTTCCCACACAAGAGGGCAACATTTGCCATTGTTCCCCAAAAGGAAAATTATAAAACCTCCTGTACTTGAAACCCCATCACATAAATTTGCATAAGGCGCATGCAGAAACCAACTATTTTCTAATACACCTGATAGGTAAAAGATAGCTATTTAGCGTAAAATATTCAGCCCCAATTTTAAATACCCATTTTAAATTCACTCAAAACCTCAGGTCATCTCAAAACATATAGCTTCAATAGAGACACAAAACAGCATGACACAGCATAATTCACTTTTACTGAGCTCCATTGTTCTAGCAAATACATTTGCAAGACAGTGTGACATTAAAACACAAGCCATACCAGATATCAATCCAAGGATAGGGCAGGCACTATGGCAACATCAAGGCGCCATTGTCTACAATGTGGCTAACAGCTAAGTCAGCAGAAGTCCAGTTTAAACTGGTTGTGATAACAGCACAGAATTGCATTCCATAACATGCACAACTATTCAGACATGAAACATTTAAAGCTAATGTTGCACATTAATGATTGACAGCTAACCGTCAAATCAAACTCATTTGATTCTAACCCAAACTAATTCGGATGACTTAGAGGTGTAGATAGATGGCTAAAGACGGATATGATTTCCTAAAACCGTGACGGTCCGTACGGACATCTTTATCCGGATCATTCTATACTTTGATCTAAACTATTCGCTATCTCTATTTTTCAATTTTCCACTCTAACTCTTGAAGTAAATGTTAGCTGTTGTGCCGTAAGCAAGAAACCATTTCTGTATTATTTTAAAAGTTAAATTGTGTACAAGTTGCTTCTCTTGAAGTCCTTTTTGCTAGCCGGACTTATTAGAGAATAAGATTTAAGTGACTCTCAATTGTAATCTTGTTTGCATCCGAGAAGTGTTAACTCAAATTTCTACTGAGTTTTAGTGTCACAAGTTCCTCACTAATTCCGCATGGTAGATCTCCTACATCTTTATTTTCTTTGTTTCCCACACAAGCGGGCAACATTTACTATTGTTCCCCAAAAGGAAAATTATAAAACCTCCTGCGCTTGAAACCCCATCACATAAATTTGCATAGGACGCATCATTATAAACTATGAGTTTCAAGTGCCTAAGATCACCTAAAGCCGTGAACCTCAAATCACACTCCTGCATTTTTAATTTGACTAACGCTTTATTTGCTCTCGTTATGTCTTCCACTTTAGGATCATTCATTTTTGTACTCAACTCGAAGACATCAAAACTACCGTCCGGCCTAGACTGTCTACCTAACCAATTCAGTTGCCCAATTAAACTTTGCAGTTGCTCTTTTTCCATCTTTGAAATCACTACGTCTTTTTGTGAAACCCGACTGCGACTAATTGCTATTGGGCTGATGCTCTCCAAATAAGATTGTTGACATAACGTTGCTCCGAACGTAGTCTGTCCAATTCCAGTCCAACATATTTAAAAGCACAGGAAGCCTGACTTCCAACCCTGAATTCTTTCCTCAACCCAGAGATTTCAATAGCTTCGAAATCACTGGTCCCACCCCACAAAACATCATCGATATGCATCATAAAGATGCCAGAAATATTTCCCTTCTGGTGCCAGTAAAACATTGCCGAATCTGCTTTCAACAGGCAACAGCAACAGCCTAACTTTAACAAAACTGAACTTACCGAAAAATACCAGACTCCAGACGCATCATTTAATCTATATACATATTTGTTCAACTTCCAGAGTACCCCCTTCTATGTTAGCTGCCTCTTTAGGACGGAGAAAAATGTCTCTCTGAAGCTGATGCCCTGCAAAAAGGCAGCTTTAATATCTATAGATTTGCATTCCCATCCCTTTGTGGGCTAATAGAGCCATGAGGTTCTTTAAAATAACCTTTTCTGCCATAGGTGAATCTATCCTTCAATCCTGGTCTTCTAAGATTTCGTCAAATACCCTTGCCACAAGCCTGGCCTTTGCCTTATAAGTTTCATCTGGAAGAACCTTTTCCATGCAATTCCATCTGTGGGATCGAGCTCATTGTCCCCTATCCGGTACTTCCGTGTGTACCCCAAATTCACCCCAGCTATGCAGTTCTTGCTGTTTGGCACTTTGGTAACTTTTTCATCTAATTTATTGGAGACCACCAAAATCTTACGTGCATGTGGCCTTCTACTCCTAGTAGCATTCATAGTTTTACCCATGTTCCGAGACCTTGACAAACTACATCCCCTATCCCGCCTGATATCCCGTTCTGTACTGCTACTGCTTGATCTTTCCCTTCTGCTGTGGGATGTCCTTTCAATAGTTCTCAACCTTTTCCTGTGAACCTGTTCACTATCCAATGTACTATCTGATCTGGCACTGCGTTTCTCTGCCCTCCATTTTTGAACTTCGTGTTCCCAAACCATTGTCTTGACACCCTCCCCTGTACGCTGTACATTCAACCACTTTTTATACTTTCCAGTGGCCTTCCCTGTTCTACTAATAACAGTTGCATCCTTCCATTGACTAGACCCCTCAAGCAAGTATGTCACTTTTGTACCAACTTTTGGCAGTTGTCCTTTTGGAAAAATGGCCTGTTCTCATTCATCAGAAGTATTGTGTTCCTCTAAGCGATTAGTATCATTATTAATTTCCAGCTGCCAATAACACATCCTTAACAACTGCTCTTGAAATATTATTTGTCAGGAATACAATAGTGTCCCGACTGTGTAAATTATAAGTCCACCATTTTTCCAAAAACTGTTGGCTTACCCTGTCCCATATCCAGTTTCATGTGTGCTTTCTTCATCGACGGTCTGCTCAGAAGCAAAGGTATCTCACTTGATACAACATCCGTGCTAATGAAATGATTCACTCCGGCAATATTGCAAGGGATCACCACTCATTTCAGCGACTTCAGAATATTATCCCCAAACCTGAAACTTTCAAATTCCTTAACCTTGTTACGATTTTCAGCATTCAAAGTGTCCAGGTAACATTTTAACCAATCAATTCCACATACAGTAGATGTGCAGCCACTGTCCAATACAGCATAATTGAAGGATTCTGCAACTAACACCCTCATTACCGGAGTAAAACTGCTTGTCAATAGGACAATGCCTTTTTTTCTGGTCACTATCTTTTTCCTCTTCTGACTCTTCCATGTTATGTGTAGGTTCAAACACTCTATTATAACATGTTGGACAGTTGAAAGCATAATGATATAGAGAGTCACAATGAAAACATCGATTTATCATACCACGAGCATTTCTGGGGTTCATTTTCCTATTTCCATTCTTCATGTCCCTCCTCCTATTATAGGTTTTAAATGGGTTTCAGTCCTCATAATTTCTGTGTCCTGATCTCCTTCCATATTCTTGTAGCCTGTTCGTAGCCGTACGATCTCACTATACTGTTAGTAGTGTATCTTCCATAGTCTGCTTTATTGCTGACTGGCCCATTTGTGACATAAGAGCCATAGGAATTGAATGTTTCCCGAGGAACTTCTTTAAGGTCTCTATCATCTGATCGAATACGATATCATTATCCGCAAACTAACTCCTGTTAAAACCAGGAGCCTAACCATATTGGACACTCTAGCACAGTCCAGTAACCTAAATGCCAACAGATTGTGGAAATTCCAGGTGGTATTTGTGCAGCCTTCTGTATAGTTTGCTAAATTCCATTATGTAGTCCTCAATATAGATATCCTCTGTTTTCTGGAATCTATCGAATTCTGACCAGGTTTCATGCGCACTTAACAAGTCATCAATTTGATAAATCTTATCCATAAAATGTAATAGTGTCTCCAGACCTTCTTCTGAATCTAATTGTTCCAATTCCAGTTCAGAAAACATTTTGCTTCGAATTTTACTCTCATAAGGTAGAGAAAGAGCCAGTGCCATACCTTGTTTCCTCTCTCCCAAGGCAATTACCTTAGCCCACATAACAACTGCACTTCTCCATTGGTCGTACGATCCCCTTTCAGAAAATAATGATGGATAGTCATATCCGGCCATCTTTATCCTAGGTTCAGATATATTTATTTTTCCTTCTCACTCACTCCTTGGTTGATGAAAAACATTTTTTCCCCCCGGAAAAGTATCTTTCAACCCTTTACATTTATACAGCAACCATCCTCTGCTACCATTGTTAGCCTCTGGCTGCTGTTGAGTAAAGAGTCAAGAGATCTGCTCCTTTACCCAAACACCTTTATTTTTCTTTGAACACACTCAGCACCAAACTCTATCATCACATAGGTGCTCCATAGGCCACCTGTAGCCTCTTTACATATCAGTGCCAATTATTGGATCAATAAGACATCAAATTGGAATGTTTCTTAACCCATTCCTTAACAGCAAACATGGGGATAATGTGCAAATTTCACAGTCATCTGAGGTGGAATCGAACCTGGTTCCCTTGCACTGTGAGATGGCAGTGCTTTCCACTGTGCCACCATGCTGCACCACATTTGAGTGGGCAAAAAGATTTGGCAGATGGAGTATGATGTGACAAAATGTGAGCTTGTCCACTTTAGCAAGAACAGGGGAAAAACAGGATATTATGAAAAATAGAGACAGCAGAATGTTGTGATAGAGGGTCTGTGTGGCCTTGTACAGAACTCACATCATACTATCATTCTGGAACAACAATTAGAAAGGCAAATCCGTTTGTTCCATGGGGGAATAGAATATAATGCTCAGAAAAGGGCATTATTGAGAGCCTAAACTGCTATGTAGTTTTGACCTCCTCACTCACAGAGGGATAGGCTTGCATTGGAGGCAATCTAGAGGAGGTTCACTGAACCAATTCCT
This sequence comes from Scyliorhinus torazame, assembly GCF_047496885.1. Lineage (NCBI taxonomy): Eukaryota > Metazoa > Chordata > Chondrichthyes > Carcharhiniformes > Scyliorhinidae > Scyliorhinus > Scyliorhinus torazame. The sequence continues at coordinate 106,325,662 of NC_092718.1, read as the reverse complement.
GGGATGAAAGTTTGGGCTTCTCAGCAAAAGTCGAGCAGGTTGGAGTTTTGAAGAACGAGTGGTGAACTTATTGAAACTTGCAAGATTTTATATTCAAAGTTGAGATCTGACATGATGGGATTTGAGCATTACCTTGGGTCTCTGATTTACTAGTCCAGAGACAATTCCACCACACCACTCATTCCTTGGGAGTATTCGGGAGTATAACTAAAAGTAAGGGGTCTCACATTTAAGATTGAATGAGGAGGAATGCTATCTCTCAGAGGCTTGCTAATCTTTGGAATTCTCCTCCCAGGGAGCAGTGAGGCTGGGTCACTGAATAAATTCAAGGCTGAGTTAGACAGGTGTTTGATCAACAAGGAAGCAGTCAGGAAAGTGAAGTTGAGAAACTACCAGATCAGCAATGATATTCCTGATTGGTGAAGGCTCAAAGGGCTGAATAGTCCTATATTCCTAAATTAATGCACTACTCTTGAGCAATGTTTTTCAAACTTATTTTTCGGGGACGCATTTTTACCAACCGGTAAACCTTCGTGACCTACACTGCCCGAACTTCGTGACCCACACTGGCCAAACTTCACGATCTACCATTTTCATTTACCTTTAATGCGACAGGTGAGCTGCGTGGTCCTCATGATCTCACTTGCTTTGTCATTCAAATAACATTTCTGTATGGATTGTTCATCAGAGGTCCTGGAGCTCACACCAGCACTGCTTTGTCCTGCCATGAACTCTCCTGCGAAGCTCTCTCCAGAAGATTCAGTTGTCAGTTCCTGGCCTGTTTGTGTCTCCGGCTCTCTCTTTCTTAGTCCAAATCCATCTTCAGTTCTTCATGCAGTCCTGTTGCTTACTTGTTGGCAGCGACAAAACGGAGGAAGCTCTCCTCAGTAATTTTGTGCTACGCATGTGACATCAGTTTACCAAGCCTGTGAGCTGCTCTCTGCCACTGCTTCTGGCAGGAAGATGATTTTTTAAAACAATTTGCTCCTGGAACAGCGCTGTGGTGTACGAAGGAAGCACTCTGCCCCTCTGGGCTCCGGGCCTGGGCACTGCTCTATCCGACTGTGCATGCATGCGCAGGACGGCTGGCATTTTTGAAAGCTAGTCTCAGCCAGCATTTTTAAAAGCCGGTCACGGCCATTTAGCACTTCTTCCCGTGATCAGGAACGCTGCAACCGATCGCTCCGCTACCCTCCCTACACCCGGCCATGGGTCATGACGCCGAGTTTGAAAATGACTTCTTGAGTATGATCTAACTATGGTCTATGTTCAATACAGGTTCAGTAGGATTTCCCTATTTTTCAATTCTAGCCCTCTTAAAAATAAAATTTTGTACTTGATTGGCAACTGTTATAGTCTTGCTACCCTGTGGCACAACACTTAGTGAAAGCAAAATGTTGTGCATGGTGGAAATCTGAAATAAAAACAGATTACCCTGGAAAAACCTCAGATCTGGCAGCATCTGTCAACAAAGAAGTATATTTGTAACATTTCAAGTCTGAGAACCAAAGAAATCATATTGGACTCGAAACGCTCAATTTTTACTGATCCATTTGTACTTTGCCATTCCCTGTTCTTTGACCCCCACCTTAACTTGCAGTTTCCGAGTAATGTGATCGCCCAATTCTCCCTGCCAAAATGTACCACTTCACATTTATCAGTGTTGAACTTCATTTGTCAGTGAATAAAAGCAAATTACTGCGGATGCTGGAATCTGAAACGAAAGAGAAAATGCTGTGCTGTTGCTGTTTCTCCTTGGTCTGATGTGGCCGAACAGGTGACAGTTTTCATTTGGAGGTTTGAAAGCAGGAATTTGAAAGGGGAAGATTGGTATGAGGTGAGTGGAGTGGTTGGGAAAGCAATCTTTGGGTGCATCATCTGCATCTTGAACATCAGGCTAGGGAGGAAGATGAGGATGAGCTGTGAGTTGAGATGAGACAGAAGGCAGGCACATGCTGACAAAAGCAAATTACTGGAATCCAAAATAAAAACAGAAAGTACTGGACAACCTCAGCATCTGTGGAGAGAAGAGGGCTAATGTTTCAAGTCTGGGTGACTTTGTCAAAGTTTTAGCAATCTTGAAATGTCAGCTCCCTTTTCTCTCCACAGATGCTGTCAGACCAGCTGAGGTTGTCCAGTATTTTCTGTTTTTGTGACAGGAACATGCTGTCAGTCTCAGTGATAATGTTGCCTCGGCTTCCTTGGAGCTGAGTCTTCTCTACGACCCTGAGGAGGTTCAGCTTCCTTTTCTTGTATCCACCATTGTTCTTCAAGGGAGATTGTCAGATGAATGTGTTGCACTGTTTGCTTGATGTGAACTGTGGTGTGTTGATCGTTGTGGTGCAGACCCAGAGGGGAGACCATTTGCTCCCATCACCTTCGTCAGACCTGTTGCAGCCTTGGGGAATCCATGGTTCAGAGGTCCCGGCTGGATCCACAACGTCTTGTATTTCAGCCAATGGCCAGTGGAGGAGGCGATAAATTTCCCACTTTAACCGCATTAAAGAGCACAAAATATCACAAAATATCGGCCACAAATAGCACAAAAACCATGTGGTAACCTTAAAAAAGGCCGCGAGATTAGGGTCACGTGATGGGAAGAGGGAATTGGTGACGTCAGGGTCATGGTCTCTAGCGGAAGTCCAACCAGGTGAACGTGACGTTGCGTCAGTGGGGAGGGGGCGGGGTTAGTTATTGACGTCATGGATTGGGCGGAACCTCAGCTGGGTGACGGACTGAATAGGCAGGATGACGTCAGACGTTACACTGGTGGAGCAACGTATCGAGGAGGTGGGGCCCAGAAAGGAGTGACAGAACGAGATGACGAGGGTACTGACCGGAAGTAGCTTCTCTCCCTCCGTTGGAGAGGAAGTGGCGGTGGAAGGCTGGAGCGGTTGCAGGTAATGGAGGGTCGCGGGGTGGAGGAAGTGAAGAGCTTCAAGGGGAGATTGGAGGCCACTGCTCGGATCGGGAGGGTTTCAGAGCGCCGGGTGGGGGCAGAGATGCTGTCGTGACTGGGTGAAAGTGGAGAGGCTGGGGTTGTTTTCCTGAGAGCAGACAAGGTTGAGGTTGGGCTGAATCAAGCTGAGTGTCAGAGAGCTCATTAACCAGAGAGCCCGGGCTGCTCCCTCAGGTGGGTGTGAAAGATCTCTCTATGTGAAATAGAGGGTGGGGAGGAGAGTAAGGAGGTGTTCAATTTGCTGATATCCTGTCCCCCTCAGCCCAAACATAAGGAAAGATTTGGGTTGTAAGGGCACTTTTCAAGAGCGCAAGATGTTTCGTCGTATCACAGACATCATAAGTGGATTTTCATTTGAAATTCAGTAACCATCATAACGTGGGAGTCAATTTTGCCAGAGTAAGATCCCACAAACAGCCATGTGGCAATGACCCAGAGCATCTGAGATTTTATTGTGTAACAATTGAAGAGTAGAATATTTGCCAGGACATCAGGAGGGTGGAAGAGGGGTGCGTAACCTGTGGTGTCTTCCTAACAGGCAAAATGGCAACTGGGTGACCCTTGGTTTAACTTCTTGTCTGAATAATGGAAGTGCTTTATTAACCCCCCCCCCCCCCCCCCCCCCCAAAGCCCTGGTTTGTGACCTTGAGTCGCGGAGTCGGACCCCAACCTGTGTGGTTCTGAGGCAAGAGTGCTCCCGCACTGAGCCACGGCTGACGTATGAGTTGGGCTTCTGTCAACAGCAAGGAAAATGCCATAAACAGCAGCCAATTTGTACACAAGGGTCCATTGAATCTTGCTATGTACAAATTGGTTGTTGTTGTTGCATTGCAGCAACAACTTGCATTGCAAGGCTCTTCACCAGAGCGTTATAAACACCATATGACACCGAAGCAAAGGAGTTCAGTTGACCAAAATCTTGGTCAAAGAGGAAACTGCCCAGGCTGCTGACTGCACAGCTGCCAGCAGTGAGGCAATTACAATTTAATCAGAACAAGTGGTCAAAGATAGACCGCCAATATCTCGGGAGGGCTGCGGGCCTGGAGACAACTTGATAGGGAGACGGAAACGACGGAGAGATTGCAAACAAGGATGAAAATGTTGAAGTCAAAACATTGCTTGATCAGGAGCCAATGTCCATCATCGAGCACTGGGACTGGGGGGAAACAGGACTTGCTGCAAGTTATGACACTGTGCAGCAGCGGTTTGGATGATCTCGAGGTAGAATGTGGGAGACCAGACAGGAGTGTGTTAACTGTCAAGTCTACTGCAGAGGACTGGAGGCTGGGTGGTTAAGTATGTTCAAGGCTGAGGTAGACAGATTTTTAATCACTGAGGGAACCAAGGGTTATCGGGCTTAGATGAGAAAGTGGAGCTGAGAATTAAATCTCAGATCCCTCATTAAATGGCGGGGCAGACTCAATGGGCCAAATGGCCTACTTCTGCACTTATGTCATATGGTGTAGAGGTAGTGTAGGCATGGATGACAGTCTCAGCAGCAATGAGCTGAAACAGGGATGAAGATTGGCACTAACACGGTGGTGGAAGTAGGAGGTCTTTGTCATGGCATGAATATGTAGATGGAAGCTCACTTTAGGATTAATGTGACTCCAAGGTTGCAAACAGACTGACTTCAACTCCGATTTACCCAGGGAGAGGGATGGACACCTTTTGAACTGAAGGACTTAATTGATTGTAACGTGTTTTGGAACAGCAAGGCACTATAGAAATGGGAGTGTCAGCCTCCACATGTGTCCCTCGAGCCCACCTGTCACTGTGCGACTCTGTCTGCCTTTAGCATGCCTTCTGTCTCTGTCCCTATCCACTGCAACCCTTTCCTCTTTTATCTGGGATTGGTGCATTTTCTCTTCAGGATCGGGATGGGGCTTAAAGTTACAGCAGGAATTGAGAGTGCAGCTGGGTACCTTGTCCAAAGAACTAACTGATCCCAATGCCTGTTGAGAGAGGCTGAGGGATGCAATTTGTCAATTGGGCTGTGTGCTGAGGGGGAAAGTGTGATGCAGATCAGCTAATTAGGTGAACTGTTGACAGTGGTGGGCTTCAGCTCTATAGTATGGGATAAATGGGACAGATTGTGGGAGGTGGTCAGGGAAGGGGCAAGTGCAATGAGGGAGTGATTGTGCTCTGCATGGGCCTTTCTCTGTTTCACTGCCTGACGAATGTGATATAAAATAGTTACTTTAGAGATACTAGTTAATGTAATGTAGAAATAAGCCACTTTGATTCTGGCAGTTAGGGACAAAGGGGTTTGAGACCGCATGGAAAAAGCAGGAAGAGGTGTGTCTATGAGAGTGATGCTGCATTGATAGGGGCCAGAGAAAGGGATTGGAAGTGAGCCAATCAGAATAGATCGAACAGGTCAGGAGGGACATAGGCTGACCTATGTCCGTCGAGTATGTGAAACTTGATACCATTTGAATTGATTTGCAGAGATCCCTTTGTTTCTTTGTTCATTCGCTTTCTGGGATATAGGAAACTGGATGTCTCTTATATTTCTATGAAATGAATCAAGCTTGCAAGCTAAATAAATAACTTCTTTTTACGTGCGAATCCATCTCAACTTTTATTGAGGCCAGACTGACAGAGAAAGAAATTTGGGGATCAACATGCCCACTCCCATTGTCTTGGCTGCATTTGCAAACGGGTCTCTCTCTCGCATTGACTGTTGTGCATTCCCTATCTATCCAATGTGTACAAGTTTGGGGTCTCTGTCCTGTGCTTACTCACTATTTTGTTTGTTCTATCCTACTTTCAAAAGTTAATTGGGGGTGCCTATTTGCAAGCAAGGGGACAGCAGGTAAGTGGAAATCTTTCAAAAAGATGTTCACGAGTGTTCAAGGTGAGCACATTCCTTTTAGAGTGAGGGTAAGGCTCATAAAAGGAGGGCACCCTGGATGACTCGGGATATTCAGGCCACGGTGTTGCTATATTTACTCGCTAGAAATATGGCAGTCAATAAGGTTGCCCTTTTGTCTAGATATTGATATATTGCTTTCAGAATCGGCAGGTATCAAATGATACCACCACAAGGTTCAACCGGATATTGATCAAAGACCCAACAACCATTTAGTTAGTTCAAGTTCAATAATACTTTATTTACACACAAGATTAAGTTATTCTTGCAACATAAACACTACAAGCTAAATTATACCTAACACTGCCGGGTACCCTTAATCAAGGACACTTAATCAAGGACAGGTTCTATACTACTCTGTCCTATGGATTGGAACATTTACCTAAGTTTTTAATACATCACACATTTATAAAAATTCTAAGGAGGCACTATAACATTCAATCATTCATTTAACTTCTTTACACAAGGGGGAACCTCTAACTGTCCTTACCTAAACTACACTTATGCTGCTAGCAAATAACCAAAAGAACTTGTATTACAGTACAAAAACTTAAACAATGGCAGCATCACATTTCTTCTAAAACTTATCACATTTACAGAAAATGCAACTTTTATTGAAAACCGCAGAATTTATTAGTCAAAAAAAGGGTTCAAAAAGAGTGGGGGTCTGTTGAAGTCCGAGAAAAGGGGCTCTGAGTGTATATATAGGGGAGCAGGAGGCTCTCCTTCGCCATTTCCAAAGTCTAAGTGTCTGAACGACACTGCATAGTATTGCAATAACTAATAGGGTTTCTACCGTGTATGAGAGGGAATACCATTTTATGTTATCGCACCATGTGGGGGTATCTGTTTATTTCCATGTGAGGTGTGGTGTTCGGGCTCGGGGTATCGTGTGGCATGGTTGTGTTTGGGGCCAATTTGGTGTGGGTTACAGGGGCCGTCGACGCGCGCAACTGGAGTGATCCGACGATGATCATGATGGAGGTCATTAGTTCTGTCTTCATCTTGCCTTTTGTTCTTTGTATCCTCGTATATTCCTGGAGGTGCAAGCATAATATCTATTATTACCTTTGTTTAATATCTCGTTTGTCCTTAATATCAATTTCCCCTCCGGTTGCGGCGATGTGGAGCTAAGCCGCACATTTCGGCAGCTCCCGCTAGAACGGACTTTTGGGCTCACCGGAGGAGCCCCAACGGCACTTTTTTGATTCAATCCCGTGTGGGAAGGTGAAGTAAGGTCCCCCTTCCGTCGTGTATGGAGGGGACTGGAAGTGGAGGGACAAAAAAAGAGGCTTTGGAGCAGCGGGAGAAAACAAGAGGGCAGAGATCGAGCAGCATGGGGGCCGGACCAGCAGGAGTTTCTCAGGCGCTGTGTGGAGGAGCTTAAAAAGGAGGTGCTGGCGCCGATGCTGTTGGCGATTGAGGGGCTGAAGGAGACCCAGAAGGCCCAGGCGATAGCGCTTTGAGAGGTGAAGGAAAAAACTAATGAGGATGAGATCTTGGGCCTGGCGGTGAAGATGGAGGCGCACGAGGCGCTGCACAAGCGGTGGGCCGAGAGATTCGAAATCCTGGAGAAGAGGTCGCGGAGGAAGAATCTCTGGATTCTGGGTCTCCCCGAAGGAGTGGAGGGGGCTGATGTTGGGGCGTATGTGAGCATGATGCTCCATTCGCTGATGGGTGCGGAGGCCTCTCCGAGCCCCCTGGAGCTAGAAGGGGCTCACCGTGTCCTGGCGAGGAGACCCAAGGCTGGTGAGCCGCCAAGGGCGATAGTGGCGAGGTTCCATCGTTTCGCGGACAGAGAGAGTATCCTGAGATGGGCCAAGACGGAGCGGAGCAGTAGATGGGAGAATGCGGTGATCCGAGTCTAGCAGGACTGGAGCGCGGAGGTGGCAAAGAGGAGAGCTGGCTTCAATCGGGCCAAGGCGGTGCTGCATAAAAATAGGGTGAGATTCGGAATGCTACAGCCAGCGCGACTGTGGGTCACGTACCAGGACCGACACCACTATTTCGAAACGCCAGAAGAGGCTTGGAAATTTATCCAAACGGAAAAATTGGACTCGAACTGAGGGGCTGTGGTAGTGGGGGAGATGTTGACTGTATACAGGGTAAATATGTAAATATGGGTAAAGAATGTTTTACGGGTGGGACGATGGATGGGGGAAGAGTTTTTGAATGTGGGCGTCGGTGCTGGAGGGAGCTGAGACTCTGGGATGGGGGAATTAGGATAAGGCCGCAACAGGAGCTGCGCCACGGGGCGGGGCTGGCTTAGGAAAGCACGGGCTTTTTCCCGCGCTATCGAGGGGGGGATGGAGGAGCGCAAGGAGGAGGAGGGATTTCCACACGGGGGGGGGGGGGGGGGGGGTCAGCAGGAGTCAGCTGACTTACGGAAGTATTATGGGGGGAGCAAAAGAGCGAGATTTGGATCTAGGGGGGATGGGGGGGAACAACAGGGTTGCTGCTGCAATGGCCGAGGGGGAACTGAAAACGGAAGAGGTGGTCGGGGCGGGGGTTCCCCGTCTGGGGGACTGGAGGGAGCGGGAGACGCGGGCACGGGACTGGACTAAAATAGGAGCTGGCTAGTCGGTGGGGGGGGGGGGGGGGTAGTGGGGTAGCCCCCCAATCCGGCTGATCACGTGGCATGTGAGAGGCCTAAATGGACCGGTTAAGAGGGCCCGAGTGTTCGCGCACTTAAAGACACTGAAGGCAGACGTGGTCATGCTTCAGGAGACACATCTGAAGGTGGCAGATCAGGTCAGGTTAAGAAAGGGATGGGTGAGACAGGTGTTCCATTCGGGGCTGGATGCGAAGAATAGAGGGGTGGCAATACTGGTGGGGAAGCGGGTGTCGTTTGAGGCCAAGAACGTAGTGGTGGACAACGGAGGCCGATACGTGATGGTGAGTGGTAGGTTGCAGGGGACGGGGGTGGTATTGGTAAATGTATCCGCCCCGAATTGGGACGACGCTGGATTCATGAAATGGATGTTGGGTCGTATTCTGGACTTAGAGGTAGGAAGTTTGATAATGGGTGGGGACTTCAACACTGTGTTGGACCCAGCACTGGATCGCTCCAGATCCAGGACCGGAAAGAGGCCGGCTGCGGCCAAGGTGCTCAGGAGTTTTATGGACCAGATGGGGGGAGTAGATCCATGGAGATTTGCCAGGCCTTTGGCCAGAGAATTCTCTTTTTTCTTCCATGTACAAAAGGCCTACTCCCAGATAGATTTGTTTGTTCTGGGCAGGGCATTGATCTCGAAAGTGGAGGGAACGGAGTATTTGGCCATAGCCATCTCTGACCACGCCACGCACTGGGTGGAATTAGAGCTGGGGGAGGAGAGGGACCAACGCCCGCTGTGGTGGTTGGATGTGGGACTGCTGGCAGACTAAGTGTGCGGGAGGGTGCGGGGGTGCATCGAAAGGTATCTGGAGGCCAACGGGGAGGTGCAGGTGGGAGTAGTATGGGAGGCACTGAAGGCGGTGGTTAGGGGAGAGTTAATCTCCATCAGGGCTCATAGGGAGAAGAGAGAGGGCAGGGAAAGGGAGAGGTTAGTGGGGGAGATTTTAAGCGTGGACAGGAGATATGCAGAGGCCCCTGATGGGGGACTACTCAGGAAGAGGCAAAGTCTCCAGACGGAGTTCGACCTGTTGACCACAGGGAAGGCAGAGGCACAGTGGAGGAAGGCACAGGGGGCGATGTATGAATATGGGGAGAAGGCGAACCGGATGCTGGCACATCAGCTCCGTAAGAGGATGGCAGAGAGGGAAATGGGTGGAGTCAAGATTGAAGGGGAACTACGGTGCGGAGTGCGGTGAAAGTGAATGAGGCATTCACGGCCTTCTACAAGGAGCTGCGTAGGTCCCAGCCCCCAGGGGGAAAAGAGGGGATGCGACGATTCTTGGACCAACTGAGGTTCCCGAGGGTGGAGGAGCAGGAGGTGGCTGGTTTGGGGGCGCCAATTGGGGTGGAGGAGCTGGTTAAAGGACTGGGGAGCATGCAGGCAGGGAAGGCCCCGGGACCGGATGGGTTCCCGGTGGAGTTCTATAGAAAGTATGTAGACCTGTTAGCCCCGTTGCTGGCAAGGACTTTCAACGAGGCAAGGGAGGGGGGGGACCCTGCCCCCGACTATGTCGGAGGCGACGATCTCTTTGATCCTGAAGCGGGATAAGGACCCACTGCAATGCGGGTCGTATAGGCCGATCACGCTCCTCAACTTAGATGCTAAGTTGTTGGCAAAAGTGTTAGCTACGAGGATTGAGGACTGTGTCCCGGGGGTGATTCACGAGGACCAGACTGGATTTGTAAAGGGCAGCCAGCTAAACACCAATGTGCGGAGACTATTGTATGGGATTATGATGCCATCGGTGGAGGGAGAGGCGGAGATAGTGGCAGCTATAGACGCGGAGAAGGCCTTTGACCGAGTAGAGTGGGAGTATCTCTGGGAAGTGTTGAGGTTTGGGTTCGGGGGAGGGTTTATTAGTTGGGTTAAGCTCCTGTATAGAGCCCTGGTGGCGAGTGTGGTCACGAACCGGTGGAGGTCGGAGTATTTCCGGCTGTATCGAGGGACGAGGCAGGGGTGCCCCCTGTCCCCTCTGCTGTTTGCATTAGCAATTGAACCTTTGGCGATGGCGTTAAGGGATTTGGGGAAATGGAAGGGGGTGGTCCGAGGGGGAGAGGAACATCGAGTGTCGCTGTACGCAGTATGTGGCGGATCCAGTGGAGGGGATGGTTGAGGTCATGCAGATCCTAAGGGAGTTTGGGGACTTCTCGGACTATAAGCTCAATGTAGGAAAGAGTGAGCTCTTTGTGGTGCATCCGGGGGATCAGGGAAGAGGAATAGACGACCTACCGTTGAGAAGGGTGGAAAGGAGCTTTCGATACTTGGGGATCCAGGTAGCTAGGAGCTGGGGGACACTGCACAAACTTAATTTGACGTGGCTGGTGGAACAGATGGAGGAGGACTATAAAAGGTGGGACATGTTGCCACTCTCGATGGCGGGCAGGGTACAGTCGATTAAAATGGTGGTCCTCCCGAGGTTTCTTTTTGTATTCCAATGCCTCCCAATTGTGATTACCAAGGCCTTTTTTAAGAGGGTAAGTGGGAGCATTATGGGATTTGTGTGGGCGAGCAAGACCCCGAGGGTAAGGAGGGGGTTCCTGGAGCGTAGCAGAGATGGAGGAAGGTTGGCGTTGCCGAATCTGGGTGGCTATTACTGGGCAGCCAACGTGGCGATGATCCGTGATGGGTGCTGGAGGGAGAGGGGGCGGCATGGAAGAGGTTGGAGATGGCGTCCTGCAAAGGAACGAGCCTGGGGGCGCTGGTGACGGCACCACTGCCGCTCTCGCCGACAAAGTACACCACGAGCCCGGTGGTGGCGGCAACGCTAAAGATCTGGGGGCAGTGGAGACGACATAGGGGCGCGATGGGAGCCTCGGTGTGGTCCCCGATCAGGGATAACCATCGGTTTGTCCCAGGAAGGATGGACAGGGGGGGTTTCAGAGCTGGCATCGGGCAGGGATTAGAAGAATGGGGGACCTGTTCATCGATGGGACGTTTGCGAGCTGGAGGAGAAATTTGGACTACCCCCGGGAAACGCTTTCAGGTACATGCAAGTGAGGGCGTTTGTGAGGCGGCAGGTGAAGGAATTCCCGCTGCTCTCGGCACAGGGGATTCAAGACAGGGTGATTTTGGGCGTATGGGTCAGAGCGGGCAAGGTATCAGCCATATACCAGGAGATGAAAAAAGATGGGGAGGCTTTGGTAGAGGAGCTGAAGAGTAAATGGGAAGAGGAGCTGGGGGGGGAGATTGAGGAGGGGATATGGGCTGATGCCCTAAGCAGGGTTGATTCCTCTTCCTCGTGTGCCAGGCTTAGCCTGATACAATTTAAGGTGGTCCATAGAGCGCATATGACGGGTCGAGGCTGAGTAGGTTCTTTGGGGTGGAGGACAGATGTGGGAGGTGCTCAGGAAGCCCGGCGAACCATGTCCATATGTTTTGGTCATGCCCGACACTGGATGGGTTCTGGAGGGGAGTTGCGAGAACAGTATCTAAGGTGGTGAAGTCCAGGTCAAGCCAAGCTGGGGGCTAGCACTATTTGGAGTAGCGGACGAGCCGGGAGTGCAGGAGGCGAAAGAGGCCGGCATTCTGGCCTTTGCGTCCCTGGTAGCCCGGTGAAGGATCTTGTTAGTGTGGAAAGATGCGAAGCCCCCCAGTGTGGAAGCCTGGATAAATGATATGGCAGGGTTTCTCAGGTTGGAAAGGATAAAGTTTGCCTCGAGAGGGTCTGTGCAGGGGTTCTCCAGGCGGTGGCAACCGTTCCTGGACTATCTCGCGGAGTGTTAGATGGAGTTCGGTCGACAGCAGCAGCAACCAGGGGGGAGAGGAGGGTGGGGGACATCTCTTTCTGGGGGGGGAGGGGAAGAGGGAGGGATAGGGAAGGGGGGTGTTCTCCGGGGGGGCATCTGAGCAAGAAAAACATAAACGATCCAGAAAACTGATATGTATGGGAGGAATCCAATGTACAAAGTTCTGTATCATATTGATTTGCCATGTTTATGTCTTGCTATGCGAGTTTTTTCTTCTTTTTTGTTACGGGTGGGGGGGATGTGCGGTTTGTTTATATGGTTGAAAATTCTGTTAAATTCTTAATAAACATATTTAAAAAATATATATATCAATTTCCCACCAGAATTGTCACCATGTGTGAGTCCCTCATTTTTGTTTTTTTAAACGAACCATTTTGGAGACGAGACATCCGAGAGAAAAAACAAATTCTGTCAGTGCGAGCAATCTCGCAGCCTGTGGTCTGGATAATTGAGTGGGTGGATAATTTTTCCGTCCAGTGGTGAGGTAGTTTACCACAGCAGCAAATTTTATTTCAACCTAGTGTGTTGAATATGTAAATAGCAGTTGCGGGTAGCGACCGAAGGGTCGTCGGAAAGCAAAGAAACTGGCAAAGTGCATTCTTTAAACCACACCTAAAAGAGTTTTGAAAAGAACTTTCCAAATCAGTGGGACATGGGGTGCGTATGAGCCGCTGCAGGGCAAGAATGGGTGGAATCCCCGGGTGGACAGTGATCAGTGCTGTTGCTCAACTACCCGAGCTTGGCTGACCAAATACACAGGGGGTCCTCAGGCAGGGTGGGGATTAGTGCAGTTACTCCACTGCCTGGGTGACCTTAGAAGAACGGAAAGAATTTGAATATGGACTTCCAACAAACTTGTTCCTTTAACTACCATTTTGGAGTCAAAAGAGTAGGTTTGACTGCATCAAGAAATTTAGCATGAGACCGAAAGAAGAAACTGTATCAAAAAATTTAGTGAGGTCGACACAAATAGTCATACTAAAGACAAACATTCAACACTTAAAAATAACAAATGAAAGAAAGAAAAGTGGGCAGGCTCCATCAGAGAATAGGACAGCATAAATCTCAATCGGTTCCTCTCTTTCATCATGTGAACACCTCAGCGTTCCATTCCGAAAAGGGTCGTAAAGGGGTTACTATGGTGGGAGTCAGACTCTGAGTCATCACCATCTCCCGGTTGGCAAACTCGTGTCTGGCGTTTCTGTGCCATGGCCGTGTGGGCCATCGTGGGATCCATTTAATCATTTCTTGTCAACTGATAAGAATTATCGCGTTGCCATTGTTTCTTGGCAAAGGGGGAAGTTGTATCGTCGGGCGGTGGGTCTGGTTCTGGTTGAGGCAAATAAATGGTATCTGAGGGGCCAAACATATCTTGGTCGGTGTTACTGGGGCTGTAGTGACTGGGGCCTGGTCTGTTTTGCCATTGGTCGGGGATCTCCAGTCAGTCCGTTGTGCTGTCGCTATCGCCATCGGCCAAACCAAGTCCGAGGTGGAAACTCGTCCCTGGGCGCGGAGTCAAAGTTGTGTCTATGGACATGCTGTCCTGACTGGGGGAGGGTTGGATTAGGTTACCAGTGGGCGGCTCGTAGTTGTCTGCTATTACCAGTGAAATGTGGTGTGAGTGGCAGCACTGAGTTCGATAAACCTTAAGTTGGTTGAAACCATCCTGATTTTCCATTTGGATATGTAATTTTACATAATGAGGGGCTTACTTTATCAGAAATTGAGTAGGGACCTGCAAATTTGGGGGGAGAGGAATGAACTCGGATAATATAGGGAGACCATCACCTGCTGTCCGACTGTATATTCTACAGGGTGTACTGTTTTATCAAAGCAGGCCTTCCTCTGCTTTTTCCTGACGCCGAGTCGAACAGCTGCAGCGAGCTGTGCTGCTTTAATATTTTTCATTACTTGTTGGACTGCTTTTTCATGGGTCAGGGCGGTGACTGTGGGGCTGGCCAAATCAAGTCCAAACAAATACTCTGTACCCTTCATGGGTCGTCTGGTCATGAGGGTGTGGGGGGTGTAGCCTGTTGAAGCCGACACCGTGTTTCTAATAAACATCAGTGCAAATGGGAGAAGTGTGTCCCATGTCGTGTTGTGCTGTTGCACCATTTCCCTAATCGTTTTTAGGGTTCGGTTTATGCGTTCCACAAAGCCGATGGATTGTGGGTGATAGGCAATATGAATTTTTGCTGCCACTTTAGCTGTGTTTGTCCTGGAAGGAAATGCTTCCACCCATTTTGTGAAGGTATCGATCACGACCACAACATATCTAAAACCATTTCTGCAGGGCGGAAGGGGACCAATGTAATCTAGTTGTAAGTTCGTCCTTGGGCCATTAACATTGGGTGTGTCTTAGCTGACCTTTCTTTGCGTATCTGTCTGGGTTCTGAGCGCAAATTAAACAGTTTTCAATGTAATGGGTGACATCTGTTTTTAAATCGGGCCACCAGTAGAGAGGTCCTAGGTGGGCAAGGGTGGTTTCTATCCCTTGATGTCCGTGTCCGTCATAAAATTGACAAATCATCTGGTTCCTGTCCTAGGTGGGGACCACATAAATACCATTCTTTAATATAATTCTGTCCTGAATCGTTAAAGTGTCGGCAAAATTTTGATAACCCATTCGCCAATTGTCTGTGAAAAATGGAGGGGGAGTTGTGGATACCTTGTCGAAGGCATGTCCACTTGTATTGCTGTCCCTGGAAGGTGAACGCAAATTTATACTGGCAATTTTTATCCAATGGAATGGACCAAAAGCCATTGCTAATGTCCAGAACTGTAAAATATTTTGATTGAAGTCCCTGCTTTAACATTGTCGCGGGACTCGTGGCAACGGTGGGGGCTGCTAATGGAGTTACTTTATTGAGTTCTCTATAGTCGATGGTCGGTCTCCATGAACCGTCTGGTTTTCTTACGGGCCAAATCGGGGCATTGTTTGTTGAGGCTACTGGCCGAATTACACCTTGATCCAATAAACTTTGAATTACCTGAGCTATTTCTCCCTCGGCTTGCTGTGGAAAACCGTGGGGCTTAGGATCGGGACCTGTAATGGTGACGCTTCCTGGAATTTTACCACAATCGTGCTTGTGCTGGGCAAAAGATGCTTTGTGTTTCTTTAAGACTTCCCTAATTGTTTTGTCCATGGTAATGGTTTGTGGATCAAACCAGTAATCTCCCACTGAGCTAATCCTCTGTTCGTAGTCTCCTACTGTGAGCGTGGCGGGGGCTGGTGCTGCTTTAGCCATTTTCCACACACTTATTCACGGGGTCAAAAGAAGGTTTGTGTGAGCTCATGAAATCTATCCCCAAGATGTGCTCTGCTGTCTGGGGTAAATCTACTAAAACAACTTGAGTGCTTGGTTCTAATGTTACTGATCTGAATATCCACAGGGGCCGTAATGTGTCCCTGCTGGAGGTGTCCTGTAAATCCACTAAGAGTGATAGTGCCTGTAGTGGGCCATATATCTCGCTGGTACATCGTGGAGGAGTTTAACGTGGTTCTAGTCTCTCCTGTGTCCCAAAGGAACTCTACGGGGTGTCCCCAGACTGTGCCTGTGACTACTGGTCTTCTGGACTTGTCCCAGACCCAAGTTGGGGAGTCTGAACAACGTCAATCGGTGCCATTTATGGCCAAATTATCTGAACGGGCGCTAATGCTGTGGATAGGCCTGGCATTGTTCCTACGTGGGGCATTTGCATGCTGATTCCGTTGCTGGTTCGGTAGGGCATTGCATTCTCGGGCGTAATGTCCCTACTGTCGACAATTATAGCATCCCTGTGCTTTATGGTGCTGTGTGTCATTTCTACCTTTTACCCATGCGGGGTATTGATGTGTCCTTCCTGGATTCATGTTTGCTTCTATCTTCTCCTGCTCTGCCTTTTTATGTCGGGATTGTTCCCAAGCTCTAGAGAGTCTCTTCAGAACCCACACTTCATTGTGTGTGGCGTCTGAGGTGTCATAATTTGCACATGCTTTTTGTCCTGCATCTGTGGCGTGGGTGACTAAAATGCGGGTCCATTTGGCCGTATTGTCTGCAGTTAAATGGGCGGGGGCTAAATCTTCAAATACTGTTGTGAAATGTATCCAGAGGCGTCCAGCAAATGCTGTTGGATGCTCTCCTTTCTTCTGCCTGCATCAGTTGAGTCCTTCTACGGGATCTCCTCTATTATAGCCAATTGCATCTAGGATAACTGTCTTTATATCCTGGAGGCTACCTCCTCCTTCATTTTGTGGGTTGGGAACGGCTGAACTAACGGATGGGTCAAGGCTCATTACTATGAGTTTCACTTGCTCCTGTTCATCCAGACCGTACATGACTGTCTGTGTCTAACTCGCTCAAAGAAATGGTGTGGTCTGATGTAGTTTGAAAGATTTCTATTTTATCACAGGCATCCCTTAACTGGGTGATGGTTAGATGGTTAGTACACTAAATCGGTATGGTGTTCAATTCTGGTTGCCACACTACCAGAAGGATGTGGAGGCTTTAGGGAGGGTGCAGAAGAGATTTACCAGGTGTTGCCTGGTATGGAGGGCCTTAGCCCTTGAGGAGAGGTTGAATAAACTTGATTTGTTCTCACTGGAATGAAGGAGGTTGAGGGGCGACCTGATAGAGGTCAACAAAACTATGAGGAGCATAGACAGAGTGGATAGTCAGAGACCTTTACCCAAGTTGAGGGGTCAATTACTAGGGGGCATAGGATTAGAGGAGACGTACGAGTCCAAGTTTTTTGGATAGTGGATGCCTGGAACACGCTGCCGGAGGAGGCGGTGGAAGCAGGGACGATAGTGACATTTAAGGGCCATCTTGGCGAATACATGAATAGGATGGGAATAGAGGGATACAAACCCGGAAGTGTAGAAAATTTTAGTTTAGACGGGCAGCATGGTCGGTGCAGGTTTGGAGGGCCGATGGGCCTATTCCTGTGCTGTACCTTTCTTTGTTCTTTGAGGGACAGGGCCTACAGACATTTAGACCAGGAAGGGTTCAATGGGGAAAGTCAGCATGGCTTTGTGAGGGGAAAGTCATGTCCATCAATTTGGTTGTGTTTTTTGAAGGGGTGACTGTCATGTGAGGGTACCTTTAAGAAATGGATGTTTGTTATGGGCGAGGTGTTTTCAGAACCCCAAATGTATCATGGACTTCAACCAACCTCTCCCTTTAATGGATTTGTTGCTTTTCCTAGCACATGGCTCTTTCCCTAGGTGTGGGATTACAATTATGGACACGTGGGTTTTTAAACACAAAACACTGTTTAGTCTATGAACTCAACTTAACATCTTAAACATTGGATCTCTTAACACCCCTTACTTCAAAGATAACTCAGAAAATATTGCAACAGTAAATAATTCCTTAAAATGTTCCTTCAAACTTCCAAGAGACTTAACACCTTTAAACAAAATCATATCAGGTTAAAGGTTTTACAATTATGAGTTTAAATCACCCAAATGATCCAGAGATTGTCTTTTATGTCAGACATCACAGCTCACTGCTAAACACAGACACACACAAGCTGTTTTTAAAACTGAAACAAAAAAACTAAACTGCAAAATGGCTGACCTGATCTCTGCTCCACCCACTCTCTGACATCACTGTTTTCTTAAAGGTACATTGCTTAAACATCCATGTCTTAAAGGTACTCACGTGACATGTTCAAGCAATGTACCTTTAAGAAATGCAGTGATGTCAGAGTGTGGGTGGGTTTGAGTTCAGCCATTTTGCAGTTTAGTTTCAGTTTTGAGGAAAAGAGCTTGGGGTGTGTCTGTGAGCTGGATCTGCTGTGATCTCTGCCATGAAAGACTATCTCTGGATCATTTGGGTGATTTAAACTCATAACAGTAAAGCCTTTAACCTGATGTGTTTCTGTTTAAAGGTGTTAAATCTGATGGATGTTGAAAGGAATAACTGAAGGATTATTTAGTGTTATAATATTTTCGGGGTTATCTTTGAAGTAAGGGGTGATCCAATGTTTATTTAAGAGGTTAAGTTGAGTTCATGGAATAAACATTGTTTTGTGTTTAAAAACCCACGTGTCCATAATTGTAATCCCACTCCTAGGGAGCAAGCGTGTGCTCGGAAAAGCAACAATAGCATTAAAGGGGGAGGTTGGTTGAACTCCATGATACATTTTGGGATTCTGAAAACCCCGAGCCCATAACAGTGACCAAGAAGCTAGATAAGGGCAGTGCAGTCGATGTTGTCTATCTGGACTTTAGAAAGGCCTTTGACAAGGTACCGCATGGTAGGTTGTTGCAAAAGGTTAAATCTCATGGAATCCAGGGTGAAGTAGCCAATTGGATACAAAATTGGCTTGGCAACAGAAGCCAAATGGTACTTGTGGAAGGTTGTTTTTCAAACTAGAGGTCTGTGACCAGCGGTGTGCCTCAGGGATCGGTGCTGGGTCCACTGTTATTTCTTATATATATTAAAGATTTCCATGTGAATTTAGGAGGCATGGTTAGTAAGTTTGCAGATGACACCCAAGATTGGTGGCACAGCGGATAGTGAAGAAAGATATGTAAGATTGCAACAGGATCTTGACCAATTGGGCCAGTAGGCCGATGAATGGCAGATGGAGTTTAATTTGGATAAATGTGAGGTGATGCATTTTGGGAGATCATATCAGGGCAGGACCATCTCAGTTAATTGTCGGGAGTTGGGGAGAGTTAAAGAACAAAGAGATCGAGGGGTACATGTTCATAGCTGCTTGAAGGTGGAGTTGCAGGTGGACAGTGTGGTGAAGAAGGCATTCAGCATGCTAGGCTTTATTAGTCAGAATATTGAATACAGAAGTTGGGACGTCATGTTGAAGTTGTACAAGACATTAGTCAGACCACACATGGAATACTGTGTTCAGTTCTGGGCACCCTAGTATGGGAAGGATATTGTTAAACTAGGAAGAGTGCAGAAGAGATTTACGAGGATGCTACCAGGACTTAATGGTCTGAGCTATAAGGAGAGGCTGGATAGGCTGGGACTTTTTTTCCCTGGCGCTTAGGAGGCTGAGGGATGATCTTATAGAGGTTTATAAAATAATGACGGCACAGATAAAGTAGGTAGTCAACATATTTTCCCAAAGGTAGAGAAGTCTAGAACTCGAGGCCATAGGTCTAAGGTGAGAGCGGAGAGATACAAAAGAGACCAGAGGGGATATTTCTTCACACAGAGGGTGGTGAGCATCTGGAATGAGCTGCCAGAGGCGGGTGCAATTTGTTCTTTTAAAAAACAGTTAGACAGTGACATGGGGCACGGTGGGTTCAGAGGGATATGGGCCAAATGCAGGCAAGTGGGACTAGCTTAGTGTTAGAAACTGGGCGGCGTGGACAAGCTGGGCCAAAGGGCCTGTCTCCATGCTGTAAACATCTATGACTCTACTCATTTACGTTCTTCCACTCTCCCTCAGCCACTCGCTGTCAATTTCATTTGTGCCTTATCTTCCATCTTTTTCACACACATTCTCGTTGTCTATCCTGAATCTGTGCCCACTTCCCATATCTCATTTCCTCCTTGCTACAACCCCCGCCTCCTCTTCACTCTTCATCCCCAGCCCCCTCCTCTCCCCCTCTCCCTTTACTCTCTCTACCCTTCACTCCCTTTGTACTAATGTCATGTCATTCTTTCCACAAGCTGAATTGCTGCTGCTATGGTGGACAACCGCTTTGCCACGGCGCTGGTAATTGGCAGTGTCTTGGCCATGATCTCGGCAGTGTACATCGCTGCGGCCATTGGCACTGATCACTGGTATGAGTACCGGAGCCCATTCAGCCTCTCTGAGACGAATGATACGAACCTGCACTCGACGAACCCACCCAGCGAGGAGTTTAAGAGTGAGGACAGCGACGAGTATATGTACTCCCGGGCACTCTACAAGTACAATGGCACCATCGGCCTGTGGAGGAGATGCATTAGTGTCCCTGAGGAGGGGTACTGGTTCAAACCCCCACCACAAGGTTTGTACACTCTTTTTGCTTGCTCTGTCTGCACCTCTCTCGCATGATCATTCCCTTTGTCTCCCTCACTCACCCCCACCCCACCCGCCTCCAACACACCCGTAGAGCTGTCACCTCTGGCGCTCCCCCACTAGACCATATGAAGTTTACAACACAAAATGCAATATATTTTGCCCATTGTGTCTTGACAGTCATCTTGGTAATGTCCAACTATCTGTCTGTTGTCCTTTAGATTTTTAACTAGACATCAGAGTTATTTTTAAATGAGACGGCATCTTCTTTGAGCTCCACATCCCAGCTTGAATCCTTTTCCAAAACTGTGCACCCTGTTTTTTCCACTAGTTGAGGTAAATAGGTCATCTCCATTACCCAGTCTCGGCATTCATCATTTTACAGACCTCAATTCAATCTCTGCCTCCTCTCTTCAGAAGAAAACAATCTGAGAAAATCAAATCTATATTCATTGCTAAGATTATCCAGTATTGGAACATTCCCTGTAAATCTCTGCTGTATCCCTCTCTCGTGTGCTCCTACCCTCTCCATATTGCAGTATACAGAACTGGACTCTAACTGTGGTCTAACTAGTATTTATTATACAGCTCTAACGTCATCCTCTTGTATACCATGCCTCAGTCATGAAACATGCCATGTACTTCTCAACCACATTAATGACCTGTTCTGCTACCTTCATTTTCTTTGATACAATATTGGCGTCACAGGCTAGCACAGCGTTTGAGGGGTGGGAAGGCCACCAAGTGATGGGGTGGTTGGATGGGAGAGGGAGGAGCAGACATAGAGCAGTGCTTAGCGGCTTGCCAGATCATTTCAGTGAGTAGCTTAGAGTCTAGCAAGTTAATGTGGCTCTGGAGTCACATAGGGCAGACCAGGTAGGGCGACTGATTTCCTTTTCCAATGGGCATTAGTGAACCAGATGGATTTTACAAGAATCGTGAGAGTGGTCATGGTCACCATTACTGAGACTGGCTTTTAATTTCAGATTTATTAATAGAGTTGAAATTCCTCCAGCGGTGGGATTTGAACCCGTGGCTCCTGAACCTTTGCGTGCGTCTGGATTACAAATCCAGTGAAGTTTCCACTGCATGATTGTCTCCCCCCCCAGAACAATGGGCATGCACTCCTGAGTGGTAATAATACCAACTGTTAATATATGATGGAGGAGTAATACAACAGCTTGTCTTTTGCCTTCAGGTTTATTGTGCTTCTTACTCAGTAGAGATACAAACTCGATATAAGATCCTTGCCACAACTGTCCACCTGGTGTTCATTTGGAGGTTAAGCCAATAATAATACATTGACAAAGTTCTTCTGTTCCTTCACAAGAGTCAATATCCCCCCCATTTACTATGTATTCCCTTGCCTTGTTCCACCTCCCAAAACAGGTTACCTCGCATGTCCTTGTTCCACCAATCAAAGCACATTCCTTATGTCCTTGTTCCACCTCCCAAAGCACGTTACCGCGTGTGTCCTTGTTCCACCTATCTAAGCACGTTACCTCATGTGTCCTTGTTCCACCTCTCAAAGCATGTTACCTCTGTCCTTGTTCCACCTCTCAAAGCACGTTACCTCGTGTGTCCTTGTTCCACCACCCATAGCACGTTACCTCGTATGTCCTTGTTCCACCTCCCAAAGCACGTTGCCTCGTGTGTCCTTGTTACATCTCCGAAAGCATGTTGCCTCGTGTGCCCTTATTACACCTGCCAAAGCACATTGCCTCTGATTTAATTTCATGTTCCACTTTTATCCCTGATCTCTTCAAGTAATAGTTCTGGAAGTAAAAACAAATCTCAGCAATGGGATCTATCATCGATCGTTAGAAGAAAAATATCCCAGGTTACTGTGGGAGGCAAGAGAGGAAGTAGCTGGGGCCTTAACAGATATCTTTGCATTATCTTTGACCACAGGCGAGGTTCTAGCAGACTGAAGAATAGCCAGTGTTGTCCTTTGTTGAAAGGGAAGCAGGGATAATCCAGGTAATTATAGGCCGGTGAGCCTGACGTCAATGGTGGGGAAGCTGTTGGAGGGACAGGATTTATTCTCATTTGGCAGCAAATGGACTTGTTAGTGATAGGCAACAAAGAAGGTGACAAAATTAATTGATGAGGGAAAGGCTGTGGATGTTGTCTACATTGACTTTCGTAAGGTCCCTCATGGCAGACTGTTCCAAAAGGTAAAGCGCATGGGATTCGGGTTGTGCTAGCTAGATGGATAAAGAACGGGCTTGGCAACAGAAAGCAGAGAGTAACAGTAGAAGGGAGTTTTTCAGAATGGAGATCTGTAACTAGTGGTGTGCCACAGGCATCCGTCCTGGGACCATTCTTGTTTGTAATATATATATAATCTGGAGGAAAATGTAGATGGTCTGATTATCAAGTTTGCAGATGACACTAAGACAGGTGGAGTTGCAGATAGTGAAGCCGACTATCAGAGAATACAGCAGAATATAGATCAATTGGAGAGATGGGCAGAGAAATGGCAGATAGAGTTCAATCAGGACAAATGCAAGGTGATGTATTTTGGAAGATCAAATTTAGGTGTAAATTATACAGTAAATAGCAGGACCTTTGGGAATATTGACAAACCGAGGGATCTGGGCATTCGGGTCCATAATTCCATGAATGTGGCAATGGTGGTCAAGAAGGCATATATAGCAGGCTTGCTTTCATCAACGCATTCAGTGCAAGAATTGGCAGGTCATGTTACAATTGTATAAGACTTTAGGCCACATTTGGAATAATGCGTGCAGTATTACAGATTGTTTTCATTGGAAAGACGGAGGCTGAGTGGAGACCTGATTGAGGTCTAAAAAGTTACGAGAGGCTAGACCGTGAATAGACAGAAGCTTTTTCCCAGGTTGGAAGACTCAATTACAAGGGGGCACAGGTTCAAGTCGAGAGGGGTAAAGTTTAGGGGAGATGTGCGAGGCAATATTTTGTGCAAAGGGTGATGGGTGCCTGGAACACGTTGTCAGTGGAGGTGGTGGAGGCAGATAGCAACGTTTAAGATGTATCTTGATAGAAACATAATTGGTGGGTGTTATGGGCCAGGATTTAGAGAATCCCAAAGTGTATCATGGAGTTCACCTGACCCACAACTTTTAATAGATTGTGGTATGGGGAGCACACTGCTCCCTCTTCAGGTATGGTACAGCAGAAAATGGACCAGTAGTTTTTAAAACAAAACGATGTTGATTCTATGAACTCAAGGTAACCTTTTTAAAACAAACAGTGAATATCTTGGTAACCAGTAAATCAAATATACCCCCCAAAGAATACAACACTAAATAACCTGTATGCTGTCCTTTTTACCATCCAAAAGACTTAACAAACCTTCAAACAGGAACACATTAGGGTTATATTTAATACTGAGACCTTTTTACAATTGAGTTCGCCAAACGATCCATAGATAGTCTTTGCGTGGTAGAGATCAACAGCAGTGCAGCTCACTGAAAGAACACAGATACACCCAAGCTCTTCTCAAACTGAAACTCAAAAAGCAGAAGTGGAGCTCAGCTCCACCCACACTCTGACATCACTCCAGTAACATTAGCAGCTCCATTTCTTAAAGGTACATTTCTTAAACACCCATTTCTTAAAGGGTACTCTTACATGACACCTCCCCCCCCCCCCCCCCCCCAGAAAAAAATATCTATCAATTTCAAGATGGTTTCATTTTTCATCTTTGCACTATCCTTTAAAAAATGCACACAGTAAATATACTTGTTTGTTTCAAAACACAACACACACAAACAGGTATAATAATCTTGTCCATTTTGTTTTTTTCGTTCGTCTTCCTCCAACTGAAATTCTTCTTGATTATGTTATGGGTGAGGCGTTTTCAGAACCCCAAAAGGTATCATGGAGTTCAACCAACCTCTCCCTTCAATATATTTGTTGTTTTTCCGAGCACACGGCTTGTCCCCTAGGTGTGGGATTACAATTATGGACACGTGCGTTTTAAAACACAAAACACTGTTTATTCCATGAACTCAACTTAACATCTTAAATAAACATTGGATCTCTTAACACCCCTTACTTCAGAGATAACTCAGAAAATATTGCAACAGTAAATAATTCCTTAAAATATTCCTTCAAACGACTTAACACCTTTAAACAAAATCACATCAGGTTAAAGGCTTCACTATTATAAGTTAAAATCACCCAAATGATCCAGAGATAGTCTTTCATGGCAGAGATCCAGCTCACTGCAAAACAGGGCAGCACGGTAGCATAGTGGTTAGCACAATTGCTTCACAGCTCCAGGGTCCCAGGTTCGATTCCCGGCTTGGGTCATTGTCTGTGCGGAGTCTGCACGTTCTCCCCGTGTGTGCGTGGGTTTCCTCCGGGTGCTCCGGTTTCCTCCCACAGTCCAAAGATGTGCAGGTTAGGTGGATTGGCTATGCTAAATTGCCCTTATTGTCCTTCGTATAGGGTGGGGTTATGGGGATAGGGCGGAGTTGTGGGCTTGGATAGGGTGCTCTTTCCAAGAGCCGGTGCAGACTCGATGGGCCAAATGGCCTCCTTCTGCACTGTAACTTATATGATACTATGATAGACACACATCCAGCTCTTTTCCTCCAAACTGCAAAACTAAACTGCAAAATGGCTGACCTGACCTCTGCTCCACCCACTCTCTGACATCACTGTTTTCTTAAAGGTACATTGCTTAAACACCCATTTCTTTAACGGTACTCTCACATGACAGCGGAATGGAGGAATGCAGATCGTTTGGCCAATAAGTAGTAGGTCCAAATAAAGAATCTGGATCGGGGCAGGCTTGGTGGGCCAAACGGCCGTTCCTGGGCTGTAATGTTCTTTGTTCTTTGATTGCCTGGACAATTAATGCCTGTCATGTGAGAGTACCTTTAAGACATGGATGTTTAAGCAATGGACCTTTAAGAAAACAGTGATGTCAGAGTGGGTGGAGTTGAGCTCAGGTCAGCCATTTTGAAGTTTCAGTTTGGAGGAAACTAACTTGGTGAGTGTCTGTGTTTTGCAGTAAGCTGGATTTGCTGTTATCTCTGCTATGAAAGACTATCTCTGGATCATTTGGGTGATTTAAACTCACAATAGTAAAGCCTTTAACCTGATGTGATTCTGAAGGTTAAAGGTGTTAAGTCTCTTGGAAGTTTGAAGGAACATTTTGAGGAATTATTTACTGTTGTAATATTTTTGGAGTTATCTTTGAAGTAAGGGGTGTTAAGAGATCCAATGTTTATTTAAGATGTTCAGTTGAGTTCATGGAATAAACATTGTTGTGTGTTTAAATTCCACGTATCCATAATTGTAATCCCACACCTAGGGGACAAGCCGTGTGCTAGGAAAAGCAACAAATACATTAAAGGGGGAGGTTGGTTGAACTCCATGATACATTTTGGGGTTCTGAAAACGCCTAGCCCATAACACGTCCCATATAGTAACTCTAATGCTGGTGTCTTATTGTGTTCCTTCCTGTTAAGTGTGGGCAGTAGACTGCCTTCACCTGTGTCATTGTAACTCAAATTATTGTGAACAAACAAAATTTGACCAGTTGCTATGTTAATGTAATTTGTTACTTCCTACGTGGATTATATGTCATTTCAACTTGAGTTACATATAATACGGTTCCAGGACTGGATCTTACTCCTTCACCCCTTACCTCATTATTATTCTTGATCACTTTCTTTCTCCATGATGTGGAGATGCCATTTCTCCAGCCCTTGAGGGGGTGATCGATGCAGGGAGAAAATTCACTTATTTGTTTTTAGTTCCCTCTTCACATAACTTGTATTATATTCTATTTTATTCCATAATCTGCTGTAACTTGTAGGTGATCTCTGAATAATTAGATTGATAGCCCCTTCTCTGTGACACTCCCCCTTGCAGATCACCTCACCCAATATCATCCAAAATCACATCATGCATGGACCTAAAGTATTCATAGATCGTAGAATTTACAGTGCAGAAGAGGTCATTTGGTCCATTGAGTCTGCACCAGACCTTGGAAAGAGCACCATACTTAAGCCCATTCCACCCCATCTCTGTAACCCAGTAACCCAACCTCAACTTTTGGATACGAAGAGGCACTTTAGCATGACCATTCCACCTAGCCTGCCCATCTTTGGACAGTGGGAGGAAACCGGAGCACCCGGAGAAAACCCATGTAGATATGGGTGAGAAAGTGCAAACTCCACACGGACGGTCACCCAAGGCCAGAATTGAACCCGGGACCCTGGAGCTGTGAGACAACAGGGCTAACCACTGCCACCGTGCCGCCCTCCAGCTCTCCATTCATCTGTATCCATATTGTGGATACTCCTCATCAGGTTTACTTCATACCAGGCCCTTAATTGTTCTGTCATATGAGAGTACCTTTAAGACATGGATGTTTAAGCAATGTACCTTTAAGAAAACAGTGATGTCAGAGAGTGGGAGGGGCTGAGCTCAGGTCAGCCATTTTGCAGTTTTGTTTTGCAGAGGAGGAAAGGAGCTGGGTGTGTGTCTGTGTTTTGCAGTGAGCTGGATCTCTGCCATGAAAGACTATCTCTGGATCATTTGGGTGATTTAAACTTATAATAGTGAAGCCTTTAACCTGATGTGATTTTGTTTAAAGGTGTTAAGTCTCTTGGAAGTTTGAAGGAACATTTTAAAGAATTATTTACTGTTGCAATATTTTCGGAGTTATCTTTGAAGTAAGGGGTGTTAAGAGATCCAATGTTTATTTAAGATGTTAATTTGAGTTCATGGAATAAACAGTGTTTTGTGTTTAAAAACCCACATGTCCATAATTGCAATGCCACACCTAGGGAAAAAGCCGTGTGCTCGGAAAAGCAACAAATCCATTAAAGGGAGAGGTTGGTTGAGCTCCATGATTCATTTTGTGGTTCTGAAAACACCTCGCCCAAAACTATTGGGGGCTCGTCCGGGATAAAAGTCTATCTATTGGTTTGGCTTTTGTGAACTTAAAGACAGTGAAGGATTGTTGCTTTTCCAGTGTGGTATTTTAGTTTAAGTGGTGAGAGTGTTGTGAACAATGGCTCTTTCAGAAGCTCAGAGGTTTTTGGGGGGCGGAGAATGTTACACGTTGTACTTTACGGACAGAAACGAAAAGCAGACTGTTAGATTTGGCAAGAACATTGCAGTTAACATTACCTGACAAAATACGAAAAGATGAGGTAATTATGGCGGTGGTTAAGCATATAAAGTTGCCTGAGATAGAGTTTGACTCACTCGAAATGGCAAAAATTCAGTTGCAAATTAAACAAATGGAACATGAGAAAGAATTAAAGCGGCTTGCATACGAGAGTGAGAGAGAGGAGAGAGAAAGAGAGAGAGAGGGGAGAAAGAGAGAGGGAGTAAAAAGGAGAGAGAGAGAGGGAAAAGAAAAGGAGAGAGAAGAAAGGAGAATAGAAAGAATAGCCCTAGCAGAAGAAAAAGAAAGGGAGATACAGATCAGGGAAAAAGATAAAGAGAGGGAGTTTGAACTTCAGAAAATGTCCATGAACCATGACAATCAGTTAAAATTGGCAGACATAAATGGAAACTTCAGGTTGGATGATAGTGATGAGGATAGCATTGGGGCAGCACGGTAGCATTGTGGATAGCACAATTGCTTCACAGCTCCAGAGTCCCAGGGTCGATTCCGGCTTGGGTCACTATCTGTGCGGAGTCGACACATCCTCCCCGTGTGTGCGTGGCTTTCCTCTGGGTGCTCCGGTTTCCACCCACAGCCCAAAGATGTGCAGGTTAGGTGGATTGGCCATGATAAATTGCCCTTAGTGTCCAAAATTGCCCGTAGCGTTGGGTGGGGTTACTGTGTTATGGGGATAGGGTGGAAGTGTTGACCTTGGGTAGGGTGCTCTTTCCAGAGCCGGTGCAGACTCGATGGGCTGAATGGCCTCCTTCTGCACTATAAATTCTATGATGATAGTGAGAAAGAGCATCATAGTCGAAGGCTTGGTGGGAATCTATTTAAATATGTCCAAGCATTGCCAAGGTTTGACGAGAAGAAGTGGAAGCCTTTTTCATTTCATATGAGAAGGTAGCTAAACAAATGAAATGGCCACA
Organism: Scyliorhinus torazame; assembly: GCF_047496885.1. Taxonomy (NCBI): domain Eukaryota; kingdom Metazoa; phylum Chordata; class Chondrichthyes; order Carcharhiniformes; family Scyliorhinidae; genus Scyliorhinus; species Scyliorhinus torazame. The sequence goes on along the minus strand of NC_092718.1, from coordinate 106,297,453 downwards.
GGACATGTGGGTGTTACTGATTCAACAAAGCTGGTAGGTAGAGCTAATGAAGTGTTTGCATCACTTCCGGAGGAGGTATCTGGAACGTATGAGGAGGTGAAGAAATCCATCTTAAGTGCATATGAGCTAATGCCTGAAGCTTACAGACAAAGGTTTAGAAATTTAAGGAAAGAATTTGGTCAAACATACATGTAGTTTGAAAGGCTCAAACAGAGACATTTTGATAGGTGGATAAGGGGTTTGCAAATAGACCAAATATATGAAGCTCTCAGAGAAATTATGCTTTTGGAGGAGTTTAAAAATTCAATTCCTGATGTAGTGAGAACTCTTGTGGAAGAACAGAGGGTTAAAACTGCGAGATTAACAGCGGAAATGGCAGATGATTATGAATTAGTTCATAAATCAAAGATTGGTTTCCGACATCAGTTTCAGCCGGTGAGGGATAGAAACTGGGGACATGAGAAATACTCAAGTGGTAAAGGTAAAGGTGATCTGATGGGAGACAAGAAAGAGCGTGTACCTCAGATTAAAAAAGAACTCCAGGAGGGTGAAAAAGAAATGAACAGTTTCAAATGTTTTCACTGTAATAAACTAGGCCATGTAAAGTCATAGTGTTGGTGGTTGAAGAAAAGCACTCGGAAGGCTGATGTGGTAAAACAGGATAAGACAGTGGGGTTTGTTAGAGTGGTAAAGGAAAGCCCAAGGGAAGCGAAGGAGGTGCAAACGATTGTACAGCCTGTTCAAGAAGTAATTGTCAAGAAGGTGCCAGATGTCTTTAAAGAATTTACTTGTGTGGGTAAAATTTACTCGTGTATCAGGAGGGGCAGGTAAAGAAGTCACAATTTTAAGAGATACAGAGGCAAGTCAATCTTTAATGGTAAGAGATGAGGAATTATGTAGTTTGGGAAGAATGTTGCCGGAAAAGGTGGTGATATGTGGAATTCAGGGTGAGAGCAGTCGCGTTCCATTATATGAGGTAAGGTTGGAAAGTCCAGTGAAGAGTGGTGATGTGGTAGTGGGAGTAATCGGTAAACTATCTTGTCCAGGAATACAGTTTATCTTGGGTCATGATATAGCTGGATCACAGGTGGGAGGGATGCCTACTGTGGTTGATAAGCCAGTGGAAAATCAGACAACCAAAGGGTCGAAGGACGAATATTCTGGGATTTTTCCGGATTGTGTAGTAACAAGGTCGCAAAGTTACAGATTGAGACAAGAGGAGAAATCAAGGAGTGAAGTTGAAGTGCAATTATCAGAAACTATTTTTGATCAGATGGTTGAAAAACAACAAGAACAGGTGGAGGATGAGGCGGATATTTTTCGTTCAGGAAAATTGGCGGAGTTACTTCAGAAAGATGTAGAAATTAAACGGATATATCAGAAAGCATATCCGGAAGAGGAATCTGAGAGTATACCAGAGTGTTATTACCGTAAAAGTGATGACTTGATGAGAACATGGAGATCTGTACATATGCAGGCGGTTGGGAAGTGGGCAGAAGTTCATCAAGTAGTATTGCCGGTAGGGTATAGAAAGGAGGTGTTGCGGGTTGCACATTAGGTACCAGTGGGAGGTCATTTGGGAATAAGGAAAACTCAAGCTAAAATCCAGAAACATTTTTATTGGCCTGGACTACATAAAGATGTAGTTAAATTTTGTCAATCATGTCACACGTGTCAAGTGACAGGGAAACCTCAAGCAGTGATAAAACCAGCGCCCTTAATACCCATTCCAGCATTTGAGGAACCTTTTACGAGGCGTTTTCAGTACCCCAAAATGTATCATGGAGTTCAACCAACCTCTCCCTTTAATGGGTTTGTTGCTTTTCCTAGCACACGGCTTTTTCCCTAGGTGTGGGATTACAATTATGGACACATGGGTTTTTAAACACAAGCAATGTTTATTCCATGAACTCAACTTAACATCTTAAATAAACATTGGATCTCTTAACACCCCTTACTTCAAAGATAACTCAGAAAATATTGCAACAGTAAATAACTCCTGAAAATGTTCTTGAAACTTCCAAGAGACTTAACACCTTTAAACAGAATCACATCAGGTTAAAGGCTTTACAATTACGAGTTTAAATCACCCAAATGATTCAGAGATAGTCTTTCATGGTAGAGATCCAGCTCACTGCAAAACACAGACACACACCCAGCTCTTTTCCTACACACTGCAAAATAAAACTGCAAAACGGCTGACCTGAACTCAGCCCCACCAACTCTCTGACATCACTGTTTTCTGAAAGGTACATTGCTTAAACATCCATGTCTTAAAGGTACTCTCACATTACACTCCCATGCTTGATTACTTTAACCCACCCATTTAAGTAACAGACACCTCTGTTGAGCCCTTCTAGCATCCGCGATCATTTTCAATCTTCCCATGTTGCGAATCTGCATTACGCGGTGTTCTGTATGGATTTTCTGTATCCAACAGCAACTACTGATTGCTTGTTGGAGTAATAGACTACAGGTCACTTATAATCTCTCTATTTTTGGGTCAGTACGGCAATTTAGTAATTCTCATTATTATGGCCATATGTGTGGAAGGAGGCAAGTCAAATCTGGCAAACCCAATGCCCACTCTTTTGTTCAGATTTATTTAAGGTGGTGAATGTGGCACGCACTCCATCTATTCTGTCTTTTGTAACTCTCACTAGATGTTCTCCCCCCCCCCCCCCCCCCCCTTTTTTTTTCCACTAGATTTTCAATTGGGCCGACTATTGTAGGATTGAAAGTCTGTAGATAAATTCTTGAAGTTACTGCAAATCTTGTTCCACTTACCTGTAAAGTATAACACAAAAGATCCATTCTGCTTGGGGTAAAATGCATTAGTTCGTCTGAACATATCTGAAAATTCAAATTTTAAATTTCTCCATTCCTGCTAAAATATAAGTACATCTTCAGCTGTTAACAGGCAAGGATTAATTTTCTGTTCGTTTGAAAAGGGGTGGAATAAAAATTTTCAACTGGACGCTATTCCGTCACCACCCCTATTTGTTTTGACCTAACCAGAAACACAATCCGGGACCCTTTTCTTTAATAATTTCTACCCTTTTTTTTTCTGATCTGAGAATTCTTAACCTCACAGGAAGTGTTAACACAAGTACAATCCAACATTGGATTGGCCATAATCATTTTAGATATCCCAAACTCCAATCAATCATATTGAATTAAAATCATCTCATTCTTACATGGGTGAATTTGTATCCACATGTTGATGACAAATATTCTGGAATCGTGCCTCTGTCCATAAAAACATGACTCCAGGTTTTGTTAGCTGTTTGACTTAAATCACTTAAGCTATGATCTCAAAAGTTACAATTTCAGACAGAAAACATCAATGCTTGAAACAGACACGCACTAATATCATTCATACACCAGCAGTGAAACATATCAAGTGCTTTAAAAGAAGAATAAGCAAAATGAATTGCGTAAATGTCCTTGCGATTTATGTTCTAAACCTTCAAAGAGTCTGTCATTAAAAACTCAAGATTAATTCCCCAGAAAGATAAACCTTAATGGTAACATGACTCCACGAACATTCACATAAACAAAAGAAACACACAGCTCGTAAATCTCAAACAGTTAATCCTCAGCTTCCTCTTGCAGCTACAGATTCTTTAAGGGACAGAATACTTCAAGCTCACACTTTCTTAGTTAAAAATAATAAACAAGATCCACGATTCTTCTTCATTATAAGACTTAAATTATTTATTTAATTAATTTATCTTTTTCTTTTAATTTACACCAATCTTCAACAACTAATTTCATTGGCATCACCTATTCTTGGTTAAATTCAAATCTCAAAGGATTTTCACCCAAACACTTTACGACCTACAAAATCTTTGATTCATAACAGGGGTGATGTAATAGCACAATAAAATTCTCACATTTGTTCCAAATTCCTCTAGAGCATGCTTAAAATTTCTTCTTTTAACTGTCGAATAGTGAGTATTTTAGACAAAGAAGTTTCTAGGTAATTTAAAAACAAATCAATTGCCCGCTGAAATAGTGAACTTTCTGCTCCAATTTCTATTCAAATAGCCCTTATATTTCCTTTAAACCAATTTCAATTCCTTTACTTAACCAATAAATCTTAACAGATTAGTTTTAACTTGTTTTGAAGAATTTGAAGATTGCCGCTGAACTGCAAGCTTATCGCCCGACCTTGACTCAGCCTGTACTTCATCAGCGACCCAACTAATTCTTTATTTGATTAATTTTTGTTATGGCATTTGCTTCTCCGTGATGCAAAAGGCACTATTTCCACCTTCCTTGCCTGGGTACTTCCATCACAATTTGAAAAGGGGCTACCTCTCCCACAAAGTCATAATCAGTGATGTTTCTCCATGGCTGCCCCGGGAACGGCAGTCACGGGGTTCAAATCTTGTTGATGCATCATCTTTGTTTTTGTACGTAGTCAGAATAATCACAACAGCTTTGTCTATCTTGTCACTAATCTGAACCTCCCACTATTTTTTACTGCGCAATGGGGGGTCGGTCGGAGCCCATCCTTGTTTTAGCATTTTGCCAATCAATCGTCTATTCTTTCAGGCAAGGAATGTAATCAGAGTCCCTTTCCCTCCCCATGCTGTGGCGAACCTGAGATCAGCTTTCTCAATGCTCGCTAGCATTGTGAAATCCAGATTTCTGAGACTAATCTTATGACCAATCCCATTTACGAGACTGTGGACTTTCCACAATCCCTGAGACATGCCTTGTGACGTCCCCCTTACTCTATCAAAATTGACTGGCCCCCGGGTTCGGATATGCCTTTTACTCAGTGCCGTTCTAATATGGAGAGTATTGTCAGAGAAAGATAACACTCACCACACCACAACTCTGTCTGCACGGCTAGCTTGGGTATATCTCATCCTCGCCGCCATTTTGTTGCAGGAGTTTTACTGGTAATTAACTATCGCGTCCTTCGTTCCCCAACTAACCAAACAACACTCAAGACTTCAAGTTTCAAATCATGAACTTCTTTATTCAAGCTATAGCAGGGGAGCTCAGCTACCACTAGATGGCTTGCTAGCTCCCCGAGTACAGGAAATACAGATCAATTATACTTTTCTGTGTTATCTCAAGAAATTAACATACGCCAATCAAAAGAATATATTTGTTTCAAAATTATTTATGTCCATTCACTTCTAACAATGAGGATTAAATGATACATTACATATGGGTATAATTACTAAACATAATTAAAGCACATAAATATTATAATATTGCCAAGCACGTTGCAGTCTGTACTTCCTTTTATTACCAGACATACATAAGATTAGAAGTATGCATTATCTGTGGTGTCCTGTTCTCCCGTACCATTGTCTTGTGTTTGTACGGTTCACAGCTGCACGATCAATTGAATTATTGATTGTGTAAAAGCTGTGTGATGATATCCTTGCTATAATTTAAAAGGTCCTTGAGTCTTATCAGTTATGGCAACAGCCTTCTGCCAGCTTGTTGTGTGTGTGTGGGGGAATTCAAGCTTCTCCAGCAGCCCATGTGAGCACTAAGTTTTATTTTAAAGCCTGTATAGGTTTTATACATAAACTTGTGTGATTTGATTCATTAACCCTTTCACTGACCATCTCCAACATGAGAGGATCTAACAATTTCCCCAGGACATTCCGTGGCATTACCATCACTGAATACGTCCTGGGGATTACCGTTGACCAGAAACTGAACTGGACGAGTCATATAAATACTGTGGCTACAAGAGCAGAGCAGTGAGATCGCTGCGCAGGCGGGGGGAGTTGGTACTGTGAGAGAACTGCACGGGCTGGGGGGGTCGGGACAGTGCAGGCGCTGTGCGGACAGAGGGTCAGTCCTGTCCGGGTACTATGTGGGCAGTGGGTCATTCCTGTCCGGGCGCTGTGCGGGCAGAGGGTCAGTCCTGTCCGGGCACTTTGCGGGCTCTATACTCCCGGGACCTGTTTCATCGTTCGCACAAAATTCACTCAAGGCGCAAACCTTTCTCTTTGAGATATTTTCTAATCTCCTCTTCCCATCCGTGACACTGTCCTACTCTACTGGTCGCTGCGACCTTGAATTCTTGGGGGTTCATAAGGCGTTCCATTGCCTTCATTGCCATTTCTATCGCTATCTCTGGGGTTTCTACCGAATTTGGAACAGGGGGAATAAAGTGGTGATGTAAACACGGGTACGGCTTACGGTAATTTCCGGCCTACAAAACTCCCGACAGATTTATGCAACAAAATCTCTCCGGTTTACCTTGTATCCCTGTTAGTACGCATGCAAATAACACACTTCCGAATCTTGGTGGTTTGATCAGTATTGGTCGTGCGCTTGTGGTTTTTCCTGTTTCCAATTGGATTCTAATTCAAATTTTGGGTTCTCTCGGAGTGACTAGGCCACTTCTAGGTCGAGTCCTGTCAGATGTCGCCAGTAATGTTGCTCTGCTTCTCTGGTTATGAATATGGCGGTCAATATGGTCGCCTTCCTTAATCCTAATTATGTTTGCTTTGGAGTCGGCAGGTATCTTTCGATACCACCACAAGGTTCAAACCCGAATACTGATCAAAGAGCCAATACACCAGTTAGTTAGTTCAAAGTCAATACTATTTATTTACACACACAGTAATATCTACTCATGCACAAAGTACTACAAACGAAGCTATCTCTAATGCTAACGCCTATACTTAGCTTCGGGTGCCCACTCAGTCAGAAGAACAATGGCCGTTGTTCGGATCTGAGGTTGTTGGGTTCGAAGTGGTACAGAAGAACAGCTAAGGTCGTCCGTCTGGTAGCGAGCGTTAACCTTGAACTTACTTGCTTCTGGTGCAGCTGGTGGATGGGTCTCTCCGCTTTGAGAGCCAAATCCAAGAGAGCAATTCTCTCGTGGGGGTTCCTTCTTATACCCGGAGGGGCTTTGCGCGCTTTAAGGCGGGCCTTAAACTTGGCCCCAATTAATTGGCTTCGCGACCACTGGTATTGATCTTGACCAATAAAGGGGTGGGTGCCCTGATGGCTGGGCGTGCCTTTGGTGGCCGTTGGCCTTGCTTTGTTTGTGCTTTCGGTTGGGGAACTGGCACTGGGATGTCTGAAACAGTATCAGTTGCTTGAGTGTCTTTCCTTTGACCCCAGAGATGGGCCATCAGTATGCTAATTGACCTATAGTTTCAGTTCCGTCTGGGAGCTGTTTCTCCAATATGCACACAGGTTCTGTGCCTGCTTGTTTCCCTAACATTGTCCACAGTTCCCTTCATTCTTTGCGAGCGTTCATTTTGTATTCTGCAAGTGGCCATCCCAGATGGCTACGCTGCGCCTCGGCATTTCTCTTAAAAGTCAGATATTTTAGTTCAAACTGATCAGAGTCCCTTGTAATTTTGTAACACAGGAGCATTGGTTATCACAGCTTTCAGGCAGTCAAATGCCTGTTGAAAGTCCGCTGTCCATTTAAATTTTCGAAGTTTCTTCAAGTCCATCAGTGGAGCAATCATGTTCCAAAACTTTTGCACAAATGTTCGTTCAAATCCATTCATGCCAAGAAATCGCCCTTTGTCTTTGTCTTGAGGGTATCAAATACTCCTCAAGGAAAGTGACTTGGGCTTTTCCAAATTCACTTTTGGCTAGGTTTGTCACCAAACCCTCCTCCTGAAGTCGATCGAATAACTCCATCAGATGTTTTAAATGGTCTGTCCATGCCTGGCTGAAAATTACCTTATCGTCGAAGTATACCGCACAATTGGGTAATCCTGAAACAACTTTGTTAGTTAACCGTTAAAATGTGGCTGGGGTGTTTTTCATGCCAAATGGCATAATTTTGAATTGGTATAGACCACCTGGAATCACAAAAGCTGAAATCCCCTTCGCCATTTCGGATAAAGGTACCTGCCAGTAACCTTTAAGTAAATCCAATTTGGAAATAAAAGTGGACTGTCCCACTTTCTCAATGCAATCCTCCAAATGTGGGATAGGATAAGAGTCCGTCCTTGTAACTGCATTAACCTTTCTATAGTCCACACACAACAGTTGGGTACTGTGTGGTTTAGGCACCATCACTATTGGTGAGCTCCATTGGCTGCAACCCACTTCAATTATGCCATTGTGCCAATTTTAAAGGGTTAAGTTTATAAGGATGTTTTTGATTGGAACAGCATTTCCCACATCTACATCATGTATAGCCATTTTAGTACTTCCCAATTTATCTCCACAAACTTGCCCATGTGATATCTTTCAGGTCAGTTTGTTTTTCCTCTGGAAGATAACTCAACAATTTATCTCAATTTTTAAGAACATCCTCCCTTTCCAATTTAATTTGAGGTATGTCAAATTCACAGTCATCTGGATTTGGTTCGTCACTTTGAGTTAGAATCATTAAAACCACCTTTTTCTCTCCTTCCCTTTCAAAGTACATTTTAAGCATATTCATATGACACACTCGGTGGGTCTTCTTGCTATCTGGTGTTTTTACCACATAATTCACCTCACTTAATTTCCTTTCAATCTGATAAGGTCCACAAAACCTTGCTTTTAAAGTTTCACCTACCACTGATAACAATACTGAAACTTTATCTTCACTGGCAAAACTACGAACTTTGGATTTCTTGTCCGAGTCCTGTTCCATCACATTTTGTGCAACTTTTAAATTTGTCTAGCCAATTCATCTGCTCTATTTAATCGTTCCCTAAAATTTGAAACTTAATCCAATAATGCAATTTCCGATTTCTCACTCAACAATTTTTCCTTAATCAATTTATGTGGTCGTCTTACCTCATGACCAAAAATTAGTTCAAAAGGACTAAAGTTGGTTGACTCATTAGTTGTATCCCTAATTGCAAACAGTACGAATGGAATTCCTTTCTCCCAATCCTCTGGATAATCGTGACAACATTGTCTTTAATGTCTGATGCCACCTTTCTAATGCTCCCTCTGATTTTTGATGGTTCGCAGTTGATTTAAGTTGTTTTATTCCTAAGCTATCCATAATTTCTTTGAATAACCTTGAGGTAAAATTTGATCCTCGATCCGATTGTATTTCTATGGGTAGTCCATATCTAGTAAAGAATTTAAGTAACTCCTCCACAATCCTTTTTAGCTGTAATATTACATACTGGAATGGCCTCTGGAAACCTGGTAGACACATCCATTATAGTCAAAAGGTATTGATTCCCCCTTTTTGTTTTAGGAAGCGGTCCTACGCAATCAATTAGAACCCTTGTAAAAGGTTCCTCAAATGCTGGAATGGGTATTAAGGGCGCTGGTTTTATCACTGCTTGAGGTTTCCCTATCACTTGACATGTTTGACATGATTGACAAAATTTAACTACATCTTTATGTAGTCCAGGCCAATAAAAATGTTTCTGGATTTTAGCTTGGGTTTTCCTTATTCCCAAATGACCTCCCATTGGTACCTCATGTGCAACTCGCAACACCTCCTTTCTATACCCTACGGGCAATACTACTTGATGAACTTCTGCCCACTGTTCAACCGCCTGCATATGTGCAGGTCTCCATTTTCTCATCAAGATATCACTTTTACAGTAATAACACTCTGGTATACTCTCAGATTCCTCTTCCGTATATGCTTTCTGATATATCCGTTTTATTTCTATATCTTTCTGTTGCAACTCCGCCAATTATCCTGAACTCAAAATATCGCCTCATCCTCCACCTGTTCTTGTTCTTTTTCAACCATCTGATCAAAAATCGATAATTGCACTTCAACTTCACCTTCACTCTTTGATTTCTCCTCTTGTCTTAACCTGTGACTTTGCGATCCTGTTACTACGCAATCTGGAAAAATCCCAGGATATTCGTCCTTCAACACCTTCACTTGTCTGAATTTCCACTGGCTTAACCACAGTAGGCATCACTCCCACCTGCAATCCAGCTATATCATTACCCAAGATAAACTGTATTCCTGGACAAGATAGTTTCTCTATTACTCCTTCTACCACTTCGCCACTCTTCACTGGACTTTCCAACCTTACCTCATATAATGGAACGCTACTGCTCTCACCCTGAATCCCAGATATTACCACCTTTTCTGGCAACATTCTTCCCAAACTACATAACTCCCCATCTCTTACCATCAAAGATTGACTAGCTCCCGTATCTCTAAAAATTGTGACTTCTTTACCTGCTCCTCCTGATACACATGAGTAAACGTTACCCACAGAAATAAATTCTTTAAAGACATCTGACACCTTCTTATCAATCGCGTCTTGAACAGGCTGTACACTCTTTTGCACCTCCTTCGCTTCCCTTGGGCTTTCCTTTACCACTCTAACAAACCCCACTGTCTTATCCTGTTTTACCAAATCAGCCTTCCCAGTGCTTTTCTTCAACCACCAACACTGACTTTCCATGGCCTAGTTTATGACAGTGAAAACATTTGAAAATTTTCATTTCTTTTCACCCTCCTGGATTTCTTTTTTAATCTGAGGTACACTCTCCTTATTATCTTCCATAAGATCACCTTTACTTTTACCACTTGAGTATTTCTCATATCCCCAGTTTCTATCCCTCACCGGCTGAAACTGATGGCGGAAACCAAGCTTTGATTTATGAACTAATTCATAATCTGCCATTTCTGCTGCTAAACTCTCTGCTCTTCCACATGAGTTCTCACTACACCAGGAATTGAATTTTTAAATTCCTTCAAAAGTATGACCAAATTCTTTCCTTAAATTTCTAAACCTTTGTCTATAAGCTTCGGGCACTAGTTCATATTGTCATGTGAGAGTACCTTTAAGAAATGGATGTTTAAGCCATGTACCTTTAAGAAAACAGTGATGTCCGAGACTGGGTGGAGCTGAGGTTAGGTCAGCCATTTTGCAGTTTAGTTTTGCAGTTTGAAAAAGCAGATTGTGTGTGTCTGTGTGTTTCCAGAGAGCTGCAGTTTGGAGAAAAAGAGCTTGGGGTGTGTCTGTGTTTGCAGCGAGCTGGATCTCTGCCATGAAAGACTATCTCTGGATCATTTGAGCGATTTAAACTCAATAGTAAAGCCTTTAACCTGATGTGATTCTGTTTAAAAGTGTTAAGTCTCTTGGAAGTTTGAAGGAACATTTTAAGGAGTTATTTACTGTTGCAATATTTTCTGAGTTATCTTTGAAGTAAGGGGTGTTAAGAGATCCAATGTTTATTTAAGATGTTAAGTTGAGTTCAAGGAATAAACATTGCTTGTGTTTAAAAACCCATGTGTCCATAATTGTAATTCCACACCTAGGGAAAATGCCGTGTGCTCGGAAAAGCAACAAATCCATTAAAGGGACAGGTTGGTTGAACTCCATGATACATTTTGGGGTTCTGAAAACACCTCGCCCATAACAACTGGGGGTTCGAGGGGGATGAAAGGCTATCTATTAGATTGGCTTTTGTGAACTTAAAGACAGTGAAGGATTGTTGGGGAGAGTGTTGTGAACAATGGCTCTTTCAGAGGCTCAGAAGATTTTAGGGGTGGAGAATGTTACACATAGTACTTATGGACAGAAACGAAAAGCAGACTGCTAGATTTGGCAAGAACATTGCAGTTAACATTACCTGACAAAATGCGAAAAGATGAGGTAATTATGTCGGTGGTTAAGCATATAAAGTTGCTTGAGATAGAGTTTGACTCATTGGAAATGGCAAAAATTCAGTTGCAAATTATAAACAAATGGAACATGAGAAAGAATTAAAGCGGCTGGCATACGAGAGTGAGAAGAGAGGAAAAAGAAAGAGAGAGGAAAAAGAAAGAGAGAGGAAAAAGAAAGAAGAGAGGAAAAAGAAAAGGAGAAAAGAAAGAATAGCCCTAGCAGAACGAAAAAAAAAAGAAAGGGAGATACAGATCAGGGAAAAAGATAAAGAGAGGGAGTTTGAACTTCAGAAAATGGCCATGAAACATGACAATCAGTTAAAATTGGCAGACGTAAAGGGAAACGTGCAGTTGGATGATAATGATGAGGATAGTGAGAAAGAGCGTCAAAGTCGAAGGCTTGGTGGGACTCTATTTAAATATGTTCAAGCATTGCCAAGGTTTGACGAGAAGGAATTGGAAGTCTTTTTCATTTTCTTTGAGAAGGTAGCTAAACAAATGAAATGCTAACAGGCCATGTGGGTGCTACTGATTCAAACAAATCTGGTAGGTAGAGCTAGTGAAGTGTTTGCACCACTACCGGAGGAGGTATTTGGAACATGTGGGGAAGTGAAGAAATCCATCTTAAGTGCATATGAGCTAGTGCCTGACGCTTGCAGACACAGGTTTAAAAATTTAAGGAAAGAATTTGGTCAAACATACATGGAGTTTGAAAGGCTCAAACAGAGTAATTTTGATAGGTGGATAAGGGTTTTGAAAATAGACCAAACGTATGAAGCTAGAAATTATACTTTTGGAGGAGTTTAAAAATTCAATTCCTGATGTAGTGAGAACTCTTGTGGAAGAACAGAGGGTTAAAACTGCGAGATTAGCAGCGGAAATGGCAGATGATTATGAATTAGTTCATAAATCAAAGATTGGTTTCCGACATTAGTTTCAGCCGGTGAGGGATAGAAACTGGGGACATGAGAAATACTCAAGTGGTAAAGGTAATCTGATAGGAGACAATAAAGCAATTGTATAGGGTGTTGCTGAGGCCGCATCTGGAGTATTGTGTTCAGTTTTGGTCTACTTACCTGAGAAAGGACATATTGGCACTGGAGGGAGTGCAGAGGAGATTCACTAGGTTGATCCCAGAGTTGAGGGGATTACATTATGACGAGAGGTTGAGTATACTGCGACTGTACTCATTGGAGTTTAGAAGGATGCGGGGGGATCTTATTGAGACATATAAAATTATGAAGGGAATAGATAGGATAGATGCGGGCAGGTTGTTTCCACTGGTCGGGGAATGCAGAACTAGGGGGCATAGCCTCAAAATAAGGGGAGGTAGATTAAGGACGGAGTGTAGGAGGAATTTCTTCACCCAAAGGGTTGTGAATCTCTGGAATTCCTTGCCCAGTGAAGGAGTTGAGGCTCCTTCTTTAAACGTTTTTAAGAAAAAGATAGATGCCTCTCTAAAGAATAAAGGGATTCGGGGATATGGTGTACGGGCCGGAGAGTGGAGCTGAGTCCACCAAGATCAGCCATGATCTCGTTAAATGGCGGAGCAGGCTCGAGGGGCCAGATGGCCGACTCCTGTTCCTAGTTCTTATGTTCTTATGTAATAAAGAGTGTACCTCAGATTAAAAAGGAAATCCAGGAGGGTGGAAAAGAAATTAAAAGTTTCAAATGTTTTCACTGTAATAAACTAGGCCATGTAAGTCCGTGTTGGTGGTTGAAGAAAAGCACATTGAAGGCTGATGTGGTAAAACAGGATAAGACGGTGGGGTTTGTTAGTGGTCAAGGGAAGCGAAGGAGGTGCAAACTATCTTGTCCAGGAATACAGTTCATCTTGGGTAATGATACAGCTGGATCGCAGGTGGGAGTGATGCCCACTGTGGTTGATAAGCCATTGGATAATCAGTCAACTGAAGTGTTGAAGGACAAATATCCTGGGATTTTTCCGGGTTGTGTAGTAACCAGGTCGCAAAGTCACAGGTTAAGACGAGGAGAAATCGAAGAGTGAAGATGAAGTTCAAGTGTAATTATCAGAAACAATTTTTGATCAGATGGTTGAAAAAGAACAAGAACAGGTGGAGGATGAGGCGGATATTTTTAGTTCAGGAAAGTTGGCGGAGTTCCAACAGAAAGATGTAGAAATAAAACGGACATATCAGAAAGCATATACGGAAGACGGATCTGAGAGTATACCAGAGTGTTATCACCGTAAAAATGATGTATTGATGAGAAAATGGAGACCTGTACATATGCCGGCAGATGAAAAGTGGGCAGAGGTTCATCAAGTAGTATTGCCGGTAGGGTATAGAAAGGAGGTGTTGCGAGTTGCACATGAGGTACCAGTGGGAGGTCATTTGGAAATACGGAAAACTCAAGCTAAAATCCAGAAATATTTTTGACAAATGTTGAATTCTTTACCCGTCAGTCTGGCCTCAATAAAACTTGAGATAGATTTGTCGGCATAATATTATTTATTTTTAACCAACTTGCAAGTCTGACTCGCTTCTCAGGGCCACAGAACCAGTCTCCTGGACCCCTTGGAAACGAATGAGGTCCGAGACAAAGGGATCTCTGGAAATACATTCAAATGGCATCAGGTTTCACATACACATTCCCATCAGTCATCCTATACCCCTCCTGACCTGGCCATATATCCTAATTGGCTCACTTCTCATTCCTTAACCCTGGGCCTCTTGTTACCCAGCATCCTTTTCCCCTTCCTCCATCAGAGCCCTCCCCCCTTCCTTGCCATGCTTTCTGAATCTCTTTGTCTCTTATTTGTGAACTCACTACCATCAGTCTGGCTCGCATCTACATTACTGTAACTAATGTTTGAACAAACTATTTTATATCACATTCGGATTTCCCTCCTTTTATCATTTCATGATAACCTATCTATTCAATCTGGAGCTATGGCTCCTCATCTAATAAGATTTGTCGCTGCATTTCCAATTCCTGTAGCAGCCCCCCTTCATCTGCTGCACCCTCGTAGATCCTAATAGCCAAGATTCTAGGGGCGTCTATTTGTTCCAATGCACCCCGCATTCTACGCATTTAAGGATGGCCAGGCCCACAAAGATGCAGCCGAGTGCCACTGCTAAATACATAGCCATATTTATCAACCAGTCCTTCCAACCTCCAAATCCCCAGTTACCCCAAGAGCCAGGGTCCTGCATTCCGTCCAGGTGATCCCGTATGCGATCCATAAATTTAGTGATGTTAGCGGTTAGGTCTTGAATTTCCATGATCCACTGCCCTCCTTACCATAGGCCCCAGATCCTTGGCATGGTACTAGTCGTGGACCTGACATGTAATATGAGGGCCCACAGAAGCTGACTGTGGCCATAAATGTGGTGGTGTTGTCACAAAATCGGCTGTACCTTTTCCCGTTACTGTGGCTGTAATCTTGACTGGCCATTTGGTCCCAATTAATGGCCGGTATTTGTCCTCCAACTCCCTGTTTTGTCCGGTTCTGTCATAGGCCAGGGTAACGTGGTGCAGTGAATGTTCAATGTCTAACGTCCACCACTGGGGAGTGAAAGAAATATAGCACTGTTGTCTCATCCTCCATGATTGAACCGTTACCCCTTCGTCTCTGCACTCTAGCTGTAGCTGGAAGATGCACAGTAAATCTCGGGCCAACAAGTTACAGTCCAATCCAGTAGTCACCACAAACTGATGATCCGCAGACTTATTCTCGTACGTGACTGTCACAGGTTCAGAAATAGGATACTCACACGCCTGTCCTTGGAACCCCAACAAATGCTGGGTGTGGCCGGATAGTGGTAGTCGAATTCTGATTGCACCGAAGACATGGCTGCTCCAGTGTCGATTACAAATGGGCAGTGTTGATCTCCTATCTGCAGAGAAATAATAGGTTCCCTCTCCGATTGGAGAGTCCTTATGACTAAATTAGCTAGTCAATCCTGTGTTGGGAAAGGGTTTGCCTGGGAGAGGTCAGTGTACCTCGTCTGTCCTCCCCTTGGTGGGTACCCCCTCCTTTGGGTTGGGTAGTCTCCTTCTGCTGCCCGTCTTTTAAAGGGGCATTCCTGTTATCAGTGATCTGCACGGCCGCAATTAAAACATATATTGTTCCCTCTATATCTGCCCCGTCCTCTTTTCCCAGTAGAGCAATGGCCCCTCAGATGGGGTGGCAGTTGTGAAGCTGTTGGTGCATACGGTGGGCCATAAAGAGGAGCTGAGGGTCCATTTGGGTTGGTTTGATATCCTACCCCATGTTGATCCACGCACCCAAGGTCACAATATTGGGGTTCCAGCTGGTAAGCCACCGTATCTGCCGCTGGGTGGGGTCTCAGATCATCCTTTTTCATTCCATACTCAGTCTTAATCTTTGTAACTGAACCTCCTTCCTGGCCTACACCCTCCTTCCAATAAAATCTGACTGCCCTGGCCACCTGAGAAGGGTCGTTCTCTGTCCAATTCAGGTTATTACATTTCACGGCAGTAGCCACGGAAGGTGGTAGGCAATGCATTAACATAGCACAATATTGAGGGGAATTCTGACCATTTTTGTACGGCAGGTCGCCTGACTGCCCACGGTAGATTTCATCAAAACGTTCCAGAAATTCCTCTGGCACTTCAGTCTTTGTAGGTTTGAGGTCTAAGATAGCAGAAATGTGTATGGGCTTTTGAAATGTGACCTTCAACGCATTCAGGATTTGTGCCCGTCTATCATCGTCCAAAGCATGGGCTTGCTGAAGTGCGGCGTGGCTAGCATAATTCAAGTGATTGAGATGATTGCGGTACTCTGCTGGTGTTGAAACCTGCTGGACTAGGGCCCAGAGGTCCCTTGAATCAGCTTGATAAACTGAGATGGTAGTTCTCAGATAATCCACGAAAGCAGCAGGAGATTTCTTCCTGTCTGGGATTGCAGCCAGAGTAGCCATCATCTCACTGGGTCTCCGTGGGAAATAAACGTCTATCGTGGGCTGGGCTGCCGCCGTTACCGCGTCAGGATTTGGTATTTTCCTAGTCGGCAACTGTCTGAGTCTCACTAGGGGGCGCTCTAGCGAATTGCTCTGGCTCTTCAAAGACTTTGATGTCCTTCCCTGCCACTCTGGGGAGCTCCAGTTCCTCAGAACCATTCCCATCCTCTTTCTTTGTTCTCATACTTTTCTGTCCTACCATATCGGTCTGAAGGGATCTAGGTGGTATGCGTGATTGTTTCTGGATAGGATCAGGCCCCTCTCTCTTTATCCGAGATCGGGCCTTAGAGCTAACTGGGCTTGTTGAACAGAGCTCCCCTTCTCTAACAGACAGTGAAGATGCTGAAATCGGACCCAAGCTATCAATCGAAGGGGCTGGAGAGGCTGGCATGATTTGAATCTGGGGAGCAGTGACTGGATATAAATTATGATACCCTGGTGGTTCTGGAATTAGTGCAGACAATGCTACTGGTGCAGTCGGGATTCTACCCGCATACCAAGCATACAAAGCAGCAAAGATTAGTGGGAGACTAAGCACACATAGTAGCAAAGATCAGTGGGAGACTAGAGGACTGGGCAATCTTTAGGGGGCAACAGAAAGCTACTAAAAAAGCTATAAAGAAGAGTAAGATAGATTATGAGAGTAAACTTGCTCAAAATATAAAAACAGATAGTAAAAGTTTACTCAAATATGTAACACAAAAAAGAGTGGCTCAGGTAAATATTGGTCCTTTCGAGGATGAGAAGGGAGATTTAATAGTGGGAGATGAGGAAATGGTTGAGGAACTGAACAGGTTTTTTGGGTTGGTCTTCACAGTGGAAGACACAAATAACATGCCAGTGACTGATGGAAATGAGGCAATGACAGGTGAGGACCTTGAGATGATTGTTATCACCAAGGAGGTAGTGATGGGCAAGCTAATGGGGCTAAAGGTAGACAAGTCTCTTGGCCCTGATGGCATGCATCCCAGAGTGCTAAAAGAGATGGCTAGGGAAATTGCAAATGCACCAGTGATAATTTACCAAAATTCACTCGACTCTGGGGTGGTCCCAGCGGATTGGAAATTAGCAAACGTGACACCACTGTTTAAAAAAAGGAGGTAGGCAGAAAGCGGATAATTGTAGGCCAGTGAGCTTAACTTCGGTAGCAGGGAAGATGCTGGAATCTATCATCAAGGAAGAAATAGCGAGGCATCTGGATGGAAATTGTCCCATTGCGCAGACGCAGCATGGGTTCATAAAGGGCAGGTCGTGCCTAACTAATTTAGTGGAATTTTTTGAGGACATTACCAGTGCGGTAGATAACAGGAAGCCAATGGATGTGGATTTCCAGAAAGCATTTGACAAGGTGCCACACAAAAGGTTGCTGCATAAGATAAAGATGCATGGCATTAAGGGGAAAATAGTAGCATGGATAGAAGATTGTTTAATTAATAGAAAGCAAAGAGTGGGGATTAATGGGTGTTTCTCTGGTTGGCAATCAGTAGCTAGTGGTGTCCCTCAGGGATCAGTGTTGGGACCACAACTGTTCACAATTTACATAGATGATTTGAAGTTGGGGGACCAAGGGCAATGTGTCCAAGTTTGCAGACGACACTAAGATAAGTGGTAAAGCAAAAAGTGCAGAGGATACTGGAAGTCTGCAGAGAGATTTGAAATCTCTAAGACTAATTTGAAATGGCTAAGTGAATGGGCTAGGGTCTGGCAGATGGAATACAATGTTGACAAATGTGAGGTTATCCATTTTGGTAGAAATAACAGCAAAAGGGATTATTATTTAAATGATAAAATATTAAAACGTGCTGCTGTGCAGAGAGACCTGGGTGTGCTAGTGAATGAGTCGCAAAAAGTTGGTTTACAGGTGCAACAGGTGATTAAGAAGGCAAATGGACACCGGGCGGGTATTAGAAGAATGGGGGACCTGTTCATCGATAGGCCATTTGTGAGCCTAGGGGCACTGGAGGAGAAGTTTGAGCTACCCCCGGGAAATGCATTCAGATCTATGCAGGTGAGGGATTTTGTGAGGCGACAGGTCAGGGAATTCCCGCTGCTCCCGACACAGGAAATTCAAGACAGGGTGATCTCGGGTGTATGGGTCAGGGAGGGCAAGGATTCGGCAATACACCAAGAGATGAAACAAGAGGGGGAAGCGCTAGCAGAAGAGTTGAAGGGTAAATGGGAGGAGGAGCTGGGGGAGGAGATCGAAGAAGGTTTGTGGGCTGATGCCCTGGGTAGGGTCAATTCCTCCTCCTCGTGTGCCAGGCTCCGCCTGATACAATTTAAGGTGGTTCACAGAGCACACTTGACCGGGGCAAGGTTGAGTAGGTTCTTTGGGGTTGAGGACAGATGTGGAAGGTGTTCAGGGAGTCCGGCGAACCATGTCCATATGTTTTGGTCATGCCCGGCACTGGAGGGGTTCTGGAGAGGAGTGGCGGGAGCAATATCTCAGGTGGCGAAAGTCCGGGTCAAGCCAAGCTGGGGGCTAGCAATATTTGGAGTAGTGGACGAGCCGGGAGTGCAGGAGGTGAAAGAGGCCGGCATTCTGGCCTTTGCGGCCCTGGTAGCCCGGCGAAGGAACTTGCTAATGTGGAAGGAGGCGAAGCCCCCTAGCGTGGAGGCCTGGACAAACGACATGGCTGGGTTCATAAAGTTGGAAAGGATTAAGTTTGCCTTAAGTGGGTCTGCACAGGGGTTCTACAGGCGGTGGCAACCGTTCCTAGACTACCTCGCGGAGCGTTAGAGGAAGGTCGGTCAGCAGCAGCAGCAACCCTGGGGGGGGGGGGGGGGAGGGGAGGGGGAACGAGAAATTGCTTGAGGGGACGGACGAGTGGGGGATAACATGGAGGGTGGGGGAGACTGGCACGAACGGGCGAGAGCCAGTGCATAAAGCTCTGTAAATATATCATCTTACCATGTATATATCTTGCTCAGGGCGATTTTGTGTTATTTTGTTACGGGGGGGGGGGGCGGCGGGGGGGGAGGTTTATTGTTTGTAAGGGGAATGGAAGGCAAATGGAATTTTGTCCTTCATTGCTAGAGGGATGGAGTTTAAGACTAGGGAGGTTATACTGCAATTGTATAAGGTGTTAGTGAGGCCACACCTGGAGTATTGTGTTCAGTTTTGGTCTCCTTACTTGAGAAAGGACGTACTGGCACTGGAGGGTGTGCAGAGGAGATTCACGAGGTTAATCCCAGAGCTGAAGGGGTTGGATTACGAGGAGAGGTTGAGTAGACTGGGAATATGTACTCGTTGGAATTTAGAAGGATGAGGGGGGATCTTATAGAAACATATAAAATCATGAAGGGAATAGATAGGATAGATGTGGGCAGGTTGTTTCCACTGGCGGGTGAAAGCAGAACTAGGGGGCATAGCCTCAAAATAAGGGGAAGTAGATTTAGGACTGAGTTTAGGAGGAACTTCACCCAAAGGGTTGAGAATCTATAGAATTCCTTGCCCAGTGAAGCAGTAGAGGCTCCTTCATTAAATGTTTTTAAGATAAAGATAGATAATTTTTTGAAGAATAAAGGGATTAAGGGTTATGCTGTTCGGACCGGAAAGTGGAACTGAGTCCACAGAAGATCAGCCATGATCTCATTGAATGGTGGAGCAGGCTCGAGGGGCCAGATGGCCTACTCCTGCTTCTAGTTCTTATGTTCTTATACCTGACATGGTCCAATTCTCTGGGTCCTCATCTCCTTCTGTCAATGCAAGGCCAGCCATTGAACTACGTAGCTCTTTTTTTAAAACTCGAGTCCACCCTCACTTTATTGCGTGTTTTTTGAATGCACACTCCTTTTTCAAGATCTCCAGAGTTTTCTGGTTCCCCCTTTCACAAATTGGAATCCCCATTTTATGGGCATTTTCTTGCCAACTTAATAACATGATCTTATCCCTCTCATGTTGACAATATTGTCTCCGTAATCTAATTAACTCTTTAGCTTTTATACTTTGGCTCTCTTTTTAAAACAATTATTTGCCTATTTACAACGAATGGCAATTTTTGCGACTTGGCAAAATTATTTAAAAGGTTTTAGCAGTGTTCTTTTAAAACTTAAAATGTTTGAAAATTCAAATTGAATTACTGCAACCTGCAAGCTTAGCACTGATCTCAACTCGGAACTGAATTTACGATTTGCTGAACACAAACTTGTATAACTTTTACAACTTAATTAAATCTTTATCTTAATTTTTCTTTTAACAAGTTTTTCTTACATTCACAAAAATGTTGGCTGCTATCAATGAGGGAGCAGTTAGCTGAGGTGATTTATACCGGAGCAAAGTCAGCTGTCATCTCCAGATTTACACTTTTTAAAATGCTGTCAGTGAGTTTCTTTAAGTTTCTATTAATTCACAAATAAAATGAGATAAATATTATTTCAAGTAATTCAAACTTAAGATTCTGGCAATTTCAATCAATTGCTTGCTAAAATAACAACGTTTATCAAAGAGGTGGAGAAATCCACTGGTTTCCTTTAATTAATTCAAAACGTAACTTTGCTGGAGTTCACTGACTCGAAGGAAAGGTATCCAATTACACCACAAGCTGCCTGTTATCTCCAGCTGCTGTTAACCCTTTGAGAGACTTCTGCTTTAACTAACATGCAGCATCCGGTTTGTTTTAAAATTTATCGTTTCTCGCCACTACAGTCCAAGGATACAATTTTAGCTTAATCAACTATAGTTTTAAAAACACTCTCGTGGAACTGAACCATCTTTCCGATGTCCCATCAGTTCATCAAAAACACTCGTAGAACTAAACCATCTTTCCAGATGTCCCATCAGTTCAAGTTTCTAATCCCCAGACTGACCTTTGATTTCGTCGAGACGATCTTTCCGTACCAACCGCGAGTGACCAGGCCATGAGAAATGGGGAAAACCGATGCGTGTCATTTTCCAGCTACACACATTGTGGGCCGTTTCCACTTTCCTTGTCCAAAATCAGTCTAATTCTGATTTCGCAGTTGGTCGGTAACCGTCTGGAGAAATCCCGGGTTTCCGGCACCAAATGAGAAATGGTGAATTCTTTACCCGTCAGTCTGGCCTCCATAAAACTCTAGATGGATTTGTAGGTATAATATTATTTATTTTTAACCAACTTGCAAGTCTGAGTCGCTTCTCTTCTCAGGGACACAGAACCAGCCTCCTGGACCCCTTAGAAAAGAATGAGGTCCGAGACAAAGGGATCTCTGCAAATACATTCAAATAGCGTCAGGTTTCACATACACATTCCCATAGGTCATCCTGTACCCCTCCTGACCTGGCCATACATCCTAATTGGCTCACTTCTCATTCCTTAACCCTGGGCCTCTTGTTACCCAGCATCCTTTTCCCCTTCCTCCATCAGAGCCCTCCCCCCTTCCTTGCCATGCTTTCTGAATCTCTTTGTCTCTTATTTGTGAATTCACTACCGTCAGAGTGGCTCGCATCTACATTACTGTAACTAATATTTGAACTAACTATTTTATATCACATTCGTCATTTTTATTGGCCTGGATTACATAACGATGTAGTTAAATTTTGTCAATCATGTCAAGTGATAGGGAAACCTCAAGCAGTGATAAAACCAACGCCCTTAATACCCATTCCAGCATTTGAGGCACCTTTTACAAGGGTCCTAATCGATTGTGTAGGACTGCTTCCTAAAACAAAAAGTGAGAATCAATATATTTTGACTGTAATGGATGTGTCTACTAGGTTTCCAGAGGCCATTCCAGTACGTGATATTACAGCTAAAAGGATTGTGGAGGAGTTACTTAAATTCTTTACTAGATATGGACTACCCACAGAAATTCAATCGGATCAAGGAACAAAATTTACTTCAAAGTTGCTCATGGAAGTTATGGCTAGCTTAGGAATAAAACAATTTAAAATCAACTGCGTACTATCCAGAATCGCAGGGAGCGTTAGAAAGGTGGCATCAGACATTAAAGACAATGTTGAGGGCGTATTGTCAAGATTATCCAGAGGATTGGGATAAAGGAATCCCATTCGTATTGTTTGCAATTAGGGATGTACCTAATTTTGTCCTTTTGAACTAATTTTTGGTCATGAGGTCAGAGGACCACTTAAATTGATTAAGGAAAAATTGGTGGGTGAGAAATCGGAAATGACACTATTGGATTACGTGTCAAATTTTAGGGAACGATTGAATAGAGCAGGTGAATTGGCTAGACAACATTTGAAAGTTGCACAAAAAGTGATGAAACGGGTAGCGGACAAGAAATCCAAAGTTCGTAGTTTTGCCAGTGGAGATAAAGTTTTAGTGTTGTTACCAGTGGTAGGTGAGCCTTTAAAAGCTAGGTTTTGTGGACCGTATCAGATTGAAAGGAAATTAAGTGAGGTGAATTATGTGGTAAAAACACCAGATAGAAGGAAGACTCACCGAGTGTGACATGTGAATATGCTGAAAAGGTACTTTGAAAGGGAAGGAGAGAAAAAGGAGGTTTTAATGATTCTAACTCAAAGTGACGAACCAAATCCAGATGACTGCGAATTTGACATACCTCAAATTAAATTGGAAAATGAGGATGTTCTTAAAAATTGGGATAAATTGTTAAGCTACCTTCCAGAGGAGAAACAAACTGACCTGAAAGAGTTACTGATATCACATGGGCAAGTTTGTAGAGATAAATTGGGAAGTATTCAAATAGCTATACATGATGTAGATGTGGAAAATGCTGTTCTTATCAAACAACATCCATACAGACGTAACCCTTTAAAATTGGCACAGGTTAACAGAGAGATTGAGAGTATGCTTAAAAATGGCATAATTGAAGTGGGTTGCAGCCAATGAAGCTCACCCATACTGATGGTACCTAAACCAGATGGTACCCAACGTTTGTGTGTGGACTATCGAAAGGTGAATGAAGTTACAAGAACGGACTCTTATCCTATCCCACGTTTGAAGGATTGCATTGAGAAAGTGGGACAATCTGCTTTTATTTCCAACTTCCAGACATGGAAAGAGCATTTAAAACATCGTAAGGAGTTTTTCGATCGACTTCAGGAGGCGGGTTTGGTGATGAACCTAGCCGAAAGTGAATTTGGAGAAGCCCGAATCATTTTCATTGCGGAGTTTCCGATACCCTCAAAACGAAGGGAAATAATGCGATCTCCTAGCATGAATGAATTTGATCGAACATTTGTGCAAACGTTTTGTGGAGTGATTACTCCACTGATGGAATTGCTGAAGAAACGTAAAAAATTTCAATGGACAGCAGACTTTCAACAGGCACTTGACTGCCTGAAAGCTGTTGTTCCTGTACTGGAGAATTGCAAGGAGCTCTGTGGTCAGATTGAACTAAATTATCTGATTCTGAAGAGAAATGCCGAGGAGTAGAGGAATGGATGAATCGTGCAGAGACTTTGTTCAAAGAGACTGTCAATCGAGAAGGATTTCGGTTGGATGAAGAAGAACAAAGAAAAATGGACTATATTATTATACCTGTTTGCGTGTGTTTTTATTTTTAAACAAAAATATATTTACTGTGTACATTTCTTAGTGGATGGTGCAAAAGTGAAAAATGAAACCATCTTGAAGTTGATGGTTTATTTTTTTTTCTTGGGGGGGGGGGGGGAAGTGTCATGCGAGAGTACCTTTAAGACATGGATGTTTAAGCAATGTGCCTTTAAGAAAACGGTGATGTCAGAGAGTGGGTGGAGCTGGGCTTTAGATCAGCCATTTTGCAGTTAAGTTTCTGTTTGAAAAGAGCTTGGGAGTGCCTGTGTTTGCAGTGAGCTGGATCTCTGGCCGAAAGACTATCTCTGGATCATTTGGGTGATTTAAACTGATAATAGTAAAGCCTTTAACCTGATGTGATTCTGGTTAAAGAAGTTAAGTCTCTTGGAAGGTTGAAGGAACATTTTGAGGAGTTATTTACTGTTGCAATATTTTCTGAGTTATCTTTGAAGTAAGGGGTGTTAAGAGATCCAATGTTTATTTAAGATGTTAAGTTGAGTTCATGCAATACACATTGTTTTGTGTTTAAAAAAACATTTGTCCATAATTGCTGTCGAACGAGCCGTGTGCTGGGAAAAGCAACAATTACATTAAAAGGGGAGGTTGGTTGAGCTCCATGATACATTTTGGGGTTCTGAAAATGCCTCGCCCATAACAACAGGAAATATCTATATTCTGTGACCTGCTGTGTTACTGTTTTGAAGGTTTGAAGCCTTTTGGATGTTTGAAGGAACATTTTGAGGGATTATTAGTGGTGTATTATTTTCAGGGTCATCTTTGAAGTAAGGGGTGTTAATGGGTCCAATGTTTATTTAAGATGTTCAGTTGAGTTCATGGAATAAACATTTGTTTTGTGTTTAAAAACCACGTGTCCATAATTGTAATATTACACCTTGGGAACAAGCCGCATGCTCGGAAAAGCAACAAATCCATTAAAGGGAGAGGCTGGTTGAACTCCATGATACATTTTGGGGTTCTGAAAACACCTCGCCCATAAAAATATGCACCTAAGATGGATTTTTTCACCTCCTCATACGTCCCAGAACCACCTCCGTGAGTGATGCAAACTCTTCTCGAGCTCGGTCTACCAGCTTTGTTTGAATCAGTTGTTGCTCTTTTTAGCCTTAGTTTATTAGCTCTGATTATGTCACCTTTGCTCACGAGTCGCCAGGTATCTTTCTGATACCGCCACGTGGTTCAAGCTCGAGTTATGATTAATAAGTCAGCACACCGCTTAGTAAGATTGAAATCAACGGTCATTTATTATGTATAGCAATCAATACTTACACAATAATCCTACTATCTATATCAAAACCTACCACTACTGGCCAATACTTAACTTTAGGAGATGGCCCACCAGGTCAGGGAAATGAATGGTTTATCGAATTGGATCTGGCCTGCGGGATTCAAAACGGTGATATGGGTCGATGGCTAGGAATCTCTATCGGGTAGCGATCGCTGGAGTCAGACTTACTGTTTCTGGCCTATGTTCTTGCGAAGGTTGCGAGCAGGTGAAGAAGGGAGAGAGAGAGCGATCTGAACTTGGCCCCTCAATTTATAGGGCCCAGGGGCTTCCCACCTCCCGGGGCGGCCCTTGACCCTGAGTCCCAAGTGATTGGACTTGTTCCCAATCACTGGTTTCGATATGCTCCAATAATGGGGCGATTCCTCGATCGGGGGGTGGTCGTTCACCTGTCTTTGTTTTGGCCACTGCAAGCGCCGAAAGGTCTGGCCCGGCATTCAATTGCTAATATGTTGCAATTGTACCCGAGGATAGCCGATTAAGCTGCAGATGTCTGGGTTGATGTGCTGCTAATAGTCTTGGGTATCGATCTGGGCCGACTTCCCCAGATCCGAATACGCTATTCTGTCTGCAGTTGTCCGTTTGTGTCCTGATGGCTGCTTTTCCCATCAGCCTTTTCGGTTAGCCTTTTTAAATCGGGTTTTGGCCAAATGAAGAGGGAATCAGCCATTTTAGGTGGCTACACAGTCAGACCTACATGTCCTGTGGCCATTTCATTTGTTTAGCTACCTTCTTCTCATCAAACCTTGGCAATGCTTGGACATATTTAAATAGATTCCCACCAAGCCTTCGACTTTGACGCTCTTTCTCACTATCCTCCAACTGTACGTTTCCCTTTACGTCTGCCAATTATTACTGACTGTCATGTTTCATGGCCATTTTCTGAAGTTCAAACTCTCTCTCTTTATCTTTTTCCCTGATCTGTATCTCCCTTTCTCCTTTTTGTTTGCTCGGGCCATTCTTTCTTTTCTCCTTTCTTCTCCTTTTCTTTTTCCTCTCTTTCGTATTCAAGCTGCTTTAATTTTTTCTCGTTCCATTTGTTTAATTTGCAACTGAATTTTTGCCATTTCCAAAGAGTCAAACTGCATCTTAGGCAACTTTAAATGCTTAGTCACCCCATAATTACCTCATCTTTTCGCATTTTGTCAGATAATGTTAACTGCACTGTTTTTGCCAAATCTAACAGTCTGCTTTTAGTCTCTGTCCGTAAGGTACTGCATGTGACCGTCTCCACCCCCAAAAGGTTCAGAGCCTCTGAAAGAGCCATTGTCCACAACACACTCCCCACTTAAACTAAAATACCACACCTGAAAATCAACCACAATATGCTCACCCCTGATTGTCTTTAAGTTCACTAAGCCAATCTAATAGATAGACTTTAATCCCCCTCGAGCCCCCAATTGTTATGGGTGAGGGTTTAGAGAATCCCAATGTGTATCATGGAGTTCACCTGACCCACAACTTTTCATAGATTGTGGTATGCAGAGCACACAGCTCAGTCTACAGGTATGGTACAGCAGAAATGGACGAGTATTTTTCAAAACAAAACAATGTTTATTCTCTGAACGCAAGTTAACCTTTTTAAAAACAAACAGTGAACATCTAAGTACCCATTAATTCAAATACACCCCCCAAAGAATGCAACACTAAGTAATCTGTGTGCTATTCTTTTCACCTCCAAAAGACTGAACAAACCTTCAAACATTTAATACCGAGATTTTTTTACAATTCTGAATTTGCCAAATGGTCCATAGATTGATAGTCTTTGGATGGCAGAGATCAACAGCAGTGCAGCTCACTAAAAAAACACAGACACACCCAAGCCTTTTCTCTAACTGAAACTAAAAAGCAGAAGTAGCGCTCAGCTCCACCCACATTCTGACATCACTCCAGTAACATGAGCAGCTCCATTTCTAAAGATACATTTCTTATGCACCCATTTCTTAAATGTACTCTCACATGAATTATTATACCTGTTTGCTTGTGTTGTTTTTTGAAACAAAAAAGTACATTTATTGTGTGCGTTTCTTAAAGGATAGTGAAAAGGTGAAAAATGAAACAATCTTGAAGTTGATGGGGTTTTTTTTCTTGGGGGGGAGGTGTCATGTGGGAGTACCTTTAAGAAATGGGTGTGTATATAAATATCTGTAGTGAGAGTACCTTTAAGAAATGTGTGTTTACTACTGCAGTGATGTCAGAGTGGGTGGAGGTGGGCTGTCTGTCAGTTTTTTATTTGCATTTTTGAGCAGTCTACAGGGTGTGTTTTAGTTTTGTTTTCAGTGTTGGAGCTGAAGCCAGACCAAGCAGGTGTACTGCTGTTCTCTCTGCCATCAAAAGACTATCTCTTGATCATTTTATGAATTCAGAATTATAAATGTTTTCGGTAGTGACTGATCTTCTGGTAAAGGTTTTGTTTTTAAGTCGAATGGATGTTAAAAAGGAAAGCTTAAAGGTTTACTTAGTGTTGTAGCCTTTGGGGGTTGTATTTGAATTAATGGTTGCTAAGATGTTCACTATGTTTTAAAAAGGTGAACTTGAGTTCGTAGAATAAACATCGTTTTGCTTTAAAAAAAATAAATTTCCATTTTTGTGCTACCACACTTGCAGAGTGGGCCGTGTGCTCTCCATACACAATCTATTAAAAGTTGTGGGTCAGGTGAACTCCATGATACACTTTGGGATTCTCTAAACCCTGGCCCATAACAGTTGGAGGTGGGCTCCGGTACTCTGCATGTGATGCGTGAGCGGAGGGTCAGCACTGAGAGAGAGCTGGGGGTGGGGAGGGGGTGTCATGGGAGTGTCCCTTTAAGAAATATTTTTGTCTTATCACGTGCCTTCAGTTACGTCAGTTTTGTACTGCACAGGTTAAAAGACCATTTTTTTCTCTATCTGCATTTTAAAAGCTGTTTCCAAACTGCTTGATAACTTGAAAATAAATAACAGTTTTCTGGAAGAAATTCAGACCTGTTTTGAAAAGAAAACAGGAGCATCCATACCAGGTCTTGAGTGCTGTTTGCTGGGCCACACCTTTGAAAAGGGTTTTCTTGCTTATGGGATATTGTTATTAAATTGGAACAACTAAAGGGAGAATTTATTAAGGGTTATACATATTGTTTTCTAATTTAGAGTACCCCATTCATTTTTTCCAATTAAGGGGCAATTTAGCGTGTTCAATCCACCTACCTTGGACATCTTTGAGTTGTGGGGGCGAAACCAACGCAAGCACGGGGAGAATGTGCAAACTCCACACGGATAGTGACCCAGTACTGCCCTATTAAGGGTTATACATAGAGTACTGTAGCTGTTTTGGGTGATGCTCGATCAATAACTCCAGAAGCAAGATTGGAGACAATTGAAGGCTTTATTACACTAGATGTTTCCCCCAGCAGCGTGGGTACAGAAGGCAGCTGCTGGGGAGACACGGGCTCTTGTACTCCGCCTTACTAGGCGGAACCAGCAGGCAGGCTTAACCAATGAAAACAGTACCTCCTATACCAATGGTCTTACAGCATTACAGGTTACCGTAATACCGACTACCACAATGGGGTATTTATGTTTGTAGTTGATAAAAATGCTTAACTGTGTGTTTATAAATATGTTAACTAAATTTGTAGAATAAACTTTGTTTTTGATTAAAAGTGCTTCATTCTTCTGTTGAATAACAGCTCAAAGGCAGGCCCTTGTGCTCATCATAACCAAAATCAATAAACAGTTGTAGGTCAGGTGAATTCCATGATACACTTTGAAGTTTTCTAAACCCTGACCCATAACAAATTGGGGGCTCGTCCGGGATAAAAGTCTATCTTTCGTGATTGGTGAGCATATTTGTGCTTGCTATTCAGGTGTGTATTCCAGTTTAAGTAGCGAGTGCGTTGTGGACAATGGCTCTTTCGGAGGCTCAGAAGTTTTTAGGAGTGGAGAAGGTCACATGTAGCCACGTAAAATGGCTGGGTTCCGATTAATCTGGCCAAAACCCAGTTTAAAATGGCTAACCCGAAAGACTGCTGGGAAAAGCAGCTAAGAAGACACAAGCAGGCAGCTGCAGACAGTATTGCACATTCGGCTCTGGGAAGTTAGCCCAGATCGATACTCGGGGCTATCAACAGCCCATCAACCCAGGTATTTGCAGTTGCATTCAGGACTGTTTGCAGCCCATCTATTCAGACATCCACAGTTAAATCGGCTATCCCCGGGAACAATTGCAACATATTAGCAATTAAATACCGGGCCAGACCTGTCGGCGCCTGCAGTGGCCGAAACAAAGACAGGTGAGCGACCACCCCCCGATCGAGGAATTGCCTCACCATTGGACACATCGACCCCAGAGATTGGGGACAGATCCAATCACTTGGGACTCAGGGTCAAGGGCTGCCCCGGGAGGCGGGAAGCCCCTGGGCCCTATAAAAGTGAGGGTCCAAGTTCAGATCTCTCTCTCTCTCTCTCTCTCCTCTTCGCCTGCTCGAGACCTTCGCAAGAACAGTAACCGGCAACAGTAAGTTTGAATCCAGCAATCGCTATCCGGTAGAGACACCTAGCCACCGACCTGTAGCAGCCTTTTGAATCCCGCGGGCCAGATCTGATTGGACAAGCCATTAGTTTCCCTGACCTGGTGGGCTCTTCCTAAGTTGCGTATTGGCCAGTAGTGATAGGTTTATTATATAGATAGTAGTATTAGTGTATTAATATTGCTTTGTTGTATATAATAAATGACCGTTGTTTTAATCCTTACTAAGCGGTGTGCTGTATTATTAATCATAACCTGAACTTGAACCACGTGGCGGTATCATAAAGATACCTGGCGACTCGTGAGCAAAGGTGACGTAATCAGAGCCAATAGACTAAGGCTAAAAAGAGCAACACACACGCAGTACCTTCCAAACTGAAACTAAAAAACGGCTTTTAGATTTGACAAAAAACATTGCTGTTAACATTGCCTGACAAAATACAAAAAGAAAAGGTAATTGCGACGGTAACTGAGCATTTAAAATTGCCTGAGACACCATTCGAATCATTGGAACTGGCAAGAATTCAATTACTTGAACATGAAAAAGAATTAAAGTAGCTTGAAAACTAAGAAAGGGAAAAAGAAAGAATGGCCCTAGCAAAACAAAAAGCGAGAAAAAGGGATGTACAGATCAGGGGGGAAAAAGAGAGACATTGAACATCAGAAAATGGCCATGAAACGTGACAGTCAGTTAAAATTGGCGGAAAATGGCCACGAAACATGACAGTCAATTAAAATTGGCAGATGTAAAGAGAAACGTACAGTTTGAGGATCGTGAGAAAGAGCGTCATAGTCGAAGGCTTGGTAGGGATCTATTTGAATATGTCCAAGCATTGCCAAGGTTTGATGAGAAGGAGATAGAAGCCTTTTTCATTTCATTTGAAATGGTAGCTAAACAAATGAAATGGTCGCAAGACTGATTCAAACAAAGTTGGTAGGTCGAGCTAGTGAAGTGTTTGCATCACTATCAGATGAGGTACCTGGGACGTATGAGGAGGTGGAAAAAATCCTTCAGACAAAGGTTTAGAAATTTAAGGAAAGAGCCTGGTCAAACATACATGGAGTTTGAAAGGATCAAACAGAGTAATTTTGATAGGTGGATAAGGCCTTTGAAAATAGACCAAACATATGAAGTTCTTAGAGAAATTATAATTTTGGAGGAGTTTTAAAATTCAATTCCTGATTTAGTGAGAGCTCCTGTGGAAGACCAGAGGGGTAAAACTGTGAGATTAGCAGCAGAAATGGCAGATGATTATGAATTAGTTCATAAATCAAAATTTGGTTTACAACATCAGTTTTGTGAGGGATAGAAACTGGGGAAAAGAGAAATAATCAAATGGTAAAGGGCAGGTAATAAGGAGAGTGTAACTCAGATTTAAAAAAGAAATCCAGGAGGATGGAAGATAAGTGAAAAGTTTCATATGATTTTACTGTAATAAACAAGACCATGTAAAGTCACAGGACTAAAGAAAACTACCAGGAAGGTTGATGTGGCAAAACAGGATAAGCCAGTGCGTTTGTTAAAGTGGTAAAGGAAAGCCCAATTGAAGAGAAGGAGGTGCAAAAGATTGTGCAGCCTGAACAAGATATGATTGAAAAGCAGCTGGCTTGTAATGCAGAACAAGGCTAGCAGCGCGGGTTCAATTCCTGTACTAGCCTCCCCGAACAGGCGGCGGAATGTGGCAACGAGGGGCTTTTCACAGTAACTTCATTGAAGTTTACTTGTGCCAATAAGCAATTATTATTAAGAATTTGCCAGATCTCTTTAAAGAATTTACTTGTGTGAGTAAAGTTTTCTCATGTGTACGAAAGACTAGGTAAAGAAGTCATAATTTTAAGGGATACAGGAGCTAGTCAATCTTTGATGGTAAGAGATGAGGAGTTATGTAGTTTGGGAGAAATATTGCCAGAAAAGGTGGTAACATGTGGAATTCAGGGTGAGAGGGCTAGCGTTCCATTATATAAGGTAAGGTTGGAAAGTCCAGTGAAGAGTGGTGAAGTGACAGCAGGAGTAATAGAGAAACTATCTTGCCCAGGAATACAGTTTGTTTTGGGTAATCATATAGCTGGATCTCAAGTCGGAGTGATGCTGACTGTGGTTGATAAACCAGTGGAAAATCAAACAAATGAATTGTTGAAGGACAAATATCCTGGGATTTTTCCAGATTGTGTCGTAACAAGATTGCAAAGTCACAGGTTAAGACAAGAGGAGAAATCACAGTTGTTGGCCAGATGAACTCCATGACATACTTTGGAGTTTTCTAAACCATGGTCCATAACGGGGGTTCGGTACTGTGCAGGCGCTGCTTGGGCGGAGGGCCACTACTGTGGGAGGGGTGCTCGGGAGGGTGGTCAGTACTGGGGGAGCATAGCACGGGCGGGGTTCTGGGTACTGTGGGAGCGCTGCGCGGACGGTGTGGTCGGTACTGTGGGCTGGCGGGGTCAGTACAGTGCAGGCGATGTGCGGACAGAGGATCAGTGCTGTCCACGCACGATGCGGGCAGAGGGTCAGTCCTGTCCGGGCGCTGTGAGGGCAGAGGGTCAGTCCTGTCCGGGCACTGCGGGCGGTGGGTTAGTCCTGTGCGGGCAATATTCCCTGACAACTGCAAGGTCGCGCTACTGACCCTGCCTGTTCTCCTGCTTTTCTCCCTCCTCCTCTCTTTCCCTCGGCCTCTCCCCTTCTCTCCCTCGGCCCCCCTTCTCTACCTCGGCCCCTCCCTTCTCTCCTTCAGCCTCTCCCTCGGGGGCCCCCCTCTCTCCCTCGGTGCCATCCCTCTCTCCCTCGGTGCCCCCCCTCTCTACCTCGGGGGGCCCCCCCTCTCTACTTCGGGGGCACCCCCCTCTCTACCTCGGGGGCAGCCCCTCTCTACCTCGGGGGCACCCCCCTCTCTACCTCGGGGGCACCCCTCTCCCTCGGGGCCCCCTTCTCCGCTCAGGGGCCCCCCCCCTCCATCGGTTCTCCCTTGCCCCCCCTCTCTCCCTTGGTTCTCCCTCGCCACCCCCTCTCGCCCTCGGTTATCCCTCGCCCCCCCCCTCGCCCTCGGTTCTCCCTCGATCTCGCCCTCCCCCCCCCCTCTTGCCCTCGCCACCCCTTTTGCCTTCGCCCGTGCCCCCCTCTCGCTCTTGGCTTCGCCCCCCTCTCGCCTTCGCTCGCCCTCGCCCCCTCTCGCCCTCGCCCCCTCTCGCCCTCGCCCCCTCTCGCCCTCGCCCCCTCTCGCCCTCGCCCCCTCTCGCCCTCGCCCCCTCTCGCCCTCGCCCCCTCTCGCCCTCGCCCCCTCTCGCCCTCGCCCCCTCTCGCCCTCGCCCCCTCTCGCCCTCGCCCCCTCTCGCCCTCGCCCCCTCTCGCCCTCGCCCCCTCTCGCCCTCGCCCCCTCTCGCCCTCGCCCCCTCTCGCCCTCGCCCCCTCTCGCCCTCGCCCCCTCTCGCCCTCGCCCCCTCTCGCCCTCGCCCCCCTCTCGCCCTCGCCCCCTCTCGCCCTCGCCCCCTCTCGCCCTCGCCCCCTCTCGCCCTCGCCCCACCTCTCGCCCTCGACCCCTCTCGCCCTCGACCCCTCTCGCCCTCGATCGCCCTCGACCCCACCTCTGGCCCTCGACCCCACCTCTGGCCCTCGACCCCACCTCTGGCCCTCGACCCCACCTCTGGCCCTCGACCCCACCTCTGGCCCTCGACCCCACCTCTGGCCCTCGACCCCACCTCTGGCCCTCGACCCCACCTCTGGCCCTCGACCCCACCTCTGGCCCTCGACCCCACCTCTGGCCCTCGACCCCACCTCTGGCCCTCGACCCCACCTCTGGCCCTCGACCCCACCTCTGGCCCTCGACCCCACCTCTGGCCCTCGACCCCACCTCTGGCCCTCGACCCCACCTCTGGCCCTCGACCCCACCTCTGGCCCTCGACCCCACCTCTGGCCCTCGACCCCACCTCTGGCCCTCGACCCCACCTCTGGCCCTCGACCCCACCTCTGGCCCTCGACCCCACCTCTGGCCCTCGACCCCACCTCTGGCCCTCGACCCCACCTCTGGCCCTCGACCCCACCTCTGGCCCTCGACCCCACCTCTGGCCCTCGACCCCACCTCTGGCCCTCGACCCCACCTCTGGCCCTCGACCCCACCTCTGGCCCTCGACCCCACCTCTGGCCCTCGACCCCACCTCTGGCCCTCGACCCCACCTCTGGCCCTCGACCCCACCTCTGGCCCTCGACCCCACCTCTGGCCCTCGACCCCACCTCTGGCCCTCGACCCCACCTCTGGCCCTCGACCCCACCTCTGGCCCTCGACCCCACCTCTGGCCTTCGACCCCACCTCTGGCCCTCGACCCCACCTCTGGCCCTCGACCCCACCTCTGGCCCTCGACCCCACCGCTCGCCCTCGACCCCACCGCTCGCCCTCGACCCCACCGCTCGCCCTCGACCCCACCGCTCGCCCTCGACCCCACCGCTCGCCCTCGACCCCACCGCTCGCCCTCGACCCCACCGCTCGCCCTCGACCCCACCGCTCGCCCTCGACCCCACCGCTCGCCCTCGACCCCACCGCTCGCCCTCGACCCCACCGCTCGCCCTCGACCCCACCGCTCGCCCTCGACCCCACCGCTCGCCCTCGACCCCACCGCTCGCCCTCGACCCCACCGCTCGCCCTCGACCCCACCGCTCGCCCTCGACCCCACCGCTCGCCCTCGACCCCACCGCTCGCCCTCGACCCCACCGCTCGCCCTCGACCCCACCGCTCGCCCTCGACCCCACCGCTCGCCCTCGACCCCACCGCTCGCCCTCGACCCCACCGCTCGCCCTCGACCCCACCGCTCGCCCTCGACCCCACCGCTCGCCCTCGACCCCACCGCTCGCCCTCGACCCCACCGCTCGCCCTCGACCCCACCGCTCGCCCTCGACCCCACCGCTCGCCCTCGACCCCACCGCTCGCCCTCGACCCCACCGCTCGCCCTCGACCCCACCGCTCGCCCTCGACCCCACCGCTCGCCCTCGACCCCACCGCTCGCCCTCGACCCCACCGCTCGCCCTCGACCCCACCGCTCGCCCTCGACCCCACCGCTCCCCCTCGACCCCACCGCTCCCCCTCGACCCCACCGCTCCCCCTCGACCCCACCGCTCCCCCTCGACCCCACCGCTCCCCCTCGACCCCACCGCTCCCCCTCGACCCCACCGCTCCCCCTCGACCCCACCGCTCCCCCTCGACCCCACCGCTCCCCCTCGACCCCACCGCTCCCCCTCGACCCCACCGCTCCCCCTCGACCCCACCGCTCCCCCTCGACCCCACCGCTCCCCCTCGACCCCACCGCTCCCCCTCGACCCCACCGCTCCCCCTCGACCCCACCGCTCCCCCTCGACCCCACCGCTCCCCCTCGACCCCACCGCTCCCCCTCGACCCCACCGCTCCCCCTCGACCCCACCGCTCCCCCTCGACCCCACCGCTCCCCCTCGACCCCACCGCTCCCCCTCGACCCCACCGCTCCCCCTCGACCCCACCGCTCCCCCTCGACCCCACCGCTCCCCCTCGACCCCACCGCTCCCCCTCGACCCCACCGCTCCCCCTCGACCCCACCGCTCCCCCTCGACCCCACCGCTCCCCCTCGACCCCACCGCTCCCCCTCGACCCCACCGCTCCCCCTCGACCCCACCGCTCCCCCTCGACCCCACCGCTCCCCCTCGACCCCACCGCTCCCCCTCGACCCCACCGCTCCCCCTCGACCCCACCGCTCCCCCTCGACCCCACCGCTCCCCCTCGACCCCACCGCTCCCCCTCGACCCCACCGCTCCCCCTCGACCCCACCGCTCCCCCTCGACCCCACCGCTCCCCCTCGACCCCACCGCTCCCCCTCGACCCCACCGCTCCCCCTCGACCCCACCGCTCCCCCTCGACCCCACCGCTCCCCCTCGACCCCACCGCTCCCCCTCGACCCCACCGCTCCCCCTCGACCCCACCGCTCCCCCTCGACCCCACCGCTCCCCCTCGACAACACCGCTCCCCCTCGACAACACCGCTCCCCCTCGACCCCACCCCTCCCCCTCGACCCCTCGCCCCTCGCCCCCACCCCTCGCCCCCGGCCCCACCCCCCCTCGCCCTCGACCCCACCCCCCCTCGCCCTCGACCCCACCCCCCCTCGCCCTCGACCCCACCCCCCCTCGCCCTCGACCCCCCTCGCCCTCGACCCCACCCCCCCTCGCCCTCGACCCCAACCCCCCCTCGCCCTCGACCCCAACTCGCCCTCGCCCAACCCTCTGTCTCGGCCCCTGTTGTCCCCTCTCCCCGGCCACCGATGGTCCACCCCCCTCCCACCACCCCACCTGTGATTTCCACCGGCCCCCCGTCATCCCCGGCTCCCCGTCGTACAATACCCTCCCCCGGCATCCTGTCGTACAACCCCCCCCCCCCTCCCTGTCACCCTGTCGTACAACCCCCCCCCCCCGGGCACCCTGTCGTACAACCCCCCGTGCCCCCTCCCCCCGGCCCCCTGTCGTACAACCCCCCCCCCCTCCCTGTCACCCTGTCGTACAACCCCCCCCCCCCGGGCACCCTGTCGTACAACCCCCCGTGCCCCCTCCCCCGGCCCCCTGTCGTACAACCCCCCGTGCCCCCTCCCCCGGCCCCCTGTCGTACAACCCCCCCCCCCCCAGCCCCCTGTGGTTTACCCCCCCACCCCCAGGCCCCCTGTGGTTTACCCCCCCCGGCCCCCTGTAGTTTACCCCCCCTGTGGTGTGTCCCCCGGCCCCCTGTGGTTCTTCTCTTCCCCGCCGGCCCCCTGCTGCCCCGCCCCCCGCCCACCAAGTTCCCCCCCTGACCCCCTATGGTCCTATTCTCCCACCCCCGGCCACCTGTGGTTCTTCCCCCCCCCCCCCCCCCTGCACCATGTGGTCTTTCAATATTGCTGTCCTGTTTGGTGACTTAAATTTCCTCTGCCTCGTATTCCAGATGTGAAACAGGACACATTGTGTGTTCGCTTCTCTCTTAAAGACCAGTTCGCCCCGAAGTACGCACAGATTGGGAACCACAACAGTGGAGTTGATTATGTGAGAACCTGTGAGTTTGCTTTTCTCTTCCTCCATGTGTTTGTTCTCTGAATGCTTCTCCTTTGTCACACCGGCCCTGATATCCTAATTATCATGGAGAAGCTCCCGTGTGTTCACACTTTCCTGCCCCCAGCACAGCGGTTGGGCATCAACCAGCCTCTCAAGCCCATTACACAGGAATAACAGTCGGCCATTCATCCCACTGGATAATTACACACGAAGAGGAAAAGTTCATTCAGCCCTCTTGGAACTGTTGCACTGGAACAGATGAGGCCATTCAGCTCCACAGGCCCATTGCACAGGAACACGAAGAGGCCATTCAGCCATCGGGCATATTATACCATTCAGCCATCGGGCATATTATACAGGAACAGGAGGAGCCCAAACAGCCAGCCCCCCCCATTACTCTTTCAAAGGCACAGGAAGAGGCCAGTCAGCCTCTTTTACTCATTACACAGGAAGAGGCAATACAGCCTATTGCCCCTGTAGCACAGGAAGAGGACAAGGCCAATTTGATTTTCCGCCTTGGACAGCATGAAAATGTTGTTGGTTTGTGATGTGCATGTACCTCGTTCTGTAAATATGATGTGACACCACATTCTTTGTCTCTCCCCCCGCTCTGCCTCTTCCCCCCCCCGCTCTGTCTCCCCCCCGCTCTGTCTCCCCCCCGCTCTGTCTCCCCCCCGCTCTGTCTCCCCCCCGCTCTGTCTCCCCCCCGCTCTGTCTCCCCCCCGCTCTGTCTCCCCCCCGCTCTGTCTCCCCCCCGCTCTGTCTCCCCCCCGCTCTGTCTCCCCCCCCGCTCTGTCTCCCCCCCGCTCTGTCTCCCCCCCCCGCTCTGTCTCCCCCCCCGCTCTGTCTCCCCCCCCGCTCTGTCTCCCCCCCCGCTCTGTCTCCCCCCCCGCTCTATCTCCCCCCCCGCTCTATCTCCCCCCCCGCTCTATCTCCCCCCCCGCTCTATCTCCCCCCCCCGCTCTATCTCCCCCCCCCGCTCTGTCTCCCCCCCCGCTCTGTCTCCCCCCCCGCTCTGTCTCCCCCCCCGCTCTGTCTCCCCCCCCGCTCTGTCTCCCCCCCCGCTCTGTCTCCCCCCCGCTCTGTCTCCCCCCCGCTCTGTCTCCCCCCCGCTCTGTCTCCCCCCCGCTCTGTCTCCCCCCCGCTCTGTCTCCCCCCCGCTCTGTCTCCCCCCCGCTCTGTCTCCCCCCCCGCTCTGTCTCCCCCCCCGCTCTGTCTCCCCCCCCGCTCTGTCTCCCCCCCCGCTCTGTCTCCCCCCCCGCTCTGTCTCCCCCCCGCTCTGTCTCCCCCCCCGCTCTGTCTCCCCCCCGCTCTGTCTCCCCCCCGCTCTGTCTCCCCCCCCGCTCTGTCTCCCCCCCCGCTCTGTCTCCCCCCCCGCTCTGTCTCCCCCCCCGCTCTGTCTCCCCCCCCGCTCTGTCTCCCCCCCCGCTCTGTCTCCCCCCCCGCTCTGTCTCCCCCCCCGCTCTGTCTCCCCCCCCGCTCTGTCTCCCCCCCCGCTCTGTCTCCCCCCCCGCTCTGTCTCCCCCCCCGCTCTGTCTCCCCCCCCGCTCTGTCTCCCCCCCCGCTCTGTCTCCCCCCCCGCTCTGTCTCCCCCCCCGCTCTGTCTCCCCCCCCGCTCTGTCTCCCCCCCGCTCTGTCTCCCCCCCGCTCTGTCTCCCCCCCGCTCTGTCTCCCCCCCCCCCGCTCTGTCTCCCCCCCCCGCTCTGTCTCCCCCCCCGCTCTGTCTCCCCCCCCGCTCTGTCTCCCCCCCCGCTCTGTCTCCCCCCCCCGCTCTGTCTCCCCCCCCCGCTCTGTCTCCCCCCCCCGCTCTGTCTCCCCCCCCCCGCTCTGTCTCCCCCCCCCCGCTCTGTCTCCCCCCCCCCGCTCTGTCTCCCCCCCCGCTCTGTCTCCCCCCCCCCGCTCTGTCTCCCCCCCCCCGCTCTGTCTCCCCCCCCCCGCTCTGTCTTCCCCCCCCCGCTCTGTCTCCCCCCCGCTCTGTCTCCCTCTGTCTCCCCCCCGCTCTGTCTCCCTCTGTCTCCCCCCCCGCTCTGTCTCCCCCCCCCGCTCTGTCTCCCCCCCCGCTCTGTCTCCCCCCCCGCTCTGTCTCCCCCCCCGCTCTGTCTCCCCCCCCGCTCTGTCTCCCCCCCCGCTCTGTCTCCCCCCCGCTCTGTCTCCCCCCCCGCTCTGTCTCCCCCCCCGCTCTGTCTCCCCCCCCGCTCTGTCTCCCCCCCCCGCTCTGTCTCCCCCCCCGCTCTGTCTCCCCCCCCGCTCTGTCTCCCCCCCCGCTCTGTCTCTCCCCCCGCTCTGTCTCTCCCCCCGCTCTGTCTCCCCCCCGCTCTGTCTCCCCCCCCGCTCTGTCTCCCCCCCCGCTCTGTCTCCCCCCCCGCTCTGTCTCCCCCCCCGCTCTGTCTCCCCCCCCGCTCTGTCTCCCCCCCCGCTCTGTCTCCCCCCCCGCTCTGTCTCCCCCCCCGCTCTGTCTCCCCCCCCGCTCTGTCTCCCCCCCCGCTCTGTCTCCCCCCCCCGCTCTGTCTCCCCCCCCGCTCTGTCTCCCCCCCCGCTCTGTCTCCCCCCCCGCTCTGTCTCCCCCCCCCGCTCTGTCTCCCCCCCCGCTCTGTCTCCCCCCCCGCCCCCTTTATGTCTCTCCCCCCGCCCCCTTTATGTCTCTCCCCCCGCCCCCTTTATGTCTCTCCCCCCGCCCCCTTTATGTCTCTCCCCCCGCCCCCTTTATGTCTCTCCCCCCGCCCCCTTTATGTCTCTCCCCCCGCCCCCTTTATGTCTCTCCCCCCGCCCCCTTTATGTCTCTCCCCCCGCCCCCTTTATGTCTCTCCCCCCGCCCCCTTTATGTCTCTCCCCCCGCCCCCTTTATGTCTCTCCCCCCGCCCCCTTTATGTCTCTCCCCCCGCCCCCTTTATGTCTCTCCCCCGCCCCCTTTATGTCTCTCCCCCCGCCCCCTTTATGTCTCTCCCCCCGCCCCCTTTATGTCTCTCCCCCCGCCCCCTTTATGTCTCTCCCCCACCCCTTTATGTCTCTCCCCCGCCCCCTTTATGTCTCTCCCCCCGCCCCCTTTATGTCTCTCCCCCCGCCCCCTTTATGTC
Organism: Scyliorhinus torazame; assembly: GCF_047496885.1. Taxonomy (NCBI): domain Eukaryota; kingdom Metazoa; phylum Chordata; class Chondrichthyes; order Carcharhiniformes; family Scyliorhinidae; genus Scyliorhinus; species Scyliorhinus torazame. The sequence continues at coordinate 106,257,588 of NC_092718.1, read as the reverse complement.
TCTCCCCCCGCCCCCTTTATGTCTCTCCCCCGCCCCCTTTATGTCTCTCCCCCCGCCCCCTTTATGTCTCTCCCCCCGCCCCCTTTATGTCTCTCCCCCCGCCCCCTTTATGTCTCTCCCCCGCCCCCTTTATGTCTCTCCCCCGCCCCCTTTATGTCTCTCCCCCGCCCCCTTTATGTCTCTCCCCCCGCCCCCTTTATGTCTCTCCCCCGCCCCCTTTATGTCTCTCCCCGCCCCCTTTATGTCTCTCCCCCCGCCCCCTTTATGTCTCTCCCCCCGCCCCCTTTATGTCTCTCCCCCCGCCCCCTTTATGTCTCTCCCCCCGCCCCCTTTATGTCTCTCCCCCCGCCCCCTTTATGTCTCTCCCCCCGCCCCCTTTATGTCTCTCCCCCCGCCCCCTTTATGTCTCTCCCCCCGCCCCCTTTATGTCTCTCCCCCCGCCCCCTTTATGTCTCTCCCCCCGCCCCCTTTATGTCTCTCCCCCCGCCCCCTTTATGTCTCTCCCCCCGCCCCCTTTATGTCTCTCCCCCGCCCCCTTTATGTCTCTCCCCCCGCCCCCTTTATGTCTCTCCCCCCGCCCCCTTTATGTCTCTCCCCCCGCCCCCTTTATGTCTCTCCCCCCGCCCCCTTTATGTCTCTCCCCCCGCCCCCTTTATGTCTCTCCCCCCGCCCCCTTTATGTCTCTCCCCCCGCCCCCTTTATGTCTCTCCCCCCGCCCCCTTTATGTCTCTCCCCCGCCCCCTTTATGTCTCTCCCCCGCCCCCTTTATGTCTCTCCCCCCGCCCCCTTTATGTCTCTCCCCCCGCCCCCTTTATGTCTCTCCCCCCGCCCCCTTTATGTCTCTCCCCCCGCCCCCTTTATGTCTCTCCCCCCGCCCCCTTTATGTCTCTCCCCCCGCCCCCTTTATGTCTCTCCCCCCGCCCCCTTTATGTCTCTCCCCCCGCCCCCTTTATGTCTCTCCCCCCGCCCCCTTTATGTCTCTCCCCCCGCCCCCTTTATGTCTCTCCCCCGCCCCCTTTATGTCACTCCCCCCGCCCCCTTTATGTCTCTCCCCCCGCCCCCTTTATGTCTCTCCCCCCGCCCCCTTTATGTCTCTCCCCCCGCCCCCTTTATGTCTCTCCCCCCGCCCCCTTTATTTCTCTCCCCCCGCCCCCTTTATGTCTCTCCCCCCGCCCCCTTTATGTCTCTCCCCCCGCCCCCTTTATGTCTCTCCCCCCGCCCCCTTTATGTCTCTCCCCCCGCCCCCTTTATGTCTCTCCCCCGCCCCCTTTATGTCTCTCCCCCCGCCCCCTTTATGTCTCTCCCCCCGCCCCCTTTATGTCTCTCCCCCCGCCCCCTGTTATGTCTCTCCCCCCGCCCCCTTTATGTCTCTCCCCCGCCCCCCTTATGTCTCTCCCCCGCCCCCCTTATGTCTCTCCCCCGCCCCCTTTATGTCTCTCCCCCCGCCCCCTTTATGTCTCTCCCCCCGCCCCCTTTATGTCTCTCCCCCCGCCCCCTTTATGTCTCTCCCCCCGCCCCCTTTATGTCTCTCCCCCCGCCCCCTTTATGTCTCTCCCCCGCCCCCTTTATGTCTCTCCCCCCGCCCCCTTTATGTCTCTCCCCCCGCCCCCTTTATGTCTCTCCCCCCGCCCCCTTTATGTCTCTCCCCCCCCTCGCCCCCTTTATGTCTCTCCCCCCGCCCCCTTTATGTCTCTCCCCCCGCCCCCTTTATGTCTCTCCCCCCGCCCCCTTTATGTCTCTCCCCCCGCCCCCTTTATGTCTCTCCCCCCGCCCCCTTTATGTCTCTCCCCCCGCCCCCTTTATGTCTCTCCCCTCCGCCCCCTTTATGTCTCTCCCCCCGCCCCCTTTATGTCTCTCCCCCCGCCCCCTTTATGTCTCTCCCCCCGCCCCCTTTATGTCTCTCCCCCGCCCCCTTTATGTCTCTCCCCCGCCCCCTTTATGTCTCTCCCCCCGCCCCCTTTATGTCTCTCCCCCCTTTCCCCCCGCCCCCTTTATGTCTCTCCCCCCGCCCCCTTTA